>NC_138128.1:15856633-17161633 GCF_964188305.1 Podarcis bocagei
TTTGCTGCTCTGCCATGAATTTCTTGACCACTTTCAATGTGTGACGGGGGACTAGGTCCTGCTGCAATAGCCCAGTACCGTCAGGACACCTCTTTTCCAGCTCTGGAATAACTCTCCTTCGTAGAACCTCAATATATTGTGGCGAGCACATCATTCCTTCTATTGGCTGCAGGCTTCTGACTAATGATCAACTGACTTTTCGTGTTTGTTTTGAGTACAGGATTACAAGTAAGATTGAAAACATGCTTTGTTTCAGTTAATTTGCACAAGGTTGTAAATCAATCTTTCTACCTCCCTAATTTCTTTAAATTAACAAGGCTTTCTCATATTATTTAGAGTTATGTACATGGGTGGCGCTGTGGGTTAAACCACACAGCCTAGGGCTTGCCGATCAGAAGGTCGGCAGTTCGAATCCCCGCAACGGTGTGAGCTCCCGTTGCTCGATCCCTGCTCCTGCCAACCTAGCAGTTCGAAAGCACGTCAAAGTGCAAGTAGATAAATAGGTACCGCTCTGGCGGGAAGGTAAACGGTGTTTCTGTGCACTGCTCTGGTTTGCCAGAAGCGGCTTAGTCGTGCTGGCCACATGACCTGGAAGCTGTACGCCAGCTCCCTTAGCCAATAAAGCAAGATGAGCGCCGCAACCCCAGAGTCCACAACTGGACCTAATGGTCCCTTTACCTTTACATGGGATTCTTACATGTTTGCCCATTAAAATCCTTGGCACCATAATCCTATGCACACTTACTTCTGGGTAAACATGCCTTGGATAGGCAACATTTTAAGTGGACGGAAGTACCACTTGCTTGTATTTCCTAATGCCCCATTTGTATAGAATACCTGGAATAGCTGCATGCGGACAAAGCTTTCAACATGTTAGCTCTATATAGAGTGCTTAATTTTCTGCAACTGCTCGTCCGTGGTTGGAATTCCAGCTTGAGAGAAAAAGAGAGAGGAGAGACTAGCTTCATAAGGCTGGAACTGGACCTGAAGATAATATGTTCCAGCTCCCTGTCCTAGGGCAACCAGCACATTCTCTCCTTCCCCTTTCTCATCCATTTAAGTCACATCCTTTGGATTACAGCATGCCACAGGGGGAAAAACCAGAAGCGGCTCAGGCCTCTGGAGTTCAAAGAGCAAAATGATAGCCATTGTTTTGAAGCTGGGTTATCGGCCACACGTGGTGGTGTTCTTACTTTTTGAAATACACAATCCCACACCACCTCCCCCCCCCAAAAAAAACCTCACAGAGTTTTAGGATTATAAAATGCCAACCGTTGCAGTTGTGTTAGAGGTCAGCGAAGTTGAAGCAGGCTATGCCCACCCCCTCAACCCCAGTGGAAGTATGAACTTTCCCTGTTGGTTTTAATGAAGTGTTAACTGCAAACTGAGTCATTTGCAACTTCACATTGAGGGCCAATTCACACATGAAGATCCGTTTTGGGATGTTTTAGACACCGCCTTATAAAAATATGAGCTTTAGATTTTTCTTTGTTTTGCTTTCTGCCGCTTTTAATAAATGCGTAATTTATTGCTGTAAGTCAATTTGAGTAACTTTGGTAAAGGGAAAAAAGGGTGACTAATACGTTTAATAAAATAATAATAGTAATAATGCTATCTTCATTAAAAAGAATCTAGTGCCTTGAGTAATATCTGGTTATATGATAACTCTGTTAGGGATGTGGGTGGTTGAGAACCAGGAACCTCATCGTCTAGCACAGTCTGGCTCACGTCTAATGTAGTATTACTCAGGTCTAGCATAACAGTGTGGACTGTGCACATCCAAGCATTGCTTTTCTGCTGAAAAGAAGACAGCTATGCACCACCGACAATAACTGGCACACAATGTGAGGAATCTTGCTTGGGCAGGCCTACTATAAACACCAAAAGCTTGTTATCCTGCCTGCTATGCTACAGGCACAAGCTACAGGCACTAACCTCAGGGATCCTGTCTGGAGGCTAGATTGGTCACTGTTATCAATGTCGACAGGGAGGGAACTACGAAACTAGATTTTCTGGAGCAGTTTGCACAGGCGAAACCGAGACCCATTGTAGTTCAAGGGTGGATAATATTTCTCAGACTTCTTGCTGGGCAGACATCCGGAAACCACATGCCAGGGGTGGCTGGGGCCAGAGGCAAAGGGCAAAACAATGGGTATGGCACAGTGGCGTAGTGTGGGTTGTCAGCACCCAGGGCAAGGCAAGTAATTTGCGCCCCCTAACCCGTGGATTTGCGCCCCCTTACCCGTGGATTTGCGCCCCCTAACCCTAACCCCCAGATGTTGTGCCCGGTGCGGCCAGCCCCCCCACGCTACGCCACTGGTATGGCAGACTGGTTTTACACAAACTCATGCACCCCTCCCTACCCATCCAGAGAAGCAAATGGCTTTATCAGAGACCAAGAACACATTCCGGCCAGGCAAAAAGAATGCAGATCTAAGGAGGGGTGTGGCCTAAGGAGGGGTGTGGCCTAGGGAGAGTGGGCGGAGCTAGGGAGGGTATTTAGCCTGAGGCAAATCCCGAGGCCCATATTTAGCCCTCAGGTCTGAGGTTCCTCATTTGTATTGGGAGTTCATCAAGCATTCACCACTGGTTGAATGAAGGGAGTTTGTTTGCTTGACCTGCAGTGTCTTAATGGTGTCAGATGGATAGATGCAATTTATTATTATCCCATGATCTTGTTTGCCACCTTAGGTGAGGAGAGTGTCCACTCCTTGGGGCTACTGACACCATGCAGCAAACAGCAGTGAACCGATCATATTTGGAAGAAAAGGTACTTCACTTTCTCGCCTTTCCTGTGGGCTCGAAAATCCCAGTGTTTCTGGGATTCCTTTCCCATTGCTTCACCCTGACCTTGGTTTTTATCAGTTAATTGGAGCCGCTCTGCTGTCGCTTCCTCTTCCTAGACAGCAGCTCATTATTTTCAGGTAATTAGCTATAGCACCTGGTGAAACTGCCCCATCTCTGAAGGAAAACAACATTCCTTTTATGAAATGGCTCCCTTTCATTTACTTATTTTAAAAAACTGACAATGTCTGAAACTTTCCCCATGCAGACAGGCCCTTCGCTCAAGCAGGCAAACAAAAGTATTTCAGTTTTATATAGCTCCTTGTTTTCTCCAAACAAAGAAAGAACGGTTGACAGCTCCAGAGCAAGCAAGGACATTAAACCATGGTTTGAAATTGGCTTGATATCCTGGTTTCTTCTGAAGAGGTTCAACATAGTTCGGATGCTTAACAGAGGCCTTCTTGGTTAGTTTGCTGGCTGGTGTGAAGGGAGGAACGAAGCGGCTGCATGTGCAAGCAGATCTGCACAAAATGTGGAAACAACATGGAACAATGTAGAATTCCTACTATTCCACCTCAAAAAACCAGTGGTTAGAATGTCAGACTAGGACGTGGGAGACCAGGGTTCAAATCCCCACTAATCCATGGGGCTCAATTGGTGCCTTTGGGATAGTCACCACTTCTCAGCCTAACTTCACATGTTAGTTGTGAGAATATGATGGGGAAAAGGGGAACCATGGATGCCATCTTGAGCTCTTTGGAAGAAATAATAACAATAATAATAATAATAATAATAATAATAATAATAATAATAATAATAATAATATGCAATCATAAATAAAACAATTCAAAACTCCAAAACCCAGAGATAAATCCAGATAAATGACCCTTTTTAAGACTCCTCAACATGTATTGGTTTGCCCACAACCGCTACTAAAGCCAGAAAGTTGGTACAAAGCAACTCTCTGGCCATCCATCCCTAGGGCAGCATTTTAAAAACCACAGGTGTAATCAACACACCTTCAAAAATCCATGTGGGTTGAGGCCACACATTAGTAACATGTAGAAAATAAAGGTTATTGCTATGCCATTTGCTACTTTAGAACGCTGACAGGTTTGCTTTCCCCGATGCAAAATGTTCCCACAACTAAGGCCTAGAAGCACAACCACATACCACTGCTGTGGCACAAGGAACAAACACTCAAGTCTCATAAATGCAGCCACAAACTCCCGTAGGTGAGGAAACAGCCAGTCACAAGTATCTTTGTGGCCAAGGGGACTTTAAGACAACTGGCAGGATTCAACAAGTAATTAAATCCAGCAAAAGCACCACGAAGCTTTCTTCGTTGGCGGATGTAGAAAGTAACTGCACTGAGTGCAGTTACATAACCAACAAGAGAACGAATGCCAGCTTTCTTTATTGCATATTGTAGCTCTTCCTACACCTTCACTGGTGCCTTCCAGCTGTTTCAGCTCTTAGCTCCCATCAACCACAGCCAGCAGGTAAGCAAAGACTGACTTATTGCTCACCTGAGGCCAGGGCAGTCACCAGAAGAGGACACAAATTTGTGTGAGATAGGCACGTGCTAATTCATATGCACAGATGCAGATTTAGAAGTCATATAATTTAAAGAGGTGTTTGTTCATTCCTTCCCTCTCACCACAGTGGAAAGGACCGTAAACAAGGGACCCTTCCAAGCTGATGTTCTGACAATCGCAGGGGGCTGCTGTGTGCCTGCTTGGTTCTCAGTTTAAAAAACCGAAAACTTCCCAGCTGAACTCTCAAAGCAGTTTACAAGGAGATAATTTAAACCAGCGAACCCTTCTAAAAATACAAAGCCATAACATTCTAAATTGCTAAGCACATTAAAAAGAACAGTCTTTTTATGACTTGTTACTTGGCCTTATTGTGCAAGGCAACAAAACAAGCTGTTTGGTGGCATCTGCCTCTCAGTTGCCAATGCCAAAGCATGGTTTCTCTGTGCCCCTTCTCCCCTTATACATAAACCTTTGCCTATCTTGAGAAACAGGAGGATAGTTTGGTGTCCTTCAGTTTCCTTCATAGAAACTACTCCTTACATTTCTGGCTGGCTGATTGGTATTTATTGCTCATTCCCCCCAAAAAGGCAGCCCAGAATGCATATATATATTAACTACACACAAGTGACAAATGTCTTTTAAGCACCATTCTCAATCACTGGTATCGAGTGCTCTTTTTTCCAATGCGCCCTGGAGACCAGAGGCTTAATTCATTTATTAGCATATATTATCAGGCCGATAAATACTATCCACAGAGCTGACCCACCTTGACCGTGGTTCCCCCCCCCCAAAGGTCCTTGCTCCGGCCTCCTACTCCCAGTCAGATATCACAGCTTTTTTTTTTTTTTTTTTGCATTTTAAAAATTTTTATTAATCTTTCCATATATATACATTAAATCCGTGTTTCATACATCTCATTCTTTTGGACTTCCTTCAACGTCCTTGACATTCATTCGTATTTATCTCTTTATAACGCATTCCAATCTTTCGTACTGCCATTAGTACCATTTTTCAGACATTGTTTTCCATAAGCAATACTTCTTAGTGTTTTACAGTGCCTCTTTAAATCCTACTAGCGTTGTGTTTACTAAACATTTGTTCTCCAGATAATCCGCAAATTTTCCCCAGTCATCTATAAATTTTTGATCCTTCATATATCTAATTTTCCCTGTTAATTTATCTAACTCCGCATATTCCGTCAATTTTAATCTCCACTCTGTTAACGTTGGGCTTTCTTCCTGCTTCCACTTCTGCGCCACCACGATTCTAGCTGCTGTTACCGCATATTGGAAGATTTTATAATCCTTTCTTTTAATATCTTTTCCGACCATACCTAATAGAAAAGCTTCGGGTTTCTTTACAAATGTGTAGCTTAATATCTTTTTGATTTCATTATAGACTTCGCCCCAGAAGCTTTTAACCTTCCCACATTCCCACCATTGGTGATAGAACGTCCCTTCTTTTTGTCTACATTTCCAACATTTGTTATCTGTTTTATACATCTTGGCTAGTTTAACGGGTGTCATATACCACCTATATAACATTTTTAACATATTCTCCCTTAGCAGTACACATGCTGTAAATTTTATATTCACTCTCCACAATTTTTCCCAATTCTCCAATTGAATATCATAGCCGAGGTCCTTTGCCCACTGAGTCATCACTTTTTTGACTTTCTCATCTTTCATGTTCCATTCTAACAGTATTTTATACATACTTGACAGATTTTTCCGATCACTGTTTATTATCTCTCTCTGAAGTTTCGATGTCTTTTCATCGTAGCCCCTCTCTTTCACTTCTTTTTTAAATATCTCATTTATCTGATAGTAGCTCAGCCAATCGTATGTATATCTTTTTACCTGGTCGTATGGTTTAATTTTCCACTTCCCTCCTTCCTTCAATACCAATTCTTCGTACCTACCCCATTTTTTCCCCATATTGACTTTCTTTACACTTATTAACTCCACTGGTGATAACCAGTGTGGGGTTTTTGGTTCTAATATGTTCTTATATCTATTCCAAACTTCTATCAAAGGTCCCTACTCCCAGTCAGATATCACAGCTTGTTAGCTCCTAGTGCTTGCGTACAGGAAATGTTAGCAGGAACTAAGGAACCCAGAAACTCATAGTCCCTGTGAAACCATGTTGCACAGGGAGACACTCTGTGTCTCACAAGCCTAGAAGTCAGAATTTCTTGTACCAGCTCTCAATATTGAAATAAGGCCTAGGCGAGCAGCTCACTGTTCAACATGTTCCTTGTTTTGTTCCCAGTTTGGATGAACTTTTCAGGGTTTGCTGTGGAACAGAGCAGGAGCTACCAGTCTTCCTCACACCTACCCTCTCTGCGTGGATAATAAATAATAATAATAATAATAATAATAATAATAATAATAATAATAACAATAATAATAAATTTTATTTATATCCTGCCCTCCCCAGCCGAAGCCGGGCTCAGGGCGGCTAACAACAATCAAATAATCAAACAATCAAATAATCCAACATTCTAAAAATATTTCATTATAAAAATTAATTAAAATCAAGTTGATGGCAACCGTTAAACAAAATTCTGTGCAGGTTGCCAGAGGAGGGAGTCAGGCTGCGCCGGATAAGATGGCTGGGTTTGGCTTCTGCACATAAAATCCAGCTCAGGCGGTCCTCAGTAGTATGGTTGCACCCCAGCCCACCCCCGTAAACATCAGTGATTTCACTGCCTGGTTGAGGTTTATATGTGCCAGATTTTGGATGTGTAGCTCAGGTCTAGATTTGCCACTCATACTTAGGCATCTCGCAAGCTCTTACAAGGTCTGGACAGTCCGTATGGATATGGGGGAACAAGTAAACATTGTCAAACACGATGTACAAATTAATATCTTGATTTGTTCTTTTTTTGTAGTGGGTTTACAGCCCAGGCAACCCCCCGCCCAGTACTTGGGCCCTGTCTATTCCTCTCCATGCCTGAAAATGATTCTGAGCACACAGAGTCCTTGAGCAAGTTACTGCATTGCATTCCAGTCTTGGACCGATAAGATTCCTGAATCACACCCTGAATTCCCTGACTGCAGCTTGGATTTCAAGCATATGTGATTTTGCATTTGGGACCTAATAAATATATAGATAGATGCATAGCCAAAGACTTAGTTCAAGGTACTGACTGTGATCTGCGAAATGCCTAGATGGCTGGTGGCCAATGTTTCCGAGAGAATTTCCTTCCCTGCATTCTGTCACGATGTCTGAAGCAGCCATACGAAGCATAGTAACTTAGAAGCAAATCCCCCGAAATCCATGGGAGTAACGATGGGTGGCAGCGATGGCAGGAGTATTGGCTCTATCCAACCCACACAGTGCTGGTATCCCTGTACAAAATTAGAGTGGGTTCTAGGATCAGGGGCAGGGAGTCTTTTTCAGCCTGAAGATCGCATTCCTATATTGCCAATCTTTCAGGGTCCAAAGTGGGTGCGGCCAGAGCCAAAACAGTGAAGCAACAAGTGTGACCCTTGCCTTCCTACATAGGCCACATTCCAGCCAGGTAAAAGCATACTGTCACGGTCCGGTTCATGGGCGATCGAAGTCCCAGCTGGGGACGTCGGGACCGGGGGCAAGATGGTGGGAGCAGGAACGTAAGTCCAGAAGCCAGGAGTCAGAAAGCCAAGAGTCCAAGGGTCAGAGAGCAGAGAGTCAAGAAGCCAAGGGTCTGAGGGTCACGAAGCAAGGAGTCACAAAGTCAGGGGTCTGAGGATCAAGAAGCAAGGAGTCAAACGCAGCAAGGCAGGAAGTGTGTTGCTGTGGCAAAGAGCCGAAGGGAAATTCTGACCTTATATCCCTTCCCGGCTCTTGCCACCAGGTGCTGTGAGTTACCAGTCGGCCTCACCTGTGTGGCCTTGCCTCTTCAGAACAAACTTAGGAAGGCCCCAGTCCTGCAAAGTCCTATTGGTCACAGGGCCTGGCTCCTGCACGCACACCTGACACATACCCTCCAAGTGCCCCGATTGTCCAGGGACAGTCCCAGAACCACAAAAGCCAACCCAGCTTCTGATTTGATCCCGGGAATGTCCTTATTTCCCTGCCAGTGCCATTGCTGCCGAGCTCAGGGAGGAGGATGAGTTGACACTTGTCCCAAGCGATGGCCCTTCTTCTGATAGGAAATGCTCTGCGGAGGGGGTGGACACAGAATATGGGGGATAGAGAAGGGCGAGTTGGGGGGCGAAGTGAGGAATACCCCTATTTTCATCTGAGGAATGTTGGAGATAGGGGGTATGACATAGGGAGTGTATCAAATGTGAGACCTAAACACACACACACACACACACACACACACACACACACACACACCCTTCATGCTCTATTCTCATATAATACTTTGCTTATTTGGAGTTTGAGGTTCATTCTTGGTTCCAGCCAAGCCAGAAGCACTGTGAAAACAAGATCCAAAGCAAGCCAGGTGGAAGGCTTGTGCTGGGAACTGGAGGGAGAGAAGGAGGGCAACTTTATTGGTTCTTCTGGAACCTCTCAAGCTGCTTAACCATGTTTTTTTAGGTCACCGATTCCTGATACAGTGGTACCTCTGGTTACGAACTTAATTCGTTCCGGAGGTCCGTTCTTAACCTGAAACCGTTCTTAACCTGAGGTACCACTTTAGCTAATGGGACCTCCTGCTGCCGCCACACCACCGGCGCACAATTTTAATTCTCATCATGGGGCAAAGTTCTTAACCCTAGGTACTACTTCCGGGTTAGCAGAATCTGTAACCTGAAGTGTTTGTAACCTGAGGTGTTTGTAACCCGAGGTACCACTGTACTTGGCACCGCCTTACAATTCTGGATCCTAATGTTTCCAGCCATTCACATCTCAGCTGGATCTCCTTCAGTTGTCTTCTTCCACCTTATGAGGGCTATGACCTAAATGGAAGCATATACTTCAAACAAAATAAATATGTATGTGAATGGGTCTTTCGCTTATGCTATGCTATAGGCATGTATGGGAGATGCTTATCTCAATTTATGCACAATCACGCTACACACATGTACAGTCCTACTTGTTAGGGTTAATCACACTATCTGGTCCTTTTGTTTAATTTTACACACACACACACACACACACACACACACACACACACGAAGAAATACAGTAAATTTACACAAGGGTTATGTTCCAGATATCATACCTAAAAACAAAATTGTGTATAGCCCAAACCCATTGGGTTCAATGACGGGTGAGATTGCCCCAACCCCTTTCTGCCCTCTTTTTATTTTATGTTTTTTAATTGCTGCACACATTAAGCTGAATACACACAAGTTAAATGTATACAAGTTGTGGGCTTACTGTATTTCCTCTTCCATTAAAAATTTTACAAACTGAAGTACCGAATTAGAGACTTAATAAAAGAAAAGCCCTCCTCGCTCTCACCCCTCCAAAAATACAGCAACACCCATGGGCGCCGCCAGCAATGATCCGTAGCGACACATTTCGGACGCGTGGGAGAGAATCTTGAGCAGATAACCAACTTGCAAATTCTATATAGACCCAGTGGAAGGCGGGAGATGGGAGTCCTGTTTCTTGTTAGTTGCTGCCCTGATAACTGCTCGGGAAAAGGCAAGTACGTATTGTAAACAGAAGAGTGTCGCTATAGCAACGCGGCCGTTCAACTTTTAACTCCTCAAAACAGAAGTAATTAGTTCTCTCAGCTTTGTATTTCTGCATTTTCGTACCAGCAAAAGATTACGCTGCTCAGCTAGACATGTCCTGGCAGTTAGGATCCAGCTGGGCTCAGATGTCCAGAGAGCATCTGTCATTAAAACACCAGGAAATGCTCCCCCAGCCCCTCACACGCTTCTTTTAAGTACTGGGGAAGGAGGACAAGGCTAATGTCTCATCTTCACTGCTCTTTATAGTCATTTAAAAACACACTCCCCCTACTGCTTCAAAGGAGAGCCCCTGCCCTAGCGCCTACTGACCTTAGATATTTTATAGGTGTGTTGGGTCCTTACGAAGTTCCCACCTGGCTTGTTGTAAATCACCCCAATAAAAGACATGCGCGCACACACACACACATCCTTTGCAGAAAATGTGTGCGTGTGTAGGGCTCATGCTCCATGCTAGCCAATGTGTACTCTTAAACTGGCGTACGTTTAAACGGGACTGACCGTTTTGATCTGTGGCCAAGTCCACCTCAAAGGCTCAGGGCGAAGCACAAACACACATGGATAAAACAAAGCCAACGCAGATAAATATCTAGTGTTAGAACGACTACACCCACATGCAGGTTCCACAACGGCAACAAAACATTGAATGAGATATTATCAACGTCCGGCATACATTTGGGTTAGTTAACCAAGGTGGGTTTGCAGAATGCGGAAACGGTGTGGCACATTGTGGAATTTGAGGCAGAACGTGAAACCCGAATCATTTCGCTTTTGGTTTTCTAAAGGCAAGATTTCGAAAGTCCTAGCTATGCAGGACGTTCCAGAAGCGAGTGGGCAGTGGAAAATGCATACCCTCCAAGTGCCCTTATTTTCCAGGGACAGTCCCGGAATGATGAAAGCCACCCCAGCTTCTGATTTGATCCCAGAATGTCCCTATTTCCCCTGCCAGTGCGAGGAGGAGGAGCCAGCCCTTATCCTGAGTGAAAGCAGCGGTGGCAGAAGGGTGTGTGTGTGGAAATGCTCTGTGGGGTGTTCATGCAAAAATATGTGTGTGTGTGTGTGTGTGTGTGAGAGAGAGAGAGAGAGAGAGAGAGAGAGAGAGAGAGAGAGAAAGAGAGAGAGAGAGGAGCGTCAGTTGGTGGGGAGGAGTGAAATGTCCCACTATGAGGAATGGATGAACCTATTCATTGTGGCTGTCCCCGTTTCTCATTTTTCCAACCTTAAATTCAGGCCCCCACAATTCCGCACTAATGTGTGGTGTTAAAAAAATCTTGATGAAAATCCTAGGCGATTTCTCCTGATGAACACATTTTTGACGAAGGCACACACTTCTGCAAACAACACAGTCCTAAAATAACACATTTTTGTACATCAATTTCACTAATATATTCATTTTTAAGCACACTCCCCCTAATCCGTGTATTTCTGTAGATATTGGTTGGAGAACTGCGCTGCAAAATTTACATAGCTGTGAATTTCTAAGGGTGACTGTGTTCCGGTTCTCATCTTCCTTTGGAAAGCGCAAATCTGGTAGATTCGGCTTTTAGGTGAGAATTGAATCTAACTTCTCCCCCCCAGCCCAACCCAAGAAGGTCACCCTTGTGAGAATATGGCCCGCAGGCATCCAAAGCCGCCCCGCCCCCACCTTTGTGACTGGGATGGGATGCAGGATATTACACTCAACAAGAAACTTACGAGCGTGGAGTTAAGCCAGAACTTCTCAGCTGAAAGAGAGAAAGGGCTCTACAGATGAGAAAGCATGTTCTCTTTCATGGAGAGCACGTGTTGTGGTGGGGTCCAGCAAGTTATCCCTCTGTTGCTGGGTGGGTAAGATTTGATGGCCACGTTTGTGATTGGGCTCCTCTATGTTGTTGGGGAGATTTTAATGTTGCTATTAATGTTGCTATGGTCCTGCTGGACCATAAAGAAGGCTGATCGCCGAAGAATTGATGCTTTTGAATTATGGTGCTGGAGGAGACTCTTGAGATGAGAGTCCCATGGACTGCAAGAAGATCAAACCTCTCCATTCTTACGGAAATCAGCCCTGAGTGCTCACTGGAAGGACAGATCGTGAAGCTGAGGCTCCAATACTTTGGGCCACCTCATGAGAAGAGAAGACTCCCTGGAAAAGACCCTGATGTTGGGAAAGATGGAGGGCATAAGGAGAAGGGGACAACAGAGGACGAGATGGTTGGACGGCGTTCTCGAAGCTACCAGCATGAGTTTGACCAAACTGCGGGAGGCAGTGGGAGACAGGAGTGCCTAGCATGCTCTGGTCCATGGGGTCATGAAGAGTTGGACATGACAAAATGACTAAACAACAACAACAACATTCCTGATTGACAGCCTATTAGTTTCCTGCGCGCAGCGTTGAGATTCCCCTTTTTGCTGTGCGCATCGGATCACCCACGCACCTTCCCTATATTTAGGGTTGTTCGCATTGACCTTGCGGTTAGGCATTGGTTCATTTTTGGTTGGTGGAGGGGATGTGGTTGGCTGTGCCTGCCCCTCCAGTGCTGCTGCTGCAAGGGTAGTCCATTAAAGGAATTCAGGGGCTTGCCATGTTCTTGTCCAAACCCCTGTCAAGGGGCTAGGGCCACACAAGAGCCCCTGGGAGCATTTGGGGAGAGGTGAGGGCCTGCACCCAGCTCCATTTTCTCCCCAAATTGTTTTCCCTTTCTGACTTTCGCGGGCATGCGGATGTCAGTCTGTCCCTGGGCAGGGACAGATAGTCACAACCAATGCCTAAGCAACCACTCACATTTTTTGTATTTTAATAAAGTTGTGGCCAAAATTATGCCAAAAACCTTAAACTAAAATTCTGTGTGAATTGTGTTTTATTTGAGGGTGGCTAGGGGACCTCGACACACAACATCATCTGGGCATAGGATGAGATAAACTGATGTACCTAAGGTCTTCATTCCTTTGAGGGCAACCTTCCAGATCCTGCCTGCCATGGTAGGTGTAGTCACAGGTAAAAGTGGGTTGGACTAGATAGAAAGTACACAGATCACTGGCCTGTCCCTTGTGCAATGTTCTAGCCATGCAAAGCTTTCAAAACACCCACATCTCTCACTCTAGGCAAACAGCTCCAGAACACCTTCCAGCCAGGCAAAGCAACTCAAGGAGCTCAAGTAGCTTTTGCTAATAAAGATTTAACTCCAGCTTGAAGGCTGCGGTTGACTGCCGGCTTGCTCTTTGACACTTGGGTAGCATCAGCTACCAAGTCTACTGCCCCCAAACTGCCATGTTCAAATTGGTGCCAAAGCCTTTACAGCTACAATCTGTACTTAGTGTTTTCCAATCTATGCTTATGAAACAGGGATGAGGGGGACCGGTGGCTCTGCAGATGTTGTTGGAGTACAGCTCCCATTGTCCCTGACCATGGCCAGTGCTGGCTGAGTCCTGCAACTTCTTGGGTGGGTGTAGCGATTAGGACACAGATTCCCCATCACTGTCACAAAGCAATTGAAAACTCTGCCTGCTGTTTTCTAAGGTCACTAGTATAACGGAGACACACAATACATGCCACAGGTCACGGCAGGAGGAGAAATGGCGGCTGGGAGAGTTGATAGAGGGCGAGAGATGCTGGCAACCCGATACGTTTCTCCTTCTAAGCAAGACCACCAAAGCCAGAATCTGTTCGGAGGAGGCGAAGCCAGCCCGGATAAAGTAAGCATTGACCCCGATTCCTCATACCAACAATCTGAAGCAAATCCAAAGCAAACTTTTCATTTGTGTCCTCAAATATTCCGTCCTGTTATTTTAGTATATTTTGCATAGCTCTGCACTTTCTGGTTTTGGCCTGAACTTTTATTTTCTACGAAAAAGGCAGTATACAAGTGCAGACAGACTAAAAGCAGGAGGCTCTAGTGAAATATGGGCATAGAGCTGAGACACCTTGCCTTCGCATACAAGTCTCCTTTGAGTGCTTCATGCCAGGCTGTTCTTTCCGGGCTGCTGTACCTGCCTCCTCTCACGTACTTCATCACCGGACTGCAGTGCTGCCGCCGAGATGCCCTTCCCAGTAGTTGTTCCAACTACCATCTTACTACAGCAACCATTGACAACCAGGCACCCTCCAAGCATTTGGGATTACAGTTTCCATCAATCTCAGCCAGCACAGCCATGTTGGAGAAAAATGATTTACCAAAAAATACACTCTTGACCAGGGAGGAGCATGCAAGGTTCCTATTTATTTTTAATCGAGAGAGAGACTTATAGAATGAAATTTCAGCGTTTTGTAATAATTATACACACACAAACACAAAATGGAAACCACATACCAAATTAAAACCACAGATCATCAGCTAACTTATTCCCAGGAAATGCTTGGTTGTTACTGAATGTCCCTTCTGTTAGGAGAGACACATCAGGAGAGGGATACCAGCATTTCCACATCTGCTGCTGCAAAACCTCTGTTCTTCCAGTTATCTCCAACATACCACATATACCTGCAGGAATGTTTCCACCTCCATCATTCAGCCCAGACACTGAGGTCCAGCTCCAAGGACCTTCTGGCAGTTTGCTCACTGCAAAAAGTGAGGTTACAGGGAACCAGGAAGAGGGCCTTCTCAGTTGTGGTGCCCGCCCTGTGGAACACCCTCCCATCAGATGTCAAAGAGATAAACAACTACCTGACATTCAGAAGACATCTGAAGGCAGCCCTGTTCAGGGAAGTTTTTTATGTGTTTTTAATCTTCGTATTGGAAGCCACCCAGAGTGGCTGGGGAAACCCAGCCAGATGGGTGGGGTATAAATAATAAATTATTATTATTATTATTATTATTATTATTATTATTATTATTATTATTATTATTATTAAAAGGTAAAGGGACCCCTGACCGTCAGGTCCAGTCGCAAACGACTCTGGGGTTGCGATGCTCATCTCGTTTTACTGGCCAAGGGAGCTGGCGTACAGCTTCCGGGTCATGTGGCCAGCATGACCAAGCCGCTTCTGGCGAACCAGAGCAGCGCACGGAAACACCGTTTACCTTCCCGCCAGAGCGGTACCTATTTATCTACTTGCACTTTGACATGCTTTCGAATTGGTAGGTGGGCAGGAGCTGGGACCGAGCTACGGGAGCTCACCACGTCACAGGGATGTGAACCGCCAACCTTCTGATCGGCAAGCCCTAGGCTCAGTGGTTTAGACCACAGAGCCACCCTTGTCCCTCTACTATTATTATTATTACTCATCTACCAATGTAGGTTCTCTTTCTGCATTTACAATGATCATACCATGTGGTTAATGAATTGACTGTGTTGACAGACACCTGTTGTCATTCATCTAGAAGGAAAGTGAATGGAAGCTGGGTACAGTGGTACCTCGGGTTACATGCGCTTCAGGTTACAGACTCCGCTAACCCAGAAATAGTGCTTCGGGTTAAGAACTTTGCTCCAGGATGAGAACAGAAATCACGTGGTGGTGGCGTGGCGGCAGCAGGAGGCCCCATTAGCTAAAGTGGTGCTTCAGGTTAAGAACCTCCGGAACGAATTAAGTACTTAACCTGAGGTACCACTGTACAAAATAGGGGAGAGCTGTTCAACAGTGGAACAAACTCCCTTGGGAGGTTGTGGACTCTCCTTTCTTGGAAGCTTTTAAGCAGAGGTTGGGTGGCCATCTGCCATGGATGCTATAGCTGAGGTTCCTGCATTGCATGGGGTTAGACTAGATGGCCCTTGGGTTCCTTCCAGCTCTATGAATCTATGATTCTAGGGATCTCTGAGGCCCACTGGCACTATTACTTACTTGCTTAAGTTTCTGGGCTGTTTAGAAGTTCTGTGAGTGAAGGAGCTGAAAGGTGACTTGTCCATCCCGCCCAATGCCAAGCTCTCCTCTCTCCCTGTACTTTGCTTCTGCCAAAGCTAGGCTATGCATCTGTGCAGCTTCACCCAACAGAACTACAGCCCTATAGTCCAGAAAAGAGAAACATACTAAGTGGGGGGAACTGCCAAATATTTTCGAGACCCGTCAGAGGCTGGATCAAGAGAGGAAGAGAAATTGCTTAAGAAAAACAAACCCATTCTTGGCCCAGAAACCCAGCACTCAATAAGGAAATTGGCAGTGCCAATCTTGGCCTCAGGGGCAAGGCCCAGCTGCCTAAAGAAATGGTATCATAGCTTATTTGGCTTCCTGTAACCCAAAACCAAAACAGAAAAAAGGATTACTCCGTGTCACGTCCTGCACCGTGCAATGATAATTTGTTCTTTCTGAAAGTCTCCATTTCCCTAAGCACAGGCTTCCCCTAAATACGTATTTTATCCACATTGCCTAAGTCAGGGCTGCGTACGCACTGTACATCATAAGGCACATTTAAAGTATGTTCCCCCAAAGAATCCTGGGAGCTGAAATTTGGTAAGGATGCTGGGAACTGTAGCTCTGTGGGAGTAAACTACAGTTCCCATGATTTGGGGGTGGGTTTGGGGAATGTGCCTTAAACGTGTAGTCATGTGCAGTGCTTTTTTTCTAAAAAAATGTATAGGGGTACTTTCATTTTGACTCAAGAAAATCAACATTTTATAGTTCAAATTGGGAAAAATAAATACAGTAAATGGCCAAAGGTACAAAGATTCACAAAATGTTTAGGGGTATGCGTCCCCCCCAGAAAAAAAGCACTGGTCGTGTGTTTGCAGCCCAAGTGTCTCATATTTGAAAGCAGGGGTATTTTATTTCTTTTCTCTGCTTGTTCTAGAACAGATATTTCCTATTAGTAATGGGGTTTCTTTATTCAATAGGATATCATCTCTTCAAGCAGGGAAGTGACCTGCCTTTTACAAACAAAATAGAGCTTCTGTTCTTTTTAAAAGCTACATTCTTGTTGATCTGTCCCAAAATTCCTAGATGATGTATGTATGTAAATATGTCCTAGGTAAAAGTATACTTCAAAATCTTAAAGAAAATAAAGCCAACCTTGTAAAAACAAAACCTCTTTAGTTATGGTGTCAGAAATTTGTTCAGTGTTGACATTTAACAGTCAGTGTTAACATTGTAATAGACCTAGTGCCAAGGGTCAGAAATCCTTGTATCGCGAAGCTTTGATTTTGACATGTACACCCATAGCCCAGTAAATGTCATTTAGCCAGAAATGAGGATGACATTTGGACGTTTATTGGGGGAACTGCTAGCTTTGACGTCTAGTAGTAAATGTCAGAATCGTCTGATATTTCCCTCTGGGTCTATTAAAATCTCACAACCACAAAGTTTGTAATGCAAATACCCCCTTGCAGGTCAACTTCTGAACCATTATTCTGTTCAGCTCCCAGGCATGCCTCATTTGAGACTAGGCTGCACATGAGAATTCATACATCGGACTTCCGAGAAGCATCAGACGGAAGACACTGATCTGTTAATCAGCTGGAATCAATAAAGTGAATTTCCAAGGACTCTCTCAGGATAGCAATAGATGAGGTAACATATTGCTTTTACGATTTCTGATTTATTCCTACTCTAGCGACAACTTACAGCCTGTCTAAGGCTGCAGTGCAAAGCATAATCACCAGGCAGCGAACCCCATTGAATTCAGCAGCTCAATGCAGAGGAAATACTTTTAGGGTTTGGGCTATGGTCAGGTTAGGTTTATGGAATTTATGCATCACTTCCCACTAAAAAAATAAATCTGAAAATGATTTTCAACTGAGTGAAAGATGCAATAATGAAAACCACACACACCCATTTAAAGCAGATCTAACAATACAATAGAATTATTTTGCTGTTGATTTTAATTGTTTGAAACTGTTTTCACAAAACATAAAAGCCACTACCGGAAAACAAAGGAATACAGGGCAAGCTTAGCACTCATTTCCGTGCTATTTGATTCTTGGGGAGGGGGGATCCAATTGCAGCCCCCTTAACCTGGAAAATTACAGGAGTAAAGTGATGAAAGTTGAAAACTCTCTGCTTGGCACACCTGTATACAGTTCTTTCCTGCTGTTTTCATGGGGGAACAGAAGCACACATGGGCAGAGAGGGTGGGGGACCAGTGACGTTGTCCACTAACGTTCATGGTTGTGCCACACCATCCCCACTGATATGAATGAAATTCCGTGTGACATGCCGGCATAGGGGGCCGGAAAGCCACAGTTCCATAACACGGCAGGAAAGTAACGTCAGAGAACAGGACAGAAGCACTAGCATTATAACCAGGAAAATGAATGCAGTACCCCCATGTCTGAATGCACCCCGAGCTTAGATAGCTTTAGTTCAATCTGCTCGATTTTCCTCACAGTTCAAACTTGGGAGAGCACCCTGCAACCCAACTAGCCAATGGACCTTAGCAGATACTGAAAGTACGTTCCATAAATGGTCACATGACTTCTGACTGAAATATACTCGGAGTCGAGAGTGGATTTCATGCTCTTTATTCAGCTCATAGTGATGAGGAGGAATGGAAGTTCCCCCACAATATCTGCTTTATATACATTATTTACACAATGGGCTGCATGTGATTGGCTAATTCCAGGATTCTCCTGTAGGCCAATCAGGTTGTGGATTCACTTCCATCTGGAGCTGGATTGGGTGGCTCCTGCAGACGAATCATACTGCTGCATTGTTCTAGGACCAATCAGACTGCTGCATTCTGAATCCTATTGTTCTAGAACCAATCAGACTGCTGCATTTTGGATCCTATTCAACTCAGTACATAACACTGACCATAATAAACCATTTGCTCCAATGACATTTCCCCCAACCCATCCCATACACCAACTGGGGAGTTTCTTTTTGGGGGGAGTTACTTACTGAATGTGGATTTTGTTGTATCCCCCCCCTAGAAATCGGTGACCCCTGAATGTTTTAGCAACACAGGAGTCATTGTTGTCAGAGACTCCTATGAGCCTGGGAGATGGCATCTGAATGGAGACAGTATTAGCATATGGACTGACATCATTTTAAAAAAAGCACTCAGGTGAAGCTAGGTCTGCTTTTTGAGATGAAGCAGTACACGTTCTGTTCACCCTTTATCTCCTCTCCATTTTACCCACCATTGCCCTTTTCCAATTTGCTTTTGCCCTCCCCCAAATCCAGAGGCTCTGGGCTGTCTGTGTGACTGCTTTGACCTTGGTTTGCCTTCCTGCCACAAATTCTCCAGGAAACTGCCATTTTTCGCACAGTGCTGTTATCTGTCCCATTGAAACCAGGAGGGCTTTGTGAATGAGTGAGAACCAGATAGGCAAACATTTGCATTATGTCTATGTGACTCCCAGGGAGATAAAGCTCGTCTTTTCAATTAAAAATCCCCATGCCCCCTTCTTGGACTCTACGGTGTCTTAGGAACACTGGCACACTTAGCAACAAACACTTGCATTATCTCTCGCTCCTATACCTGGAGTCCGTCACATTGGCTTGACATACTTGAAAGATAAGCACTAGAAACAACTCTTAAGGAAGGAAGTGAAGCCAGGGCAGCAAATATAGCCTCCGAAATACAGCCTCCCAAAAATATGCAATGGAAGATGTAAATTTGAAAACACTGGGGCAGGAGCTCTTTGACATGTGCAGAAGCTCAAGTGTGAGGTCCCATGTATGAGGGACTCCCTATTCATTGTAATACCAGGAAAGCTTTGCATGAATATACCGTATTGTGTGGTGTTGCTCCACAATGGCAGAGGGCCTTCTCAGCAATGGCTCTCCCCTCCTTGTGCAACGCCCTCCCATCAAATGTCAAGGAGATAGAGAACTACACAACTTTTAGAAGACATCTGAAGGCAGCCCTGTATCGGGAAGTTTTTAATGTTTGATGTTTTATTATTTTTTATATTTTGCTGGAAGCCGTCCAGGATAGCTGGGGAAACCCTGCCAGATGTACTGAGCTGAATCGACTCCAGGTATCTTTCAGGTGGGGTATAAATAAAATGATGAAGGAGATGATGAATGGGAAAGCTCATGTGCACATTAGAGAGTCATGTGAAGCCATAGTCATAATTTTGAATCTGGTCCCTGCGAAAGGAAGATGATTCTGGTGGGCAAACCAAAGTTAACTTTCTACTTTTGCAAGGTGGAGATACTGCTTGTTCCCTAAAAAAAAAATAGGAAAAGACTAGTTTAGAATTAACCACCACTCATTAGGGGTCCTGGGACACGGGTGGTGCTGTGGGTTAAACCACAGAGCCTAGGGCTTGTCGATCAGAAGGTCAGCGGTTCAAATCCCTGTGATGGGGTGAGCGCCAGTTGCTCGGTCCCAGCTCCTGCCAACCTAGCAGTTCGAAAGCATGTCAAAGTGCAAGTAGATAAATAGGTACCGCTCCGTCGGGAAGGTAAACGGCGTTTCCGTGCACTGCTCTGGCTCACCAGAAGCGGCTTAGTCATGCTGGCCACATGACCCGGAAGCTGTCTGTGGACAAACGCCGGCTCCCTCGGCCTGTAGAGCGAGATGAGCGCCGCAACCCCAGAGTCATCCGTGACTGGACCTAATGGTCAGGCGTCCCTTTACCTTTACATTTGGGGTCCATTGTTTTTCCTGTTCTTTTGCTGTTGCTTTTGAGCTTCTTCTTTTTAAAAACAAATAAAGCTGTGCCTGCACAGGTAAGCCTATACCTTTGTGGATGCCCACTCAGAGGGAAAACTCTGGGAAGGCCATTCACAGATGAAGAAAAAGAGGACAAGCAAGCAGACTGCCAGTATTTTGTGGGAGTGATTCAATCACACACCATACATTCATAGTGGATTAAAGTGCTTTGTCGTGCAACAAATCCACTTGGGGGGGGGGGAATCAAGTCTTAGAAATGAACAGATGATTACGCAGAAGGTGTCTGTACACCCCACAAGCAACTGATGATAAATGCAAGATGAATGCTCGTTGTCGTATAACTGCCCTGAAATAAAATGAGAACGAAGGCACAAGGAAGGCCAAACATAGCCTTAACTTTGTGCTGGTGATACAGGATGAGGAAGGGACGCGGCTGGCACTGTGGTCTAAACCACTGAGCCTCTTATGCTTGCTGATCAGAAGGTCGGCGGTTAGAATCCCCGTGCCGGGGTGAGCTCCTGTTGCTCTGGCCCAGCTCCTGCCAACCTAGCCATTCAAAAGCACGTCAAAGTGCAAGTAGATAAATAGGTACTGCTGCGGCAGGAAGGTAAGCAGCATTTCCGTGTGCTCTGGCTTCCGTCACAGTATTCCGCCAGAAGCGGTTTAGTCATGCTGGCCACATGACCCAGAAAGCTGTCTGTGGACAAACGCTGGCGCCCTCAGCCTGAAAGCAAGATGAGCGCCGCAACCCCTTAGTCACCTTTGACTGGACTTAACTGTCCAGGTGCCCTTTACCCTTTTTTTTAAAGGATGAGGGCTTAATAAGTCTGGACTGAAGCTGAAGTCTTTCATTTTTTTCTTCTTCAAATTTTAAAATTAATTTTCCAAAAAAATTAAAACAAACAAACAAACATACATCCTATTTGTAATTAAACCAATCTTGTTAACATTGTTAAGTGACTTCCTCAAATCCCCCTGGTTGAATTTCATTATATATCATTTTAACAGTTTTCCAAAATCTATCTTCTCAAAGAAAAATTATCTTGATCACTTAACATCTTTCATTCCTTCTAATCTGGCTTTAAACATCTTAATTCCTATCCTTACATATTTAAGTCCTAAGCCTATCTCGTATTTGCAAGCTTTTCCAATTAGGTTATCTTAACGTATTTAGCTAAACAGTCTTTAAATTTTATCCATTCTTCCTGGTACTCCTCCTCCTTCTGGTTGTGGACTCTTCTAGTCAGGTCGGCTAGTTCCGAAAAATCCATCATCTTCATCTGCCAATCTTCCACTGTTGGTACTTCTTGTGTTTTCCAATTCTTCGCTAACAAAATTCTTGCTGCAGTTGTGGCATACAAAAATAACTGAACATCTTTCTTGGGCAATTCCAAACCTGTTATTCCAAGAAGAAAGGCCTCTGATTTCTTAATAAATGTATATTTCAACATTTTTTTAATACGTTATAAATCTTCTCCCAGAAGTCTTTCACCTTGGGGCAGGTTCACCACATATGATAAAAGGTACCCTCTTTTTCTTTACATTTCCAACATAGATTATCACTGTTGTGGTATATCTTTGCTAATTTTACAGGAGTCAAATACCATCTACACATCATTTTCATTATATTTTCCTTTAACACCGTACATGCAGTGAACTTGATCCCTTTCTTCCACAATCTTTCCCAGTCTTCAAACATTATACATAGGCGGGTCTTTCAAGCACTTACTTAGTTATGATGCACAGCCTGCCTGCCTGCTTCCTCCCTACGATTAGTAGTCCATGAAACGGACATGGATGTTGCCCTTCAGAATCTACACATGCCTTTTTCGGGCAGTAATCACCCCATTATCATCACGGACAGGAGTGATAAATCTGTCATCATCTGGGCCTGGCCAACCTTTCCTCCCCCAACCGCTGCACTAGGAGAAGCTAGCTTTTGCCGAAGCCTCAAGGCACAAAAAAGAGCTGTTTTCTAAAACTCGGCTTCCTGATCCTGGCAGAATAATAGCAGGCGCACCACCCCGTCCAGAGATCTGTGGGAATGAATCCCAATCAGCCGTCAAAGGTTATTACCGCAAACATGTTGCTGAAATCGAAAAACCAGCTGGTCAGAAGGGCTGTGGGAATTACCAAATGATCGATCAGCATTGCGTGGGGTGGGGTGGGGGGCAGCTAGTGGGCAATGCAGAGTTTGGGACCCTGAGCTGATTGGGTGGGATTCTGTGAGTGCTCATCTCTCCGTGGTGCCAGCACCAGGCTGCAGGGGGTCCATGGCATGGGGCTGTCAGGAGCTCAGCCTACACTCGAGTAGGACCCTGGCAGAAACACATGCCCGAATGGCATGTTCTCTCCCTCCTGGTCGATCGTTCGGAAGCTTAATAAGCTTTCTTCTGCCCGAACATCACAGCGACCGATGCCACCGGCACACTTAGGGATCCACAGAGTTTGCGCATCATGCGTAACGGACCTCAGCAACTCAGCATTTTCGCTAATCTACTTTATTTACATATAAACACACAGGGAGCACTGCAACATGGCTCCCTCTCTCTCTAGCATCAGACAGCAAAGAGTAAAAGAAGAAAGCACAATAGTCCCACCTCACGGAACACAGTAACACAAACATCCTGTTTCCGTCACTTCCTACTCTGTGGAGTCAAAACATACACCGTCATGTGATAGACAAAAATCCCATGACTGCAATCATGGAGCAGGAATTCTAACAGGGGCTGCCAATGCCCGCCCCTCCAGCCAAGTTAAGGTCTGTCTCAGTGGTGGCTGTTATCCATTTGGAGTGGTAGGGTGGAGACGGGGGCAAAAATTACAAGCAGAACCAACTAATTCTAGTTTTTGTCCCTATCCTCCTCCCTGCTGAGTTCTGTAAGGGCAATACTGAGTCGAAGGAGGAGGAAGCTGATTAAATAGAAAAGCTGGCAGGTAGAGACTGGCTGAAGGAAGACTGGGGTTGTGGGAGCAGTGCCCAATTCACCCAAGTTCTACCTATAGTCTTGTCCCTACTGGGACTGTGTATCTATAAAATCTATTCATTTTATATATCTATGACACTACTGGGACTGTAGAAGTATAAAGGATGTAGATTTTATGGAGCTATCTGGTGGGGTATTGCAGACGCTCCAAGTGTACCTGTTTTCCAGGGTTTCTCATTTAATCCCGGAATATCCCATTTTTTCTTGGGATGTCCCTATTTTCATTGGAGAAATGTCAGAGGGTATGAAGTTATGTGACACCCCCCCCCGAGCCAAGGAGATAAGTACCACATTTACTCGAGTCTAATGTGCCATCAAATCTAATGTGCACCTCAATTTTCAGAACCTTGAAACAAACAAAAAAAGGTATTTGCTGGCGACTGTACATGTGCTATTGAATCTAATGCACACCTTAATTTTCGCAATGTAATTTGGCCAAAAAAGGCAAGCATTAGATTTGAGTAAATATGGTAACTGTACAACTTTTTATCTGAAGGCAGCCCTGTATAGGGAAGCTGTCAGTTTTGTTTTAATGTTTCGTGTTTTATTATGGAATAGGATGTCCCTATTTTCACCAGAGAAATGTTGTAGGATATGGCACTGCATTCTGGGTCATTAAACATGGCGGAGAGCTACCACAGATGACAGCCAAGCTTGACTCCCATTCGGAAGTGGCAGCACTGCCATTCCACAACTGAAATAGCTCTGGATAGGGGTGGTTTGTCCTATTTTGCCGTTTCTGGTGAAACAGGAACATGCCACTCTCCCCGCCCACTGCCGCCCCAACCCCCTTGCTGCTGTGCCACTGCCACCCTTCTGTGACCAGCCTGGGGGCAGCTATGAAGCACAAGAAGTTCCCAGCAAGATCTCGTCAAAGTTTCACGAGACTTGGCAGAGCAGGGCTACTTCCTGACCTGGCTGAGCTCTGGTGCTGGGCCTGCCTCTCAGCTCATTGTCTCTGTGTGCGCTGAAGGCGAAACAGCAAACATTTCCTATGGGATTGTTGTGCCTTGAACATTGGAGGAGCTTATTAATTGAAAGAAGAAGCATTGTAGCTTTTCCTGTTCACTCACAGCAGAGATTTTACTACTAGTCAGCAACAGAACAATCAAGGAAAGGAAGGAAAAGAGGCTATGACCTGGATACTTAACTTCCCGGCACCTAAACGGACAGCAGCTAAAGTTGACACTTCAGCCCTAAGCCAAATGAGTGGCGCCACTGAAATTCAGTAATATGTGGCCTGAATGTGCAAGGTAGATGAAATATACTCAGAGTCGAGAGTGGATTTCATGCTCTTTATTCAGCTCATAGTGGTGAGGAGGAATGAAAGTTTCCCCAAAGTATCTGCTTTATATACATTATTTACACAATGGGCTGCACGTGATTGGCTAATTCCGGAATTCTCCTGTAGGCCAATCAGGTTGTGGATTCACTTCCATCTGGAGCTGGATTGGGTGGCTCCTGCAGACCAATCATACTGCTGCATTCTGAATCCTATTGTTCTAGGACCAATCAGACTGCTGCATTTTATATCCTATTGTTCTAGGACCAATCAGACTGCTGCACTTTGGATCCTATTCAACTCAGTACATAACAGTAGACTTATAAGCCTCTTGGGGGGTGTTTCCATGTTTTGAATGAATGTAGTGATGCAGTCAGGTTCTGCTGAAGCTGGCGTAGGGAGCCTGTTTGGAAACCAACAGAAGAAACTCAGAGGAAGAGTTTGGAAACTCAGAGGAAGAGAGGGGCATGAGCCATAAGCAACTTAAATAGCACATGGATCTCTACTAGTATACAGTGGATGCTCGGGTTGCAAACGTGATCTGTGCAGGATGCACGTTCGCAACCTGCAGTGTTCACAACCCACAGCAGCTTGTCTGCGCACGCGCGGATGCGATTCGGCGCTTCTGCACATGCGCAAAGAGCGGTTTAGCGCTTCTGCACATGCACGACCCCCAAAACCCGGAAGTAACCCGTTCCAGTATGTTAAGGTTCCAAGGGTTTGTTCGAGAGCAAGCAGGCAAATGCCTCCCTGCTCGGCTGTGAAGCCTTGCTTTTGATGCCAAAATAAACTTTATCTGTCCAGAGCACCACTCTCCCATGGCTGGCTCATTCACTGGCAGAATCCATGAGTGGGCGGTCCTCAAACCTTCCCCAGCAGAGTAGTTTCTTGACGCCCAGTCTGTGCCTCCCCTCTCGGTGCGGAAGCTTAGTGCGCAGGGAGGGTGTGGGTAACAGAGGACCTCTCTCCTCCCGGCTTTGCCCAGGCAAGGTGTCCTGGCACCGCCTCGCCTCCTCCGAGCCCTGAAGCTCCTCTCCACTGGAGGCGTGGTTACTCTCCTCCGCTGAGGAGGTGCTGCTTCCCACGATCTTTGGGGGCTCTCTGTAATCCATCCGGCTTTTCCCCTCTCCCCCCTGAGCCGATGGCAGTTCCCTGACACAGTACTTCCGGGTTTGGGTGGGTCTGTAACCCGGAAAAACGTAACCTGAAGCGTCTGTAACCCAAGGTATGACGGTATAGCGAATAGGCAGCCATTTTCCTGAATTCCTTCTTTCCCAAACCCCTTCTCATTTCATGCGGTGTAGCAGTTAGAGTGTTGAGCCTGGGTGAATCATAGAATCATAGAGTTGGAAGAGACCACAAGGGCCATCGAGTCCAACCCCCTGCCAAGCAGGAAACACCACCAGAGCACTCCTGACATGTGGTTGTCAAGCCTCTGCTTCAAGACCTCCAAAGAAGGAGACTCCACCACACTCCTTGGCAGCAAATTCCACTGTCGAACAGCTCTTACTGTCAAGAAGTTCTTCCTAATGTTTAGGTGGAATCTTCTTTCTTGTAGTTTGAATCCATTGCTCCGTGTCTGCTTCTCTGGAGCAGCAGAAAACAACCTTTCTCCCTCCTCTATATGACATCCTTTTATATATTTATATATTTGAACATGGCTATCATATCACCCCTTAACCTCCTCTTCTCCAGGCTAAACATGCCCAGCTCCCTTAGCCGTTCCTCATAAGGCATCGTTTCCAGGCCTTTGACCATTTTGGTTGCCCTCTTCTGGACACGTTCCAGTTTGTCAGTGTCCTTCTTGAATTGTGGTGCCCAGAACTGGACACAGTACTCCAGGTGAGGTCTGACCAGAGCAGAATACAGTGGCACTATTACTTCCCTTGATCTAGATCTAGATGCTATACTCCTGAGGTGACCTGAGTTCACATCTGCACTCAACCATGAAGCTCCCTAGGAGACCTTGAGCCACATACTCTCTTTTATCTTAAACTTCCTCACAGGGTTGTTGTTGGGATAAGATCGGGAGGAGGCACAAAGCATGCACGCCACCTTTAGCTCTCCTCAGAGAGAAGTTGGTATATAAGTGTAACACTAAATAAGGAAAATATACAGAGGATGGGTATGGGGCCAGCAGCAGCAGGTTAGGAACAGTTAACCCTTGTTAACCCATGAAAGATGCCATTGTCAATCTCTTTTCATCAGGATTATTTTTAAAACAAGAACAGCAACAACTTCCAGGTCTAACACACCCTGAACACTTTCTGATTAAAGCTTGTTTAAATAATACACAAGCGGCATTTTGTTGGTTGCTACTAGGTTTCTGGGTGTTTTGGTTTTTTTTAACGGTAAGCTAAGCTTTAGGAAATAATATTGGTTTTGCCGCTGGCGTCACAAAGCTGCAAAGTTGTGTTTGTTTACTCATGTGTATGTCTGAGCCGGGCTTTCTGATTTAATGCTGCAAATTAGCAGGCCTGAAGTTTGAAGCGTCCCTTTATCCACAAAGCAGGATTGATGTTGAAAGGAACAGCCCCAGCTTTTATGCCCACCCTGGTGCCACAGAAGTGACTCACAGGAAGCAGTCCTGCAGGACCGCCATCAGCTGGTAATATCTCTCGGTCAGCCGTGCTGAATCCCAGGCTGAATCCAAACAAACAGCCCACAGGGTAAGGCACCTTAATTAATTTTCCACAATTAAATCGTTTAAAGACCTTTCCGATGCCACTTCTGTTTCTCTAACTCACAGCCAAC
The DNA here is from genome assembly GCF_964188305.1 of Podarcis bocagei. Classification (NCBI taxonomy): domain Eukaryota; kingdom Metazoa; phylum Chordata; class Lepidosauria; order Squamata; family Lacertidae; genus Podarcis; species Podarcis bocagei. The sequence continues at coordinate 15,884,084 of NC_138128.1, forward strand.
GTGCATTGGGGCGGAAGGGCGGGCGATTAATCCTCACTGGGGTTCAATTAATTTGCTGCTTTGGAAACAAAAACACGCTGTAAAGAGGGATGCAGAGGGTAGGATCTCTCTCTCTCTCTCTCTCTCTCTCTCTCTCTCTCTCTCTCTCTCTCTCTCACACACACACACACACACACACACACACATTTTCTACTCTAAGACTTTTGGCAGGCGGACAGCTAACATCTTTTCCATGGTATTGGGATCATAAGGCACACATAAAGCAAAGTAGTGCTCCAGGCCGGCTCAACCATTAGGCAAAGTGAAACAGCTACCTCAGGGAACAGATTTCACCTCCACCTCCTAAGCTAGCCAACTGCCTCTTGGGGCAGTGGAGGCGACCCACTGTCCCCTGCCAGTCCAGCTGGATTCTATACAGTGGTACCTCAGGTTACAGATGCTTCAGGTTACAGACACTTCAGGTTAAAGACTCCGCTAACCCAGAAATAGTACCTTGGGTTAAGAACTTTGCTTCAGGATGAGAATAGAAACTGTGCGGCGGCGGCAGGAGGCCCCATTAGCTAAAGTGGTACTTCAGATTAAGAACAGGTTCAGATTAAGAACGGACCTCCAAAATGAATTAAGTTCTTAACCCGAGTTAATGTGGAATGAGAGGGGGGCCACCTATCCTTTGTCTCACGTAGCAAAAGTGTGACATCCAACAAACTTTTTCGCAGAGGAGCCCTGTTGGAATGAAAAACTTTGACGAAGTTAGGACAGTTAATTTAAATGAGCCTACTCTGCATGATGCTAAGTTGAAGGCTCTGGAAACCAAGCCTTACGAGGAACGGTTGAAGGAACTAGATATGTTTAGTCTGGAAAACGAGGAGACTGAAGGAGATATGATAGCCATCTTCAAATATCTGAAGGGCTGTCACATGGAAGAGGGAATGCACTTGTTTTCTCCTGCTCTTGTAACCAATGGCTTCAAGTTACAAGAAAGGAGATTCCAACTCGACATCAGGAAGAACCTTCTGACAGTAAGAGCTTGTTCAACAGTGGAACAGTCTCCCACAAGAGATGGTGGACTCTCCTTTCTTGGAGGTTTTTAAGCAGAGGTTGGATGTCCATCTGTCATGGATGCTTTAGCTGAGATTCCTGCATTGCAAGGGGGTTGGATGAGATGACCCTTGGACCCCTTACAATTCTACAGTTCTATGATTATGACCCAAAATGTCTTTTGGATCTTTTTACTTTCTTGGGCTCCATGATCACTGCAGGTGGTAACAGCAGCCACAAAATTAAAAGACGCCTGCTTCTTGGGAGAAAAGCAATGACAAACCTAGACAGCATCTTAAAAAGCAGAGACATCACCTTGCCAACAAAGGTCCGTATAGTAAAAGCTATGGTTTTCCCAGTAGTGATGCATGGAAGTGAGAGCTGGACCATAAAGAAGGCTGATCGCCGAAGAATTGATGCTTTTAAATTATGGTGCTGGAGGAGACTCTTGAGAGTCCCATGGACTGCAAGAAGATCAAACCTCTCCATTCTGAAGGAAACCAGCCCTGAGTGTTCACTGGAAGGACAGATCCTGAAGCTGAGGCGCCAATACTTTGGCCACCTCATGAGAAGAGAAGACTCCCTGGAAAAGACCCTGATGTTGGGAAAGAAGGAGGGCACAAGGAGAAGGGGACGGCAGAGGACAAGATGGTTGGACAGTGTTCTTGAAGCTACCTGCATGAGTTTGACCAAACTGAGGGAGGCAGTGGAAGACAGGAGTGCCTGGCGTACTCTGGTCCATGGGGTCATGAAGAGTCAGACACGACTAAACGACTAAACAACAAGGACCAGCCTGCAGGAGCTCTGTAATGTGACTATCCACTTAAAACATTTTTGGTAACACCCACCAGTATTCCACGCAACCCTCTCCCCTTGTGTGGGGACTGGAGCAACTTTAGCTAAAGGCCTTGCATAGAGACAGTCCCAGGCTCAGGGCACTTCCAGGCTGTTGCTTGTTTTTTCAAGTCGGATTCAATCACGTGCTGGAAAATTCAGGTTGCAAAATTACAGTTGATTGAAAGGTCTTGTGCAATGAACCTGCTTCCTGGAAAGATTGGCCTTTTTGAGATAAGGATAGTGGGGCAGGGGGAATTGCACCGGAAAGCGTGAGATAGCATTGTTTGATGCAACAGGGTCTAATACCTGCCTTCAAACAAATCAAGGTGCTTGCCGAATAGCCAGTTTTGTCTAACCTTCTTGCAATCAGGGCAAATGCTTTGATAAACAGGTCACCTGGAAATGTCCTCCTGCCTCTCAGTCCCTGAAAATATCAAGTAGCATAGCGCTGGGGGACCTGCAGTACTCCAATATCCCTGACATTGGCCACACTGATTGGAGTTGAGGGGTTTGGAGATGTCTGAAAGGCCACAGGTTTCCCATCACTGAGGGAGGCTTGATAATCATGCCATTGTGGAAATGGGTTTATTTCCTGTTACAGTGGTACCTCCGGTTACGTACTTAATTCGTTCCGGAGGTCTGTTCTTAACCCGAAACTGTTCTTAACCTGAAGCACCACTTTAGCTAATGGGGCCTCCCGTTGCCACCGCACGATTTCTGTTCTCATCCTGAAGCAAAGTTCTTAACCTGAGGTACTATTTCTGGGTTAGCGGAGTCTGTAACCTGAAGCGTATGTAACCCGAGGTACCACTGTAGTTTCATGGGTTTGTAATTGTTTACATTTCTATCTTACTTTTTTATTGCAGACCACTCTGGTAACTTAGGCAGTTTATAAATCTGGAAATATAAAAATAGGGAAAGACCCAAGAGAACCACTGCCAGTCCGAGTAGACAACATTAGGCTAGATGCATGACTAGTCTGACCTAGCATAAGGCAGCTCCCATTGTTTCTTCCCATTCCTGTCTTGCAGAGGGTTGGACTGGATGACCCTTGGGGTACCTTCCAGCACCGCAATTCTACGATTCTGCGGCAAAGTTCTGCTACCTGAGCTGCTTAAAACAAACAAACAAACAAACAAACAAACAAACAAACACGGTGCTTCTAGACAGCCTGTTTGCCGAACATTCATCCCAACTGCTTTGCAAAGTTGCCTATTTAGTGAGCATTCACATCTTGATTTGTTTACAGATCATCAAAGAATTGATGCTTTTGAATTATGGTGCTGGAGAAGACTCTTGAGAGTCCCATGGACTGCAAGAAGATCAAACCTCTCCATTCTTAAGGAAATCAGCCCTGGGTGCTCACTGGAAGGACAGATCCTGAAGCTGAGGCTCCAATACTTTGGCCACCTCATGAGAAGAGAAGACTCCCTGGAAAAGACCCTAATGTTGGGAAAGATGGAGGACACAAGGAGAAGGGGACAACAGAGGATGAGATAGTTGGACAGTGTTCTCGAAGCTACCAGCATGAGTTTGACCAAACTGCGGGAGTCATTGGAAGACAGGAGTGCCTGGCGTGCTCTGGTCCATGGGGTCACGAAGAGTCAGACACGACTAAACAACAAAAACAAATCAGCTGCCATTGTGCAACCTGAATTTGGAGCGAAGTGATTGAATCCCAGCCAAAGATAGTGATGGCAAAACCGGTATTTTTTCCCTAAGTGTAGTTTAGCATCTGTGCAACGAGGACAGAGAATCGCATTTCTCCTTCTCTCATACCACTAGAATTCAATCCAGTGAAGCTGAATGTTGGAAGATTTCAGCAGAGCATAGCTGAGCAATGGAATTCGCTCCCCTGGGAAACAGTGATGACCACCAACTTTGGATGGCTTTAAGAAAGGTCTAGACAAATTTGAGGAGAGGGCTATCAATGGCTTCCAGCCATGATGGCTATTCTCTGCCTCCACAGTTGGCACCAGCAATGTTTCTGAATAGCTGGAAGCCACAGGAGGGAAGAGTGCTCCTGTGCCCATTTTCTGTTCCTTGATTTCCTACAAGCGCCTGGTTGGCTGCCGTGAGAGCAGGATCCTGGACAAGATGGGCCATTGGCATGATCCAGCAAGCTATTCCTGTGTTATTAACCAGCGGCAATCTTTAAGACCCCAGAAAGCCAGGCAACAGATTGTGTTGGACGCAAGACCCCAAGAGATATGTCGGCTTTTAGTGTGGGTGTTGCAAAGAAGCTGAAATAAAAAAATTAAGGTCTTATATATATATATATATATAATGGGACGCGGGTGGCGCTGTGGGTTAAACCACAGAGCCTCGGGCTTGCCGATCAGAAGGTCGGCGGTTCGAATCCCCATGACGGGGTGAGCTCCCGTTGCTCGGTCCCAGCTCCTGCCAACCTAGCAGATCGAAAGCACGTCAAAGTGCAAGTAGATAAATAGGTACTGCTCCAGTGGGAAGGTAAATGGCGTTTCCGTGTGCTGCTCTGGTTTGCCAGAAGTGGCTTAGTCATGTTGGCCACATGACCCGGAAGCTGTACGCTGGCTCCCTTGGCCAATAAAGCGAGATGAGCGCTGCAACCCCAGAGTCGGCCACGACTGGACCTAATGGTCAGGGGTCCCTTTACCTTTATATATATAATAAATGTTCATAAATGTACCAACCAAGCACGTACATAGATATGTGGACCACTTGTCAGGAGCAGCACAGGAAGACCGTCCTGAAACCATTTTGACTCCCCAACTGACCAAATGTTTTTTCTGCAAGGAGGGAGGGGGTGAGGGAACCTTCGCATTGTCTCAGGAATTGGGTAATCACCATCTCAAAGGAATGGGCAGACTACCAGGAAAGGCAATCAAGGCATTATCAGATAACCCGGCAGACAGGAAAAACAGCAACATTCAAATTTCTGTTGTAGACTGCCTTTTCTGTGATGTATGTATGATGTATGGAGGGGTGGTCTTGAGCTACAGGGCAGGGAATTTGAAATGTCTATATAAGGGCAGGCACACCTTGGTTCTGGGTCCTCCTCCGTCCTCCTGTGTGTGAGGGCAGCACCCTGTTGCAACAGCTTTAATAAAGATCAGGCTTACTAGCTGTTTTGCTTCTCAATATTCTCTGGTTGGCCTCTGTTCTTTTCTCCTACCGATGGAGAACCTACAAAGGACTCTATAAAGGGCTCTTGTATACCCCATAAGGGAATAAGGGCAGATTTTGCGTACAACAAAGCTAAACTGCACTTAGGGAATAATATTGGTTCTGTTCTTCATTAGCAGGAATTTAAAACTCTGAGTCAGCAAAGCCTGTTTGTAAGCAATGCCCTGACCTAATATAAGGCTGCTTCCTATATTCCTGGATAAACTATCCAACCACTTTAAAACCTGACACTGCAAACAATAAGAGGGGAGGAGGAATGTAAAGCAGCCGAGGAAAACAGTCCTCTGTCCTATTAAATCATCAACCTTTGGCTTGAGGACTGTGCTTAATGCAGCAAAAACTCCCCGTTGAAAGCCCTGGCCTCAAATTCTACACAGAAAGGGCAAGAGAAATTTTCCATCCTGTTGATGTGGCAGACAGTCTAATGAACATTATATATGATCTCAGAACCGCCCAGTAGTGTCACAATTCTGGCTTTTGTTCATTATCAGCTTGGTTTCCTAAGCCTTGCAATTTATAATGCACTCCAAAGGACTATACTTCAATCCCATAGAATCAGAGTTGGAAGGGATCCTGAGAGTTATCTAGTCCAACCCTCTGCAATGCAGGAATTTCAATGAACAGATCACTACAAATATAGGCTGTGTGCAAGCCTAACTGTGAAAGGGATTAGCCCGCCAAAACTTGACAGGTGAAATTGCTGCTTCCCTAGAGCTTCTTCACACAATATACGAAAACACAGGTTCAAGCTGTCTCTACACACGTACAAGTCCCTGTGTGAAAGACTGTACACTTGTTGATTTGTACAGCTCATCTGCAGTGTGCTCAGGTACCCAAACTGTACAGCTCAATTGATTTGTGTCCATATTGTATACCTGTTAGGGGTAGCGCCTCTGGATGGGGACATCTTGTGCCCCTTCTGAGGTAGTCTGTCCATCTTTGGTCCTGCTCCACACTCAGCTCTCACCTGTGGCTCCTAGAAGCTGACAACATGCAACATCAGCCGCACCCAGGAAACAGCTTTGACTGGCCGGCTAAACCAGGTGAGGGCAACCGATGGGTCTCAAACCCTCAGAGAGTTAGGGATTTCCCCTGCAGGCGAATACAGGCTCTGGCGGGTTGAGGGGATGAGACCAATAGTAGGTTCAATGGTCAACCAGGAGGTTTCTGCACGTACTGTAGGGCAATGTTCCCCAACCTTGGGCCTCCAGCTGTTTTTGGACTACAACTCCCATCATCCCTCGCTAGCAAGACCAGTGGTCAAGAATGATGGGAATTGTAGTCCAAAAACAGCTGGAGGCCCAAGGTTGGGGAACACTGCTGTAGGGGGAAGTGAGGGACAAATGGGGCTCATCAATCTGGGAACATAGTTCATCTAAGAGAAGGAAGACTCCAATCCTAGATAGAGATAGATAGATAGATAGATAGATAGATAGATAGATAGATAGATAGATAGATAGACAGACAGATAATTTATTTCGGTCGGAGACCAGCTTATAAAACACACTTGGGGGTACAATCCCAGAAGGAAAACAAACATTTAAAACAATGTACAACAATACATTTAAAATTTATAAATGCGATAAGCGTATAGACACTTAAAACTTTAAGATAAGCTACCGGAGAGAGATGACCCAGAGTTACCCATGGAACCGAGTTTGGGGGTTTTCTTAATGAACTAGTTTGGGTTAGGGGATGGTCTGTGCCTATAGATCTGTGCACAGAATCTGGCAACCATCCGGGTCGCCTTATGATCTTTGCCTAACAGGAAAAGGTCAAATTTTTGCTTTTCCGGGAGGTCAGCGAGCCTCGACTCCGATCCTAAACCTCCGCTGCTGAAATATACTCGGAGTCGAGAGTGGATTTCATGCTCTTTATTCAGCTCACAGTGGTGAGGAGGAATGGAAGTTCCCCCATAATGTCTGCTTTATATACATAATTTACAGAATGGGCCCCACGTGATTGGCTAATTCCAGGATTCTCCTGTAGGCCAATCAGGTTGTGGATTCACTTCTACCTGGAGTTGGATTGGATGGCTCCTGTGGACCAATCAGACTGCTGCCTTTTGTATCCTATTCAACTCAGTACATAACAGCTGCCTTGCGAGATATATTCAGAAGAAAAGGCTAAGGAATAATGTACACAAATCCAGAGTGGAGTCACCAAGGCAGTTAGATGGCACCTTGCACGCCTCCTTCTGGCAACTCCTGCAGCTAAACTGGTGCCAGACATATTGCTCTTTCCTTTGGACCACATCAGCGAGGCCGAGAGTGGGGTCTTGTCATCTGGGCAGCCCAGGACCTCCATAAACACTGCCCAGTCTTGCCCCCTGGGGAGGTCCCTTTGGCGCTGCTAACACAGTGGTTTGACGTCACCCCCAGAGGTGCACTCCATTGTCTATTGAGTCAGCCAGTTACCAACAACAACACCCCTCAGATCAGTGCTATCTGACCACACTATCAGAGGACTCTTACAGACAGAGAAAACAAGAAGATGGACATCATATACCTGAGGACCTTTGTTTAACTCGGAGATAATCAGCTTAACTGTTCAACATGAACAAACAGAACAATTATCAGACCAACTTGCATGACACTTGTTTTTTATCTTTGTCCCCCTCCACCCCCCCCAAATTCTTTACTTCCCCTTGTTCCAAATAAAATGCCATAAATTTATTTTTTATCTTTTCGTCCCACTATCTATCGCGAGTAAATTTATTTACCCTCCCTCCCTTACTTTTTGGCTGAACGTTTAGGTTCGGAATGGACATGATGTAGGACATCTGTGATTAAATTCCCTCCTTCAAAGCTCAACCTGTGATACAATTCCACCCTTCTCAGCTAAACTTTAAACTTCAAAGCAGCCATGGTGGTAGTGGGGGGGAGTGATCTTAGGCTAGATCCAGAGGGTCATGATCGACATGTTGCGGGAAATCCATGATTCAATTTCCCCCCCTTTAAACAAAACTTTAAACCTTTCCAAAGGTGGGTGATTGGATCAAGACTGGGGGAGTGGAGAGGGGTTAAGCCTCACTTTATTTGCCATTTTCCTGATCAAAATCACTCCTTTCCTAAAGCTCCTAATCAGCCCTACCTTTGAGCTCCTCACAGCTTGATGGGAAGGACAGTTTCAATCAAGGTAATGGCATGGGGAGGGGGAGGATTTAACCCCCCCACCACTTTTGCCCCAATCCAGCTCAGTCTCCCACAGTAGCAACTGCTTTTATTATTATTACTTATTTTTAAAGTTGGGAGATCTGATCATAGTTCTACAGTGTCACATCCATACCAACTCTTAAGTTGTCAAATCGTTTACATTAACTTGCTGGTGTTTTAGAAGGCAGCAGCAGCTGTGGCATCTGAATATAGACTGCATTTTTAATCAAGGCATATATTGGCTTATATCTTGATCAGGTAAATGGGCTTAGACTTTCAAAAGTTTCATGCCAGGCACAAGACCAGCTGTTTTTAGAGAACCTTGACAGTGTTTTCCTCCTAGACAATGAGACGCCATCCAGATATATTAGTTGTCAAACATTTGTTTAGAAACCTTCAAATGAAGGAGATCTTTCAATGTTTATGTGAACCCAAGGTCTCTGACATCTGTTCAAGATAAAATTTTAAAATTATTAACCATCTGTTTTGGAGGGCAAGGAGGGCAAGAGGTGAGCTGGTAATTAAGATTCCTTGTTGAGACACATGTAAGATATATTACTACTTATTTGTCATTTATAGATGTAACAATATATAGCTCTTTGTCTGCCATATAAGGACAGGAGGATGGATATGGGTGTATCTTAAAATTGGTTATAGCAATCAGCCAATAGGAAATTCAAGCAGGCTGATTGAACAGAGGCAGCCACAGGAGCAGCAAAGGGGGGTGGATTAAGGAAATATAAGGGCTGGCCATAATGGCAGGAGGCAGGCCAGAGCTTGGTAACCATATACCACTGTGCCTCTCATTTATTTGTCTGACAAATAAATAATTATTTTAATTTCTCTGTGGCTGCGTTGAATATTTCATTCCAGCTAAGCGTTAACCACAAGCAGGGTGCTACATTTTATGGTGCCTGCGACTCGGATCAGTGGTCTGCTGGAACGCAGCTCCTTCGCCTCACTGGACGGGGTACAAGAGAGAGGACAACTGTGCCTACCCAGCGCGCACTGGAAAAATTTTTTCCAGGGGAACGCAGCAGTCTCGTCTGTCTGATACCCTGCCCACCGATGGCGACGGACCGGGGGGGACCAGAGAAATAAACAGGGAACCAGCTAAGGGTAAGTGCACTAAGGGGTTTTGGCCCTCCAATTAATTGGGAGGAAGAGAAGTCCTGATCAAACTTCTGCGTCTCAGTAAAGGGGAACTGAGTACGCTAGGTGGCTGGGTATATCAGATGGTGATCTGGTGGGGGAAAAGGGAAGAATGGGAGGTAGTGTGTGGTGAAGTATCTGGCGCATTGCATGTGTGAGAAAGTACAATGTGTAGCTGACCTAAGTGTGGAGTGAGTACTACTTCGTTTACCAGTAAGGTGTGTGTGTGAGTGACTGAGTGGATACTTCACAGGGCCATACAATGGGAGTTGGGGGTTCAAAGGGGGGAAGTACACCTTTTGAATGTATGTTAAATAATTTTAAGAAAGCCTTCTCAGGGGCGTATGGAGTCAAAATGACGCCAGAGCGCCTGAGAACGTTATGTGAATTAGAGTGGCCAAATCAAAATACTGAATGGCCATCTCGAGGAACCTTTGATATAAATTTAGTAAGCAAACTTTGGTCTATGGAGGGTGCCCAGAACAATTTTCACATATAGATTCCTGGCTGAGCACATTAAATAAAAATCCTCCATGGATAAGGGAATGCAAAGTCCAACGATGCAAATTATTGGCTGTAAAAGCCAAAGCTAGGAAAGGAATCTTGCCAAATAAATCCAAACACTCCACCAGTTGTAACCCCAAGGCAAGAAAGTGGAATGAATAATGGGGGTGGAGTCACAGAACTTGATTCCTTGATAGATTATGATAAATATCTTCAGGAGGCATTGGAGTTCTATAATGAAGCCCAAGCAGAAGTGGTTATTCCACCTGTGAGTCCCAGTAGAGCTCCATCTACAGTCTCCTTTAGTGGAGCGGCTGATTGCCCACCCCAAACCCCTGTACATCCAAGTCCTAGAGAATTATTACAGAAGTTACAGGGAGACCTTGATCGGTCAGCAAGCAATACAGCCACCTCAGGGTATGATGGACTTGGTGACTTCAATAATAAATACTCACAGTCCTACTTGGACAGATTGCCGCCAGCTCCTGAATACTCTGTTCACCACTGAGGAAAGGAGAGACATAATTGAAAAGGCACAGATATATTTGCGTGAGCAGGCCAGAGTGGGAAATATTTACAACTTTCCCTTGGAAGATCCTAATTGGGATCCAAACAATGCAATTCACCTGGCCAGGCTTACTACCTACCGCCAGACGCTTGTGCAAGGTATCTGCAGGGCATGCCAGAAGCCCACTAATATGTCTAAAGTCTCAGGAGGGTAGACGTGTTACCCATAACACTGTTTCGTGTTCGGTGCACACCCACAAAAAGACTTAAGTTGTCACCTTTTGAGCTCCTGTATGGGAGGCCGCCCTCCTTTGTTCAGGATAGTCCAACTGACCTCAAACAAATAAGAGACCATGTGACACAGGGACAAGTGCAGTCTCTCTCCCGTGTTTTTGTCTCTCTCCCGTGTTTGTTTGTTTGTTTTTTTATCTTAACAGGTGGGCCCTCGAGCGCACGCCGTGCAGCATTGCCGTGCCGATTCATCAGCTTCAGGCTGGCATAGCATATGGGTGAAAGAGTGGAAACGTGATCCACTTGCACCTAAGTGGCGTGGACCTTACACCGTCTTGCTCTCTACTCCAACAGCGGTGAAGGTAGCTGAGGTGACCCCCCTGGATTCATCACTCCCGTTTGAAGAAGTCCGAAGGCAGTTGGACGTGCAAAGGTGACCCCTCTAATCCTCTTAAACTGACTCTCTCCAAAAACCCCTGTATCTAGCCCTACGGGGAACGGGCTAGGTCACGGGCAACATTAGACGACCGGCCTGCTGCAGCCACACCCTGGAAGCTGGCTGACCTGCGCACGCCTGAAGCTTGAGGAGCGTCTGAACCAGTGACTGTGAGCGGGAAGATTCTCTTATACAATTGATTGACTGCCCCCTTGTGGAACAATTATCAGGGATATTACACATTGGGGATCTTTGGGATATATGTTTTGGTCTTGGTGGTTCCCCATTCCTGTCACTGGGGGAATTATATTGGGACTAATATTTATGCTATCACAATACGGTAATCTTTTGTGGAAGGAATGCATATGCTAGACATCAACATGATTTTATTATTAATCCTGATCCCTTGGGAAGGGGAGGGTCCTTGAATCTGACCAAATTTGCTAAATATGGATTCTGCTATGACCACAATATGTGGGTAGGTTTAGCTGAAATGGTAAGCCAATGTTGCAAATAGGACTAATTGCCTTGTTTGCTCTCTTGGGCCAGATGATTCAGAGGGAGGTATGCCCTTATTACCGATACCATTAAATGCTATTGGTATGGTAAGCGAAATGCCACACCAAACAGAAGTACAGAATTTCCTCGGATGGAACTCAACTAAACATTACGAGTTATACCTGTACAAGGGGAATTCTGTGTACATAAATCATCAAGATGCAGCTGATTCTACCATGATAGGCTCTTCTCATTGTCACTATACTTGGGATTATATTAAGAATAGTCATACCTGGGCAAACGGTACTACCTATCGAACTCGGAATACCTTGCCCTGTGCAACCCCTTTTATTCATGCATGGAAAGTGGTATGGAACATAACTGTGACAGAGAAAGGCAATCTAACATACTGCACTGTGAACTCTATACCCCTTGTGATATTTCGCCTCATGCACTCCACATACCAAAACCCTCAGACCCATGGTTGTGGTGGATATGTGGAGAATGGGCATACAAGAAACTCCCTTCCAAATGGAGTGGGACTTGTTTCCTGGGATGGGTATTACCACCAATGTGGATTTTGCCCACTAATTTGGCCAAGCGAACACGAAGAAACGCTGATATTTCTCATATAGCAGGAGGAAGTACCCAAAGTTGGAGCGGTACTGATGATTGGCCACCAGAGCGCATTATAGCCTATTATGATCCTGCCTCCTGGAATCCTGGTGAGCTCATACAAGGGGCACAGGATCCTATTTATAATCTAAACAGAATAATTCGATTGCAAGCAGTAGTGGAACTTGTAACCAATGTAACGGCCCAGAGTTTGAGACGTATTGCACAACAGTTGGATGAAAGTAGAGCCGCATTTTGCAGCTGAAAATGGGAATGGATTATGTACTTGCCTATGTGGAGTCTTGAACTTGACAGGGAATGCCTGTTGCTTTAACATTTCAGATAATGGTGAGGCAATCCGTGTGTTGGCCACATGTCTTGCTTGTTTTTCTTGACAGTAGTAGTGATGGTTTTATGTATGATGCCATGTATCATTTCATGTTTTAGAAGTACAATTAGCAAGATGATTTCGAATGAAACTCTACCTCATGTCATGGCCCTATACAGAGCTTTAACTCAGAATATGATGCAGATCAAGCTATCAAGGACGCTTGGTCCTTGAGCTTGAAAGGGGGGAATGTGGCATCTGAATATAGACTGCATTTTTAATCAAGGCATATATTGGCTTATATCTTGATCAGGTAAATGGGCTTAGACTTTCAAAAGTTTCATGCCAGGCACAAGACCAGCTGTTTTTAGAGAACCTTGACAGTGTTTTCCTCCTAGACAATGAGACGCCATCCAGATATATTAGTTGTCAAACATTTGTTTAGAAACCTTCAAATGAAGGAGATCTTTCAATGTTTATGTGAACCCAAGGTCTCTGACATCTGTTCAAGATAAAATTTTAAAATTATTAACCATCTGTTTTGGAGGGCAAGGAGGGCAAGAGGTGAGCTGGTAATTAAGATTCCTTGTTGAGACACATGTAAGATATATTACTACTTATTTGTCATTTATAGATGTAACAATATATAGCTCTTTGTCTGCCATATAAGGACAGGAGGATGGATATGGGTGTATCTTAAAATTGGTTATAGCAATCAGCCAATAGGAAATTCAAGCAGGCTGATTGAACAGAGGCAGCCACAGGAGCAGCAAAGGGGGGTGGATTAAGGAAATATAAGGGCTGGCCATAATGGCAGGAGGCAGGCCAGAGCTTGGTAACCATATACCACTGTGCCTCTCATTTATTTGTCTGACAAATAAATAATTATTTTAATTTCTCTGTGGCTGCGTTGAATATTTCATTCCAGCTAAGCGTTAACCACAAGCAGGGTGCTACACAGCAGCAACAACAATGCATAAAAGCACCGTGTCTTTTAAAACTGGGGTCAACAGATGTAAACCACAATAAAACTTTGTTTAAAAATGAATTGGAATTGTTTTCTCCATGTCTGCAGTACGCGAGTTTGCAGAAATCCTTACAATCATGCAGCTGCCACACATTTATAGATCAACCCTTATGTTTTTTGGCCTACAACTCCCATCATCTCTGACCACTGGTCCTGTGAGCTAGGGATCATGGGAGTTGTAGGCCAAAAACATCTGGGGACCCAAGGTTGAGAAAGGCTGGCGTAGATGAACTTTGCTGAGAATAGTAATATTTTTATTGTTGTTGTTGTTGTTGTTGTTGTTGTTGTTGTTGTTGTTGTTGTTGTTATTGTTGTTATTATTATTATTAACTGAAACAACCAACCCATTGTGTCAAATTGTGGCTTCCTGCAGGCCTTCATTCAGTGGTAAGCACCCTGGCCAAATGTACAGCAAAAAGACTGAAGTGTTTTGGAGGCTACGGTACTCTGTTTAATATATCTGCACATGTCTCTATATTAAGAATAGCCAAAATGGTGCCCTCAGGATGTTGTGGACTACAACTTCCATCACCCATGACCATTAGCCAAGCTGCCCAGGGCTGATGGGAGTTGTAGTCCATACCATGTTAGCTACACCTGGGCAAATGCATATGTGTACAGTAACAAAAATCAACCAACAATTAACAAATTTTCTAAATACTGCCATTGTTTTCTGCTAACCTAATATAATTAAGAGCCTAAATACTGAGACTCTGTGAAAATATTCTTAGGCAGGCTGTAATATCCTTTCCCGGACATTACCGGGATATCAAAGGCGGAACTGACAAATTTCCGAAAGGTTGCGCTTTGTCCTGGCAAGTCAATCGAAAAATTGTGGGTTGTTTTGGCATTTTTGTATTTAAAAAAAACCTCAACAACTTCCGGGTCTTCAATTTTGTGGTGTCCTGGTTTTCACTGTTGGAAATAGTTTTATACAAGTGTTAATAGATTGCCCACTTAATATAATGTGTTCCAACCATTACTTTGACTTTAGAATTCCTATCATGCTTGCCTCCCAAATCTTTATCAGGATGAAATCATGTGAGCACAATTGTTGCTGCATACCTCACATGGTGGCCTTAATTTATTATTATTTTCCACACAGGGTCTTCATGTTATCCTCTCAACAGAGCCCCCTGAGACAGATTACTGCGGACACAAAGGTTATGCAGTATGTTTCATGGCTTCTTTTATGGCTTGCACATTTTGGGCGCTGTGTACACATTATAACTTTAAAGCACATTCAAAGCACATTTCCCCCTCAAAGAATTCTGGGTACTGTAGTTTGTTAAGGGCTGCTGGGAACTGTAATTCTGTGAGGGGCAAACTACAGTGCACAGAATTCTCTGAGGGGGGAAATGTGTTTCGAATGTGCCTTAAAGGGACAGTGTGTACGTAAAGGAGTGTGTTGACCTAATATAAATTGACCTTTCCGCTCAGAGAAAAAAAAACAAGAGGTCGTTGCTCATTTGTAGATGCCAAATAATTATAAATTAGCCCAAAGCGTAACGCACAGAAAACAAGACAATAAAGTTAAACTGCAAGGCTAGTTCAGTTTATCTTCTTTAAATTAGAGGTGGGAGGGAGGAAAAAAAGACATTGCTAAACCTTGGACGTTTCTTCTCTTTAATCGGAATTTCATGTCAGAGGTTAGCGACTGAACCGTAGCTCTAGGAGAGAGACCAAAACATGGTGGAATTTCTGTGGAAATTTAAGCTTTGAGGATTTGTGTTGCTTATTTTAACCCCAGGGGCCATTTCTGGAAAACTCTTGTCAGTAGCAATGTGTTCTCTGATAGTCTGATAGTAACACATGCCAATTAAAGCAGAAAATAATGCTGACAAGTTCTTGATGAACTATAATTGTCTGATTTCCCTGCAGGCTCATTAAAATGGGAAAGACCCCCTTTCCGCCCTGGAATCAAGAAAGACAACCTATTTATCTGAATGTTTGGTGGTGAATTTGTGAAAAGGGCCTGACGACAACCCCCAGGCTGTTTAATTCCTAGCTTATTTCATTATTGCTATTATTTTTACAAGCTGTTTATTTAACTATCATTCTGCGAGAACCTTTCAACACCTGAAGGTATTTCTGCATGTTTACAAGTGAAACCTGATATTTTTGCTAGCCTTAAGTAAGTAAATATAATTCTCCACCTATCTGCTTCTCCCATCCCGAGCAGATTGCTTGCAAAGGAGCCTCCTCCAATTTTAGGCATTTGACAGTGATATTTCATTACATTTATGACTTCTCATGCATCTTAATTATCTGTGCTTTTAGCCGGAGAGGGTAATATCCAAAAATTTACATTTTCTACCCAGATTGAAAAGGTTTGCAGAAAAACGAGATTCCTTTGAGGTCATGGTTCTGTGAAAAGCCTTGCATCAAAACAAAGCAGAATCGTTCAGCCCTACCTGATAAAGGCAGGGCAGACGTTCTTCTACTGAGCCACAGCCTTCCCCCCATGAATAGCGCATGGGGTCCAGCGGGTCACTGGCTCAACCCTGGAGTCGCCATTTTGCATTGGACTTCGTTTGATGGGCTTTGAAGTCCAGTAAAAGACCAAATAGATCCCACAAGCATGAGGTCTGTCCACCCTGCGCCAAAAGGAATGAACAGAGTAATTGCTCGATTGATCAGATAACAGTCCATCTTATTCTGAATCCCTTTTCCATATCCAACATTTCTCTGACGAAAACAGGGACACCCCAACAGTTCTCCAATGAAAATAGGGACATCCTAAGGGAAAGCACAACGTTCTGAGAGCAAATCAGAAATTGGGACGGCTTCTGTAAATCCGGGACTGTAAATAGGGACACTTGGAGGGTCCAACATGAAGTAGCCTCTGAACACTCACATGCAGACCGTAACCATTTGTCTCCAATGGCCCCTAAATATGGAGCCATTTTATTAGCGTTTTCAGTAGCGAATGTGGTAATTCTGTATTGATTTGTTTTGGATGTTTGTATGTGATGCCAATAAAAGGTTTGATGATGATGAGTACTATTTAGTGTGGTAATCTACGCTTTTGAGGAAGTATACAGTATCAACTTTGGAAAGAGAACCAGGGGAACAAAGAAGGAATGCTCTCGTGGGTTTGAAAAACTGAACGGGTGCCTCCAGACTTTCAGTATTTTGCCAAAGAAATTCAAGTGCATACCGAGAAATTGAGGTTTGTGCAATTATTGTGGATTAAAGCTGTCTGCTGCTGTAGCGCAACAAATCTTTTTTTTTTTTTTTAAAGAAACCTCCTTTTTGTGGTTAGGAAAGTGATAGGCAAATACATTGACCAGTGTGGAATAAGCAAATGATTAATGGGAATATGTATAAACACCCTACAAGCAGAAGGCTCTTTGTGGTGTAACCTCTCTGTAAACAAATCAGAAAGAATCCTCAAAAAGGACAGGATATACGGTAATCTTACATCCACATAAGCTTTGTGTAAGCCTGTCAGGATCGATAATCAATAAGCAGTGTGGTGTAGAGCTGTGTAGTATAGTGGTTAGAGAATTAGACTAGGACCTGAGAGACCAGGGTTCAAATCCCCACAACCAGAAAGCTCACTGCATGGCCCTGGGCCAGTCACAATTTTGTAGGCCACGCCACCTCACAGGGTTGTTGTGACAACAAAAGAGGGGGGAAATTGTGAACATGGGCTTGAGCTCCTTGGACGGAAGGTGGGATACAAATGTAATCATTATAAAAATAATCAATAAGCAGGTCATTTGAAGGAGCCCAAAGCACACAGAGAGTTTATGGCTGTTGATGCTTGACAAGCCTTCACACGTTACGGTGAGCAAACAAAAAGGGGGAAATTGCCATGTGCTTCCCCATAGTTTCCATGTGGTATGGTGCCCTGAATTCTTGATCCGGGTGATCAAGCCGTTAGGCCTTAAAATTACAGATCCATCGCACGGCGCCAAGATAAACATTTATCTACCGGACCTGATGCCAAAGAGTCCTTTTGGAACTACCAGACGATGCTCTTAAGCAATGAAGAGTTTCTTTATTATCAAGGCTTCCCCCCCCCACACAACTCCCCCTGTTCCCAACTGAAACAGGGACACAAGTAAAACTTAGCTGAAGTCAGCCATCTAAATGTCCCCACCTTTACCCTCTGTTTCTTGTATCTCAAAAAGCGCAAGACGTGATTCAGCTGTGTTTCCTTTTGATCTCTAAAACAGCTGGCATACGGAGTCTATGACTAGAGGTTATTTTTGGTGGAATGAAGTCACCTTAATTGCAAGCACCTTTCTGTAGAATTGGATCAGGCTTACCCACAACGCCCGGCGAAAGCTTTGATATTTCAAGGGTACGCCATGCTTGCTGCTGCTTCTCCCTTCCTCCTCCCCTGCCCCCCTCCCTGACTGCAGCTGCATATTATAAGAACCACATTCACTGGAGCCTTCTTCTTCCCTCAGCTGTTGTCTTCTTCAAAGGGATTTTTCTGTTTTGTTTTAGGAAAGTGTTGCCATTAGCAGACAGCCTTAAAAACCTTTGATCATTGCGAAGGAATTCCTCCCCCCCCCAGCGTTGATGACTTCATTGTATTATTATCTTTTTTGCGCATTTCCACCGGACCCCACCACCACCTCCCCACGTTGCACACATACAGAATTGTTCTTAGCTGTCAGTTAAGTATCAGACAAGCTACACAAAAATTGCATTTTTTTGGGGGGGGACATATTAGACATATATGCGTGTGTATATATCACCGCAAATGCTGATAAATGCCACCTTCTTTCATGTGGTTCAACTTTAAACTCAGTCGCCCTGCAGGCAAAAGATGAGAGCAGATGAACAAATTCTTGCAACGGACGGGCTGTTGAAGGAAAGTTTGATGTTGAGTCAAGGCAGGAACTAGTTTGTCAATAATAAATCATTAGCAGGTGTCTCAGAGAGGGAAAAGGTTGAATGAGGGTCTTCAATAAGGATGGTGTTGTGTTGTTTTTTTAGGTTATTACTATCTCTGGCCTCAAGGATTAATGTTTCAGCGTTTGCCAACATAGGACAAAAACGAATGCTTGTTCATGGACAAAAGATACTGGTAGTCATTGGAGAGAGGTTGGTGGAGATTAGCTAACAGGACCAGAGGAATAATGGCTATTTTAGGCCATTTAATATTTTAGGCCATTTAATGTTTTCATTTTGGTTAGAGAACTGCACCACAAAATTCAGATAAGTGCGAATTTGTCTGTGTTTCTGTCCCCACGTTGCTTCAGAAAGTTCAGATTTCAGCTTTAAATGCAAAATGAATTGAATCCCCAACCCCCCACCCCACCCGAAATACCTAAACTGCAGTCTTAGGCACATTTTTGTGTGTATTGTCGAAACAGTGGACAACATCGCTTCTCCTTTGGAACCCTTTTAGGTAGTAAAATAATCAGGGGAGAAAAATCACTTGTTGTGCTCCGAGACTTCAATGAAGAAGTAAATGGAATTTAAATGGAGCAGGGACATACATTTACAGAAGGTTCAGATGGGCTTTATTGCCCGGACAGCAAACATTTGTTGGTAGGGATAAAGAGGTAGCCTCACATTGTCCTCATGTGGATACTTTTCTCATTATCTTCAAAGCCCTTACCTAAAATCCATTATTTGCTGGTGCAAATGCTGCTGAATCCTTTCTAAAAACAAACAAACACGGGTCACGATTCTGTCAATCCAATATATGTGGCAAAGGAATAGGAGTGAAGTGTGACTGCTTATAGACAATGCCACTTCCCCCTTAGGACCAGGAGCTATCCCTTCACACATGACGTTTGCTGGGTGACCTTGGGCCAGTCTCACACTCTCAGCCTAGTCTACCTCACAGGGGTGTTGTGAGGATAAACTGGGGAAGCACCATGCCTGTTGCCTTTAGCTGCTTATTAAGAAAAATAACTTATTTTAAATATCGATAAGATGCCTCTAGGGGCAAACCCTTGCATCCTGCTTAGTACAATCACTGAAAAGAAATACGTCATTAAACTGTTAAACTTTTCTTTATTGATTGCTGGAGTTAAAGGCATAACAACCCCAGGTGCAACTAAACCACCCTCACCACACCTTATTCCCATTCTATCTTTGACCCTCTTGAATAAAAACGTATTATGACGGCTGCACAATTTTGGCAGCTCACAAACGTAAATGTTTGGAGAGTATGCAGACAGTCCCCATGTTTACAGAGATCACACCTCCATGTAAGACAGGGGTGCCTGTCAAAGTGAACATGTGTGAGCTTTTTTTAAGGATTTTACCCCAGGACATATACTGATATACTGCCACAGGGGCCAGATTAAACCGACCGGCGGGCTGGATTAGGCCAGACTTTGGACATGCCTGATGCAACACACGCACCCGCCACACACAAAAGACGCACACATGCATCCCCAGAGGGTGGGGTGCTCACCTGGGGGGCAGCCGTAGGTGTGTGAACTGTCTCGGCATGCACAACAGAGGTGCGTTAGCTTGGACAAACAATAGAAACAAGACGCCCGCCACTTCAAAACTCCAGAAGCTTTGATCTTTGCGCAGCAACAGCTTGTGATCTTGAAAAGGTCAGAGCCATATATTTAGATTAAACTGTACTTGCAGCATGTGGTTGACAGGTGAAAAAGAAGAAGGGGGAACAGCCTGCTTTTGAAAGGTACACACACCAGCTGCATCTCACCCTGTTTCTAAGGGTGTATACACACACGGCCGTAAAAGTTCACTCGCTGCTTTTCACAGACACTTTTTTTGGGTCAGTGTCATCTGCATGCTGTTGGCCTATTGTTATTTTGGTTTTTCGAAAGCGACCCTTGGGTAGAACAGGTACATTTTACAACGCATTCTGACGCGTCTCTTGCCTTGTGTGGAAGCTGAGAGCACCTTCCAAGGGAACCTCGTATTGGTGAGGGATTTACTAGTTTGTTGGGCTATACTTGTGCAGTCATTCCCCCACCACCACCTCTGTGCAGATTAATTTGCAAGACGCTGCAGCCATTGGGTGTCCTGGACTCCCTCAGAGATAATCAAGTCTGTCTTTTAAGGTAATTTCCCATATGCATATTAGTATGGTGATAATTTCCATCCTTGTAGAACTGCACAGGGCATAAGAAACCTGTTTTCTGCTCAAGGGTAATCTCTCTCTGTGTGAGGAGCAGAACCAAATATGGGGGGGCACCACTCTTTCTCTCCCCCCTACCCCCCCGCACCAGACTATCTGGAGACAGATCATTTTTGCCACAGGTCTGATCTGATAATTTCCCATCACTCCATCCATTTCAGCTTACCACGCCAACTCCATTTTCCACTCCTCACCAGAAGTCTGAATTGATTGCTTTCAGTGAGCTTTCCCACATCTTCCCATTGCTCCCTCTGTATTGGCTTGTTGCAGAATTTTCCCACTCTTGTCATCTTTCCCTCCCACCTAGACATTCCCCACTTGCATGAAATTAGGCCAAGAGTGGCATGAAATCAGGCGCAGGTTCGCCAACCGTCATGGCGTGGGTGTTGGGAAACAGAGTAATATCAAGGCAGAAGAACTCACCTATTTACAGGTGCTGAGACTGCTTATGAGACCCATATCCCTCTCAGAGGGTGTACAGGGTGATTTAACAACCAACCCCTTTCTTGCCAGGGAACTCTGGCAATCATAGATCAGTGAGGAGGCTATTCCAGTGGATCTGCATGGCACTGTAAACAAAACATTCCCTTCCCATTTTGCCTTCTCCCCAACCTCCTTTTTTCCTGAGTTCAGAAAATCTGACCTTTAAAAACTCAGCGGAACGAGAACACACAGGTGTAGATCATAGAATCTGATCTGATGCCGGAATGTCCTGATTTTCCTCAGCACATCCCTATTTTAATCGGAGAAATGTTGGAGGGTATGGAATAGGACATCTCCAAGGCTTTATTTAGCTGGAACTCACTGGAACTCAATTACAGCACCCCTCTGGTGGGCACCATTGCCATTTGAAGAGAACAAGGGAGGTGTTCATGGTGAGTTCTGGCACCTCTTTTTCTAGAAAAATAGCACCGGATGCCCCTATTTTCATCGGAGAAATGTTGGAGGGTAAGATCACAGGCCAACTGAGAAGGGAGGTAGGAAGCAACAGGAGCCTGGGAACTGGTGATGGCAAACAATGGGTCCATGTCCCAGGTGCCGGCTCCAGGGGGCTGAGACTGCTTGGGCCCCCTCAATCTTTTTTATTGACTAAAAAACCCAAAAGCATGTGCATGTCAAGCTATAGCAAAATGCCTATCATGTAGTTTAGCCTGCAAACACTCATAAGCAGGGCACATCACAAGGCCCTGTGAAAGTGTCTCGCTTCTTCGCTAATATATTATTAAATCTATCGTAAATGGCTACATTTTCTCTCTTGCCTGAGCCACCACAATGCAAGCACATTGTTGACCCTCTGGAGCATAAAGATGGGTTTTGGAGCAACTCATCTTGCACCCTGAGCTGGAAAAGGTGGAGCAGATGCACTCAGATTTTTGAGTCCATCACTCTAGACAGCTTGAGCAAGGGCTTCAGCAAGAGGTCAAGTGGAGTGCAAAACCTTCATTACTGTGTTGATTTCCCCCTGCAAGCCGAGACAGCGCCAGGTCACTAGCATGCTCCAGAGAGCCCAATGTTGACCTTTGCCCTGGCATCTTGGTGTCGAGTTGCCATGTGCGTTAACTCAATTCAGTGGCATTCGCTACACAGGCTGGGTGGTGAAATGCGGCTGCTTTAATCCTTGTCGCACCCAACGGCAGAAAGAGATCTGATCCTGGCTCATCCATAAGACACTGAGCATGGCAGCTTGCCCTTAAGGGTGGGATGAACAGGTCTCCTGAGAGGCAGTTCTGGAGATGGGTTGTGCCCAGGAAGATATCAAGGTGGCTGGCTGGCAGGTCGAGACTAGAGTACCCTCCAACATTCCTCAGATATAAATAGGGATATTCAGGGTATGGGATTGCAACAGCAGAGGACAACAGAGGACGAGATGGTTGGACAGTGTTCTCGAAGCTACGAACTTGAGTTTGACCAAGCTGCGGGTGGCAGTGGAAGACAGGAGTGCCTGGCGTGCTCTGGTCCATGGGGTCATGAAGAGTCGGACAGGACTAAACGACTAAACAACAACAACAATTGCAACAGCAGAAAGGCTGTGAGGGACACTTCAAGTTTCTGTTTCCACATGGGGAAGGGGCTGGGACGACATCCCCCAGCATCCCTGCTGCCAAATTGAAGCAGTTAACATCTGGAAGAGACCTCCCCACGCTGCAGAAATAGACATTAATATCATATTTTTTTCTCTGGTGGATGCAGGGATACGTAGCCCCAAGCCATTCCCAGAGGTTGCTCAGCAATTGCTGTGCTAGCTGCCCAGCAGATGCATTGCTGCTGCTTAGCTGGAGGGAGAGGTTTGCACCATCCCTCTCCCTCCAGCTAAGCAGCAGTTGGACTGGCTGCACTGGTGCATCTCGCCTCCTCAACTCCCTTCCAGTAAGCAACAGTGCCTCACTGTTTCAGCAGCATCACACCCCCTCTAGTGAACCCGGCACCGTCCAGATCCAGATCAGCCCCCAACCAGCTGACAGGGCGGATAGGAGTCGCAGTGCAGACCATCTGCTGCAGTTAAGTTCTCGCGCTCCTGAGTGCCTCATCTCGTCACAGGCTGTTTGGCAATCAGATGCTCAGTCATGTGAGAGACGGAGTATCCTGCCTTTCAAGGCACTTAAGCCCAGCGCTTGGCTTCAAGGGCAGGAGCAGCGGCCGCAGGGGTTCACATTGCATGGCCGGCAACAGGAGAGGCAGAGGGTTAATCCTGCAGCTGGAGCAGGGAGCAGGAAAAGGGAGACCAGAGGAGAAACCAGTGACCCTGGTAATGGCAAAGTGTCAGCTGAGGTCCTCTGATGAGACCGGAGAGGACAGAAAATTTAGGAACAATATAAATAAGGCCCCTGGGAGATATAAACAGCTGCCTGCTTTTCTGCACTGCATATTTCCCGTCCTCATTTCCAAACGCCCATCTCTTTAACTCAAAAGTGTCCTCGTCAAGCTTTTCTTCCTCCACATGCCCCAGATAAATGGAAGCAATAGAGTTTTGCTTTGTTTTCCTATTTAATAAGGACATACTAACAAATAAAGTGAATTAAGCCTTCCTTTGTCCCAGGAGATAGTGGCCAAACCAGATTTAGGGGTTTTGCCAGTGGTCCCAGGTTCAGTTAAAGGGCCGCTAGACAAAGAAGAGATCTTCAAATCTCAGATGCAGTGATTTCAGCAAGCCAGGAGGAGTGTGTGGCCATTCCCTAAGTTAACTTAGAGCACAATCATGAGGATCTGGCAGCAGAGGGGTCTGTCAGTTAGTCAGATTAATTTGCCAAAAGCCGTTCATCATCACACACACACAAAAGATACAGTTAAGTTGAGGCACGTTTTAGCATAAGTAGTCTCAGCACACTGGACCCCGTGTTTATTTCTATTTTATTTTTTAAACAAAAATTATACACCACTTGATTGTAATAAAACATCGAAGCAGTTTACAAAAAAAACAAACCCCAAAATCCACACCGTTAAAATAATCAGCGGAAGACAGTTAAAAACAGGTATTTTCAAATATTAAAAAATCAGTTAAAATCGGCAATGAACTAAAAACAGACTGAAACCCATGTAACTTCTACATGATTGGCTCAGCTTGCCTAAGCAAGTTTTTAAGCAGGTACTAGAAAGAGAACAGCAAAGGCACCAGCCTGGTATCAAAGGGCAGGGAGTTCCACAGTGTAGCTGCTGCTAAAATATTGATTTTGTACAACTGTGGAACGATAATTATGTACAAACTGGTCCCAAGCTGTTAAGGTGTTTGCATACTAAAAGCCAGCCAAAGATGATTCAGTTCCAGTAACATTAGATCAGCCCTTCGCAACTGTCAAGCATGAGCCTTTTCATCTCAAAGTTGTAGCTTTGAGTCTCACGTTGGGTGAAAAAAATTCTGCATTGCAGGCGATTGGACTAGAATGATCCTCGTGGTCCCTTCCAACTCTGTATGTCATGTCCTGTTTATAGTTCTTCCAGGTCAGTGGGAACCAATAGGAAGCTTGGGTCGGCAATGTAAATTTGAAGCCTAGGAATCCTTTAGCTTTCAGGAGATAGTCCAACCCCGTAGGAGAGAGATTGCCACACAAGACAGCAACCACCAAGACTGATGCCTTTCTGCTTATAATGCTGGCAGCCCCTGACGTCCACCAGACTATAAATGCAGCCTGAAACCCATGTGTCGTGGCAGTTCAGCCCAGTTGTCTTTGCTTGTTGACTTCTCCCTATGGAGATGATACACCATTAGTGGGCAGTGCCTGGTATGATGGGTCACAATTATTTGCAGGTCCAAAGACCAGGATAAAATCCAAACAAAACAACTTCCAGTGTAATGTAGTGGTTAGTGTGTTGGGCCAGAACCTGGCTGACCAATGCTTGACATTGGGCCTGTCACAGCCTCTCAGCCTAAACCTACTTGGCAGGGTTGTTGCGAGGATAAAACAAAGAAGGGGTCTGCCACCTTGAGCTCCTTGTGTAGCCTTATTGGAGTTCACCGATTGGGTCTGTGTTGCTCCCGGACAGGGGGAAGGAAGTCAAATGACGCTGAGGGTTGGTTCAGAGAAAGAGTTCTTTATTTTTGCTCTCCAGAACAGCAGAAAGGCACCTGCGTGGTGTGTCCACAGCATGTCCAAAGAAACGAGACATTTCATGCAGTATATATATCCTCCAGGCACCCTCTTCCCCCCTTCCCCAGGAATCCAGCCACGTCAGCTTGTACATGCAGGTTGACATCACAGATGTTCCTGCTCCGGCACTCTTAACCATAAAAGGGATTTCCTTCCTGCACTCCTGACCATAAAAGGATATTCCTGTTCCTACTCTTATCTTGGAGCCAGAGGTCACCATTTCCGAGAACACACTCTGGCATTGTTCCCAGACTTGGGTCTGTGCGTCTTTTGTGGTCAGGACGTAAGATAAGGTACAGACGTGTCTGTGTCTGTTCTACTGGTAAAGTCAAGGTCAGCCTTGCCGTCACAAACTGATAAAGGAGAGAGCTGTGTTCTTGTTATGCATTTGCTCAACGGCTCAAGTTTATGCATTTTAGCTAAGGAAAAATAGGGATTTTGGTGCAGTTTAAAACTGCCTGCACAGTCAGTTTTGGGTTTGGGAAACCCATTCCTTCACTTAGAGGCCAGGGTTCAAATCCTTGCTCCACCACGAAGCTTACAGGGTGACCTTGGGCCAATCACTGCTTCTCAGCCTAGCCTACCGCACAGGGTTGTTGTGGGGAAAGAGGGAAATCAAAAGCTCCATGAAGAAATATTATTATTATTATTATTATTATTATTATTATTATTATTATTATTATTATTATTATTAATACCCCACCCATCTGGCCGGGTTTCCCCAGCCACTCTGGGTGGCTTCCAACAAAGATTAAAAATATATTAGAATGTCACACATTAAAACCTTGCCTGAACAGGGCTGCCTTCAGATGTCTTCTAAAAGTCAGATAGTTGTTTATTTCCTTGACATCTGATGGGAGGGCATTCCACAAGGCGGGCACCACTGCTGAAAAGGCCCTCTGCCTGGTTCCCTGTAACCTCACTTCTTGCAGTGAGGGAACCACCAGAAGGCACTCAGCACTGGACCTCAATGTCCGGGCAGAACAATTGGGGTGGAGATGCTCCTTCAGGTATACTGGGCCGAGGCCATATAGGGCTTTAAAGGTCAGCACCAAAACTTTGAATTGTGCAGTGCAAAGCAATGAAATAAAAGATGGGCATTAAATGGAATAAACGAAACAGACAAATAAGAATACTTATATGCTGCTCTTAATAATTACTTCCCTGCCACTGAGTAATACTCACATTTAAGTGTCCAAACTGGAGCAGTCTTGCTGTGAGTTTGATCACAATGGCCAAGGATGCAGAGAGCATGGCAAGACTGGAGCAAATGTCTAGTATCTGCAGCGCCAGGTGGTACCACTCGTAGCCTGCGGGGTCCTTGCACACGGAAGCAAACTTGCCATAAGGAAAGGGCAAAAGGACCGCATAACCAAGGTAGTTCATACCCGAAACTCCGGCGAAAGAGTAGTAGCAATAAGGTCCAAGAAGGAGGGATGCAAGGGCGATGGCACCTTGAACCGGAGAGCTGATGATGTTCAAGATGCTAAAGGTGAAAGCAGCTTCCCACTGGAATGGAAACAGAAGCATCTTGTCATATCTAGCTAATGGCAGAGATATATTAGGTGCTTTAGAGCAGGGGTCAGCAAACTTTTTTAGCAGGGGACCGGTCCACTGTCCCTCAGACCTTGTGGGGACGACGACTATATTTTGGGGAAAAAATATGAACGAATTCCTATGCCCCACAAATAACCCAGAGATGCAATTTAAATAAAAGGACACATTCTACTCATGGAAAAACACACTGATTCCCAGACCGTCCGCAGACTGGATTTAGAAGGCAATTGGGCCGGATCCAGCCCCCGGGCCTTGGTTTGTGTTATGTACTGAAGTTCTCACCCTGGGCCAGCAGGGGGATACTGTAGATAGTTTTCACTCAGGTCCACATATGCAAATAAGGGATCAAAAGTGACATTCAGTGATTGGATAGTTACAGAAAATGGTTAATGTTGCGTTCTAGTGGAGCTCTATATGAGCAGGCTGGCTGAACCCTTCAGTTCTGTTCTGGCCTGTGAATAAACAAGAGCTGTTTGAAGAATCGCTGTGTCGTCTGATATGTTCACCCACAACTTAACAGTTTGCCTACCCATGCTTTAGAGGATGGTGTGAATCTGCCCTAACCTCTCCCCCCTACAAACCCAGACTCCTTCACAGCAATCTTACTGTGATCCTAGAGCAGTATAATGCTCAGTTAAGCAACCCATCTCTCTCAGACTGTGTACAGACTATACTTTTAAAGCACAATGCCGCCCTCAAAGAATTCTGTGCACTGGGGTTTACCCCCTCACAATTCCCAGAAATCCTTAGTAAACTCTAGTGCCTAGAATTCTTTGAAGTAGGAAAATGTGCTTGGTATGCGCTTTAAAAGTTATGGTGCGTACACAGCCTTCTGTATTGACTCCTCTAACTTAACCAGAGTCTCAGAGGAAGGCCGCCCAAGCTCTGCTTCCTGAAGGCAGCTTATTAAAGAAAAAAGGACACTAAAAAGCCTCTGTGACAGCAATACTAATTAAACCCAATCAATAAACATTAACAATAAATGGCAGGGGAGGGTAGCAGTGCAAAAAACCCAACAACATATGCAGTGTTTATGGGGGTAAAGTATAATCTCTTTCTTCAAAACAACCACCACCTTTTGTTATGGCAGAAAAAGAAATGTACCCAAACCTGCAAAAATCCCATAAGGATCATTTTGCGAGGATGGGGTTATTATTTATGCACTTTCCATATATCAAGGAAACTGAAAAATAATTAAAAAAGAAGAAGGTTCCACTAGTTTGATGGATTTTATTGGTTCTCACAACATTCCCTTCTTTCAAGTCAGGAAATATCTCTGGATCCTGCTCAGTCTTGTAAATCTGGTAGAATGTTTTAAAGTGTGCCTGCTTTAAACCTTGTATTCTTTAAACCTTGTATTTAAACCTTTGCAGATAAAATCGCTCAGATTCGGGAAGAGGTAGACTCCACCATGGGAGCAGGGCCAGGGCGGGAGAGTGCTAGAGTCCTGTCTAGTCAAGTTGCGTGGGATCAATTCCAACCTGTTACCTCCGAGGATGTGGACAGGCTGCTTGGACGAGTGAAGCCAACCACCTGTCTCCTGGAGCCTTGCCCATCCTGGCTTATAAAAGCTAGCCGGGAAGGACTGGGCGATGGGCTTCATGGGGTGGTGAATGCTTCCCTCCGTGAGGGAGCCTTCCCAGACCTGCTGAAAGAGGCGGTTATTAAACCGCTTCTTAAAAAACCATCTTTAGATGCAGCCACAACTATCGCCCAGTCTCAAATCTTCCATTCTTGGGCAAGGTGATTGAGCGAGCGGTTGCTGAACAACTCCAGGCACGCCTGGAAGAAGCGGACCATTTGGATCCATTCCAGTCGGGATTCAGGCCTCATCATGGGACTGAAACTGCCTTGGTCGCACTGGTTGATGATCTCCGGCGGGCTAGGGACAAAGGTGAGAGCTGTTTCCTAGTTCTGCTGGATCTCTCAGCGGCGTTTGATACCATAGACCATAACATCCTTCTGGACCATCTTGAGAGGCTGGGAGCTGGGGGCACTGTCATACAGTGGTTCCGCTCCTTCCTCCTGGGCCGTGTTCAGAAAGTGGTGGTGGGGGATGAGTGTTCAGACCCCTGGGCTCTCACTTGTGGGGTGCCTCAGGGTTCTGTCCTCTCCCCCATGCTTTTCAACATTTACAGCCACTGGGAGAGATCATCAGGAGGTTTGGGCTGGGTGTTCATCAGTATGCGGATGATACCCAGCTCTACCTCTCTTTTAAATCAGAACCAGTGAAGGCGGTGAAGGTCCTGTGTGAGTGTCTGGAGGCGGTTGGAGGATGGATGGCGGCTAACAGATCGAGGTTGAATCCTGACAAGACAGAAGTACTGTTTTTGGGAGACAGGAGGCGGGCAGGTGTGGAGGATTCCCTGGTCCTGAATGGGGTAACTGTGCCCCTGAAGGACCAGGTGCGCAGCCTGGGAGTCATTTTGGACTCACAGCTGTCCATGGAGGCACAGGTCAAATCTGTATCCAGGGCAGCTGTTTACCAGCTCCATCTGGTACGTAGGCTGAGACCCTATCTGCCTGCAGACTGTCTCGCCAGAGTGGTGCATGCTCTGGTTATCTCCCGCTTGGACTACTGCAATGCGCTCTATGTGGGGCTACCTTTGAAGGTGACCTGGAAACTACAACTAATCCAGAATGCGGCAGCTAGACTGGTGACTGGGAGCGGCCGCCAAGACCATATAACACCGGTCTTGAAAGACCTACATTGGCTCCCAGTACGTTTCCGTGCACAATTCAAAGTGTTGCTGCTGACCTTTAAAGCCCTAAACGGCCTCGGTCCAGTATATCTGAAGGAGCGTCTCCACCCCCATCGTTCTGCCCGGACACTGAGGTCCAGCTCCGAGGGCCTTCTGGCGGTTCCCTCACTGCGAGAGGCCAAGTTACAGGGAACCAGGCAGAGGGCCTTCTCGGTAGTGGCATCCGCCCTGTGGAACGTCCTCCCATCAGATGTCAAAGCGATAAACAACTACCTGACATTCAGAAGACATCTGAAGGCAGCCCTGTTCAGGGAAGTTTTTAATATGTGACATTTTAGTGTATTTTTCATCTTTGTTGCAAGCCGCCCAGAGTGGCTGGGGAAACCCAGCCAGATGGGCGGGGTACAAATAATAAATTATTATTATTTATTATTATTATTCTTTATCTGATCTGTAGCTTAAGGCTACAGCTGTGTGCCTTTTCTTCCTCAAGAGCCTATGCCTGGATTAACTCTGCCTGCCTTCTGCCTAGAATGTGGCACTGTATAGAATAACCACATAAATTTACCAGGTATCTCTGGGTCCATTGTTTTTCAGCCAGAGCAACCAGTACACCTGCAATAACAGCCTGTAGACAGAGGGGGAAACATATGGTTACACATAATAAAGTTAGTAATGTTTAATAGGCCTTTGTTCTCTCCAAAGGACTTTGCAAAACAGACCCCTTTAAAAGAAAGAAATCGCAACGCAAGGAAACAAACCCACTAGCATGCAAAACCAGAAGCTGATGGAAAATAATTCATTCTATTTTTAAGAAAGCCCTTCTATAAGTTACTACTATAGGACAGATAGATCCTGTTTAAGGGAGTAATCCTATGCATAATCCTATGGAACAACTGATTGGTTCAAAATTGGGAAAGGAGTACGGCAAGGCTGTATATTGTCCCCCTGCTTATTTAACTTACCGGTATATGCAGAATTCATCATGCGAAAGGCTGGGCTGAATGAATCCCAAGCCGGAATTAAGATCGCCAGAAGAAATATCAACAACCTCAGATATGCAGATGACACAACCTTGATGGCAGAAAGTGAGGTGGAATTAAAGAACCTTTTAATGAGGGTGAAAGAGGAGAGCGCAAAATATGGTCTGAAGCTCAACATCAGAAAAACGAAGATCATGGCCACTGGTCCCATCACCTCCTGGCAAATAGAAGGGGAAGAAATGGAGGCAGTGAGAGATTTTACTTTCTTGGGCTCCATGATCACTGCAGATGGTGACAGCAGTCACAAAATTAAAAGACACCTGCTCCTTGGGAGAAAGGTGATGGCAAACCTAGACAGCATCTTAAAAAGCATAGACATCACCTTCATCACCTTACCAACAAAGGTCTGTATAGTTAAAGCCATGGTTTTCCTAGTAGTGATGTATGGAAGTAAGAGCTGGACCATAAAGAAGGCTGATCGCCGAAGAATGGATGCTTTTGAATTATGGTGCTGGAGGAGACCCTTGAGAGTCCCATGGACTGCAAGAAGATCAAACGTATCCTTTCTTAAGGAAATCAGCCCTGAGTGCTCACTGGAAGGACAGATCGTGAAGCTGAGGCTCCAATACTTTGGCCACCTCATGAGAAGAGAAGACTCCCTGGAAAAGACCCTGATGTTGAGAAAGATGGAGGGCACAAGGAGAAGGGGACGACAGAGGACGAGATGGTTGGACAGTGTTCTCGAAGCCACAAACATGAGTCTGACCAAACTGTGGGAGGCAGTGGAAGACAGGAGTGCCTGGCGTGCTCTGGTCCATGGGGTCACAAAGAGTTGGTCACGACTGAATGACTAAACAACAACAACACCTACGCATAAAAAGCGGGTATAGAGGATAGCTCATTTGGCAAAGCATTAGGCTCTTAATCTCAAGTTCGTGGGTTTGAGCCCCATGTTGGGCAAAGGTTTCCTGCATTCCCAGATTTTGTGATGTAGCTCTCCAGCCAAATAATGTTTATAGAAATGCATTTATTAGTGGATAATGTGCAAGGAAAGTGAACATGCTTGGGGAGAAATACATGAGAAGTTGGAAAAAATGCTTAAAATCCCATTAACGAAAAAAACAGAGGCTTACTTACTGGGCCCATTAGGAAAAGAAATACCGAAATAAAAAAAAGAATTTTCTTATATGTGACCACCGCAGCTAGGATAGTAATAGCATCTAAATGGAAAGCTAAAGAACTACCTATCAAGGAGGAATGGATTCTCAAATTAAATGAATATTTAAAATTGGCTAAATTAACAGCATCTATACGATAGGCGTCAAATCAAAAAACTAAAAAATCAATGGCAGTGCTTTGATGACTATATGACAAAATACTGCTCTAAAAAAGACATGCTAATATGCTTAGACTAAGAATGTAAATGCATCAAAACAATAATCTATCAAAGAGATATACTGGTATATGTATATAGAGAAAATAAAAACAATCAGAATGCAATGATAAAGGTAAAATTGATTCTAGAGAAGACTAGTAGCGGGGGAGGGAAGCTAAACAGGGTGGTGAGTTTGTTTTATTTTGCTTATGTTTCTTTCGGGATATTGTATAATGATTTAATGTTTCTTTTCTGTTATGGATTATTTCTCTTTCTCTCTTGAATTGTATGTCGGAAAATCTAATTATTATTTTTTTAAGTGAACACGCTAGTGAAAAAAACATATGAAAAATGCATTACGTTAGGAGAAATTGCTTTCAAAAATACTTACGTTTCTTTAAATTGCGTACAAAAATACGTTTAGGAAAAGAAATTTGCACCAAAATGGTTGAAGAATCTTTGCGATCATTTTTTGGTAAAGCAAGCAAACCGTGAATTGCTGCAGAAATGCAGAGAAGATTGGGAAAATGAGAAACCGAAAGAACGGAAATTGACTGATTCTGCCCCCCCCCCCGGCCCCCGCTGCTGCAGCCCAAGCCTTTGGATGAAATTCCCCAACAGTTTCAAACAGTTTCCTCTTTCAATAAGCCTTTTAAGCTGAGGTCTTCCTAGACTGCATCTGCATTGGAATCGTGTTAAATATGCTTTAAAAACAATTTTACTGTAGTATTGCTTGTTGCTTGCCCTCTCCCCCTGAGCTCTCTTGGGATGAAGGGCAGGATATAAATTTAATAAATAAAGTATGTAAGGGCAGTGCAGACCCCTGTGGAACTCCATAACACACAGGGTGGAGCACAACTTCCCCAGCCCTGCCCTCTGAGAACAGGCGTTTGAACAGAGTTCTTAGGCAAAAGGAGCCTGAAACTGAGGTCTTGGCACCATGTACTACTGTAGAGAGTTCCCAGGAAGGAAAGCAGAAACATCTGGAGAAACTGTGCTGGCTGGGGCTGATGGACGCTGTAGACCAAAACATCTGGAGGGCACCGGGTTGGGGAAGGCTAATCTGGAGTCACGGGAAAGGTTGGCAAAATTCATCAGGCAGAAAGAGAGGAAGAAAGGTTGCACAGGGTCCAAGAGGGGTTTTAGCCAGAACAAATAACACAGCAACGTAAGAACACTGGGACGAGCCAATGTAGGAGGCAAGAGTGGCCAAACCTCTTTTCCCATCTGCTTTTGCAAGCGAGACTCCCTCAATTTACACATGTGGTGGAGGGAACAGAGAGAAAGAAAGCCAGGAGAGATTAGTTCATCCTCAGAACTGGGCCAACTCCAGCCGGGGAGTTTCAGCTATTAGATGATCAATTTCAACTTTGCTGCAAATGCGTTGCCCAGCGATCTTGTTTTCTCCCCCAAACTTCGCAAAACTGCACTTGTTTACAGATAACCTTGTTGCTTTTTCTCCCCTCGAGCCAGCCCTAACATTTTGTTTTCATCTCTAAACACAAAGGGAGAGGAGGGATCCAACATTGCGTCAAAGCCCTTAGCAGTGTAACATAGAAGTATCGACCAGAACCTGGCGATTGGGTGGGATATTTCAAATCGATATGGAAAATTCAGGGGAGATGTCTGTATGTGCATTCACCCTCTCTCACATAGGGGCCAACTCATGGGGGGACTGAGCTCCCTTCGCCCCCAATAAAATATTTGAGGGGCCAACCCCCCCAAGGTTCATGGACATAGCCATTCAAATTGTGTATATGTGCCTCATCTTGTGATAGAGGCCTATCAATGGCTACTAGTCATGTAGATTACATTCGGCAAGGATTTCTTTCACCCATTCTTGAAATTCCAGAACCTTAAAAGGTTCCAGATTAAATGTCAGCAACAAGGTAGATCAGCAGCAATATTACTATCGTTTCCCAGTCATAGGTAAAGGTAAAGGGATCCCTAACCATTAGGTCCAGTCGTGGCCGACTCTGGGTTTGCGGTGCTCATTTCGCTTTATTGGCCGAGGGAGCTGGCATACAGCTTCCGGGTCATGTGGTCAGCATGACTAAGTCGCTTCTGGCGAACCAGAGCAGCACACAGAAATGCAGTTTACCTTACCTATTTATCTACTTGCACTTTGACGTGCTTTAATACTGCTAGGTGGGCAGGAGCTGGGACCGAGCAATGGGAGCTCACCCCATCGCAGGGATTTGAACCGCCGACCTTCTGATCGGCAAGTCCTAGGCTCTGTTGTTTAACCCACAGCGCCACCCGCATCCTTTCCCAGTCATACAGCTTTATAAATTTAGATATAATTCAGTTCTGCCTACCAAAGCTCCGCTCCAGATGGGAGAAGCAATGTGAACACTCCATCCGGCAAACCACGGTTTATAGGAAAAAACAGGGAAGAAGGCGATAATTCCAGAGACGATGCTTAGAATCCCAAAGGAAATCAGCATGCTTCCAGTCACCACAAAAAGGCAGCCTGCGTTCATTATGAGCTTCTCGCTCTCTGCCTGCTCTCTACTCACACCAAGGTTTTGCAATAGGAGCCTGGGCACACCACATACTGTCTTGGAAACAGTAGTCATGATACTTTTCCGTTGTTTGCTTCCTTGAATGAAACACGCCCTAGGCATTGAAAAAGATTCAGACAGCAAGGCCTCGTAGTACACCCTATAAGGAATGTGATCCATCACTTGGGCTCAACTTTGTGCCTGGGGGTGGGATTCCCATAGAGAGTGTAGCAAACCCTCCAAGTGTCCCTATTTTCCAGGGACAGTCCTGGATTTACAGAAGCTGCCCTGGTTTTTGATTTGTTCCCAGAATGTCCTGATTTTCCTTAGGACGTCCTGATTTTCACCAGAGAAATGTTGGAGGGTATGGAGTTATGTGACCCCCCGAGCCAAGGAGATAAGTAACTAACTGGGTTAGCAGAGTTAGCGGAGTTAGCGGAGTCTGTAACCTGAAGCGTATGTAACCCAAGGTAAAAAGTAAAGGTAAAGGGACCCCTGACCATTAGGTCCAGTCGTGGCCAACTCTAGGGTTGCGGCGTTCATCTCACTTTACTAGCCAAGGGAGCTGGCATACAGCTTCCGGGTCATGTAGCCAGCATGACTAAACTGCTTCTGGCGAACCAGAGGAGCGCACGGAAACACTGTTTCCCGCCGGAGCAGTACCTATTTATCTACTTGCACCTTGACGTGCTTTTGAACGGCTAGGTTGGCAGGAGCTGGGACCGAGCAATGGGAGCTCACCCCGTCATGGGGATTCGAACCACCGACCTTCCGATCGGCAAGTCCTAGGCTCTGTGGTTTAACCCACAGCGCCACCAGCATCCCTTAACCCTAGGCACCACTGTATTATGATGATGATGATGATTAAATAGAACCAGTGCTTTTGCCTCTAAAAAAAATATTTACGGGTACTCTCATTTTCCTACTCATATTGAAATACTGCCCCTCAATGAGGCCAAACTTAGATTCACAAAATGTTTAGGGGTATGTGTACCCTTGTGTACCCCCAGGGAAAAAAAGCACTGAATAGGACATCCTTATTTTCTTTGGAGAAGTGTTGGAGGCTATGGTGTTCCACTGACCTTCAGCCAGGATGTTTTTGCTGCCAGATAATTCAATGAAAGTGAATTTGCCCTTCACAGAATATTCAATGCCACGCTCCCCTTCCAGGTTATCCATACACAGGGATCCGGAGGCAAGGAAGCTGCTGAATGCATCCATGTGGGGTTAAGTCCAGTACAGAAAAGCTTCTTCACACACGAGGTGTGGAAGACCCTCACAATCATGGCAAGGGCCACGCTCATCGTGACATATTTGGCATTATCATATGCATACTTGAGGTCTGCTGGGAAGTAGAAATAGGGACGTGTTTAGTTGTAGTAGTAGTAGTAGTAGTAGTAGTAGTAGTAGTAGTAGTAGTAATTTATTATTTGTACCCTACCCATCTGGCTGGGTTTCCCTAGCCACTCTGGGTGGCTGCCAACAAAGATTAAAAACACATTAAAAACTTCCCTGAACTTCAGATGTCCTCTAACTGTTAGGTAGTTGTTTATCTCTTTGATATCTGTTGGGAGGGCGTTCCACAGGGTGGGTGCCACTACCAAGAAGGCCCTCTGCCTAGTTCCCTGTAACCTCGCTTCTTGCCATGAGGGAACCGCCAGAAGGCCCTTGGCGTTGGACCTCAGTGTCTGGGCAGAATGATGAGGGTGGAGACGCTCCTTCAGGTATACTGGACCGAGGCCGTTTAGGGCTTTAAAGGTCAACACCAACACTTTGAATTGTGCTCAGAAACGTACTGGGAGCCAGTGTAGGTCTTTCAAGACTGGTGTTATGTGGTCTCGGCTGCTCCCAGTCACCAGTCTAGCTGCCGCATTCTGGATTAGGGACCCCTCCTTCCCCCATGGGCAGCTCAAGGTGGGTCTAGTGTTGGAAGTACAACAGCAAGGACCATCTAGTCTGTAACTTGGGGGTAATTCTGCTATTGGTCTGTCTGACTGCAGACTATTGGCATGAAGTTCTGGTCAGTTGGGAATTAGCTGTCAGTGAGGAAGACAGTTGAGATTTAACGGCTGGAGGATTTGGGGTCGGGGAGTAGTTCTGAACTAGTTTTCTTCCTGCGTAGGCCTGACCTAAGAAAGAAAAACCTTTTGGTTTATTCCTCCATGTGTTATATGCTGTTTTTGTTCAGTTTACGTCAGGGAAGTATTATCAGTTTCTTTTCTCCCCGCATTCCCTCTGCTTTACCCCAGTCACTCTGCTAATACCTAGACGGGTTGCATTTGAAGTGTTTTTGTAAAATCCGGTTTTGTTTTCAAACTGCAAATGCAACCCGCCCCTCCCAAAAATACGTCATTTAGGTGATGATTAAAAAGATCCTCAGGCAGCAGAGCACCATCAGAAATACTATCATTCCAGCTTGGTTCAAATAAGGGTTAACACAAATTCCAAATGAAAATGGAAATTGTAACATTAATAGAATCAGGATGTTTGGACCATGTGTTCAGCTCTTGAGTTACAAATAATTTAAGATTACTAGTGAAAAGCAATGAACTTAAGACACAGTCATCCTTAACTTGGCTGATTTATTGTGTAAACCTTTTTGCCCATTTTCCCAAGAGGAGTGACCACTTCCTGGTGTACACAGAGTTATTGACACTCTGGCTGAGTCACAGCCATTGTTTCCAATTATGCTCTGCGGAGCTAAGATGAAAAACCAACATCCTATGTATCCAAATAAGCCAATAATACTGACTGACAGAAAAGCAGGAAAATGAAAGTATGTTCTCAGCTTGAGATAGCACTGGCTTGTCGTTATTAAATATAAAACTTGGTTAAGGGAGCCTCAGAGGGAATGTTGCTTTATCGTGTTTTATGTTTACCGCTGGCTGTCTCTGCTCAATACATGAAGGATTCTTCTTTGGGCCTTAGAGATGTGAAAGCCAGAGGGTGGAATGGGGGTGGGGGGTGGAACGGGACATATTTTTCCATGGCTTCAAAATTTCCAGAAGTGTTGCATCTCTATTTGGGCCAACATCAAAATCCATCTAGAGCAGCTTTCCCTGGCATGGCTCTTGCCAGATGTTTTGGACTACAGTTCCCATCAGCCTCAGCCAGCACGAGAAGCGGAGAACAAGGCTTCTGTAAACATCTCATTGCTGCAAAGCGGAGAATTATGGCAGGCGCCGCAGCAGAGATAAGCTGTAGTTCCTGAAATTCTCTCTCAAGAGCCCCGTCCGCCTGCAGTTCTGCTCAGAAGCGCTTAAAGTCTAGGGCTTGGCCTTGGCCTGGATTCAAGTAGGCCGGAGCCTAGAAGGAAATGTGGGTCTTGTGTTGGGAAAACGTTCCACCGCCCCTGCTTTTGAGAAGGAGCAGGCTCGTGTCATCCCCTGGGCCAGCCTCCCAGTGTAGCTGGACTACAAATCCCATCATCCTTGCTTTCTGGCCACACTGCCTGGAGCAGATGGGTTGGAACAGTGATGGGGGATGGAAGGGCTCAAGTTCAGTTCTTGGGTTAAAAGTATCTTCTGGCATTGCTGGACTGTTAACTCCCATGCTTCGGCCCGGGTATAACTCCCATGCTTCGGCCCATGATGGGAACTGTAGTCCTACAAACTTCTGGAAGGCCACAGGTTCCTCATGCATGCCTGTGGTAGATCCTAATTTACAGATCTCTTGTTCTGCTTCTGACAACATAAGAGCCCAACTAGATCAGCCCAAAGGCTAGCAACTCCAGCCATGTAGTAGCCATCAAAAAGCCTATGCTCCATGAATTTGTCTAACGATGGGAATTATAGTTCCAAAACATTTAGAGGGCCACAGAATGCATGCCCCTGGTCTACTAGGATTTTATCTCAAAAAGCTTCACACACTGCACATATTTAAAGTGCATACCCCCCCCCCCCCAGAATCCTGGGAGCTGTAGTTTGCCCCTCACAAAGCTACAATTCCCAGCACCTTTAAACTACAGCTCCCAGGATTCTTGGGGCAAAGTCATTTGCTTTGATTGTGTGCTTTAACTGTTCAATGACGTCCACAACATGAAGATTTCTATGCTTTCTTCTTACATTATTAGTTGTTTCTTCTCACCTCAGTATATCAAAACCCACAACGATAGCTTCATCCTTGTCAGTCAAATGGGTGATGCAAAAGTCCTGGTCTTAATTAAACGACACTTAGCAAGCCCCTGCCGTTTCCGGCAATGTTCACGCATTATTATTACGCGTTTTGCCCTCTTCAGACTTAATCATAAATTCTCCTCTCTTCATTTAGCATGTTGGTAAAGCGATCCGTGCGGAAAATGATAACTTTAGCGACTCTGTTAGAAGCAGATATTTTACACATGACTGCACACATGCTCAGATAGGCAGGCCAGAGACTCAAGAGACCACGACCCCTTTGAAAGATGCAGAAATGTCACATGCAGATTGTAAATGTAATTTCATGCCTTGACTGGGAGCAGCAGGGGAGGTAAGCAGGAGAGAAGATCCATTCACTTAGTATGACTTTGCACGTCCCATATAGCCTGACCCAGGGGTCCCCAAACTATGGTCCGCGGGCTGGACAAGGCCCGAGGGACTTCTTTATCCAGCCCATGGCGACCTCCGCTGCCCACTGCTGCCGCCCGCTCTTACCGGTGCTATGCTGCATGGCTTCCCACTTCTGGGTCAGAGAAGCACCGGAAATAGCTTGTGCGCATGTGCAAGCGTTATTTGCGCATGCGCATGCATTATTTCCAGTGCACATCCGGGTCGCTGGAGGCCCGGGCACACACGCACAAGCTATTTCCGGTGCTCCTCCGACCCGGAAGTGTGCTGGAAATAGTGTGTGCGCACACGTAGGGGCACGCGCTCCCCTGCCCTCCAGCCCACTGTGTAATATGCACTAGAGACATCAGCCCGAGGCGCAGTAAGTTTGCTGACCCCTGGCCTGACCAATAGTCCTCCATGTGCTGGCAGCCTCCTGGCTGGGCGACTGCAATGTGCTCTGTGTGGGGCTGCCCTAGAGGCTGACCCAGAAGCTGCAGCTACTGCAATATGTGGCAGCTTAACTGCTCACTGGGCCAGGATATCACCACTATGTTGCACTGCCTCTGAAAGAATTGCACTGGCTGCTAATTAGCTCTTGGGCTAAGTTCAAGGTGATGGTTTTGGTGTAAAGAAAGTGATATAACTGGGGATCAGGAAGCTTGAAATATCATTTTTACCCTTTATGTAGCCAGCCGATCACTGTATACTGCAGGTGAGACCTTCTTGCAGATACAGTGATACCTTGGTTCTCAAATTTAATCCGTTCCGGAAGTCTGTTCCAAAACCAAAGCATTCCAAAACCAAGGCACGCTTTCCCATGGAAAGTAATGCAAAACGGATCAATCCACTCCAGACTTTTAAAAACAAGCCCTAAAATAGCAGTTTAACATGAATTCTGCTATCTAACAAGACCACTGATCCATAAAATGAAAGCAAAAATCAATGTATTGTACTTTAAAATAAATAAGACAGTATCGTAGATGATAACAATTAAAAAATAAAACAAAAATTCTTACCTGCACTGATGATAATCATTGTTTGAATGGGAGGCTTATTTCCATTTCCGCAGTCACACAACTAATCAATCAGTAGCTGACTGGGTTCCAGTTTCAAAAACAAAAACAAAAGCGCCAAACTTAATCCGTTCCGGAAGTCCGTTTGACTTCCAAAATGTTCGAAAACCAAGGCACAGCTTCTGATTCTTGCAGGTGCCCCAGAAACAATAGCCAACAGCCACATCGGACATTCAGCTTTCGAAAACAGGAACACTTACTTCTGGGTTTTCGGTGTTTGGGAACCAAGGCGTTTGAGAACCAAGGTACCACTGTACCATATTATCAAGAGATCCACTCATCAACAGCTCAGTTGGTTAGAGCGTGGTACTCATAATGCCAGGGCTACAGATTCAATCCCTGTAAGGGACCGCTGCATATTCCTGCATTGTAGGGAGTTGGACAAGATGAGCCGAAGGGTGTTTTCCAATTATATGATTCTGCGCAATATTCAAGTGTTGTGGTACCTAAGTGCAATTCCCTCCTGTTAAACATCTCCAATGTCTTCTCAGCACCTTCCACTTCTAACAAGCCTTTTAAGCAGAGATGTTACCCAGTCCTGCACCCGTATTGGAATTGTTTAAATTGTTTTGAAATTTGTGTGTTTGCCTCTCTGGGCTCCTTTTGGGAGAAGGAGTGGGATACAAATTTTAAATACCTAATATAATTTGCTTTTGAGTGACAGCTGATCCACTGCTCTTTGGTGTACCTTTGTGGACTTGGTAATGTATCTGTTATTGTACCATTATAGAATATGCAGGTATGTCACTTCAATCACTGTATTTTATTGTAATAGATTTTATATTATTGCCAGCTGATGAAGAACATTTATTGAAACAGTCTATTATCCTGAAAGGACTCTTCTGTTGCTGTCGCTGCGTTTGGAGCACCTACCATCATTCTTCTGTGTTGCTGTGCTTATAGCACCATCTCTCTCCAGCTCACTCTCAGCAAAATTCTGTATAGGATATTGACTTTGGAAGGCGTTTAGCCTCAATATTCAGTGATTCTTTATGGTCAGATACTAATCTGATCATTTCTTTTCACAGAACATCTACTTGACTCATATTAGTTCGTGACTCCATGTACATATTGTATGTTTTCTGATAGTGAATTAAGAAACGGTTCGATAGTGTTATATAAATATTGTTAGTATACTGTTAGCCTACGTGTTGCTCTGTGTTTGTCAGATTAATCTTTGTTTTGGCAGTGAGGATTCAACTGGGCTTCCTCCTGCTGGGACGATTCTCCCCTACTGTGTTCCCCTTCAGTCTTCAGAGGACTGACCTCTGTTCCCAGACACCTGGAGACTTTCATACATGGAGCTGGCAAGAATTTAGCCCTTGCTTTGCTCTGAAACACACACTTTGCCTTCACTGGAGGTTGAAGCAACCAGGCACATCAATAGAGATGAGAGATAATAATAATAATAAATAATATTTTTTTATTTATACCCTGCCCTTCCCGGTTCAGAAAACCAGGCTCAGGGTGGCTAATAACAAATTTAAAACACTTAATTGATGCAACAAAAAACAGCATAAAACGTGAATAACAATAAATTCAGAATTCAAAAATCAATTTAGGGGGGAAATCCATCCAATAAACATTAGATGATCACCAGGGCTAGCTGGCTAAATTAGTCCTATTTGGGCCAGTGAGGAGACCAAGGGAGAATTAGGTGTGAGATCCAGAGCGGGTAATCTTTATAAAAAGGGGAGGGGGAGGGAAGGAGGGGGAATGAAAGATCGGTCTAAGTTCAAATTGAAAGCCAGGTGGATCACAGATCACAGATACCTGCTGCACGTTAAATGAGGGTGGGAAACTTGTACTACTATCTGGTGGCTGCAGCTGTTGCCCCCAGTTAGAGCAGTATGGTTACTGAATTGAGTTAAGTCTGGGAACTATATAATCTTAGAGTTGGAAGAGACCCAAGAATCATCTAGTCAAACCCCCACATGCAGGAATCTCAACTAAAGTGTTCACGACAGGTGGCCACCCAACCCCTGCTTAAAAACCTGCAAGGAAGGAGTGTCCACAACCTCGCGAGGGAGTTTGTTGCACAGTTGAATAGCTGTTAACCATCAGAAAATTCTTCCTGACGTTTAGTCAGAATCTCCCATCCCGTTCCCCCTCACTCCCTGTTTTCTGATACAGCCAGTCTAAGCATGTTCAGTCCTGCTGACCACTG
This sequence comes from Podarcis bocagei, assembly GCF_964188305.1. Classification (NCBI taxonomy): domain Eukaryota; kingdom Metazoa; phylum Chordata; class Lepidosauria; order Squamata; family Lacertidae; genus Podarcis; species Podarcis bocagei. Next base: position 15,926,137 of record NC_138128.1, read on the forward strand.
CTCTATCCTGGAAGATCCTTTGTGCTTTTGCAAACCTTGGTGCTTCCTGGAGTCTGCGTACACCTCTCTTGGGTGCGCGGGTGGTGCTGTTTTGGCTACATCAGCCGCAGCGCTCTTCCCCTGAAGCCTGGAAATAGAGGGCATGATCCTGTGGCAGCAGCATGTGACCCTGCCATGCTTAGAAACACACCTACTTTCAGCAGCCAGGAACTCCATAAACAGACACTGGAGAGACCTGTCAGGAGTAAGCATGGATCAATGGTACCAAATAGTATGGGAAACAGCCTTACTAGAAAAATTAACCAATTAACTGAAACTGACACGGGGACAAATAGAAGATGCCTCCACCCCGGTATGGCTCCCCTTTATCACACACACAGCCCAACAAAACAATGACAAAAATCCACCAACAACATACAAAGCAATATGGCTAACCTGATCCAAAACACCCACCCACCCCACTCACACATGAAAACAAAGACCACCACAGCCAACCACAGATGAACAACCACACCCTAGGCCAACCCCAACCTCTCTCACCACCAAAGGAACACAAGTGAATAGCAGAGAACCTGCACAAGTGACGCTGACACAAAACACCACATATATTAAGTAAAATAGAAACATCGCCACCTGACCCCCCCACCCCTACTCATCTCTCCCCCCTCCACCCTTTTCTTCCTAATGTCTCAACAAATGAAACTGATATGTAAAAAGTGTTACTTGGAAAAAGAGAGAGAGAGAGAGAGACATTGCATATACTTTTGTAAACCAAGAAAATCTTTAATAAAAATACATTTTAAAAAAAGAAGTGATTCAACACCACTGTATGTATGAAGAGGCCATTGGCAAGAGACCCAGCCAAGTCCTCCCTGGCAACCTCTGAATCTGAACCAGAATCAATCCATGGCCCCAAAATAAAAACCACGGTGTTGTGATCTTACCCTAGCTCAGGGTAGTATCAATTTTAGCTCCAGTTTATCTAGAATCCCTTTCACAGGAGGCTTATAAAATGCGGAAATATTGAAGAAGAACACTAGGTGTCACTGCATCAATGCATTTGAGATGTATAGCCTCCTACTGCAGCCCTCTACATCCAGCAGTATCCTCACGAATCTAAAGTTTTCCGTGGTGCTTAGAATCATAGAGTTGGGAGGGAACTCGGGGGTCATCTAGCTCACCCCCCTTGCAATGCAGGAATCTTTTTGCCCCACGTGGGGATCAAACACATGACCCCGAGATTAAGAGTCTTGTGCTCTACCAGCTGAGCTATCCCTTCTTTTTGTTGGGATGCCGTAATGAACATTAAGCTGATTGACAAGTTTCACATCTTGGTACAGTGGTGCCTCGCAAGACGAAAAGAATCTGTTCTGTGATTCTCTTCGTCTAGCGGTTTTTTCGTCTTGCGAAGCAAGCCCATTGACGGATTAGCGGATTAGCGCTATTAGCGGCTTTTAGCGGCTTTTAGTGGCTTTTAGTGGCTTATCTGCTGATCGGATCAGCTGATAAGCGGCTTAGCGGCTTAGAAAAAGGGGGGGAGGGGAAAAAACCAGCAGGAACTCGCAAGACATTGTCGTCTTACGAAGCAAGCCCATAGGAAATTCGTTTTGCGAAGCACCTCCAAAACGGAAAACTCTTTCGTTTAGCGAGTTTTCCGTCTTGCGAGGCATTCGTCTTGCGGGGCACCACTGTATTACGTCTCCCACCAGTGCCCAGCAGTGGGGTGCCATGTTACCAACCACACTCTGCCATCAGCCAGACCCACAACCTGTCTGTCCTTTGACTTGGCCTGTCTAAGGGTAACATCTTCCTCCTTAGTCTCAGTTCTGCTCTCCTGGAAATCAGCAGGGAGGAGGGAGGAAACGAAACTCACCTGTTGTTGACTGTGGCTCCGCCTCTTGCTGGCTGTGGCCCCGCCCACTCTCGACCTCCCTGCCCTACCGATCCCAATGGCACAAATGGCACCTAGAATACTGAAAAAGCAGTGATATATCCTTGTGTCCACCCCCACAATTATCTGACCAGTTTAAGTACTAAAATTAAGCCGAATGTTTTACATTGCTTTGCTTCAAATATTTACTTAAACTCTGCTTAAAAGAATTTTTGCAAGCAGAGGGGAATGACACCATTAATTTGATAGTTCTTGGAACCGTCCCATGGCGTTGCAAGGCCAGAAAGAGTTTGCTTAATTTTTTTTGGGGGGGGGGGGAGGCAACAACAACAACAATTTTAAAGAAAAGGTTTGGCTCTGCTGGGCTTTTGACTCCCACACATTTGAGTGGGAGAAAGGACAAATTTCTAGGACACTGAGTTCCCCATGGCAACGGAAAACGGAAGTGACTTTAACCCTATGTAGCGACGGGTGACTCATTCTTGTTCATGTTCTAAGCACAGTAATAGCACTGTATTGGTGAAAGAGAGTAAAAAAGCTCTGTTGCAAGCTCTGTTACAAAGCTGGACCAAGGCAGTCTGGTGCCCGAGGCAGAAAATCCAGTTGTCCCTTCTGGTTCAGAAAATATAATACAGTAATGAATGAAATAATGGGTGATTTGCTATCTTTTTAAGGTGATCTGCCACTTGAGTTCCCAAAGTCAGCTTCTTGGTCCAGACAGTCCTGGATCGCTTTCAGATTGCCAGAGTTTTGCAGATAGCATTCAAGTGCATAGCAGAAATTTAGGTTTGGGCTCCAGTGCAAAAAAACCCAATTTTCAAAACTGACATTTTGCTGGTAGGAAAGTGATGTGGAAACCCACTGCAGAGTGTAGGGTGCAAATGATGAACATGAAGATGTATAAACACTGTGCTAGCAAATCAGGAAGAGTTCTCAAGTCTGCTATAACCTCACTGCAAACAAATTAGAACAAGTGTTCAAAAAAGACCAGACATAGTCTTATCCTTTTTGATCATATCTGCAGCAAACATCATGGCTGCCCTCCGAAAATCCCGAGAACTGTAGTTTACTCTCCACAGAGCTATAATTCCCAACACCCTTAACAAACTACAGTTCCCATGAACCTTTTGGGGAAAACCACGTGCTTTGAATGTGTGGTGTGGATGTAGATGTGACAAGAGAACCAAGGTCATCTGGTGGAGTTTTTGCTTATTTCATGCCAGATACTTCTGAATGAGAAGAGATAACATCTGATCACGATTATAGTTCAGGAACAGTTCAGTGTTTCATTCAGCAGCCACTAGGGAATGCGATGTTGGTTGCACAGAGTAAAAAGATCTCTCTCTCTGTGTGGTTGACTATTCAACACAGACACCCCCGCCATTGCCATTTCTCCAGTACTGGGTGAGCAGGGAAACAAACATCCCAGATTGCATCAGTAGTGTGGGTTTGTTCCTGACCACAGGAGGGTATGAATAGACTGTGTTTTATATAACAAGAAATAATGGGAAATAATGGGCTTTCAACTCTATACGTAATGTGTCTTTAGACAGAAGGTAGATTCTTGAGCTGTAACCCTGGAGAAGTCCACTGATACAAGTATATCCTTTTTGGTCTGAAGTTGTTGTCCATATTGATTTTATACCGGTGAAATTCTTGATATTTGAAGATGCTGATATGTTTTTAAATTGCATTCCTGCAGCACGAGGACTAAGAAAAGGACAGCAAGCCCTTTCAAGAGATTTGTCCTTTGATTCTGGAAGGAGAAACACCCACAATCTATTATGCAGTGGTCTGAGGTCCTCGCTGGCTTGGCTATCCTCGAAAACATTTCTTATGAACATCCATTTCATGTGAATTCCTTTCTGGATGGCTTATATTGATTTGTATGTTTAAATTAAGATGGATGCATTGATGGCTACTGTATTCTCAATGTGAACTGGTGAATTTTATTTACGTCCGCTCCCTTCCCCCTTTTCTCTGTTGTTCTTTCTTTGTTAAACTTGTTATTATTTTTAAATAATGAACAAACGAATGAATAAGAGAGCACAGGAATGACAGCTCTATTCACAAGAATACTACTTGGGTCCATGAAGCACCCATGCTGGATTGTCAGAGGACTCATGTCCTGGGTCTTCCAAGCTTCCCTGTGCGAGGAGCTATCGTCCGCCCTCTGTACATAACAGGTAGGCCAAGTGCCCTGCTTTGTAAAGGACACTCTTCTGTCTGAAACGGTGGCTGGTCCAAGTCCAGTTCAAAGATGAAGAACCATGAGATGGGGGAGACAGCAGAAGAACCTTGAAGCTGCTCACCAGCAGTAAGCACTTGGAAAGCAAACTGACACATGGGTCACCTGGTGTCAAGAGCGAGCCAGCAATAAATCACATGCAGCACGTGAAGTTCTTAGAAGAAACAGGGTCTGCTCAGGAGTGCCAGGCCTAATGAGCATAGCAGCTCTTCCTTGGTAGGTTTTGCCCCTATGAGGCAATTGTGGAGGTTGAAGGTCTCTGCTTTCCCGCAGCTATCTAAGTCTCCTCCTCCTCTGGTTCTTTCCCAAGCAATCTGAGACTACGCCTGCCTTTGCTCCTCCCGCTTCATGCCTCTCATGGTTCTGGGAGACCAGTGGGGAAGGGAGATTGTCACAGCAGGAGGGGAAGACACCAGCCTGACTCTTCTCTACCTCTAGGCCTCCCTCATAACACCTTCCTGCTTCCACTTCTGCTTGCTTCTGGACTTCTCTGCCACAGCCTCTCCCTGCTCACTAAACTCTGGTGTATATATATGCCATACCAGAACATAGGAAGTTGCTTTGTACAGAGCCAGACCATTGGTCCATCTAGTGCAGTATATTGCCTGCACTGACTGGCAGCAGCTATCCAGGGTTACTTTCCAGCCCTGGTGGGAAATGCCAGAAATCAAACCAGGGACTCCTTGCATGCAAAGAAAGTGCTCCACCACTGAGCCCATATATCTGCATTTCTGTGTGTGTGTATAATTCTTCATCCTCTGTTGTTGGCTGCAATGAGGCCCTTTTAACTTCCTTCCCATTGAGAGGAACATCTGTAGCAGAGATAAAACAACTTCCCCCTGATGGGTTGCTGTTCCCTTTAATCAAGGAAGAATCAGCAGTTGTCCCTTGCCTGTGCAATACATCTGCCAGCTGGCGGCAACGGCAAAGCCACAAGACAGCTAGCCGCTGTGTCAGCAGCCGAAGCCTGCTCAGCTTGTGCCCCAGCAAGCCAGATTCAGCCCACCCATGGCCTACCGGCCACTGCCTGCTGGGCAGCCAAATAGGAGATTTATGAAGCCCACGGCAAGCTGACATGCATGTGGTTTTACAAGGGGTGCAGTTACTGTATGCTGCAGGAGGTAGTGATGCCTACAAACTTAGATGGCTTTAAAGGAGAATGGGGCAAATCATCATCTTATCAACTGGCCTACTTCTAGCTCAGTAATGTTCCCAAACTGGTCCATGGACCATCAGTAGTCCAGAAGCATCATTTAGGTGGTTCATGGCATTAAATATGCATACTGATTTAAAAGTGGAGAGTATGGGAAGGCACTTGCTCTGTTGCAACATCCTCTAACCTCCCTGAAAACAGAGCATGGTGAATGTTCATTACCGTATTTTTCGCTCTATAAGACACACTTTCCCCCTCCTAAAAAGTAAGGGGAAATGTGTGTGTGTCTTATGGAGCAAATGCAGGTGGGAGGCTCTGCTCAGCGCTCCCTTTAAAGAACCCTGTGGAGTGTGTGTGTGTGTGTGTGTGTGTGGCTCTTGGGGGCTTTTCCCTGAGGAGGGAGAAGGGCCGCACACACGCACCGCGTGCTCTTTAAAGGGAGCCTTCATTCCGCTGCCCGGGAGAGGCTGTGTGCGGCTATCCCATAAGCCAGGACAGCAAGAGGGATCGCTGAGCAGCGATCTTGAGTGCAGGGGGAGCCTTGAGGGCAGGGGGAGCCTTCATCCCACTGCCCTGAAGAGGCTTCACGCGGCTATCCCAGAAACCAGAACAGGAAGAAGCTATCCATGAAGCCAGATCCATCTTGATGTTCTGGCTTCTGGGATTCAGAATATTTTTTTTCTTGTTTTCCTCCTTCAAAAACTAGGTGCGTCTTATGGTCTGGTGCATCTTAAGTTGTTCCCATGATGCCTCACCATTCTGACGTCAATTTAGAAGCTTGGGAGGAGCTTCGGGCAAAGTTTGCCAGTCCCACTATGTGAGCTGTGGGGAACAGACGCAGGGCTGTGATGGCTGCAACTAGCCCTGGAAAAACCTGGGGAATAAAGGAATAAAAGCTATAAATAGACAAACGGGACTCTGTGTGTTTGTCTGGAAGTTGAATCAAGCGGGTGACAGTTTTACACCGCTGTGCGAAGCTCTGCTGGGCCGTGACGGTGAGGAGCTGGAGTGGAAGCGTGCCGGGCAGCTAATAAATCGCTAATCGAGGTTCGTAAATCAATTAGCGGGGGTCACGGCTGATCAAACAGCACAGGTTATGGATCATCATCGCTTGTAAAACTGTCACAGAAGATACTGCCGGGAGCTTTGATCTGCGGTGTCGAGCAGGGGGCCGGCAGGAGGCGGAAGGACTTTTTGCCTGGTGTTAAGGGGCAAAGGAGCAGCTGCGGAGTTTGAAAGCAGCTGGCTGCAAGACGCAGAGAAGTGCCTGTGTTGCTGAGAACTGCCAAGGAGCTGAGAACAGCAGGGAAGCGTTTCTCCACGCCAGGGGAGCTGGAAGTCTTGTGAGTACAGCTTGGGGGCGACTTTGGAGAACGGGAGGCCGGAGTCTGAGGCAAGCAGGCAAGCAAGCTGAAGCCGCTGTGCAGAAAGGCTGCAGAGAGCTTGGAAATGTGCCTAACGGTTAAAGGCAAGCTGACGACGATGCTGAAACCAGCTTGGAGTTCTGCCTAAAGTTCAAAGAGGCAGGGGAGCTGATCTGCTAGACCGGGAGCTGAAGAGCGGCTGGGTGTTTACGTGAGTACGCTGGGCCCCGGGGGAAGTTGGCAGATGGCCAGGAAGTGATTCAAGCTACGTTTGAACAGCTTGAGGAGCGGAAGACAATGGCAGGCAGCCAGGTCTTGGAGGACATTGCGTTTGAGCAGCTCACTCTAAGAAGTTGAGCATGGGCGGCTGGGGATGTGCTGCTGTGTTTGCTATGGAGCTTCAGCAGGAGGCCAGAGCCCTGGGGAAGGAATACAAAAGCCTAAAGATGGCTGGAGCCCCTGTTCCTGATGCTTTAGCCTCAAGGAGTGCTAGTGAGCAAGAAGGGGGGGGCGGAAAGTTCCAAAGGCAAGTTTGAAAACTTTTCCACTGAACCTGCTGGGATGAAGCGGCAGTTCAGGGGGGGCGGATCTGGCAAGAGGTGCTTTTCCGGGAGGAGGAAGGCCAAGCCAGCTGGGAGGAGCCCCAGGCAGTGTTTTTCCACTGGAGTTCAACGTCTGCGTGGCAGTTGCCCCCACCGGAGCAGAGAGACAAGACAGGATGTTTGCAAGGTCAAACTGTTGAATTCTCATGGGAACCAGTCGGGTTTCCATGGCAACTGGTCTGGAAAAACAACCAGGCGTGAGACTGAGGCTGGTGAACGTGCCAGGTGCCAGCAAGAGACTCGTGGGACAAGGCCAGAGCAGAGTGTTGTTATTGGCTCTGCTGCTACTTGCATCTTGATTCCAGAGACATCTGCTGGGAAGCTGCGGAAATGCAGGGCTGTTTTGACAGGGATGACTGTTAGGTTCACAGACGGAACACAAAAATCAGTCTGTGGTGTGATGGCTAACGTGTTTTTCTCTACTTCACAGGAGGAGCAAAAGTTCTACGTTGTGCCGGGACTGAAGTGTTGTCTTTTATATGTATCAGCTCTAAAGAAGCAGGGATACAATGCTCGTTTTGAAAATGACACCTGTTCCATTTTCAGAGGGGGGCGACAACGGGTCAACATGGCGAAGAGCAAGAACAATGTCTTTGTTCTGGAGTCACCTCTGGAGGGTTGTGGGAATGCTGGTAAAGCACAGGTGCAGTGTGCTAAAGCACAGGTGCAGTGTGCTAAGGTTCCCAGTCATGTGCAAAAGTTGCACAGGTGCACAAAAGGGTGTAAAATCACACAAGGTGGGAGGAGGTCCCAAGGGTGCAGGGCATGCACAGGTGCAAAGGTGCTTGGTTTTCCCGGGTTTGGGAGGGTAACCAAAGAGCCCTTTGAGCTGGTTCTCACAGATCTGTCAGGACCCAAGAGGTCTGAGAGTCTGGGTGAGGCCAGGTATGTGCTGTCGCTGACAGGTGACCACAGCCAGGTTGGCTGGTGTTTCTCTCTCAAATCAGAGGGGGAGGTGGCGCAACTGATCCAGGATTGGGTTGCGGGGGTGGAACGAAGGTTCTCCACCAGGGTGCAAGGGTTCAAGAGCGACCGAGGGTCACAGTTTACTGGGTCTGCTCTGGAGAAGTTTTTCAAGGAAAAGGGAATACGTCACGAGGTGACGGGTGCAAAGTCTTCTCAAGGGAGAAGGGAGGCTGTGGCTGAACCCGGTGACGGGGACAAGGTCCAGAATCAGGGTTCAGATCCCGGTGATGAGGACCAGGTCCAGGGTCAGGGTTCAGGGCAGGTTTGGGCATCTCCAAGGGTTGTGAAAGGAGTGTCCAGGTGTGAGGCTTCATCTCCGGTAATGGAGAAAGCTCACGGAAGGGTTGTCAAGTCAGAGGGGGAAACATCTGACGGAGAAGACACAACTGCTGGCCCTAATGGGTCAGTAGGGTATCAGATCACAGGTGCGTGGAAAAGTGTCGCACAGTGTGATTCTGGGAATGTTGAAGGGGTTCAACAGGTGCCTGGGAAAGATGCCGGGAAGGGGCACAAGGCAAAGGGGAAGGTGTTGAACTCAAAAAGGTGTGGTCAGAATGTGATGCAAGGGGGGGTGTTGGAGTTGGAACTTAACTGGTTAAGTTGTTCCCATGATGCCTCACCATTCTGACGTCAATTTAGAAGCTTGGGAGGAGCTTCGGGCAAAGTTTGCCAGTCCCACTATGTGAGCTGTGGGGAACAGACGCAGGGCTGTGATGGCTGCAACTAGCCCTGGAAAAACCTGGGGAATAAAGGAATAAAAGCTATAAATAGACAAACGGGACTCTGTGTGTTTGTCTGGAAGTTGAATCAAGCGGGTGACAGTTTTACACCGCTGTGCGAAGCTCTGCTGGGCCGTGACGGTGAGGAGCTGGAGTGGAAGCGTGCCGGGCAGCTAATAAATCGCTAATCGAGGTTCGTAAATCAATTAGCGGGGGTCACGGCTGATAAAAAATAGCACAGTGTGCGGCTATCCCATAAGCCAGGACAGCAAGAGGGATCGCTGAGCAGCGATCTTGAGTGCAGGGGGAGCCTTGAGGGCAGGGGGAGCCTTCATCCCACTGCCCTGAAGAGGCTTCACGCGGCTATCCCAGAAACCAGAACAGGAAGAAGCTATCCATGAAGCCAGATCCATCTTGATGTTCTGGCTTCTGGGATTCAGAATATTTTTTTTCTTGTTTTCCTCCTTCAAAAACTAGGTGCGTCTTATGGTCTGGTGCATCTTATAGAGCGAAAAATACGGTAAATAGCTGCTGGTGTTCTATTTAGGACAGCACAGGCAGGTACTTATGGAGACAGGTGGTCCTTCAGTTGCCTTTGTCTTGGTCCTTAGCTATGAAGGGCTTTAAAGACCAAAACCATCGCTTTGAAACTGAGCCCAGAAACAGGCTGGGAACCATAGCAGTTGGCACAGCACAGGTATAAAATGGCCATAACATCCAGTTAGAAATCTAACAGCTTGCATTCTCTAAATAGCCTTCAAAGGCAGGCCCATGTATAGCACAGCACAGTAGTCTTTCCTAGAGGTAACCAGGAGCATGGGTAACTGAGACTACGTTATTTCAGTTGAGGCAGGGCCAGGTGGCCTATCAGCAGTACCTCAGATACAGCTTGCCCATCTCACAACAAAAAGGTCAAGGAACAAGACCCTCAAGCTGTGAACCTGTTCCTTCGGTGGAAGTATCATTGGGAGCGTTGAGACGAAAGTCAGTTTGCACTGCAGGCTGACTTGACTTCGATTTCAGTTTCGATTTCTGGGAATGGAGTTGAGAGACGACCTAACCTGGGGAGAAAACAGCAAAGACTTGATGAAGAGAACACAACAGAGGTTTTATTTTCTAAGAATCCTCCGGAAAAACAATCTCTCAAAGGACCTGTTGATGGCATTTTACCATTGCACTGTGGAGAGCGTATTAACTTATGGTCTGTGTGTGTGGTTTGGGAGCTGCACGGCCAGGGAAAAGACAATGCTGTCCAGGGTTGTAAAGACTGCAGAGAGAATAATTGGGTGCACTCTTCCCACCTTAGATCAAATCTATGCTGTCAGGTGCCATAAGAAAGCTGCAGAGATAGCACAGGATAGTACGCACCCCGGAAATGATCTCTTTCAGCTTCTGCCTTCCGGAAGAAGGTATAGGGTCATAAAGACCAGGACTAGCCGCCTGAGAAACAGTTTTTACGCAAATGCAATTCTGGTTCTAAACGCAGCATAAGGAGTCTCTCTAGTATATTGTATTTTAAAATGGGGTTTCGGAGTTTTTAGGGGGGTTAGAATGTTTTGTGTAGTTTTTCAATTTCATTGTTCTGTGTGGGACAATGACAATAAAGATATCGTATCGTAGATACCTTCAAATCTTCCTAGACTTACCTTTTTGCACTGACCTCCTTCAATGTTAAGACTGATTCTCTCAGGACTGGTGACCTCATTTTCTTCTCCAGCCTTTCCTTGGGAGAGGAGACATCTTGGTGTGTCTCTCCTGCTGAGATGAAAGAGCAAGCATAGCTCTTTGCATCTTCACCGTACATAGTTAGAACTAGCATTTTCCCTATCAACAGTGGCGAACCTACATTTTTGGGGCCCTGAACTGTTATGGGCTCCCTTTGCAACCAGAAACAAGATTTGGGTAACCACACTTATCTTCTTCAGTGGAGTTGCTCCATGACAGATCACCACACCTTTACAACATCTCGCGAACTTTGGGATTGTTGAAATATATACAAAATAAAAAAAAAATGGTAGACCCAAGTTGCTTCTGGGGCCCGTCTGGGATTAGGGGCCTTGAAGCTTAAGCTTCATTAGTTTTATAAAGGTAAAGGTACCCCTGCCCGTACGGGCCAGTCGTGACCAACTCTAGGGTTGTGCGCTCATCTCGCTCAAGAGGCTGGGAGCCGGCGCCATCCGAAGACACTTCCGGGTCACGTGGCCAGCGTGATGAAGCTGCAACTGGCGAGCCGGCACCAGCGCAGCACACGGAAACGCTGTTTACCTTCCCGCTATAAAGCGGTACCTATTTATCTACTTGCACTTGGGGGTGCTTTCGAACTGCTAGGTGGGCAGGAGCTGGGACCGAACGACAGGAGCTCACCCCGCCGTGAGGATTTGAACTGCTGACCTTGTGATCAGCAAGTCCTAGGCACTGAGGTTTTACCCACAGGGCCACCCGCGTCCCTCATTAGTTTTATAATGCCTGCCTTTTGTGTACTTCCTGCAATAGATATAGCTTTCTTGTTTTCCCAAACTCAGAGTCTCTGTGTGATTCTATCTAGTGTAAAATGCGCTCCTCCAGCAGGAATAAAACGTTCTGTTCAGCTTCTGTATGTCAACTCCAAACACCAACAAGTACACCAGAATCAGAAAGTACCTGAAAGCAATTTTAGAACTAATAGCAAATCTCCTGGCCACAGGCTGCTCTAACTCAAGGGCGGAGAACCCTTTTCACCTCGAGGGACGGATTCTCTTCTGGGTAATCTTCCAGGAAAAATAAATAAATTGTATGTTTGTGCAGTAAGACAGTTCCTCCGCACACTCACACACCCTTCCCCATCCAGGCAGTAGAGAAGGCATCATCCTAGGGCAAATTCCAGCCAGGCAAACACACTGATGGAGAGTGAAAAGCAGGGCTGGCCAGGGCTGAGGCCTGGGGCCAGGTCGAGAAGCCTTGAAGGCTACATCCAAGCCACCTAGGCCCAAGGTTCCCCATCTCTGAGGTAACCGCTCTAGCTGCCGGAAAGAATGCTATGGACACGTAATGCTCCCCGTTTGCAAGAGAGAGTCGAACTTGCCTCAGGGAACAACTCAGTGATGCTTTCTGCTAATTGGCACTCGAGGTGAGGCCCTTGCAAAACCGGTTGCGTCGCTCGTGTTCATTTTCATAGGCCTACGCTGGAGCGCTTCTTCCTCTCCCGCAAGGGTTGCCAGTCCAGCAGACACACCTGCCATAAGGAGCACTTATTATTCTGACAACGCACTGTGATTAGGAAGGTGTAAGAATGCCAGCCGTGGCTTCTCCTCATCCAGATGGACACTTCAAGGAGCAGCGCAGATCAAGGATTGCTGCCTGACAGTTTCGGAAGAAGGAGGGATGCAAAATTTTGTGATAGGTGGCTGGTGTTGCTATGACACATTGAAGATGGATGGAAAGCACCACCTGAACGTCTGCCCACCCCCCTCCCAAAATCAGATTGCTTATGATAAGAAAAGTGACTTGAAGATGCATGTCAAAGCTTAGGATTATATTTGCTTGACTTTCCAGGGACAAACCTGTCAGTAGAGCACGAGGGTTGTGGGTTCAACTCTCACCTTGGGCAAAATATTCCTGCTTTACAGTGGGTTGGACTAGATGACCCCCAGGGTCCCTCCAACTCTACAATTCTATGACACAACATTGTATATAACCTTTGTATAATATGCAGCTGTCTCATATGGGGTTTCGAACTCGCAACCTTGGCGCCATCAGCACCACGCTCTAACCAACTGAGCTAGCGCTTTCCCAGCCTGAAGCCCTTCAGCTGCTTTGGACTACAATGCCCATCATCCCTGACCACTTCCCATGATGAGAATTAATAGAATCACAGAACTATAGAGTGGGAAGGGACCCTGACGGTCATCTAGTCCAACCCCCTGCAATGCAGGAATTTATGTGAGATTTTGTAGTCCCAAAGCTTGGGGAGAGGGCACCAGGTTGGAGAGGGTTGTCTTCTCAAAGCCTGGCCAGCGTTTCCTGGAAGCCAGCTCCCTCTGAATAAACACATCGAGGAGGCAGCTGCCTTTCTTTGAGCCTGCGGCCCAGGCCTTAGGATCAACAAGCATTGTGCATTGTCTGTTGTTCCTACGAGGAATGCCCCTTGTTGTTCGCACTTCCAGCAAGCGGACAGACAAAAGGATTGTTCCGGGAGATGCCCAGCAGATGTGAATAGCGAAGATGCTGCATTAACAGAACTGCTGCGAGAGCGTCGCATGCACCCAGAGGAGCGCAAGGGATCGTGCAAAGCGCTGCGCCCGCCCGCAGCCTCGCCAGATGCTGCCAGCCCTATCGGGCTCAGTATTGCCTGCACGGACCGGCAGCAGCAGCAGCAGGTCTCCTAGATTTCCCAGGAGATGCCAAAGGCTTGAATCCAGGGCTTCTCAGCTGTGATTCCACCACGGATGAAGCTCCGCGGCCCTCCTTCCCCTTTCGAAGAATCGGAGGCACCCAAAGCCAAGGTCTCCTCCTCGCCGGAGTTGCGCACCCGCCTCCTGTGGGCGCGGGACAGCCGTGACCCCGCCCCGCCCCGCTTCAGCTCCACCAGCCAGGCAAGAGGACTCCTTTCCCGGGCTCCTCCGGCTCCTGGCGTCGTGCGCCCTCTCTATCTTTCCGCGGTGGGATCCAGCTGCGCGCTTTTTGCGCGCGCGCCACAAGCAGGTAAGCCGCGCGCGCCCCCCCTCCCGCGCCAGCGAAGCGCCCTGGCGAAGAAACGCGCCACGATGCCCCTCGGCGTCGCAGTTACTGCGATCCGGAAATTTGCTAGACAGCAGCTCCGGCTGCGTCGATTTGCAACTTCTCAGGAAACTTTTGAAATCGCTACCTCTTTCCCGCTCCAACTACGACTGACAGGGAGAGGGGGAGAGAGAGAGAGAGAGAGAGAGAGCCCCTGGGGTGATCTCCCTTTCTCTCCTTCCAAGACCAGCTACCTGCCAAAGGTGGAACTTCAGCCAATTCAATAACAGATATCGCTCTTCCTATGATGTCATTGTTTGCTGATGGGAGTCCCCCCACCCAGGGGCGTAGCCAGGGTGGGGGTGGGGGACAGCTGCCACCTGTTCAAGTAAGTAAATAGAAATACTTAACTAAAAGTAGAAATTGTAGAAAGATGTTGACAGATTTTTTTCTTAGTTGTTGTTTAGTCGTTTAGTCATGTCCGACTCTTCGTGACCCCATGGACCAGAGCACACCAGGCACTCCTGTCTTCCAATGCCTCCCACAGTTTGGTCAAATTCATGTTGGTAGCTTTGAGAACACTGTCCAACCATCTTGTCCTCTGTCGTCCCCTTCTCCTTGTGCCCTCCATCTTTCCCAGCATCAGGGTCTTTTCCAGGGAGTCTTCTCTTCTCATGAGGTGGCCTTTCTTAGTAAAAAGGGTAAAGGTAAAGGGACCCCTGACCGTTAGGTCCAGTTGTGACCAACTCTGGGGTAGCGGCGCTCATCTCGCTTTATTGGCCGAGGGAGCCGGCATACAGCTTCCGGGTCATGTGGCCAGCATGACTAAGCCGCTTCTGGAGAACCAGAGCAGCGCACGAAAACGCCGTTTACCTTCCCGCCGGAGTGGTACCTATTTACTTGCACTTTGACGTGCTTTCAAACTGCTAGGTTGGCAGGAGCAGGGACCGAGCAACGGGAGCTCACCCCATCGCGGGGATTCGAACCACCGACCTTCTGATCGGCAAGTCCTAGGCTCTGTGGTTTAACCCACAGCGCCACCCGTGTCCCTCAGCCTTTCTTAGTACTTGGGGTCAAATTAAAACAACTGTTTTTGAGACACAGATGGGTGTCCTGCCCCCGCAACATAAATCCTGGCTACACCATAGCTGTGAACCTTCCCTTTTTTTGTGGGAAATTCCCTTATTCCAGAGCTGCTTCCCGCTGCTATCCCGGATTGAGAGCCAACCCCTCACCCCGGGACAGGTGAGGCTGCTTATCCCTTATTTTCGAGGCTGCTGATCCCTTATTTTCAAATCTGAAAGTTGACAGCTATGGGCTACACCCATGCCCCCACCCACCTTTTGCAAACTTTGAAATTCTTCTCCCCACCTTTGTACAGACTTTTGCTTGTGTGTTTGTTATTCCCAACCAGGAAGTATTTGTTAATTGTTATTGTTTTGTAGGTTTTTTTGTGTGCACACATGAATAATCTGAGGCTGAGTGTCTGGTCTCTCTCAGAAATTCCACCGTGAGCCCATCTCATGGATGCAGCTGAGAAGCAGATTTGCTCCAGAGGAGCCTTACTGTGGGAGGACCTGCGAAGTTTCTGGCACCTCGCTGTGGCTGATACTGGGACTTCCTGGTGTTCTCTTTCAGAAAGGGCTGTCTTCTCAGTGGTGGGGGGACAGGGGACATTACCAGACCTGCTTTCTTCTTCTTCTTGAAATGAAAGGTTGTTAGACTTCCATCAGCTCTTGCATACATGGCCAAGGATGGTGGGAGGTGCAGCCAAAAAGCTGGATGGCTGCAAGTTTCAGAGAATGGTAAAGTTGGAGGGGACACCAAAGATCATCTAATGCAGGCACGTCCAACTTCCAAGAGACTGTGATGTACTCCCAGTATAAAAATACTGTCAGTGATCTACTTGTTGACCTTTTTTGGGGAGCATTGCCCAGAGTTGTTGAGCGATTGACCCCCTATGGTGCAGAAAATGAATTTAGGTCTTAGTTCAAGTTGAACAGTGTTGGGATTTGACTCTTAGAGATGCCCAATTTGCTGTGCAGGGAGGTTATAGATAGGAAGCTGCTGTCATCAGCCTTAATTGCACAAACCCAAATTTATGGTAGGCACTTGAATGCCTCCCATGAAATTCTGCAAGTCTGGAGGCAAACTGGGAGCCGTGTTTGTGCCTGAGAACTTGCAAAACTGTAATAATCTGAATTGTGGCATGCATATCAAGCTTCATTCATTTGTTTCTTAATAAAACCTCATTGGGGAGCACTTGGTGTGTTTTACAGAGTACCATAAACAGAAGTCAGATCTCTGGGCCCAAGATGCTCACAGACTAAATTTAGAATAGGGGAAGGAGGAGAAATAGACAACAGGGGGAGCAAACAGTTGCAGATAGCAAGCAAATGCAGTTGCACGTACAGTAAGCCTGCAACTTTTGCGGAGGTTACATTCCGAGGATCATGCCTAAAACCAAAATCGTGTATAGTCAGAACATACTGTGTCCAATGGGATTGCCAGAGTCCCCTTTCCCTGACTCCTGCCCCCTTTCCTCCCTCTTTTTATTTTAATGTGCTTAACTTGCATGCTTACTGCACTTACTGCCCCATTCTATGCATGTTTACTCAGAAATGTCCAGCATCTTGGAGTCACACTTCTGCTTAGAGTAGACCTATTGGAATCAACAGAACTTAAGCTAATCGTAATTCAAGTCCCATTGATTTAAATAGGTCTGGATCCAACCTTCTCCCTCCTGGGCTGTAAGCTGAGAAGAAGGTCATATGCTTCCTTTTCAATCAATCATTCAATCAGTCAATAAAATAGTTGCATGTGTGTTTTACAGCATTACCCTTATTCAGAGAATTTTGTGTGTGGAAACAGTTTTCTGCACAGGGATCAGTAATAATTGGGTGTGCAAAAGCCAGGTACCAGGGCTCTGGTTTAATAGCAAAGCAAGGGATGGGAGTCCACACCTAGCAATCTGGTTTATCTATTTATGTCTTTCCCAATGGCTTGCATATATACTTTTACTCAACAGCAACACCTAAAAAGAAAACGAATAAGAAAACCATCTAGCCAGTAACAGTTTTTATAAATGCAGATAAAACCACCTAAGTTATTATTTTAAAATCTATTAAGTCCTCGTCTGCATCATATCTGAGTTGCCAAAAGCTCTTTGAAATAAAAAGTCAGGCCATACTCTTGTTAGGACTGGCCAAAATGCCACACAATTGTGAATGAGTTTTCAAGTTCTGTGTCAGGTTGAATGTTGAGCAGGAGAGGAGAAGGCCTGACACTGAACCCACAGCCCTCTGCATTTAATCACAGTCTCAAGGCCAAACTAAATATGCCTCTTTCAGTTGCATTGGCTTAAGAAACCCGGTTAGTTGTAGGTGTGTCAGGTTTTCATGAGGATTGTGGCAGAGAAGAAAAGGATTGACCATCCAGATGAAAATTGCTCTTCTGGGCTTAAATAAAAACTCACACAACTGCAAATGGTATGTTTTGCCTGCAGTTTGGTGGAGCGTTGGAGGAAGTTGCACACTTAGTTGGACAGTGATAGGGAACCTGCTGCCCTGCCTGCCAGATGAAGTTGGACTACATGACCAATGATCAGCCAGCATGACCAATGATAAGGGATGATGGGAGTTGTAGTTTCCAGCAGCATCTGGAGTAGGGATGTAAGATGGCAGCAATGCCCATCCTTTCCTGTGTGTTGCAATCAGCACTGTTTCTGTTCTACTGCAATTCGGCTTCCACTAAAATATACATCGTTCATCTCGCTGTTTGTGATAGCTGAAACAAACTAACAATGTAGTTTACTTCAGGGCATTTCAGTGGAAAGGAAACATCAAAAACAATGCAGAAAACAACACAATTATTTACTTAATGTGCACAGTCTTAAGGAACAGAAATAGCTAATCTCACACATATTAGCTTGTGTAATTCCCATTCCTGATCTCAAATGAATATGCAAATTGTGGCAATTTGTACTCCCATTTCTGACATAGGGATGCAGGTTTCCAGGCCTTCTCTGGTAGATGCTATGCAGAGTTTATATTGTCGCTAGGGCTGCTGGGACAAAGAATCAAATAATGACTGATCCCACATTCTTGAAAATATATGTTGGATTTGTTGTTCCAGCAGGCCAAGGTGCAACCAGGGACCTCACAGAGCCTCTTAAATTAAATCTGCAATCTCTTTCTACTTGTTTATTTTGCTGGCATATGTCTGTCCCTGGAGACAATTGCGGAGTGTGCCTTTGGGGGTGAGGTCAAGCTCTTGGAAGGTAGCAACGCTTGCTGTGGCTGTAGAGACCAATGTGGGAGAGACATGTTTTGTTGCAGCCAGAGAAGATGGAGGCGTCTGGTTGTGCTGCTGCAGTTGCACCATGACGTTTCTTTTCCCTGTTCCCAGTAGAAGGGAGAAGTAAATCAGCAGGCTCTGTATTGGCCTTGGATCCAGTCTCATGCTATCTAAGAGTACTGGGTGGCTTAGTCATGTAAATAGGTGTTCCCCATACTTAAGCAAATAGATTGTGCCTTAGATAAACACTTAGGCAAGAGGTGTTTTATTGTTTCCTCTGAGCCACACTGGAGAATGTTTCGCCCGATTATGAACTGCTTTATGACTTCCCATTCAGTACTGGCCAGGTGAACGCCAAGGTTTGGTGTGCGGTCTAGGTGCTGAATTGGACACCAGTTGCAACTTGAAACATCTCCAGTTCACCAGTTAGCTGCCCAGCACAGCTAACTCTTGCTGTAGATGTGTCCGTCCTGTGCCATGTGACAAAACCATGGGCAGAATTTCTGTCCAAAGTAGGCCTTTATCTTGGCACACCCACTTTTGATACAGGCTCCACCTGCTTTTAGGGGTTGTCACCAAATTACAACACCACGCACGCATCAAATAAAATATCCCACCTAGCCCGGAAGATGGTGTTTAGGCAATACATCAAAACAGCAATCCAAATAACATAATTTCCTATTGTAGAGCTGTCATATGTTCTCTGCATCATCTCCTCTAAAGTGCGTCCTGTTATGTCTTTTTGGTGGAAATAATTCTGATTGCCAACAGAGAACTTCCTGCACAAGTTCTTTCGTACTGTTTGCAACATTGCATGTTATGTATTCAAGCCTGCGGATCAAAATAGCTCACAGCATTGTTCATCAGCCACTGACTGAAAAACCACTGACTTTTGCAATACATGAACACAATGGCGTAAGGTGTTGGAGGCTGCCTAACATTATCTAGTCATTAAGAGGCGTATAAAATATGAAGTAATCTCTTGGAGACCTCACTGACTTGGCTTTTGTTACACTGTGCTTCATGGGCTGTTCATTAATCTCCATGAAATATTCAGAATGCACAGTACCTCAGAGGATTCCTGTACTGAAATATTAACCATTGGGACTATGTGCTATGATACATATATATATTTACTATAAAATAAGCATTTCTTCTCTTTCACAATAGATCTAGTGCCCTGTCCTGAGACAATAGTTCACTTTGCATCCAAATCTGTTTAAGTCTCTTGATCTCGAAAGGGACTTGCATAAAAAAAATCTGTCTAACTAATCCGGGGATAGAGAACTTGTGGTCTTCCAGATGTTGTTGGACTACAGTTCCCACAAGTCCTGACTGTGTTGGCCATGCTGGTTGGGGCTGATGGGAGTTGGAGTCCAACAACATTTGGAGGGCCATAAATATATAATAGTTTGTATTCAACCCTTGAGGACGTGACGCTTCGTTTTACTGCCTTGAAAATACCTGTTCCCCAATCCAGCACATCTCATGTGAAGGGGAGCAAGTATGTGCCTGTTCTTCTAGTGTGTTAGCCTCACGTCTTCCAGCCCTTCCTCACTGAGGTGGGATGGCATGTCCATGACATTTAGGATCTTATGCATCCAGTCCATGGGAGTGATCTTTGTGGCTGGACAGGGTTTTGAACTTGGGCCTCTCCAGTCCAAGATGAAACACAGATGAATTATAAACTGTTGATGGGTAAAAGGATCTCGACACCTGATGTTTAAAGGCTTCACCTGCCTCTTTTATGATTTCACAGTAAGCTCACAGTAATTAGTACTCTGCTGATCGCTTGCATGCCACTCACATGGCAAGTCATGGGTAAGAAGTGGGAGAAAGATGTAGGAGTAAATATACCACAGGAGCTGACAAGCCACTCTTGGAAGTTTATTTACTTAGGTTTGTATCGTGTCCTGTTCCCAAGGCAGCTCATGCAAATGTTTACAAACCTATGTTTTAACAAGCAAAAGGAGAAAAGGAAAGAGAGAGAGAGAAATGCTTCTGGGTTGCCATAAAACAGAAGTGGGGAGTTGTGTGTTGTTGGATTACAACTCCCATCATCCCTGACCATTTTGACCCCGCTGCCTAAGACATCTGGTTGAAGCCCAGTAACATCTGGAGGGCCGCCGGATTCCCCATCCCCAAGAACAGCCATACTGGATCAGGCCAAAGTCCCGTCTAGTCCTGCATCGTGTTCTCACAGTGCATAGCTGTCAACTGTCCCTTATTTGGTGGGAAACTCCCTTATCGCAGCACTGTGTCCCGCTGCTGTTCCTTATTGATGATGTCCCTTAAATTTCCTGGGTTTCAAAGGAAGCAGCTCCTCTCCCTCCCTCCCTGCTGGATAGGGAGGAGGGAGGCTCCAACTGTGTTGCTTGGCTGTGTTGCTCACCCAATAAGGAGTCTAAGAACGACTGGGGGGTGGAGCTTGCATGCCTTGTGCCGATCAAATCGGCCGCGTTGCCTGGGGACTCGCCTTTGCTCAGCGCTTCCCAGCGGAGAGGTGACGGTGGTTTTCCTTGCTGCATCCCCTTTGCCGGGTTGTTGCACTATGGGAACCACCGCTTGAGGCTTTGTTTGGCTGCTGGCTGGGCCTTCTGCCTTTGGCTCGGAGGGGCTCAGAAATTGAACATACCTGTGCTCGGAATCGGATGGATATGCCATCAACGGCCCACTCACCCTTGCCAAAAGGTCTGTCTGGAGCGGGGGCACATGGTGGAAAGAAGCTGGATGAGTACAATGGTGGGCGGCGATCTCATGGGATCTGTTTTAGAGGCTCCTTCGATTGACTGTTATGGGGGAAAGGAAATGAGCTGGTTGGCTAAAATCCCTTATTTTGGCTGCTGATCCCTTATTTCCGAGGCTGCTGGTCCCTTATTTTCAAATCTGTAAGTTGACAGCTATGTCACAGTGGCCAGCCAGGGGTCCACGGGAAGCCCAAAAGCAGATCCTGAGCATGACCGTGCTTCCTCTGTTCGAGATTCCCAGCAACCCATGTAGAGAAACCTCCAACCTGGGAGGCAAGGAATAGCCATCCTGGCTTGTAGCTCTGCAATAAATCAACACACAGGAGACAATAGAATAAGGGGAGGAAAATGGATGGAGGGCCAACGGCAGAAGTCTATGCTATTATTTCATTCACACGTACTTGGGATTAATCGCAGCATACAAAATGGGGCGTGAAGAGGAAAGATAGCCTGCTGCGAGGTCTTTGGTGCAGCTTTTTTTTTTTTAAAAAAAATATTTTTATTAAACACTTTCAACATACCAAATTATCAATCCAAATAATCAATTGCATTATTTTTCCCCTTCCCCCTTCCCCCCCCCACCAAGGACTTCTCTCAGCTCCCCTCTCTGATTTCTTTGCACATATTGTTCTCTGCATGTTATAAAATTGTACATATCCTTTCCACATCTGTCATGCGTTCAACTAATAAATTTGTGGATGTTTATTCAAAACCTGCCAAGGAGTCCAAGTCATTTTGCTGTCTTTTTAGATAGTTTGTAAAAAGTTCCCATTCTTCCTTGAAGTCACGATTGTCTTTGTCACGCAGTTTATATGTCAATTTAGCCAGTTCTGCTTAGCTCATCGGTTTTTCTCGCCACTGTTCCTTCGTTGGGGTTTCCTCATTCTTCCATCCTTGTGCTAACAAGACTCTTGCCGCTGTTGTAGCATACATAAATAAGTTCTTTATTTTTCTTGGCAGGTCTTGTTCTACAATCCCTAACAAAAATGCTTCTGGGTTTTTTTTTTACAAATGTCATTTTAAACATTTTTTTCAATTCATTTCCCAATTTTTTAAACTTCTCTACATTCCCACCACATATGATAAAAAGTACCTTCTTTTTCTTTACATTTCCAACATGTATTCGGCCCGGTTTTATACATTTTTGCCATTTTTACTGGTGTAATATACCATCTGTACATCAAGAGTGGTACAGCTTTCAGTCTCCTCTCCACACCTGCATTCCATCCCAGGGAATTCCCTCTCCTCCCTGTCCAGGTGAGAGGCCAACCCAGAGCACAGGTTTCATTTTTCCTGGGCGGGACCTAGATACTGTTCCATCCCTGTCACACTGTTGTGAGGCCTCTACACCCACAATCCAGCTCCTGGTGGCTTCTGCCACAGGGGCTGTAGAGCCTGGCAAGGCAAAGGAGGAAAGCAGCACAAAAAATTCTTCAACGCATCGTTACAGGCCAAGTAGCACACATAGCTCTAATCTCTGGCGAAGGAGAATGGCTGTGTCTGAGGGGCTGTTGCCCCCCAGAATCTGCCTCCTGTGGCGATGGTCTCACTCTGACGAATAACAGGGCCTGTTCTTCTTCAGATAGACATCTTTTCTTTCAGCATGAGCCTAAAAGCGAACAATTTGGATGTGACAAAATAGGCGTTTGAAAACAGTCGCATCACGCAGGCCACACGTGTGTACAGTGGCAAACCCACACTTGTTTCTGTGCAATGTGTGGCGAAACTGGCCTTACTTAGTATTCATGCTCTGCTTATCAAACAGGTATTTAGATTACGTATGGCATTCCCATCGAGCACCTTATCTTTAAAGATACGCTCCTGCAGTCTGCAGATCTCAACCTGTGTTAAGTCAATACATCAGCTTGTGCTTTATCAGGTCCTGTCTATCTGATGAATCAGTCCACAACCATTATTTGGCCACGATACATCTTGTCCCCATATTTTTCCACGGGGCCACAAACTTCTTATTCCGTTTGCACCTGAAATTCCAACAAGGATATCAAGCCTGAATTGTAAATCACACAACAGCTCTCTGAAAAGATTACGCTGAGAATTTAGGACTTTCCCAAGACCAGATAGTGAGCTTTATCACTCTGTAGAAATTTGGACCTGGGCTTCCATCTCTTTAGTCCAACAAGCTAGTCACTACAGCCAAAAAAGAAAAAGAAAAAGAAAGAAAGGATTGTCTTTAACTTGAACTTCTCTTCCCTTTCAGTATGGCAATGTTCTCCCTGATCATCTTTTTCCTATGTGTTATTGCTGGCTGGAGTTTTATGTTTTGTTCTACTGTGAATTATACGCAAGGATGCTGCCACTAGGTGGCAGCCTAGTGGTTTTGTGTTAGCAAGAAAAGAATGCCATCCTTGTTTACAGAGGCAGTTTCCCTCTCAAGTTTATGTGATGCATTTATGTTAGGCCTTTAGCAGAAGGAGAGCTTGTCTGGATCAAGCTTGATGCTGAGGAGAGGACGACAGCCTGAGGCACATGTTGCTTTGGGTTCTGTAGAAGTGTTTGAGTTCACTCTTAACAGGAGAATTTTAGCAGCAAACCAGATATTCAATCTCCCAATGCCTGTTTAGTTAAAAGCCACAGGGAGGGGGAGATTTGAACTGAATATGTGCCAATAGGGGAGGGTTTTTTATTTTAAAAGACTCTTTATCTCAGGGCCATAAGTCAGTGACAGAATCTGTGTATTGAATGCAGGTGGTTGCAGGTTCAATCACTCATATAGTAGAATCGTAGATTCTTAGAGTTGGAAGGGACCCTAAGGGTCATCTAGTCCAACCCCCTGCAATGCAGGAATCTCAGCTAAAGCATCCATGACAGATGGCCATCCAACCTCTGCTAAAAAACCTCCACGGAAGGAGAGACCACCACTTCCCTAGGGAGTCCGTTCCACAGCCGAACTGCTCTTACCATTAAAAAGTTCTTCCTTTCTTGTATACTGAATCTATTGGTCCGAGTTCTACCCTCTGGACCAGGAGGAAACAAACCTGCTTCATCCTCCGCGTGACAGCCCTTGAGATATTTGAAGATGGCTATCATATCTCCTCTCAGTCTCCTCTTCTCCAGGCTTAACACACCCAGCTCCCTCCTAAGGCTTGGTTTCCAGACCCTTGAACATTTTGGTTGCCCTCCTCTGCACATGTTCCAGATTGTCAATATCCTTCTTGAACTGTGGTGCCCAGAACTGGACACAGGACCTGACCAAGGCAGAATAGAGGGAATTCCCTTCATTGGGATACTATACTTCTGTTGATGCAGCCTAGAATAGCATTGTTGTGACGTGGGGTTTGTGATTTCAGCTCTCTTGACATAATATGCTGGAGACAGTTCTCTAGTAACACTTCTTTATTAAGGCAAACAAGACTGAAGCCTGAGGAGGGGAAAGCTACATTTATAGGGACAGGGAACTAGCTAGAAAGGATACATTTTGGAGGGAACAATATCAGGCAATCACAGCCCTGCCTTTTGGAGGAAACCAATAAGACAGAGGATCCAAATACAGCAGCTTAAATGAACCAATAGTAGCTGTACCCTTTGAAACCAAAAGGCAGTTACTTTACCCTAATGCAAATACAGACAATAATAATACAGATATACAATCCTTTGACTCAATACACAACAAGCATTAGCACTTTTTTTCCTTTTTGCTGCTTTGTTTCATATTGACTCATGTTAAGCTTGTGGTCCATCCCTCCCTGAGTGCTGTGGGCCACTAAAACCCCTAGATCCTTTTCACATGTACTACTGGCATAAAAGTAAAGGTAAAGGGACCCCTGACCATTAGGTCCAGTAGTCGTGACTAACTCTGGGGTTGCAGCGCTCATCTCGCTTTACTGGCCAAGGGAGCTGGCGTACAGCTTCCGGGTCATGTGGCCAGCATGACGAAGCCGCTTCTGGCAAACCAGAGCAGCGCACGGAAACACCGTTTACCTTCCCGCCGGAGCGGTGCCTATTTATCTACTTGCACTTTGACGTGCTTTCGAACTGCTAGGTTGGCAGGAGCTGGGACTGAGCAACGGGAGCTCACCTCATACATTGAACATGACCTCTTAAATAGTCTCAAGGTTGGACACCCACCCACCCTTCCTTCTGTTATGAGCAGAAGAGAGGTGCAGAGAACGTCTCTGTGCCAGCAGGAATGGTGGCTGCTGATAGTTGCAGCTTTCTAACTGGCTGATGGAAGAGGGGCCATGCCCAGTAAAAGTCAGGTTATGAACCCCAAGAAGCATACATAACTCCAAAACACTAGGGGGAGGAGTGTCTGAGTGTTATTCAACTAAGTTTACTCAGAGTAGACCTATTGAAATTAACAAACATGGCCAAGTTAGGCCTATTTGTTTCAATCGGTCTACTCTGAGTAAAACTCAGTTGTAGATGACCTTCTGTCTTTTTTCTCTTCTGTTTCTGATAGCTTTGGTTTGCACGTCGCTTTGGGTTGCCTTGGGCAAGTTAACAAATTTAATAAATAATAATAATTCTAGCTTTGGATGGAAGAGGGTTGATTTAAGCCAGGGAAATGGTGGCATATTGCCACCCGTCCCTGAGTATCGTCCAGTTCTAACACTTTCCCCCTCCCAGTCAGCTGCTTTTAACATAAGGGTGTCCTACGTAGTCTGGATTTCAGAGATGGACATTTGGGGATGAATCATGAAGGTCTAGGGATCCGTTTGTTGTGCAAATGGCTGCATTGCTAACTACAGATTTATCTAATGAGTTTTGGCCTGTGTGCGAATGTCTTGCTTGTGTTCTCTGGCTTTGATGCACACTGTCCCCTTTCTTTCACTAGAAGAATGCCTAGGAGAAAAAATAAAAAAGGAAACTTTTCACTAGGTCACCGAAAGGCACTGTATGAGTCAGGAAACAAAATATTCAACGGAACATTAATAAATCTCCCAACAGCCTTCCTTTGTTTATTTCCTGTGCTTTATGAATGGCTCTTGGATGTCTCACTGTAACTTTTTGTCTAGTCGCAGCTTGTGATCCCCAGCATACCTATTTGGAAGTTTTATTTATTTATTATCTACTTAACTTCCAACAAACCGCGCTTCGACATAAAATAGCATAAGAAGGTAAAGGTAAAGGTAAAGGGACTCCTGACCATTAGGTCCAGTCATGAACGACTCTGGGGTTGTGGTGCTCATCTCACTTTATTGGCCGAGGGAGCCAGCATACAGCTTCCGGGTCATGTGCCCAGCATGATTAAGCCACTTCTGGCGAACCAGAGCAGCACACAGAAACGCTGTTTACCTTCCCAGTGGAGCAGTACCTATTTATCTACTTGCACTTTGACGTGCTTTCGAACTGCTAGGTTGGCAGGAGCAGGGTCCAAGCAACGGGAGCTCACCCCGTCGCGGGGATTCGAACCGCCAACCTTCTGATCAGCAAGTCCTAGGCTCTGTGGTTTAAACCACAGCACCACTTAAATTCCAACAAACCACACTTCGACATAAAACAGCATAAGGAGGTACACAGGCTAAGAAACACACTTAGCGCAATAAAAGCACCAGCCGTATCTGTAAGAGCTGGTTGGCCAAGAATCTCAGTTTTGAAAGTCCTGTCTGAGTAATAATACAGTTTTCAGGAGACATTTAGGGGGCAAGATTGGCTGAGATGGGCAGCTTACTATGTAGTATCTGGCTCAGCCGGCATTAAGTCCCCAGCCCCAGCTCAGCCAAAGATACACTGGCTCAAAGGTAAAAGTGTCGGATCTGTGTGATGGGGTGAGCTCCCGTGGCTCTGTCCCAGCTTCTTCCAACCTAGCAGCTGAAAGCATACCAGTGCAAGTAGATAAATAGGCGGGAAGGTAAACAGCGTTTCCATGCGCTCTGGCTTCCATCACGGTGTTCCGTTGCGCCAGAAGCGGCTTAGTCATGCTGGCCACATGACCCAGAAAGTTGTCTGTGGACAAACACCAGCTCCCTCGGCCTGAATGCGAGATGAGCGCCGCAACTCCATAGTTGCCTTTGACTGGACTTAACCATCCAGGAGTCCTTTACCTTTCTTTATTTTATATATCGGCTCAATTTGCCAAACTGGGGAAAGGGGTGTTAGTGGGGGCAGGAGCAGAGTGGGGAGACTTAGACCAGATCCTAAGCCCATTCAGGATGGAGCGCCATTTTAAAGGCTTGTTTTCCCTCTGCCAGGCCAGGCTTAGGAAGAGCAGCAGCTGCAGCTGTCCAGCTGCTGAACGGGGTTTGAATCTGGTGTAGGCTCTACACTGGCTTAACATCCAGCTTCTTGTGCAAAGGATTGCTCCCTTAAAAATGAGCAGGGATGGCTCCTGCCGAAGCCCTATTGGCAAGGAGTTCCACAGGGCAGGGGCTGCCCCAGGGAAAGGCCAGTCATACCTGGGATTACCAGAAGTGTCCTGTCAAAAGACCTCAGAGGTTGAGATGGAGCATAAAGAATCAGGCAGTCCTTAAGGCACTTTGTTAAGGGCCTTGTTCCATAAAATCAAAGTGATGAGTTTTCCGGAGTAACCGGGAAATGACATGTCTGATGCAATATGTAATATTTGTTTGCTTGGAAGCCCCACTTTGATGCTCGTTGAATTGCCGTGTCGTCAATGGCCAAATTGCTTTGCAAAGTGCAAGAGGAATTTGCAATATAAAATTAAAACACAGAGGAGACAATGGAGGAAGGGAGGTGGAAATGATGGAAGCGGTAAATGGGGAAAGAATAAATATGCATTTGGTTTAATTAAGCATACTTAGGTTTATGGTTTGGGGATTGCAGAGTTCAAGAGGATGTGGTTCCATTTAATTGTGTTTAAAGATGGCAGCTTCAGGTCTATTATCCTTATGAACTGAGCATTCCTCTGTTTCTGGTTCAGTCCCAGACTCTTCCTTATTAGCCTTGCCAGGCAAGTATGTTTAAAGGTGGGGCTGCTATATTTCTAGTTTCTAGCCATGCCAACCAGTGCCAGTTTTCACCATTAGCTGCCGCAGGTTCTCACTTTCATTTCTTTTTTTCCTTTTTTTAAAATGTCCTAGCCCTAAGAGTGGCACTATTTTGTCCCAATATGTTGTGGCAGATGTATATATAACAATATAAATTCAAAATGAAATGAGGAAGGCCCTCCTGCAGAAAATGAGTAAATCATTCCCTAAACAGGGCTGCCTTCAGATGTCTTCTAAAAGTCAGGTAGTTGTTTATTTCCTTGACATCTGATGGGAGGGCGTTCCACAGGGCTGGCGCCACCACCAAGAAGGCCCTCTGCCTGGTTCCATGTAACCTGACTTATCACAGGGAGGGAACCACTAGAATGCCCTCGGAGCTGGACCTCAGTGTGTGGGCTGAACGATGGTGGTGGAGACGCTCCTTCAGGTATACTGGGCTGAGGCCGTTTAGGGCTTTAAATGTCAACACCAACACTTTGAACTGTGCTCAGAAATGTACTGGGAGCCAATGTAGGTCTTTCAGGACCGGTATTATATGGTCTCGGCGGCCTCTCCCAGTCACCAGTCTAGCTGCTGCATTCTGGATTAGTTGTAGTCACCTTCAAAGGTAGCCCCATGTAGAGTGCATTGCAGTAGTCCAAGCGGGAGATAACTAGAGCATGCACCACTCTGGTGAGACAGTCTGCGGGCAGGTAGGGTCTCAGCCTGCGTACCAGATGGAGCTGGTAGACAGCTGTCCTGGACACAGAATTGATGTGCGCCTCCATGGACCGCTGTGAGTCCAAAATGACTCCCAGGCTGCGCCCCTGTTCCTTCAGGGGTGCAGTTAAGCCATTCAAGACCAGGGAGTCCTCCACACCCTCCTGCCCCCTGTCCCCCAAAAAGAGTACTTCTGTCTTGTCAGGATTCAACCTCAATCTGTTACCGTGGCAGTAACATGAGAAGAGAAGACTCCCTGGAAAAGACACTGATGTTGGTAAAGATTGAGGGCACAAGGAGAAGGGGATGACAGAGGACGAGATGGTTGGACAGTGTTCTCAAAGCTACCAGCATGAGTCTGACCAAATTGCGGGAGGGAGTGGAAGACAGGAGTGCCTGGCGTGCTCTGGTCCATGGGGTCATAAAGAGCCGGACACGACTAAACAACTAAAAAAACACACAAAAAAACAATGGTGGGGAAAATACAAGAACGCAGAGCTGAGATTGAGGATGCATCTAAACGGTATTTTATTTGCAAATAAGTCTTCTGAGATAATGTAAATGGTTCTTTGGCAACCAGGTTCTTTTGCATATTGGCTTTCCCCCCCAGGAAAGGGTAAATCTGAATTAAATCAGGGTTGTGGAGATACAGACAGGTATTTTGATTCCAGTGATGTTATGCCACTGCTCCAAAAGTCTTTCATGCACAAAGAGCTTCTGACTACAATCAGAAGTGTAGGGGGGGGAGAATTTCTATTCAGTTAGCATTTAAAGGTGAATCTGTCTCATTAACTCCTGGAACAATGGAGTCAAAATACAGTCCCAAATTTTCCATTGCAATTCTCCAACCAAGTATTGTGTACAAAAACACATGCACTAGGTAGAGTATGCTTAAAAGCTGTTATTATTATAGATTTCATTTATCAATAGTTTCCCATGAGGCAACCCGAAGCGATTTGCAATGTGATAACATGTTTAAAGAATGTACAAAACAAATTTTAAGAAGCAATTATAGATACAAAAACAGTTTGAAACAACAACAAAACTTACATAAAACCAATTCAAATCCAAGACGGATACATATTTGAATCAGTGAAGGTAATGTACAAAAATGCACTACATTAGGGTAAATTCCTTGCAAAGATATGCACACTGCACCCAAAATGTTTACGTTAGAAGAAATTTGCAATGAAATGTTGGTGAATTTTCACAAGGACGTAAAAGAATAAATTCACAAACTGATGTGGAAATGTGCAAAACTGCACCGAAGGTTGAAAAAAGAAACTGAGAGAAACCGGTTTTGCTCATCCCTGCCTACAAGAAAAACCCACAAATAAATTCATCTGTCTCTTTAAGTGTGAATTATTACACATTTTTGCATGTAATTTTGTCTAATACATTTTTTTTGGCCCTGCTTTAGTGCATTTCTGTATGTTATTTTCACCAAACCTGTTTGTTCTTATGCACACTTTGCTGCAACATTTTTGTATACATTGCTTCGCTGCAGAAGTGCGTTGTGGGATTAGGAGAAATGCGAATTTCAAAGGGCGACTGCGTTTCAGTACTTGTATTGTTTCAAAACCAAATGATACATGTTTGCCTTTAAATGCAAGCCAAACCAAAGTTCTTCCTCATCCCTATCTCAGACTGTCAATCATGACAACTGGGGTTGACAGAAGTTGGAGTCCAATGACACCTTGAGGGTGCTGGGATCTCCCGTCCCCCCCAGCCTTTGCAGTAACAATGAGTAGGCAAGAAATATGGCTGTATCGTTTTTTGAGAGGGCATACTTGTGGTCTGAAGCAGTGGCGTAGCGTGGGGGGTGCAGGGGGGCGGGCCGCACCGGGCGCAACATCTGGGGGTTAGGGTTAGGGGGCGCAAATCCATGGGTTAGGGGGCGCAAATCCACAGGTTAGGGGGCGCAAATTACTTGCCTTGCACCGGGTGCTGACAACCCACGCTACGCCACTGGTCTGAAATGAGGGGAGGGAGTAGGAGTCATGCCCCCCACAGTTTCTAAATTTATTGTGGTTGTTCTTTATTAATTTTACATACTGCCTGTATGCCAGAATGGCTTCCATGTGGTTTGCAACTCTAAAGCAACATTTAATATTTAAAACAACTTGTTGGAAGACACCCTGGGGAGGCCCGACCAGGTGGGCGGGGTATAAGTAATATATATATTTATTTATTATTTTAACTGCTTGTTTTCCCTCTGCCAGACTTTGGCTAGCTCAGCCAACTTTATCCCCACTGCTGAACAGAGTTTGGATCTTGTGTACTTTAGGCAGGCTTAATTTATGATGGTTTTTCCTACACTAGCTAAAGGTAAAGGTAAAGGGACCCCTGACCATTAGGTCCAGTCATGAACGACTCTTGGGTTGCGGCGCTCATCTTGATTTATTGGCCGAGGGAGCCGGCGTACAGCTTCCTGGTCATGTGGCCAGCATGACTAAGCCACTTCTGGTGAACCAGAGCAGCGCACAGAAACGCCGTTTACCTTCCCGCTGGAGTGGTACCTATTTATCT
Source organism: Podarcis bocagei (assembly GCF_964188305.1). Classification (NCBI taxonomy): domain Eukaryota; kingdom Metazoa; phylum Chordata; class Lepidosauria; order Squamata; family Lacertidae; genus Podarcis; species Podarcis bocagei. Next base: position 15,956,954 of record NC_138128.1, read on the forward strand.
ACTTGCACTTTGACGTGCTTTCGAACTGCTAGGTTGGCAGGAGCAGGGACCAAGCAACAGGAGCTCACCCCGTTGCAGAGATTCAAACTGCCGACCTTCTGATCGGCAAGCCCAAGAGGCTCTGTGGTTTAACCCACAGCGCCACCCACGTCCCCCTACTTGTGTGTTAAGATTGCTCCCTAAGACACTGTAAGTGTTCTTGCTTAATAGAAGGAAAAGAACAGGGAAACCCAGAAAGATAACAGGACAGTAAGAACAGCAGTAAAAAGCCTTTCAACCTGTTAATGCAGACATTTCAGCTATTAGAATTAAAACATCTTATTTCAGACTTTCGTAGCGGTCTGGGTGTCATGGACTGTGGGTTTTGTACCTGTCATGGAAGTAGCTGTTGAGAGAGGAAGCGAAGCTCAAGCATCGCTATTGAAGTCTGCTAGATCTCAGTGAAAGTTGCTTTCTGGAAAGGCTCCAATCCTATGCACACTTTGTTTTGGGTGAATTTTCAGTGAATGGGATTTGCTATACATGTGCTGAGGGTTGCAGCCTAAATAAGAACTCCTAGCACATTAAATAATGATCACTGTAATATGCATGGTTGTGTTAAGAATGATATGAATTCTGTACCCAGAGTGTGACTCTGTTGCTTTGTCGAGGGAAGAGTTGAGCAGCCACCGTAATGAAAAATTGCATCAAGTCCTTTTCTAGGTTTCTCCCACCTCTTTGCATTTGCAATTGGGGTAATAAACACCGACTGTTTAAATGGCTACGATAGACACACCTGGTTTTACAACAGCGGCATGTGATCTGTAGGAACCGACACTGAACAAGCATTGAAAATTGCAGCCTTCTTCACTGCGAACTGCTTGACTTTAAAGAGGGTTAAAATGCAGTGGAATGAATAACATATTCCCTGCAGCCGTCTTCAAAGGGATGCACAATACAGTTCATTTGCATTGTAAACAAGCTGCAGAATCTTGCGCTTTGTGGGTCACAAATACCTTGAAGAGATGTGGGTAACCATTGCAGATGAATATATCTCCAATGAAGTTCATCTACCTGCACCGTTTAAAAAAATAATAATGCTCCCCTGGGTTTTGAGAGAGAGTGTCTAGTGGCAAAACACAGAGGGCTTAATAAGCTCATTCAGACTGTGGCTTTCCCTCTCTGCCTCCCTCCCATTCGAATTGGCTCAAAGGGGAGTGGCTTCCCTTTGATCAGCTCGACTTCATAGGCTGAAGGATCTCGTGGGCTGGATTTTCCCTTAAACTGCCTCTGTGGAACAAGCTCAAGATCTCTGAGCTAAAGAAGCACTTAGCTAGAAGCCGTTTCCCAGTTTCTGAAGAGACCCTGGGAGCTCAGTTGCCTTTTCCTGAACACTGGCATGGTCATTTAACTTAACACTGAAGGAGAGTACTTGGCTATTCTTTTTTAAAAGGAGAAAAAAACACAGCAGAAGGACAATGGGTCGCTTTCCTCCCTCGGGGCACAAGGTTAGTAAACTTCAAACTTCTACGTGTATATGTCAACTGTCCATGTTGATTCTCTCAACTTGTTGCCAAGCTGTCATGGAGCTGGCGACAGCCCTAGGCAGTCGAAGCTTCAGCTTCCTGCCTGCTAACAAGGGGAGAAGGATGACTTTATATTGGGTATTTTTGCAGAACAGGAGGGGTTGCTTTCAATGTAAACGATGGCAGGGATCTGGCTGTTAAAGGATTAAAAATGGAAATTTCTTCTGGAAGGCTATCTGTCACCTTCAGTTTCAGCACGTACGATTTAAAATGACTTTTCTTGCCGGGTTTCGCTTTGCTTTTGATTTGGCTTCGCTCCCAACGCACTGAGCACCCCAGAAGTTTGGAAGGGGAACAACTCCTTTGCAAGGGGCTGGCCTCTTAAAAGATTATGTAATGGGCTTATTAGAAGCTATGTAGTGCCCGAATGTATAGATCCGAAACCTCTGTAGATTTCAGACGGCAAATGGGCAAAGATGGATAGCTCTTAATGAAATAAACTTTTCTGATAAACCCTCAAAGACCTTTGCCAGGCAAAGAGAGCCAGTCCTTCTCTTTCTCTCCCTCTCGTCACTAGAGTGGGCAGCCACAGTACAATGTCTGATGGTCGTTCTTATTGGTTTAACCAGCAGTCATTTTGTTGTAACCACAACTTGCTCCTGTGAAGAAGAAAATGTGCAAACTTGTGTTGATTCCTCAGGTCCAAGTGCTAGCAAGCTCAAGCCCAGAATGGATGGAGAAGTTATATGGCTATGTCCTACCTCTTGGGAATCCTGGTCCCCTGCTTGCAGGATCCTCTTAGGCAAATTGGTTGGCCACTGTGAGAACAGGATACTGGACCAGATAAGACTTTGGTCTGATCCTGCAGGCCTTTTCTTATGTCCTTAAGTGCATGGAGCAGAAGGTCCAAAGGCCTGGAAGGAGAACAATCTGGCACCATCGAGAGAGGGCCTAGTGGCCTTCTTGGTGAGAGCCAATGTTGTTGTTGTTTACAAATCTCTTCCCTTGAGGCATCCCAAAGGAATTTAAAATAATAGGTATGTATAAAGAGATCAATATCAACTTATGCAAAACAGCTGCATCTAAAAGGATTGCATGTGTAAAGACAATATATTAAAACGACAGCAGTGCATGCATAAAATCAATTCAAAGACAGATGCCAACTGGGAAGAAGATATGGATGGGCTCTTGACAGGAACGTCTTTAACAGGTGCCAAAAAGACCATAGGGATGTGCGTTGAGAGGGAGTTCCACAGGACAGGTGCTGCCAGACTGAAAGCATGATTCTGACACTGCGCAGAATGGACCTCCTGATAGGGTGGTCTCTGCAGGACACTCTAGTAGTTAGAGACCTGGGTTCAGAAGCTCACCCAGCCATGAAACACATTCAGTCACCTTGGAGACTTCAGCCTCGCCTACCTCATGGCTGATAACAGGGTACAAGAGGCGAACATGGAGAAGGACCATAGAAACTACCCCTTGCATCTTGTTGGTATAAAGACTGGCTATTGATGCAGATGAAACTGTCAAGGCTGAGGGACTATGCTAGATCTTAGATCTATATAAACAGGCAATGGCATGGGGTTGGCCATTTAGGATTACCTGGGTGATTCAGGTCTGTGGTGCTAGTGACCTGGCTTAAACGGCCTCGGGTTTCTTCCACCACAGAGATGTAGGCGTCATGAAATGGTGTCTTCCCTAAAAGTCTCCCAGGTGTTGACACTATGAGATATGCAGGTGTGTTTTCAAACCTGCTATGGACATGCTAAGGATTCTTTTCTGCAAGTTGCTGTCTGTCCATGCATCTGACTTGCCAGCAGACCTGGTTCATTAGTGCAATTCTTGGGAGCAAGGCCTGGGACTGACTCCTGTGTAAAACTGGTGTGTGTGTGTGTGTGTGTGAGAGAGAGAGAGAGAGAGAGAGAGAGACAGAGACAGAGACAGAGACAGACGAGAGACAGAGAGAGAGAGAATGTGCACACACACATGCTTATACAAAAAATATATTGGGATTAGTTTTGTAATTATTTGGAAAGTAAGCAGAGTCCTAGCTTCCTAGCCAGCACATTTACCTCAGGAAGAGTTCCGTGAATGGCCAGTTCTAGCATAAACACTTCAAGTGCATGTGATCAGGGGCAGTTGGTGCAAAAGGGTGACATCCTATTAGTGGGGATGTAGTGATTACAAGGGACGCGGGTGGTGCTGTGGGTTAAACCACAGAGCCTAGGACTTGCCGATCAGAAGGTCGGTGGTTCGAATCCCCGCAACGGGGTGAGCTCCCGTTGCTCGGTCCCTGCTCCTGCCAACCTAGCAGTTCGAAAGCACGTCAAGTGCAGGTAGATAAATAGGTACTGCTCCAGCGGGAAGGTAAACGGCGTTTCTGTGTGCTGCTGTGGTTCGCCAGAAGCGGCTTAGTCATGCTGGCCACATGACCCGGAAGCTGTATGCCGGCTCCCTCAGCCAATAAAGCGAGATGAGCGCCGCAACCCCAGAGTCGGCCACGACTGGACCTAATGGTCAGGGGTTCCTTTACCTTTACCTTTCAGTGATTACAAACATGAGCATTTGAAGCAATAAAAGAGGGGGGAACCAATGTGTTTTTAGCTTTTATTAGCTCTTTATCAGGGAAAAAATAGATGCAAACTGTTTTCTCATGGGATCCCTGCAGGAGTTCCACTCTCTGAGCATCAAACGTGGGAATTGAGCCAGAGTTAATTGACTCTGCAGAGAGTTATCTAAGATAACAGGGATTCTATTTTTATTTTTTAAAAAAGAAATTCTCAGAAAATAATCCCTTAAGCATTTTTGTCTCCTCTGGTGCCTCCCAAGTTGCACAGGGAGCAATGCGCTTATTAAATTACTTGCATGCCATTCCTTTAATAGAACTTTTGAAGAAGAAAAAGGGAGTCTAAGTGTCAGCCTCACTTTTATCTCTTGTTTATTGCTGGAGTGGAGTGAACCTGGAATTTCTCTAGATAACCAGGGAACAGCCCAAGTCTGCCAAGGTAGCCTAGGGGAGTTTTAGGTCACTAAGACTGCCTTCAGGCTTGCTTGGCAGGAAATCTCTGAAGAGGAGCTTCCCAGGTGTGAACTTGGACCCTTCTGTTTGCCACTTACCTGTTTTACCACTGAGTTCCAAACCCCCAGCCAATAAGCCGAAATGGCCTTGTTACCTACTACACATGTGATTTTTGCTCTCCAAGGTGGGAATTGTGCTGTTAATGGATTCCAGTCTGCTGCTGTTTTGTTTTAATATGTTCCTGCTCACTAGGGTCTAGGGTAGCACCAGTCCATAAAACTGAGGAGCTCTAGACCTGAGAGCAGTTGCAAAGACAGATTTCTAATGGGTCTTTCTCTTTTTTATTTATTTTTATTATATATTAATTTTTAACATATCAATTCCAACAATCATTTAACATAACTTCTTATACAATATTTTATAAGATTGTTATAACTTCCGTCAACAACCTCTGAAGATTTTCCGTTCTTTATCACTTGTTCTGCATTTCTTAATTTCTCTATTACTTTTAATTGTCCTTAACTAATAATTCTTTTCAATATTTCACAAAGTCCTCCTGACAGAACTTCTTGTAGTCCTACTAGTGCAATCTGTTTCTAATGGGTCTTTCTCCTGTCTGATGTTAGAATTTGTTCTCAAGTAAGGTGTTTTGGTCCACCACTCTTCATGTAAATACAGTGGTGCCCTGCAAGATGATGAAGATGAAAAACTCGCTAGAAGGAGTTTTTCGTTTTCTTAGCCACTTCGCAAGACGCATTTCCCTATGGGCTTGCTTCGCAAAACGAAGCTTGCCCCGCAAGCTCCGGGGATAGCGGGGAAGCGCAGCGCGTCTTCCCCGCTGTCCCCAGACCTCTTTTGAAGCAAGGGGCGGCGGGGAGAAGATCACTTCTCCCCCTTGCCAGACCCACAATCTCCGGGGACAATCTCTCTCCCCGCACCCCTTTTGAACCAAGGGGTGGCAACGGGGAGAAGCGATCTTCTCCCCTACGCCCCTTGCTTCAAAAGAGGGGACAGAGGGGAAGGCGCGCGCCTTCCCCTCTCTCCCCGACCCCTTTTGAACCAAGGGGCGGCAACGGGGAGAAGCGATTCTCCCTGCTGCCCCTTCCCTTGCTTTAAAACAGGTCCGGGGACAGAGGGGAAGGCGCGCGGCGCTTCCCCTCTGTCCCCGGACGGTCTCCATAGGAACGCATTGATTGATTTTCAATGCATTCCTATGGGAAACCATGCTTCGCAAGACGAAAAACTCGCAAGAAGAAAAAACTTGCAGAACGAATTAATTTCGTCTTGTGAGGCACCACTGTATTACATATTTCATAGAATCATAGAGTTGGAAGGGACCTTGAAGGTCTTCTACTCCAATGCAGGAATCTCAGACTAAAGCATCCATGACAGATGACCATCAGCCTCTACTTAAAAACCTCCAAGGAAGGAGAGCCCATCACCTTGTGTGGGAGTCCATTCCATTGTTGAATAGCTCTTAGCGTCAGAAAGTTTTTTCTGATGTTTGGTCATAATAATAATAATAATAATTTATTATTTGTACCCCACCCATCTGGCTGGGTTTCCCCAGCCACTCTGGGCAGCTTCCAACAAAGATTAAAAATAAATTAAAATGTCCCAATATTAAGAACTTCCGTGAACAGGGCTGCCTTCAGATGTCTTCTGAATGTCAGGTAGTTGTTTATTTCCTCGACATCTGATGGGAGGGTGTTCCACAGGGCGGGTGCCACTACCGAGAAGGCCCTCTGCCTGGTTCCCTGTAGCTTTGCTTCTCGCAGCGAGGGAACCACCAGAAGGCCCTCAGCGCTGGACCTCAGCATCCGGGCAGAATGATGGGGGTGGAGACGCCCCTTCAGATATACTGGGCCGAGGCCGTTTACGGCTTTAAAGGTCAGCACTAACACTTTGAATTGTGCTCAGAAATGTACTGGGAGCCGCCCCCAGTCACCAGTCTAGCTGCCGCATTCTGGATTAGTTGTAGTTTCCGGGTCACCTTCAAAGGTAGCCCCATGTAGAGTGCATTGCAGTAGTCCAAGCGGGAGATAACCAGAGCATGCACCGCCCTGGTGAGACAGTCCGCAGGCAGGTAGGGTCTCTCCTTTCTTGTAACTTGAAGCCATTGGTCTGTACCTCCTATCCTCTGGAGCTGGAAAACAAAACAAAACAATCTTACAGGACCAGTGGTCCTGCTAGCTAGGGATGATGGGAGTTACAGTCCAAAAACAGCGGAAGACCTCTGCAAAAACACCTCTGCAAATAGACTGCACCATTTGCAACAACAACAACAACAGTGCTTACTGGTACTTCTTTTGCACAGCTTGAGAGTTTGCGTATGAAGAGGCATGTTTCAAACTCGATGGTTGGCTTTGCAGACCCTTGAATTAAGAAAATATGTTGTGAAATAAATGCATGAAACTTGTATTTGGCCCCTTGAGAGCAGCGGCATTTATTTATTGATTCTAGGGATTTATAGTCTCCTTCAACAAGTTCCCAGGGTAGCTTACAAAAACATTAAAATAAAAAAATTGCAATATAAATCCATTCATGTTGTTACGGTGTGATGAATGCACAGGTGAAGAATCACCAAACATTGCCCAGCCATGCACTGAGCTGGTGGTTAATTAGATAGATAGATAGATAGACAGACAGACAGACAGACAGACAGACAGACAGATATAATGTTACGGTTAAAACATTGTGTTGTGCTAGCACATTTCAATTTGGAATATGTTTTGAGCCTCCACCTTAAGCTTAGAACATCTGTATTCTTTCTGTCTCATCTGTCTTACTCATTGAATATAGTTATTGAACTGGATTTCAGTGAAGCTAATCTATTTTGACTCTTTTCCCCAGGATCACTTGAAGCCATATAACATGATGAGCAGTTGTAAACTAAAGTTAACAAACCGTAGCTTATCCTAAAAACCCCCAGAATAGGTGTAGCTGCTGATGCAGAAGAACCTGTCCCTGCAAAAGGCTGTAGAGCACAGTGTCCCTTTCGCTTCTGGGGTGGGTGGGTTCAAGGGTTTGTGAATGTCCTTCACTAGTGAGTGACCCAGCAGGGTTTCCTCCTCTTACTACTGTCCTGTATGTGACAGGATTTGCCACTGGGTGTATGCTTGACAGCCAACCCTAGTTCCTGGCACCCCATGAGGAACAGTTGCAGTATTTGATAGGTGACATGATAGACGTTTATATAATTATGTATTGCATGGAGGAAATGGATAGGGGACGCAGGTGGCACTGTGGTCTAAACCACTGAGCCTCTTGGGCTTGCCAATCAGAAGGTCGGTGGTTCGAATCCCTGCGAAGGGGTGAACTCCTGTTGCTCTGTCCCAGCTCCTGCCAACCTAGCAGTTTGAAAGCACACCAGTGCAAGCAGATAAATAGGTACTGCTGTGGCGGGAAGGTAAACAGCATTTCTGTGCGCTCTGGCTTCAGTCATGGTGTTCCATTGCGCCAGAAGCGGTTTAGTCATGCTGGCCACATGACCTGGAAAGCTGTGGACAAATGCCAGCTCCCTCGGCCTGAAAGCGAGATGAGCGCCGCAACCCCATAGTCGCCTTTGACTGGACTTAACCATCCAGGGGTCCTTTACCTTTTTACCTTTTACTAGGGGTTGGATGAGTTCTTCCTTTTGTCCCATATTCCTCTGTAGTTCTGCTTGCATGTGAGTGTCTCCTTCTTAGAACTTCTTAAAATGCTCTTAAACGTTTGGTCAGTAGGGAGTCTAGAAAATTGCCCTGTTTGAGGAAAGAGACTGTTGCTCACACAAGGACCCTGGAAAGCAGGCATTCAAGTTGCAGCATTTCCGTCTGTTCGCATGCATATAACACCTTTAAAGCACATTCACAGCACAGCCCCGAAACGATTTGGCATGTTAGTTTGTTAGGGGTTGCTTGGAATTGCAGCTCTCTGAGGGGTAAACAACAGCAACCAGACTCCTTTGAGGGAATGAATGTGCTTCAAATGTGCTTTAAAGGTACAGTGGTACCTCGGGTTACATACGCTTCAGGTTACAGACTCTGCTAACCCAGAAATAGTGCTTCAGCTTAAGAATTTTGCTTCAGGATGAGAACAGAAATTGGGCGGCGGCAGCGCAGCAGCAGTGGGAGGCCCCATTAGCTAAAGTGGTGCTTCAGGTTAAGAACAGACCTCCAAAACGAATTAAGTACTTAACCTGAGGTACCACTGTATAGTGCATACAAAGCCCAAGTCCAGGCTGTTCAGATCCAACAACAGTTTATAGCACAACAAACACGAGAAAAAGAAAGATGGCTACAACCAACCAACAGGATTTGCAGAGACATACACAGAGAAAGATGTAAATAATCGAGACCAGGCAATCTGTGAGAGTCTGCAGCTAAGCTCAGAGCTTGCTGAATCCTGAGGTTTAATTTCTGGGAAAGCAGTGTCTTAATATTTGGAGGGACCAGTTCCTGCAGCAGCAGCAGAAGAAGAAGATAATGGATTCTGCTCTACTGGGCTGAAGGTGACTGACTTTGAACAGAGAACAGATGTCTGGTGTCATTCTGAGAAAGCCACTTGACAATCCTGAGATACCATCAGGAGCTTGAACCACCTTCTTTTACTATCAGTTGTCAACACTAGCTAGTGACGATATTCTTTTATATACATATTTGCTGACGAGTTGGGGTGGGTGGGCAGAAAGTGTTACCTTTTGCTGAAATGATGCCCATACCTTCACCTGGGAAGGAAGTTGGCGTCTTTCAAGCTCCCCGTTTTACCAGTGCTTGCAAAACTGGATTGTAACTCTTTGTGTACAGTATTTATGTGTATCTCTTCGAGCAAAATCTGAGTTTAATGGTTATTTGTTCCTCTTTATATGTGGGTGGAAAAGAAAGAAAATGATCTCACTTGTGTCGCCCAGTGTAGAAACAAAAATATGTGGCCAAGAATTGGGAATGAGCTACAGCTGGCCACAGGTGGATCAGAATTCAAAGCCCAAGCTGATCCATATCTCAGAGTTGAAAGTGGGGATCACCTTGCAGTAGGAGGCAGGAGCGCAATGTGTGAATGAATTTTTCTGCCTTTTTTGTAGCAAGACGTTTGCACCAGGACTTAAGGCTATGGTATTCCCTTCCTGGGGGGATCCAGTAAGCGCCCTGTACTTTAAGCAGGGTGGATAAAAATCAACGATTTAAAAAAATAAAAAATAAATCAAATGTTTAAAATAAAATGCTTTTGGAGGAAAAATCTTTCTAAAGATAGTTTTCTGTTTAAGGAAATAAGGATTTGTTTTAAGTTTTTCATGTGCGCTAAAACTCAGTCTAAGTTGTTTTTTTTAAAAAAAAAATTTTGAACCACATCAGTTAACGAACATGTATACATATGCTATAATATTATTGTTTGAGTTAAATAAATTGTCTAGATTGTTACTAAGGAAATGATTATTTTTCTCCTTCCAATAAAGTACAGCAGAAAAGTTGGCTGTCCAAATATAAACAGTCAACTTATTAAACCTCACAATAATTTCATAATTATCCGTCTATGTATTTCTAATAGTATAACCAAATCAGTAATTTTTGATAGAACTGTAAAAACTGCTCTGGAAATTTATTATTGTCTCAGGAGGTACAAATGATATAGGTTCATGAGCCGAATTGAATTTCTCACCCATCTCTAAACACTCCATTCCAAATTACATGTTTTGAATTTATATAGTGTTTGGTACCTGAGTATTCATAGGCAAGTTTATAAAATTCTCACTGAGACCTTCAGACATCTGTAAATGGGGATATTCCTGTCGTACATCATAAGCCCATGGTTAATTAGGCTCTAGAATTCAACCTGTTCCTTCTTCAAATTTTTCTTTCCTCCTTTCATTTTTTCTTGAAGACATTTTTCTATTCCCAGGAGCTTTACAGTCTAACGGGCCCAATCCTCTCCTCTTTTTAGAACTAATTTAACACAATTCAGGCATGGAGACAGTTGATTTCATTGCTGTGTGTTGTTCCCATGAGTATCACTAGCTTAAATATAAAATATAATTTATTATGATTGGGGAAGAGGGAGAGGTTATTTCACTGCATTTCTTCCTGCCAGAGTTCCACACCTGAACTTCAATCCCAAATCCAGGAGCGGCGGCTGGGAGGGGAGAGGAGTAAAGTACTTTGGAAAGCTGTTCTTCTTTGGAAGTCCAGTCATCATTACCAAAAATGAAAGATGCTATCTTGGAATAATTACAGTTATGAAATAGAGTTGAGTCATGAGTCCTCAGGCCTGCCTATAAGTGTCAGGCACAGTAGACCTTGAAGACAGGCCTGCTTTGGTGTTACATGCATACAGTAGCGTACTCAATGTGAACTTCAGGATAGAGCCCTCACAGAGTGCTTTTTGCCTGGTTAAAATGTGTCTTTTGAATACAGCTGTGGCGTTTGCCCATTCGTTTAGAAAATGTCTGTACAGGGGAGAGAGAAAGGGTTAAAAATGTAGACCAATAGGAAAGCCGGAGGCGGAGCCTACCTGTTTATAAAATGGCTTAGCCCGAGGTGTGAGTTAGTTGTTGGTGGGTAGTTGGTTGGTTTTAGTGGGTTGGTTGGTTGGGAAAGGCAGTTGGAAAAGCAGTTGGCAGGCAGTTGGAAATAGAGACAGTTAGTGCTTTTGAGTGAGGGAAGGTAGAAGAGATAGAGAGAGGAAAATAAGACTAAGAAAGTAAAGAGTAACAACGTTTGGAATGCCGTTAAAGTTTGTTTGTGTCTGAAATAAACTACACTCTTCTTTTTTAATTTGAAAACCTGACTGAGACTGAAGTGATTTTTCCAGGGAGGACCTGGTTGGTGGCAGCGGATTAGTGGTGTATGGGTCAATAGTCCGTGAAACGACTGGGGGCTCCGTACGAACGCCACATCCGCAATACTTCTTGCTTGCCTGGGCAGATAGAGAAGAAGGAGGCAGTTCAGAATTACAACAGGGGTCTGAGGGAGATCAAAGCTCAGAGGCAGATGAGGGGAAAAGCTGGGAAATAATGGGAGAGGAGGAAGAAGAAGGAGCACCAGAGGGGGAACAGCTGAAGGACAGAGTGTCTTTAGAAAGCATTCCAGACGCCTCCCCCCAAAAAACTTGGCGGGCATTGAAAGTAGGAGAGCAGAGAGCTCAGAGGCAATCTCAGCACCTGTACTGATGATGCATAATGGGAGAGAGGGAGCGGGTGGAGACTCACTTGACTCCCAAGTGGCTGCCTGTCTAAGCCTCTCTCTGTGAATATTGAATAAAAAGCGCTGGTAAGAACTTTCCTTGTCTTACCAGTTCCTGGTAATGTACTGTGGGGGGTTGGATCCTCTGACACCTGACAGCTAGGTGGGCCATTGGCCTGATCCTGCGGGCTAATCTTACGTTCTTATGTTCTGGAGGGAGGGAGGCGGTGGGGAATAAATGTGTAGAAGCCTTTGGCTTAGTCTAATGTACAAAAGCAAGGTTCGCATTCCTTGCTCCACCCACTTTTGTCCCGCCCCCCTCAAGCGATTCCCCTGAAAGGGATGGGGGCTATTCTGCTGGAGGGGGGGGGGAAGGACCGGTTGTAAGCACTGGCTGCAGGGTTTCAGCAAGGGTTGAATTTCACATGAGCGAAGCCTCTGGGGCCAGTTTAGAGGTTGCCCGCAGAGGCAAAAACAGCCGTGCCTTTGCTCGGTATTCCACCTTGCGGCGGCGATCAATCATAGTGCCCAGCAGATGTTCCATTTTCATTGCAGCTCTCATGTCGTGTCCCGTTGTGTCTGCCAGACTGCTACCCCGAGCATACATAATAATAAGTAAATCCTGTCAAACAAAATGGGCCTAAAGTCAATGTGTGTAGAAATAGGCTGTCAGAATGATGGATGGTGCCGCTAGACCCCCCTAGCTGAGTCTGTTATGAAGCTTGCCCAGCAACTTCTACCTCATTTTTTGCTGGACTCAGACCCTATCTTCACTAAAGTGGTATGATACTGCTATAAATATATAAACAGTCGTGACTTCCCTCAAATAATCCTGGGGATTGAAGTTGGTTTAGGGTGCAAAGAGTTGCCAGGAGACTCGTGGTCCCCTCACAAAGGTACAATTCCCAGAGTCTCTGGGAAGAGCGATTGACTATTAAGCCGCGGGCGGAGAAAGGACTCCTGACAGTTAAGTCCAGTCGTGAACGACTCTGGGGTTGTGGTGCTCATCTCGCTTTACAGGCTGAGGGAGATGGCGTTTGTCCGCAGACAGTTTTTCCAGGTCATGTGGCCAGCATGACGAAGCTGCTTCTGGCGAAACCAGAGCAGCGCACAGAGATGCCGTTTACCTTCCCGCCGGAGAGGTACCTATTTATCTACTTGCACTTTGACGTGCTTTCAAACTGCTAGGTTGACAGGAGCTGGGACTGAGCAACGGGAGCTCACCCAGTCATGGGGATTCGAACTGCTGACCTTCTGATTGGCAAGCCCTAGGCTCTGTGGTTTAAACCACCCGCGTACTAATGTAGGCCTTTGGCTGTATGCAATAAATGGAACTGACAGACAATAACTTTCCTTCCACATTCTCCCACCAAGTCACACATGTTCATCCAACTGGAGGCCATAAACAAGACCTGGGGTGTGTGTGGCACCTTTGCATGCACTCTCCACAGGAAGTAGCTCAGTATGGGAAGGGCTGTGTGGCAGAAGTTTGTGTGCAGTCCCAGCTTCAATCCCCAGCACCTCCAAGTAGGATTGGGAACGTTCCTAGCTAAAAACTTGGGAGAGCCGCTTAGACATCCCCCAGCCAGATGGACCAATGGCCGGACTCTGTGTTAAGGCCGTTTCCTATGTTCCTAGAGGTTCCTGTGCACCGCCGAGCTACAGTGCTTCCCCAGAGCATCGTTTGAAAACCCTGCCTAGTGAATGCCTGCATAGTTTGGCTTTGATTTTGTGAAACGATTGCATTGACACAGCAACAATGCACTCTTTGATACAGGAGGCTTAGGTGGCAAAGCTTGCCAAGTGCTGGCTTCTCTGCCTTATTTCCCCAGTAGTTTTGTGTCCCTTCTCCTGCAATGAGTGGGAAGAGAAAGACATGTACACACACTGAAATATACTCGGAGTCGAGAGTGGATTTCATGCTCTTTATTCAGCTCATAGTGGTGAGGAGGAATGGAAGTTCCCCCAGAATGTCTGCTTTATATACATTCTTTACACAATGGGCCCCACGTGATTGGCTAATTCCGGGATTCTCCTGCAGGCCAATCAGGTTGCGGATTCACTTCCACCTGGAGCTGGATTGGGTGGCTCCTGTGGACCAATCAGACTGCTGAATTCTGGATCCTATTGTTCTAGGACCAATCAGACTGCTGCATTCTGGATCCTATTGTTCTAGGACCAATCAGACTGCTGCATTTTGGATCCTATTCAACTCACTACATAACACCCACATACACAACTTTGTCGCTGGCTGAATTGCTGAGGCCGGCAAAGCAGGGAGCATGCATGCATGCATGCATGCTGGCCAATGCTGCATGCGCCACTTCTCAAGGTACGGGGAGGGTGCATATCTGCGGCGCTCGCTGCCCACACAACTTAAGTTATATAAGTAAGAAACTCATGCTTATTGTTCTGATTGCTTCTGGTTTTGACACTTTCCCAAACCCACCGATGCCTAGTCCCCTCCCCGGGCCCCAGAATGTTGTGGGTGTTTTCTCTCAATTAAAAGCAGATGAAACAACATAAGTGAAAAATTATATAATCAAATCCCAGACCCTGCTCTTCATTTGTCAGACAACTCACCCACTCTCTGCCTGCGTTTCGGAGGTGCTCTAATCACAGAGAAACCATCTGTCTAAACAGACGGAAGAGGGGAGAAGAATGTTCTGCGGACTCCCAGGCGTGCGAGAGTGTTTATGTTTGGTGGCGTATGTGTGGGAACAGAGGACCTCAACATTTTGTAGATGGGGACATCCGAGTTTAACTCCTGCAGTGTGCTCCTTGCTTCTTAGAGTGGCGACAAGTTCCAGGAGTAACAGCACTAGTTGGGTTTGGTTCCCTTTTGGTCATGGAAGCAGATTAAATCTGCTTTGTTTACAAACCATACAAGTGGACTTTAAGCGAAAAGGAATGGCAGGAGAATGTGCAAGGCTGCCAATCCGGCTTTAGCCGTCAGCTCACTCACAGCTTGGCCACATTTGCACCATACTTTTAAAGCACCGCTAACGCTTTAAACACCTGTGGCTTTCCCCCAAAGAATTGTGGGAGCCATAATTTGTTAAGGGTGCTGAGAATTATTAGGAGACCCCTATTCCCCTCCCAAGTGGGGCGCGGGTGGCGCTGTGGGTTAAACCACAGAGCCTCTTGGGCTTGCCGATCAGAAGGTCAGCGGTTCGAATCCCTACGACGGGATGAGCTCCTATTGCTCGGTCCCTGCTCCTGCCCACCTAGCAGTTCAAAAGCACCTCAAAGTGCAAGTAGATAAATAGGTACCGCTCTGGCGGGAAGGTAAACAGCGTTTCCGTGCGCTGCTCTGGTTCGCCAGAAGTGGCTTAGTCATGCTGGCCACATGACCCGGAAGCTGTACGCCGGCTCCCTCAGCCAGTAAAGCGAGATGAGTGCTGCAACCCCAGAGTCGGTCACGACTGGACCTAATGGTCAGGGGTCCCTTTACCTTTACCTTATTCCCCTCCCAGAGCTAAACTAGAGTAGTTTAACAATCCATCCCTCTTCCCTGGGAACTCTGGGTATTGTAGCTCTGGGAAGGGGAATAGAGCCCTTAACAAACTACAGCTCCCAGGATTCTTTGGGGGGAAGCCATGAGTGTTAAAATAGCATCATAGTGCTTTAAACCAGGCATAGGCAAACTCACCTCTCCAGATGTTTTTGGCCTACAACTCCCATCATCCCTAACTAACAGGACCAGTGCTCAGCGATGACAGAAAATGTAGTCTGAAAACATCTGGAGAACCGAGTTTGCCTATGCCTGGCTTTAAACGCATGGGGTGCATGTGGCCTCATTTTCTGCGCTTGCATATTCCAAAGGCAAGGTGGCGTTTCTGCACAGCACCTCCCCTTGCTCTGTGTGTGCAAAGAAGAGAGAGGCCTTAAGGAGCCTAAGAGAAGCGCTGCAGGATCAGGCCCAGCGTCCTGCTCTCACAGTGGCTTACCATATGCCTATGGCAAGCCTGCATGCCCTGCTTTCCCAAGCTATGCCTGATGTCGCCTTCAAAACTCACAGGAGATGCATTCACCATCTTGGGCCCTACAATATGCAGGGAATGCTTTGCTGCTGGCGCCGATCCACTCAGTGAAGTTTTCAAGTAGTGGAACGCCCTTTCTCGCAAGGTGGATCTGTCCCCGACATTATTGGAGGTGGCGCAAAGAGTCAGTGTGTCTGGCTGTTAATCAGGACGTTGGTAGTCCAAGCGCACCCAGGGACAGCTGTGGGCAGGATTCCTGCATGGGGGGGGGGGTTTGGACTAGTTCACCCTCGGGGTCCCTTCTGTTATGTACTGAAGTTCTCACCCTGGGCCAGCAGGGGGATACTGTAGATAGTTTTCACTCAGGTCCACATATGCAAATAAGGGATTGAAAGTGACGTTCAGTGATTGGATAGTTGCAGGAAATGGTTACTGTTGCGTTCTAGTGGAGCTCTATATAAGCAGGCTGGCTAAACCCTTCAGTTCAGTTCTGTTCTGGCCTGTGAATAAACAAGAGCTGTTTGAAGAATCGCTGTGTCGTCTGATATGTTCACCCACAACTTAACACCTTCCAATTCTGCAATTCTACGAAGTGTCAGGAAACCATTTGCTCACACGAACCAGTATTTAGGGGATATTAACCACCCATTACCAAGGAAGCTGTGGCCAAAACATGACTGTTTCCATGTCCTGATGTCCTGATCTAAAGGGCCAACCTAGGCATTTGTTTAATATGTAACAGGCAGCTGTCTATCTTGTTTTTCCCTAACTAATTACTGGCAACAGGGAACCTGAATCTCACTGTGAAGAAAAGTACAGTGGTACCTTGGGTTACAGACGCTTCAGGTTACAGACGCTTCAGGTTAGACTCCGCTAACCCAGAAATAGTACTTCAGGTTAAGAACTTTGCTTCAGGATGAGAACAGAAATTGTGTGGCGGCAGCGGGAGACCCCATTAGCTAAAGTGGTACTTCAGGTTAAGAACAGTTTCAGCTTAAGAACGGACCTCCAGAACGAATTAAGTTCTTAACCCGAGGTACCACTGTAATCCCAATAAACCTGCCCTCTTCCTGTGTTTCCGTTGCAGATAGAATTGGGCTCGTCCAGGGTTGTTGTTTTCCCAGCTGAAACCCTGCTTCTCAGGTGGGCGCCATTGCCATTGTAAGAGAAGAGGGAGGTGTTCATGGTGATTTCTGGCACCTCATCGCTTCCCACCTGTAATTAGTTAAAGGAGAAGCAGAGATTAAGCATGGTGTCTAGTTGGTCTGCTTTTTTGGCCTGTAGTAGCAAATTGCAGTTACTTCCCAAAAGACTTCACATGGAACAGAAATACTATAGCTCCCTAGTGCCCATGGAAAGTTGTAATATAAACTCAGTAAGTATTTAATCAGTCTGGTATACCTCCATGTAAAAACTGTATTTGCCTTATCTTTCCCCTTAACCATTTTTTTAAAAATCCATTTAAAACATGTATATATTCTCCAAATTTGTTAGGGTGTGTGTATCCGTTTAGTATGATCTAATCATCATAATCTGTTTAGACTCCGCTATTTGACATCTGACAACCGTACAATATCCTTTTGTTAACTATAAAAGTGCTGATAGAATGGGTGGCATTATGTCACCTGGGTCAGATAAGAGATATTGTACGTCCCCTGTCCCCCCCCCCCCCCCGCATATCATAATTAAGGGAAATACAGAATTTGAGTGCTTAATTGCATCTATTAAAGCTGAAAAGCCAAATGAGAAAAATGTATCCCCTTTTGTTAAAATTAGGTATGGCATGGTGGCCAATTATAGACATAAGTGAGAGAGAGAGAGAGAGAGAGATTGGGATAATTATTTCTTTTCGGAAAACCGTTTCTGATTTTGGGGGGAAAAAATCACAAGTGCTAACTCAAACGTAAGGCACAGTTTTTCTGGGATTTGATGGGAGATTAAAACATACGTGTATGTTTTTTGTGTATATATGTATGTACACTGTTACCTCTGGTTGCGAACGGGATCTGTTCGCAACATAAAAAGTGTGCAACCTGAAGTGCCATATCTGCGCAGGTGCGAGGCGTGATTTGGTGCTTGTGTGCATGCGCAAGCGGCGAAACCCGGAAGTAACCTTTTCCGGTACTTCTGGGTTGCCGCGGGACACAACCTGAAAAAAGTAACATGAAGCAAACGTAACATGAGGTATGACTGTATATGTATATATATTTGTGTTTGTGCAAGATCTGTTCTCAATATAGCAAGAATTTAAAGAATTTAAAGTGTGTATCATTTTATTTACCCAGAAATAGTACTTTTGGTTTATCTAACACTGATGCCACAAATTGTATCTTGAATTATTCTACACCAAGGTGCCTTTTCGTTGGGAAAACACCATCACTGATAGATTGGTTTGAATGCCTTTAGACTGCTCCATCGAAGGTGGATTTGCATATCTCTCTCTCTCTCTCTCTCTCTCTCTCTCTCTCTCTCTCTCTCATGCAATCATTCTTGGCACTGACATTACTAACAAGCAAGTGAGAATGTAAGAGCAACTTGGATGCCTTTGAAAGGTGATCCAGAGGGCATGGAATTGGTAGCCAACCCCTTGGGATGCTGCTGGAGGGGTGGGAAAATACATGCGCCTCTATCCTTCCCACCTCCCACAAACTCAGGCGTAGGAGGCCCCCGGTGTTCCCTGCCTCTCCCTCTCTCATGCACACGCATAGTCACACACACCAAACAGCTGGTCAGGGAAGGATATGTGTCATAAATGGCACTGGGCAAGCCTGAGACGCCTCACCCAAGCCCCATGTGAAGAAATGTGAGACCTAGAGTATTTTTTACTATTACTACTATTATTAATATTCCATCCTTAGCCTTAAGATCTCAAGGTGGGTTAAAACAAAGCGCAACATTAATCAAAGTTTTAAACCACTAACTCTCTCCTGCAGCAGGTCTAGCCCTTTCCCCCAGAAACTTATCTACCATTTCTGCCCTTTTCATTTGAAAAATCCTGCCTAAGCTTCCCAGAAACATCAGGTTTCCCCAGCCAAGCAGTTCAGAAACCTCTTCGCTAAGCATTCCATTGGGCCCAGCACTTTTGAAAGCAAAAGTTGCTCAACCTTGCTTTCTTTCATGAGGTGAGCATTAGGAGGAATGTTTGTTTTATCTTATGGAAACAGCTCTCAGCCATTGGACTTTCCCCAGCTTAACACATTTGGTTTTTATATCTAAAGGATCAAGCAAACTGCACAATAACCTTCACCTCTGGTATTCTTAGCTTGAATCTGTAGAGCTGAGTAAATCGCTTCGGTTTTGTGGGTGCTCGGCGCTTGAGTTCCTGCTGTCAGTCTATTGATCTCAAAATTTGACTGTGCTTTCGACCTTTCTAAACACTTTCCCACTGCTTAATGTACAAAGAGCACTGCAAGGCCGGCTGAGAGATCCACTTACAGCCCAG
This sequence comes from Podarcis bocagei, assembly GCF_964188305.1. Lineage (NCBI taxonomy): Eukaryota > Metazoa > Chordata > Lepidosauria > Squamata > Lacertidae > Podarcis > Podarcis bocagei. Next base: position 15,976,060 of record NC_138128.1, read on the forward strand.
GTATCGTAGGAGCGATGATAGGCTGAACAAGCAGCTGTGTCCAATTTGGCTTTGCAAATGTGCTCTATATCGATGATAAATGAACACTTCCCACAACTGTGTATATAAGGAAGTGAACAGAATTCAAGGACATTTTAGATGCTATATGTGGAATGCCTCGTAAAAGCCACTGGCTCGTAAGAAGAGTTTGATTTGATATCCCGCTTTATCACTACCCAAAGGAGTCTCAAAGCGGCTAACATTCTCCTTTCCCTTCCTCCCCCACAACAAACACTCTGTGAGGTGAGTGGGGCTGGGAGACTTCAGAGAAGTGTGAGTAGCCCAAGGTCACCCAGCAGCTGCATGTGGAGGAGTGGGGAAGCGAACCTGGTTCACCAGATTACGAGTCCACCACTCTTAACCACTACATCACACTGGCTCTCGTAACCAGCAGAGTGTTGGACTGGAAATCCCTGCTCCGCCACGAAGCTCACTGGGCGATCTCGAGCCAGTCTCTTGTCTCTCTCAACCTCACCCACCTCAAAAGGGTTGCCGTGAGGAGAAAATGGGAAGAGAAGACCTCGTGCTATTTATTACGACTTTTACCTTCACCCTGCCTTCATATGAAATGCAGAATGGCACCTGCCTGTCATTGGCCCTCCTTCCAACTATTGCTGGCATCCTTGTCTTCTATCTGACCAGCCCCAATGCACTGGTGGATGAACAGGAGTGCAGAGGGAGCACCACTATTCTGGTAGGGTGCCATTGCAGCAGTCCCCCCCCAGACACACGCCATGCCCACATCCTGCGCCGGCGTCACGCCCCCACAGGCGGTGTGTCACGCCCCCAGAATGCACACCATGCCCTTGTGAGCGGCATACCATGCTCCTGTGGGCAGTTTGCCACGCCCCTGGGATGCTCGCCACACCATCCAGGGGGGCCACCAGCTGCGCCCCCGCTTGCTCTCTACCCCCGGTAGCGGAGCATGCAGCTTTGCCACTGCCCCAATGGCCATCGTCAGCCACTGTTAATGAACATGTGTGAGACTGGCAGGGTCAGAAAAAAGACTGATGCTTCCATCTGTAATAGGACCTCTGAGAACCACACCCAGCCAGAGGAGACTCGGTTGCCTGAGTCTGCATAAGACAGCCGACAAAGGTCCGTATAGTTAAAGCTATGGTTTTCCCAGTAGTGATGTATGGAAGTGAGAGCTGGACCATCAAGAAGGCTGATCGCTGAAGAATTGATGCTTTTGAATTATGGTGCTGGAGGAGACTCTTGAGAGTCCCATGGACTGCAAGAAGATCAAACCTATCCATTCTGAAGGAAATCAACCCTGAGTGCTCACTGGAAGGACAAATTCTGAAGCTGAGGCACCAATACTTTGGCCACCTCATGAGAAGAGAAGACTCCCTGGAAAAGACCCTGATGTTGGGAAAGATGGAGGGTACAAGGAGAAGGGGACGACAGAGGACGAGATGGTTGGATAGTGTTCTCGAAGCTACCGACATAAGTTTGACCAAACTCTGGGAGGCAGTGGAAGACAGGCGTGCCCGGCGTGCTCTGGTCCATGGGGTCACGAAGAGTCGGACACGACTAAACAACAACATATTCTTTAAAACAGGCATCCACCTTTCTTTCTACATACTGTGCCGTGCAACCTTCAATTTGTCCTTATTTGCCCTACAGATCAGGGATAACTTCTGACAATTAGAATAGTGCGCTTCCAGAATTATATAAGTTAACACTCGTTATTCTAATCATTTCCATGGCAACACGCAACTGATGTCAAGTCATCTCACTAGGAATTGGGAAATAAAAGCCGTGGTAGCATTTGAGAGATTGATTCCTATTCAGTGCTTCTGCCAGCAACATGGCATTCACTAATAAGCTGCCAGAGGTTTAGAGATGTATGCAGAAGACATTTATTTGTATCCCCCCAAGGAGCTCATACATGGTCCTCCCCAGTCTTACCCTAACAACAACCCTGTGGAGTAGGCTAGGCCGAGAGGCTGGGAGTGGCTGAAGGTCCCCCTGTGAGTATCATGGCTGAGATTTGAACCTCTGGCCTCACAGGTCCTAGTCCAACACTGTAACCACTACACCACACTCTCTCTCCAGTGTCAGATGTTATAAAAGTCTCAGATGTTATGAAATGTATTACTGTTGCAGATAAAAGTTCAGTTCCAAACAAAACAATTTGCCCCAGTTTATTCTTATCCAGTGTCTTGTGTTTGTTTATTGCATTAAAATTATACACTGCTTGATTGTAAAAAAAAAGGAAAACAACCCTCAAAGCAATTTACAAAAAGATAAAATCAAGACAAATCTACAGCCGTACTTAAAAACATACAAATGTTAAACGACTAAAACAGATTAAAGTTACATCAGCTGTCAAGGATGTTTTAGCTGGGCATTGGACTAGGCGACACTTAGGGTCCCTTCCAACGCTACAATTCTATGATTCTATGAACTTTCTGAACATCTGGGTAGACTTGTCTAAACAAGGATGCTTTTAGCAGGCACTGAAAAGAGTACAGCGAAGGTACCTGCTTGATTTCACCAGGCAGGGAGTTCCAGAGTCTAGGTGCTGCCAAACTAAACGATCGATTTCTTAAAATGCATTGTCTTTCCAACAAATGTAATCAAGATGTGTGCACAAAATGACTAAATATACATCCCTCTCAAATATATAAAATGAACATAATTTTTAATGGATGTAAAAGATTGCAAATGTGGTCTTTACCTCTACTACCTGCCTGTGGGACTTTGCAGGGACAGATTGATCCCTATGGTGTTGCGTGATGTCTGTGAGATAGGCTTGGGTTCCAGCAGATATCTCTGCCCTCAGAACTTCCTGTTTCAGGGTTTTTTTTAGTGGGCTCTGATGGCAAGATGCAAATACCTCTGCTCAGTCCAACCCCTCTGCTCCCTCAGCCTGGTATAAAATGGTGGGGGAATTTGATTGCTCTGCCCTTCTGTTTTCATAAATTCCTCAGAGAACACAGCACCACTTTAAACTTTTTAAAAAATATATCTATTGCCAGCATTAAAGTAAATACTAGTAGGATGCTGGAATATTGTACAAAAAAAAATAAATCTTCAGGAAACAAATTTCACTTAGCTACCTGTTAAGAGAAAAATTGGTACAATCGATGTATTTTATAAGTTAAAAGTACATTATGGCAGGTACATTATAAGTTCAGAACTGCGACACTGAATATGCCAACAGTTTTGCATTCCCCTTAGTTGGGCACATACACACAGAGAGATCTTAATTATTTAAATATCCAGACAGTGAAGTATCATGAATCTAGTTTCAGATCCTGTTTTGGAATGGAGGCAAGCTGCAGTTTCTTGTTTCGGCTGTAACAGAAAACTATGGCACAACAACCCCACAAGTGTTCCATTTCGGGGAGCATGTGGGCACAATATTCACCCTCATTCAGTCTAATAAACCATGGTTTCTTAGACTGAGCTTAACTGCTTCCAATCTACAATTAACTTGTTCTGTTGCCGATGCAATCTGAAGTGTACTTAGGTCATAAGGTGTTTCAGAAGATGCTCATCTTCTACTGAAACAGCAGCCCTGCCTCTTCCTTGTTATCTCCCAGCAATCCAAAGTATGTGATGTGAAGTTGCCAAACTGAGTGTCTCTCTTCCTTCTTCACTTCATGGCCATTTGCTGGGGCAAAGAAATTCTGAGCAAGCTGGTGTTACATTGCATGTGTTGTATTACAGTAAGTTACCGAGGATACAGAGAGAGGAGCAAACTACAAGCGATTACTGTTATGTGATCCCTTGGGCTTGTGGCTCATGAGAATCCAAACCATGCTCTTGACTCCCACTTTTCAATGGCACCAAGATACAAAAGTCACATCCATGTGTGCAGTTTTTTCACATCTATCATTGAACCCACAGATATAAGCTGCTCTTCTGACTGATGGCCGCAGCTGCCCCATACATTTCATTCCTAACTGGCCCTGTATTTGAGCTTGGCTGCAGGTCGAGGCATGCAGTCCTGGGAAACCATCTCTTTCACCAGCTGTAATTTCAGAACTCATAACATCTTATCAGGCAGATAAACCTGACATCAGAAAGATGGAGAGCATTTCCCCTGTGGGTTAAACCACAGAGCCTAGGACTTGCCGATCAGAAGGTCGCGGTTTGAATCCCCGCGACGGGGTGAGCTCCCGTTGTTCGGTCCCAGCTCCTGCCAACCTAGCCATTCAAAAGCATGTCAAGGTGCAAGTAGATAAATAGGTACCACTCCGGTGGGAAGGTAAACGGCGTTTCCGTGCATTGCTCTGGTTCGTCAGAAGCGGCTTAGTCATGCTGGCCACATGACCCAGAAGCTGTATGCCGGCTCCCTCGGCCAATAAAACAAGATGAGCGCTGCAACCCCAGAGTCGGTCACGACTGGACCTAATGGTCAGGGGTCCTTTTAAAGATTTTTTCTTAAGATTTTCCCATAATACAGTAAAATTACAACCACAGAAGATACAAATCAAAAAAGGAGAAACAGAAGGAAGGAAGAATAGGAAGAAAGAAAGGAAAGAGAGAGGGGAAAAGAAAAGATTTGTTTTAAAACTTGTGTAAAAAAATATAACTCTTTTTTTTCTCCTCCCCTGTTTTACACAGGGTGTTCTTTTTCACAACCGCCCACATGCGTTTATAGGAATGACAGATAGTACTGATTGATATTTCTCAAATGTTAATTAATGAATTAATGTTGGTTTTGTTCATTTTCAGACTTGATGACATTTTGAGATTTAGATTTTTTTGTCCTAAGGGTAACTTCCATTTTGTTCAGATGAGATTTGTACAAAAACAAGTTTTGTTGATCTTTACAATGCGTCACGATGGCTGAACCTTTGGGATTGAGTAGCAAAAACTAGTTCATTGTCATATACTCTCAGAAGCAAACGTTTAGGCAACGATGTTTTATAATTGTTTTCTGTCTACTCACAAAATTACTATGTAGAATATTTTGGAAGTAAGAAAGAAAAAAATGTGAAATGTGAGTTGTTTATTTCCCCCCCCCCCAACAATTATAGGTTTAAGCTTAAAGGCCCTAAAGGTGTAAAGAGTATAAAACACGTGTAAGATGAACTAATTTGTTCAAAGTTCTACCCCCCCCCCAATAATAATAATTTGTGTTCAGTTCACTCAGCAAATCAACATCTTTATAATGGCCATAGGCCAGTATTAGGTAAAAGCACCTATTTAGAGCATGCTAAATAGGTGATAGGGCAACTATAAGTGCAGAGTATTTGTGGACCGGGACATTCATAGGGAAACCAAAATGCTCATTTACAAAGCTCTTGTACTACCAACTTTACTGTACACTTGTGAAACATGGACCACTTATAAACGCCATCTCCAACTCCTTGAACGATTCCATCAACAGTGTCTCCAGAAAAATTTACACATCACTTGGGAAGACAGTTGAACTAGTGTCAGTGTACTGGAAGAAGCAAAGATCACCATTGTTGAAGCAATGATTCTTCAACATCAACTTTGTTGGACTGGTCATGTTGTTTGGATGCTTGATTATCGTCTTCCAAAGCAGCTACTCTATTCCCAGCTTAAGAATGGAAAACAAAATACCGATGGACAACAAAAGAGGTTTAAATATGCTCTCAAGGCAAATCTAAAAAAATGTAATATAAGCATGGATAACTGGGAAACACTGGCTTGCGAGTGCTCCAATTGGAGAACAGCCTTTACCAAAGGTGTCGTGGACTTTGAAGAAGCACAAACTCAAGGCAAGAAGGAGAAACGAGCTAAGAGGAAGGCACTTTTAGCAAACCCTCACCGTGATCAACTCCCGTCCGGAAACCTATGTCCCCACTGTGCAAGGATGTGTGGATCCAGAATTGGCCTCCACAGTCACTTACGGACTCACTGTGAAGACCATGTTCAAGGAAGACAATCTTAATCAGCCAAGAGTGGTCGCCAAATATACTCAGTCTCTCAATTACTACAGACCAGGATAAGATAAAAACACCTAAGGTACATAAATCAAAGAAGGTGTATACCTATTTTAAGGTACAAGTCACAGATTTTTGAACCAATTCCATCAACTTGCTGTTAAACCAAGCTAGTTCAGTCCAAGCATTATTTTGCAGGAGATCATCTTAAAAACCACCGTCAGCTTTCTCCTGTTCTTTGCCATTGACTCCCTTGCCTTGCCTCTCCTACCAAACAAAACCAAAGCCAACCCCAGCCACTCAAGGCATCGCTGCATAGCATATAGGAAGCAAGTGTAGTATCTCTCACTGCTAGTTGGGAGTTAATCAAGGCCACATTTATGCCATGATTCTGTGAGAACAGAGGGCACCCACAAAATATTGCCTCGGACACAGAATTTCAGCTTCCTTACAACTTCCGCTTTCATTTTATAGAAAGCACGTTTCTAGACCTTATGGTTGCGAAGCTGTGCTTGAAATTATATGTTTTGAAATCTTGGGGGTTAGAGGGATGTTAGAGAAAGCTTTTCAGGCTTCAGTACCCTTCATAGCAAAGCCAGAATAATGTACAGTAGTACCTTGGTTTGCAACCGTTTTAGATTACAACCACGTCAAACCCGGAAGTGTGTGTCCCTTTTTTTGGATTACAACCCATTTTTTTTTATTACAACCCCCCTTTTTTGAGGCCCCATTGGCGAAAGTGCGCCTTGGGTTACAACCTGTTTTTGTTTACAACCGGACCTCTGGAATGGATTGTGGTTGTAAACCAAGGTACCACTGTAGTATGCCTGGCATAATATGGTATGCAAAGTGAGGGAAGTATGCAAAATTTGCTTAACATTATCATGGTGCAGAATCCAGCTTTTCTTAGAAACACAAGTGTGGGTTTTTTTATTTAAAAAAAAATCATGCAGCCTTGGACTGCAGGCTATAGAGAGAGTTATATACACTAGCAGGACTCCAGTCAGCCTAGTGAATCCCTTGCACCCGGCCAACAAGGATTTCTGGACCATCGCCGTTAATTTGATCTTTGTGGATCTGAAAGGTCTTCCCCTCTCCATGACTTAAAGAGGCTCACTAAAATGCGAGTATCTAACTTAGCAGGGCTGTTATTAACGCGGAGCCTTTCATGTCTGGCTTCTTCAGCTCTGCCTAAGCCTGGCGAATGCAGTCTGAGCAGAGCGCCAGCAGAATCCCTTGCTGTCGTTCATCTTGTAGTACTTGAAATTTAATGCAGGAATATGACTTGGCAGGTGGTTATTTTATCTGCCTACCCCACATGTATAAATCCCAGAATAGCTTTCTGCCTGATGCACAAGAACGTTCACGCAGGGCCTTGGCCACCTGCCTTATGAGCGTTTAAGATAATTAAAAGCATGCAATGATTTTAAAAGGTTTTTCATTTTGCAAGTATTTTTGATAGCCAAGGAAAGCTTGGATTGGAAACGAAACTGAATTAAACATAGCTGCCTGGGACCTTTTCATTAAGCTAATGAGCAAAACTAATGCGTGTAGCCTAGTCATTCCTTATCCATTCATTATTGCTCTTGTTTAAACTGCAGAGACTCCTGGGTTATCTGTTCCTAGTAGTTGTTAACCTGGGACCAGAAATTGGTTACCTTGCAGAAATGCTCCTTATTACAAGCCATCCTACTTCACTAGAATCAGTGGGAGTTAGCTGCATTTCTGGGCATGTTTACCTGGGTGAACTCACTTACTTCTGAGTAAGCACATACTCAAAATCGTGCTGTTAGGCGATACAGTCCAACCTTGGTTCTCAAATGGCTCAGTTTCTGAACTTTTCGGCTCCCGAACGCCAAAGATCTGGAAGTAAATGCTCTGGTTTTCGAACGTTTTTCGGAACCCGAATGTCCAACACAGTTTCCATTTGAGTGCGAGAAGCTCTTGCAACCAATCGGAAGCCATGCCTCAGTTGTTGGATGTTTCAGAATGGTTTATGTTTGCAACAGCAGCAAGAATTCTCATCGCAAAGCACTGGAAGACACAGGATTTGCCCACTCTGGAAGAATGGCAGACGCAACTGATAGACTACATGGAACTGGCTGAAATGACTGGCAGAATTCGAGACCTGGGAGAAGAGACGATGGAAGAGGACTGGAAAAAATTTAAAGACTATCTACAAAAACATTATAAGCTGTATGAATGTTAAGAGAATGCACGATAGAAAAGAACATGGCATCAGCAATTTAGCTGTAAGATATATGAGAATAAGTGATGTTTAAGAAAATGATGAAATTTGAAGTAATATTATGTTTAAACTAAGCAGTTTAGTACATGATAAAAATATTTAAAGTTCGGGACATAATATTTGAGAATTACAAAATAAGAATTGAAATAAGGTAATAAATTGCTGCTTATAATTATATGATTGAGAACGCAGGAAAGGGTGATGTGAGGAAGTCCAAAGATTATGAAAGTATGATTTATGGATAATTGTTTTTGTTCTATTCTTTTTTTCATTCTATGTCTATTTTCTAATTTCTTTTTGCTTTTTTTGTTCGATGTATGGTGATGGTTTTATATATGTTTGGTGGTGTATTTTTTTGTGTAAATTTGCAATAAATATCTTTATAAAAAAAAAACACAGAATGGTTTATGTTTGACAACTGAGTTTGACTGTAATTGTTAAGCATACTTGCCAGAAACAGCCCCAATGAACTTGTGAGATTTCCTTAATTAACCAAAATATGCTTTTCAATAGTTAGCGAAACCATGGCTTGCACACTTGCTTAAGGCTCTTGCTGGAACTCCTGAAACCTCTCACTGCTTTGTGTACGTAAAACATCTCTCCTGCAAATGCCTCCATTTGTAGGTCTATAAAATGTATAAGGCACAATTCTGTTTTATTATTTGCTTGGCAAACAAACTCCTTGCAAAGGTAAGGCTGTATCTAGGTGTGTGGAGATGGGCTAAAGGTGAGGAGGGGTGGTGGTGGATTCAGTTCAGTTCACATTTAATCCAGTTTCTGAAACAATACACAGACTGAAAAATTCACATTTGAAATTCACATTTCTCTGAATTGTGCAATGCGGTTTTCCAACCAAGCCATGTGTACAAAAATGCATATACTAGGGTAAAATGTGCTTATAAATGAATATCAGCAGAGAAAATAATGCACACATTTGCATTATGAAGGGGGATATTGCTTTGCAAAAAATGTACATATTAGGTAAAACTGTGTATTACAGTGTTTATGTTTGGAAAATTTCACCGTAAAATGCTGATGAATTTTTATGAAGGCTTAAAATCAGAAACTGGTATGGAGATGTAGAACTAAAGATTGGAACAAGGAGAGACTGGAATAAACCAGAAACTGGCAGATTCGCCTGCTCTTAATCACAGGTGGATTGAGAAGAGGAAAATGCAGGAGCGAGCATTTTCATTCCCGCCCAAGTATGTACGCTGTCCTCTAGTGCTCACATATTAACCATTAACAGATATAGGTGAGGGAGGAGGATAGGAGGAGGAGGAGCTGATAAGTATTCTTAGCTGTTTGTATAGGGAAACGCTTGGGGAGAAAAGCCTGGAAGAATTTGTTAGAGGGAAAATTGACGGCATCCCTGAGCAGCTGTTGTCAGGGGCTGAGTCAGGGGCTGCCAAAACGAAGACGCTACATGGCGTATAATTACATAGAAGTGGTAGCTTGTAATTAGGAAAGTGAAAAGTTCTGTTTAGACAAGAGATTGACCCAAGCTGCTCGCAAGAATCTTGTTTTTAATACAGTGTTGTTCGACTACATCGAAAGCATAAAGAAACGCGGACATTTCCTCTGCCTCTTTTGAAGTTTCTGCTTGGAGGTTTTGAAGCAGAGGTTGGACGGCTGTTTATCACGGATGCTTTAGCTGAGATTCCTGCATTGCAAGGGGGTTGGACTAGATGACCCTTGGGGTCCCTTCCAACTCTACAATTCTATGATTAAGAACAAGTAGCAAGGAGCTTGTTTACTTGGTCGATAATCCCAGGCTCGTTTGGGAAGAACTTTGCTCCACTTTTATATATATAATTTTTATTAAATTTACTGTTTTACAATTTAAAGTATATTTTTACATACTTAAGATATCAGTGACTTCCCTTCTTCTCTTTCCATGGTTCATTTTACATATCATGAATCCCTGCATATTTTTTAAAAACTATACCATTCAGCATTCCATTGCATCCATCAAAACTTGTTTACACTGTTGAATTTATCTTAATGCTGCCAGCATTTTCAGCTGTATACAATTATTTCCCATATATTCAATAAATGTTTTCCAATCTTCTTTAAACGTATGTTCTTCTTCTCTTATTCTGTATGTTAAGTCTGTGAGTCGTGCATATTCCATCAGTTTAAGTTGCCATTCTTCTTTCGTTGGGACTTCGCTTGTTTTCCATTTTGGGGCTAACAAAACACGGGCTGCAGTAGTAGCATACACAAATAACCTTTTTTGACACCTGGGTATTTCAATCTGAATTATCCCCAACAGAAAGGACTCTGGGTATTTTGGGGAAAGTACTATGAAACCTTTTTTTCCAATTCATTGTGGATCATTTCCCAATACAGTGGTACCTTGGGTTAAGTACTTAATTCGTTCCGGAGGTCTGTACTTAACCTGAAACTGTTCTTAACCTGAAGCACCACTTTAGCTAATGGGGCCTCCTCCTCCTGCTGCGCCGCCGGAGCACAATTTCTGTTCTCATCCTGAAGCAAAGTTCTTAACCTGAAGCACTATTTCTGGGTTAGCGGAGTCTGTAACCTGAAGCGTATGTAACCCGAGGTACCACTGTACAGTGGTACCTCAGGTTACAGGCGCTTCAGGTTACAGACTCCACTAACCCAGAAATAGTACCTGAAATAGTACCTCGGGTTAAGAACTTTGCTTTAGGATGAGAACAGAAATCACGCAGCAGTAGCGCAGCGGCAGCGGGAGGCCCCATTAGCTAAAGTGGTACCTCAGGTTAAGAACAGTTTCAGGTTAAGAACGGACCTCCAGAACGAATTAAGTTCTTAACCCGAGGTACCACTGTACTCTTTTGCCCTTTTACAAGTCCACCAAAACTGTGCTCCACCTTTAATGTCTCCCTAGGAATTGCTTTAGGAATGGGTCAGCACCATTGAGAATATTATGATTTTTATTCTGTACCTCCACTCTCTGAGACAATAAGTTTCAGAATGCCGGTTGCTAGGGATCAGGCACGGGCAGAGTACTCTTGGGCTCACGTCCTCCTTTGGGGCTTCCTGCAGGCATCTGCTTAGCCACTGTGAGAACAAGATGCAAGACTAGATGGGGCCACTGGCCTGTTCCAGCAGGACTCTCATTATGTCCACCCTCCTCCCCACCTTCCTCCATGGAGTCTTGTCCCCATTTCATCTCACAACAACCCTGTGAGGTACTTTAGGCTGAAAGGCAGTAACAGACTCAAGGTTATCCAGAGAGCTTCAGGAATGCGGAAGGTGATGTTGGTCAGGATTACATCCAAGCTGTTCAAGATTGGAAACCCCATATAGACTTTGTGGGGGGGGGGAATGAATTTACGATATCTGGGTTTGAGGATTGAAGAAAATATTGGTTTATGGGAAGTGGAATTGTTATTGTTGGGTGTTATCTTGGAGTGGATGTTTTGAATATATATATATATATTCACATACATACACACACAGTGGGACCTCGGGTTAAGAACTTAATTCGTTCTGGGGGTCTGTTCTTAACCTGAAACTGTTCTTAACCTGAAGCACCACTTTAGCTAATGGGGCCTCCTGCTGCTGCCGCGCCGCTGGAGCACGATTTCTGTTCTCATCCTGAAGCAAAGTTCTTAACCTGAGGTACTATTTTTGGGTCAGTGGAGTTTGTAACCTGAAGCGTATGTAACCCGAGGTACCACTGCATATATAGAGAGAGCGCTGACTGACAAAGAATTGGAAGTTTTCTCTTTTTACTCCTTTCCTCTCTCTTTTTTCTTCCTTTTCTTTCTTTCTTTCTTTCTTTCTTTCTTTCTTTCTTTCTTTCTCCCTCCCCACCCCCCACTTCTGGTTTGTGTTTTTATTTAGATTAGTTTATCGTTGATAAGAAGATATTAGGTATTTATCCTTTGTATATTTTTCTTCAAACTTTAATAAACATTATTGGGGGTGGGGAAAAGAACAGATGTTCTTCAAAAGCAAGGAAGGAAGGAAGGAAGGAAGGAAGGAAGGAAGGAAGGAAGGAAGGAAGGAAGGAAAGGATTCCATCCAAGCAAAAATTAAACAGCACAAGGCTGCGAGCAAAGGAATCTGCACATAACAAGATGGGATTCTTCGAGTAAAGGCAGCATGTGTTATGCTTTGGGTCTGCTTGTGAGTGCTGCTGTATCAACACCCAGTAGCTGTTTGTTTAATATTGCAAATACCTAATATATTTAAATCATTTGCCAAAGGAGAGCCTCAACAGTGAGGTGTGCTATGCACAATGTCTGAAGTGTTTATTAACATTCTGATTCTGACGGGGGGAGGCGGGGAGGAAACAACCAGGCTCTATTTCCTAACCGTTGCCAAAGTTATCCCATTAAGCAGACTCGCTGACTCATGGTCTGACAGTCCGTTTCCCTTCCGGGCAAATGGGAGACAGGAATTTTAAATCGATTTAGCTCCAAGGCCGTTCATTCTAATTGCTTCAGTCCCAAGTATGCCAGCAATGAAGCCCTTTTCCCCATTAAATCGGGGGTTGCCAACCTGGTGGGCTCCTTTGCAAGCAAGAGAAACTGTTGAGAGCAGCACACACACACGTCAGCGCAGCAGCCGCCACAACCAGTTATGCTGCCTAAAATAAAATGCTGCTTTTAAGGCTAAATTCAGAGGGGGGCAGGGGGGCACTGTGTGTCCCAGTGAAGGCCCCTTGGGACACCTGGGCACCTGTGGGTGCTGCGTTGACAACTCCTGCATTATATTGTGCATGCTTAAGAAAAAAAGGCTATATGGCAACATTGCAACCCTCTGGATTCCTTTATCTCGCATCCAATATCATACTGGAATCTTTAGTATTCGTTGATGGGTTAGGTTTTGTCATTGAGGAGTCGTTTAGACAGTTATTGCAGGAGCAATGTTGAAATGTGGGAAGCTTCTTCATACTGAGTCAGACCACCTAGCACAGCATTGCCTACACGGACTGGCAGCAGCTCTCCAGGGTTCCAGACTGAGTACATTCCCAGCCTTACCTAGAGATGCTTGAGGATTGAACCTCAGCTGCTCTGTTGCTCCACAAATGCATAAGACTGATATTTTGGAGATCACACCGAGTGGGGCAAGAGCATGGTTATTTCGAGTCTGTAATTGGCCGAATCCCTTTTTGACACCATTTACCATCACCACGAGGGATGCGGGTGGCGCTGTGGGTTAAACCACAGAGCCTAGGACTTGCCGATCAGAAGGTTGGCGGTTCGAATCCCCGCGACAGGGTGAGCTCCCGCTGTTTGGTCCCTGCTCCTGCCAACCTAGCAGTTCGAAAGCACGTCAAGTGCAAGTAGATAAATAGGTACTGCTCTGGTGGGAAGGTAAACGGCGTTTCCGTGCGCTGCTCTGGTTCCCCAGAAGCGGCTTAGTCATGCTGGCCACATGACCCGGAAGCTGTATGCCAGCTCCCTCGGCCAATAAAGCGAGATGAGCTCCACAACCCCAGGGTCGGTCACAACTGGACCTAATGGTCAGGAGTCCATTTACCTTTACCACAACTCTCGTGGCAGAAAATTACAGTATTGGACTGAATATAAGCCTCAATTTCCCCCCAAATTCCGACATGAAAAGTTAATGTGCGGCTTATATTCGCGACTTTACGGTATGCAGCCAGGAGCGCGGGGCAGCGGTGGTAATAACTGTAGAAGTTTAAAGACTATAGTAGGATTAAAATAATTTTTGTGATGTGTATAGGATGTTATTAAGTATCTGCGAAAAAAGAGAAAATTCCATATGAAAACCTGTTGAAGGGAGGGAAGGAAGTCCGTGCGCGATAGAGTGTTTAGAAAATAAGTAGACATAAGACTGTGGAATGTATTCCACAGTATTTATTTATTTTGTTTGTTTATATTAAAGAAAACTCAATAAAAAGCATGGGGGGGGAAGAAACCTAGCAGGCCAGGGAGAAGTCTAAGCCAGCACCCTCTCCCTATGGTAGAGACAGTGGCGTAGCGTGGGGGGTGCAGGGGGGCCGGCCGCACTGGGCGCAACATTTTAGGGTTAGGGGGCGCAAATTACTTGCCTTGCCCCGGGTGCTGACAACCCACACTACGCCACTGGGTAGAGATCATGGTTTGCGTGTTCAGTCCCCCAGCGATTGAAAAAACCATGCCCAAAACACTGGAGAAGCAGCTACCAGCCTACATGGACCATTGGTCGGGCTTTGTATGAGGCAGCTTCTTAACTTCCCAGACATGCTAGCTTTCTGTATGCAGGGAATTATGAATATAAGACAAGCCTGCTGAACCAGGCCAATGGCCTACCTAGTCCAGCAAGATACCTGTGGGAAACCCACAAGCAGGACTCCCCGCCATGTTTTCCAGCAGAGCAGATGGTTGTATTTGTTGCGTCACATGATGGAATGCCCGCCCCAGAAAAAAAACCCTGTTCATGGAAATCTAGCATGTCAGACACAGGATCTACCCACCTTGGAAGAATGGCAGATGAAGGTGATAGACTATATGGGACTAGCAGAAATGACTGGCAGAATCCGAGACCGGGGAAAAGAGACGGCGGAAGAAGATTGGAAGAAATTTAAGAACTACCTTAAGAAATATTGTAAAATTTATGAATTTTAGAATAATGTGGCTTTTAAAACTAAATGGAGTACAGCTGTAAAGATTTAAGTGAAAGGAAAGTAAGGATGATAATTAGATAAAATCAAGGGTGAGGATTTGCTGAATTGAATTTTTGAAATGGGAACGCAGAAAGGGGAGGTATGAGGAGGTCGGTCAAATAAGTTTTAAGAAAATAAGGTATTGAAATTATACTTGTTCTTTTTTATGTTATCTTTGTGTGTGTGTGTATTGTTATGTTTGTTATAATTTGTAAAATCTTAATAAATATTTATATTAAAAAAAAGGAAATCTAGCATGTCAGGAAGGAGGCTGAGTTAGAATCATTCTCTCTGAAATGCTTGCTTTCTCTTTGTGGAGAATGTCTATATTTGGGGGGGGGGGTGCGCATTTAATACACAAGCCACCTTCTGCAGTCTGAATCACTACCAAGAACTAGGCCACAAGCCTTTCTGGCAACTGAATTAGAGGAAAAGAGCAAAGGGTTCCATTATTGTTCAAGGTCCCGAAAAAATCACAAATCTAGCCTCGTCAGGGCAGAACAAGCAGCTTTGTATCGTGCCGGGTCCTGTCCGGTGCTGTTCCCATAGCAGCATTTAGTCAATAGGAGGAACTGTAGGATATTTCCAAAGAAACCTCGCCAGAAGGGTCACTGGTTGCAAAGGGTTGTGGGAACTGGGCTCTGAGTGGGGAGTGCAGGGACTATGGGCTAAGCAGTTAAGAGTCACTGATGTGGGGCAGGGGAGGCAGAACAGTGCTATAAAAGTCCGGATTTTATCCTGAAATAGATTGTAATATGTTTGTCCAGGCACCTAAAATAACCTGCATCAACATTGTAGCCGCATTAACGGCTCTTGCCGAAATGTTAGGCTGTTATGGATTGGCAAGCCTGAAATGCAAAGGGAGGAATTCATATATGATTACACAATCAAAACAAAATACACCTCTCATCAGGCTTGGGAGCCTCAGGACCGGAGGCCCAATGTGGCCCTCTGAGCTTTCATATCTGGCCCTCAGGAGGCCTCTCCTCAGGCTATATCCCTCGTTGCGCCTGCCTGCCTGGAATGTGATTTCTTAATTGTGGTACAGTGGTACCTCAGGTTACATACGCTTCAGGTTACATACGCTTCAGGTTACAGACTCCGCTAACCCAGAAATATTACCTCGGGTTAAGAACTTTGCTTCAGGTTGAGAACAGAAATCGTGCAGCAGCGGCAGCAGGAGGCCCCATTAGCTAAAATGGTGCTTCAGGTTAAGAACAGTTTCAGGTTAAGTACGGACCTCCGGAATGAATTAAGTACTTAACCCGAGGTACCACTGTATTGCTTTTTGCTTGGTGGAAGGGCAAAGTGTGTGCGTGTTTGTGTGGATCAATGTGTTCCCAAACCTCTGACTTCCTGCATTGCTGGAATGTGGCCTGTTTTATGACTCGGATGGTGAAAATACTGTTCAGTTGGCAAAGTGACACCCTCAGTTCACGAACTCTCTCCTCTTGCTGTCTGTGAGCAAAAGAAAGATGCTATAGTTGAGATGGGTGGTTGAGATTATCGGCCAGTGGCTTGGTGTCAGGAGTTATAGGGAGTCTTTTTGGGGTGTGTGGATGTTAGTAATGTTGGTATGGTTGTTGAAGAAGTTAACAAACACCTGAAGTTGTGGTTATGCAAATGGATGCAAAACCAACACGCGCCCCTTTCCTTCCTCCTATAAATTATGCTGTTGCCCCAAGGTTAGTTGCTACTCAAAACATGTTTTCGTAGGGACGTATTGCCAAGCAAGTACCAAGTGTGGCAATTAACATGGGTACAAAGTGCACACTTATTTATTACGGTCACAAGTGTCTTTAAAATCCAGATCACCACAAACCTGTGCTCTAAAATCTTTATACCTTTCTTTCTCGACATTTCTCTTTCTTCCTCACTCTGCTCTGGAGGGATGGGCAGGGTCTAAGTGCTGCCATTTATTTCCCAGCAGGGATGATGATGATGATGTCCTCTGCCCCTGGGACACTGTTTGCCAGTTCTCTGTATGCCAGATAAACAGGCCTTTCTCAGAGAGAAACCCAGTAGGCGAGCTGAAGAGGGAAATAGATTACATTCCCATGCATGCCTAAGAGTTGAACGGCCAGCCTTATTTTGGAAAATCCCCAAATCCATTTTTTAATAACCAATCTAAATATCTCAAAATAGCAAGCAAGCTTTTGAATTCACCAGAGATCTTTGCGAGGATAAATGATATCCAAAATCAGGGTGAATGGTATATGTTTGTGAGGGGGGAAACATGCTTTGTGTTGAAAGCCACAATTTTCTGCATTGGTCAAAACTTTGTTTTTGTTGTCATAGAATCATAGAATAGAATCATAGAATCATAGAGTTGGAAGAGACCACAGGGGCCATCAAGTCCAACCCCCTGCCAAGCAGGAAACACCATCAGAGCACTCCTGACATATGGTTGTCAAGCCTCTGCTTAAAGACCTCCAAAGTAGGAGACTCCACCACACTCCTTGGCAGCAAATTCCACTGTCGAACAGCTCTTACTGTCAGGAAGTTCTTCCTAACGTTTAGGTGGAATCTTCTTTCTTGTAGTTTGGATCCATTGCTCCGTGTCCGCTTCTCTGGAGCAACAGAAAACAACTTTTCTCCCTCCTCTATGTGACATCCTTTTATATATTTGAACATGGCTATCATATCACCCCTTAACCTCCTCTTCTCCAGGCTAAACACGCCCAGCTCCCTTAGCCGTTCCTTGTATAGCCCTAGAGTAGGGTTTGAGAACACTTTTTCAGCTGAAGATGGGAACTGGAAAGCTAGGGGAAGGATAATGGAATCCAGTCTCCTGGGAGAGAGAGTTGGCTGTAACACTGCAATATTTTGTTGCAGCATCCTACTTCAGTCTTCCTGCTTCTTGGTTTTAAAGAACAATCCTTCCACAAATGGGAGACCCTTTGCACATGGGTGCTGTTTGCATAGTCAAAGTTAATAAAACCATGATTTTGTAAATTCTTTATCGCAAGTGCTATTTAATCTTGCCCGACAAGACTTAATGGCCCTAACCAGCCAATAAATTATCTTAAGTCGATGTCAAGGATGAGGGCACAGTGGGAGAGAAAGAAAATAAGAGTCATCTTGGTAGTGCCGGCGTTCCACCTTGTGCCTGGCACAGCCAGGCCTCACTTGTCAGATGAACTTGCTTTGTACATTAATTAGTAAGTTATTAACTCATTGCTGCAAACACCTGTTTTCAGTCGACTAGGCAGCAGGATGGCAGGGAGCAATGCCTCCTCATCACTGTGTTTCAGGAAGTGCCGTTTCCATGACTCTCCTTTGCAAAATACTACAGCCAATAGGGGTGATTTAAGATGCCCAAATTTTAAGCTCAGCTAAACCAACTGAGCCTCTTGGGCTTGCTGATCAGAAGATTGGCAGTTCAAATCCTCACAATGGGGTGAGCTCCTGTTGCTCTGTCCCAGCTCCTGCCAACCTAGCAGTTCGAAAGCATGTCAAAGTGCAAGTAGATAAATAGGTACCACTCCAGCGGGAAGGTAAACGGCGTTCCCTTGCGCTCTGGTTGCCGTTACGGCGTTCCGTTGCGCCAGAAGCAGTTTAGTCATGCTGGCCACATGACCTGGAAAGCTGTCTGTGGACAAACGCCGGCTCCCTCGGCCTGAAAGTGAATTGAGCGCCGCAACCCAAGAGTCGCCTTTGACTGGACTTAACCGTCCAGGAGTCCTTTACCTTTACCTAGTCTGTTAGGGGGAAATATGTAATATCACCCAAGCTCCTAACTGCCTTTTGAAACAAAATATCAACATGTCCAGGTGGTAATGCTTTGTTGTTGTTGTTGTTGTTACAAATAAGGTGCCGTCTCATTTTGTTCAATTGGACTTACTTCCATATGCCTGCATAGCTTTCCAACCTGCTCAGTGAGTTTCATGGCCAAGTGCTAGGCATTTGAACCCAGGTCTACATCTCCAGTTCTTATGCATCACATCACCCTGCCTCCGCTCCGTTATCCTTGGGACATGGGAGCTAGGGCTCATTTTATGGGCTTTCCCTGTGTCCAGTTCTGGGCACCACAATTCAAGAAGGACACTGACAAACTGGAACGTGTCCAGAGGAGGGCAACCAAAATGGTCAAAGGCCTGGAAACGATGCCTTATGAGGAACGGCTAAGGGAGCTGGGCATGTTTAGCCTGGAGAAGAGGAGGTTAAGGGGTGATATGATAGCCATGTTCAAATATATAAAAGGATGTCACATAGAGGAGGGAGAAAGGTTGTTTTCTGCTGCTCCAGAGAAGCGGACACGGAGCAATGGATCCAAACTACAAGAAAGAAGATTCCACCTCAACATTAGGAAGAACTTCCTGACAGTAAGAGCTGTTCGACAGTGGAATTTGCTGCCAAGGAGTGTGGTGGAGTCTCCTACTTTGGAGGTCTTTAAGCAGAGGCTTGACAACCATATATCAGGAGTGCTCTGATGGTGTTTCCTGCTTGGCAGGGGGTTGGACTCGATGGCCCTTGTGGTCTCTTCCAACTCTATGATTCTATGATTCTATGATTCTAAGTCAATGACCATTGTTTCATCAAAGAGAGGCACAGCCTGTACCTACTGCGAAAATAAAGTCGTCACTTAATTTGTTTCTAAGTGTCCCCATCTGTGGGAGAGCTATGGATGAATATGTTCCCCTAAACCATTTAGAATATTTGCTGCCCACTATCATGGAAATTTGCCAACAATCTTGTTCCTTCAAAATAGGTACCAGCAGAATTAGTTAAAGCATGCCTAGGAGAATCCCTCTTAAGGAAGCAGTGATGGGTAATAAATGTTTATGAGAGCTGACGATTGCAAGAAGTGTACGGACATACAAAGAGCCTGACTGCCAGATTCAGGCCATAGGCTCTTCTCACAGTAGCCAACCAGAAGCCCATGGGAAGCCCACAAGCCAGACATGAGCACAATAGTCCTTTCCCTGCTTGTGATCCCTAGTAGGCAGCACCAACAATGGAGGCAGAATATAGCCATTGTGACTAGTAGCCATTGATAGCCTTTTCCTCCTAAAAAGTAAGGGGAAATGTCTGTGCGTCTTATGGAGCGAATGTGTGGTCCCTGGAGCTGAATTGCCCAGGGGCAAAAAGCAGATCGCGCTCTTTCTTTCTTTTTTTTTTAGAAAGAGGGAAGGGAATGTGGAAACAAAGCCGCTGAGCAGCTGATTGGCAAGCGATGGGGAGGGAGATAAGGGACGCTAGCGATAAAGGAGGCTGCCTGGGAGGGGGGAGGTAAAAGCCCATGGATCCTCAGGATTTTTGCATTGGGTCACCCCAAATTCACCATCAGATCACATAGCATGTCCATGGCTACAGCCTGCACCAAAAAATCACGCATCCACTGTTGTGTGGGGCCGCAATGGCACAAAAACATGGTTACAAAGTACGGATCCACATGGATCCCCAGGATTTTTGCATTGGGCTACCCCAAACTCACCATCAAATCACATATCATGTCTG
The DNA here is from genome assembly GCF_964188305.1 of Podarcis bocagei. Lineage (NCBI taxonomy): Eukaryota > Metazoa > Chordata > Lepidosauria > Squamata > Lacertidae > Podarcis > Podarcis bocagei. Next base: position 15,996,290 of record NC_138128.1, read on the forward strand.
TGGCCACAGCATGAACCACAAAAATCATACATCCAGTGTTTCGTTCAGAATATTTTTTTTCTTGTTTTCCTCCTCTAAAAACTAGGTGCATCTTCCGGTCAGGTGCATCTTATGGAGCGAAAAATACGGTAATCCTCACTGGCTTGATGCAGTGAGTAGCTCCTCTTACAGCCTGCACTAGAGACTATATTAATGGCACATTTTTATCCTGCCCTTCCTGTAAAGACTAGAATAAAAGCTAGAATGTGTGCAGAGTAGGGCAGCCAAGATGATCCAGGGTCTGGAAACCAAGCCTGATGAGGAACAGTTGAAGGAGCTGGGTATGTTTAGCCTGGAAAAGAGGAGACTGAGAGGAGATATGGCAGACGTCTTCAAACATCTCAAGGGATGTCACATGGAAGAAGGCGCAAGCTTGTTTTCTCCTGCCCTGGAGGGTAGGAATCGAACCAATGGCTTCAAGTTACGAGAAAGGATATTCTGACTAAACATCAGGAATAACTTTCTGACCGTAAGAGTCATTCGACAGTGGAACAGTCTCCCTCGGGAGGTTGTGGACTTCTCCTTCCTTGGAGGTTTTTAAGCAGAGGCTGGATGGCCATCTGCCATGGATGCTTTAGCTGAGGTTCCTGCAATGCAAAGGGGTTGGACTAAATGACTCTCAGAGCCCCTTCCAACTCTACAATCATATTGATTCTGTGAAAAGCCACCCAAATTGGTGGCCCTCTAAGATTGTAGGCCATTGGTGGCACATTGGCCATTTTTGTTAGTTTTTAGTTTCCTGGTCTTCTCAACGGTTTGGGGTAGCTCATGAAAGATATGTTTTATCACCGTTGCCAGTTTGCAAGCGTTCTCGAAAATAGATGCCCAAACCCAAGAAGCCCCTTGGTGTATTTGCTCAGTAAGGGTTGCTGATGCGCAGAGAGAAGGTTTTCGGGTTTTTCCTCTAAAACCGCCTTGCTTCTCCCAGCCGCTGATGCTCACGGTTCACAGGAAGAGGAAGTCCAATAATGAGCAACTGACTCACCTCCCACTGACAGGGTCAGCGCTGTGCCAAAAGGAGAGAGATTTCTATATGGAGTACGTTCCTGTGTGGAAGAGCTGTTAGTCATGGAGATGACTGGAGGGAAGGTGAACTTCGGCTCAGTTCCAAGAGGTGCCAAAGATCTACTACAAAGTGTAAAGAGTAGTCACACTGGTTGGGAGCAGCGGCTGTAGTGCTATTGAGTTCAACAGAAATGAAGGGGTTGGCTAACTGTAAGTTGAAGAGGGTCATGTCTCTCTAGGAGCTATTGCAACATTTTTTTACAAAAAAGATGGTACCCACAACTGCATAGGATAGTTGCTGTAGTCTCACTGTGCGAACAACACAGGCTTGGGCCTTTCTAGGGATTGGGGCAGGTATTCAGACCCTTTAAGTGAGGGATTCTACAATCAAGTGGAATATAAATTTTATGAAATCAGTAAAAATAAGTATCACCCAGGATTAACAACGCGGTTTATTTGCGGTGAAATTAAGTGTGCAATGAATGTGATTAGGACCTCCTAAACCCAAGGAGGCGGGCGCTGATGGAAGTTAGTGGAAATTGTTCGGTTTGGTTGTGTACCTTTTGATGTTTATTACTACTTTTGTTATATTTGTAGTTATGGAATTTGAGCATGGTTTTAACTTTGGAAAGGTGGCATACAAATAAAATGATTGATTGATTGATTGATTGATTGACTGATTGACTCTACACCCCTTGGTCTTAAACCCATTCCCACCCAACAAATTCCCTCTACTCTCTCCCTTCTCCATCTTCCAGTTTACAATAATCCCTCTGCCCCCCAACTGTTAGGCCATGCTCCTTTCAATTGCTTCCTCCCACATAGCATTCTGTGCTGCAGGCTCCCTGCTCTGCCCCAAACACAAACACAAAACATGGCTTGTTAGATAGGCATCCCCTGTGGTGCTATCCCACATGGTTATAGTATGTGTGCAAATCCTGTAGCCATCTGGATAGGGATGACTGCAGAGGTCTTCCCCAGCCAACCTAACAATCTGGTGGGAAAGGGGATTAGAATATTCACACACACATACCACAACCCTGCTCTTTGTGGTGCTACAGGTCTGTGTGCGCACAGGTGTACACGAAGCAGGCCACAAAGCGGTGATATTTGGTCCACTATGATACAAAACACACCTTAGGTTAATTGGCGAAGGTGTATTATGCATCGTCTTTCTCTTTGCCAGTTTGTTTGTTTTTTAAATAAACAATTAATAGAAGAGCTTAGGGAGACAAATGGATGCTTGTCGGTTTTCAAGGATCATCCTGACAGCAACAGACACTAATGTAGGTTGCTTCAGCTAGGCACATCTCAAATGGCTTTGCATCTTATTATCCTCCAACCCCCGGAAAATGCAGCGCCGTTACTTAAGTTCATGGTAAGGCTGAGCCTCACGTCTGAAGCATTATTGGCCTGAATCAGAACTGGTATTCCACGTGCTTCAGTAATGCATTGCATTGTGTCTCTTCCCTCTCCTGTTAAATGTATGCAAAAAACACCTGAGCGTGGGCATTCAGAGATTAGGGTTGGCGGTGCTGGTAAGGGCCTTTCACTGCTGCAAGGACCAGCCCTGTGCTGTCCTTACCTGTGATCAGGAATCCTGATTCAACCAGCGCCACTGATTCATGTGTAGAAGCCCTACCAGTTGTGTGCACATAGGGGCCCATTCTCACCTTTGGTTCCAGCGCATGGAAGTTGGGAGCAAAGCCCTAGATGTGTTCACTCTGCAACGTCGCATGCAGGCGGGAACGAAGCTAAAAAGGTTTTCTTATGCTTGCTTGTGCTGTGGCTTGGGTAACCACAAACGCAGGCAACATCCAATTTACGCGGGAATTACGTTCTGCACCTCTGCGTGTGTAACCAAAATTGTGTACTGTATATTTGGAGCACCCTGGAGAGTGCGAGGAGACCCTCCCCAGACCCCAAAGAGGATGTCCTCTTAGGGATCTGGGGAGGGTCCTCTTGTGAGCCAGGGGCGAAGCGAGACTTTGCTGAGGCCTTCCCTTCAACAGCTGACATGCGGGGTAGCGTAGCAGTAGCAGCCACTTCCCTGCACCCCACTGTCTCATGCGAACTGGAAGGACAGTGTGGCTCCCTTGACCGGAAGCTTCCAGAACGAGCAGAGGGATAATGGGCCTTGCACAGGTGACGCATGGGGAAGCAGCTGTTGCAGCTTTGCTACCTTGCATATCAGCTCTCCTCTTCAGGCTCTGGGTCTCCTCGCAAGCCAGCAGGACTGCCCTGAGTTTCCCCCCTGCTTCTGGGTTCCCAGCACCGCATGTGTGTGTGGTCACACGCAAATGCAGCATGCATAAATGGACGTTTCCTGTACAAAAATTGATCATTATGTAGCCAATGGCGGACAACATATTGAGGCTGGGAACGGTGAATGTCAGCATGTGGTTCCATGCATAATCCCAAAGGCTTCCCGCTTAAGCTGTGATCAAATTGCTTTGCTCTTTTCCTGGGAAAGGAAAAACATGAGAGCTATGCATGTAATGAACTAATTACCCTGTTCTTTGCTTACAACCTGTTTCCTTTAATTAACCTCACGCCCCTGTTTAGTGGCTTGTCCGATGATCTGGGAGCATTCAGTTCCCACAAACGACCCAAAATCCCCTCTGGACAGTCATCATTGAAGAAAACTCATCAGTTTAAAACTGCTTTGGGCTGCATAATGTTGACATGCCTTTGAGATTGCATAATACTCACCAGGCAGGAACAATGCAGTGTAAATAAAAGTGGAAGAAAAGACACAGAGATAGTTAACGGAATGAGGAACAGATTCTTCCTGCTTCCCATGCAGTTTTGTCACTCCTGAGACAGCAGTGCTTTTGATGAGTGAGGTCACCACTCTACTGCCCTTCAACATGTGGCAACGTTATTATTTTGACCCCACAGGCAGAACCTGAGGGGATGCATTGCAATATGGGGACATAAGGAAGCCACTGTGGTGTTGTGGTTAGAGTGCTGGACTAGGATCTGGGAGACCAGGGTTCAAATCCCTACTTAGCCATGAAGCTCAGTTCCCTTTTGCCTCGCCCTGCCCCACACATTTGGGTTGGGAAGCCAGAAGACAGCAGCACTGCCCTTCCTGTGCTGCCCCACTCCTGGCCCTGTGTCTGCAGCCGGAACAACTTTTGCTCGTCTCTAGAGCCCTATAGGATGCATGAAGCCCGGCGCAACTTGAAAACTCAAAAGCAATTGAAGTTGCTTCAATAAAGGATACTGCTATCATTGGTTATTTGGCTCCAGGGCAAAAAGACTTAACCCTGGCGCTTCGAGAAATGTCAAGAGCTTTATTACTTTTGCAATTACGCTGCCTGCAAGAAGACCAGCACATATATGAAAGTCAGGCGAATCTCTTGGGCTTTGTCCTCAAGCTTAATGGGTGAAGCAATTCAGTTCCTACGACTCAGGCACATGACTTGGTGTGAAAGACTGCTGATTGGTTGTACAAAAGGAAGATATTGCTTCCTGGGGCTCATCCAGTTCATTCAAGCATGTGTCATGCTGTTTCCATCTGCCTTGAGTTTTCCTGTACAACAATGCTTTTTATATATATTAAATATCTTACGATATTTGCACTTCCCATTTCTGATGGGCTGTACCAGGTGTGTAATTCCAACCCTCCCATAAAATGATGCTTCCTACAAATGCCAGGCTGATTCATTCATATAATTAGCTGTGCGTTTCTCTCTCTTTTATTGGAATATGCATAGAATGAGCTTGCAATAAGGCATTTGGGGTGAAATGAGTGTGCCCAAATGAGCCTTTGTGGAAGCCCAGGAAGGCTCACAATTAGACCTCGAGTAGGAGAGCTGCCAATATATTTCACATCTAGCAACCCTTTGGTTTCAGATCGTAGATGGGTAGGCGAGTCTAAAAAGCCCGGGACACCTATTTTCATGGGCCTCTAACAGCTATAGTAGCTCATTTACCAGAAGTAATGCATTTAGCATTAACTCTTGAAGTATATACCCAATTCTGAGCAAACTAAGCCTCCTGAAGCAAAAGATACACCAGGAGGCATAGTTTGGTCAGAATCGAGTGCACACTTCCAGAGTATATTCCATTGAGCCTTGCAAAGCAAGACCACTTAGAAGCCAGACCCTTCTCCAGACATAAACCTAGCTTTCTGGTATTATTTCACACTTGGTGGTTTGAATCCTTCATCCAAGTACAATATACTCAAGCGCTCTTACATTTCCTGTCCTATTGGAGTTGTACCTTTTAAAATACTTGGCGGTGGTGGTAGCGAAAGGATTGTGGTGTCTACTTTTGAATATTTTAAAGGGATGCATCCCTTGTCATACAGAAATGTGCCCTTCATAAATGATGAAGTGCTTTGTCCTTAAATATTTATACAAACCAAAGGCTTTTAAATTTTAGAGAGCTCCAGAGAGCTGCGTTGGGGAGGGGGCCAGAGAGGGTTGTGTGTTGTTGTTTTGCTAAGGTAATCAATATAATCTTATTTCAACCAGCATATTCTGGAGTAGGGGATCCCATTTTCCTTATTCCAGTCTCTGCCTTGAATGGAGAGAAACAGGTTGCCTCAAGGAACACCCAAGGCCAGGAATTCATTTTCCGTTCTCGCGCTGAGCTCACAGCCTGTTTTACACATGTTTATTATTTATACACATGTTTATTATTTATTCATAAAATTTATACCTCGCTTGATTGTAACACGCCTCAAAGCTGCTTACAAATAGATTGTCGGCGCTTTCCTTTCTCGGTGGAAGGGGAGGCGTATGCCTTTGGGGGTGAAGTCAAACCGTTGGAGAGTTATTGTGCCTGCAGTGGCTGCAGAGACTGATATGGAAGAGACATGTTTTGTTGTAGTTGGGGTAGAGGAAGTTGTCCGGTTTTGCTGCTGTAGATGCACCATGGCGTTTCTTCTCTCTGTTCTCCTCTTAGCGGTCATTCCTCCTCTGGTCACTCTTATGAGGTTGAATCCTGACAAGACAGTACTGTTCTTGGGGGACAGGGGGCAGGCTGGTGTGGAGGACTCGATGGTCCTGAATGGGGTAACTATGCCCCTGAAAGACCAGGTGCGCAGCCTGGGAGTCATTTTGGACTCACAGCTGTCTATGGAGGCGCAGGCCCATTCTGTGTCCAGGGCAGCTGCTTACCAGCTCCATTTGATACACAGGCTGAGACCCTACCTGCCCACGGACTGTCTCGCCAGAGTGGTGGATGTTCTAGTTATCTCCCGCTTGGACTATGCAATGCGCTCTATACCTTTGAAGGTGACCCGGAAACTGCAACTAATCCAGAATGCGGCAGCTAAACTGCTGACTGGGGGCGGCCGCCGAGACCACATAACTCCCAGTACGTTTCCAAGCACAATTCAAAGTGTTGGTGTTGACCTTTAAAGCCCTAAACGGCCTCGGCCCAGTATACCTGAAAGAGCGTCTCCACCCCCATCGTTCTGCCCAGACACTGAGGTCCAGCTCCAAGGGCCTTCTGGCTGTTTCCCCACTGTGAGAAGCAAAGCTACAGGGAACCAGGCAGAGGGCCTTCTCGGTAGTGGTGCCCGCCCTGTGGAACGCCCTCCCATCAGATGTCAAAGAGATAAACAACTACTTGACATTTAGAAGACATCTGAAGGCAGCCCTGTTCAGGGAAGTTTTTAATGTGTGACATTTTGATGTATTTTTAATCTTTGTTGGAAGCCGCCCAGAGTGGCCGGGGAAACCCAGCCAGATGGGCAGGGTACAAATAATAAATTATTATTATTATTATTATTGATACATGACCTGACTGACCATCTCTAGTCAGATAAAACAATAAGATCAAGGGGGAAAATCACAACCATACTTTCGAGCTCCCCCAGAAATAGGGCAAGCCGATGGCTCTTTGACGTTGCCGCAGATTTCAGGTAATAAGAGTAATGGAAATTCTTCGTTTTCTTCACTCAAACAGCCCCCCCTGGGTGAGTGTGAGCCTTTAAGATGTCTCTCAGCAATGAAAGGAAATTGAACACCTCAGCCTTGAGGAAAATAGCCAACGACATGACCAACATCATCGAAAGCCTGGACACAAGGGAGCTCCACTTCGAAGGGGAGGAGGTGGATGCGGACGTGCTGAATGACCCCAAAGCACCTGGTGAGTCAGTGGCGCAAAGATGTATAATAAGGGCCTTCTTCTGCAGCAGAATCGGACTGCTTTGGAATCTCTGGGTTCATTTTTTTATTATTATTTTAAAAAGGTCAATTTGCTAGTCCTCATGAGAGTAGTGCAGGGGGAATCAAATTGTGGGTGGTGCTTGGGAAAATCTCAAAAGGGATACAGGCTGAATGAGAGATTTCGCAGTCACAAGGGAAGTCTTCAAGGAGCTGCGTCACTTTTGAATGTAGGAATCTGCCTTATCCCAAGACAGACCATTCGTCTATTTGGCTCAGTACAGTGGACTCTCAGGTTGCGAACATGATCCATGTGGGATGCACGCAACCCACAGCAGCGCGTCTGCGCACACACGGGTTGCGATTCGGCGCTTCTGCGCATGCGCAAAGTGCGATTTAGCACTTCTGCCCATGCGCGACTGCCGAAACCCAGAAGTAACCCGTTCCAGTACTTCCGGGTTTCAGTGGTCTGTAATCCGAAAAAACGCAACCTGAAGCGTCTGTAACCCAAGGTATGACTGTATTGTCAACATGGACCAGCAGTGGCTGTCCAGGGTTTCAGACACAAATCTTGCCCAGCCCTACCTAGAGATGCCAGGGACTGAACCCGGGACCTTTACGAAGCAAATTCTCCACCACTGTGCCAAAGCCTCTTCCCCAAAGTTTCTTGCTCATCCACCTTGGCTAGTATTTCCTTATTTCCTGTGCTCCAGCAGCCTTATCTCCAGTTGTCATAGCATTCTTCCTTCTGTTACCTGCTATAAAACAATCCACTTTTTTAATGAAAGGCTGCTTTGCTCTAAAGGCTCTCTCAAAACCTGCTTCTTCTACGAAAGGTCGAAGTCAAACCAGTTTTGGTTCGGCTCATCATGGGAAGGAGCAAAGAGCTATGCAAGATTCTCTGCTGGAATCTTCTAACATTCAGCTTCAAATTCTAGCGTTATGAGAAAGGAAGAGAAATTTTTCCCTAGCCGCTTTCTGTGCATAATTTTATTTACTTCTATAAAATGCTGGCTGAGATCCAGAGAGGCCTATAGATGCATGTAATGTTGTCAGTGTTTGACTTAGGATCCCAAGTTCAGAGCTCCACTCAGCAGAATGAGCTAAAGAGCCCCCTTTTCTGGGAAAAAGGGTGGGATATACAGTAAATAAATATAATAACAATATTATGGCCTGAATCGCCATGTATGTCGATCCCAATTTCTGCTGTTGCACATGAAAAACAGAACACGTAGCTCTGTGCTTTTATAAGAAGCTAGCACACATACAGCAAAATAATAATTTGAGCAGGGAGCTTTACATTCTTCTTTGTACACAATGGAAGCTTGTTCCTCTCTGCCAAGCTGCCTGTCTCCTCTGTATTGCTACTTAAATTGTAATATTCCCCTCCTTTCATCACTTTCCAATCTTTCAGTTGCCTAAATGAATTAACTGCAAACAAATAGCTCGGAGGTTGATGAAATGTCGTTTATTTTTCTGGCTTCCTAGTTTCTGCTGGTTTCCAAGAGACTTGTGTAGAATTTATGGCAGGAGCAAATCGGCAAACCCAGCCCAGTAAATAAAAGGAACTGCTGCACCAAGCAGGCTGCGCCCCCACTTGTTTGACAAGTAGAGTTTAGTTTAAAATTCATCTGCATCGCTGAGCAGCAGTAAATACTGTGATGCATATTTTCTTTAACAGGAACCATAGTCTTTATCATACTTTTCATAGAACTGTAGAGTTGGAAGGAACCACAAGGGTCATCCAGTCCAAGCCTCTGCAATGCAGGAATCTATTGTCCAACATGGGGCTCCAACCCACAACCCTGAGATTAAGAGTCTCGTGCTCTTCTGACTGACCTTATCCCAGCAGTATCTCAGTTGCTGCTAAATCTTCTCCCATGAGTTAGAATGCAATGGGACTTTGATGTGTGAATTGAGGGATAACTTTGGAATGAGCACCGCCAGTCTGCTTCAGGTTTTCTGTGCCTCTTCAGATTAAAATCTGTGTTTATTGCAAGGAAATGTAGGACACTCAGCATATGATAGGACAAATTCCTTGGCACATAGAACTCCTTGTTTTTTAAAAAATAAATTTTGTGGATTTTAGCTGTTTTTTCTGCAGTTTAATTATGTAGGTTGTCACCTGAGGCTCTTGTTCCGAGTCTCCCGGGTAAACACTAAACTTTAAGACCAGATTTTCTGAAGCTGCCCCAGTCACAAGGATTATTATGGAATGTGAATCGTGGTGTGTGTAATGATCCACCCCCCTTTTAAACAGAGAAACAGACCAAATTCATGGGTTGAGTAAATGCTTTAAAACCCCAAATTCAATCCCTGGCATATCCAGTTAAGGACTAGAGATGGGTGTGGGTTTTTTGGGTGGGGGCAGGATAAAGAAACACACCTGATTGGTTTTCATGACAACCTTTTTTTAAAAAAAATCACAAGCTGATGTAGAAATATGGTGATGTTGTTAAATTTATTACCTGTCGCTCTCTCTGAGTTCCCAGGGTGAATAACAATTTAATTTAAGAGTGAAAAGGTGAGAAACTGAGATTTAACAGAAAATGACAGAATCATGCATTGCTAAATGTAAAGGTAAAGGTACCCCTGCCCGTTATGGGCCAGTCTTGACAGACTCTGGGGTTTGTGCGCCCATCTCACTCTATAGGCCGTGGGCCAGCGCTGTCCGGAGACACTTCCGGGTCACGTGCCCAGCGTGACAAAGCTGCATCTGGTGAGCCAGAGCAGCACACGGAACGCCGTTTACCTTCCCGCTGGTAAGCGGTACCTATTTATCTACTTGCACCCAGGGGTGCTTTCGAACTGCTAGGTTGGCAGGCGCTGGGACCGAGCAGCGGGAGCGCACCCCGCCGCGGGGATTCGAACCGCCGACCTGACGATCGGCAAGCCCTAGGCGCTGAGGCTTTTACCCACAGCGCCACCCGCGTCCCTCATGCATTGCTACTTGGTTGGAAAAAAATATCCGTTATGTGCTGCAATGTCTCTTATTTAGCAGCTTTCAATATTAAACTTTTGCCTGCTGTGTTCCAAGCTGTGCTTTAAAGGACTGGTACCAAAATTGCCATTTCATCATTTGCAGTGGGCATTCCGTTCTCTGCCATTTATAACACTAAAGGATTTAAAGAGGCTCATACACAGCCCTACCTAACTGGGTGTCCAATCCGAGTGCGAGTTTTGGAAGTGGAACGCTGTACCTCAACAACAAAGGTCAGATCTTATTTTCCAGTGCAGCGCTTTAAAATATATATATATATATATATCAGTTCACATTTCATGATGCATCCATGTTTCTGTTGCTAAGTGCTTTGCTTTTTGAGGTGGAGAGTGGGATGGAAAGTTGCATGAAAATAAAATGGTAAACTAAGGACTGAATTCAACTAAGTCATTGCAGTAGCAGAAGCCAACTCAACAGAACTCCTCCCCTTGCATAACCCTGCACCCTCCCCAAATCGGTTCAGGGGATTGGGAGACACCCCACCCCCCCAGAACAGGGCAGGGAGAAGAGGGGAGCTTGTTCCACCTGGGAGGCAGAAATGTTTGCACTGATTAAACTAGGCATAGGCAACCTTCGGCCTCCAGATGTTTTGGACTACAGTTCCCATCATCCCTGGCCACTGGTCCTGTTACCTAGGGATCATGGGAGTTGTAGGCCAAAACATCTGGAGGGCCGAAGGTTGCCCATGCCTGGATTAAGCAATCTTGTTAGCAGCTCACCGTTGAATTCCAACCTGCATGTTTTATCAGACATACATAACATGACCCACAGAAAACTGCTATTCTAAAACAATAGGAGACCATATGTGGTCCATCTGTAGAAGCTGATGAACACGCTGACTACTAATTGGAATTTGCATTATGGGACCTGAAAGCTTTTTAAGGCAGAGATTCTCTCATTTTGACATGGTGAAACTTTGCCAAGTAAAAAATAATAATAATTCAATTGTTCAAGCTTCTCCAAATGTAATGAAGACTTGTGGAACTGACACTTTTGCAAGCGCCACATAATGTCCATTCTGCACTTGCAAAGAATTGATCCTTCAGTGTGCTCTTAAAGAAGCTCTTAAATGTCTCAGGTAGAGGCCTTTCCTCGTCTTGCTAACTTACATGTCCTTCAGAAATGGTAAGATTGACAGGATCCAACCAAAGAGTCCCCAGCAGTGCAAGGATTTCCACTTGTGCAATGGAACAACACCCCCCACTCCTCCTCGTGCACCCCCTAAATCTGTTTTGGGAGTTTCCCCCAACTCTCCGGAGCAGATTTGGGGAGGGCACAAGCCACACGGAGGAGATGGGAGAGGAAGTTCTGTTGCACAAGACGAAATCCTTGCTTATAGAAGTCATTCGTTGGATGCCACCCAAGGTCTCCCAGTTCCAAGGTCAACTCTCTTCCTAAAGGTTACCAGAGCATAGATGACAGAAGTTAGGCTGTCCCTGTCCAGACAAGGGGCGCAGCTGGACCACTAGCCGAAGCTGATGGAAGTCACTCTGCACCATCGAGACCACCTGAGCCTCAAGCGACAGCAAAGGGTCCAGAAGTACACCCAAGCTACATACCTACTCCTTCAGTGGGAGTGTAACCCCATCAACAGCAAGCAATCTCCCATCCATCTGGTCTGGGGAATGGCCCACTAACAGTGACGCCATCTTATCTGGACTACAGGAAGGTTGTACAAACCCAATTTGTTTTAGGATGCAATGGGGTTAGCACCATTAAACAACTTTGTTCTTTCCTGAAGGTGCCGAGTCTACATGTTTACACCATTGAGTTGACACACGGGGAATTTACATGGCAGGTGAAAAGGAAATTCAAGCACTTCCAAGAGTTTCACAGGGAACTGCTGCGGTACAAAGCTTTCATTCGGATCCCCATCCCTACAAGAAGGTAACAACGGCGCAAAGGCCTTTCTAGGCCATGATTTGCTTGTGGTGGAATTTTAGGTTTCACAGGACATAAGAGCCATTTCCAGAAAACGAATGGAATACCTTGAACGTTTAGCGCTCATTTCCGTGTTATTCGATTCCAGAAAAAAAACACAAAACTGTTTGCAGCCCCTTTAACCCTAAAAATCACGGGAGTAAAAAGTGACAAATTTGGAGGAACCAAAGTACAAATGTTTGGAATGGGTGGCTGAGTAGTGACATCGCCCAGTGACGTTCTTCGTTGTGTCACGTATGAATGAAATTTAGCACTACATGCTAGTATACTTATTGAAAAGCCACAATTCCATAACATAGCAGGTCCTGGAGTGTAGAAGGAACATTAGAAAATGGGACACAAGCACTATAATCAGGAAAACGAACGCAATATTCCTCATGTCCATGCATCTATGATTAGATGGCTTATATCCAGAGGCACTTTATGAGCACAGCTACACCATATGTTTAAAGCATGCCCATAGCTCATTTTAGCAGTCATGGAAACCCCTGGGAAACTGTAGTTTGCTAATGAAGCTGGGAATTGTCGCTCTGTGGGGTCTGCAGCCTTAACAAACTGCAGTGGTATAAGAATGCTTTCAGTGTAGCCTGTTTACCTTAACATGTGAGATTCTGTTCTCCTGCATGGTGGGCAGAATACATGAACATTGTAAAAATTTGAAAACCAATAAAAAAGATTTGGCAAAAAAATCCCCCCAGACGACTGGCAGAATCCGAGACCAGGGAGAAGAGTCAGTGAAAGAAGACTGGAGGAAATTTAAGACTTATTTACAGAAACATTGCAAAATTTTTGAATGTTGATGACGTTGAAATGAATCGAAGGGGTTCTAGCAACAAGGTAAAATGTAAGAGGAGATTGATAAATAGACAAATTGAATTGGAATGAATTTGCTGAACCAACTTTAAAAAAGGGATACAAAAAAGGGAGGCGTGAGGAAGTCAAGAAAATAAGTTAACTAAAGATGAGTTTAAAAAGAGGGAGTTTTGTTTTTTTTTCTTTGTGTGTTCTTCTTTTTTCTTCTTTTTTCTTTTTTGTGTTTAATGTTTGTAGTTTTGTATTTTGACTTTGTATTTTTCTGTTTTTGTATTCTTTCTGAATTTTTTCACTGATAAAACTTAATAAAATATTAAATTAAAAAAAAAATCCCCCCAGACAACCCAATCGCTGTATTTTTCAGACACACGGTCCGAAGGCAGACCATCAAAAGGGGAGAGGCAAGGCAAATGCCAAACCTACCGCGCACCTCTGACAATATGGCCAGAGAAGAACACCTGTCCAGCAGAAGGGTAAGCGTCCTTCCTCTTGTGGATCGTCTTCAACCCTATTCCAAGCCCTTCTCTCAGGCCCTGGGGACTCTCCCTGAATCACACACCCTCTCCCCAGGCCACGAACCCTCTCTGGCTCTGCTTCACAACTCAAGTGTTTCTGCCTGGCTGGAATTTGCCCTTGAACTTTGATGATGCTTCTTGCTTGGTCTGGATGAAAGACAGAGAGGGGAGTGTGAGTTTGTGTCAGGAACTGGCTGGATACTGATGACTGAGCACCGGGAGAAAGCTGGTTGGAGACTGACTTTGAAGAAGGGATCCATGATCTGGGGGAGCCTGTTACAGCCAGGAGAAGAGAGTCAGAGGCAGGAGAAGCTTTAGGATTGGAGAGGGAAGAACCAGGTGCAGGAGGAGGGAGAGAGGGGTCAGGCTGGCTTCCACACCTCCTCCTCCTCTCCCCGTCTCTCCTGCTCCACTGTCTCCCAGGACCAGTAGAGGGGCGAAGAGGGAGGAACAGAAGGTTACCTGCAGGCGTAGTCTTCGGCTGACTGTGCACAGCTTGGAGGGGGGAGATACATAAGTTGAAGTCGGGTGCAGGGCCTCTCTGTTGCGGCAGCTGCCTCATTGGGTGCACATCTCGGAGTAGCCGAGAGATGTAGGACTGATGGACATGCCTTTTCCTAACATGTAAGTGTGCTTTTTGACAATAGTTAGTTCCTTCCTTGCCTGGCAGTGCTGTGACAGTTTGTGTAGAAGCCAACTTGCAGCACACGGGTACAATTTGCATTCATTGTCCTACCCAGTCCACCACTCACATGTGGGAATGTGGCTTTCAGGATGATAAATGTGCACTACCCCTGCCTGGCCTATTGATATTGACTTAAACTTATTGATATTAACAGCTGACCATCCCTAGCTTGACCCGAGTGGCGCCTTGGACAACAGAATGGGATTTTGCAGTAACAACAGATGTGCAGTGCTAACTCCCCAAGTCGATGACTGGTGTGTGAGTGTATGTGTGTAGGTTCTTCTCTGCCAGCATCCAGCAGCCAAGAGGAGTGTTACTGGGGGTGCCCCACTGCAGTAGAGGCCCTAAGTACCTCCTAGCAATTCTGCCATCAGCGTATCAGGGCACAGATAGGGCACTGGTGGCTTTGGATGCAAGGAGGGTGCTGTTATTGTTGTTGTTTAGTCGTGTCCGACTCTTCGTGACCCCATGGACCAGAGCACGCCAGGCACTCCTGTCTTCCACTGCCTCCCGCAGTTTGGTCAGACTCATGTTTGTAGCTTCGAGAACACTGTCCAACCATCTCGTCCTCTGCCATCCCCTTCTCCTTGTGCCCTCCATCTTTCCCAACATCAGGGTCTTTTCCAGGGAGTCTTCTCTTCTCACGAGGTGGCCAAAGTATTGGAGGCTCAGCTTCACGATCTGTCCTTCCAGTGAGCACTCAGGGCTGATTTCCTTAAGAATGGATAGGTATGATCTTCTTGCAGTCCATGGGACTCTCAAGAGTCTCCTCCAGCACCATAATTCAAAAGCATCAATTCTTCGGCGATCAGCCTTCTTTATGGTCCAGCTCTCACTTCCATACATCACTAAAAAGTGATAGTGGAGAGTTTTGACCAAATGTGATCCACCTGGAGCAGGAACCGGCAAGCCACTCCAGTATCCCTGCCAAGAAAACTTCATGGACAAAGACAAAAGGAGGGTGCTAGCAAGGAGAAAAGGGAAAGGAAGCCGTTGCCCCACTTTCCGCTCTGGCCAGCATGAGTTGGCTGGGCTTTGGATGCAATTTTGGCTCCTGTCCTGATTCTCCCAGACCCCAGTTAAGTTCAGATCGCTCTGGCTGTCGATGCTCTTGTAGTCGAACAGGCAGAAAGAGACAAATCCAGGAGGAAGCACGACAAATGTGGGTTAGACACAAGCATCGCCCACCTACAGTTTCTCACTGCAAGCAAACTGTTGCTGGCAGTGGAGGATTTGTGAAAACGCAAACGTTTCAGGTGCGAACCTGCCCATAGTCTTGTGCGCAACACTTAAACATGCTTCTTGTTTTGCATCCATTGTGTTCACCATGAATAAATGCAGTCAGGCGGGTTAGCTGCATTGTGTGGAAGGAGTGGAGTGAGTGATGGATTCGTGGGATGGAGATCCTTGCTGATAATCCATACTAGACAA
Organism: Podarcis bocagei; assembly: GCF_964188305.1. Lineage (NCBI taxonomy): Eukaryota > Metazoa > Chordata > Lepidosauria > Squamata > Lacertidae > Podarcis > Podarcis bocagei. The sequence goes on from NC_138128.1 coordinate 16,011,845, forward strand.
CTGTAAAAAATGCTCTGGTTTTCCTGAATTCTCTGTGCTGTTTTCCTTTTACTTTTCTGCAGATGTCAAGTTTCTAGTCATTCCACGTAACACTTCCCCTGGCGCCTGGGATCTCTTTCTCTTTCCTTTCCCCTTCATTCGTTCGACACCTGCTATTAATCATTCCTCTCCCTTTCCTTCTTCCACTCCTGCCCCCTTTTTCTCATGATGGAGAGCAACAGCTAGGTTCAGGTTGCTAGTTCAAATGGAGACTTGCTTGTTTGTACTGCTTGGACTTTTCTGATTCTGAAAAGCAATGATAAGCCAAGTAAGAAATGAGATTCAATGGAGTATTTTGCGTTTGCCTTGCAGAAACAACTGGAAGATTACTTAACAAACCTCCTAAAAATGCCGTTGTACAGAAACTATCACGGAACGGTAAGTGATGAACCGTGACATGCGCCTCTTCCCTTTGATTTTGTTTGCTAAGTTTATTTATTTTATTATTTATTTCATATTGTTTGTATGCTGCTTGATTGTAGAAAAACAACAACAACAACTCAGAGCTGTTTACAAAAGTTCTTCCAGGGTCACACAGCAGTTGCACATGCAGCCTGAGGTGCTGCTCGGTTAAAAAAAAGAAGAAGAAGTCTTAGCCAATTAGTTGTATCGGTTTCAGTGTATTTAATTTATTTTTAATTGGTTTCAATCTGCATAAATTTTTCTTATCAATAGAAATCGTATATTGCTTTTGGTTACAGAAGATGCATGGAAGGCAGAGCTATAGTAGCTAATATGGTGCCCTCCAGAAGTTGCTGACTACAACTCCCATCATCCCATGGCTGGGGTCATGGGAGTTGTAGTCCACAACATTGAACAACGCCACATTCTTCACCCACCTGATGTATAGGTTGCGCTAGGAGCCATCACAGAAGAGGTAGAGTGGTACCTTGGTTCTCAAACTTAATCCGTTTCAGAACTCTGTTCCAAAACCAAAGCGTTCCAAAACCAAGGCGCGCTTTCCCATAGAAAGTAATGCAAAATGGAGTAATCAGTTCAAGACTTTTAAAAACAACCCCTAAAACAGCAATTTAACATGAATTTTACTATCTAACGAGACCATTGAAAGCAGTAAACAATGTACTGCAGTCACACAATCAATCAATCAATCAATAGCTGAACTAGGTTCTACATAGTCACAAAAACAAAACAAAAAAGAGCCACAAAAATGCAAAATAAATAGCAAAAACAGATAGATCTCAGTGTAACACTCAAAACGGAAGTGTGGCCCTCAAAACAAAGCACATTCGTCTTCCAAAAAAAGTTCGCAAACCGGAACACATACTTCCGGATTTGCTGTGTTTGGCTTCCAAGTTGTTTGAGTATCAAGGCGTTTGAGAACCAAGGTACGACTGTATTCCCTTCTGCGTGACATGAAAAGAGAATACCTTTTGCTGTCTACAGATTTTTGTAAATATTAAGATTAAATATAAGTAATACAAGTAAATGTTTTTTTAAAGTGTGCTTCCCGATAAATCTTTTTTTTTTTTTTGAGAATCAGAACATGCCTAACTGATTAATATATCTGATTCATTTACTAAAGACTGCAGTTATACAAGTCATCCAAGTACACTTCTAGGGATGCACTCCAGGATCCCTTTCCATGTTGCACAGGATACTTGGAGCGGGACAGATTTTAGACCCTGTGCAAGCATAAACTTAACCATAGTTTGTTTTCCCTAACTATGAATGAGCATGAACATCTGCACTTAGTCAGCCTTGATAAAGGCAGCTTCCCACCTCTTAAAGTTCTCTGTTTTCAAGGCAAATAAGGGCCCTTCCTTGTGTTTCCTGATAACTGCTCTCTGAGAGTAGGTCTTAGCTTGGCAGACTAAACCATGGTTCCACCAAATTGCATACAAAATGTGCATATTAAGAGAAATTAGCGCTAGAATGCTGATGAATCTTCATGAGGGCTTTTAAAAAAATCACAGGCAGATGTAGAAATGTGAAGAGGTCTGGGCTGAAGATTGGAAAAATTGAGAGAAACCAAGTTGACAGATCTGCCCATCCCTACATGGCAAATGGTTGTGTATGTTCTATGCTGGTGATCTTCCCAGAAACATCTGTCTGGCAACTGAAATCCCTTTGAAAGGTTTCCTAGGAAGCGATTCATAAATCGAATGAAATAAATGAATAGTTTTAAAGCAATTGCAGGACTCGATGGACCCTTGACCCAGTGGAGCTCTTATATTCCTAGCAGAGTTATTGCAACAAGTCTGCAGTATATGTAGGCTTAGATTAGCATGCATGTGTAATAATATAATTACCTTTTGCTCTTAGAAGCAATGCTATGCCAACTTGGCGCCCATAAATGTTGAGTCATTGGAGAAGCTTAAAGTACATAATGCTTTGTCTAAAATTCTGCTCTTGTGTGTGCTGCCACACAGAGACAGCCAAACCTCCCTCTTTAGATCTGGCAATGTTTTTCAAGGGTCATGCACTGTGTGGGGAATATTTCTCTAACACATCTTAAATGAAGGCTAGTCCTGGCAGCAGAGATGAATTAAAATACGTGAAGGAGGTCATTTCAGGCCAGAGTCTACTGGCCTCTTTTTGTTTTGACTCGTGAGACACAGGCTCTCTCCTGCTATCACTCATTTGCAGAAAGACACACACAAACAACACACACAAATAACACACACACACACAGAGAGAGAGAAAGAACATTGCCTTGTTTTTCCTGTGATTTTAGATTTAGTTTCATCCTGGGATAGCTCAGCCGGTAGAGCGTAAGACTCTTAATCTCAGGTTTGTGAGTTCGAGCCCCATGTTGGGAAAAAGATTCCTGTATCACAAGGGGTTGGACCAGATGAAGGAGCGTCTCCACCCCCATTGCTCTACCCGGACACTGAGGTCCAGCTCCGAGGGCCTTCTGGCGGTTCCCTCACTGCGAGAAGCTAAGTTACAGGGAACCAGGCAGAGGGCCTTCTCGGTAGTGGCGCCCTCCCACCAGATGTCAAAGAGAACAACAACTACCAGACTTTTAGAAGACATCTGAAGGCAGCCCTGTTTAGGGAAGCTTTTAATGTTTGATGTATTACAGTATTCTAATATTTTTTTGGAAGCCGCCCAGAGTGGATGGGCGGGGGTATAATTAATAAATTATTATTATTATTATTATTATTATTATTATTATTATTATTATTATTAGGGGGCTAAATTCTCGATGGTTTCAAAAGTGGCTTACTGTGTGCGCCATGGCAGGCAATTCCCAATGTTTTCAAAATAGAAGCTGAAAAATAAACAGAAGCTTCCTAGAACTAGAGGGGCAGTTCTTTGGGTTCTGACCATAGAATATTAACTCTATCAGCCTCATACCTGGCATTGCTCAGGAATTCTGAGAAACCGAAAGAATCAGTGCAGTTTTGTAAGGTTCAGCCCACTATCTTGATTCAAAATGGCACCCAACTGTATCCAAGCACAGATCCAAAATGTGTTTCTTGGTCTCGGGAACCATTATGCAGAATTTGGTTTCGACATCTTAAGAAGTAGCAAACAAATAAGCAGCTTTCAAAAATATACCGTAGGTGCTACAAGAGCTACCATATTTGTTTCCCACGTAAATGGAACATAAAAGAAATAGCTGCCAGAAAACGAGGCCCGCTGCTGGTGCCAACATTGCATCAAGTTTTCCTTCAGTTTTGGCTTATGAGAATCTGACTTGTGCAGTCAATGGGCACAAAAGGTCCATTGGGTTTATCTGCACCTAACAGCTGTCACTTTGCTGTTTGTTTGTTTGTTTGTTTGTTTGTTTGTTTGTTTTGCATTTCATTATCCCTTCTCCCTTCAGTTGATCCCTCCTCAATGTTCTTTTGATGCAACAATAGGCATTGATACCAAATCCTTCACATTCCTCTGCTGCATAGCTAGGCTATTCCTGCCACAGATTATTCAGAAACCTGAGTGGGTTATTGGGCCTTTCTGAGGACAGCTGGGAGAGGGTCAAATTTCAAGCACAGACACAGAGGATGTAGTTATCCTCTCTATATGTCATTTCTTGGTGATGGAAGCCTGCAGGTTTTAAAGGCATCCTGTGTTGCTCTTAATGATCACTCGGGTAACATTCACAATTTGAGTGACCTGAAAATCTGCAGAAGCAGAGCCTTACTTTAAATAAATGCCTAAGGCAGTTAGGGATGAGTGAATCTGTCTGATTCTCCCCGATTCTCATTTTTGAAATCTTAGCTTCAGTCCTCCATATTTCCACATTGGTTTGCAATTAAAAATAAATAAATCATGAAAATTCATCTGCATTTCAGTGCACACTTCTCTGAAAAATGGTTTGATGCAATTTTGCATAATATACATATTTTTGCCAAGTAATTTTCCCTAATAGAATGCTTTTTTGTTAGCTATTGTACTAATATATATGCATTTTAAGGTATGTTTTATCCTTGTATATGTATTTTTGTACACCTTACTTATCTGGGGAACTGTATTGCAAAATTCAGAGACATACCAGTTTTGAAGGATGACTGTGCTTCAATTTGCATATTGTTTTGACAAATCTGAATTAGGTAGATTCATTTTTCAGGGTGAGCTCAATCAAAATTCTCCCAAATCCCCGATGGCAGCCATAAAAAATAATCACACACACATACATACATATTTTTCATTTTACTAAATGAACAAAGTAATGTGCTAAAGATAAAATGCAAGATTTTAATGATGATAACACTGATGACTCTTAGCACAAGTTACTTTTCTCAATCACTGCTGTGAGAGAGAAAATAAAATATTGTGGTTTCAACTTCCCGATACCAAACCACACTTCTTCTATTCTAGTACTGAGACCTGGGCACCCAGTGCATTATTAAAATGACCACTAACCTCAGATTATGGAAAAAGATTAACCTTGTTTGTTTTTAAGAGCTAATGCACTTTAACTTTCGTTATGTAAGGTTTTCGCCAAACGCAAAGTCAAAATGTTTATTCGGCTTTATGCCCATCATAAAGCACAACACACAAAACAAATCAAATAAAACAGCGGTCTCGTACAAGTCACAAGTAATATAACACAATTCACAGCTCACAAGGACAAATATTGGCAAATCAAAACAGAAATTTAAGATTAAAGTTAAAAATTTAGGCACTACGCTAAAATCAATATCTGATGTCAATATCAAAAATTCTTATAACTATCAATAATCAGCTAACATTCCATTCTGTCTCTTGTACGAGAGGACGGCTGTTAGGAATTTAGCAACCTGTAGAGTAATATAAGGATCTACATCTTGAAGAACCCAGGCAAGCTGTAGGTCTACTGGTTTGTCAGCCATAGGCTGGATTATGGAGTTTAGTATACTAGCACGAGCTGAACTGTACATAGGGCAGATAAACATAACATGATGTAAAGATTCAGATGTTTTCATTTCACAAGCACACATTGAAGGGACTTGGCCCTTAGTGAATCTATGTCTCAGCACGTTTGTTGGAAAAACATTGAACCTGGCTCTAATGAAGGCATATCGGTGAGATGCGGCTATAAGCGATGTTAAGTAGGACGGAGCACAATAGATAGGGGTTATGCCGAGATTTAACGGCGAGCAGGCTCCACCACCAGCTAAGAAATTTTGGCATAGCTCCACATCATCCAGCCTTTGATTTATACACCTTTTTGCCGCGTTTAGATCCAGTTTGAGCAATTCCGTGGGCGAGATCTCATAGGACAGCAATTTGGCATGGATTTTTCCTGACCACAAATTTGTGAAGTCATCCCGCCACATGCATTGAATGAGATAGTGGTTCGGGAGTTTATGCCATAGGGATATCCAATAAATCAAAACTCTCCTCCATAAAACTAACTCCACTGAGGGGATCTTCATTTCTAAGCGAATAGCCGCATTACTTACGCATGTTGGTAGTTTTAAAAGTCGGCGTAAGAATTGGCTTTGAAGCGACTCTAAAGGCAGCCCATAAAGGTGCAGCATAGGCCATTGTGGCCATCACTTTGATGCTATACACTTTCAAGGTCGCAGGGATGAATAAGGCCCCCTCAGAGTAGAAAAAGCGGAGGAGGGAGTGTGATAGGGCTTTTGTCTTGTTTTGAAGATATTCAACGTGCGCTTTCCACCCTAAATTATATTGAAAATAAATTCCTAAATATTTAAATTTATGTACTTGTTCGATTTTCGTGCCCTCCAATTTCCATGAATATAATTTTCGACTCCTTGAAAATATCAGTACTTTGGACTTGGTGTGGTTGATAGACAGATGATTAGAATGGCCAAACGCAAAAATTCATGTATACAAAAAATGATGCACAATGTCCGGAGATCCATACAGCTACAGCATATCGTACATACCTTGTGGGGAGGAACTATAGCTCAGTGGTAGCACTTTGCATGTAGAAGGTGCCAGGTTCAATCCCTGTCGCCTCTAGTTAAAAGGGTAAGGTAGTGGGAAAGACGTCTGCCTGAGACCCTGGACATCCAAGGCCAGTCAGGGTAGATAATATTGGCTCAATGTTCTGACCCGGCATGCATTCAACTCTGCTACAGAAGACACTGTTGGCACTGCCTTCATTGGAATCTCCAGTTCAGAATGCAATGTGTGCTTGGATTCATGAGGCAAATCCAGATGTACAGGGGTGAGGTTCAAAAAGTATTTACATGCTGCTTAGAGAATAACTTGCACCTAAATATTAGCAAGGACGCGGGTGGCGCTGTGGGCCACAGAGCCTAGGACTTGCCGATCAGAAGGTCGGCGGTTCGAATCCCCGTGACGGGGTGAGCTCCCGTTGTTTGGTCCCTGCTCCTGCCAACCTAGCAGTTCAAAAGCATGTCAAAGTGCAAGTAGATAAATAGGTACTGCTCTGGCGGGAAGTTAAACGGCGTTTCCGTGCGCTGCTCTGGTTTGCCAGAAGTGGCTTAGTCATGCTGGCCATATGACCTGGAAGCTGTACGCTGGCTCCTTCGGCCAATAAAGCGAGATGAGCTCCGCAACCCCACAGTCGGTCACGACTGGACCTAATGGTCAGGGGTCCCTTTACCTTTATCTTTAAATATTAGCAAGACAAAGGAGATGGTGTTGGACTTTCGGAGGAAGAGAGGGGAACTAGCCCTGTTGTATATCAGGAGGGTTGTATGGAGAGAGTCTCTTCCTTTAAATTCCTGGGAGTTTACCTTAGTGAAGTCCTCACTTGGAAAAACAATATAACTCAGGTGGTTAGGAAAGCCCAACAGAGACTCCATTTCCTCACGGCCTTGCGAAAGAACAATGTTAAACAACAGTTGATGACTTCCTTCTACCGGTCCACAACAGAAAGTGTCCTCTCATACTGTATCACAGTGTGGTACGTTGGCTTGACAGCCACGGACAGAAAGTCTTTACAGAGGGTGGTGAACACAGCACATGATATCATGGGCTGTCCCCTGAGCCCGCTAGATGACATCGCAAGGGATCGTAGCATTTGGAGAGCGAGAAAAAATATCAGGGACGATTCACACCCCAGCCAGCACCTTTTTAATCTTCTACCTTTAGGCAGGAGATATAGAAGTATAATCAGTCGTACCAACAGGCTAAAAAACAGTTTCTGTCTGTGGGCTTTTAGGCTGCTGAACGGAAAATAATATAGTGCAACTGACCTTCGGGGTTGGTGTGTTGTGCGACAAGCACACAGAGTGCAATGAGATTGAGTGTTTTTTGGGGGGGAGGCTCGGTTAATTCCATTGTACACAGGTTGTACATTGACAATAAAGGTATTATTATTATTATTATTATTATTGCCAGGCCATTGTTAGTCAGAGGTAGAATAAGGATGGGTTCAAAGGCAAAGCCCGTACAGACTTCTTGTCCCCATCACAAACCCACAGGGTAGTGGTGGTGGTAAGGAAACAGCCACCTTTGAGCGTGGGTCCTGTACCCCCCCCCAAAAAAAAGTGCCCCAAACCTTCAACTATTTTCTGGACTTTTGCATTCAGATAATAGGTGTCCTTTTTGCATTTTCAGCTGGAATTCCTTGGTGTAAGTCAGCTGTCATTTATCCATGATCTTGGACCGAAGGGCATGTAAGTTTCGTTGTTTCCTTGCTTCTAAAACATATATCCTGCCCTTTGCCCATAGACCAAGTGGAGGCCTCTTTCTCAAGACTGTGCCTGCAGAAGTTTCGGGGTGCATGTGCTGCCCCCCTCCAGACAGCAAGCATGCGGTAACGCTGGGGAAGCATTGCAGAGCAGCTAATCAATCAAAATGATGTGCAGACAGCTCAGTACTACTGTTGTATCAGGGACATGTTGCATAATACACATGCAGAAATGCAAACAAACCCCAGTCTGGAGGGGCCCTTCGACTAGGAAGCTGTTCACCTGAACAAACAGGAATACATTAAAGGCAAGCCCCTTATGGAAATTGTTAGGAAATGGAATCCCCTATTGGAGATCATTTCTGGTATGTAAAATGGGATTGCATCAAAGTCTTCTTGTATGACTGTAATCTGGCTCAAAAGTCTTCAGTAGTGGTGAGACAGGTTTTGCGTATAGACTTCTCTTCGCAACAGGTTGCGAACTATTGCTTCTTCCAAGTGCTTGCTAAAGCAATGTTTTCTCTCTCTGCTCTTTGCTTTCAGAGAGGGCATGATTATGAAAAGGTCTGGAGGACATAGAATACCTGGTTTGAATTGCTGTGGGCAAGGACAGCTGTGCTACCGGTGGTCAAAGAGGTACTTTTATAAAAATTGACTTTTCAGGTTTGTACAGCAGGGTGGGAAAGTATTTTTCCAGCTTTATGCCAAAACTTTGGGCTCCAGTTGTGTGTAATGCTGAGCCTAACTACGGTTTAACATGAATGAGAAAACATGCCTGGGCACATTTAGAAAATTGTAGTTACTACACTCCTGTCCTGGTCCCACTGCCGCCATGACACCAGGAGCTAAACCATGGCTTGGCTTAGCAATACATTCAAATCTAGACTTGTGGTTTGTCTCCCCTAAACAAACCATGAACAGTGAGACAAACCATGAGCCCAGATGGAGATGCAAGCCGTATAATGCAAAGCCCAACAATGTCTTCATCATTCCCAGTAGCATGGCAGCAGGAGTGAAGTGGCCTCGATTTTCCAGACATGCACTGGCATGTTTTCTCATTTACGCTAAGCCATAGTTTTGCTTAGGATTTACATGCAAAGCAAGCTGACAACAGCAAAAGGAACTGCTTAAGAAAAAATTTACCTACAACTAATCTATGATTTCACACTTAGTTTAGCATCTAGAAGGATCTTACACACCTCCAGTTTTCTAAACTAAACCCCAAATGTAACCTGTAACGTAAACATAGGGGAGTTGATCCAACACCTTGGTTATTTTGGTTGCCCTTTTCTGAACCTCTCCCCATTCTTTCTGAGCTGCAGCAACCAGAATTGGGCCACACTTTCCCAAGTAAAGAATCCTTTTTAGTATACCCTGGTTAAAAGTGAGTACATCTTCTAACAATCCGATAAATTGCTTTAGGATAGAATTCAGCTTCCAGATACAGTCTTTTGTGCCTGTCCATTAGGACGGTTGAAAGCTGGGGCTGTCTTTTAAAGAGCAAGAATGAGGAGTTTGATTTGAGAGAAGGTGCATTAGTAGTGACTGGAGTGAATCGATAAAAGGTCTGTGTGAGTCAGGTCTTGGCTGCACACTGAGATCACCTGTTGAATTAAGATCAATTTGAATACTGTTGCTAATGCTCCCAAGATTCAATTTTTGCAGGTTTTTGGGACCTGCTCAGAAAACACTCCTGTCTAAACAAACTATTTTATAGGCAGGCTTATGTGTTACGCATCCAGTTGAACTGTCATACTTTTAACTTTCAGCAGTTTGTGTTTCTAATGTGTGTGGGGCTTTGAGTATGAATATTCAGTACTGAACAGAACAATCCTATGCCTGCTTATTTGAAAGTTATTTTTGGTAATTAATTCTTCCAAAGAGTGCTGCCTTAGTAGCCTTTGAGTGCTTTTTAGACAAATGTATGAAGTTGGATTCAGACTTAGTCTTGTTCGTTTCAGTGAGTCCACACTATATTTGATTAAATCTGGATCCAACCCAATAGTAGCAGTACCCTCGATTTGGCTGGCTTTAAGATATTTTCCCATTCTAGATTCAGTCTGATGCTATCAGCCTGTCTTCCCCTTTCCCCCTGTCCCTGTGGTACAGTGGTACCTCAGATTAAGTACTTAATTCGTTCTGGAGGTCCGTACTTAACCTGAAACTGTTCTTAACCTGAAGCACCACTTTAGCTAATGGGGCCTCCTGCTGCTGCCGCGCCGGCGGAGCCCGATTTCTCTTCTCATCCTGAAGCAAAGTTCTTAACCTGAAGCACTATTTCTGGATTTGCAGAGTCTGTAACCTGAAGCGTATGTAACCTGAGGTACCACTGTATATTAATTGTGCCCCTTGCAATTTTCACCCTCCCAGGTTGCAATCTAAGCAAACTCTCTAAGGCGTGAATCCCACTGAACTCTGCTTAGCATTGTAGTGTCAAAAGACTCAACCTTAAGTCCACCTCTTCCTTGTTCAACAACAAAATTCTCTTAAGCCTGTTTCCCCTCTTCCTCCTTAAAAAAAATATTATTTCGTTATGCGCCAGAGGCAGATGTGAGACGACCTTGAGCGCCAACTCAGCAAAAGTGCATTGTGTTCCCTGCCTCATTGTCCCTTCCGAGAAGTACTGGACTGTCCTGAGGCATCTCACAAAAACTCGATTCAGTCTGCAATGAGAACACGATGCTGAGCTCTGGTCCTGGCCAGGCTGGGGTCAATGTTACACTCAAGTCATTGTCTCCACCAACTAGCTTTGCCACCAGAGAAATGACCTCAATTCCTCATGTTATGGGGCATCCGATGTCTGGCTCAACTCCCGTCAAGGGGAAGGCAGAGGCGAATCCCTGGCAGATATGCCAAACAGCAGAATCCCCCAAGGCCTAGTCTATCTAACTTACTGTGAGCAGCTTGGCTTTGCTGTGAGGTGGGGTGGAGCCCCTCGCTTAACTGAAGGGAAGCCCCACCTTCCTCATCCTGTTTGGCAACACAGTTATAATATAATAATAATAAATTTTATTTATACCCCGCCCTCCCCAGCCAAGACCGGGCTCAGTGCAGCTAACAACCAATAATAAAAACAAGTTGATTGAAATACAGCTTAAAAAACAAGATTAAAATACATTAAAACATTGAAATGCAGCCTCATCACAGGAGGAGAAAGGAAAAAAGAAAGACAGAGGGGGAGTCAAATTGATTCTAAGCCAAAGGCCAGGTGGAACAACTCTGTCTTACAGGCCCTGCGGAAAGAAATCAGATCCCACAGGGCCCTGGTCTCATGAGACAGAGCGTTCCACCAGGGTGGAGCCAGTGTTGAAAAGGCCCTGGCTCTGGTTGAGGCTAATCTAACTTCCTTAGGGTCCGGGACCTCTAGGGTGTTGCTATTTATGGACCTTAAGGTCCTCCATGGGGCAAACCAGGAGAGGCTGTCCCATAGGTACAAGGGTCCTAGGCCGTGATGGGCTTTAAAGGTCAAAAGCAGCACCTTAAATCTGACCCTGTACTCCACCGGGAGCCAGTGCAGCTGGAAAAGCACTGGATGAATATGCTCCCATGGCAGAGACCCCGTGAAGCAATGCAAGAGAGGGGAATGAGAGGGGTTGGCAGGTGTGCTTTGCACTCAGGTCCTGCTCCCAGGCTTCCCATCGTTGGCCGCTTCCTGGCATCTCCAGTTAGGGCTAGGAAGAAAGGCCTGTCTGAAACCCAGGAGAGCTGCTTCCAGCCAGGTGTAGGGGACTCAGTCCAAGGCAACTTCCTTAGTTCCTATGTCTCAGGTTCTCCACACAGGGCTGTGAGAGACCCCTGCTGGAAACAATGGACTACTGCTGCCAGTCAGTGTGGGCAGTACTGAGCTATTTGGATCAATGAGCTGGCGAAAGAACATTCCTATATTCCTAAGCGCAATTTCCTTCCCCTTGGGGTAAATGCATGCATTCCAAGAACGAAGCTTTGCAAAATGTTCATTTCAGTACACCAATTACGTGTGCCCATGCCCAGCTGGTAAAAATAGCTTTGAAGAGATTTTAGCTATAAATCAGCTCCTCCTCCCACAGTTCTTAGGAAGTGTATGTTGAAGAAAGTGATTGCCATCTCTCCCCACCCAGATTGGTGGCTGTTATGCTGCGGAGCCTGTTGCTTGGCAATTAAACCTTTCTCAAAGCATTGCAGTACAGTGGTGCCCCGCAAGACGAATGCCTCGCAAGACGGAAAACTCGCTAGACGAAAGAGTTTTCTGTTTTGGAGGTGCTTCGCAAAACGAATTTCCTATGGGCTTGCTTCGCAAGACGACAATGTCTTGCGAGTTCCTGCTGGTTCCCCCCCTTTTTTTTCTAAGCTGCTAAGCCACTTATCAGCTGATCCGATCAGCAGATAAGCCGCTAAAAGCCGCTAATAGTGCTAATCCGCTAATCCATCAATGGGCTTGCTTCGCAAGACGAAAAAACCGCTAGACGAAGAGAATCACAGAACGGATTCTTTTTGTCTTGCGAGGCACCACTGTACCCTTCCCATTAACTTTACTGGAATTAAGGAAGCATGCCTTTATATATAAACCATTTGGAATTCTGATTCACATGTCTCCCAGCCCTGCAGGGCTGGGCCTTAGGTGCTCACACAACGAGATAAATCGGGAGCTGGAAGTCACAAGCCAAAGGGACGGGAGTGAGGGCTGGTATTGTCAAGGCACAAATCCCAGTCTAACCTGTAAGCCTCATTTATTTCTGGGTCGGGCAAGCCAGTGGCAGGTCTGCATGGGCCACTAGCCCAGGCTCCATATTGTGGCTTACCATGTTGGGCAGGATTACCCTGGCCAGGCCCACACAGAGAGACAAAATCAAGGTGGTAGAATCCTGAGGTGGCAGAGTAGGGGCGAATGAAGGCATCATGACACCCGGGGCAGGGCATCGCTACGTAGGGCGCATGTGCAGCGTCTCTACGTACAATGCATGCACCCTACATAGTGACGCTGCACATGTGCTGAACATAGCAGTTTGCTGCCGGCGGTGCTCCAGCGCCGTACAGACGGTGCTGGGATCCCTCCTTCGCTGCTACAGCCGTGAATGGAGAATCCTCTACATGCAGCTGTAGCGGCGATGGAGGGATCCACCTCCTGTGATGTATGTATGATTTTTTTGGGGGGTGGTCTTGAGGTACAGGGTGGGCAGTTTCAAAAGTCTATATAAGGGCTGTCACACCATTGTTCTGGGTTCCTCGTCCCTCCTGCGTGTGGTTAGTGAGGACCATGTTGCAACTGTTTAATAAAGATCAGGCTTACTAGCTGCTTTGCTTCTCAATATTCTCTGGTTGGCCGCTGTTATTTTCTCCTACTGATAGGGAACCCTCTTAAGGACTCTTATACGGCCTCTTGGATACCCCATAAGGGAAAAGGAGCAGTTTTTTCCTATAACACTAGAGATGGCGAAGATTGTACCCATGACTTTCTGTGTGCGGAGCAGATGTTCTACCACCGAGCCACAGCCACTTGCGATTTCTGCAAACACATGTATTAAAAAACAATTAACCATATAAAAAAGCCTGATTAATTAGGGACAGTTTTGTAATTGATCACAAAGGGTTTTCGTTGATTTAGCTACCGATTCATGGGCTAAATGTTGAAGCCCTGATGAATATATGTAATTTTGTGTGTGTTTGTTTTGTTTTGTATCTCTTTCCTAGGTGGCTAGTAGTCAAGGACTCTTTTCTCTTGTACATGAAGCCAGACAGTGGAGCCATTTCCTTTGTCTTACTGGTAGATAAAGAGTTCAGCATAAAGATTGGCAAGAAAGAGACAGAAACGAAACACGGGCTACGAATAGACAATCTCTCCAGGTGAGACCTTTTCACACCACGGCTTGTGGTTAGGAATGTGGGAGAGATTCGATTCAGTTCACACTGAAAGGCAAACTTTGCATCTCCTTTGCACCATTGAAACAATACAGCAAATTGAAACACAGCCATTCTTTGAAGTTCACACTTCTCAAGATTGGGATTCAGTTACACACCCACGTAATGTGTGCAAAAAAAGAGAAAGGGTATATGCTAGGATAAAAGTGTATGCACACACACGTATATATATTCAAAGTAATGTATGCAAATGAATTAGGAGAAATTGTTTTGCAAGAATGTTTATATTAGGCAAAATTGCATGGGTATTTGTGAGGCAAAATTCACACCAAAATGCTGTGGGGAGGGAAATGCAGACTGACATAGAAACATGGAGAACTGAACTTAATCCTGGGAAAACAAAAAATAAAGAAGCCATAGTTGGGATATTTGCCCAACTCCCTATTCGTGACACTCTTCATTATTCACCTGACTGAACAAGACTTGTCAAATATTGATAACCCATTGATACATAACCACTTGCTCTCTGTGCCTTGGGCCTCCTTGGTAACTGTAAGAGCTGCTATATATAGCCCAGTCAAATTCAGCATTGTGGCATTTGTGGAGAAGGGTCTTAGTGGCTGTTAGCTAAACGAAGGTGGGCAGGGTAGTGTGAAGACCTTGCTATGGTACCTTCAGCCGCCATATTCGGGGCCAAGGAAGAATTTCTCTGGTAGACGAATTCCCTCATTTCCTGTCTCAGCACAGTCTACAAGGGAAAGGCTGTAGCTCAGTTGTAGAACATCTGCTTTGCATTCAGAAAGCCCTGGGTTCAGTCCCCAGAGTCTCCAGACAGTGGTTTGGAAAACAGCTGGTGCTGCAGAGGGCAGCAGATTTTGAGGGAAATGTCCAAAACGGCCCCACTGTGTTCGTTCATCCATCTACCTGCATGGATATGGGGCATTGCCTTTGGATCACCATCTCTATATAGTGCCAGCTTCTGAAACAAAGCCACGTACCTTGTTAAGCGATCATCAGTAAAACGAAAATAACCTGCTTGCCCAGTCAACATAAGAAAATCAGAACATGGCTGGATCAGACCAAAGGCTCATATATTCCAGCAGTCTATTCTCACGGTGGCCAGTCAGATACCTATGGGAAATCTGCCAGCAGGACCTGAGTTCAGGAGCTTTCGCTCTCCTTGTGACTTTCAGTAACTAGTATTCAGAGAGATACTGCCTCCCAAATCAAGATTTTATTGTTTGGTCTTCCTTTTCTTTTCTTTTAAAGTGAACCGCCCTGAGACCTTCAGGTATAGGGCAGTATAGAAATAAAATTAATAATAATAAATACAGTAATTTCCCCCCTCTCGTTCCATGGCTTTATTTCCCCCTTCCAGGTCACTGATTTTGAAGTGCAACAGCTACAGACATGCTCTCTGGTGGTGCCAAGGGATAGAAGAATTCATTCAGAAAAACGGCACTAACTTCCTCAAACATCACAGATTTGGCTCTTACGCAGCTGTCCAGGAGAACACCTTGGCAAAGTGGTAAGAGGTGGCTCACTGCTTTCATAGCTTTCCCCGGCGTGAGATGCAGTGAGGTGCAAAACCTGTTGACTGCCTGCCTGTTCATGACACAGGAACCATAACATCTAAAAGGGGGGAAGGCGGCAATCTTGTTCTCTAAGCTAGTTTCTGTGGACTCCAGCGTGCAAACCCCCAAATGTGATGTAATTATACTGCGAAGAATCTCTGCCTTTCAGCTTTTTGTAGGAAATTGGCCTTCCTGATGAAACTGTCTGCTACACCTTGATTAAGAGTTAGTAAATTGCCGAGCAAAATTCCCCCTCAAGCTACTGCTTGTCCAGTGGGAGTAAACATCCAGGAATTATGCAGCTGGAGTTTCAACTGGAGAAATGGAACTGCAGGGAAAGGATGTTTTTTTTAAAAAAACAACAACACTCTGGTCCCAATCTATTGTGGCTGCTTTTATTACATTACATTACATTACATTACATTACATTACATTACATTACATTACATTACATTACATTACGTGGGTGGTTATATGTATGGATGCCCTACATTCAGGACTTTTCTTTATGACAGTCCTCACCACTACAGGACACAAGTATTTCTTCTTTCTTTTTCTGTTTTTTTCTGTCCATTGAACCATTTTGTGTTAGCACTTTTATCAATGCATGGGTGGGGTATAAATAAATTACCAACATCTTTTTTCTTTTTCTTTTCTAAAAAAAAGGAGCACTCTTACATCACATCTACTTTGGCCTCTAGTGACCCAAAATATTCTTTTGAGGCACACAAGGGCAATTTTCTTGGTTTCTGGATAGACTTTTTGTTTGTTGTCAAAACTCATTTGTTTTGTAACACGTTCATTAAAATTATAATCAGTTCATTCTTTTTTATTTTTGGTTCATGCTGTAGATTCGAAAAAAAATAAATTACTTAACCTTCAGTCTGTGTGTGTAGCAGACAATAGATACCTCACACAGTGGCCGGGGGCTATTTTGGGGTGAGGGTGGCAGCTGCCAGGAGCAGCGAATGAAGTCGCTTCTCTTCCCGCCGCCAGCGAATGGCTCTTCTTTTCATATCTGTTTGTGTCCCTCTGTCTTTGTCCCAAACTACATGAAAAGTTAACCATATGAGGCCTGCTGGGCATACCTCTGCTATTCCCCTTCCTCCTCTTTCCCTCTCAGTTGGACAGAAATCAAACTACTGTCGTTGCTTTTAGGTATGTGAATGCAAAAGGGTACTTTGAAGACGTCGCCAACGCCATGGAAGCTGCCAAGGAAGAGATTTTCATCACAGATTGGTGGTTAGTATTTAATTTGCACGGTTTGATTCTCTATCTCCATCTGTCTTGTGTGAACACACACATTTACTTCCTAAAGCGTTCCCTTTGCCAAAACCAGAGGTTTTGGATTGGAACTCCTATCCACCCCCAGTCAGCAGGTCCCCAGGCCAAAGTGTTCAATGTCCGCACAGCACTCACGCCACTAGCGACAGAACCAGGTTTGTGGGGTTCAGAAAAATCCAGCTAGATTCCATGTTACTTCACAAACCATGCTGACTAGGGGCTGATGGGAGTTGTAGTTCAAAACATCTGGAGGGCACCAGGTTGACTGCCTTCCATTAAAATGTTCTAAGGCTGCTCTGTTAAGGGCCCTTTCATCCTGGAGGCTGAGCAGCGGGGCCAGATGGTTTGGAAACAGACACAACCGTCGCAGAGACAGGGTGTTTAATGTTGCTTTGCTGTAAAGGTCTTTTCAGGACACTTGGCAGCAAACCAAAGTGGAACCAGCCAAAAATGAAAACGAGAGAGAGAGAGAAGTAACTTTTCAACCAGTGCTTAGTTTTCCATGTTTGCATTTTCACCTTCTTGTGAAAAATCGATGTTTATAAGCTGCCTTCTCTTAACACTTAGCAGCCCAATTGAAAGATGTGAGGCACAAAGACTGGTGCTCAAATTACAGGGGAGCGGATACTTGCCCATTTATCTTTTCTACCAGTTCTCTAAGCTACTGTTTCCAGAATCTTCCAGCTCCCCACTTCCCCCTTATCATTCAAACACTGGAGCAGACTGGATTTTCCATTTGGCAGGGATGGAAATGTCATTATCCACCCAGAGTAAGGACTAAGATAGACATGACAGTGGCAGCCATTATTATTATTATTATTCACACACATTAGTTCCGTTCCCATATAAAGGGCAATGTTTACATCTAAATATGCAACATAGAAGTGAGGCAAGCGGAACTAGGACTGAGTGAAAATGTCACCCACCCACACCCAAAAAAATTGACTGCTCATTTACAGTTGGCAAAATTGGAGAGGGAGGGAAGGTGTGGATTATTTGCAAGTTTCTGTAGTGCTTGCCTGGTAACATTTCTGGCAGTGATAGGGCAAAAGGTAAGGAGACCTAACAGTAGGTTGACCGGCAGAATCACCCCTTGACTGGTCATTAGTAAGGCCACATTTGCACCATACATTTAAGGCACTCTGATGTCACGGCTTCCCCTCAAGAATTCTGGGAGCTGTAGTTTGTTAAAGGTGCTGAGAGTTGTTAGAAGAGACCACTTTCCTTTGCAGATCTCCAGTTCCCATAGTTCCCCGAGAAGAGAGGTGGATTGTTAAACCACTCTGTGAGGGGAATAGGTAGGGTTGCCATATTTCAAAAAGTAAAAACCAGGACGCAACAAAAGTTGTTGAACTTTTATTATTGCCTAAGATCCAGGACAAAGTACCGCCTTTCGGAAATTCTGGGGCAAGAAGTTCCATTCTGATCCATGTTTGCCATATTTAGCTCTGTTTCCATTCTTCATTCGTTTGACTTCTGACAAAAAACTATGTTATTTCTCTTGTTGTCAGCTGTTTGGCAGAACTTTACATAGTTAATTATGTAATTAATTACACAGTTAATTATGTAATTATTCTGTTACTCCATACCATTCATTTCGATGGGAAGGAAACATCAGTTACGTATTGTTTGGAGACTGAAAACAGCAAACGGCGATCATATCTGTCAAATTGATTTGCATTCCAGATGTGGGATGAAAAAGTGAACATTGGCAAGTTAAGCTTCTGTTTCCATCAGAATTCTCCAATGCTCCGTTCAGCCTAATGAACCAGCCTCTAGTGATTTTCAGCTGGGCACTTTTCCATTTTGAACGTATGTTTTTAAATAAAAAAAACCAAAACCACTAGTACCATCAATTTAGCCCCCGCTGCAAACCACCACCACCCTTGCATAATGTAGCCTTGATATGAGAGGCAATTTTGTGTGTGGAAAATGCTAGGACCTAAAAAATGGCCACCCAAAATCTACCTCAAAATCCGCTTTCGTCATCTGAAACCGCCCCATTTTGTCCTGACCCCTGATTTCATGCCCCAAATTTGTGACCAAAAAGCTCCAACACTTCAGGGACTTCTCTCCTCTGCATGACTCACTTTCAACAATGGATTCAGGCTGGAAAAAATATTCTTTGGAACAGTGGCGCATGGGGCAGTAGATTCAATTCACCTAGCAAAAGGTGTGTACCTTTTGATTTTGGGGGAAAAAACACACCTCCCATTCCTTTACAAATGATAAATATGGCAGCCCCCAACATGTTGAGCTCACGTACTGGGGAGTACATCTTGCGGCACCCGCTGGAAAGTAAACACCATTACATTTTGCGCTGCATGAATGGATTTGGGTCTAATTTACAAAACAGCTGCAGTAATTTCAGAATAATTCATGTTGGCTAAGATAGCATGGTGTCCTGCATGTGACTCTGGATTTAACAGGAGCTTCTACTGCTGCTCCTCCTCAGAACTTGAGTGACAAATTCCTCCGTGAGCTCACTCCACAAACAATAGATTTGTTGACTCAAATCACAGATGTCGGCCGTCACATATACTGCAGCATTGTTGAAAACAATGGATAAAAAGCACATTCAGAAAATAAATCATTCCAAGGGGTTTTTTATTTACTAATGCATCAGGGCGGATACGCTGTTTTTACAGATGTAGGTAGGAGTGGCCTTCGATGCCTGAGATTTGTGTTTTCAGAACCTACCCTATTCTTCTGAAGGTAGCATGCTGAACTGTTTTTAATTCTGAGTTTTTAATTGTTGTATCCTGCCCTGGGACCTGCTTTTGAAGGGCAGGTAATAGATCTACTACTAGTAGTACTACTGCTAATAAAAACAATTTCCAATAGATATGCTTATATTTGAAAATGTATTTGAAGTTGGTGCAACCAACTTTTCTTTCTTTCTTTCAGGCTGAGCCCAGAAATATTCATGAAACGGCCAGTGGTGGAAGGCAACAGGTGGAGATTAGACTGCATTTTGAGGCGGAAAGCTGTAAGTTTTCTGTGCTCTCCAAGTCTTTACACAGCTCTGAAAGCTAAGCCCAGAGGCACTGAGTTCCGCCTGACTTGGGGTGGGCGCTCGTCGTGTGTGTGTGACATCACACATTTGACACACGCTTGTGACATCATGTGTGTCTGGAGGAGACCGCTAGGCCTGACAAGGCCCAACACCACTATTAAGCCTCCCCCCACATACTTTAGGGGGCTGAGGTGTCCTCATCCCCATAGAGTTAGCGCCTATGGCTAGGCCAGTATTATCCCCATACTGCAGACAGGAAACTGAGGCTGAAAGAGGGTGGTTCACTTGTAAGCACTTGATGAAACTGAAGTGTTATAGTAATTCTAAGGTCTCAAATATAGAATGAATGTTGACAATTGCACAAGGCAAACACATATACATAAGTACATAAGCCATAAAATAGTAGAGGAGAGCAATCCAAAAGACATCTTGGCTCTCCTAAAGGCTCTAAATATTTCCTCTGCCTCCTTAATCCCCCTTAGCTGAGAACACATAGGCAGACAGCAACCAGGGGAAGTTCTTGAAGAGATTCCTCTCTTATATCTATGAACTTCCTGTGTCTTAATGGTCCTTGTTTGCCCAGATGCTCTGCATTGAGGGATGTCTGACCGGCATCCTGATGGTCTTACCAAACCCTGTTCCCCCTCTGAAACAGCCATAGCTTGAGGACAGGGGAAGGAGTAACAAGAGGTAGAGATTAGGAGCCTTCATTGGATGCAAACCAGGGTTCCAGAGCCTTTGTAGAGTTTATAGGTGTTCCATCTGAACTCTTAGGAAGCCCAGCTGATTTTTGTTGTAAGCTGAAGCAGACTTGCCCGTCGTTAATCCTGTGTTCCTGCCTGGTCTTGGCTGTACTCTTCTCTGCGTACTCACTTTGGCCAACTGCGAATGATATAAACATTGATAACGGTAGATAGCATAAATTGGCTTTTCGAGAAGTTGCCATCGCAGTGCAGCCTGATTTATAATACGTGCCTGCTTTCAGAATGGATTCTCATTACACGGATAATGGTTGGCATCAATCTCCTCCAAGGGAGATAGAGATCTAATTAGGAGAGAATTTCGCTTGGCTGTCTCCATACTCCATACTCTATTCTTATGTGGGCCGGAGCGTGATATTGAGCTTGAGGTGAAAGATTATTTTAATGGGATCTTTCTGTCATCATCATAAAAGGCCTCGGTCAGGAAAACCTTAAGTGCCTTCTCAAGCATTTACGGGTCAGAAAGGATTACTCCCTTCGTGGCAAATGGGCTCCTTCCCTGAATATTGCCTTGCACTCTGGGACTGAGATAGAAATCAAACAATCCATAACATTCAGACTCACGAAAGAGTAGTGAGTAGATGCAGAGAGAACACAAGATTCTTTATCACACTAGAGGGGAAAACAGTTTTCTTGGACGCTGCACGCGGGGGCGAGTTTGTTCTGATTTCAGAACTTGGGATTTCTAGGCCAGTCCTGTGATTAGTATTTTTTCAGGGTTGGTGTGAGGAACCTTTGACTCTCCAAATGTTGTTAAACCTCAATTCCCATTACCTCTGATCATTAGCCATGCTTTCTGGGACTGATGGGAGCTGTAGTTTATCAACACCTAGAGAACCAAAGGTTCCTTGCTCTTGCTTTGGGGACTAACGAGATTTTAAACGCTGAGTATTGTTAGAGTGAGTTTTTGGTTATTAAAGTATTCTTTATTTAGCTATATAATTATTTATAGCCAGTCTAAATTGGCTATAAAACACAACGCAAGAAAAACTTACAATAGCAGCACTGTTAACAAACATTTAAAAGCATAGACCAGCTAAAATAAATGTCCTTTGCAATATAGAATAGCAGTATAGACTGTCTTGCCAGAGTGGTGCATGCTCTAGTTATCTCCCGCTTGGACTACTGCAATGCACTCTACGTGGGGCTACCTTTGAAGGTGACTCGGAAACTGCAATTAATCCAGAATGCGGCAGCTAGACTGGTGACAGGGAGTGGCCGCCAAGACCATATAACACCGGTCCTGAAATATCTTCATTGGCTCCCAGTACATTTCCGAACACAATTCAAAGTGTTGGTGCTGACCTTTAAAGCCCTAAACAGCCTTGGTCCTGTATACCTGAAGGAGCGTCTCCACCTCCATCATCCAGCCCGGACACTGGGGTCCAGCGCCGAGGGCCTTCTGGTGGTTCCCTTGCTGCAAGAAGTGAGGTTATAGGGAACCAGGCAGAGGGCCTTCTCAGTAGTGATGCCCGCCCTGTGGAACACCCTCCCAGCAGATGTCAAGGAAATAAACAACTATTTTACTTTTAAAAGACAACTGAAGGTGGCCCTGTTTAGGGAATTTTTAATGTCTGATGCTGTATTGTTTTTAATATTCAGTTGGAAGCTGCCCAGAGTGGCTGGGGAAACCTAGCCAGATGGGCAGGGTGTAAATAATAAATTAGTATTAGTATTAGATCCAGTTTGCATGCAGCTCTAAACCAAACCATGGCTTAGCTCAAACAAGCAAATGTGCAGGTTTCTGGTGCAAAGATTGTGGCCATGGTGTTCCTCCACTGTAGAATCATAGAATCATAGAGTTGGAAGAGACCACAAGGGCCAACGAGTCCAACCCCCTGCCAAGCAGGAAACACCACCAGAGCACTCCTGACATATGGTTGTCAAGCCTCTGCTTAAAGACCTCCAAAGTAGGAGACTCCACCACACTCCTTGATAGCAAATTCCACTGTCGAACAGCTCTTACTGTCAGGAAGTTCTTCCTAATGTTTAGGTGGAATCTTCCTTCTTGTAGTTTGGATCCATTGCTCCGTGTCCACTTCTCTGGAGCAGCAGAAAACAACCTTTCTCCCTCCTCTATGTGACATCCTTTTATATATTTGAACATGGCTATCATATCACCCCTTAACCTCCTCTTCTCCAGGCTAAACATGCCCAGCTCCCTTAGCCGTTCCTCATAAGGCATCGTTTCCAGGCCTTTGACCATTTTGGTTGCCCTCCTCTGGACACGTTCCAGTTTGTCAGTGTCCTTCTTGAATTGTGGTGCCCAGAACTGGACACAGTACTCCAGGTGAGGTCTGACCAGAGCAGATTACAGTGGCACTATTACTTCCCTTGTTCCTGCTTTCTCTTGGGCTAAGCCATGGTTTGGCTCCCCATTACCTCCAGACCTAGGCTGGTAGTTTGTCTCTCCCAGGAGAACCATGAGCTGCAACCAAGTTTCTTGATTTACTGCTCGTGGTTTCTCTGGAGGTGGCAACGATGTGGCTGCAGTCTTCACTCTGCCAACCTGAATATTTGCTTGTCCATGGTTAAAACCAGGAGGAAGGATCAAGAAGCAACCCGTAAGTCAGTATCAGGAGACAGGACCAAAGAACAAATAAGGTTATAGGAACACTCCAGAGCTCAGGAAGACCTTGTTGTTCAAGTGAAGCTCAATCGGAACAGAAAGTCCTTTTATACTCCTGCCTGGATGGGCAGAGTTAGTCCAGGGCTTCAGAACAGTTCACTGAGAAGCTGCTAGAGACAGCTCAGTAGCTTGCCATAGCAGCTCATGCGAGAAGAGTCCACATAAACTTCCCTGGGAAGCAAATTCCACAGCAGCATGCCACTACCAAAAAGACCCTGCTCCTAGTTAATCACCATAAGGTGGGTCTGGAGAATGATGGCTTAAGTATATGGGCAGATTTATCTAGGGAAATGCCGTTCATGACTAGCAGAAGCAAAATAAGGAAAAGATATACAATTATTATTATTATTATTGTACCTTGTTTGCTGTACACAGGCAACAGACTTCCGTTTTCCTCCACAGTGGGAGACCTGGAATTTGGTCTTGCAAACGAAAGAGAGTGTGTTATAAAATGACCACAAACCATCTTGTTTCTCACCGGTGGTCAGGTCTGCATAGAGTCGTAATTCCTGTTTTGTTTCTTGACAGCAACAAGGGGTGAAAATCTTTGTGATGCTCTATAAAGAGGTGGAGCTTGCTCTTGGCATCAACAGTGAGTACAGCAAGCGTACCTTAATGCACCTGCACTCCAACATCAAGGTATTCGTGCCCTTTATGATGTGCATGCTTATTAATTCCTTTTATAAAATTCATATTAAAAAAGAAATACTGTATTTTTCCGCGTATAAGACGATATTTTTTTCCTTGGAAATAATAGGCAAAATTATTTCGGGTTGTCTTATACACGGATAGCAGAGGGGGCACGGGCGATTAATGGCAGCAGCCAGCAGGAGATTGGCAGCGGCGATTGGGTGTGTGATTGGTTGCTGCGGCAAGGCCTGCTGATGATTGGCTGTGGGAATTGGGCCATCTATTTATGGTAGCGGCGAGGCATGCGTGCAATTGACTGTGGTTGCGTTGAGGTGGCAGGTGGGCTTTTGGCAGCGAGCGTGCAGCCGATTGGTAGCCACGACGTTGCATGCGATTTGCAGCGGTGGGCAGGCTGTAGAGCGATTAACGGCTATTTGGACTATTTTGTTGCGGTCCAAAAAAAGGGGGAGGTTGTCTTATACACGGGGGCGTGCTATGCACGGAAAAATACGGTACTATACCATCCTGAGGTTGTATCTTCAGGATCAGCTTAGGAAGAAGCAGCCCTTTTGGAGAGGATGCCATGGTTTTTTTAATATATATAATAGGTGTGACATTTTCAAAGCAGTTTCCCCTCAATTAGGGAATGGAGTATGCTGGAGAGGACGGAGGTGACTGTCTGGTACACCGAACAGAACCTCCCACACTGTAGCATTATGCTGCTGTTCTCACTTGTAAATTGTAACCGTGAAATGTAAAGTCTTCTCAGGGATTTAGAAATTGTCTTTGAAAACCATTGGCAGCTTTTCTTGCAACATAACCTGAGCTTAAAGTTGGGTTTTCCCCCTCTCTTTTCCATGCAGGTAATGAGGCACCCAGATCACGTGTCTTCAACCGTTTATTTGTGGGCTCATCATGAGAAACTGGTGGTCATTGACCAGTCCATAGCCTTTGTCGGAGGCATCGACTTGGCTTATGGCAGGTGGGATGACAATGAGCACCGACTGACTGACGTCGGCAGCGCAAAACGAATGACAGCGACCAAGTCTGCATCTGTGGTCAACCTCTCAGTGAGTTCAGATCCCACAATCACAGCTGTTGGTCTGGGGGATGCATAGATCTCCAGAGCTGTATCTGAGATTGCTTCTCTGTTCATACTTGGGGTAGATGAATCTGTCGGTTTTGGTTCTCTCCATTTCTCATTTTTAAAATCTTAAATTCAGCACTTCACATTTCCGCAGCAATCTACAATTTGATTTTTTAAAAAAATCCTCAGCATTTTAGTGCGAATTTCTCCTAATAAACACAATTTTGAATGCAGCTATGAAAAATATACGCGGGTGGTGCTGTGGTCTAAACCACAGAGTCTAGCGCTTGCCAATCAGAAGGACGGTGGTTCAAATCCCCGCGACGGGGTGAGCTCCCGTTATTCAGTCCCAGCTCCTGCCCACCTAGCAGTTCGAAAGCACATCGAAGTGCAAGTAGATAAATAGGTACCACTCCGGCAGGAAGGTAAACGGCGTTTCCGTGTGCTGCTCTGGTTTGCCAGAAGAGGCTTAGTCATGCTGGCCACATGACCTGGAAGCTGTACACTGGCTCCCATAGCCAATAAAGCAAGATGACCGCCGCAACCCCAGTCTTCCGCAACTGGACCTAATGATCAGGGGTACCTTTACCTTTACCTATGAAAAATATACACTTTTTTTTTGCTGTATGTACATTTGTAGCCCTGGTCCCGGCCCTCATTTAGGCTGACCCACAGTTGGGGGGGGGGCTAGGAGCATCTCCTTCTTCCCTTTGCAGTTGAGATTCCTGCCTTGCAGGGGGTTTGACTAGTGACCCTTGGGGTCCCAACCAACTCTACAATTCTATGGGACTATGATTGACTTCATGGGAGAGAATTTGGCTTTGCAATTGCTTGGAGAATGTTGATAGAGCCGTTCGTGGATGCATGCAACCAGCCCATCAACCTTTCCAATAGCCTCTCGCGTGCAAGTATATGAACCCTTCTAGCTTTCTGCAGGAGTGAGTGTTCAGTCATTTTATTGGCCCATCTGCCTTCAAAACGGCCTTTGAAGACTGTACCATGTTCTCCCCACCACCACCACCACCACCACTGTTTGGACGAGCCCTTAACCTGTCTTCTTTCCTGCCTCAAGCCTTCAGCTGAACCCACTGATGAACAGCCAGCCACCATGCCTCAACCAGAGCCCCCAATGAAGCTGCAGTTGCAGGAGAACAACGATGAATCTCTGGACCCTTTGAGGATGAAAGGAATAGGGAAACCCAAGAGATTTGCCAGGTTCAGCATCTACAAGCAGCTCCACCGGCACGGCCTACACCACGCAGACAGCGTGAGCAGTATAGACAGCGACTCCAGTGAGTGGGTCTTCACTGTTTTGATGGGCGGTGGGTATAAGGCAAGAAGGACTTAAGATTTTGCCGTCACGTGAATGTTCAGTCAAGAAAGGCTGTGGTGTTTATCGCCTCCTGGATCTCAAAGCAGGATACCATCTAGGGAAAAAAGTTAGCTGTTCCAAGAACAAAAATGCTTGGCGTTTATATTACATTTATGTCTTCTGTCCCTGAAGTAGATTAGGCTGAGAGACAGTGAGCTTTATGGGGATTAAAGCCAGGATCTCCTCACTCCTAACCACTCCCCTGTGCTGGATCTCAAGGGTATGTGAAGTGCTGATATACGTTATATTGGCAATCCTTTCCAAAGTCGTGTGTAAGCGCTATTATAGCCATAACACAGATAGAGCAATTGAGGCTTTGAACCCATTTGCTTGCTTCGGGGCTTGTTTGTTTATCAAAGGATTGAAATTGCTAGGGACATTGCCAAAATTAGAAATGGCAAAAGACTTTCTAGGTGTAAAAGGAAAGAATTAGGAAAGAAAGCAAAGGAGAATAGAAGGGAAGGGGTGAGCTCCTGGCGGCTGTGCAGTTTGAACCAGGGACTAGCTTTGGCATCCATGCTGGGTGTTGCCCGTGGGGTAACGTTGATGTGCGGTTTGTTGAGTTCTCCAATAAATCTCTGTGTTTTCCTGTTTGGGGCAGATAAAGGCTCTATCCGGAGCATGAAAACTGGCGTTGGAGAGCTTCTGGGTGAAACGAGGTTCTGGCATGGGAAGGATTATTGCAACTTTGTCTTTAAAGATTGGATTCAGCTTGATAAACCCTTTGCTGGTAAGCACTATTGCAATTGGGAACCAGTATCATTTCTGCACCCATTTTGTCTTTGGTCAGGGGAAACTCCCCAAACTGGTGTTCCTTGGTGTGTTGGGTTCAGTTGCATGGCGAATTCCCGCCTCCCCCCGGTGGAAATAAAGACACATGACACAAATATTTAGGTTAATGGGCAAAAAATGGCCACAACTTTATTGGTTACAGGAATGAGCGGTATTGGCATAAGCATTGGTCCTAACCGACTATCCAGCTTCAGCCCGATTGCTTGAAGACTGGGAAGGGTTAACCACCAGTAGAGGGAGTCCTGCTGATGCACATCAACTAGGAACTCCCCTGGGGTCACCGCTCGGGGGCGTGCCTTAGGCCCTCACCTCCATAGGCTTCGGACAGGGCCACACCTCCCAGAATGCTTTACCAGACTACCCTTCGATATTTGGGGGAGGTGATGGCGCTTCCTCCCCCCTTCATCTACATGACAATACCCCTACCAATGCCTAACCGCCAATGCTGAGGACGTTGTGACGATTTGCTAGGCGAAAAACCAAGTGGCTGGTGCCAATTTGCCAAGTGGAAAAAATTCCTACTAGGCCCCTTAACGGTAACCAACCAAGGTCCATAGCAAGGTCAAAAGGAAAACCTAAAGGGTGGGAGGGTGGGAAACCCGATGAGCTGAGGTGGCAAAAGAGGGAGATTCCCTGGCTGCGCCAGTGTGATATCGCACAAGCCACGCTCCCCCCAGGCCAGCTGATTGGCTGACCAGGGGATGACTCAGCCAGGGATCCCCTCAATCGTGCGGAGGCTGAGATCCAGCCCCCGCGCACGTGGAGAGGGCGTGAAGCCCGCAACTCCACCTCCTCTTGAGTTCGGAAGTGGTTTTCACACAGCACATTGGGACTGCTGCTGCTGCTTCTGTCTTTGATGATCACTCATAGCCGAGTAAGGTTGTCTTCCATGAACACAGTCTTCACAGTGAGTCAGTAAGTGACTGTGGAGGCCAATTCTGGATCCACACATCCTTCCACAGTGGGGGCATTGGTTTCCGCATGGGAGTTGATCATGGTGAGGGTTTGCCAAGCGTACCTTCCTCTTAGCACGTTTCTCCCTTGCATCCTGAGTTCAAGCATCTTCAAAGTCCACAACAGCTTTGGCAAAGGCTGTTCTCCAATTGGAGCACTCGCAGGCCAGTGTTTCCCAATTGTTGGTGTTTATACTACATTTTTAAAAAAGATTTGCTTTGGGAGAGTCTTTAAACCTCTTTTGTTGACCGCTGGCATTGCGCTTTCCAATTTTAAGTTCAGAATAGAGTAGTTATTGGGGCAGCAACTCCCACGCTATTGAGCACAGATCTTTGAAGGTTGTCCACATAGTTTTTAAGAGAGTTGAATGTGGGTTAAGATGCCTTAAAACCAGTTTTTCCAGGATCCTAGCATTTATCACAACTTTTTCCAACCTTCCCCCAGCTCCCCACAATTGGACATTTGAGATGTAACATGCATCCTTCCTTCCTTGGAGATTTTTAAGCAGAGGTTGCATGGCCATCTGTCATGAAGGATCTAGTTGAGATTGCGGGGGGTTGGACTAGATGGCCCTTGGGGTCCCTTCCATCTCTACAGACTATGATTCTGTAAGCCATGATTTCCTGCTACATGAATGTGTCATGACAAGCCTTAGGGTCATGCCCTTCCCCACCTCCTCTTTTGTGCACCAGCGGATATTGAAAGTTTTTGCCTGTGGTTTTAAACAAACCACGGTTCCCGATAGTGTTCAAATATACGGAACTGTGGTTTGTTTGAATTCTAGTTAGTGAGAACAAATCAGACCAGGTCATGGTTTTAGTGCTGGCCCCAGACATTTTGCTTAAATAGTGTCCTACCCCATTGCTAGGCTCAGTGCTTCAAAAAGTCTTGCTGCATCATTCAGACACTAGTTCCTGCCTTCACCTATTCTCCTGCTTGTAGCACAACCTGATGCACTTAACCTGCTGCATTGCAGGGTCAGGCCTACAGGGCTTTAGGTCATCTTTGTTAATCAACCAGAGCATAAGCAAACCAGTTCGCCAAGATTGAGCGTCATAGGAAAGTAGGGTTAGTTTTAAACTGGAAGTAGAATCTTGCAATCTCTTTAATGGCTTGAAAGAGGAGGAGGGAAGTGCTTTGACTAATTCGTTTCCTGCTGCATCTTAACCAGCACTTGATTTCATGGAACATCTCCATTATGAGCTAGTGAGTCTGTAGTGTAATGAATCATACCGTATATAGTCCAGCACCTTCTTTGCCACATTACCCAAGCAAATACCTATGGGAAGCATATCTAGGGCCCCTTTTAAAGCACTGCACATTTAAAGCACTATTATACCACTTAAAGTGGACATGGGTTTCCCCCAAAGAATTCTGGGAGCTGTAGTTTGTTAAGGACATTGAGAGTTTTTAGGAGACCCCTATCCTCCTCACAGAGCTACAAGTCTCAGGACTCAGCTGCAAATAAAACATTTAAAGTGTGTTGTAAAGTGCATTATACAAACATGGCACTAGATGGCGAAGGTGAGCTATGGCAAATTCAATATATTTTTCAAAATTTATTTTTTAATAAAAAAAGCATTTTCACAACTTTTTTTTTTGTGTGTGTAGATTCTACCTCAGAGTGGTTTAACTATCAGTCCCTGTTCCCAGGAATCTCTGGAGAGGGTATCTTCATGAAGGGAATTGTGGCCTCATTACAACACCCATAGCTAACTACAGTTCCCAGAATTCCTTGGGGTAGGCTATGCCCGTTTAAAGTGGTATGATACAGTGGTACCTCGGCTTACATATGCTTCAGGTTACATATGCTTCAGGTTACAGACTCCGCTAACCCAGAAATAGTACCTCGGGTTAAGAACTTTGCTTCAGGATGAGAACAGAAATCGTGCTCTGGCGGCGCGGCAGCAGCGGGAGGCCCCATTAGCTAAAGTGGTGCTTCAGGTTAAGAACAGTTTCAGGTTAAGAATGGACCTCCGGAACGAATTAAGCACTTAACCTGAGGTACCACTGTACTGCTTTAAATGCATAGTGCAAATTGGACCAAAATTCCAGGTGATACTTCTCAGGTAGATCATGTACGCTTCCTTTTCTGCCTACATAGACTTCATTGATCGCTACACCATGCCCAGGATGCCATGGCATGACATTGCCTCGGTGGTACACGGGAAAGCTGCCCGGGATGTGGCTCGGCATTTCATTCAGCGCTGGAACTTCACAAAGGTGAGTTTGTGTTGATGGAAGCGCTGAGCCTGCATAACTACCTCCTTGTAGTTTCTTAGTTTATACGCTGAGTTCTATGCAGAGCCCCATTCTGAGGCTTGACCTACAAAGGCAGCAGAATGAGGAGGAGACGAAACAGGAGAGTTCTAAGGTGTGAGAATGGGACGTGGGTGGTGCTGTGGTGTAAACCACAGAGCCTTGGGCTTGCCGATCAGAAGGTCGGTGGTTCAAATCCCCGCAACGGGGTGAACTCCCATTGTTCGGTCCCAGTTCCTTCCAACCCAGCAGTCTGAAAGCACGTCAAAGTGCAAGGAGATAAATAGGTACCACTCCGGTGGGAAGGTAAACAGCGTTTCCGTGCGCTGCTCTGGTTCGCCAGAAACGGCTTAATCATGCTGGCCACATGACCCGGAAAAACTGTCCGTGGACAAACGTCTCCTCCCTCAGCCACTAAAGCGAGATGAATGCTACAATCCCAGAGTCGTTCGCGACTGGACTTAACTGTCAGGGGTCCTTTACCTTTAAGGTGTGAGAATAGACTGCACCACTTCAGTAGGCAGGGAAGCTGGGCAAAAAACTTTCTCTCTGATTTTCAGGTGGGGTGGGGTTGCTCACAGGGATATGGGCCTGCATAAGGAAGCATTCACAAATTCTATGAAGTTTTTAATGGTTGATGTTTTATTGTGCTTTTAGTATTTTGTTGGGAGCTGTCCAGAGCGGGCAGGGGCAACCCTGTCAGGTGGGGGGCGTATCGGGGAATATGCATAGGATTGTAACTTGATGTTAAAACTGAACATATGGAAGTCTGACAGTGTATTTTATGCTTCTTTTGTGGTTGTTCTTTCCAAGATCATGAAGCCCAAATACAGATCCCTTTCCTACCCCTTTCTGTTGCCGAAATCTCAGCAGACGGCTGACGAGTTGAAGTACCAGGTCCCCGATGCCGTGTGTGCCAGCGTGCAGGTAAGGCTGCCATTTGTTGTAGGCAATTTACAACTTACACACACATACACACACAGGCGTAAGGTGAGTTTTTAGAGTTCTCATGAGAAGCCTCGTAAAACACCCCTGAAACTGAAACTGAAACTGCCATAAACTACTAGAACAAATGCCATTTCTTTTTAATAGACTGCACTAGATCTTTGACATCTCAGGAGACGCCGTAAAAGAGATGTTTCCTCTCCAGTCCTCCTTTTTAGCACTCACAGTTCTTGATTAAAAGCATAGCCATAGGTAAAGGTAAAGGGACCCCTGACCATTAGGTCCAGTCATGACCGACTCTGGGGTTGTGGCGCTCATCTCGCTTTATTGGCCAAGGGAGCCGGCGTACAGCTTCCGGGTCATGTGGCCAGCATGACTAAGCCGCTTCTGGCGAACCAGAGCAGCGCACGGAAACGCCGTTTACCTTCCCGCCGGAGCGGTACCTATTTATCTCCTTGCACTTTGACGTGCTTTTGAGCTGCTAGGTTGGCAGGAGCAGGGACTGAGCAACGGGAGCTCACCCCATCGTGGGGATTCGAACCGCCGACCTTCTGATTGGCAAGTCCTAGGTTTAACCCACAGCGCCACCCGCGTCCCTATAGCTATAGAGAACCTCAACTAATAACAGAGCGATGATGACTCAGAAGTGAGTCCCACTCTGTAGTCAACATGTTTAGGACTCCAGCCTAAATTACTAGTCCTTGTGGCAAGACAGAGAGTCTTTGAAAATATTATTATAGCTGTATTTTGTAACCATAAGGTTCTTTAGTCTCTATTGCGATTTATGGGGTTTAATGGATGATGTTGGATATTTGGGATAAGCTGTACTCGAGTTCTCTGTTACATCTCTTGAATTTCGTTAATGACATGAGGCACTCCTTGGCCCAGACTGTATAGAATTTTTGCACAAATGATCTTCTGAAGAACTGTGTGGACTCAGTCTGCCACTGAGCTCTCTGCTCAGTATTAGAAGCCAGTTCCGTTGCTGCAATGGGGATGAGATGAACTTGTCAGGTTCTCTTTCCTCAGAATTGTTGGAAAAACACCCCTGGAAATGGCTGCCAACTTCCCAGGTCTTTGGAGCATCTCTCTGGTGGTCCTCCCTGGCTGTAAATCTCCCTCAGTCCAGAGAGACCGGTGATAGGCGTCCCCTCTCTCCTGAAAAGAGCACGCTAGTCTTCTGGCATATCATAGCAGAAAAAGGACTCAATCGTAGTTCTAAAACTACTTTATTTACAGTCTTATACAGTGGTGCCCCACAAGAGGAATGCTTCGCAAGATGGAAAACTCGCTAGACGAAAGAGTTTTCTGTTTTGGAGGTGCTTCGCAAAACGAATCTCCTATGGGCTTGCTTCGCAAGACGACAATGTCTTGCGAGTTCCTGCTGGTTTTTTTTCCTCCCCCCCCTTTTTCTAAGCCGCTAAGCCGCTTATCAGCTGATCCGATCAGCAGATAAGCTGATAAAAGCAGCTAAAAGCCGCTAATAGCGCTAAGCCGCTTATCAGCTGATCCGATCAGCAGATAAGCCGCTAAAAGCCTCTAAAAGCCGCTAATAGCGCTAATCCTTCAATGGGCTTGCTTCGCAAGACGAAAAAAACCGCTAGACAAAGAGAATCACAGAACGGATTCTTTTCGTCTTGCGAGGCACCACTGTATACAGAGACTCCATCAGTACGTCTGTGCTCTCTGAACACCAGCACAGAACTGCGACACAGGCAGAAGTGAAACTAACTTCCACTAGTTCTTAGCAGGAAGAGATAATACAGACTTCCTTTCTCACACTCTCTCAGACACTCACATGATGTATACAAATCATAGTACCACTCACTGGTACAGCTGGAGCAGCTCGGATTGATAAAAATGCTAACACGTACCAGCTGCAGAAATGGTCAGGCATTGGTTGCCAGGGGCCAGGAGACTCTACAGATCATCATCAGTCAGCCTCTGACTTTATCTGCAGCTCCTTCTGTTCCATCTCCATCTTGCGGATAGAGAGCTGGGATCTGTCAGGGGCCAGGACAGATGATCCCCAAATGCACACTCTGAACTTATCCCTAATTATAGTGCACCTGTGTTTAGATCCGAATCGTTGCCTGCTTTGGGAGCCAGTATTGGCTGAATAGCATGGTTTACATATAATCAATTAGTAAGCAATAAATAAAATGGCAACCAGCAGGATACAGCTGCTGAAAGGACCATAACCCCTGGAGCAGGTAAGCCTCTCCAGGGTGCAAATGAGGAACGAATGAGTTCCCGTTGCTCTGTCCCAGCTCCTGCCAACCTAGCAGTTTGAAAGCACACCAGTGCAAGTAGATAAATAGGTACCACTGTGGTGGGAAGGTAAACTGCCCTGGCTTAATTCTGGTTTGGTTTGCTGCCCTGCCCCAGATGATTGCCTGGTGTTTCAGTCAAAGTTTCGATGTTATTAGGGCTTTTAAGATCTTCTATATACTGTTGATGTTCCCTACAGCTAGTTTAAAACTAGATTTAAAACTAGCTGGATGGAACATCAAGAGTATAAAAGATCTTAAAAGCCCCAATAACATTGAAACTTTAAGACTGGAACGCCTGGGGAAAGGAAAAAAATCTCCACCTGGTGCTGAAAAGACCCCAACTTCGGTGTCAGGCCAGATTCTCTAGGGAGGATGTTCCACAATCAAGATGCCAACACAAAAAATACCCTGCCCCACATAGGTACCTCACAAACCTCATTTGGCAGGGGCAGGCAGCAAAGGACCTCATGCAACGTTAAGATGTGGGAAGGTGTATATGGGAGGCACAATCCTTCAAGGAACTTGATCCCTAGCTAGTGTGGGCAATACTGAGCTATATACGAACCAATAGTCTGACTCAACATTTGGCAGCTTCTTATATGCCTCCCCAAAAGCACTGGCTCTCAGCTTTCGTTCCCTAATTGCATAGTGGAAGGAATATTGACCTGCCTAAGAGGACAGAAGTGTTAGAGATTCTTTTGTACATTTAAATATATTATTAGTCATATTAATGGCTTTTTCTTTTCTTTTTTTAGAAGCAAGCACTATATATATATATATATATATATATATATATATATATATATATATATATATATATATATATATATCGCAAATGTTTTCCTTAAGGCACAGGTCTGAATTAGCAAAACAGGACAATTCAATGTTTCTCAGTTTTTGCAATGAGGATAGGTGATTGCAACGAGATAAAAACTTGACTGGTACATGGATGATTAAAAAACAAGGAATAGATGGGTGATAGATGGATAGATGATATATAGATAGATAGATAGATAGATAGATAGATAGATAGATAGATGGATGATAGACAGATAGATAGATAGATGATAGATAGATAGATAGATGAGAGAGAGAGAGAGAGAGAGAGAGAGAGAGAGAGAGAGAGAGAGAGAAGCATTTTAGGCCTTGTTTTATTGCTGGTTTTTAATGTTAACATTATTTTCATTGTGTGAATCGCATCAAGGGACTTCATATAAAAAGCACCTAATAAATATAATTCTAACGAACACCTGATCTTTCCCTTTTTAGGTGCTCCGCTCTGCTACGGACTGGTCGGCTGGGATCAAGTACCATGAGGAATCCATTCATTCTGCTTATGTTAGCGTGATAGAAAACAGCAAACACTATGTCTATATAGAGGCAAGTAGTCGCCATCTGTAGGTATAAAGAACACAGCAGGAAATCAGCACCACATTCTAAAAGTATTATTATTACCTGCATTGTTTCTGCTTATCTGTTCGAAGCTGTTCTCGAAAAATCTCCAGTCGTGAACATCTTTACCTTTTAGTAAAGTGTGTATTTACATATACAGTAGTACCTTGGGATGCGAACGGGATCCGTTCCGGAGCCCCGTTCGCATCCCGAAGTGAACGTAACTCGTGCCCGCTCTTCTGCGTGTGTGCAGGTCACGTTTCAGCGCTTCTGCGCATGCGCATGACGTCATTTTGACGGTCTGCGCATGTGCGCGTGGCGGAACCCAGAAGTAACGCGCTCTGTTACTTCCGGGTCGCTGCAGAGCGCAACCCAAAAATGCTTAACCGGAAGTGTATTCATCCTGAGATATGACTGTAGATGTGAAACACCAAACAGATTAGTCATCTGGGTGAAATCCAGACAAAGTAAAGATATATTAAAGTGTAGCTGGCACCCATTGAAACTGCTGGGGCAGAACAGCAGCAGGTGGATTCATAGAACTGTAAAGTTGGAGGGAACGCAAGGGTCATTTGGCCCAATCCCCTGTAATGTAGGAATCTTTTGCCGAATGTGAGGCTCGAACCAACGACCTTGAGATTAAATGTCTCATGCTCCTATCTTGAGTTAACCCAGAGACAATGAGAGGAAGAGCCAACTGATTCCAGTTTTGTTCCCAACTTTTGCCCCCATTGCCCCATACTTCCCATCCCACCCTGCCCCACACCCCTAGTGGTAACTGGTGGCCACTGGGGCTGGTAGGGCAGAAGTCAGGTAGCCCAGCAGTAGGTGGCACCAGATCCAAGGGCAGGCAGAGCCAACTAGTTCTCGTTTTGTCCCCATCCTCCTCCCTAGTGAGTTCTACAGAGGCAACATTGAGACTAAGAGGGAGGAAGCAGTCAGCCAGGGCTACCGTTGGACTGGTTGTAAGTGAGAAGGTGGACAATGTCCAGGCAGACTGAGGTTGGTGGGGCAGTGCGCCATTTTGTAGAGTCATAGAATTGTAGGGTTGGGTGGGACCCTGAGGGTCATCTAGGTTAAACCCCTTCAGTGCAGGAATCTCAGCTAAAGCATCCATGCCAGTTGGCCACCCAACCTCTCTGCTTATTTGAAGATGGCTATCATATCTCCTCCCAGTCTCCATTTTTCCAGGCTAAACATACCCAGTTTGACCCAATGGACCAGCCTCCACCGATTACAATGAATTTGAGTACAATTTGTATAGGTTTCACTTCCTTTGGGTTGCAGCCTGACTCAGAAACATCCTTCTCCTAGGGAGCCCCTTATCACCAGCATATTGGTCTTCTGAGAAACCCCCTGTGTGTTGCCAAGGATTGTGGGATCCATCCCAGGCTGCGTTCTTTGGTTTCACAGTGGGCTGGCTAGACCTGTTAATAATAATAATAATAATAATAATAATAATAATAATAATAATAATAATAATAATAATAATAGATTTCATTTATACCCCACCCTCCCCAGCCAAGACCGGGCTCAGGGCAGCTAATAACCAATAATAAAAATAAGTTGATTAAAATACAACTTAAAAAACAAGATTAAAATACAACATTAAAACATTAAGATGCAGCCTCTTCACAAGAGGAGAAAGGAAAAAAGAAAGTGGGGGAAGGAATCAAATTGACTCCAAGGCAAAGGCCAGGCGGAACAACTCTGTCTTACAGGTCCTGAGGAAAGAAATCAGATCCTGCAGGGCCCTGGTCTCATGAGGCAGAGCGTTCCACCAGGCCGGAGCCAGAGTTGAAAAGGCCCTGGCTCTGGTTGAAGCCAATCTAACTTCCTTAGGGCCCGGGACCTCTAGGGTGTTGCTATTTATGGACTTTGAGGTAGGGCATACCGGGAGAGGCAGTCCCGTAGGTACGAGGGTCCTAGGCTTTGCCATTGGGTTAGACTTTGCCATTGCCTCAGACAAATGGAAGGCACTGATAACACCCCCTTGCCAGCTGGTTTAGGATGACAACTCACATCTGCCACCACAGACATGCTTGCTGAGGCTGATAAGAGTCATAGTCCTTATGACTCTGGAGGCATCAGACTGATGGACCTAGAGTGTCTCTGGTGCTCTCCTAAGGTTGCACAGGAAGACTGGTAACTGGGCAGGCACTCTTTCAGAAGAACCTGTCTGCTATTACTGGTCTCATCACCAGCGTAGCTATGATAAGTTTCCAAGGAGCCTCAAGGTTCCACGTTTGAAAACTACTGCCTTGGCAGGTACTTCTTACAGCCGTTATCAGATTTATGAACAGCGCAGTCATTTCCCGCTTCTTTCTGTTTTGCTTTCCCACACCATAGAACCAGTTTTTCATTAGCTGTGCGGACGACAAAGTTGTATCAAACCGGATTGGTGATGCCATCGCTCACCGCATCCTCAAGGCGCACAGGTAATCTTGCTGAAAAACACAGTCTGGGTGGGGATGAAGAATGCAGCAGGGGAAATTTTGTTCCTAAGCCAAATAACTCAGCACAAACTTTAAAAAAGCATTTCTGGAGTCATTTTTCAGGGAAAAGTGGAGAACTCAAAAAACGTTTGCACGGGGTGAACTTACTGTTAAAAGACAAGGTGACTAGGGTGAGATGGGAGCACAAACTGGTTTTCCTCTAGTGATTATAATATATGGAAACTAACATGAAGATAACTAGTTCTTGGACTTGGTAAACCACAAAGACAGTCTTTACCAGTTCATGTAAAATTATTTTAAGTAATTAAACTTTTGGACCTGGTGGGACAAATGATCTTGCAAATGATGTCAGGGTCCTGGTAGGCACTGCTGTCTACATTGTCTATAATGACACCATTTTGCTCATCATGTTTTGCTACCACTTCCATTAGTGGTTCTGGCATTCCTTGCAGCTTGGGGCAGCTTGGTGTGTATAATGTCTGTCTGAATTTTCAGGGAATGGGTGGAAATCTTTGATCCAGCTGCAGATTAACTGAGTTACAAGTGTATATACTACAGTGTGTTTTTCTGAGTAGACCTTTGCGACAAAGAGATTGTGTGTGTTCAGTTCAGGGGCACCTGGGCACTGCAACATCTGGGTCTATTATCCAGTATATATCTCTACTACCTTCTTCTTCTTCTTTGGCTATCACTCGTAGCCAAGTAAGATTGTCTTCCATAAACACGGTTTTAACAATGAGTCCGTAAGTGACTGTGGAGGCCAGTTTTCGATCCACACGTCCTTCCACAGTGGGGACATTGGTTTCCGGGTGGGAGCTGATCACAGTGTGGATTTGCCAAGCGTGCCTTCCTCTTAGCACGTTTCTCCCTTGCATCCTGAGTTCGAGTGTCTTCACTTGGTAAACTCTGTTCTCCAACTGGAGCGCTCACAGGCCAGTTTATGACTGGTATAACACTGGAAAGGGGCCTCTGAAACAAATTCACTCCTAATAGTTATTTGCACCCGCTTACTTTTGGGGGCTCAGGTTAAAGCTGACAGCCTGGTTGTCGTTCTTCCTCTCCTGCTCCTAAATGCCTGAGGGGATACCTTTGGATGTTTGCATTTCTGCTTCTTTAATCATTTAAGCTCAGTGGTGCAGGGCGTGGGTGATTTCTCGACAGAAAGCAACTGGCTTTTAAGCAGGAAGAATAAAGGCTCTCCACCCACTGGGGATTCTAATATGATTAATCTGTGGATCGTTGCAGTGTTCCTAGGCCTTGTCTCTGGATAGTGATCGAGGATGTTTACAGTCTGCCCTGCGTTTCCAAAAGGCAAGCTAGTATATCAAGCCTTGCAATCACGAAGAGCAGGCTGCATTTATCTAAAGCTGGAGAAGTCAATATAAATAAAGCCGAGGGTTTTCCGCGTGTCCACAAGATCGCTGTGAGAGGAAGGAGTTTAAACAGCGATCTAAAATATAGAGGGTTGAGATGGGAAACAACACCCAGCACAATAAAACTTCGTTTAAGAGATACAGACAGAGTCTCAGAGAAGAAAAAAACAAGTAGGTGTTTTTCTCCCCTGCAGAGGGTAGGGGCGATTTGGATCAGGAGAAGGGAATAAGTGTTTCCTCCTCCAGTCCTGTTGCTTCAGTTGAATGTGGAGCGTTCCAGCACATGCATTAAAGTAATTCATAAACAAAAAACAGATCACAGATCTCCTGAGCAATCCATCCATAGACAGGGTCAGGGCCAGACTCACTAGAGCTGAGTGTGGTCAGGGCTTGAACCTTCAAGCGTTTCTTAGCTCTTTCACCTTCTCGTATGTCTGCTGTTACCTGACTTCCCTTGTTGTAAACTGCCTGTTTCTCATTCCTTCCTTGGCTGAAAGTGTTCCAGACATTTTTGCAAAACCTGGGGATCTTGTTAGCGGAACAAATTATGCAAATGCACACACACATTAGCATAATTCTAATTGGAAGCCTTGGGTTTCCATGGTGCAGAAAATAGCACTTTTTCTTTTTAACAGCACAGTATATGCTTGCCTTGGTATAATTGTGATTCAGGTGGTGCAGTCGTCGTAGCAGAATGCATTCCTGTCAAATCAAACCAGTTCATTCACAGCCTCCAGAGCCATTTCCTGCAGTTTGCAGGAGCCTGTTCTCAGTCCGAGAGACTTGCTTCGCATAACCTGAACCCCACAACCAAGCTCCTCAGCTTACAGAGCAATAAGCCCGTTACAGCTATTTCCCATAACCCATCTTCCTTGCAGATGAACAAAATGTTCATTATCACAGAGTGTGTGAAATGTGGAATAATGTGTTTCTACATGCTCTGAACAGGGACGCAGGTGGTGCTGTGGTCTAAACCACAGAGCCTAGGGCTTGCCGATCAGAAGGTCAGCGGTTCGAATCCCCGCTACGGTGTGAGCTCCCGTTGCTCGGTCCCTGCTCCTGCCAACCTAGCAGTTCGAAAGCACATCAAAGTGCAAGTAGATAAATAGGTACCGCTCCGGTGGGAAGGTAAATGGCATTTCCGTGCGCTGCTCTGGTTTGCGAAAAGTGGCTTAGTCATGCTGGCCACATGACCCGGAAGCTGTACGCCGGCCCCCTTGGCCAATAAAGCGAGATGAGCGTCGCAACCCCAGAGTCGGTCACAACTGGACCTAATGGTCAGGGGTCCCTTTACCTTTATATGCTCTGAACAGCTTTGCACCACCACCTATAAGCATCCACTGATGGTCAAACTATACATGAAGTTAAATAACTTTCATTCCATGCAAATTTATAACCACATAAATGATACACTTGTGTTTATGCCACCCACAACCTCGATCCAAGCAAGGTTGGGTGGCGTTGTGGAACAGATCAGTTCCCTGTCTGATTGCCCAGTGTGCAGTCTGACTGCCAAGGAATACCCTTGGAAATTGCCACTGGCGCAACCTCATCGTGGCACAGGCCATGCAACTGGGGTCCTGCTGGCACCCAGAGGTGTGTGATATTATGCCTGGGCAACCCAAGCTCTGGCTAGGAGCTTGTGCACCACCTCAGGAACCCTTATGGGGATTTCCTCACCTCCCTTCTGGGCAGAGCAGAGAAGTTTCTGCCCCCTCTCCTGCCTCTGGCACATGCCTGCCTGCTTTTCCCCAGCTACCCAGCTCAGATGAGCTTGGAAGGGGCACCAAAAGCCAGGAGGCAAGGTGGAAAAAGAGGGCAGTGTCTGGCTGGGGGAAGGTGGCCGCGCAAGGGAGGGAAAGAAGGAAGAAGGCACCAACTTGCAGAAAATATTGGGGAGAGGGGCTGGCTCCCCTAAATATTTTTTTGGGAGGTGAAGGGCCCCAAGCCCCACAGAGTTGGCACCTATGGTCCATATGCATGATCCATATGCAGTGTGCATGCACTTTTCTCAGTCTTTTCGTCCAGCAAGTGAGAATCGGCGTCTGCATAGAGATCTCCCTTGTTGGATCAAGGTGAATTAATTCTAATGCTATTACAGTATGTTCACTATGAAATTTTTGAGGGTGGCTTGAACGGGGAGTAGGTACTAATATATGAACCCCCTGGGTCTCATGCAAAAGACGAATTAGCTCTTGCATAAATATTTCAACCTTAATGGAGGGGCTTGATGGAGTTTTCCACCCAAGCGTAAGGACCTCTTTGTTCTTTAGGCAGTACACAGCATATATAATTAATTAGCTCAATATCGACATTCGTAGATTTTCTGGTTGTGGTTTCCCCTCCTTCTGAGCTGGCCATGCTGCTTTTGCATGATGAAAATGGGAAGCTCATAAGTGATTTATTTTTGTAATTAATTTTGGTAAGTATCAACTAATACTCCTCGCGCCCAAGCTCTTTGCCTTGTCTCATGCAGACACCTTTAATTTAAGGCGAAACCCGTGGGTCAGAATGATAACAATGAGCGAATGTACCTCGATTTTCATTTTTTTACAGAAACAAAAATGCACCACTTCATTATTTTCACGTGCCGTTCATTTTAGGAAGCGGTCGGTTAAAAAGACTATATACCAACTTTTCCCAACGGTGCCAATTTCAAACACCTATAGTGGTGTTTGGGAGTGCCACAGTGTAGATTGTTTGAGGATTGCAGTTTTATGACCCGATGTTCAATGTGACTTGGGGTATGTTGAAAGCACTTAACCACTAGAATACAGGAGCTGCCTTATACCAAGTGAGATGATTGGTCCACTTTGGTGGCTCTTATCTACACTGATTGGCAGGTGCTCTCCAGGGTTTTATGCCTTTCCCATCCTTACCTGGAGGTACCGAGAATTTTACCTGGGACCTTCTTCATGCAAAGCAGAATCTGTACTCCTGAGCTATGTCTTACAAGGCTGTTCTGTGCTGAACAGATGCTTGTCTGTTGGGATAATTCCTAGTTCTCCTTGCCTGTCCTGCTGATGTCCTTGTGATCCTTGTCGATCACTTTCCTTTGCTTTCTTTGCTGCCGAACTGCAGATTGTAAACTCCCTGGACGGCGGGATGCAGGCTGCCTCTCTTTTGCCTGTGTTATTCTGTAGCGCTCCATGCATTTTGATGACACTGTAAAACAATGAATAGCGAGCTGACAATCACCTTACCTATTTGACGGGGCTGGATTTGGAGAAAGCGGTGCTTGGATTCAACCGTGCATATGCATGCTTATGGGGCCTTTATAGCCAGAAGAACAAACTATGCACAGATACTCGTGCAACATATGGGTTGAGATGGGTTTCCTAATTTATGTATCCCCCCCCAAGTGCATTCTCAGTTTTACTAATGGAAATATTTTAATTGCTTTTGCAATCTAGAAAATTATTTCAATTATGACTTTGTGGTAAAAGATGGCAATGTTCCCATTTATTTCTGAGCCCAGTATTAACTGCAGAAAATGAATTTGAATATTTGTTGTTTTATAAATACTAGTTCTAGGAAGAATTACTAGGAAATGCTGTATCTGCCTGGTGGAATCTCTAATGGTTTTCAGTGTTTCCTGGAGTTTTATCCAAACTATAAGATGCTCGCCACCTGGTGGTTGTTTCCTACCCTTTTGGCTTACGAAAAAAGCAAGTGTCACTCAGTTTTCACACTCCTGA
The DNA here is from genome assembly GCF_964188305.1 of Podarcis bocagei. Classification (NCBI taxonomy): domain Eukaryota; kingdom Metazoa; phylum Chordata; class Lepidosauria; order Squamata; family Lacertidae; genus Podarcis; species Podarcis bocagei. The sequence continues at coordinate 16,054,240 of NC_138128.1, forward strand.
ATTATATTATGGGTGCCTGGAAAGTCAGACTCCATATGAATGCTAATTAGCTGAGATGTAATTGCCTGGCAAATTACTGAGTTAAAAATAAATAAGGAGAGGGACTCAAAGGGTGTCTCTGGAAATGAAACTGTACAGAAATTGACTGGCCAGCATAATAATCATCTATCTGTCAGCCAGAATAAAAACAAATATGTTATAAGGGAGAACGGAGTTTGCAAATTGCTCTGCAATTGTGGCAAGCTTCTAATGGACTTGGCTGCTGAAAACACAGGGTGGGATTCACCTAATGAATCTCGGCAGTGGAAGCCCTGTGCAGGGACTACTGCACGTGCAATGCGGTTTCTTCCTCCTGCCCCCTCCCCAGAATTGGCTCTGAGAAACCCCAGAACAGTGTGCAGGGGAAAGAGAGGGAGGAATCATTCCATCTGGCCAGCTGAAATGCCAGCGGATGGAAGGATAGGAAGAGCGGAACGTTGAATTCCACCCACTATTTCTATCATTTTTTTAGAGGACGCACTCAGAAGTAAAGGTGTGTGAATTCTGACCTTGAGCACTAACAGCATTTCTGCACAGCAAACTTATATCAGTTTCTAGCCATATATCCTGTCTGAGCTGTCATGGATTCCACCAGAGAATTATGGGAATTGTAGTTTGATGAGAGTGTTGAGTTCCCTCTGGGCCCTCACCTGACACTCACACACAGACCGGCACTAAAGTACCCAGAGTTCATTGCGGAGACACACAGGTGATTCACACAGAGCACAGCTAAACTTTCAAAAGACGCAGTGATAGCTGCCACAATCGCTATTAAACAAGTCTGCAGTGTATATGTTTTCATTTCACCCGTTGAAGGTGAAGGGAACCAGCTCCCAACCCTTTCTAGAAATTCAATAATGGCCTGTGACAAATCTGTGGTGCCACCACGCTTGAAATTCTGGGTATATTTATGGTTGAGTTGGAAGAGGTGCAGAAAAGGGCAACTGAAATGATCAAGGGATTTGAACAACCTTCCCGTGAGGAAAAGGGCACAGCATTTGGGTGCCTTTTACGCCTGGAAAAAAGGTCAAGTAAGGGAGACACAATAAGGTTGCAGCTATGTGTGGTATGGAGAAACTGCGGGGGAGGGGGAATCTGTTGCTCTTCATAAACTTTGGATCATCATTTCTGTCAGCCCTAGTAAGCATGGCCAATGTTCAGGGATGATGGATGTTGTAGTTCAGCATTATCTGGAGGGCTACAAGTTCCTCATCCCTGGAATCAGGAGACATTTTCCTCTCTCTCTCTGTCTGTCTCTATCTCAAGTACCAGGAGACATGCAATGAATCCAAATGTTGGACGATTCACACAGAGCACAACTAAACTTTTGGAAGACACAGTGATAGCTGCCACCATCAGCTTGAGGCTTGTCCAAACTTACCCTTCATCCCTTCTTTCTGGGCATGGACTGCACTTTAAAGCTCTGGGTTTGTTGGTTTGTTTTGCTCTGGTGCTTCCTCCGTGAAAACCTGCTCTTTAAAGCTCCGTCGGAACAAACAGTATTCTGTGGAAAACCTAAATTCATGGTTACTTCGGTGGAGCGCTAAAGAGCAGGTTTTTGCAGGGAAAGCTCTGGGGCGAAACAACGACGACTCGGAGCTTTTAAGTGCAGACCTGGGGCAAAATGTAAGCGTGGATAAGCCCTTCTCTGGCTATACGCCTGGCAGACAAATTCACGAAGGAAAAGGCTAGGAATGGCTACTAGTCATGATGGCTGTAGGCTACCTCAGAGGCTGCTTGTCTCTGCATACCAGCTGCTTGGGAACACAAGTGGGAGAGGGCTGTTTTCCCTCATGCTCTGCTTGCGGTCTTTTCACTGAGCATCTAGTTGTCCACAGTGGGTAGCAGGGATGCTGGACTAGATAAATCTTTGATCTGACCCAGCAGGGCTTTTCTAACATTCTTACAATATATTCCTGCCCCAGTCCCTCGCCAGTGCTGTGGGGATATGTTCACTGTTCACACTGGGGAGCCAGTGTGATGTAGTGGTTAAGAGTGGTGGACTCGTAATCTGCTAAACCGGGTTTGCGTCTCTGCTCCTCCACATGCAGCTGCTGGGTGACCTTGGGCTACTCACACTTCTCTGAAGTCTCTCAGCCCCACTCACCTCACAGAGTGTTTGTTGTGGGGGAGGAAGGGAAAGGAGATTGTTAGCAGCTTTGAGACTCCTTAGGGTAGTGATAAAGCGGGATATCAAATTCAAACTCTTCTTCTTCCATGTTTTTTCCTTTCTTATCTTTTTTTGCAGGGGGGGGGGGAGAGGAGCAGTATCACTGAACTATAGAGGCCAGAATTATGGAAGGTCATATCCAAGAGCAATATTATGATAGATCATTACCTAACACCAGTGTTGGCAAACAGATATGGGGGGAAACCAGCTTTTAAATAAAATCTCAGGCTGACTTAAGAACTTCTGCAGCCTCTTGTTATCATGATAATTTCAATTATATTATCATACATATTTTGGGTCCCCCCCCTTTGTATTTAACAGGCTCATCAATGGCTATTTAAATTGGTTAACTGCTTTAATAAAAGGAAGAACTTCTGCATTTCATAAATCACACCACTATTGGGAGTTTCAGGGTTTCTTGTTCTGGGACTGAGGCAAGGTTGGCTCACCTTTTCTTGTGTTTTCTCTCCAGGGAAAACAAACGGTACCGAGTCTACGTAGTCATCCCACTGCTGCCAGGATTTGAGGGCGATATTTCAACAGGAGGAGGAAATGCACTGCAGGCAATCATGCACTTTAACTACAGGTATCTTGGGTTGTTCCGACTGCCCCAAATTATTTTGTTCTCAGCGATATGCTGTGGTGTGTTAGTGAAGGGAATCTAGGCAGCACACAGCTGAGGTCAGCATCGGTCTTCTGTGGAGTCTCTCAGGCAAAGGGATAAAAGGGGATCTCTGATTCAGGCTTTGCCCCAGGATCCAAACACCTGACGCACGGAAGACCTTGTGCACCAGCTTGCACTCTGCAGGATAACAGTGTAATTTAAAAAAAGGTAAATGATAAAATGTAAGGGGGTAGGAGATGTTGGGGCCACCGGACAGAGCTGGAGGAACAAAGTTGGAGACTTGGATAGTATCCAGTGTCCTCGTTCCAATCCACACCCTCTCCAAATCTGCTCCAGGGGTGGGTGAGGGGCATTGTGGAAAACCCAGAGCAGATTTAGCCGGTATGGAGGAGTGGGAGAGAGAAGAGAGAAAAGTTCTGTCTTGCAAGCATGAATTCTTGCAGTAATGCAAAGAAGGACTTAGCATCACTGTGGAAACCAGCCCTTGGATTTATAAACAGAAGCTTGGAGGGAGTGTGTTTGGTGTGGAAGGGTATTTTATAGTCAGTTGCCAAAGCATGCTGAAGAGTTTTCAACCATTCCTCTCCTCAGAGGCCTCCGTCAGAGGCACGAAGGGCCCTGTGTTTCCTCTTGCCAGTTCAAATGAGTATGTGGGTTATTGCACATTTCTGTCAAATAGCCAGCAGAGGGAGCACAGGCTTTTTGTGTTGGGCCTTGCTACGAAAACCTCACAGGGCACATTTGTGCATTGGCTTTTTAATTAAGCTTTCGCCTTCTATTTCCTAGTATCTCGCTTACAGACAACAGGCTGCAAAAGCAAGAGACCACAGTTAGGTGCCATTTCCCCCAAACATCATTTTCCTTTTTAAAAAAGTTGCTCGATAGGCCTGATTCGTGCACCATGACTTGGCAGATGTGCCATGGCTCCCTCTGAGCCAGGCCTGCGACATGCAGCCGTGTTGTCAGAGTGACTCATGTGTATGATCCACTCCCTGGCGGGCCCATGGATCACTTAAATCATCCCGTGTCTGGAAATGGTGTTGGGTGACTGATTGCTTCTGGCTTCCGACACATGTGGTGATTTAGGAGCATAAGACAATGCCTTATCCCAGATCAGATAAATCTAGCCCAGTGTTGTCTATTCTGACTGATAGTTGCTCTCCAGGATCCCAAGAAGGGATCACCAGCCCTGCAACTTTTTGCCTTCCTTATGTTGTGTTGCGTTTTCCTTTGGAATCAATAGTGTTGCTTGACACCACCCACCTGCTTTATATATGAACGTATCTGTTGATTTTAATTAGCCCCATCCTTGTCACCCATTCACATACCGCTGCTTCGTGAGTTTAATCATGGCCTTAATTCTTCCAGGACCATGTGCAGAGGAGATAATTCGATCCTGGGACAGCTGAAAGCAGAGAGTAAGTGCTTTGCTTGGCTCTGTGCGCACTGCACACTGTTGGGCCTCGAGGATACTAAAGTTTGATTGATACGCCATAAAGCACCCGTTAGCTGGCATAATTGCAGGATGGTAAAACCAGTAGCATAGGAGGCCTCTGTTATGTCAAGGAGATCTTCAGAATGAAGGAAGCGAAGTAGCAAAACAACATCTGGGTGTCTGCTGAAAACAGAATAGAGCTGCAGCTCTTGGCATCCCTTTGGATGCAGCTGAAAATGAATTATTCCCTCCCACCCCCAGCATTTTACTTGATAATACTATGGTGAGCAGACTCCCTGGACTAGGTTATGTGATGGGTCGCTGTTAGGTAGAGTTGAGGGATGAATTCAGTTCAGTTCCCATTTTTAGTGAGAACCGGCACAAGGTGAAGGGGACGACAGAGGACGAGATGGTTGGACAGCATTCTTGAAGCTACTAACATGAGTTTGACTAAGCTGCAGGAGGCAGTGGAAGATAGGAGTGCCTGGCGTGCTCTGGTCCATGGGGTCACGAAGCGTCGGACACAACTAAGCAACAATGTCATTTGCACTTCCCAGAATAATGCAGACACCAAAACGCAGCGACCCTTCGAAATCCACACTTCTCCAACCCAAAACATGTGTGCATCATGGGAAAGCATGCATTAAAATGCATACATTTGCAAAAATGTGCATGTTTTGCAAAACTGTACAAAAATGTTTATAGTAGGAGAAATGCAAACTAAAATGCTGATGAATTTTTGGTAAGGACTTAAGTTAGAACAGAACAAAACAAATGCAAACTAATGTGGACGTATGATGAACTAAGTTAAACAAAAATTGAGAGATTTGTCCACCCCTAGTGTCAGGTATGGGGTACATTGTAGGTTCTGTTTCGGGACAATTGAGTGAACAAACTCTGAACCATAATTATTTCTTGATTATTTTTGTCTTTGGTTTTCTGCTACCTATAAGGTACAATAAGGAAGCTACAGCTGTTAACTCATAAGTTGATCTGGTAAGGTGGTCAGTACTGCAACTATTCTCAAACTGCAGTAGCAGAGATGCTTCCTAAACTTATATTTGTGATATCTGACTCCTGGTTGGCTTCAAAAAAGTGTACAGGCTGCTTCCTCGTCTTTCTCGGAGACATGATCAAGATCAGGCAGGGCCTGGAAAGTCCTGTGGAATTGTAGACGTTATTGTTGTTGTTGTTAAATTATATACAACACTTCATCCAAGAATCACCGGATGTTTTACAGTATAAACACACAAAAATATATAACATAATAACAATACAATACCCCCCCTTATTATTAAAGTAATCAGGAAGATAGAGTGACAAATTAGAACTATACCCAATGGTTATTCTAATGGGAAACTTAAGGGGGACAATGTTCAGAATAGATAAAACCTTGCAAATGTGCTAGTGGTAGCCAGAATTATAATTGCCAAAAACGAGGCAGGTGGATTGGGGGAGACAGAGAGAGACAGAAGGTGTCATCTATAAAAGAATGGAAAAAACAATCTGGCACAATATCTTAGTGTATTTTAAAAAAAATGCCCATATTGTACAAGAAGTATGGGAAGGAGCAGTTGATATGCAAAAAGCTTAATTGACAGCTTGGCAGACATTTATTATTGGAAGAGCAAAACAATGTATTCAAATATCAGTAAAGCTGTTTTGTAGGCAATTTAATTAAAGAGCAATTTGTGTATGTCTATCTGTCATCTGTCTATCATTATTCTATATCTATCTATCATTATTATTTTTATTTTTATTTATTTTGTCTATGAACCCTACTAAGCTAGGAAAGAAAAGAAAAACTATCTGTATTGCCTGTCCAGAAATAAGAGTTGTCACACCAAACAAAGAAAGATGTTCATACGACAGTTTGCACCTATAGTATGCCTTAAGGGCTGGATCTAGACACATTAAAAAAAAAGTTTCAGAAAAACGCAATGTAAAGCTTATAATGGGAAATCACGTGCTGAAGGAGCAAACTCCTTAGCACCACCTGGTGTCACAGTGTTGTAACGCATTTAAAACGCTTTAAAAAATACACTAATGTACTGTAGCTGAGCCCAAGGTGTCCCAATAAGAGTAATGACTACCTCTTAGTATTCTTACTATTCCTACCACTTCTGTGCAGCTACTATAGCTGCTTTATATGGTGCTGTTCGTTGTCCCACTGCCACACTTATTCCTAAAGCCTCTTTGTTTCCCTTCACTTTCCCACCACCTGCCACTGGCACGCTTCAGTTGGAGACCAATGGATTAATTACATTTCGTTCTGCGGACTCCGAAACCACGCCGAGCTGGAAGGGAAGCTTGTGACAGAATTGATCTACGTTCACAGCAAGCTGATGATTGTGGATGACAACACAGTCATCATTGGTAAGTGAGAAGCTTGTTAAATAAGAGTGTGTTGTTACAAAGCATTTCAATTAAAACTCCTCTGCAGGTTTTTGGGTTTTTCCTAGGGTCTTCCAATCCTAGGACTGGTGGTGCTGCTGCGCTGATTGCTCAGCTCAAAGTAGCATCCTTAAGCTGATACAGTGGTACCTTGGTTCCCAAACTTAATCCGTTCCAGAAGTCTGTTCCAAAACCAAAGCGTTCTAAAACCAAGGCGTGCTTTCCCATAGAAAGTAATGCAAAATGGATTAAACCGTTCCAGACTTTTAAAAACAACCCCTAAAACAGCAATTTAACATGGATTTTACTATCTAACGAGACCACTGATCCATAAAATGAAAGCAATAATCAATGTACTGTCCTATAAAATAAATAAGACAGTATTGTAGATGATAAAAATATATATATTTTTCTTACGGGCACTGATGACAGTCATTGTTTGGATGTGGGGCTTTTATCCATTTCTGCAGTCACACAGTCAATCAGTAGCTGAACTGGTTTCCACACAGTCGCAAAAACAAGTCGCAAAAAGGAAGTCACAAGCCAGTCACAAATCAGTCCCATAAAATGAAGAACAAGTCACAGTAAAAAAAAACCACAAAAAGCCACACAAACAAAAATTCAAAAAAAGAGCAAAAACAAAAGCTCCAAATATCACCTCTGTGTTGCGTGGGTGCTTGGGACTCAACAGCCGACAGATTCGACAGGAAGCCTCTGATGAGCAGCGGGGGACTCAATTTACAAATGAAACACACTCAACAGGAAGTGGAACATGTTCAGCTTCCAAGGCAAAGTTCACAAACCAGAACACCCAGGTTTGCAGCGTTCTATTTCCAAGCTGTTCATAAACCAGGGTACCACTGTATTAGCATCAGGAGAAAGTATATTCCCCCCCCCCAAAATGCAACATAAATCGTGACGAGCAAATGATACAGATCAGCCATGGGACACTGGAAGTCAAAGACTGAAGGAGCAAGCTGTGAGGGAAACTTGAGTTAGAGGGAATCATAGAGTTGGAAGAGACCACAAGGGCCATCGAGTCCAACCCCCTGCCAAGCAGGAAACACCATCAGAGCACTCCTGACATATGGTTGTCAAGCCTCTGCTTAAAGACCTCCAAAGTAGGAGACTCCACCACACTCCTTGGCAGCAAATTCCACTGTTGAACAGCTCTTACTGTCAGGAAGTTCTTCCTAATGTTTAGGTGGAATCTTCTTTCTTGTAGTTTGAATCCATTGCTCCGTGTCCGCTTCTCTGGAGCAGCAGAAAACAACCTTTCTCCCTCCTCTATGTGACATCCTTTTATATATTTGAACATGGCTATCATATCACCCCTTAACCTCCTCTTCTCCAGGCTAAACATGCCCAGCTCCCTTAGCCGTTCCTCATAAGGCATCGTTTCCAGGCCTTTGACCATTTTGGTTGCCCTCCTCTGGACACGTTCCAGTTTGTCAGTGTCCTTCTTGAATTGTGGTGCCCAGAACTGGACACAGTACTCCAGGTGAGGAATGAGTCAGTACAGATTCAGATGTTTGCAGATGTCCAGGAAGCAGCTGACCAGACCCAGGGATGTTTACGTGGGACTTTCAGTCCTTCTGGGAGCAAATGAAGGCATGAAGAAATGATCTGAAGAAACTGCAGTGAGATAGAATGCTTTGCTGACACATTTCAGGCCCTCTCATTCAGATTGCAAGATTGAGGGTCCCCGACGCTAAACTCTAGGCCCAAAGGAGGATCAACTCCTTTTTTTTTTTAATTAAAAAAATACAGGTAAATTATGTAAGACTTTTGCAAAGGGCACCCAGGGCTCAGTCACCTCTATCAACCTGTAAGCAAACCCCGCTAGACATTCGCCCTCTTGCATTTCTCCTTGTGCTGCAGCTTTGACAAAAGCACACCAGGCACAAAAGGAACGGCAACTTTTAAGCGAGACTCCCCTGGCTTGATTATTGCACTCGGTGCAGTTTGGCATAACTGGGAGGAAATGATGCCCAAATCACCGACAGGAAAGAAATTTGCCCTTCTCTGCGACGGTCTTCTGCGGGGAACTGGGCCCATCTGGCGCGTCTCAAACTTGGGATCTGCCTTGAAACTTTGGCGACTTGTCATCTGCTCTTCAAAGTACAGAACATGCTGTGAAATTTGGATGCTTTACGCTGACATGTGTGCTCCATCGGCTCCTTTTCCAAGGGATTTGGGGAGGGAGGAGGGGGATGTGTTGACAACAAGGCAGTCATCTTCCTGCTTATCTTCTCTCCTGCTAGTGGTTGCAGAGGGCAGACTTTACTCATTCTCCTCCTTGATTTCAGAATAGGAAGTAGACACAGCCTTGTTTAGGTTGCCTTCCAAGAAAGCTGTTGCATCAGTAGGAGCCTTGTGTATGGTAGACATTTTGCCTAAGAATCCAAAACTGCAAAAATCATGGTGCTGCTATTTCCTGTCCCCAGAGTGTCGCAGTCCTGTCTACAGGCGATTGAAGTCCCGTCTGAGGACGTCGGGACCGGGGGCAGGATGGTGGGGTGGGAGCAGGAATGCGAGTCCAGAAGCCAAGGGGTCCGAGGGCCAGGAAACACGGAGTCACAAAGTCAAGGGTCAGGGTCAAGGAGCCAAGGTCCGAGGATCAGGAAGCAAGGAGCCAAACGCAGCAAGGCAGGAAATGTGTTGCTGTGGCAAAGAGCTGAAGCAAAATGCTGACCTTATATCCCTTCCCAGCTCTTGCCACCAGGTGCAGTGAGTTACCAAGCGGCCTCACCTGTGCGGCCGCGCCTTGCCTCTCCAGAACAAACTTAGGAAGGCCCCAGTCCTGCGAAGCCCTACTGCTCACAGGGCCTGGCACACACTCCTGACACAGAGTAGTTTGCTTATTGTATTACTTAAATGTTTCTCGATTTTAATGAAAACTACCCAGAGTGATTTGCAGCACATTCACACAACATCAATGAGAACACCTGGATACTTGTAAACAAATCATCCACTGAAGCAAAGGAAGGCACACCTCTGGAAGGTATTTCTTACATGGCTGTCATTAAGTGGAGCTGAAAAGGCTTCCCTCAAAGAAAAGTTTTTGAGTAATGATAAAGAGAAGGCTGGGACGTGGATGGCCCTGTGGTGTAAACCACTGAGCCTTGGGCTTGCCGATTGGAAGGTCGGCGGTTCGAATCCCTGCGACGGGGTGAGCTCCCATTGTTCAGTCCCAGCGACTGCCAACCTAACAGTTTGAAAGCATGTCAAAGTGCAAGTAGATAAATAGGTACCACTCTGGCAGGAAGGTAAACAGTGTTTCTGTGCACTGCTCTGGTTCACCAGAAGCAGCTTAGTCATGCTGGCCACATGACCCGGAAAAGCTGCCTGCAGACAAACATTGGCTTCCTCGGCCAGTAAAGCGAGATGAGCACTGCAACCCTAGAGTCGTTAGCGACTGGACTTAACTATCAGCGATCCTTTACCTTTACCTTTAAAGAGAAGGCTAAAGTCTTGGGGGGGGGGGAAGTCTCATCGTGGAGGTGGGTTTCATGGATTTTTGCCTTAAAACACCATAATTTCCTAATCTAGCAATGCTGTGTAAGCCAAGGAGGTTAATGAGGCTAAAATATTGGAGCAGGTAACCAGTTTCCAGGTAACCAAGGCTGAGTCAGAACCAAACTAGACTTTGCACAGGAGACACACACAGAGAGAGTTCAGTTATTTTAATTAAAAGCATCCACAAAAAAACCTTGGATTTGATTGGTGCCATGGTGATATGACAGGAATGGTTTGGAGACTGGGGCAAAGCTTTGAACCTTTTTTCCTGTAAGCGTATTTTGTTCAAAATCCCTACTTTTTCACCTGCAGGGAAAATGTGTTTTGGCTTTTCCTCTATGGATTTTAAAAAAACATAGAGCTGAAGGGAGGGTTTGGTTTTTAGTATGAAAATGGGCAGAGTGTTAAGCTGCACCTCCCCTTTCCGATTGCAGCCTTCTGTGTCTTGTTAGTTATTTTTAAAAGGCCTGGAAATAGTTTCTTTCCAGGGCCCCTGCATATCTCTGTTTTATTGTGCATTCGTGATGTTTTGTGTTCGAGATGCTATCAGGGCAGTCATACGTGACACGTTTTCAATCCTGTTTGTGTCTGCAAACGTTTTGGGGCAGGCATCCTTGCTTTGTTTCCAATTGGCGCGTATCCTGTCTATATGCTTCTCAGGTGAAGCAAACACTACTTCCTTGTCCCTGGGATGGATGAATAGATCCCTGTGACACTGGGCTGCTGGCCTCACAAAAAGCAGCAACACTGACAGCTACCACAACATTTCCCATGTTCAGCCTTAGGCAATTTTTTTCGGTCTTACAGTGTAGTTGCATCGCTCTGCAGAAACAGCTTGGAGCTTCTGGAGAAATTAAGCTCCAGACTTCTTTCTTCTTCATTTGGATTGAGAATTGTTTAACCTCTCATATGCTGGAGTTTATGAAGCATGTGTTATGTCTTCCTCTCTTTCCTGCTTCTTCTTCTCCCCACTGTGTCATTGGCTGATTTTATGGGGTTTTGATTCTTTGTACTAGGAGCTGCCTTTGACATCAAGGCTGCCTTAACAGATCTTCACGTCCAGAGCCCCCGTTGCTCCAATTGTGGATAATGTTCACAAGGTATTTACTGTATTTTTTGCCCTATAGGACACACTTTCCCCCCTCCAAAAATGAAGGGGAAATGTGTGTGCGTCCTATGGGGTGAATGCAGGCTTTCGCTGAAGCCTGGAGAGTGAGAGGGGTCGGTGCGCACCAACCCCTCTCGCTCTCCAGGATTCAGTTCCCGCCAGGCTCCCAAGGCTTGCAGATAGCAGCCTGTTCTGGGGGCTGGGGTTGAGGGAAGCTCGGGCTTCCCCCGCCCCAGCCCCACACCTGGGGGGGAAATAATTTTTTTTTCTTTATTCCCCCCCCCCCAAAAAAACTAGGTGCACCCTATGGGCCGGTGCGCCCTATAGGGCGAAAAATGCGGTATATTGGTCGCCTTCAGAGTTTGCACAAATCAGCAGAGGTAATTCAGCCTCCACTGCTCTGTTGCCTGCTGGTGTAAGGAAGAGTTTTCAGCTGGTTGGAGAACTTATGTGGCCCCGTGGATAGTTTTAATAAATGTGAAGGTAGTACGATGGAGGCACTGTTGCCCATCAAAACAGATTTTGCAGGTATTCGTAGTTCTTTGGTTGGTAAAAAGATGTCTGGAGACCAGGAATGAGACACAGCATATAGAAGGGGGTCTTGGGTGACCACTTACATCTCATAAAAAGAGGTGTTTTTAAAGAAACAGTTACCAATTTGCATAAGCTCATATACACATGCACATTTAGCAACGATTATTGTAATTTCACTATGCATCTTGCTGTAGTGAAGAAGACTATGGCCAGGTGACCTGTGTGCCTACTGGTGATGGGTGGCTTCAGGTTCCCTGCCGCTCTTCCTTTTTGGGGATTCTTTTAAACTGCACTAGGACTAGATGGAGGACTCTCCTCTGTAAATTAGGATCCACTTCACAACCCGCGTTGCAACCTTTGTAGGTTTCAAAACAGTGTTTCCCAAACTTAGGCCTGTTTTTTGGACTACAACACCAATCATCCCTAGCTAGCAGGACCAGTGGTCAGGGATGATGGGAACTGTAGTCCAAAAACAGCTGGAGACCCAAGTTTGGGAAACATTGTTTTAAAAGAAACCCTTTTGCAAACACTTCCATGCCTGTCTCTTGACAACCACAAAGAGGGGTAACTTATTGCCAGTGCTTATCCTATTCTCAATCCAACAACAAATATGTTCTGTGAAGACGAAACATCCTACAGATGCTGCACTGGGATATAAACTGAATTATTATTATAGGTCTCGTAATCTGTGCTGCAGTTCAATCTGAAATATGAGCGTCCTTTGTTTGGTCAATTGCCAGGTGGTCTTTTTTGTTAAGTTGTGGGTGAACATATCAGACGACACAGTGATTTTTCAAACAGCTCTTGTTTATTCACAGGCCAGAACGGAACTGAACTGAAGGGCTCAGTCAGCCTGCTTATATAGAGCTCCAGTACAACGTTACTGTAGCAACTTTCTAAAACTATCCAATCACTGAACGTCACTTTCAATCCCTTATTTGCATAACTATCTACAGTATCCCCCTGCTGGCCCAGGGTGAGAACTTCAGTACATAACACTTTTGAGCCACTTTAAAGCATTAACTTACACATACCATGTTTCTGTGTCTCTTCCTTTCTCCCTCCCAATGTTTTCATAGGCTCTGCTAACATTAATGACCGCAGTATGCTGGGCAAGCGAGACAGCGAAATGGCCGTCATCGTGCAGGATACAGACACCCTTCCTTCAGTGATGGACGGAGAAGACTACAAAGCGGGGCGGTTTGCTCAGTCTCTCCGCCTTCAGTGCTTCAGGTACCACCGCAGCCCAAAGCTGCTTTGTCAAAAGTAGGGCTGCAAGCCAACTTAAGAAGAATGAAAAAATAAATTGTTTCATAATAGGAGGTTTGGAGTGCAATCCTATCCATGTTTGCCCAGTAGTAAGTACCTACAGGTCCTGCTTACCAAACACAATGCATTCCCAGGAGATCATTAGGCGACTGTTCACTTAACGAGTCCACAATTTCCATTGATTCCTATGGGAACATTTCTAATCTGTGATTTGTTCAGTCTCTCCCCGCTGTCCCTCCATGGTTTCTTCCTGAAATGGCTGCAGCCAACTAGCAAAAGAGAGACAAAGGAAAAACTGATTGTCCATCTCCTTCCCTCTATCCCTACATGATTTCTGCCCGAAAATGGTTGCCGATGATCAGCAAAGCACAAATAAGTAAGGGAGTGGGGAAACTTCCGATTGTTTGGATATCTGAATCAGGTGTTCGTGTAGTGAGGTTTGGGCATAATTCTTTATGTCTCCAATAGTGTATAATTGCCATACCCTTTTTTTTTTCATCTTCCCCCAATTCTCAGAGTTGTCCTTGGCAATTCAACAGACCCTAATGATATCCAGGATCCTGTTTGCGACAAATTCTTCAAGGAAGTGTGGGTTGCAACGGCTGCACGCAATGCCACTATATATGATAAGGTGATATATTTACTCTTGCGTTCCACTCTTCCTTCGTGAAAGTTATGAAGGAGAATAGAGAGTGCCCTCGCTTTGTGGGTGGGGCATTTAAAGGAGGGGCAATTCTTCTAGAACCTTCCACAAGAGGAAGCAGGGAGGGGCAGAGTAACCGCTTTGGGGGCATTGAGCCCCAAGAAGCTGGGCTCTCTGCCCTTATCTGCTGTTAGATTTAGCAGAGTTTGGTAGTTTTCAGTTTTGTCTGGAAAATAGTTGCAGAAACCCAGGCGTACATTTCAGGTTTTCCTCTGTAGTGGAATGGGTGAGTAACTTAAAATCAGTCAAAATGTGTGTATGAACTTTAACATGGGTTCCCCCAAAGAATCTTGGGAACTGTAGTTTGATGTGAGTACTAGAGGGGGGGAGAAATGCAATTCAGTTCACATTAAAAGGCAAGCATACATAATCGCACTTTCCAAAGAATATGTGAACCAAACACAGCTATCCTTTGAAATTCGTACTTCTCTGAATTGTGCAGCGCAGTTCTCCAGCCAAGAAGCATGCACAGAAGTACACATACTTGGATAAAGTATGCATAAAAAGGCTTACGTCGGTGAAAATAGCATACAAAATGCATTGCGTTGGGGGAAACGGCTTTGCAAAAATATATATATTAAGCCAAACATGTATATTAGGAGAAAACCATACTAAATGCTGAGTTATTTTATGAGGTGAGGGGAAACATTTGCAAACTGAAATGTAAATATGGAGAACTGAACATATGTTTGGGTGGGGAAAGGAGAAAAACCAAAGCTGACAGATTTCGGTTGTCTGTTTGAGATCCCTAGCCCTTGGCACACACCTGCAGTTCCGTGGGGAGAGGTGCTGCCCATTAAGCCCCTTGAATAAGTCTCTGGTGTAGATGGGCTTTTGGAAAGACTTCTGTGCTCACATTCCTTTTCTTCATCCATCTCTTGAATTAGGTTTTCCGAAGCCTTCCCAATGACGAAGTAACTAGCTTGGCCAAGTTACGGGAGTACATCACTAAGCCGAAGCTCGCTTGCGAAAATCCTGCCAAAGCAGCAGAAGAACTCAAAAAGATCCATGGGTTTTTAGTTCAGTTCCCCTTTGGTTTCCTGCAAGAAGAGAATTTGCTTCCCTCCGTCGGGACAAAAGAATCAATGGTGCCCATGGAGACTTGGACATAAGGATCCAGCATATGTTGGATTTAAGAAAGCAAAAAGCAAAAACAGGGTTCTCTGGAGATCTGCTGAATCGATTGTGGTTGCATGGGAATCTTTTTGCCAAGTCCGCACCGATCCAAAAGTGCCTTTTGGTGGAATAGCTTCAGAGAAAACAACAGTGTAGCAGGGCGAAATGTCGAAAGCAACCGATAACTGACAAGTTCTGCTCACAGATAAAAGAGGACTTGCAATTAAGCAACCCAGGAAGGAAGGGAATTGCAAGCCACTTTCTTGAAAGACCACAAGTCACATTGCAAGATGCCACTTATTCCATGCATGCTTGCTCTGTTTGGCCGAAGGCCTCAAAGGGAATTCAGAAACTCATTGCCATAAAGAACTGGGAGAAAGTGCTTGTTCGTCCCACCTGTCTTTTACACTGGAGAATGTTTGGCAACCACTTGCCACAACAATAACTAAGGCCACCACTTCCAAGGAAGTACCTCTTGCACTAGGCAAAGTGAATTTGCACCCATGTGTCTGTCATGAGCTGTGCACAGAACACCGAGTTATTTGCTGCAAATATGCACGTACTGTCAATGTAATTATTACACCCCTGGTGGATTGTGGGCTATAGCAGTTGGTTAAATCTTTGGCCGTAGGCTACCTAGCTAGAATTTATTTCTTTTTCTTTAAACTCCTGTTTTTTGCGGGGGGGGGGCAGTATTCTGTAAATTGACTGCTGAGAAAACACTGCACGCTGCCACTTTGGGCCATGACTGTGATCACTGTCTGTCTGTTGGCACTCAGCTCTCCAGTGCTGTGTTTACAGCTTCTAGTTTTGGAGTGCTTGCATGCATCCCATTACATCAGTATGGGCTGGAACATTTGGAGGCAACGCTCAGGTTTAGTTCCCACTGTTCAATGCACTGGTTTGCATAAAAGCGCTTTTGACGCCGTGGATCGCCAGGGTGCACAGTCCCCCAGCAGCAAGGGTGCTGGCAATGAAGGGTCAACACCACCAAGTGTGAGAGCCCGTGTGGTGTAGTGGTTAAGAGTGGTAGACTCGTAATCTGGTGAACCGGGTTCGCTTCCCCATTCCTCCACATGCAGCTGCTGGGTGACCTTTGAAGTCTCTCAGCCCCACTCATCTCACAGAGTGTTTGTTGTGGGGGAGGAAGGGGAAAGGAGATTGTTAGCCACTTTGAGACTCCTTAAAGGTAAAGGGACCCCTGACCATTAGGTCCAGTCGTGACTGACTCTGGGGTTGCAGCGCTCATCTCTCTTTATTGTCCGAGGGAGCCGGCATACAGCTTCCGGGTCATGTGGCCAGCATGACTAAGCCGCTTCTGGTGAACAAGAAGCAGCACATGGAAACGTCGTTTACCTTCCCACCAGAGCGGTACCTATTTATCTACTTGCACTTGACGTGCTTTTGAACTGCTAGGTTGGCAGGAGCTGGGACTGAGCCATGGGAGCTCACCCCATCGTGGGGATTCGAACCTCTGACCTTCTGATCGGCAAGTTCAATTGATCCATTGTGCTGCATAACGTCATTTAAGTCGTGCCCTTGTTAGCAAAGCACCTGCGGTATGGATCCCCTTCTTCCCAGTGCGATGGCTTCCTGGGGCACAGCCAGTCACCATGGGATACAAAGGTATTTTGGGCTGCAGCAACAGGAGACCTGACAGATGCTGTAGCTAGTGCCCAAGGAAGACTGCTCCCTTGTCCAGACAAGGCCCCAAAGCCTGAGCGGTAGTATTTATTACCTGGAAAGCTGTCTGCAAACTCCGGCTTCCTCAGCCTGAAGCAAGATGAGCGCCGCGCCCCATGGTCGCCTTTGACTGGACTTAACCGTCCAGGGGTCCTTTACCTTTACCTTATTTATTTAAGGCCACCATCTGTAAAGGAGACTGCGATTCGGCAGTCACAGGGAATTCTGATTCGAGATATGCAGCCACCTGCCAGGGGGAATTAGATAAATGATGTTGTACTGTATCCTTTAGCTGTAGAAGATTATGACAGGGTTATATATATATATATATAGACTCCCACCTGAAACATAACTGGCACCTCCATCTTCATTTCAAGCACCTTGTTGTCTGTATAGTAAGCAATTTCATTAGGCGGAGGACAGTCTAGTGCTTTGCATTATGCTGATAAATAAGAAAACACTTAACATTCCTCAAGGGCAGGCCTGCTGCCCGGCTTAGTTTCAAGTTGCTATACAGTGCCTGGCATTTCATGCTGCTAATCCATAGCATGGGCAGAAATCACATGCCTTCTTTGCCGACGCTGAATTAGACGTCTGTCGTGATGGTTCAATAATTTATGCACAGCATCCTTTTAGGAGAGCAAACTGCATGGCTAATGTATGTCTCTGTGACGTGCTGTCCATGGCTTACGATTTCTCAGGAAGTGTCGGCTTTCGAATTCGTTCTGCTGCTGCTGCTATTTGCAAGTGGACTTTGGGGATAATTGGTGGGAAATCGGGTTGATTCGGAGGACTACTGTGATGTGAAGGCACTGTTGTAGATGGAATTGGGTCACCATGGAGCTTTCAGTTCAGTCAATGCTATTCTGCATATTTCCAGGCCAGGGGTCACCAACATGGCATCTGCCAGTATCCCCCTGCCATGGCGCCCATGGAAGGTCCCAGTACATAACCCTGCAAAAATCCACAATACGTGAAACACAGTTTGTTCTTCCTCTTCAGTTCCTGATTGCACTGGCTCAGCCTCTCCTACTTCGAAACCACGATGCCGCCGTTAGGATCCCCTGCTCTCGAGTAGGACCCTGGCAGAGACACATGCCCAACTGGCATGTTCTCTCCCTCCTGGTCGATTGTTCGGGAGCTTCAAAAGCTTTCTTCAGCCCAAACATCACAGCGACTGATGCCAAGAAACATCAGCACACTTAGGGATCCACAGAGTTTGCGCAGTTGCGTAACAAAACTCAGCAACTCAGCATTTTTGCTAATCTACTTTATTTACATCTAAACACACACGGAGCACTGCAACATGGCTCCCTCTCTCTCTAGCATCAGACAGCAAAGAGAGTGAAAAAAGGACAATAGTCCCACTTCACGGAACACAGTAACACAAACATCCTGTCTCCGTCACTTCCCACTCTGTGGAGTCAAAACATACACCATCATGTGATAGACAAAAATCCCATGACTGCAGACACGGGGAATGAATCTTCAACAGCCACACCCAAACAGCAGCCATTTTGTGACTGGTACCCACGGCACTTTCTTGAAATTCCAAAAAAGTCCACCGGCCCAAAGGCGGTTGGTGACCCCCGTTCTAGGTCAAGGGTGGCACAAGGAAAGAGAACAGGAGAGAAGCATGCAATCCTGTCTGCCACTCTCATAGTACGCTGCTGCCCAGGCTGAGCAGACTAGAAGTAAAACCTTACTGAGTCCTTAGGGGCACTGTTGCAATTACACTATCTCATACTTGGGCATTATCTGGTGCTTCCGACTTCACTTCCGGAATGCTGACCCCCAAAGGATGGCCACTATAATCTGGGCTGTGATTGTTTTGTGGGCGAATTTGTAGCCCTCTTTGTAGTTTCACGTTGTGAATTATCGGTTCTGTGTTAGCAGCATTTGCTTTGTAGCCTGAAGGCTTCACGGTGAATACTGTTGCATCAGGCGCACTGTAGCGTCACTAATATAAAGCAAATAATTTCAGAGAAATGTGAAGACCTATAGATTCACCATAAGAAACACTGAATGCGGTTTTGCAGAGAGAAGGGTTTACTGGCCTGCGTGTTATTATCGGTCAGCTTGACTACCAAGATAATGTTCATTGATAGACTGCTTGTGAACTTGGTTGGCCCTTTGGATTATTTTATAGGCACTGCAAACTCTTCTCCCGGAAAAAAATTACATGGCCTAGACAAATGGCAGCTTCAACTGCTGACCTCATGCCCAGTTTACGGTCATTTAAGCTGGTATAGTAAATTTGCTCCATAAAGCTATCTGTTTTGCTCTAGCTATGTTACCAATTTTAACATTGGCATGGATTAATGTTCCTGTGTAGTGCCTCCCATCTATAAAACTTGCTGTAATTTAAATTTTGTTTAAATTTAATTTATGAAAATTAATTCATAGAATAACGCTGAAACATTGGATTCCTTAGATAGGGGTGCTTGCTATATCACACGGCCAGATTTACGAAGGCTTCCATAGCAAACTACTAGGCATCTCATGGCAAACTTTCTGGCTGTGGATCTGTTCAGTTTGCTTGTCCAGTTCATCCATTCTTTATTCTCCTTTTAACTGTATACCCACAATCAGTCATGCCTATTTATTGCTGCTGAAGCGTGTCCGGACCCCTTGGTAAATCATTCCAACTTGACTCGCCTTTCTGGATTAGGCTCTTAGTGTTTTGCTGACTTTGAATCCCTTGTGCTTCCATCTATATAGTTATTTCCCTTGTAGCGTATGGGAAAAAAATTCAGTCTGGTTTGCATTGTAATGCAAATCTACTTAATGTTCACTTCTCAAAACTATCCACAGCTCTCCTCTGAAATGCACACTTCTCTGAATTTTGCTATTCCATTCTCCAACCAAATAATGTGTACAGAAAAATGTGCATATTAGGGAAAAGTGAGCATGAAGATGCATCTGTTAGTGAAAGCAACATACCAAAAAAAAGGATTATAATTGGGGGGAAAGGCATGCTCAGACGCTAATGAATCTTCATGAGGATTTTTTAAAAAGAAAAATTGACAAACTGGTGCGGAAATTAAAATGAGCTAAAGACTGGAAAAAATGAGGAAGTGCAAGAAACCAAAATGGGCAGATTACCCATCCCTATTCTCAGTTACATGCCTTTCAGGCAGAATGTCCTGGGTTGATCCCTGATCCTGCAGCTAAGCAGGAGAGCTCTGTGAGTCAGAGCAAGCAATTCTGGACTAGGTATATCAGCGGTACGAGATAGCTTCATATAGTGTCCATATGATTTACAGAGCCTTGGCCTACTGAACACCATGCAAAAAAATTGCAGCTGATAGAACATCCATTTTTATCATACAATTTCTTATTTTAAGAAGTTCAGTACCTTTATTCATGCATTGAACCTGCCAGAATCTCTTGGCCATGCTTGCTTGGGGCAGAAGGAATTTGGGAGTTCAACAACCTCTGGAACACCATGGCTTCCCCACTACCAAAACATAGGACAGGGTTGTGGCACCCAGACTATGGAACTCTGCCCTGGGAGTCTTGTCTGCCTTGCAGGGGGTTGAACTAGATGACCCTTGTGTTCCCTTCCAAGTCTACAATTCTGTGATTAATTTCTCTGTTGGCCTTCAGGTGTGAGATATAGAAAGTTTATTCCACTGCACTTTTGGCATGAGTAATAATTTCAGGTATTTTCTCTCCTATTGTGTGCTTTAAGCTGACTACTGTTATTTACACTGGTATGCCTGCATCCCTGATACTGTATCACAACACTGATTGCTAATTTTCTGCACTTGTTCTCATGGCTGATTGTTAGCTACCTTGGGGGGCCCAAATGTGGATGAAAAGAAATGTTTCAGTTAATAAGTAAAAGAGGAAGCTTGTGTGGCCAAGACGACATCCTGTTCCAACCACCACTACTCATGTCACTACTTTGAGGACTTTCCAGAAAACTCATCCATTGCTGCTGTAATTGATAAGCCTCTGAAGCCTGCTGAATCAGGAATCCACGAGGTTGAAGGACAAAAGTCAGTATTGATCGAAATAACCTGCAACCAGCGCGGAATCAGAATGGAAAGCCACACAGACAAATGGAATCCAGAACTTCTTTTCCTCCTGACCTTTTAAGGAGTAAAAACAAAACATGCTGTCGTCTTTGTTTCCCCCGCAATTGTTGCTGGGCCATTTGCACCATCGCAGTTTCTTAAAATAGCTGTAGACGCCAAGAATAATTGTAATTTACTTGTCTCCATCCTTGACGAAGAGATAATGGGAGAAAAACAAAGTTAGCTTTTTAATTGGCTGGTCAAACCACTTTCTCCGGATTAACTGAGCAGTAAAACAAGCCTGCATCTTTGTGTGTGTGTGTGTGTTTTTCAGAGGGGTTGGGACAATTCTAAATATCTGTGCAACTACATGAACACTGTGAATATGCCTTCTGTGAAGGATTCGTAATCGTCCTCTGTTTTTGTTTTGTTTTTGATATTGCTAATCTTGCTAATGGCTGCTTTTATTATTATTTTTCCTTCTTCTGTGATTGTGACTAAAACGTAATGTATCTGAAAAGAAAATTGCATCCGGGCTCTTCATTTTGAGAGTTGCTTCTTTCTTCTTACAGCCAGGGGTGGGGTGGGGGGGCACACATTTTTCAGTGCAAGAGCTGTTATTCCCTTCTGGGCAGCTTTCCTGGACCAAATGCTGGTCATTGAGTGGAAGGAGTGAAGCAATGGATGCTAAGTGTTACTTTTCTATAGTAGATTACTTCCTACACACACACCTACACCTGTCTTGGACTGGTTGGATGCAGAGGAAAAGGTGGGAGGAACCAACTGGGGAACCACCAAGGAAAGAGGGCTCAGAGCTTGGGGATTAGTGGTGGAACTACGACGAGGGAGAAGAGGGAGAAGATGGAGAAGACTGGGAAGAGGTGGTGTCAGAAGCTGAAGAGGCTGGGGCAGAGATGAGTCCAGGCTTAGAGGAAGATGCTGAAGCAGGTGAGTGAGAGGAGGGAAGCCAAGAAGCAGATATGAGTCAGGTGGGGGAAGAGGCACGGGTGTCTCCCCCTCCTGCTACAACAAGTTCTCCCAGAACCAGGAGAGGGCTGAATCGGGCAGAGCAAGGAGAGGCTGCACATAGGTGCTTTCTTCAATTGCTTGGGGAAAGCCCTGGAGAAGAGGGGGACTTAGGTGGCTGTGAGGAGACGGGGACATTCCGTCTCGGCAACTGATTCATGGGGTGGCTACTGGGGATGAGCTGCTTAGGCCTGGCCCTCAGCCAAGTCTGCAGAGATCATGCTAATAAAGAGTTAACTCCAACTTGAGCATTGTGATTTACTGCCGGCTCGCTCTTTGACATCAACCCTCTTTATCTTCCATCCAGAGGTGCAAGAGGGTCCATTAGAACCATCCAGCTACACAAAAAGACACAAGGAGAGGGCAAGGTAAGGTCAGTAAAATGGCTGCCCTTAGAAGAGTCCGTAGGGCCAGGTAGAAAGATGTGAAGGGCCACATTCAGCCCTGGGCTTGAGGATTCCCCAATCCTGTACTAAAGGCACAGCTAAGATAATGTTATTTAAATAAGCGCTTAGCCGTGAATGGGGACCTGCAGTGACAGAAACACATTGTTGTTGTTTAGTCGTTTAGTTGTGTCCGACTCTTCATGACCCCATGGACCAGAGCACGCCAGGCACTCCTGTCTTCTACTGCCTCCCGCAGTTTGGTCAGACTCATGCTGGTAGCTTCGAGAACACTGTCCAACCATCTCGTCCTCTGTCGTCCCCTTCTCCTTGTGCCCTCCATCTTTCCCAACATCAGGGTCTTTTCCAGGGAGTCTTCTCTTCTCATGAGGTGGCCAAAGGATTGGAGCCTCAGCTTCAGGATCTGTCCTTCCAGTGAGCACTCAGGGCTGATTTCCTTCAAAATGGATAGGTTTGTTCTTCTTGCAGTCCATGGGACTCTCAAGAGTCTCCTCCAGCACCACATAAACACATCACCAGGAACACATAACACATAGCCAGCAATAAATGTTGTTGGGACTCTGCCAAAGTGGCAGGCATGGGAACCCAGAAACAGTCATGCAAGGACCCTAGAAATGGCATTGCAAGTTGTAGAGATGGTGATGGGCAGTGATGAACCTGTGGCCCATACCTGGCAGACCAAAATGCAACTGCCAGAGCGCCTTTCTGTCTGGCCCCATTGCTAGCAAGTCTTATCAGCCAGGAAGCAGGAAGGGGGGGGCTCCATCCTTTTTGCTTACCACAAATGCCTCCTAGCAATTTTGCTACACCAGTGTTGCCATATTTCAAAAAGTGAAAATCCAGGCAGAAAAGTAGTTGAGCTTTTTTGCCCAAAGTTGTTGAGCTTCTCTCGCAAGATTGCAAAGAAATTGGACGTCTTGATTTACAGAGCTTATTCTCATGGCTAGAAGCTGATTTGCTTATGGAGGAACATAATGATGGGTTGGGCACACAGCTCTCTTGGGAGTTGTATCCAAGAGATTCGAGTGTTGGAGTCATGCAGTGCTATTGCAATTCTGCTTATGAAGAAAGCGTAGGAACAGAAGAATGGTGCTGCTGCGTCAAGGCCAATGGCCCTTCTCGTCCAGCATCCTGATCTCACAGTGATCAGATGGATCCCTATGGGAATCTCACAAGCAGCAATGCTCTTATCCTTCTGAAATTTCAAGCAACCGTTATTCAGATGCATTACTGTCCCCAACAGTGGAGGTAGAAGATAGTCATTGTGTCTAGTAGTCATTCGTAGCTTTCTCCTCCATGAATTTGTCTAATACTCTATGTCTAAATGAATCCAAAGCACCAGGAGACAGCTCAACCAAGCCTGCAATCCAGGCTGCCCAATTCGTTTGTGAATAAAAAAATCCAGGAGATCTTGAGAGAGGGCCACAGATTTATTGCAGGCCTCCAGGAAAAATGTAGACCAAAGCTGCTGTTAGCACTTTCACAGTTCTTTTGCAAAACTCCCAATGCCTGTAACTTTGTTTTACCCCCTCCTAAGCTCCTTGTGATTGGCCGTCCTCACCACTTACTGGAGAGAGAACTGTTTTCTCCATATGCAAATTAAGAAAAAAAGGGAAGGGACATAGAGAGGCAGGGAAAAGGACCGAGAGAGCTGGGGACTGCTGATTGAC
Source organism: Podarcis bocagei (assembly GCF_964188305.1). Classification (NCBI taxonomy): domain Eukaryota; kingdom Metazoa; phylum Chordata; class Lepidosauria; order Squamata; family Lacertidae; genus Podarcis; species Podarcis bocagei. The sequence continues at coordinate 16,077,957 of NC_138128.1, forward strand.
AACCTGTAATCCTTGACTGCTGAGACTTCTGTCTCCCAATTAACTATCCGCTTGCTCCTTGCCGATTGACATGATTACGGATGCTAAGATCACTATAGCACAGTAGGTTCCAGTCAAGGCCCATTATAGAGACCTAGCTGGAAAGGGATATAGGCAGGATGCCATGAAAAAGTCAACATTTGCCCAGCCAATACCACATTGTTTTAACAGCTGTTTCCTCTTTCCACCACATGATGATTTGGTAATAAACTACCACGAAAGAACTGTCTTAAGATCTTGTTTTTGGATTGCATTATCCTTAACACGCCTCTGGCTCTTTACGAGGGCAAGGAGTTTTTATGTTACAAAGCCGCATCAGGTCTCCACGGTGCCTGTTTCAGGCATTTTCATCCAGCATTGAGAGGCCAAACAAGCAAGATTCAGGATGCTTTTCATCATCAAGAAGGGCACTTCTTTAGCCAAGGAGCTATGAAACAGAGTTGTAACAGCTTGTTCACACTTCTAGGTTCCTCACAAGAGATCGTTGTGACTATCTTCAGAGATAATTGGAGACTTCCAGCAGGCTTCCCATGTTTATATGTAAATCTATAGTAGGGTTACCAGACGTGCCCGGTTCCTGGGGACAGTCCCCGGATTCACCAATCTGTCCCCGGCCAAAATCTGTGCCTGGATTTTGATTACTGTCCCCTGATTTATGCCAGGGGACTTCCGGCAAGGCAACATGGCGGGTGCCATGGTAGCAAGCAACACCGGAGGTCCCGGCCACGTCAAAGTTCCAGCCAACCAATCTGCTGGCGGGGCGGGGGGCTATTTAAACCGAGGCATGAGCCAGAGAGCTTCCTTCTGGCTTGCTTCCTTGATCAACGCTCACCCCGAAATCACGCAGAGCCCCTGGCGCTCTTCTGCTGTGGGCTCTGCGCACCCGAGTTGGCAGGGGCGAGCGAGGTGCTGAGGTGGTGAAGAAGAGAGAGAGAGAGCCTTGTGTGTGTGTTTTTAATGTGTGTTTTCCAAAGACCAGCGAGCCCCTTTACTTGATCTCTCCCCCCCCCACCTCTTTTTTGGGGGCGTTTGTGTGTTTGTAGATGGGCTTCTCCACCTGCCTTGTGTCGAGGTGCACACCTGACAACTTTGGGGTTCCCCTCCCAAAAAAGGTCAAGAACTCTGGGCAACCCTTTCCTAAAATAATAAAACATTAAATAAAAAAAAAAAGTGTCCCCGGATTCCTGGAAAAAAATCTGGTAACCATAATCTACAGTGGTACCTCAGGTTACATACGCTTCAGGTTACATACACTTCATGTTACAGACTCCGTTAACCCAAAAATATTACCTCGGGTTAAGAGCTTTGCTTCAGGATGAGAACAGAAATTGTGCGGCGGCGGTGCAGCGGCAGCAGGAGGCCCCCTTAGCTAAAGTGGTACCTCAGGTTAAGAACAGTTTCAGGTTAAGAACAGACCTTCAGAACGAACTAAGTTCTTAAGCCGAGGTACCACTGTATAGCCCAGTTGGGGAGTGCACACCCAGTGCTGTGTCCCCTGCCAGCTCCCCCCTCTGTTGGGGGAAGAACATTTGCAGATGGAAGCTCCCCCCTTCCTGCCGGCCACCATGATTTAGAAGCCTACATGGTCAGTGATGTGTTGGGCTTCAGGGAGCAAGCCATACAAAGACGTTGAAAGACAAATGTACTTTACTGCAACATAACCAGGTTAAGGGAAAGATCCATCCAGCAGCTGGAACTGGAGAAGATCTACAGGACCCCCATCAGCCCCCAAAAGCAATAATTTAACCCATTAACACCCACAACCATCAGGGTTCCAGATCTCACATGGGAAGTCTCTGTAAATGTAGCAGCCTTCCATCTACACATATTCTCCCTCCCAGCCTTTGGATGAAAGGACCAAGAGTGGGGGCCTGGATAGGACTTCTGTTGCACCTGTAACCTTTGATGCAACTAAAATGCCTAGCTCCCCAATGCTAAATCTATTTACTGTATATGGAAGTAAGCAGTGTTAGAAACTGAGATATAAAAGCTAAGAGCTAAATGGCACCTTGAACCTAGGTTTATGGGCGCACCTATGGAATGTCTAGACATGCCTCTTTAATAACAAGAATACAACGCTGAAAATGAATGAACTGCAGCTGTCAGGGGTTTAGGTGCAGAGGCACGGGCAAGGGAGGAAACAGAGAGCGAAGGGGAGGAGACAGAGGAAAGGATGAGTGATGACGACGACCCGAGATCTCCCAGTCTTTCCAGTGAATCAGAGGATTCACAGAAAGGAGCACCAGTGGCCAGGGCTAGGGGGGCGTCTAGGGAGGCACCCCAGGAAGATAGAGCCAGAGGAGACTCAGGGGGGAGCAGCTGGAAATCGGGACCAGCGTCACCGCCAGGAAGCAGGGAAGAGGAAAGGAGCCAGGAGGGAAGCGCTGGCAGCTCACCACAGGAGGGAGGGCAGGAGTCAGGAGTGGCCACACCTCCATCGGGGAGCGAAGAAACGGTTAAGAGGAAAGTGGAAGGTTGGGCGCGCGCGCCAAGTTCAAATGTAGAGGAAGGCGGCGCAGCGAGCAGCCCCGAAAGGGAACCGGGTCCTAAAGCCCGGCGCAAGGAGGCAGAAGGGTCTGGGTCAGCGTCAGAAGAATCCCGGAAGGAAGAAGCCCCGGGGGGTAGAGGGACCCAGAGGAGGACAGTCAGGAGGAAAAGGTGGAGCAAGGCTAGGATATTAAGTTGGTGCGCACGGGGCGGAGACTCAGACGGAGCCTCGCCGATCTAGCTAGTAGACGTAGAGTTGCAGACAGCAGCGTGAGAATGGAAACTGTAATTCAATAAAGACTTTTACTTAATGACCGCTGGCTAGCGTGATCCTCTGTGAGCTAGGATCTTGAAGCAGCTCTGACAGTAGGCTCCGTCTCAACATTGTGGGCATCTGCAGCCTCGAGGAGAGGAGAGAAACAGGCGCCCACTAGCGAGCTCACGAACGGCAGGAGACATGACGGCTGAGCAGCAGATAGAGGACCTCAGAAAAGCAGTGGCACAACTGAACGCCGAGGTTCTCGCATCCAGGAAGAGAGAGGACGAGGCAGCTGCCGCCTGCAGGGATCTCCAGGTCAGGTTAGACGTACTGGCAAAGCAACCACCCCGGCAGGAGGGAATTGGGTTGGCGAGACGGACAGGCGGGCTGCTCTCTCACTTCGATGGGAACCTGCAACAGTATCCCAACTTTAGAGCCGACGTACTGTGCGCACTGCAACTGTTGCATAAAGACTTTAGAGATGAACAGGAGAGAGTGGGGTTCATCATGTCCCATCTGCATGGGGAGGCGAAAGCATGGTTGCGCAATTTATGGAGAGATAACGATCCGGCGCTCCAGAATGCGGATGCCTTTATTAAAGCGATGGATGAGTGTTTCTTATCAAGTATTGACATTGATCTTGCACGGAAGGAGGTGCATGGGCTGAGACAAGGGAGGGCCAGCGTCAGACAGTATCATGCACGCTTTTTCGCCTTGGTCAGCGCCCTGGAATGGGACAGAGATTCGGCTCCTGTAAGAGACCTCTTTTGGGAGGGACTGCACAACTCGATTAAAGATGAGATAGCGAGGGGGGAGAGACCCCGAACCACCCAGGAGGTCGTTCAGAGGGCACTGGCCGTGGGGGTGAGGCTGGAAGGACGTCCGTGGAGCAAGGACGAAGGACGTGGAGGGCGCGAACCAGCCGGGGGCCCCTCCTTCTTTCCCAGAGAAGCAGCGCGAACGCAATCCACGCCTCCGCCAGGAGGAGGAGCCGAACCTATGGAGGTTGGAGGTGCAAGGGCTCAGTCAGCAACCAGAGCCCTAGCACCGGCAGCAGTGAAGGCGAAGCCTCCTAGAGGGACCAGGAAGTGTTACGTCTGTGAGCAGCCAGGGCATATGGCGAAAGAGTGTCCCCAGAGGCCCCACAAGCTTACTGCAGCCTCAGCAATGGTGACTGCAGCAACGCAGCAGGGAGGACCACAGCAGGGAAACGACAATGTCTGGCTGGAGGAAGAGGCACTGGGGCCCAGCCAGACGTGTTAGTGACGCAGTCCCCAGAAATTTTACAGCCAGTGAACCCCCTCCCGCCCAAACCAGTAGTGAGGCTCACAGCATCTCTCCAGCTGCCCAATGGAATCACCATGGACGTGCCAATCACCATCGACTCCGGCAGCAACGCGGACTTTATAGGGCAGGAATTTGTCGACAGGCACGCTGTGCAGTTGCTGCCGGCCACACTGCCCCTGCAGGTTGTCACGGTGGATGGCAGGGAGCTGCTAGGGGGGCAAGTGGTGAAGCAGACGCCACCAATGGTGATGCGACTTGGGAATCACAGGGAAGTCATCAGCTTCAACGTCACTCAACTGTCTGACACGCCCATTGTATTGGGTATGAGTTGGCTGGACAAGCACAGCCCAACGATGGCTTGGTTCCAGAGGCAGCTGGTCTTCGGCTCTTCCTTTTGTGCTGAACACTGCATCGTACCCAGGCAGGAAGGAGAGGAAGAGGAGTCACAGCTGCTGCTAGGCACGCTGCAAGCGATTCCCCACAAGTACGCAGAATTTCTGGAAGTTTTCTGCGAGAAGGAGGCGGACAGGCTGCCCCCTCACAGACCATATGACTGCAAAATTGACCTGCTGCCGGGGGCGGCGCTGCCTAAAGGGAAGCTGTATTCCATGTCTGAGGACGAACTGCAGGAACTCAAAGACTTCATCGATCATAATTTGGAGCGCGGTTTCATCCGGGAGTCTAAGGCAGTGGGGGGCAGTCCTGTATTCTTTGTTAAGAAGCGAGACACGCCCCAAAAAAGACTCGTAGTGGATTACAGGATTTTGAACAGTGTCACCAAGCCGTCGGACTTCCCCATGCCCCGCATCGACGACCTCCTGGCGAAGGTACGGAAAGGAAAGGTGTTCACCAAGTTGGACCTGCGGGGGGCGTACAACCTCATTCGCATGCGGGAAGGTGATGAGTGGAAGACAGCCATGTTCACGCCTCTGGGTACCTACGAATACAGAGTTATGCCTTTTGGACTGCAAAATGGCGCTCACGTTTTTCAAGCATTTATGCATCACGTGTTGGCGGGACTTCTCTACAAGACGTGCGTCTGTTTCTTGGATGACATCCTGATCTTTTCGGAGTCGCAGCAAGAACATGACAAGCACGTCAAGGAAGTGCTGGGCAGGCTAAAGCAACACAGGCTCTACGCCAAGCTGGAGAAGTGCCAATTTGACGTGCCGGAGGTGGATTTCCTGGGCTACAAGCTGTCTGCCAAGGGGCTCGCCATGGACAGCGCCAAGGTTCGAGCGGTGTTGGATTGGAAGAGCCCACGCAACCGGAAGGAGGTCCAACGGTTTGTCGGCTTTGCGAACTTCTATCGCAAGTTTATCAAGGGCTTCGCGATGCAGACGGCGGCCATCACTGACACCCTTAGCTCCAAGAAGAAGAAGTTCATCTGGACAGAGCAGGCGGAGCAGTCCTTTCAGGCCCTCAAGCGTCTCTTCGCGTCGGAAGAGCAGCTGCTTCATGTCAACCCCAGCATGCCGATGAGGGTGGAGACAGACGCTTCGGACAGAGCAGTGGGGGCGGTCCTGCTGCAGAGGGACCCGCAGGGCGTGTGGCGGCCGGGAGCGTTTTACTCCAGGAAGCTCAGCAAGTCCGAGCAGAACTACACCATATGGGACAGGGAGTTGCTGGCCATTCATGCAGCGTTCAAGGCGTGGAGGCACTTTCTGATCGGCGCCAAGCACACGGTGCAGGTTTGCACGGACCACAAGAATCTGGAACACTGGCGCACGGCACAGTTCCTGAACCAGAGGCAGATACGTTGGGCTGAGTTCTTTGCGGACTTCGACTTCCGAATAGAGTATGTCCCGGGGGACACCAACATCATGGCAGACGCTCTCTCCCGCAAGCCACAGTATCTGGAGGACGCAACACCAGCGGCCGCCATGCACATCTTTGCACCGACAGTGTGGGCGTGCGCCGCGGCGACCGTGGACCTAGAGGCGGTGCGGCGAGCGTTGCAGGGGGACTCCTTCGCACAAACGAAGATGGCAGAGGTGCGAGGGGGCAAGGCAGCGGCCGACGGTTTCCAGCTACGAGATGGCTTGCTCATCCGTAAAGGGGCCATCTACGTGCCGGGTGACGAACTTCGAGCCAAGGTGCTACAGCAGCTGCACGACGCACCCACGGCCGGGCACTTTGGCAAGGAGAAGACGGTGGAATTAGTAGCCAGGGATTTCTGGTGGCCTGGAATGAGAGGGGAGGTCGCAGACTACGTAGCGAGGTGTGACACCTGCCAGAGGGCAAAGCCGGTGCACAAACCGCCGGCTGGACTGTTGGAGCCGCTGCAAACTCCGGTCGAACCTTGGGAAAGGGTGGCTCTGGACTTTGTCACGGATCTGCCCAGCTCAAGGGGCAAGACGGCAGTGTTGGTGGTGGTGGACCTGTTCTCCAAGATGGCGCATTTCATTCCGTGTGCTAAGGTGGCCACGGCGGAGCAAACCGCCAAACTGTTCATAGACCACGTGTTCAAGGTTCACGGTCTGCCACGGTCTATTCTGTCCGACCGCGGGCGGCAGTTCATCTCGAACTTCTGGCAGAAACTGATGGGCTTCCTAAACGTCAAGATCAATCTGGCGTCGGCGAGACACCCGCAGACCAACGGGCAAGCGGAGCGAGCCAATGCCATCATGCAGCAGTACCTGAGATGTTATGCAAACCAACAGCCTGCGACGTGGGTGGATTGCCTGCCGCTTGCAGAGTTTGCCTACAACAACACGAAGCACGTATCCACGGGCGTCACGCCGTTCTTCGCCAACAACGGGCGGCACCCTAGAACCTTTCCGGGACTGGAATGCAGGGGAGAAGGGGAGCCGCAGTCAGCAGATGCGTTCGCGTCGGAGCTGCAGGAAGTCCACGATCAGCTGCGGCGCCACCTGGAGCTGGCTAAACACGCATACAAGGTACAAGCGGACAAACACAGAAGGGTTGGCGAAGAGCTCCACGTGGGAGACTGGGTCTGGTTAGCAGCCCACGCAGTGCCGGCCAGGTCGTTGGCCAAGAAGAAACTAGGGCATAAACAACTGGGGCCCTACCAAGTCGAAGAGCAGGTCAACCCGGTGGCTTTCAGGCTGACGCTTCCGGAGGGTTCCAGAATGCATCCGGTGTTCCACAGATCGGTGCTCACTCCCTACAAGGCACCGCACAGGTTCCAGGAACCCGGAACGGCGCCGAGTCCGCTCAGAGAAGGAACGGGGCACGCGGGAGTGGCACAGGAGGAGCGCATCAACGAAGTCACGGAGATTTTGGACTCCAGATGGGGGGAAGAGGGAGTAGAATACTTTCTCGCCAGGGAGGGCACCCCGGCCAGTGCGAACAGCTGGGTGCCGGACTACGCTTTAGACGAACCTCTGCTCAAAGACGAGTTTCATGCCCTCTTCCCACATAGACCTATGCCAGCAGACTTTTTCGACGACTGGCTTTTCACGCCCACGCTTTCGGACAGCACGTTCAGGGGGTTCGACTCGGACGAGGAACCAACACGAGACGTCCGTTCCCCGGAGGGGTCACCCTCGGGATCGGTCTCAGAACCCTCGTATTGGTGGGACGATAGGCCGGAGGAGCAGTTCCGCAGGAAGTGGCTGGACTGTTCCGGCCGAGCAACGCCGCCTGGAGGAAGTGCGGGAGAGACGGACATGGACATTTTCGGGGACGACCCTGGTTTCGAACACGGCGGCACAGAGATGGAAGAGGAGGTGACTGTCGTCAACGAGAGCAGAGAGGAAGACCTGGAAGAGTTCCGCTGGAGGCCTGCCACGGGAAGCGACCGATATCCGACGTTCGTCCCTTTGCAACAGCAGCCCCCAGCTCCAGCACCGGAAGGAAGGGAGGGGGGACTGGGGGGCTTCGAGGGGGGGATGGATGTCAGGGGTTTAGGTGCAGAGGCACGGGCAAGGGAGGAAACAGAGAGCGAAGGGGAGGAGACAGAGGAAAGGATGAGTGATGACGACGACCCGAGATCTCCCAGTCTTTCCAGTGAATCAGAGGATTCACAGAAAGGAGCACCAGTGGCCAGGGCTAGGGGGGCGTCTAGGGAGGCACCCCAGGAAGATAGAGCCAGAGGAGACTCAGGGGGGAGCAGCTGGAAATCGGGACCAGCGTCACCGCCAGGAAGCAGGGAAGAGGAAAGGAGCCAGGAGGGAAGCGCTGGCAGCTCACCACAGGAGGGAGGGCAGGAGTCAGGAGTGGCCACACCTCCATCGGGGAGCGAAGAAACGGTTAAGAGGAAAGTGGAAGGTTGGGCGCGCGCGCCAAGTTCAAATGTAGAGGAAGGCGGCGCAGCGAGCAGCCCCGAAAGGGAACCGGGTCCTAAAGCCCGGCGCAAGGAGGCAGAAGGGTCTGGGTCAGCGTCAGAAGAATCCCGGAAGGAAGAAGCCCCGGGGGGTAGAGGGACCCAGAGGAGGACAGTCAGGAGGAAAAGGTGGAGCAAGGCTAGGATATTAAGTTGGTGCGCACGGGGCGGAGACTCAGACGGAGCCTCGCCGATCTAGCTAGTAGACGTAGAGTTGCAGACAGCAGCGTGAGAATGGAAACTGTAATTCAATAAAGACTTTTACTTAATGACCGCTGGCTAGCGTGATCCTCTGTGAGCTAGGATCTTGAAGCAGCTCTGACAGCAGCTAAAATATTATGTTCGTTTTTCACCTGGTCTAGTCCTTCCCCTGCCCACCCCCCTAATATTCTTCAGAGGGTCTCTTCTCCAGTCTTCAGAGAGTAGCTGGAAGTGGGGAGGCAGGGAAAGGTCTGTTGGGATACTGCCAGGGAGATAAAGTCCATCATGGCCCCCAAGCCGGCTGCCGGACGATCCATCTCCCGTAGTCACGCAGTATGAGCTATTAGCGACACGAGTTTCCTGGAAATACCTTGCCACATTCCAGGGCTCATGCACACTCTTATCAGCAGATAATGCACAGCAAAAGTCGCACCCAGGAGAGCATTATTTACAAGCTTTTATTCAGCGTTGATCAGAACAAAGAAAGACATGACTGTCTGCGTCAATGTCTTCGACAGTATCCCAACAAGGTCCTCCTTTCCTTCCACTCTGCAGTTTTAATCTGAAATCTTAGGCGCAGTACCGCACCCAAAGCTCAGAAACTGCTTGTGCTGCTGAAATCCCGTCGCAAAATGTGCCTAGTTTCGAAGACTGGACTTTCACTTCCAAGAACGGATGCATGCCATTGATGATCCCTCAAACACCCTTATCTAGGGTGTCGTCATGCTTTGGAATATAAAAAGGTAGATTTCCCCTTTCCACTCCTTCAGTAGAGTCAGAATTAGAGGTAGGTGCTGGGCATAGGGGAACACCAGGCACAAGTAGTGCCCGGGCACTGTGGTTGGTTCTCCCCTTGAAATTAAGATGTAATGAATCAGAGGCTGGCATGGCTTTATGAGTTGCTGTCCAAAGAAATCAGACTATGTAAAAAGGCCTTTTTTTTAATGTGGGCCTGCTTTGGGGGGGGGGCATTCAATGCTCAGGGGAGTGTTCTCTTGCCTCCCACCATATTTTGGGAGGACCAATCTGTTGAATGGTCTCTTTAAATTTGAAGGATCATTATTGTTCCACAAGATGTGTATTTCTTTAAGGGTGAGAGCAAATAACGTGACCCAGTTTTACAGCTGTGAAGCAGTATAGCAGGTGATGTTAAGTTATGTTAATTAAGCTGTTGGGTATAGTATATAAAGAGCAGCACCTAGCTCTCTCAGTGCCCTGGGGGGTGGGTCATGCTTATTGATATATTTAGTGTAAAAGGAGTTTTTGTTATTGTTATTAAAACCTCGCAAAAGTTATTTTGCATTCCTTGTAATGTGTGGTCTCCCCAGCATGCTTTCTGCAGTGCAACTAATCTGCAAATAGCCAACACAATCACGGGTTTTTGGAGCTCAAATCAGAGTTTTGAGGATGGCTCTATATGCTGGTGCTTCATCCCCAAACCCAATAGCAGCCAGTGATCCAGTATTTGACTATTGAGGGCCACACACACACACACACACACACACACTTTACTTCAGGTGATCTCAGGAACTTTGCCTTGCTATTCGGCCTTGCTATCTAGCATCTTACGCTCTTATGAATGTCACATTTATGGAGGACCACTAGCCATAACTGCTGCAGGAGGTAGCCTGCCTTGGCATTCCAGCTGCTGAGAATTGCAGGTGTGAAGAGCCATTGTGAGGGCATGATGTTGGAATATAATTGCAGGTGTGAAGAGCCATTGTGAGGGCATGATGTTGGAATATAATGGGTCTTCTGCCTAATCCAGCGAGGATCTTCTTATCGTCTTATGCTATGTCTTCAGGTGACAGCAAGAAAATAAAATATAAATTAAAAATTGACTTCCTGTCAAGGCAAGAAATTTCACCCAGGAAAATATTCCATTCATCCCAGCCTACTTTTGGCTGACCCTATAATTGACAGAGACTGTCTGCTTTCTTCTCCAGTTTTTGTTTTGTTTTGTTAAAATGTAGTGGGTTTTTTGGGGGGAGAGGGGATATTGTTCCAGTTTCTGGGTCGCATTTTCTTAGGCTTTGTTTCCACGCAGGTACCTCTCGTCCAGTCAAGTCTCCAAGCATCCTCCCTCTCCCTCCCTCTCAAATACACAATCAATCTGAATTCATTTATCCACAGCGCACGTGTCAGCTCATCACGTTTTGCGTACCATCCCTCAGAAAGCACCGATGCAAGCAGACTGATGGGTTCTGCGAGCTCAAATCCCAAAGGGGTGGCGGAAGAATACTCATTTTTTATTGGAAAAATCAAAAGTGACGGGAACAAAATTGGTTCTACCGTTTTGATTGATCACAGGGAATATTTAGCTGGGAATGATTACAGCCAGAGTTCTCATTAAAGCTGTTTCTAGGATGGAAATTAATTTCAGGGATTTTTAAGAATAAAAACCCTTTGAGAGGGAGAGGATATATGCACACACATGAATGTGCTGGCACACATACACACACACACACACACACACACACACACGTAAATACACACACAATAATCACACAATATTCTGCACTGGGTGACAGTTTGTATCATGATGAGAAGTTCTTACTATGATGAATCTGAATTTTTTTAAAAAAACAATGTCTGAAGTAAAAGGGAACCAGCATTGCAGATTGATAACGTTATCATGCTTCTCCAGATTTCTGTTATCTAGAGATTAGTTTGGCCCAGGAGGAAATGCAAGAGTGGTTAGCATGCTGTTCGACAGCACAGCTAATGGTCTTTCTACATTGTCTGTCCCTTCTGGGAAATCTTGCTCCAGTTGAAGTTTTATGCATTTAATCCACCTTAGGAAACCCTTAGTGAAAGGTGGATAGAACACCCCAGCTAGAAAGATCAGAACCAGTGGAAGAAATTCTCATCCAGAGAAGCTGGGCAGTGGAGTCAGTGGCTTGTGGGTGCTGCTGCAGTTTCTTCTTGAGGGTGGGAAGGTATGTCAATAAAAGGTTGTGTAGGCATGGGAGATGAGCAGGTCCTTTTGGCTGCAGAAACAGACTTCACTTAAACCAAGATGGAAATGTGATACGTTTTTTCCCAGCCTTCTTGTACCTTGCACAGACTAAATCATAGATGCACTATACCCTCACATGTAATAACTACAAAACCCATTGTTATGTACTGAGCTGAATCCTAGAACAATAGGATCCAGAATGCAGCAGTCTGATTGGTCCGCAGGAGCCACCCAATCCAGCTCCAGGTGGAAGTTAATCAGTGACCTGATTGGCCTGCAGGAGCAGCCAATCAGGCTCCAGGTGGAAGTGAATCAGCAACCTGATTGGCCTACAGGAGCAGCCTGGAATTAGCCAATCATGCAGGGCCCATTGTGTAAATAATGTATATATAGCTAGATGTTTTGGGGGAAGTTTCATTCATTGCTGTGGGATGTAAACACAGGAGCAGTCAATGACAACATTCCTAGAGTGTACATGTTACAACATGGGGAGGGATGTCTGTCTAACAAGCAGGTAAACTTCCTGGGGACGGACTTCCTCCGCATGTGACCAGAGGTGGGTGTGGCCTCACCTGTGCAGGTAATGACAAAAGCACAGGGCAGGCAGCCATCTCTCTCTCTCTGCCATCACCTTTCGAAGAAGCAGGATGCCCTCTTGGCTCTCAGCCAAGAGAGGAGAGGGCTATCTATCCTATAAGATAGATTCTAAGTGTATTTTACCTTTTTAAGCCTGTCTGCCATCTGGGATCATACTGTGAACAGATCGTGAGTAAACTCTTTATACTTTTATAAAGACTGTGTTGTGTCTTGTATTTTAAGAGGGAACAAAGGGGAAATTACCAGAGTAATTATTATAGAGGTTCTAGCGAACCTGTGCACACGTTACCGTTGCGAACTTAAAGGGGAATGTCTATAAACTCTGCTGATATTTTGGGAACTTGTTAGCACAAGTTGGATTAGGATATAATTAGTCAATATATCCCCTCCTGCACCCCAGAACATTCCCACAATTGCTACTATAGCTGAATGAAGAGCATGAAATTCACACTCTGAGTATATTTCACCCATGATGCAATCCAAGTGTCGACACATCATCCAAGCCATATTGAGCCCTGCATACCCATTGCCCTGTGATGATACATTAATCCCAGTGCTTGTTGCCCTGATGGTTTCAATAGTTTTTGCCCTGCCAAGGAAAACAAGCACCAAAATTGTGCAGTCAAATCAAGATTTCCGCAATTTCCCATTGCATAGTTTATCCCTTTTGTTCTCTTTTGTTTTCTTTAGACACCTGCCATGTAAAAATAGGAAATATTACCAAACATCAAATTCATTTATTAATTAATATTGATAGATATCTACTATGTATACATAACCTCAAACATAAATAGGATGCACTATGTATATCTTTCAGTGATTCTTTTTATAGATGTTACCATTGTGACAAAATCTGACTTCGTACATCTGCCATTGAGTTATTCTGATTCGAATAAACTATAAATGGTTGCCAATTTCCCTTAAATAGGTCAGTGCCATCTGTTCAGTCGTTCCTCATATATAGAGCGGTACCATTATGTTGTTCATTAACCTGATGTGCCAAACATGTCTAAGCCTTTCCTTAGTGGTTGGCTGTTTTGTATTGCTTTGCTTTTTCAGTTCCTTGCTGTAATAATTCTGGCATTGGCTAATTCCAGCTGGTTCCTTAAGGGGGAAAAAAGGGATTTACTCATTTCTTCAGTTTGTTCAGAAGAACCGCTTGGAATGCAAAGAAGACACTGTTTCCTATTATATCACCTGTATTTTTAAATATCTTCTCCCAATAGGATTTTAGGATTCTGCAATTTCACCAGATATGTAGCAAATTTGCATTTTTAACCCTACACCCTCCATGGCACATCTCCCATGAAAATATGTATAGGACTGCAGCCTAAATTTCAGGTGCATAGGAATTTCGAAACAGTAATTTGCAAAAACTTACACTTGTTGCTATATCTAGAAATACTAGTGGTCCTGCAGTTCAAATGGGCTTCCATTTATTTTCAAATACCCGGTACATTCAGCTGCCAAATCTTTTCCCTGTTTCGCTTTTCTTCAAGATAATGGTGTGCATTTTTTAGAAGATGCCTTTATGGGGATTGAATGTTATTATCAACAAATCAGATTGGCTCAGATCCCTTGTTCAACTGCGCTCTCTTTCTATCTTTAAAATCACATTCCTCATCTCTGGATGTTGAGGAAAACAGAAGAGGCACCTTCACATTCTATGTCTTGGCTCATTATAAGTTACACATTTCTTTTCAGCACATCAAACATATCGGTGTGTCAAGTAAGCATTTTTCCATACACAGAACTTCTTCTACCAGAATGTCTAGTACATGGGTAGGCAAACTAAGGCCCAGGGGCTGGATCCGGCCCAATCGCCTTCTAAATCCGGCCCGCGGACAGTCCAGGAATCAGCGTGTTTTTACATGAGTAGAATGTGTCCTTTTATTTAAAATGCATCTCTGGGTTATTTGTGGGGCATAGGAATTCATTCATTTTTTTTTTCAAAATATAGTCCAGCCCCCCACAAGGTCTGAAGGACAGTGGAGCGGCCCCCTGCTGAAAAAGCTTGCTGACCCCTGTAGTTCCCAAGAAATCTAGTGAGTTGGCACTCACAGCTTGCAATATTTCTCCTAATGTTTAACGTAATATTTCATGTTGCTTTTTCTTCATCTTCTTATCTATCACCTTTCTACTGGCTCTGTTCATTTTAGCCCTTCTGTTAAGAGCCCAGGAATATTTTGTGTGTTGTCGTGGTTAGAGTATTGGACTAGGACATGGGAGTCCAGGGTTCAAATGTCCACTCGGCCATGAAACTCACTTGGGTGACTCTGGGCCATTCATGGCCTCTCAGCCTAACCTACATCACAGGGTTGTTTTTACATTTTTATATAATTGTAACTGCTTTACTATTTACTTTTTAAAATATATATCCTATGATTATATTGTTTTAGCCACTCTGGGACCTTCACGGGAAAGGACGGGTAAGCCTTCTTGTAAATAAATAAAAATAAAAATATTCCCAGCAAATTCTGCTCTGATGGTTTACGGTTTCGTAGTTTATTCCTTTCCTGAAATGTGAATGTTCCCGTTGCAGAATAAAGACCATTTTTTTCTTTCAAAGAGAAACAAAGGTATCCAGTTCCTAGGGCTGCCATACGTCCAGGATTTCAAATTGATAGAATTTCTGAAAGGCAGTGGTTTCCTTAAAAAAAAAGATCAGCAATTTTGGGGTCTCCTGGTTTTTACTTTTTGAAATATGCCAACCCTACCAATTCCCAAATCTCGGGAAATGGATTTGAAATGACTCAGAAACCAGGAGCCATCTTCTTCCTGTCCTCTAGATGGCAGATGCAAACAAAACATGATTAAGTTACTGTAGAGAAGAGGAGGAGGTGCCATTCCATTGAATGAAAATGTCCCTGATTTAATGAAAGTTTAAATATGGATTGTTCCTTATTTTTTTAGGCCAGGCCCGCTTAACAGGCTAGAGAGATACGGCAGGGGGCAGAGGATGTTCTGATTTTCAATTAAAAGACGAGACTCCAGGTAGGGTTGCTTAAAACCCTGGAGAATCTCTGCCGCTCATTCATAGCTGTCAACTTACAGATTTGAAAATAAGGGACCAGCAGCCTCAAAAATAAGGGATCAGCAGCCAAAATAAGGGATTTTCCAAACACAGGTATGTTCAACTTCTGAGCCCCTCCAAGCCAAAGGCAGAAAGCCCAGCCAGCAGCCAAACGAAGCCTCAAGCGGCGGTTCCCACAGCGCAGCAACCCGGCAAAGGGGATGCAGCAAGGAAAACCACCGTCACCTCTCCGCTGGGAAGCGCTGAGCAAAGGTGAGTCCCCAGGCAACGCGGCCGATTTGATTGGCACAAGGCATGCAAGCTCCACCCCACCAGTCGTTCTTAGACTCCTTATTGGGTGAGTAACGCAGCCAAGCAACACAGTTGGAGCCCCCCTCCTCCCTGGCCGGCAGGGAGGGAGGGAGGGAGGGAGAGGAGCTGCTTCCTTTGAAACCCGGGAAATTTAAGGGACATCATCAATAAGGGACAACAGTGGGACACGGCACTGGGATAAGGGACTTTCCTGCCAAATAATGGACAGTTGACAGCTATGCGCTCATTGTGAACAGTACCGAACTAGATCAACCAATGGCCTGACTTGGCATAAAGCATCTTCCTATGACATTTGACACCCAGTGGTGCCAAGTGTCCAGTGGGACTGGTGGGACCGAAGACAAGGAGACCAATGGCACTTGGAGTCAGTGCCAACGATTGACGGAGCCAGCTAACTCTAGCTTCATCCCCATCCTTCTCCCTGCAAGGGCGGCACAGAGAATAAGGAGGAGGGAGATGACAGGCCCTGCTGGATTGGTTGCAAGAAAGCAGGCAGGCAGGTGGAAGCTGGCTAAGCACAGACTGAGGTTGATGGGGCAGTGCCCCATTTGCTCCAATGGAACAACCTCCACTGCCAGAGGCAGCAGAGAGATAAGAAGCCAGGCAGGAACTGGGAGCTGCTGGGAGTTGGAAAATAATAATAGTTGTTGTTGGCACCCACCTGTCTCAAGAGACAATGAAGTGTGCCTTTTTCCACCTGGCCGGGGGTTGGTGTGTGGCCAGGACTGACTCCAGCTACAAAAGCTGAGGCTGCTGAACAGACTCTTGGGCGGATTGACTGGGCGGATTGTCGCTGTTGTTGATATTATTATTTTTTCTACCTTTGTTCTAGATGTTATTATGATTTGTGCGGAATTTCTTTCAGTTTGGTTGTGTACTTTTTGACATTTCATTTATTGCTTCTGACTACTTTTGTTATTTTTGTAATGATTTGGGGGGTTTTCATGCTGTAAGTCGCCTTGAGCATGGTTTTAACTGGGGAAAGGCGGCATACGTGTGGTAGACCTGTTGACAACTGTTAATGACTGCAATTGGTCTTACAGGAAAAAGCAAGGGGTGAGATGGCCAAAAATAACTTTATCGTGTATAATGATAAAGTAGGAGAACACTTCAATCTCCCAGGACAGTCTATACAAGATCTCAAAGTAGCTGTCATATTACAAAAGAATTTCAGAAATAGACTGAAAAGAGAAGTTGCTGAATTACAACTTATTACCAAACTTAAAACTATGGAGAGACCTGGTCTGAATAGAGACATTAGATTCTTATCTCATTGTACCAAGAACAAACTTACCCAAGACGCACCTAGTTTTTGGAGGAGGAAAGCAAGGAAAAAAATATTCTTAATCTCAGAAGCCAGAACAGCAAGAAGGATCGCTGTGCAGTGAAAGCAGCAATCCCTCTTGCTGTTCTGGCTTCTGGGATAGCTGTGCAGCCTGCATTCGCTCCATAAGACACACACACATTTCCCCTTACTTTTTAGGAGGGAAAAAGTGAGTCTTATAGAGCAAAAAATACGGTAGTTGGTCTCTTAATGTGCTACTGGACAGGGTTTTTTATTTTATATATATATTTCTACTGCGTCAGACCAACACGGCTACCTACCTGAATCTAGAACCTCTTGCTTGTCAGGGCTGAGGATGGAGAAATGGAGTCAGGGCAGGTGTCAAAACCTCTGGCTTTTGCGTGGCTGGAATGTAGTGTGCAGTACAACTGAGTTTTAAATTGTCATAACCTGTTCTGGGACCTGCTGGCGAAGGGTGTGCAAGCCAGTGAAGCATCTTCATCCAGGTGACCTCATTCCTGCTATGCTGATTTTGGCTGGCGTGTGAGTTTTTGTTTGTTTGCTTTTTGTTTTTCACAAGGGAATATTTTAACATGATAAAGCCTTCTCCCTTGCCACCTGCACTCCAGTGAAAGAGCAATATTATCCTTTTACACCATTCTGAGCATCACACACAAATTAAGTAGTGTTAATTTATCTAATACAGATGTGGGGGACCTTTGCATATCCTCCGACGCGTCCAGGCGAAAAACCAAAATGGCCGCCGTGTTCTCATGCAAAAATAAATGGGATGTCCCGGTTTTATCGGGACAGCTGAGGGGTATGCCTTTGGCCCTCCAGATGTTGCTGAACTGCAATGCCCACCACTCCCAGACAGCATGAACAATGGCCAGGGAAAATGGGAGCTGTAGTTCAACAACATCTGGAGGGCCAAAGGTTCTCCACACTTGATTTAAAAGGTTTATATCCTGCCTTTCTTCCACCAAGGACTCAGGGTGGCGCATGTTGGGATGTTAAGCATTTTTCCTTTCTTGGACTTGACATCTGTCTGTTTCCAGATAAATGGATTAAAGAGTGGGTTTGCAGATATTTTATTTGCTTCTTGGGGTATAGTTGCAACTGGGTTTTGACTGTAGCATCGGAATGCTACTGGGAAGCCATTACTATCTCCAAAGGGAATTGTAATTATCTCTTTCGAGGACGTAAAGTGTGAACAAGCTGTTACAATGCTACTTTTCATTATACTTCCTTGTATAAGTAAGTATAATTATTTATGATGAAATACATCGTATAACTTGCTTGCTTGCCCTTAAATGCCGTAGTTAAATGTTCTTCCCAGAAGGTTGGATTTACTCTCAAATTATGAGTCACTGGAATGCATAATCACCCCCCCCCCCCAAGAAAAGGTCCTTGTGGCCTATAATATTATGTCATCAATTTTGTTTAAAACTAGTCTCACAAACCTTTTTCCTGCAGTGGCATCATCTCAACACACACACACACACACGGAATACCTTCTGAGATATTCGGATGAGAACCTAGATGATGGATCTAGAACATGGGTAGGCAAACTAAGGCCCGGGGGCTAGATCCAACCTAATCGCCTTCTAAATCCGGCCCACGGACGGTCCGGGAATCAGCATGTTTTTACATGTTTTTATTTAAAATGCATCTCTGGGTTATTTGTGGGGCCTGCCTGGTGTTTTTACATGAGTAGAATGTGTGCTTTTATTTAAAATGCATCTCTGGGTTATTTGCAGGGCATAGGAATTCGTTCTTTTTCTTTTTTCTTCCAAAATATAGTCCGGCCCCCCACAAGGGACAGTGGACCGGCCCCCTGCTGAAAAAGTTTGCTGACCCCTGATCTAGAATGACTAACCACTTATTTGCCAAAGCTGTTTCAGTCAGCAACTTTGGGTTTCCACACTCTGACTGGGCAGCTGTGGTTCAACAGATGTCTTGCATAGACCCAGGTGTCTTTCCTCAAGGTAGTAACATAGTTAAACCTTCATTGTCTGTGCTGCTTTCATTTATTTTTAGTTTCCTCTCCTCGCTGATCAAACCAGTTTTGCAAATGAACGCTGCCCTTTGAGATGCACTGGGGGGGGGGGGGGGACAAAGAAAGAAATGAACAACCAGGAGAAATACCAAATCTGGTATTGATTTGCTGTAGCAGATATGTGCGTATGTTGGTATCACTATCACTTATTGGGTAGTACCCATGACGAATATTTTCCCTAAACAAACCACAATTGGGAAGCCAAGAACAAACCTTAGCTTTTGTAGCTGTATTGTAGTTTGTTTGGAGATAAACAAGCCACGAGCTGCTGTTCAGATGTCACAGTAAGCCAAGGCTTATGAATGGTTGCTCTCACTGTTGCAGCAATTTATGTATAGATTGGGGGGGGGGTTGCCCCTCCAGCAGATTTCATGCACATGCAGCCCACTACCTAAATCAGCACAATCACTTTTGTGACTTTTGTGATTTGTCCCCACAAAACACTTCATCACAGTTTCTTCCTATGTATTCAAACGGCCTCTGCTACACAATACCAAATGTAACAATTCACTGATGAATGTATCTATGTACTGGCTCACTGGGTAAACTTCAGAAATTAATATAGACGTGAGCTCAGCTACTCAACAGCCCCTCTGCCTGAGTGATAATTCCTGGCATTCTGATACCTGAGTGCCAGACAGGTAGCCATTCCAGAAATAACAAACCCAGATGAAGACAAAAGGGTGTGGTTAACTTGGTTGGGAAACAGGGAAATTTAAATATCTCTTTTGTTACACTTGATGGGTGTTTGGTGGAGGACAAGGAGAACCATGGGGCAGGGTCCAGGATGCTCAGATTACTGCCACCAGACCTCCCCTTTCATGATGTAACCGGGATGTATGAGTGATGTAGTTTGGGGGGGGGGTAACATGGGGATTAGCAGCTAATAAAAGTTTGGGTTCTCTTTTGTTCGGGGCTTCCATCTTGTTCCACCTTGTGGCAGGTGGGAGTCCTGTCGCGATAGTCTTCAATAAAGACCAAGCCTACTGGCTATTGTTTTGCTCTGGTATTCCTGGCCGGTGTCCTTGTTTTTTGTCCAAGGGAGCCCTCAGATTTCTCCGTTAACATCACTCAGCCACCCAGTGTGACTGGGGAAACCCAGCCAAATGGGTGGGGTATAAATAATAAATTATTATTATTATTATTAATACACACACTCCCAACTCTTAGCACGAGAGGTAATCTCTCTCTCTCTCTCTGTGTGTGTGTGTCTTTTGATCATGCAAAGTAATGTTTAACCTGAAATTGATTAGATCAGGAGCTCCTGGCAAACAGTCTAGGTGATTTCACCAGTCTAATCGCAGGTGTGCAAGAGGACACACCTGCAAAACTTGTGACCTAGAAAGCCAGTTCCCAACTCCTTGTATTCTTGGTCAGCAAATTATGAAGCCAAACTGAAGCTTCCCGAGGAAGGGAATTCCATGGTCTTGGCATCACCATGGAAAAGGCCTCATAATAATAATAATAATAATAATAATAATAATAATAATAATAATAATAATTTATACCCCGCCCATCTGGCTGGGTTTCCCCAGCCATTCTGGGCAGCTTCCAACAGAACACTAAAATACAATAACCTATTAAACGTTAAAAGCTTCCCTAAACAGGGCTGCCTTCAGATGTCTTTTAAAAGTCTGGTAGTTATTTTTCTCTTTGACATCTGTTGGGAGGGCGTTCCACAGGGCGTGTGCCACTACCGAGAAGGCCCTCTGCCTGGTTCCCTGTAACTTGGCTTCTCACAGCGAGGGAACCTGTAACCTGGCTTCTCACAGCGAGGGACCCGCCAGAAGGTTCTCAGTGCTGGACCTCAGTGTCCGGGCAGAACGATGGGGGTGGAGCCTTGTCCTTTATCTCCACAATCCTTGCCTCCTAAGGCAAAGGGACATGGTGCAAGGATGGCTGTGATTCGCTGGTGAATCCCAAGGTGAATGAGGCCACACCTGAATGAGGCCAAGCGATGGAATTAGGAACAAGTAAAACAAAATAAACAGGCTTCTGCCTCTAGGGTAAGACTTCCAATCTCCATTACATTTGCAATGGCACCTAGTTTACTAAGCAAAGTCATTAATTGAAAAGAATTGCTAAGGTCGGGAAATTCCCTGCTCTGCTCCACATAAATGATTGTCTACCCACAGAGACATTTCCCCAACACTGTGTGGAATGAGAATGTGCAATTGTCATAGATACCTCCTGGGAAATGTTCATGATATCACCGGAGATCAAGGGACAACTACACCATTTTGTCAACTCTTACAAGTATTGTTTATAAATTTTGTTGTTGTTGTTGTTGTTGTTGTTGTTCTTTAGTTGTTTAGTTATGTCCAAGTCGTGACCCCATGGACCAGAGCATGCCAGGCACTCCCGTCTTATAAATTTATAAACTTCTGTTTATAAATTTAAGGGAATATAAATTCAAGAGATTATAGATTTCATATCAAATGATTCAATAGTAGTATTATTATTAGTATTCAAATTTGCAGAGGGCACAAAACTGGGAGGGGTAGCTAATGTTGTAGAACATGGAATCAGAATTCAGAATGACCTGAACAATTGGAAAACTCGGCCCAAGCTAACAAAATGAATTTCAATAGGGGCTAATATAAGGTTCTGCACTTAGGCAGGAAGAACCAGTTTGCTGGGCAGTGTTCAAAACTCCCATTGTTCTAGGCGCATTTTGTGACAGGTGATTTCATCAGTGCGAGCAGTTTCTGAGCTGGGTGCAGTACTGCACATTAAAACTGCAGAGTGGAACATTAGAGGGGTGGGCAGGGGAAGGACTAGACCGTGTGAAAAATGAACATAATGTTTTAGCTGCAGTTCATTCATTTTCAGCTTTGTCTTCTTGTTATAAAAAGAGCGTGCCTAGACATTCCGTTGTGGCGCCCATAACCTAGGTTTAAGGTGCCATTTAGCTCCTAGCTTTCATATCTCAGTTTCTCACACTGCTGCTGGGGTTGGTTTTGTTTTCTGTTTTGCTTGTTTGATGACGTGCAGGTCCTTTTCTCTAGGGCCAATTATCCTTTATTTTAAAAGTTTTGAACACAAGGCTCCTCCTCCTTATTTCCTCCATTAAGTGGGGATGGGATTTTCTGCTGGGTTGCAAGCAGCTTCGGCATTGTGCAAATTCAAAGATCAGTTCCTGTTGTTGCTTTAAAAAAAATCCCGAAAGGCCCCCAGTCAGCAAACCTGACTTTCTGCAATGAAGCTCATGTCAACAGCATAATAAGCTGCTTATTCTCTGTATAGAAACCTGAATCATCTAAATCATTATTGCTTCCCTCCTCCATTTCAGGAGTTTGAACAATTTTGAAAAACTGGATTAAAAAAAAAAATGCCAAGCAGGAGAATGCCAGCGGCAGCAGCAGGAGAGAAGGAGCAGCTGGGTCAACTGCAAAGCAGGTAAAACTTTTGTTGCTATCTTCCTGCTTTGCTATTGCTCACCCTTGAAGGGAAAGGAGAAATGCTGGACCATCCCTAGGGGACACTTGACCAGGCATAGGCAAACTCAGCCCTCCAGATGTTTTGAGACTACAATTCCCACCATCCCTGACCACTGGTCCTGTTAGCTAGGGATGATGGGAGTTGTAGTCCCAAAACATCTGGAGGGCCGAGTTTGCCTATGCCTGCACTAGACCCACCAGCCACTGATTTGCAACAACTGGCCTTGATACCCAACTTCTGGGTGGGGTGCAGAGGTTAATAGGTAAAAATTGCTGGCTTGATGTGAATAATTTTTGGACTAGGGGGATGTTGAGGTTCTGTTTATTTGTTAATTAGAGGGTCTGAGTATTGCTTTGTTGAGTATTTGAGTACATGCCCTCTGATATTTCTCTGATGAAATAGGAACAACAACAACATGCTCCAGCCACTCTGGGTGGCGCCCAACATGTATAAAAAACATTAAACATGAAAAAACTTCCCAGATGTCTTCCAAAGGTTGTAGAGTTACTTATCTCCTTGTCTGGGGTGGGTGGATCGCATAACTCCATGCCCTCCAACATTTCTCTGATGAAAATAGGGACTTTCTAAGGAAAAGCGGGACATTCTGGGATCAAATCAGAAATCGGGACAGCTTCTGTAAATCTGGGACTATCCCTGGAAAAATGGGAAACATGGAGGGTCTGTTATGTGTGGGTTTTCTTTTTCAAATGGATGTTATGTTATGTGAAATATTAATCTATTTATTATTTCCTTCGCTTTTCCCCTCTGGTAATATGTATTGTATAATCTTTTTGTTTGCTTGTTTGCTGTAAGTCGCATGGAGCGCTTCGGGTGACAAGTGAATAATAAGTCTAATAATGAAATGAAATGAGATACATTCTAGCCTTGATCTGCAGACCATGATGTGCAAGCGTGGGATGGGACAGGCTGATGCAGCCTTTCCCCAGCCAAGTACCATTCAGATGTTCTGGAATTCAACTCTGATCAACTTCAGCTTGCTTTGAAGCCAGTCCCCATTGAATTCAGGGGGTTGCACTGGCTGTCGGTCTAAGTGTTGTCATCAAAGAACTCAATAGGGAGGAGGCGGTGTTGGGGTGGCGGAGAGGGCGAGCCAGAATTGGTTGGCTCTGCCTGTCATTCATTCTGGCTCCACCTACTGTTAGCCTCCTTGCCAACCACCCAGCCAGTCCTAGAAGCCTAGAATAGAATCTTAGAATTGGAATTGACCACAAGTGTCATCTAGTCCAGCGGTAGGCAACCTAAGCCCCATGGGCCATAAGCAGCCCACAGGGGGTCATTTAACCAGACAGAGGGCCTTCTCGGTAGTGGCACCCACCCTGTGGAACACCCTCCCTTCAGATGTGAAGGAAATAAGCAGCTATCCTATCTTTAAAAGACATCTGAAGGCAGCCCTGTTCAGGGAAGTTTTTTAATATTCAATGCTGTACTGTTTTTAACACTTGATTGGGAGCTGCCCAGAGTGGCTGGGGAAACTCAGCCAGATGGGCGGGGTATAAATAATAAATTATTATAATATTATTATTATTAACCAGCCCATGAGCCGCCCCCGCTCGGCGAGTCCCCGTGCGCTGCGCTAAACCAGTGTGGCGTAGCGCAGGGACTCACTTCTGTGGCACCGAAAATCGCGTCTTTGCAGACGCAGACACCGGAAATCACATCTGCACAGATGCAGGTGCAGACGCCAGAAATCGCAGGTGCGCGTGCGATCCAGTCCATGGAGGGATCTCTCCTGGAGTGAACCGGCCCTGGCAAGGTAAACCTTGCTGACCCCTGATCTAGTCCAACCCCCTGTGATGCAAGGAATCTTTTGCCCACAACCCTGAGATCAAGAGTTTCAAGCCAGTGTGGTCTAGTGGTTAAGAGCGGTGGACTCCTAATCTGGTGAACCGGGTTTGCTTCCCCGCTCCTCCACATGCAGCTGCTTTGTGACCTTGGACCAGTCACACTTCTCTGAAGTCTCTCAGCCTCACTCGCCTCACAGAGTGTTTGTTGTGGGGGAGGAAGGGAAAGGAGAATGTTAGCCGCTTTGAGACTCCTTCAGGTAGTGATAAAGTGGGATATCAAATCCAAACTCCTCTTCTTCTTCTCTACCAACCAAGCACCAGCCACTACTGGTTGGCTGTGTCCTTTCCCCAGGTACAGAGAAGCTAAAAGCAGGCTACATTTTGAAAGGGCCATGGTAGTGGGAAGGTGAGGAGAAAGTCCTGCTTGACCTTTCTCCGGGAGAAATTCGGGGGGGGGGGGTTCTCAGCGGCTGCCGCGTGGCACGAAGCAACCCATCATTTCAGGTCGGCTACTGCTCCCTTCCCACTTCCTTGAGATGGTTCTCAATCAATGTCAAGAGAGCTCTCCGCACTTTCCATCATTGTTTGCGGCCTTGTAAATCAGACTGGCGCATGGCACGGTATAAAACGCTTTCCTGAAATCCAGATAAATGGAAGGCGCCGCTCCATCGTTTTCTGGCAGCTGAAGGGTCTGGGGTGGGATGAGGCTGGAGATGTATTTGCACAAGCCCATTCCTCGCGTAAGAATTTGTTTTAAAGCAACAGAGGTAAACAGAAGAAGAAGAAGAATCCCTGACTAAATCATAGCAGCCATTTCTCAGTATTTTGTGATCTAAATCTATCAGCTATGCTCTTTACAGTGTTGCAATTTTACACATACGTATATAATTCATGTGTGTGTGTGTGTGTGTGTGTGTGTGTGTGTGTGTGTGTGTCTACACACAGAGAGAGATTTTGTGACTGGTGCTTCTGTCTTTCCACACATAATTCCTGGAGTTGATGCTCTAGGTCAGTGTTTCCCAACCGGTGTTCCCCGGCACACGAGTGTGCCGTGAGACACCGGCTGGTGTGCCGCGAGATGCCTGGAGGGAGGCGGGCGAGTCGGGCGGCGAGAGGCGGGGCGGGGGCGGCGAGGAGAGGCCGCGCCTCCTGCTGCTGCCTGGCGCTCCTCCTCGCAGCCGGCAGCGCTGCCTGGGCGCCTCCGCGCGACTCTGTCTCGCTGGGTTTGGTCTCCCAGCAGAGACGGGTCACACGCGCCCCTCCCTCCCTCCCTCAGCCTGCGCGGAGGCGGATTGAGCGCAGCTGAGAGGAGCTGCCGAGGGAAAAAACGTTCACTTTTGTGCGTCCCTCCCGGCGTGACGCTGCGCGCTGACGTCACGGGGCGGGGCTTTAATGGTGGTGTGCCGCGAGATTTTTTTTTAGTACACAGGTGTGCCGTTGCCCAAAAACGTTTGGGAAACACTGCTCTAGGTCAACCACATCAATTCTGCTGCTCTTGTGTCACCTCCCCCCCCCCCAAACATTTGCTGTCATTTATTTCTCAAAATATTTATCTCATATCTTTCATTGAAATATAATCGAGATGGATTGCAATGTACAGTTAAAACCATAAAAGCTGATAATTTAAAAACCTGACACATCGAGCAGCTGCAATCACTCCCACAGCAGCTAACAGCCCATCTGAAAACCACAAGTCGGCTTTCCAGCAAAATGCTGCAGCATGCGCCTGTTTAGGGCTCCAGTCACTGACTGTGCTTATTTTGCACTGGGCTTTGTCCCGCCTTACAATCGTCTTCCCTTAGATATATTTTGTACTTCTGCAAACCTTGGGGTTCCTCTGAGCATAGAATCACAGAATTGGACAGTCGCAAGGGACCACACGGGTCATCTAGTCCAACCCCCTGCAATGCAGGGATCTTTTGCCCGAGGTGGGCTTCAAACCCATGACCCTGTGATTAAGAGTCTCATGCTCAGCTGACTGAAGTTTCCCAGCCCCATGTCAGTTACAGCAATGAGCGCAATGTGGAGGCTCCAGCTTGTGCAAAATGATGCAGCATGCCTGGACGATCGCCAGGGAAGAATTCCACTACAGTCATACCTCGGGTTGAAGTTGCTTCAGGTTGAGCGCTTTCGGGTTGCGCTCCACAGCGACCCGGAAGTAATGGAACATGTTACTTCCAGGTTTCGCCGCTCGTGCATGTGCAGACGGTCAAAATGACATCACGCGCATGCGCGGAAGCGACGAATCGGGACCCGCGCACGCGCATACGCGGATTGCGTTTACTTCAGGATGCGATCGGGGCTCCGGAATGGATCCCGTTCATATCCAGAGGTACCACTGTACAGTGGACACGCGGGTTGTGAACGTGATCCGTGCGGGAGGCACGTTCGCAACCCGCAGTGCCGCATCTGCGCATGCGTGGGTTGCGATTCGGCGCTTCTGTGCATGCATGACTGCTGAAACCCGGAAGTAACCTGTTCCGGTACTTCCGGGTTTCGGCAGGTCCGTAACCCAAAAAAACGCAACCTGAAGCGTCTGTAACCCGAGGTATGACTGTACTCAGAAATGACTGCCCATACACCACTTAGCTTGCTTCGAAGTTCTTGCACAAGGCCCTTCACAACTTGGGTCTAGGATATCTCAGTGACTGACTGGCTGGCTGACTGACCAGTGGTGGATTTATAGGTTTGTGACATATGCACAGAATTAGGACCACTGAGGGGTATACTTTGTCAGCTTTGGGCTCATCCACACTTCCACTTGTCTGGGTGGTTTTCCCCTTTCCCAGGGAAAACCCTCTCTTTAGCACAGCAGACGGCAGTCTGGAGAAAACCCAGATTGCCATTTGTTCCAGCTGAGCTCTAAAGAACAGTTTCCCCTAGGGGGAAAGCTCTGAGAGGATACCTTTGAAACATGGATACAAACAGTGAATTGCCATCGCTGAATTCTAATATTTGAGTTTCATTGTTTCCACTACTTCCTGATTAAAGTCCGTGGAGATACTGGTTCAGTAGCTTTCTGCTGCTCCAGAGGGTAGGACCCGAACCAATGGGTTCACGTTACAAGAAAGGCGATTCTGGCTAAACCGCTCTGAGATCTATGGATTAAGGACGGTATACAAATTTAATAAATATGTGTATATTTATACAAAATAAAATAATCGGGAAGAACTTTCTGACAGTAAGAGCTGTTTGACAGTGGAATGGATTACCTCAGATCAGAAGGTGGTGGACTCTTACTCACTGGATGGCCATCTGTCAGGGGTTGTTCAGTTGTGATTCCTGCATTCCAGGGGGTTGGACTAGATGATCCTGGGATCCCTTCCAATTTTACAATCCTATAATTCTATGGTACCTTCCTCAGAAAAATCCAAACGATTTAAATAGTCCTAGTAAGTCCTGAAGAATAGAGGCATTCAAGGGATGAAATAGCACAGCATTATTTGCAAGTAGTAGGTGTCAAAATATTGCACACCGGAGAGGGGATGGGGGGGATTCAGCTGAGGTCTAGGAGCAGGTTCCAATCTATTCCCCTTCCATCAGCAGATGTGGTCTTTAATGGTCCCCGTCTCTCTCTCCCTCTCCCTCTGGAGAAGAGGCATCACAGCGGGGAGGTTAATTGACTGAGCCAATTCCTGTATTGCTACTGCAGCTTGTTCTAAAAATGAAGCATGGAAATGTGTTATCCGATAAATAATGCATTAGGCCTTCCCATGCAAGGTGCAATGGAGTCGGACGCTATCAAAGACAACACAAATGTCAGCCTTCCGTCTCACGGTAACCAAAGCAGGGCAGCAACGCAGATGGGGATCAAGGCAGTTCCCTCCATGTTCCTTTTTCGCTCTCTTTCCCAGTCAGTCCATCCAGTTCCACTGCCAGAGCCACTCCTGTTCTCCCCTGGCTCTGAGCAAACAACATTTAACTGGGTCCTGGTGTATATATGCTGCAGAAACAACCTTCCCCAACCTGCCCACCCCCAGACAGCGCCATCTTTACCTGGGGGTGCAAGGGGTGTGGGGCACCCGGGCGCCAAATTCAGGGGGTGCAAAATGTATACCTACTGTATACCGGTCCCTCTTGATCGGCGGCAGTGGAAAGCAATAGAGCAGAAGTCCCCGCCCCCTTCCTCCGTCACTCTGTTACTCCATAGTGTTAGGGCAGCTGTCTACCAGCTCCACCTGGTACGCAGGCTGAGACCCTACCTGCTTGCGGACTGTCTTGCCAGAGTGGTGCATGCTCTAGTTATCTCTCGCTTGGACTACTGCAATTGCGCTCTACATGGGGCTACCTTTGAAGGTGACCCGGAAACTGCAATTAATCCAGAATGTGGCAGCTAGACTGGTGACTGGGAGCAGCTGCTGGGACCGCATAACACTGAGAGATCTGCATTGGCTCCCAGTGCGTTTCTGAGCACAATTCAAAGTGTTGGTACTGACCTTTAAAGTCCTAAACAGCTTTGGTCCTGTATACCTGAAGGAGCATCTCCACCCCCAAAAGATCAACAACTTTGGCTCCCCCCCTCCCCCCAAAAAATCAATAAAAGTTAATTTGGGGCACTGGGCGGATCGTTGCACCCCAGCAGTGCATATGCTAAAGATGGCCCTGCCCCCAGATGTTCTGGACTACACTCTCCAGGCCTCTGTCTTGGGCCTTTGGGACTTCCTAAAACACACCTCCTCCTCCTCTTCCCAGGCCACACACCCCTTATTGTCTCTGCTGTGCACCCTCCTTGAGAGTTTTTCTCTGGTTGGAATATGTCCTTGAACTCCAGACCCTCCAAGTATCCTTATTTTCCAGGGACAGCCCCAGATTTACAGAAGCTGTCCCAGTTTCTGATTTGATCCCGGGATGCCCCGCTTTCCCTTAGGACATCTTTATTTTCATCAGAGAAATGTTGGAGGGAAGGAGTTATGCGACCCCCGAGCCAAGGAGGTAAGTAACTATACAACCTTTAGAAAACATCTGGGAAGTTTTTTTTACATTTAATGTTATATTGTGTTTTTATATATGCTGGAAGCTGCCCAGAGCAGTTGGGGCAACCCAGTCAGATGGGCGGGGTATAAATAATAAAATGGAGGAGGAGTGTTAACGTATATAAAATTGTACATATGGTTGATTTGAATATGTTATTATTGATTATGTATACCCAATGTATCAGTCGCCTGGGGGGTTTCACTGTTTGTGTTTTGGTTGTTGGTAAAAAATAAAAAATTTAAACATTAAAAAATTAAATGATGATGATGGAATAGGACATCCGTATTTTCATTGGAGAAATGTTGGGGGGTATGGAACTCTGAAATGTTGCCTAGATAGAGCAGGTGTGTGAGTGTGTGAGGCAACTAGCCTGGTGTACAAAGGTAAAATCCATTGGTTGCTCCACCCACTTTTGTCCCTGGCCCCGCCCACCACTGGCCCCTGGAAGGTTGTAAAGAACGGAATATGGCCCTTGGCCAGAAAACGATTCCCTAGCCCTACAACAGCTCTGCAACAGTTGTGATGGTCATCAAGTTCCCAGGATTATATTCATCAAGCTATAGAAGGAAGCAATTAAAGTCTCTGTGGTGGAATAATTATCTGGGAATTTTCCCATATGGACAGTGCCTCTTCCAGCTTCTTGCATCTTTTGAAATGGCCTCCAGCTCAGAACAGGGTGGGAAGCGATTCATCACAAGAGGACAGATGAGCTGAAGACATGTGCCAGGCCAGGAGAAACCTGGGGTGCTGGTAAGCATGGCATGCAGATTGAGAAACCTACTGACAACATTACGAAAGGAAAACAAGTGAGGAATTTTGTGTGGTTGGGCGTACGGAAAGCATTCAGTCAAGGCAGGGCAATACCTCCCAAGTCAAAATACAGATGCACCATGAAACTGCAGATTAGATTTATTTATCCTTCTTCTTTTTTTTGCAAGCCATTCTAATTTCCCTAAGAGCAGAGATAGTCACCTCACCTTGATTAAAATACTACAGATCCCCTCAAGACCAGGTATATGTGTTCTGTGGTCTGCCAAGTGGACATTCCTGACCAAGTGTAACTTAAAATAAAATTATTTGTAGATGGCTGAATGCATCTCCCTTTAAAGCTGTCGTGGGTGTGTTACTGACAAACAAGTACCTGCTCTGAGCACAATGTATTTGTTGGAAAGGTCATATATATGGATTGGAAATGTATACAGGTATATGGATTGTTAACTGTGTAACATGTCAAATATCTGAGCAATTTCACAGTATGAGTAGGGAACCTCAGATAAAGGTAAAGGGACCCTTGACCATTAGGTCCAGTCGTGACCGACTCTGGGGTTGCGGCACTCATCTCGCTTTATTGGCCGAGGGAGCCAGCGTACAGCTTCCGGGTCATTTGGCCAGCATGACTAAGCCGCTTCTGGCGAACCAGAGCAGCGCATGGAAATGCCGTTTACCTTCCCGCCGGAGCGGTTCCTATTTATCTATTTGCACTTTGACGTGCTTTCGAACTGCTAGGTTGGCAGGAGCAGGGACCGAGCAACAGGAGCTCACCCTGTCGCGGGGATTCGAACCACCGACCTTCTGATTGGCAAGTCCTGGGCTCTGTGGTTTAACCCACAGCGCAACCCGCGTCAGACCTGGGGTCCAAATGTGGCCTTCCAGGTCTCTCTCTTCTGGAAGGTTTCCCTAAACAACACTTTCTCTCCAGGTGACACCCCTTCTTCCCAGCCCCTTCTCCAGCCCTGCTCCACACTTTCCTTGAATGCTTTAATTCCTCTTGCTAGAAGTATCCTTGAATGGTGGAAAGGTCTCTGCTTTGCCTGGATGCAGAGAGATGTGTGTCATTGCCTCTGGCTTCTATGTGGCTCCTCCCACTTTTCACTCTGGCCCTTCCTACCCCCCACCCCACCCCACAATTCAAAGTGTTGGTGCTGACCTTTAAAGCCTTAAACAGCCTCGGCCCAGTATACCTGAAGGAGCGTCTCCACCCCCATCATTCTACCCGGACACTGAGGTCCAGCACTGAGAACCTTCTGGCGGTTCCCTCGCGGCAAGAAGCCAAGTTACAGGGAACCAGGCAGAGGGCCTTCTTGGTAGTGGCACCTGCCCTGTGGAACGCCCTCCCATCAGATGTCAAAGAGAAAAATAACTACCAAAGTTTTAGAAGACATCTGAAGGCAGCCCTGTTTAGGGAAGCTTTTAATGTTTAACAGACCACTGTATTTTAATACTTTGTTGGAAGCTGCCCAGAGTGGCTGGGGAAACCCAGTCAGATGGGCGGGGTATAAATTAAATTATTATTATTATTATTATTATTATTATTATTATTAGGTTGTCCATGAAGCAATGTGGCTTTCCGGCTGAAAAAAATCCCTCCAGTCCTGATTTATAGCAGTCAGTTCAAGTTGTCGGTGGCGGCTTCACAACTCAGGAGCAGCGCATATGCCTTGCACCCTGGAAGTCCCACGTTCAGCCAGGCTCTCCAGTTTTAAAAAGGGATCAGGTAGGAGGTAAGGGGAAGGACCTCTGCCACATGCCCCAGACAGCTGCTGCCAGTCAGAGCAGACGGCCCTGGGTTAGACCAACTGTCTTACTTGGTAGAAGACAGCTTCCTACGTATAAGCACATTTTCTGAATCTCTTGATAATTCATGAACCCACTTCAGTTCAGCCACTGGTCAGTTTGTTCCACACGCCAGATAAGGTTGCCACTTTTTTAAGTGATGCTGCACCTATGCACTTAGCCAGGGGTAGGCAACCTAAGGCCTGAGGGCCGGATGCAGCCCAATCGCCTTCTCAATCCAGCCCGCGGACGGTCCGGGAAACAGCATGTTTTTAATATGAGTAGAATGTGTCCTTTTATTTAAAATGCATCTCTGGGTTATTTGTGGGGCATAGGAATTTGTTCCTTATTTTTTTCCAAAATATAGTCCGACCCACCACAAGGTCTGAGGGACGGCAGACCTGCCCATGGCTGGAAAAGGTTGCTGACCCCTGCTCTTAGAAAAAAAACCATGTTGCCAAAACTCTTGCTCCATGCCAGGAGAACATTTGCCCGCTGCATGCCTGTGTGTTACGCTGCCTGTTTCTCCCAGCTTCTGGTAGGACACTGTAGCTTTACTCAGTGCTTTTCCCTCCAAGAGAAATAGGTGCCGGAACCCACCTTGAAGTTGTTGCACCAAGTCTCCCAGCAACTCGGGTCAGCCCTGAACAGATGCCGGTTTGAAAACAGCCATGTTCACCACCGACAAAGGTGCTAAAAAGTAGGGCAAGCTGTCTCCCCAGCAAGCGGGGCAGGGCTGGCGCATGTCCCGAGGGCATGGCATGCTACCTGCGGAGGCATGTCACCCAGTGTGGGCGGGGGAGCAGCTGCGATGGCACCCCACCAGGATTGCGCTGCCGGGGGCAGTGCGCTCCCTCCCCACTCCTCTTCCTCCGCCAGTGTTCCCCAGTTGGTTTGGGGGTTGCCCTTGATTCTGGTGCAGGTCAAATAAATATGCAGCCCACCACCCTTGTTCTCTTAGAGTCAGGCAGATGGCTGGGGCAGCTTGAAAAGACCTTCACACAAGTGGTGTGTATGTGTATGTGTGCGTGTGTGTGTAATGGTAGAGGCCTGACTAGAAAGCTTAAAGCCCGCTGCCACTACACAAGAGATGGATTGAAGAAGAAATACCAATTGACCCCACCCTGATTAATTGCTGCTAGGAGCGGCTAGGGCATGGCCAAACTTGGCCCTTCAGCTGTTTTGGGACTACAGCTCCCATCATCCCTAGCTAACAGGACCAGTGGTCAAGATTGATGGGAACTGTAGCCCCAAAACAGCTGGAGGGCCAAGTTTGGCCATGGCTGGACTAGGAGCTAGGTAAAGTCATAGATCTAAAAAAAAACTATAGACTTGCACATGTTGGCCAGCTTTCGTTTTGACTTGAAATGTTCGTTTTGGGCTTCAAAGTGGGCAGAAGGGGTGCTCGCCAAATGGTGCCCACCTGAGAGGTGCTAAAACTGTGCTCCCGCGTGCTCCGGCTGAAGAAAAGTACTGACTTTACTCTGTGTCTGCAAGTGCAATGTGGCACTCAGGTCCTGCTATCAGGCTCTCTGTAGGCCCTGATGAAAAGAAACAGCAGGCCTCTTCTTTGCTCAAGCAAACAGGCCGCAAGTCTGCACACTCCCACCCAGCTCCCCTCAGCATGTTTACCAAGGACGCCCTTCCCGTGCGTCAGAGTCGCAAGGTCCCCTGCCGAAAGATGTCTTCTTCAAGGTGCTGGGCAGGCGGTTCCAGAGAACTACTCAATCACTGCAGGACGATGCCGCGGTGCTCCATTCTGTTGCTTCTCTTTGATGACTTTGTGATCAGCGCTAATGATCATAATAAGACATTGATTCAGTCCCATGGCTTGCAAGAGTCAGCCCGGGAAGCAAATGCAGTCAGCCGGTAGAGTTGCCACAAAAAAGGAGAGGACGAGAGGGAAAGAGGTGGAACAGGCTTCTGTTCTTTGCATCCCAAAGACAATCTGTTGTGTGATGAATCTTGTGCTGCCCCACCTACTCCGCATAGTGTCCCTAGCGTCTGATTATGGGACGGCTACCGGGAAGCAAAAGGGCTGCGGGTGGCGCTGTGGTATAAACGACTGAGCCTAGGGCTTGCCGATCGGAAGGTTGGCGGTTCGAATCCCTGCAACGGAGTGAGCTCCTGTTGCTCGGTCCCAGCTCCTGCCAACCTAGCAGTTCGAAAGCACGCCCAAAAGTGCAAGTAGATAAATAGGTACCACTCCGGTGGGAAGGTAAACAACATTTCTGTGCACTGCTCTGGTTCGCCAGAAGCGGTTTTGTCATGCTGGCCATATGACCTCCCGGAAGCTGTACGCCGGCTCCATCGGCCAGTAAAGTGAGATGAGCGCCACTACCCCAGAGTCGGCCACGACTTGACCTAATGGTTAGGGGTCCCTTTACCGGGAAGCAAACTCCTTGAGCCACAGCTGCTGGGCCAAATTACCATACACCACAATCCATAAGCCAGAAAAGGCTTCTAAGTATGTCCAGTGAATGCAGGGATATTTGAACCTCCCTGTTTTTGACGTTACAGGCACTGGAACATGGAGGAAACTGCACAATAATTGCGAGACAGGCTGGCACCCTCCCAGAAGGACCTCTGAGCATTCACTCTGAGCACAAACCTCCATTTCCAACCACAGGGAGGGGGCTCCACACTACCCAAGAGCCCCACGTCTCTTCCTTCCTCGGAGGAGTTTAGGATTGCTCACTAAAAAGCTATTTTGAAAAAGTAATAAGCAAATAGGGACAATATTGACACCCGAAGTCCACGTTCGGGAACAGAGAGAAAAACATGGGCCTATCAACCAATGAAAATAATTGCGTATTGATTAATCATTTTGCCATTCACTTAGTCATTGATTAAGTAACGGGATATGCTGATATAAAATTGCAAATTACAGAAACGTCAACAAAAGGTGCATTTGAGATGCTAACATAAAGGAGATAAGCTGCAATTTAGTAAGTGGAAGCTACCACGCATTCTTGGAAAGCAAGGGTATTGAAAAAATACAAATAAAAAATACTGTACAATTGCAATAATGCACCAGAAGAGTGTCAGAAAGAGCACCCTTCACACACAGCCACATTGATCAAGGTGTAGGCCCCTGTGAGATCTTTCAGACCACCTCCTTTGTATGTGGAGTCTTGTAGACAGCTCCAAATTCAACCCAAGTTTAAGGGTGGGAGGAAATCAATCAGCAGACAGATCTGTGTCTGAAGGTGTGCTCACATTGCCTCTCACTCCACATCCAATGCGCTCCCTTTGCTCATTTTTGAAGCTGCATTCACGTGATGTTAGCCACAATCAATATTGATCCTGTAGTTTCTTGTCAAATGCTGCTGTTTGATGCCCAGTAAGTGGTAATGTGAAAATACCCTAATGTCCATTTTCTTCCCAGGAAACATGCATGGATTGTGGTGTATGGCTATAGTCCTAAGCATGTTTAGCCGGGAGTAACCATAGAATATAGAATCTTAGAGTTGGAAGGGACCAAAGCATCATCTAGTCCAACAATGCAGGAATCTCAGCCAAAGCATCCAAGACTGATGGCCACCCAACCTCTGCTTAGAAACCTCCAAGGAAGGAGAGTCCACCACCTCCTGAGGAAGTCTGTTCCACTGTCAACAGCTCTTGCTGTCAGAAAGTTTTTCGATTGTTTAGTTGGAACCTCCTTTCTTGTAACATGAAGCCATTGGTTTGAGTCCTACCCTCCAGAGCAGGAGAAAACAAGCATACTCCCTCTTCCATGTGACAACCCTTGAGATATTGGAAGATGGCTATCATATTTCCTCCCAGTCTCCTCTTTTCCAGGCTAAACATCCCCAGCTCCTTCAACTGTTCCCCATAAGGCTTAGTTCCCAGACCCTTGATCATCCTGGTCGCCCTCCTCTGCACACATTCCAGCTTGTCAACATCCTTCTTAGCTTGTGATGAATAACCTGGACAGGTGTGGTACAACTAAGGCACAATAGAGTGGTAATATTACTTCCCTTCATTGGGACACTATACATCTGTTGATGCAGCTAAGAATAGTGTTAGCTTTTTTTGCTGCTGCATCACATTGTTGACCCACTTTAAGCCTGTGGTCCACCATAATTGAACTCACTGGGACTTTTGCCCAATGATGCTTTAATAAATGCAGCCTGAAAAATGCATAACCACAAACTCAGGGCTGGGTGACCTTAAGCCTGGGTGTCTCCTCTCCCTGGACCTTGGGAATTAATAATAATCAAGAGTGTCTTTCCACATGTGGATCATGTACACCTCAGTGGTAAACACAAACAGCCTCTTCAAGATTACAGTACTAGCAAAGTACACAGGTTTAAGGGGGTTGGCTTCCTGGAAGGACTGTCTGCCTAAAGGAAAACTACTGTTTGAATAAATTGCACCAAGCAAGAGTAAATCCAGGAGCCTGTATTTTATGTTCCTGGTAAAACACAAGTAATGGTGTTGTTTGTTTTTAATGGCCTCTGTCAGATAAAACCCAGAAACGTCCCTCTGTCTTTCTCCAGCTGCAATTATACGGAAGCTGGGACTTTAGCATCCCCGGCTTGCTTCCTGGGTGGTTGATTTGAATTCATACGGTTAAGCATCTCTCCAACGAAAGTTATAAAATAATATTAACGAAACAGTTGGAGCACAGGCGTGGTCCACTCACTACTCAAGTTGGGAAAGGTCGGTTTGTAACGGTTTGCTGTTGGATAAATTCGGAAAAAACCCTATATGGTTGCAATTAATAAAACTGTTACTTGCTCCCTCCTCTCGCTCACAGTGGTTGATTCGGAATCATACAGATCGAGCCCTCCCCTCGCTGCTCTCAATTTAGGACCGATGCCTCTTATTCAGGCTCAGAGAACTGTAGGGAGAAAATACGATTGCTAGTAATGCACAAATCTCTAGTGCACTCAACAGCCCGATCCAATGCGTTTACTCGAAGGTAAACAGGTTCGGCGGAGCTTTCTTCCAAGCCTGAAGTTTAGGCAGATTTCCTCGGAAGTAGCTCAGCCCTAACCAGATCTACTCAGAAGTCCTACTGAATTCAATGGGGCTTCCTGCAATCCGAACCCCACTTACCTTGGAGCAACCCCACTGAATTCAACAGGACTTACTTCTCCCTGGCCATGATTAGGATTCGACTAGCAAACCTGTGCGGGTTTACTTGGGAGTAAATGCCCAACTTCGGAGCAAAGGACCTCGCCGGACTTTGCACCGGAGAAGGCCAATCAGGGACAGCGTTTCCCCGATTCAATCCCGGGCAAACGGAACTCTTTCCCTTGGCACTGCGCCTTGGAATTGAGACGGTTTGGAGTACCACGATCCGAGCTGTTGCAATTCCCCACCAAAATATGGACATCGCCCCCCCTTGCGGGGAAGGCGTGATATATTGAAGCAACCCGGGGTTTGGAGCCTGTTGCACCGGCTTTTTTCAAAATAACAGGAGGAGCAGGTTGCGCCCAGTGGCACAACTACAGCGACATCGTGCAGCAGCCGCCGCCAGTAAACAGAGCAAAGAGGGGCCGAGCGGCGCTTATTTCTTTGCAACATCTTCTCTCTCCTCCTCCCCCGCCCGGCCGTTCGTCTTTGAAATTAAAGGGAAAGCACGGCGCGCATTAGCGGCGCGCCCAAGCTGCTCGCGCCGCCGCCGCTCGGTTGCTGCTTCTAGTCCTGGGCGCGCAGCGGAGCGCAGGCGCCGCCCCTGGAGCTGCTGTTCTCCCTCCTCCCAGGAAGGCCGCCGCGAGAGGAGGAGGCGGCGTGCGCGGCTCTCGCGTCTCCCTCGGGTCGAGGTGCCTCGGCAGGACGCGGCAAGCGAGAGCAGCAGCCACCCGGGGAGCCGACGGCGACGCAGAGAAAGCATGCCTTGCGCCCAGGCGCCCGCGCCCCGGCCGCCTCGCCGTGCCCCTTAGCCGGCGCTGCTGCTGCTGCCGCCACCGTCCCGAGATCGCGAGCTCAGCCGAGGCAGGAGGAGCTGCCGGGCTCCTTGCGAGAGGAAGCGGCACCGCGCGCCGGGCCGCCTGCAAGCAGCTCTCCGGGAGAAGCTCGCTCGCTCGCTTTCCGTGCTGTTGGTGCGGGGAGCGCATTAGGTGTTGGAGAGAGGGAGGAAGAGGAGGAGGAGGAGGAAGAGGAGGACGGCGGGACTTGCCTCCCCTCCATTGACACAAGCGCACGAAGAGACAGAAGTGCAATACTGTAGAGACAAGGTGGAGGAGACGCGCTCTCGCTCGCTCTCTTTTAACCCCTCCGCTCCGAGCCCGAGACGGACGACTTTGCAAGGTTGCAGCCGCCGCCGTCTCCAAAACCGCCTTGTGCTTTTTTCAAATATTTTTGGCTCGGTCCATTTGCAACCGGCTGAGAAATCCCCCTAAACATGGCGAGTGATTCTCCAGCTCGGAGCCTGGACGAGATAGATCTATCAGCCTTAAGGGTAAGGAGGAACCGGGAAGGGAGGCAGGCAGGGGAAATGTGGGGGACAGAAGGCCACCCGGTCAACCTTTCCGCTCCCTCCCTCTCTGCGCCCCCCTTTCACTGCTTCCACCTTGCCTCCTCGCCTCCCCCTCTTCTCTCCCTTTTACTATTTGAGCACGCGACAACTTTGCTGCTAGAGGTTGTTATTAATGATAAGCAGCGGATATGGGTTGCCCATAGTCATTTTTTCTCCCTTTCCGGAATGCGTACTGATGTAGGCGCGTCTCCCTGCTCAGAGGAGATGAGGGCGCTGGGGTTTCTGGAGAAAGAGGAATGAGCCGCGCACAGCTGTTTCCAGCTAGCCTCTTGTTATCTGTTTTAATGGTGCATTTCCTCCTTCCATCCCCAATCCATGGCTCTCCCTCTCTCGGGTGGAGGCAATGGAAGGGTGATTTAAATGGCAAGGTGTCGTCACCTTTTGCAAATTTGAAGGCTGCCAATTTGACACTTGCAAATCGATTGTGTTCCTCCCTTTCACTTCTCCCCCTGTAGAATCTACACAGCCTTCTGTATTTGGGGCGGAGGCTCACACGTGAAGGCTCTTTCCAGGCATAAATTTGTTGAGAGACCTTAGCTCGCAGCGCTGCAACATTCTCTGTTTCTCTTGAAATGCTGCCTTGCCTGTTCCAGAGTCCAGCGCCACTTTCCTGACCCTTAATGTTAAGCTTGTTTGCATACAACAAAAGAGCACACATCTCTCTCTCTCTCTCTCTCTCTCTCTCTCTCTCTGCATAACAGAAAGAAGAGCTGATATGAGGGGATAGAACATGTCGTTTTGTGCATGTCTATTAAGGAACCTT
The DNA here is from genome assembly GCF_964188305.1 of Podarcis bocagei. Lineage (NCBI taxonomy): Eukaryota > Metazoa > Chordata > Lepidosauria > Squamata > Lacertidae > Podarcis > Podarcis bocagei. Next base: position 16,116,790 of record NC_138128.1, read on the forward strand.
GGGGGGGTGCTTTCCTAATAAGCCGCACGTAACCATATTGCTATGTGCATGCAGCGATGGTAGAACAAACTGGATTAGCGGCTGCTCCTCTGGTGTGAATGTTAAAAGACTGTTCCTAGTGTCCATTTTGATGATGATGTGAAATGGAATCACATGAACCTTTTAGTGATCTCTTCCAGTCCTCTTGAGGGAAGCAAGTGCACCTCCTGGCTGTTGTAGCCACGACAGGCTACATGCATCACGTTATTATGGGGTGGGGAGAATTGATTAAATGCATTTTCTGTCACAGAGGAATCAGCTTGCATGCATTCATTCTCTCCCTCCCCCTCCCTCTCTCTGAATATATCATAGATGCACGTGCACACGAGCTTTCACCCATTGGAGAGAGAGGTCACTGCACGAGCAATGGCTTCTTGGCTCATTCTATAAATGGAGGGGGGGGGAGCCATAGATGTGTGATCCTCTGTTGCACTTATATGCTAGGTATAGCATTCATCTCCTATCACCCCCCCCCCAAAAAAAAGAACTTCAGAAGGACATAGGAAGCTGCCTTATGCGAAGTCAGACCATTTGATCATCCTGCTCAGTACTGCCTGCTTGTCTACTGTGTACTCTATGCTGATAGACAGTAGGGTTTCAGGCAGGGGTCTTTGCCAGCGGTGCCTGGAGACCCCAGAAACTGAACCCTGGGACCTTGTGCATGCAGATAGTGTGCTGTTGTACAATCAGGCAGATGTGCTATTTGTCCTTACTCTCCCTTCAAAGAAATACATTTTTTATCTTGATTCTACTTTGCCTGCAACATTTTTGCGTGTGTGTGAGCGAGGAGTCGAGAGGAGGACTTCCTGTTCTCTCTGGATTCCTGATCTTGATTCATTGGATCAGTTCTTTGGCCCGCCGGTTTGGTGTTCGTTTTCGCTGGCAAGAGCCTGTTAGGGGGCCTTGGTGTGAGGCAGGCCTTGTCTGGTTTCATCCCTGGGAATATGTGGAGGAGGAGGAATGAAAATGCTACCCCCTGGCATGTGCCAAGGATGCGTTTCCTTCATGGCATCTTCTTCACATCTGGAATTAGACCTTGTGATGCCAAGAAGGCTTCAGATTTGAGTCTCTCTCTCTCTCTCTCTCTCTCTCTCTCTCTCTCCATCAGTTAAGTGAATGGACCAAGTTTTAAAACAGTCCTTTCATTACTCCATGTCTTTGCGTGTCTGATGCTTGCTAATGGGTCTAGACCAGGGGAAGCCAATTTGGTAGATGTTGTGGAACCACAACTTTCACCATCCCAAGATAGCATGGCCAGTGGACAGTCAACATCATCTGGAGGGCACCATATTTGTTACCCCAGTCTGGTCACTGGAATTTATAATAGAAAGGACTGGTGGAATTCTACAATGCAGTCTGGCTCCAGTAATGTGCGATGAACGTTTGTGTAGTTTTTGTTGTGTGCTGAAGACACGCTTCTTGAACCTGGCTTTTGACCCCTGATAAAAAGTTGTGTTTGTGTGTGTGAACTGATTTTAATCCTGGGATGATGATTACAGTATTTGCTGTAGATTCAGAGTAAATTATGGTTATGGTTCCAGTTACAGATAGGTAGCCGTGTTGGTCTGCCATAGTCAAAATAAAAAAATTCCTTCCAGTAGCACCTTAAAGACCAACTAAGTTAGTTCTTGGTATGAGCTTTCGTGTGCATGCACACTTCTTCACATACACTTCTTCAGTGTGCATGCACACGAAAGCTCATACCAAGAACTAACTTAGTTGGTCTTTAAGGTGCTACTGGAAGGAATTTTTTTATTTTGATTATGGTTATGGTGTGAGATGAGTGTTGTGAGAGAAAAAGAGCACACATTGTTCATTTTCCTCTCTTGCTCCTTGATGTTGCCCTTATGGCTCCATGACATAGGACCACATTGGAATCTGGGATGCAACCAAATCTCAATAGAACTAAATGTTTCCCTTTCCAACTTACCCAAACTCCCTTGTACTTCCATTCATTTCCATGAAGTGTTGTAAAAGGAATAAATGAGAGGTTTGTGCGGCCTTGCACTTTTGTAGGCCATATCAAAAGATATTTGTTTGCTATGTAATTTTCTTCCTATTTTTCCCCAGTTACTTTAAGCAAAAATGTGCGTCTCATGCTTTGTATGTTTGTGAAGCACTGCACCCTGCACCCACCCTATTGTTTAAGTCTCAAAGTAGATCATAAGTTAGAAGGGGCCTCAAAAGTCATTCCCTCCCCATGTGGGAAACCCACTACTGCACTGCACATTTTAATCAGAGGCCCCCAGCCTCTGATTAAAAACTTGGAGTGGGAGAGAGTCCACTACCTTCCAAAGGCCTTTTGGTTTGGGTTCAACCATCCAGAGCAACAGCAAAACCAATTAGTTCCTTCATCTATATAATAGCTATTTACATATTTAAAGATGGCTGTCTTATTGCCTGTTAGTCGTCTCTTCTTCAGGCTAAACATGTCCAGCTCCTTCATTCTTTCCTAATGGACTCCAGACTCCTCGCCATCTTTGTTCCCCTCCAGAGTCCAGACACATTCCAGTTTATGGATATCCTCCTTAAATGGTGGTGCCCAGAATTGGACACATTATTCCAGATGTGGTCTGACCAAAACAGAATAGAGTGGCGCCATTACTTCTTGATTTGGATACTGTGCTTCTGTGGTTGACATTTCCTTCCTTCAGTGATATTTGAAGCATCCCTTGGAAGCAAGCTCATTCCTTAGACAAATAGGAAACTGCTTTATAATTTGGTAGTCCATCTGTACACCTAGCTCAGTATTATCTGCTCTTGGTGTAATCAGTGAAACCAATGGCAGTTCTCCCACTGATTATAAGGCATTAGGATTGTACATGTCCCGCGTCAATTTGATGGGAATGTGCCCAGAGCTTTTGACACTAAAGGGTGTGCATCAAGTTGGTAAGTGACTATTTGCACTTCATTAAGCAGATAACTCTTCAAGAAGACGTGCATCTGTCTGACTGTGCAATCCTTGAAGGTCAACAGGATAAGACTGGTCTTTGGCACACTGAATGACAAGATGCTTGGCTATGTTTACCTGAAGGTGTGATGTGTCTGACTTTCATTTGTGCAAGCAGATATACAGCCTTCCTTCTTCTCTTAATTACTCAGTGTGTGTAAAACATTCTGGGCGTTATGATGAATTGTCCACAATGTGTAGATTAAGCCACCTTAGGCAGAGTTGGCCAAGTGGTACATCTTTTTTCCTCTCTCTGCTGGAGGAAATAACCCAGTGGTAGAGCACACCCTTTGAACCTGGAACTTTTTGAATGTAATCCATGGCATCTCCAGTTACAGGTGTTGATCCTTTTTCTGAGACCCCAGAGAGCTGCAGGTGAGCAAATACCCTAACCTGGCATAAAAAATACATTCCTATGTCCTCTCACTGCCAGTAAATCTCCTAGTCCTGTTTATAAAATATTTTTAATTGAAAGTGCTGTAGACTAAACCTGGGAACTTATTTATTTGAACCACAGTGCTCCAACCCTAATTTTTTGGATGAAAATGCAGTTTTTACGAACAAAACCGGGACCGGTATGACCAGTCCTGCCGAACTACTGAATTGAATGCCTTCAGAAAGAGGCCTTTGTAAAACATGGGCTGTCCCATTGAACTTTAGCTTGTCCTCCAGAGCAGCCATCTCTAGCCTGATGCTCACCAGATGTTTTGGACTACAACTACCACGAGATCCGGTTAGTGTGGCCATGACGGCTGATGGGAGTTTGTCAGCCAACACAGCTTGAGGGTGCCATATTGGGTATGGTTGCTCTGTAGCATGGCACATCGCAGGTTTTGAACATGAATATAATGAAGTCAGCTGCTGTTGCATATTTTGCTGCTGTACTGCTATATTTGCATAAGTGATTTTTATTTGGTAGTTCAATTTGTGTGTTTTTTTTTTAAAGGTATGTGCTATATTAGTCATAGCCAAGTTTATCTGTATACTGCATTTCCCACAAATACATCTGTGCTCAAAGTGGTGTACATAGTATACTTTTCATCATGCATAGCTGTCAACATTTCCCTTTTTTAAAGGGAAATTCCTTTATTCCAAATAGGATTCCTCGCAAGAAAAGGGAACAATTGACAGTTTCCTGCTTGGCAGGGGGTTGGACTCGATGGCCCTTGTGGTCTCTTCCAACTCTATGATTCTATGATTCTATGACAGCTATGCATTATGTACTATTGCTAAAACAATATAAAAGTAAGTGAATTGACAATGAACAGTTCCTTCATACAGCAACATTTAAGTGAAACTATGCAGTCACTCTAGGGATGCGGGTGGCGCTGTGGGTTAAACCACAGAGCCTAGGACTTGCTGATCAGAAGGTCGGTGGTTCGAATCCCCATGACGGGGTTGCTTGGTCCCTGCTCCTGCCAACCTAGCAGTTTGAAAGCACGTCAAAGTGCAAGTAGATAAATAGGTACCGCTCCGGCGGGAAGGTAAACACCGTTTCCGTGCACTGCTCTGGTTCGCCAGAAGTGGCTTAGTCATGCTGGCCACATGACCCGGAAGCTGTACGCTGGCTCCCTCGGCCAATAAAGCGAGATGAGCGCCGCACCCCCAGAGTCCCCCACCACTGGACCTAATGGTCAGGGGTCCCTTTACCTTTTATTCAGTCACTCTACATTGATCTCTGATCCTAAACCTTGCGGGACATCTTCAGGAGAAGAAAAGGCTAAACTAATCTGGAGTGGAGTCCTAAATATGGCTGGATGGTGTATTGTGCACTTCCTTCCGGCAACTCCTGCAGCCAAGCTGGTGCCAGACCTATTGATCTGCTTTCCTTTGGACCACATCAGCAAGGCTGGGGTGTGGGTGGGTGTCTTGTCGTCTAGGTAGCCCAGGACTTCCATATACACTGTCCAGGCTTGCTCCCCAGGGAGGTCACTTCAGTGCTGCTAATGCAGAAGTTAGACTTCACCCCTGGGGGCACACTCCATTGTCTCTCGGGAAGCAGCCCCAAAGCTGATGACATTAGTATGTAACATAGGAAGGAAGCTGCCTTCTACTGAGTAAGACCAATGGTCCTCCTTGCCCAACATTGCCTAGCCTAGACTGACCCTCTACAGGGTTTCAGACAGGGGTCTCTCTCAGCTGCATTTGGAGATGTTGGGGATCGAACCTGGGACATTCTGTGATCAAAGCAGATGCCTTGCCACTGAGCTGCAGCTATTCTTCCTCCCTGTCTTTTGTACCTGGACCCAGCGGGGCCAAGAACCCCCCTCATAATTCTTCTGGTAGCATTTCCCTTATGCAGGTTCTTAGAGATGGAGAGGTAGAGCTAGGACCATTCACTCCCTTGGTGGGGAGAACAAAATCTTCTTAAATGATGGAGGACAGCAAGGAAAGAAGTAAATGGAACCCTGTGACCCATTTCAAGGGAAAAAACCATGGTCAATTCACACTTGCTTAACAACGTCACCCTTTTCCTGGAAGGAGGCAGGGTACCGACTATGGTTCTGTATTTATACATTGCAAAATCTTTTATTATTATTATTTTCCTTTAAAGTAAGGGAAGAATAGGCCTCTAATCTGTTAGAGTGTATAGATCAGCTCAACTAAATGCACTTAGCACTTAACAATAATTGTTAAAAGGTGCTGCATGCGTATTGTGAAGCAATCCAATCATTTTGCAGAGCCTTGCAATCAGAAATCAATAGCACATTTGCTGCCTGAGCACAAAAGCCTATAGCCAGGAGGAGTTTTGTAAGTCACACAGATTTTTTTTTGGTTATTAGAAAATCAAGACCCGTCCATATGACTGCACATTAGGTGTGGGGAAACAGGGAAGCGACGTATATCTTCAAATGTATTTTGAAGAAAGATACAAAATCCAGTCCAAACAGAGTGCTTCGTGTCATGAAGCCCAACAGGAAACCCTGACAGGAATTTGAGGGGTGAGATTTTTCCACCAGGTTTTACTGCTTAAGAGCTGGTTAAGCAGGGACGTCACCCCATGAGAGTAATCTCCCAGAGTTCCCTGGGAAAAGGGATTGATGGATAATCCGCTCTGGGAATTGTAGTTCTGTGAGGAGGAATAGGGTTCTCCGACCAACTCTTGGCACCCTTAGCAAACTACACTTCCCAGGATTCTTTGGGGGTGGGGATGGGAAAGCAGGCTCTCCTGGCGCCTTAATTACGTATCTTTAGGCACCAGGTGAAAACGTTCCCCGTAACCAAGCCTTGGGCTGATGGTTCAATCTATGGCCTTTTAAATGTTTTTGTGGGAGAGGAATCATTGGTTGCTAGGTTTCCTTTTGTTATTATGCTACGTATTTTGCGTTTGCATTTTGTGTTTTTATGCTGCAAAACTGTCTTTGATGATCTTCACACGAAGGGGGGGTATATACATTTAATAAACAAATAAATGAAATGAATTGTATTGTTGAGGTGGGGCCTAATGCAGTGACAAAACAAAGAGAGGGGGGCCATAGGAGGTGGTAGTGGAGCATGACACCCACAGCACAGTATCTCGTTCTGTCCCTGGACTGAGACGCCGGATTTAATCTGCCCTAGTATTTCCAGTCATAAGGATTTTGAGGCTGGGAAAGACTTCTGGGAGCTCCTGCCAGTCAGAATAGACTATTCGGTGTGATAACCTGTGAGGCAGTTCTCAACCCGCCACCCCCCCCCCAAATAATAATACTTTTTTAAAACCATCCATGCATGTAAAAACTGACTCATTCTCATTCACACATAAAACCAGAAAAGACCCACACCATAATTTTATTGGTACTTTTTTTTTTAAAAAAATGAATATTTCATATTGTTTTATGTAAACTACTTAAGAGGTTTTTGTTGATTAAAGCTTAAGAGGCTTTCAGTTGATTAAAAAATATGAATCTTGTTGAATATCATTATATAAATTTCTCAGGTGTTGTTTGACAAAACTGAGACGAGAGATGTACCAGTTTAAACGAAGAATATGCCTGTATTTTTAAAATTCATTCAGTGGCTGCCAGCATCTCTCAAGCATAGGGAGGGTCCCCTTATGCCTGAGCTTGGCCTGACTCGTGATATAGAATTGTAGAATTGTAGCATTGGAAGGGACCCTGGGGTCATATAATCCAACCCCCTGCAATTCAGGAATCCTACCCAGAGCCATCCCTGGGTGGGCTCAAACCACCAACCTTCTGGTTAAAAGCCAGATTCACTAACCCATTGCACCACTATGCCTTGATTTATCCTGCCATTCAGTTGCCGTTCACAATTTTGTAGATTGCTAATGTTGAGAAATCTACTGTGTTTCCCCAACCTGAGAGATGCTGGAACGGAGTTTTGGTGAGTTTTGGCTGAAAAACAAAACCCTGGTTGTGGCGACTGTAACCTAGGTTTAAGGTGCCGTTTGGCAATTAACACCGCAGGCAACTTGTGCAGTGCTGTGGGTTTCTCATGTGCCGAAACTGGATGGCATCCAACACTGCAAATGTATATTCCCCTAGCCCTGCGTCTATAAAAACAGTAAATTTTTCAAAGGCCATTTGTTTATATTATAGCTAATCCCTTCCAATTAAGATAAGGCGCTTGTGAGCAAAGCAGAATGTCGCTGTTGCGCCGCTGCCAGTGCCCCACTGGTTCCATTTGAATGGCAAATGTGTTCAAGATGGAGAAGATGCAGAATTAACCAAGGCATTGCATGCATGCTAAGTTCTTGCAGCGTTTACTCTGGGGTCGATGCCGTCTGTTCCCCTATTACGCCAAGGGAGATTAAAGGCGGGCACACCTTAACGCAGAGCCCCTAGTTTGCAAGGAATGAACTCCAGGCTGTGTTTAGAGGTGCCAAATCGCAGGCCAATGTGGCCATGGCCAGTGTGGGCAGCCAAGGCCAGTGGGTGTGACAACTGGGCCTTGACTGTCGGTAATCACTGGCTGTAATTTTAATTAGGGCCCCTGTTCTGCTTTCTGCTGATGTTATGTTACCTTGCAAGAATGCTGAACCGGTCATTAGAGGCTTTTCATGAAAAATTGTCTTTTCACTGTGGTGCTAACTTGGGTGGTTTTTTTCCTTTAAATGGTTTATAAATAGCAACACAAAATAAATGTTTATGCATGCAGAAGATCTACAGACCACTTAAGATTAGCCTGTATCGCTGAAGGCTGGCAAAGCTGGCAAAGGGTGCAACTTCAGAATAGGCGGCTTGGGGATTAAAGCCTAATATGGTTATCCTCCCCCCCCCCCAGTGATTGTGTACCTAGGCATTGTTGGGCATTTCTGCACTATCCAGAACTAACCTGTCCCTTTTCTCTGTTGGTAGTGCTGCCTCTGTGTTGCTGTTGGGGCCTTCTTAGTGGTGGCTCCCCGTTTATGGAATGCCCTCCCAGTTGAGGTGCTTTTGCCTCTCTTGCTATTAACGTTCTGGAGGAATTTAAAAAGAACATTCAGCCACTGCTGAGGGGCAATGCATGTTGTTTACCCGTGTATTTGATGTCTGAAAGATACTCGACCTGGAAAGCTTGAAATAATTAATTGCAAGGGCGTGAGATGGCTTTTTAGATTAAAAAGAAATTGTTTTGTTTTGCTGCTCCGGGCTTCTTTGGAGGGAGGGTAGTAATTTAATAAATACGAATCTACCTAATGCCCTCAGGAAGGGGAAAACCCTGTGATCAAATGTCGCAACATTGTGCAAATTTTAGAACACAACATTTGCATAGAAAAGGTTTAAGGGTTAGTCGACGCCATCTTGGGTTAAATAATCATTGGGGGAAACGCCCTTGCCTGGAATTCTGGGGGTGCCAGTCACTACAAAACTAATTGGACCAATAGCCAAACTCTGTGTACAAGACAGCTTTGTATTTTGTACATTTGAATTGTACATCTGAATTGTACAAAATGTACATTTGAATTGATTTAATATTTATATGCTGCTTTCCCAACAACAGCAGTGTTGAACTCAAAGCAGCTCACAGTACTAGCAATGTGTTTTTAGTGACTTTTCTTTTTTGCTTGCTGAGAGTTCTTGCCCTTTCTTTTCCTTCCTCCCATTATAGGGAGAAATGTGTAGACAGTCCCTTTGAGGATTCTGTTGTAGCTGTTTATTCTGTGGATGAGGCAAGCTGCTTTTCAAACAGGAAAAGCGGATAGCCTCTTTGGCATGTGGCCTGCACCTCAAAGCACCCTCTGGCATTTCCTTTACTTCTTTTCTTCTGGGTCTTTAGGAAATACCCCATCTCTGAACCAGGTACCAAAACTGCTGGCCTAAAATGTGTTGCCTGGGAAGGTTTTTTTTCCCCATTTGTGAAACAACATGGTCAGCTCTGGACAGAATGGAGGAGCGAAGCAGGAATTTGAGCCAAAGGTCTCTGCAGTTTTTAGAAGTGGTTCCTCATTATTTGGAGCTTGGATAATTAACCTAATTATTACTTCCTCTAAAGGGACAAGAAAGCTAGTTGGGTTTGCAGGCGAAAGCCATTTGACAAAGAGAGCGAATCATAATTCTGTCCATCCTTTGTGCCTTGGCTCTATTTAATTAAAAATGTTCCGAAAGCAGTTGCCATTTAAATGCTCCTTTTTCTGATTCCCTTTTCCTCCAATCCAGAACCTGAGCATTACTTTCCTGTATTACTCACACTGTGCCACATTCAAGCTTGTTTTGCCAAACCTGTAGGTTCTGTATTACTAATAGCAATTTGGAGAGTTGGGCAGTTAAAATAAAATAAATAAATACATGAGGTGGCCATAGCTACAGCAGCTGGAAGAATGTCATATACCGTACCTAAAAATAATAATAATACTCTTCATTCTTCCACGTCGGGTGAGTCAAATATAGATATTTTTAGAATTTTCTTTCATGTGACGTGGCAAAGCGCTCTTATTAGCAGTGTAGACCAAAGATTGTCCTAACAGCCTGATTCTTTGCTATCAGTATCGTAAGCAGCACACGATTCAGGTCTTGCCATTGCAAAGCAATGTGCAAACTCATGTTCAGAGCACAACTGCACACCACTTCAACTTAGCGTGGCAGTGTTCTCAGCGCATGAAAACAGCAGGGAGGGTTTTGTTCTCATGAATTTGTTGCCCGGTTCTTCCTCTCTCTTTTTCAGAATAGTTTATGTAGGGTTCCAAAGCAATCTCCAGTCTAGAAAACCATCTGTTTTTAATACAGAAGGTTCAAGGTTCAATCCCTGGCATATCCAGCTAGGCCTCCAGGAGTCTCCACTCTGAAACTCCATTGTTGCTGCCATTGTCAACACCACAGAGCTAGATGAACAAATGGCCTATATTGATAAGGCTGCTTCCTGTGTTTCTATTTGGTGCTGGGTAAGGAAATTGTCATTGGGCACCTTGCAGAAAAAACTGGGCAGTTATTAATTGCCATATTTTAATCATTGGAGGTACTGTTGGTGTTGACCTTTAAAGCCCTAAACGGCCTCGGCCCTGTATACCTGAAGGAGCGTCTCCACCCCCATCGTTCTGCCCGGACACTGAGGTCCAGCACCGAGGGCCTTCTGGCGGTTCCCTCATTGCGAGAAGCAAAGCTACAGGGAACCAGGCAGAGGGCCTTCTCGGTAGTGGCGCCTGCCCTGTGGAACGTCCTTCCATCAGATGTCAAAGAGAACAACTACCAGACATCCGAAGGCAGACCTGTTCAGGGAAGTTTTTAATATGTGACATTTTAATGTATTTTTAATCTTTGTTGGAAGCCGCCCAGAGTGGCTGGGGAAACCCAGCCAGATGGGCGGGGTACAAATAATAAATTGTTGTTGTTGTTGCTTCACAGCTGGAGGGCTTGAACCCCCTTGTGGGCAATCTTCCCAGGGCCACCTGTCTGTGCCAGAGGCAAAAGCGGGTGGAGGAATTCATGTCAGTTTTGTCTTTGCACAACAGGCTTGTTATCCTGCACCCAGACAAGCAACTATTGGAGTTCAAGGGCACATTCCAGCCAGGCAAAACCCCTCGCGGAAGGCCTGAAGCAGGTTCAGTGAGGATTGTGGCCTGAGGAGAATTCCAAGGGCCGTTTAGAGAGGCCTGGGGGCCGTATTCAGACCTTGAGGCTGAGCTGCTCCACCACTGCTGTGTGGTTTGGGCCCACATGTAGCTTTATGACAGGCTTCCTCAACCTCGGCCCTCCAGATGTTTTGAGACTACAAATCCCATCATCCCTGACCACAGGTCCTGCTAGCTAGGGATCATGCGAGTTGTAGGCCAAAAACATCTGGAGGGCCAAGGTTGAGGAAGCCTGCTTTATGAGGTGCGGTTGGTAGTAAACCAGGACAAGCCATTTCTATAGTAGCCCCCCAGTTTAGAATCCCCCCTCCCAGAGCTTCATCTGTCCCCCAAACTACAGGCTTTTAATGGGGCTGTCACTACCGTACTATTTAATCAGCTTTTGGCTGGATTCTATTGTCACCTTAGCATCCACCCAATTTTTTTTTGCTCTCACTACTATGCTGTGTTGTTGTCCAAATGGTTGATTGTGAGTTTTACCTTTTACCCAGCTCGGGGAGTGTGTGTATGTGTGTGTGTGGGGGGGGGGCTTTGAGCAGAGAGCTGCCTCGTATTGTTTGTTTCATTTATTTATTTTTGAGCAGCATGTTTGAAATGGCATCACGATCACCCCTTCCCCCTGCTCTTAGTGCTTCTGGCTTTTTGGCCATTTTCTCCAGGGCAACTCTTTCGGTAATTAATAACGATTAGCCGGTCCCAAGGCTCCATTTCCTGCATCGCTCCTGCCTCCACCACGTTCTGCGTTGGTATGTTCAAACAGGCCGTAATGGGCAGATGGGATTCCAGGAACGCAGAGAGTTCTCCGAAGGGATGCTTGGTGGCTGATGATTGCTACCCTTTCCCTCTCTTTGCTCGGTCTGTCGTCCCCCGAACCAGGTTTACCTGCTGCTTAACTCAATACAAATACAGCTCAGGACACTCTGCTTTGCTGACTGACAAGGAGATAATGGACAAAAGCAAATCTCCCATGCCGGGTACATTGAATCCAGTGCTCTTTTCTCTTGTCATAATGGGCAGAATTCACAGCCATAAAGTCGGAACTAATATTTTGCGAGCTTTTATGGGTGCCGGTAGTGCTGTAAAAGACGGAGCGGTTGGCAAGGACGAAAATGAAGCTGTGAAGGTGGAAACTGGCCCTAAACTGTAAAAAGAAGAAGAAAACTTTTATGACTTCTTTTCATCACCACCTCAGAACAGATCCTCAGTTTGCAGCAGATATTTTGAACTGCAGTTCCCACCTGCTCCAGCAAGCATGGCCAGTGGTCACAGATGATGGGAGTTGTAGTCCACAATGTCTAGAGGGCACCGCATTGCCTACCCTTGCTTGTACCATGGGATGAGATACCACTGTATTTTACCTGCATGATTGCCAGTTGCTTATCCAGTCCTGCTTTAACATAATCTGCAGACAGAACTTAATCTGCAGTGAGGGAACCTCCAGAAGGCCCTCGGTGCTGGACCTCAGTGTCCGGGTAGAACGATGAAGGAGCGTCTCCACCTCCATCGTTCTACCCGGACACTGAGGTCCAGCACCGAGGGCCTTCTGGCGGTTCCCTCACTGCGAGAAGCCAAGTTACAGGGAACCAGGCAGAGGGCCTTCTCGGTAGTGGCGCCCTCCCTGTGGAACGCCCTCCCACCAGATGTCAAAGAGAACAACAACTACCAGACTTTTAGAAGACATCTGAAGGCAGCCCTGTTTAGGGAAGCTTTTAATGTTTGATGTATCATAGTATTTTAATATTCTTTTGGAAGCCGCCCAGAGTGGCTGGGGAAACCCAGCCAGATGGGCGGGGTATAAATAATAAATTATTATTATTATTATTATTATTATTATTATTATTATTATTATTATTATTATTATTATTATTATTATTATTATTACTACTACTACTACTATTACCACACACCCTGTGTTTCCTCACTTGATATTGTCCGCTCACAGAGCTTTGTGACCCAGTGTTCATTAGAAGTCCGGTTGTGGTTTGAGAGGGCCTCTTTCACGGTGGTACCACGATGGTGAAGCTCCACACCCCAGGAAACCTGATGGTACCTCTCCCCCGGTCTTGTGTGTGTGTGTGTGTGTGTGTGTGTGTGTGTGTGTGTATGTCACATTTAAGACGATTCTTTCATTTCGCTTTCTCTAATGGCCAAATTTCTGCAATGGGCAGATTTCTGGGGACTGTGCGTGCAAGGGTGCATAGAATTTGAGGTGCATAGGGTTGAAAACATCCCAGCAATTCAGAAAACAAGTAGTCCCTTTTAGTCAAACAACATTTGTTGTTTGATATGAGCATTGTCCTTCATAAATACAGTTGTTCCGTGGCACAGTAGAGCTAAGGGTGGCATGCTCAGACCAAGGACCACTGGGAGATTGTACCTTGTGTTTCTTGGGGGTGGGGGTGGAGATCATCATGTCATGGGGAAACCAGCTTTATTTCTTTAAAAGATAACACCTGGGGGGCTGAGACAACCCCCTTCAGTCCTGTTTCCTTCCAGCTCCACTGTAGGTTGTATTGCTGGTTGCCCCAGATATGGCAAAAGAGAAGAGGTGGGAACACCACATTGGAAGATAGATAGATAGATAGATAGATAGATAGATAGATAGATAGATAGATAGATATTTCCTTTGTTGCTCCTTGTCTGTTTATTCCTGGCTTCCCTTCCTCTACTGCTGCTGGGTTTTCGCTCTGTCCTGGCTCCGTAGATGTCCCCTTCCTTCCTCTTGGCGCCCATTTTTATTTCTTGGCCTTTAGTTTTGGGCCATTGGAGGGGGGGCTGTAGCCTTTTGGATGTTCTAAGTGTCGGGTGAGCACTTTGGAAAGGACTTCAACAAGGTGGAAAGGGCCTCTTTTCGGAAAGCAGAGCTCTTTTTGGAGATGGATCTCTGCAGTCTTGTTGGAAGGGTGATAAGGAACTCAGGCTGCCCGGGCAGGGGGAACTCTTTCCTGAATCCAGCAGCAAGTCGTCACAGCTGCAGAGGTTTGGGGGACCTTCAGCAGCCCCAGAGATCTGGTAAGCCAGGAAAGGGTGGAAGAGGAGAGTGGGTCGTATTCTGCTCCCCCCGGTTTCCCACAGTCAATGGTACAGCAAACTGATTGGGCTGTTCCCTGCTCTGAGTTTCATTTTCCACCACTTGTGAATTATTTGTCTTCTCTAAGGTGGCAGCCATCCTTAGCATTGTGTGTTTGTAGCTGTGATCCTTTTCTAACAGTTGCATCTCGTTCCCCATTTCTTGGAGTGCCGTGTTAACAACTGGGGATACAAGGGCAGGCTGCTTCTCAGGGTAGCGCCTAAGGTTTGACTGGCCTCTGCCAGATGTCAGACTTTCTTTTATTTTTTAAAAAATTACTATATTATTGATTTTATTAAGGGAAAAAGAGAGAGCTGCAAAGAAAACAAAAGTATTTTAAAAAATGTAAACCAGAAGTCGGGCATTTGGTGTTGCCATTCCCATGCAGTGGAACAATCTTCTGGCAGAGATTTGACAACCACCCTCACTTTTGACTTTCAGAGGTCTCTTAAAGACTTCCGAATGTGAATAGGCCCATGCAGAAATATTTAGGAGGGATAGTCGTTCCTTTCTTTAGGGGAGGAAAATGTGTTTCAGTTGTTGGAGTGACTAAGTGTGGAAACAAATGGACTGCATGTGCAAAAGACTCCACTGGTTTGCTTTTTTTTTTTTAAGGTGTTGGAGGTTTTGGGGGGGGGGGGTGGAACTCAAAACAAGAGGTCAGCCTTCAAATTCGGGCTCAGAAGTTTATAGTGGTATTTATTTGCCCAGTGCATTCATACAAGTTGTCTTCTTCAGGAGCAATATGCTGTAAAAGCATTGTTGCAATAATATTGTTCTTTTCCAGTTTTCTTTGTTGGGTTTATACTTCACCTTTCTTTGAAGGAGTTCAGTACATCATGGTTCTCCCCACGCACCAAAATATCAGCAAATCTGGGAGGTGGGGTTAGGCTGAGAGAAAAATGACAGGCCAAAGGTCACTCAGTGAGCTCTATAGTATAAACTGAGACAGACCATTGGTCCATCTAGCAGCTGGAGTCTGCTAGTAGCTGGTAGCATCTAGGGAAACCCTAGGAAACTGGGCATGCTGGGGATTGAACAAGAGACCTTCTGCGTTCAAAGCAGTTGCCATACCTCAGCTTGACTCTCTAACCATTACATCTCTCCATACAGAGATGGGGTGCTGGACTGCTGGCTTATATCCTGGTCTACGAAGCTTGCTTCCAAAAGCAAGTCATCATGAAGTTAGCAACTTTGGCTATAATCTGTTGGCCTTTATTTCAGCTGCCAAACTTTATCTCAGTTTCTCTTTCCTCCCCCTTCCTCCACCCCCAAAGAAAACCCAGCCTCATGAGACACTGCTCTTCCAAAGTGCTCTTTGCTCTGGCATTGATAAGCTGTGCTTAGTAAATATCTCTCCTGGCTATTTTGACCCCAAGGTTGTGAGAGATGGGTAAATCCCTCTCCTGGAACAGCCTTAACGAAGCAACATCCTTCTGTTCCTTGAAATAACCATAAAGCCACGTCCCATATTGATGGGGTGGGAATAGGGCCTGGCTAAAAGACCCTGTCTCGCTCGTGCCTGCTTCTCTTGTGCACTCAGTTAGGACATCATTGCACAATTCTAGCAGATAAAGCAAGGAAAATTCCCTCGGCTCCGTCTTTTCTGTCTCCCTCCTTATTTTTTCACATGACCTATCACTTGACTTAATCTTTGCCTGTTCTGTTCCATTTCCTTTCTCTGCTATCCTCATGCCCTAGTTACTTTCTGTTCTTGCTTCTGTTCTCAACCCTCCCTTACCTGCCCAGCTCTGCGTTCTGCTTTTTCCTCTGATGTGACAATAGCCAACACTTTGCATTCACAAAAGATTTCATTCACTTTTAGGTAACAGCCTATTCTGTCGAAAAATGTGTTGTTGTTTTTTTTGCTATATGGAACAAAGAAGCTGTATTGCTGGTATTACGTGCGTTCTGGTCATCTTTGGATGTGCGGGTTATTTGGAGATCTCTGCTAGAGGTTGTAACTAGGAAACAGGCTAGTTCAAATAATAAATGTTAGATCTTTGCTGGTCAACACCTTGGCATGGACAGAAAGCCAAAGGTTCGGAGTATTTATGCATTTAGCCCAATACTATGCTTGGTCAACAGCTCTCCAGGGTCTTCAGCAGAGTGTCTTTCTCATTACCTGCTGCCTGATCTTTTGACTGCAGGTTCCAGGAATTCAACTAGGCACCTCCTGCTATGGTCCCACTGTGCACATTTGACCACAGGAAACAGCTGTTTGTCATGGCCAGTGCTAAGCCATAGGTAGCAAGGCACATGGAGTGCTCAGGCAGGGTTGAGGCGGACATTTTGCACTTTTCACATGCTCCTTTTCTATTTTAAAATGTGCAAAGTGGCTTCTCCCAAGTTGGAGCCCCGGGGATGATTTCCTCAGAGGGCCGAGACTAGAAAATGAGGTTCTACATCTGCAGCACAGAAGAATAACCTAGAACCTAGAATGGACCTGTAGGCCTCCAGATCATAGAATCACAGGACTGTAGTTGGAAGGGACCTCAGGGGTCATCTAGTCCCCTTGCAATGTTGGACTACAACTCGCATCAGCCCCAGCCAGCTAGGGATTATGAGAGCAGTACTCCAGTAAGATATAGGTAAAGGTAAAGGGACCCCTGACCATTAGGTCCAGTCGTGAGCGACTCTGGGGTTGCGGCACACATCTTGCTTTATTGGTCGAGGGAGCCGGCGTACAGCTTCCGGGTCATGTGGCCAGCATGATTAAGCCGCTTCTGGCGAACCAGAGCAGCGCACGGAAACGCCGTTTAGCTTCCTGCTGGAGCGGTACCTATTTATCTACTTGCACTTGACATGCTTTTGAACTGCTAGGTTGGCAGGAGCTGGGACCGAGCAACGGGAGCTCACCCCGTTGCGGGGATTCGAACTGCTGACCTTCTGATTGGTAAGCCCTAGGCTCTGTGGTTTAACCCACAGCACCACCCGTGTCCCTCCAGTAAGACATAGAGAGTAGCATATTGTGCATGCTTATCTTGTCAGTTGCTGCCCAGGACAGAGCCAAGCTGTCTGCCTGAAGGAGGCAGGGATAGATGCAAGGGAAGGAAACAAGCAGACAGAAAGCCCAGGGGTTCGATGGGCAGACTCACAAGCAGAGGAACCTAGAGGGAAACTTGGAAGTCATGATGTTGATGAGGCCAGAATCTGGACATTTTTATGGCCAGGCTGAGTCAGGGAGACCCAAATGGGATGCCTGGGGCTGGGACCAAGCTGGGGCCTGGGAAGACAGTACTTCCTGTCCAACATTCACAGATAAGACAGATCTTTCTGTCTCTTGACTTGTAATTTTTTTAAAAAAGGAAGCAGAGGAGCTCTTTGCACTCCTCATGTAGCTTTTTGGGGAGAGCTGCTGCTGCTAAGGATCTGCAAAATGCTGGGTGCAGTGTGGACTCTAAATGAAGCAGCACGTGTGTGCGAAATGCCTTTGATGGCATATGCTGTGCAATTTGTGGCCGCCAGGAAAGCCCCAGTTGCATTGCGCTTCCTGGTAATGGCAGTGCATGCTTCGTGCCGTCTTCGTGATTGTGCAAGTAGGAAGTGCTGTGGTTGCGAAACACCCTGCTGTTCCGTCTTAAAGGCTCACTTTGGCTCCTGTAGCCTGCAAAGAACCCCGCTTTATGTGTGTACCTCTTGCCATGCCTACATTTCGACAGTTACCTCCTGGAACCAGGTGCATGATTCTTGAGAGCTGCAATTTAAACCTTCCATACAAAACAGAGTACTACCATCCAGCCTCAGTTCATAACATTTTCAGAATTGAAGTGCTCTGCAGGTTATTAAAGTGGCTCACTTATTGTGATCTGTGTTGACCATGAGAACCTGGATCAGTTGCAGTCACTGAGTGTGGGAAGTAGAGTATTGGGTAAGCAATCTTTATCTCTGGCTGTGACTCATATCGGTTTGATCTAAGCTGCATGCCATTTCTGAAGGCTTCAGGGGCAGTAGAATCTGTTGCTGTATGGCACCAAATAAGTGTGTGTGTGTGTGTGTGTGTGTGTGTGTGTGTGTGTGTGTGTGTGCGCGCGCGCGCGTGGCTGACACATTCCTCTGGAAACACCTTGGGAAAGAGGACACCAGCCTATAGGAGCATGAAAACTGTTGTGCTGAAGTCAACCAAGACATGGCTGGCCATTTTACCACCCAAGTATTGCCAAATAAGCACTGCTATTTGTGCTGTTAGATCAAATGGTAGATTGAGTAAAAACAAAAAGCAGGTTCTTGGTGCTATCAGATATTCAACTCTATAACACCAGTTAATCAACTAGTGTCCCAGTTGTCAGCTAGTAGTCCATTAGTCTCATTATTTTGTCTCCCCCTTTCCCAAGTACAGTGGTACCTCTGGTTATGTACTTAATTCGTTCCGGAGGTCCGTTCTTAACCTGAAACCGTTCTTAACCTGGGGTACCACTTTAGCGAATGGAGCCTCCTGCTGCCACCGCACGATTTCTGTTCTTATCCTGAGGTAAAGTTCTTAACCCGAGGTACTACTTCCGGGTTAGCGGAGTCTGTAACCTGAAGTGTTTGTAACCTGAGGTGTTTGTAACCCGAGGTACCACTGTAGCTGTTTTGTTTATCAAAGGTGCTGAATGGTGCATGTTCCATTTGACTGCCCTAATATTTTAGAATGTAATTCCATGACACGAGAAAACCTGGCGCATTCATTGGGAGGAAATATAACTGCTCTTCTTGTTTCCCCTACCAATCTCAGGTTTAAGAAACCCATAGACAGGACCTAAGCACAATAGCACTCTCCCTGCATTTTCCAACAGCTAGTTTTCAGAAGCATTACTTCTTTTGACTGTGGAGGTAGCCGTCTCCTCCGTCAATTTTTCTAATCCCCCTTTAAAGCCATCCAAGGTCTGTATCCAATGCTGTGCATACTCAGAGTATTGTCACAAGTCTGACCTTGGGCCTGTGGTTAAGCTCTCTCGTCACCAGCCATTGCTTAGGTCATTGCGGCGTGGGGACTAAATAGACACGAGCAGAGCAAGGCGGCTGTGAGTTCCTTTTTTAAAAAAAAATAGCCTTTATTAGTTTAAAATACAGACTTAAAAGATCATTTACAGCAGGAACAAGAAGAAGAAAAGAAAAGAAAAAAACTGTTTACAAAAAGAAACTGCATCTTCTCAAATCACAATCAAATAAAGATTTTGGATATAAAACTTCCAATCGTTCTTGTCAGGGGTTCAGGAGCAGAGGCAAGGGCAAGGGAGGAAACAGAGAGCGAGGGGGAGGAGGCAGAAGAAAAGATGAGTGATGACGACGACCCGAGATCTCCGAGTCTTTCCAGTGAATCGGAAGATTCACAGAAAGGAGCACCAGTGGCCAGGGCAAGGGGGGAGCCTAGGGGGACACCCCAGCAAGATAGAGCCAGAGGGGACTCCGAGGAGAGCAGTTGGAAATCGGGACCAGCGTCACCGCCAGAGAGCAGGGAAGAGGAAGGGAGCCAGGGATTAAGCGCTGGCAGCTCACAACAGGGGGGAGGGCATGAGTCAGGAGTGGCCACACCTCCATCGGGGAGCGAAGAAACGGTCAGACGGAAAGTGGAAGGTTGGGCGCGCGCGCCAAGTTCAAATGCACAGGAAAGTGACGCAGTAGGCAGCCAGGAAAGGGAGCCAGGTCCTAAAGCCCGGCGCAAGGAGACAGGAGGGTCCGGGGGGTCGGCGTCAGAAGAATCCAGGAAGGAAGAGACCCCGGGGGGCAGAGGGACCCAGAGGAGAGCAGTCAGGCGGAAAAGGTGGAGCAGGGCTAGGATATTAAGTTGGTGCACAAAGGGCGGAGACTCAGACGGAGCTTCGCCGATCTAGCCATTAGACGTAGAGTTGCACGCAGCAGCTTGAGAATGGAAACTGTAACTCAATAAAGACTTTTACTTAATGATCGCTGGCTAGCGTGATCCTCTGTGAGCTAGGATCTGGGAGCAGCTCTGACAGTTCTCATTACACTGTTTATGCTGTGAACTCCTTTTAAGAGACTTGCACATTTTTGGAATTTGCTTGGTTACAACAGTATATTCAGTTATAAGTATATTAAATGGTTGAATTATTTTCTTCGATAACTAGCTGGTACACATGTTTGCTATAGGAGCTTATTCCCATGAGCGTTCACATCCAAATAACAAACCATATGTCTGCAACTAAACTTTATTATTCTAAATGTGTGGTGCTAAAAATAAGATGGTGTGAATTGTATTTATATATTGCAGGAACTAATCTTGTACACAGCTTCTGCATGTTGTTGTATTTTTGCTATTTTCTGACATTATCTTGTCTCTCCTTTTGGTGTTTGGCAGCCATGTCTGTGATTTAAGATATGTTTCCCCCCCTTTGGAGTTGCTTTGTTGTTCTGTGATGTCATCATGTTGACCGCATGATCCCTGATTGGCCAGGATAATCAAAGTCACTAATTCTGAAAGGACAAAAAATCAGCAGCCAGCGGAAATGTATTTGTATGGCGTCAGGTGCTCTGATTGTCTTAGTGTTGATGGGTACACTCCATTAAACAAATGCGTGTTCTGTACGTTTGCCAAGACATGCATGAAGAAAGCCTTGAAATAAGAATGGGGAAATGCATTATGGGTTGGAAATCCCTGCTTGGGACAAGGGAGGATAGATATAACACATGGATTTGAATTCCTGGCAGGCTAAGCAAGCAGGTTTGAGATTCCCATCAGAGGCGACGCAACAGAGTGATGTGCATATGTATTCCCTGGGATATTAAATTTTCTCACACAGGTTTGCTTCCTGTTCTTCCAGTTTCACCCCATACCTGGCATAACTTGGCCTATATAACTGCTGTGGCATTAGGGGCGTGCCACTGTAGGGGGTGAAACTTAATTGTTGCAAATTTATTCAGTCTTAAAATGTGGTTTTGGGTGTGAGGAATTCAATTCTGCTATTATTTTTGTGACTGGGCAACATTTAACTACAATTCCTGTTTAACAATCCCTTCCTCTTTCCAGGGAATTCTGGGAACTGTATTTCCGTGAGGGGAATAGGGATCTCCTAACAATTGTAAATCAACATTGACAGGCTACAGATCCTGGGATTTTTGTTGTTGTGTGTGTGTGTGTGGGGGGGAGCTATGAGTGTTTAAAGAGGTAAAGTACTGCCTTAAATGTTTAGGGCAAATGCAGCCTTTGCCTGCTGAAACTAGGGTGTTTCTGTGTCCTGACTGTCTTCTCTTTTGAAAGTGTTCTGTATTTGAAAGGTTGCCTGCTCCCAAGTCCAGCTTAAAGATAAAGATTAAAGCACAGTTATCTGGCTGCTGTGATTGTTTACTTCTCTCTTCCTCAGCACAGGGTGGGAAGATTGCCTATGTTGCTTTTTATCAGACGATGCTTGACCAAATTAGCTGTGGCGTTTTTCTCCCTCTGTTTGGGATAACATATTGACCCAGAACCACAGCAGTAAATGAGGAACAGCCTCGGACTTTGAAATTCGGGAGTCTCGATTTAAATTCTCTTATCGTCTGGAGTGATTTAAATGCAACAACATAAATAAAGCCACTTCTTCTTTTTGCCCGTCTGGGGGTGGATTATTTACATATTTCGTTTAACCGAAATAGATCAGAGGTCATCCATTCTAACCATTTATACTCAGACTGGTGGGTGGAGTTGTCACATGAAGTTGACATAGGCAATTACCGTATTTTTCGCCCCATAAGACGCACCGGCCCATAAGACGCACCTAGTTTTTTGGGGGGGAAATAAAGGAAAAAATTTTTTATTTCCCCCCAGGTGCGCTGCACTAATCCCGAAGCTTGGGGGCGTGCGGAGCTCAGCACGCCCCAAGCTTCTGGGTGCCGGCAAGGTCTCCGCTAGCCGTGGGAGAGCCGGGCGCCTCTCCCAGGGCTAGCGGACAGCTGCGCTAATCCCGAAGCTTGGGGCGTGCGGAGCTCAGCGCGCCCCAAGCTTCTGGGTGCGTGCAAGCAGTCCGCTAGCCGTGGGAGATCCGCGTGGCTCTCCCATGGCTAGCGGAGCGCTGCACTAATCCCGAAGCTTGGGGCGTGCGGAGCTCAGCGCGCCCCAAGCTTCTGGGTGCAGAAGCTTCTGGGTGCAGGCAAGCTTTTTTTCCAAAGGATTCTTCAGTTAATCAGGAAGTAGAGTTTACCTGAAATGGATCCGGATGATCAGTTTTTTCATTATTATGGGATAATGGTCCCTTGGAACAACTTTGTGAAGAGGTGGCAATAGTGCTGGCTGCAGGGGGTTTTTGTGGGGGCAATTTGTCCTCAAGATGGCTCCCCTTTTTTCAGCTCTCTGAAAAAGAGGGTTGCAAGACAGTTGCAGCAAACTGTCTCCTACCAGGCCCAGTGAATACCATTTCCCAGAGGGAGACCCTCAGGGGTGCCTCTTAAGTCTCTTGACACTTCTCACTCTTTGCATGCTCAGAGAGGGGAGGTGAACAAGTGGTTACAGTAATTAGGGGGTGAGGGAGAGCAATAGGGCCAGGAGCAGGGAGAACTTCAGGTGCTAGATGATCCTGGGCCAAGGCAGAACCTGGTTCTGATAAGACTGGCAGCATCTGGGCATTGCCCTGGGCTATATAAGCAGAGGCAGCAATATGCATCAGAGATGCTTTCGTTTTCCCTGTTTGGGAAGACATTAATGTGAGAAGCAGCCCAGAGGAAGAAGATGCTTGTCTGTGTGAAACTTGCAAGTAAGGTGCTATGTTCCCACTGTTTTCACTGCAAATCCCCCTGAAAAACATTGCTTTGGAAATAAATGGGTGGAACTCCTGCCTTGGCAATAAACAAAAAACAAAAGAAACAACCACTGCAAAAAAGGCACGTACTACGTTGTCATCTCCTGGAAGATGGTGGTGATTAATTTTAAGTGATATTCCTGTCTAGTAGTGGAGTTCCCCACCCCCGATGTGGATGCAGCTTGTCCCATTTTAAAGAAGCAGTGATTTATGCCAGCCAGCCCACCTCTGTGGCCTCTTCAAAAGGTCAAGTGTGATGGCAGCCAACTGTGAAATATGAAACCACGTCCAATCCTGCACCTGTAGTTTGTGCTGTGTGCTTTTCATCCCCAGAAGCACCTTTGCCACAAGCATAAATCCACAACCCCGCTGTGAGGACAGCAATTATTCTCAACTTATTTTCCTTTTCCACACAGTGTCAATATGCTGGTCCCAATCTGAGGCAAGGTGCAGCAGGAATCAATAAATCAATCACTAGTTTGCTGTTGATTTAGTGGGTGGTGTTCTGTTGCGTTTTTTAAAGAAAAAACAAACCACCAACCCTTAGAAGGGTTTTAGAAACTTGATTGCCAGCACTGCAGTTAATTTATTGGCTAATAGAAATGCCTTTTCAGAACTGACATTGAACAGTTAAAAATATACAGTATAGGTTTCCTGGAAAAATCTTACAAGCAATGCACCAAATTAAAAACCAAAATCAGTAAGATGCCAATTGCAACCATCTCAAAATATAAGAGTCTCATTAATGAAAAATTAACCAAATGTTAAAGCTTCAGAATTTTAAATCGCCCACTAAAAGCCTCTAAGAACAGAAAGGTCTTTGAAGACACCCAAAGACCAGCGATGAGGGAGCCTAGTGGACTTTGAAAGGGGTCTCCTTCTGTAGCTTTGGCACACCTGTCCAGAAGGCCTTGTCTTATCCATTTGCCCCTCTTAACTGGATGGTGATTAGAGTCTTTGAACGTGATCTTAATTGTCAGGCAGGTTCATATGAGAGTGGATCACCCTTTCCTAACCTGGTGCCCTCCATAATGTTTTGGATTACAACCCCTATCCGAAACATTGGCCGGGGGGTGGGGGAGGCAGGTTGGGGGTTGCTAGAGTAGGAGATTCTGACACAAACATGGTCCCAGACTGTTTAAGGCTTTAAAGGCCAACACCAGGTCTTCTAATTGAGCCTGGGAACAAAAAGAAAGTCTGTGTAGGTGGAGCAAGATCTGAGTAATACGATCTATACCCGTTCGGTTAGTAAAACAGCAATACTTTTTTGCTTCATTACCGTATCCAACAGTTTGGCTAATAATATTATGTTGAGTTCTGAAACCCAGGGCAAGCAAGGCAACACCTTTTATTGGAACAACTAATGTTTTAAATGCTGGAAGTGGGAGTTGGTGCCTCTCCAGTGAGGTATTTTGAGGCAAAAGTAAGTCATGATGCAGTTTCATGCTAACTAGGGACGTGATTCAGCCTCGGTTAAGTGCTTTAGGGCTGCAATTCTCTCTGCGAATGCTTGGGAGTAAGTTAGCGCAGGAGCTTGAGGCAAAAATAATTTTGGCTATCAAAAGTTTTTCAGCCACATTCCGATGCAATAGCAAGCCTTGGTTTAATGTCATGAGGACAAGCCACAGCAAGCCTTGGCCTTGTGCCCTCTTTCTGGGTGTGACTGCGAGGCAGAATCGAAAACTTTCCTTTCTGCTGCTTGTGTTGACCATAGTTGCTGGAGCTGCCTTGCTTCAACAAACCGTGGCTGAGATCAGCTACAGTTTGTTTGGTAGGAACATCACACTAAACAAGGTTACTCTGAAGTGGAAATGGAAGTGCATTCACCTGAGGGAAGGGGAGGGACCCTGAGGCATGAAAAAGGTGCCTTCTGGGTAATTCTCTGGCGGGTCCAGTAGCTAAGTGGGGCTTTCAAGGGAACACCACCAGCCACTCTTGTGTCAAATGAGCACACTGTGTTGCTTGTACCAACCTGGCCCATGTGTGGATTCAAATTCTCTTTTTCTTTCTACTTTGTTAATTAATCCCTTCAGCTTGTTTCACTTGATTAATGCAATTTGGAGTTCTTCTTTAACAGCGATTTGCCTAGCAAGCATTGATAAGGTTATGAAGTCTTAATAGCTACCGCAGGGACCTTCATGGCAAGAGAGGAACTGGTACAAGAAGCTTCCTGCTGGCGCGTTCCAGGCAGTGAAGTTAGACTCGCCATTGTCTTGTAAGAGTCTTAAGGGTAGCACTATTGCTGGGCACGGGGAGATGCAAGTCTTCAGACAGCCATGAGCTCACTTCTTGTCTGGTTTTTCCTTACGAACACTGAAAAAATGACCCATGTTCGATGGTAGTTTTATATAAATTGTACTGCACACCAACAAAGCATCTCCTTGAAAGATTTTGTTTCCTTTTCTCTTTTTGTAATAAGAAGGTGCACTAAGGCAAAACTTTATGCAGCTCCACTGGTGAACATTGCCACTAGGAAGGCCATTGAAATGTGAAGCGTGGAAATTGTGCCTGCAGCAAGAGGAGATATGATAGCCACCTTCAGATATCTGAAGGGCTGTCACATGGAAGATGGAGCAAGCTTGTTTTCGCCTGATATGGAGGGCAGGACTCAACCAAATGGATGCAAGTTGCAAGGAAGGAGATTTTGGCTAAACATCAGGAAGAAGTGGAACTGTTGGGAGGTGGTGCGTTCTCCTTCCTTGGAGGTTTTAAAGCAGAGGTTGTCAACCTGTGGGTCCCCAGATGTTGTTGGACTACTACTCCCATCATCCCTGAGCTGTGGCCTTGCTTGCTAGGGGTGATGGGAGTTGTAGTTCAACAACACAGGTTGAGAAAGGCTGTTTTAAAGCAGAGGTTGGATGGCTATCTGTCATGGATGCTTTAGTTGCGATTCCTGCATTTCAGGAGGTTGGACTAGATGATTTTTGGGGGTGCCACTCTACAATTCTGTGATTCTTTGACATCCACTTTCAGCCCTGGAGAGCTAAATGTACCAGGTGTGCAGATTTTTATTTTATTTTATTTTATTTTTAAAAAATTGATCTTGCAGCTTTTTGGAATCCTGACATTTAACCTGAATTTTTAACCACATTAATGCAAAACTGCAGTGTGGTTTGGGGATTCATAGCAATGGCAATTCCCCGACTCCAGAAGTGAAAGTATGAAAGTCTACTGTTGCCTTTCCATACTTGACCTTTAATGGAAAGCTTCCCACTGGAAGGTTATGTGATCCCTTCCTTGTAGCTGGCTATTGTGAAACCTGTCGTGAACCAGCTGTTGTTACAAGGAACTAATGAAACATGGGGAGGGGGGAAAATATCAAGGACCCATCTGCGAAGCGCAGTTTCCACCTGCAGGCAACGTGTCAGAATGTAACTAAAGTGTTAAAAGCTTTTTGAATTCAGCATGGACGTCATCAGTTGAGCTACTGAGCCTTCTCAGCTCGCACGTCCTGCAGACTTCTGCATCAAATCCTGACATTTTAAAATTTATAATGCATAAAGCAGAGCATTTCAGAATGTATCGCTGCTTTTGCGTACTGAACAAACTAGACTTGTCCTCTATTCTGGTGTGTGTGTGTGTGTGTGTGTGTGTGTGTGTGTGTGTGTGTGGCAATCGTCGACCACAACTCATGGGCAAAGTCGGATCATTATGGGTGGCCTCTAGTGTCTGTAAGTTACTAAAGGGAAGCAGTCACTGATCGCACATGGAAAAGTCAGAGCCCTGACATACATGCTCACAACTGGATTACTTACCCAGGTGAAACACCTTTCACCATCTCACATGTGGAGCTTTCCTGTGGATTTGGTTCATGCGCTCAACTGTGAGTCACAATCCAGTTCTGTACTTGTTGTTGTTGTTTAGTCGTTTAGTCGTGTCCAACTCTTCGTGACCCCATGGACCAGAGCACGACAGGCACTCCTGTCTTCCACTGCCTCCCGCAGTTTGGTCAGACTCATGTTTGTAGCTTCGAGAACACCATCCAACCATCTCGTCCTCTGTCGTCCCCTTCTCCTTGTGCCCTCCATCTTTCCCAACATCAGGGTCTTTTCCAGGGAGTCTTCTCTTCTCATGAGGTGGCCAAAGTATTGGAGTCTCAGCTTCGGGATCTGTCCTTCCAGTGAGCACTCAGGGCTGATTTCCTTAAGAATGGAGAGGTTTGATCTTCTTGTAGTCCATGGGACTCTCAAGAGTCTCCTCCAGCACCATAATTCAAAAGCATCAATTCTTTGGCGATCAGCCTTCTTTATGGTCCAGCTCTCACTTCCATACATCACTACTGGGAAAAGTTGTGTGCTTACCACATATAAATTAACCTGGACTGTAATATAGATATGAATGGTGACTTGAGCATGAGAGAGGAGGGAGGGTTTCAAAACCACTTTGTGGCCATGAGGCACCTGGTTCCATCCCTGGCATCTTCAGTCAAAAGGATTAGGTGGCAGGTATCTCTGCTCGAGACCCTGAAGAACTGCTGCCAGTTCGTGTGAGCTATACTGTACTGGGCTTCGTAGGAAGGTGTCTTACATAAAGCCTGTGTTAAAATGCAGGAAGCTGCCTGCGTCTTGTCCCTCTGTCCCACAGGAGTCTGTACCAGGGCTATCTGGAAATACTGGTATTGAATCAGGAACTTCTGCGTGCAAATCTTGTGCTCTGTTAATGTTGTCAAAATACTCACATACCTGTGAACATTTTCCATTGAATTCAGTACAGTGGTACCTTGGTTTAAGAACAGTCCGGTTTAAGAATGATTTGGTTTACAAACTCCGCATAACCGGAAATAGTGTCTTGGTTTGAGAACTTTACCTCAGTCTAAGAATGGAATCCGAATGGTGGAAGGGCACTGGCGGTGGGAGGCCTCATTAGCGAAAGTGTGCTTCGGTTTAAGAACAGTTTTGGTTTGAGAACGGACTTCCGGAACGGATTAAGTTCGTAAACCGAAGTACTGTGTATTTCATGCAGCTTGTTTAAAGGCTCTCTCTGAACTCTGTGAGTTTTATCTGTCAGCAAATAAAATATGCTATGGTTTTGTCTTGCAGCTCCATGTTGCCTTCTGGCTTGGTAGACCCACAATTTGATTTTCTTTATCACTTGATGACATTTGTTTTCGTGGGGAAAATGTTGCTTTCTCCCATGCCTGGGCAACTTTTATGAATGCAATCTTATCTACGTGAGGCTGCTGAGACTTCTTACAAAATGAAAGCCTCTCTGTGCTTCCTGTGCCTGACATCTTCATTTAACACGCCACGATACTACTGTTCATTTTGTTTCAGGGTTGCAGATACAATAGTTAATTCTGACCATACGGCGCAAGTAGTTTTGTGAAACCGTGGGAATTTTGCAAAGGAACCAAAGAGCACTGACTTTAATGGTGCCACTCGCGTGCTTAAAGGAGCAAATTTAGCATCTTATTTACGGTCTTGCGTCCAGAGGAATGGTGGATCTCTAGTGTTCATCTCTCTACTGGTTGGGCAAAGCGATCCTTGAACCCAGTGGATAGGAGCATTGGACCAAATTGTTGTAGACAAACTTTGGATAAGCCTGACATGGTGCCATTTTGCATACTGGTTTTTGCTTGCGTGTGTTTAGTAAACCCGTGGTTATCGGGTAGTTTTCTGGCTTGAGGGGTGGTTTCAGCTGTCCTTGGCTCTTGAACTTTCTCCTTGTGTGCTTCTAAACTGATTTGCTATGTTTAAACCCCATTCCTGCTCCAAGTTGTTCAAGGTGGCATACATGGGATCGCCCCCCTCTTTTTTTCTTCCTCGCAACTACCTTGTGAGGTAGGTTCATTATTTTTTTAAAAAAACTAATATTTATTAAATTTTACAGACCATATAAAATTACAAAGATTAAAAAATAGGAAATAGGAAAAAAGTAACAATAATAAAAGAAAAAGAAATACAAAAATACAAAGACAAAATACATAAAAAGTAAAAAAAGAGAAAAAGATTAGAAAAAAGTCCATATTTTCATATCTTATATTTCATTTACTTATTTCCTGACCTCCTCACACCCCCCTTTTTTGTATTCCAGTTCACATGATTAATTCAGCAAATCCTTACCCTCTATCATTTATCTTCACTTAATATCTTAACCAATTATAACTATATATTTCCAATCATTGTCAATCCATATTTACATATTCTTATTAATCTTTTTACCAATACTGCTTATTTTCAATCCAACATCCCTTTAACATTCATTAATTTTACAGTATTTCTGCAAGTAGTCTTTAAATTTCTTCCAGTCTTCTTCCACCACCTCTTCTCCTTGATCTCGGATTCTGCCAGTCATTTCTGCCAGTTCCATGTAGTCCATCACCTTCATCTGCCATTCTTCCAGTGTGAGGTAGGTTCAACTGAGAGACAGTGGCTACCCCAAGGTCACCTGGTGAATGTCATGGCGGAGTGGGGAGTTGAACTGTGCTATATCCCGGGTCCTAGTCCAACATTCTTAATCACCAAACCATACTGGCTGTCATGTGCAGGGAGGTGTGAGTATTTTAACACAGATCACTCAAAACTACACGCCACACTACACTACATCCCACACTGGCTGTCTGAAGTCCAGGAAAGACTGTAACATGATATGATTTCTACATACAATTTGTATCTGCTCTGCGACTTCAGCAGAAGGCTATTAGTCCTGTTAGCAGTTGTATGTGGTTGTATTACTTGATTGTTATCTCCCAAGGCTGGCCCTATGAATTTCTTTAATCCTTTTTTTATATAAATCCATCAAAGATGGTGGACATCACTGCCTTTTGTGGGAGTGAATTCTATCATTTAAGTATGTACTCTGGGCCCAAGTGCTTTAATTTGTCCATCCTGGATCTTCTAGTGTTCTGTTTTGTTGGATATCTTCTCCTTATCTGCTTTCCCTTGCTGGTCTCTCCCCCCCCCAAACTAAAAAGCCCCCAATGTTGTAACTAATAGGGGATTTGCTCTACCCCCTGGGTAATTTTGATCATCCTTTTCTGAAGTGGGGGCTGATTTCATGTATGAACTGTCACAAGAATTGCAGATTTATCACCACCAGAAAACGTGCATAGAGTCGTATCTTGGTTTTCAAACAGAATGCGTTCTGGAAGTCCGTTCGACTTCCGAAACGTTTGGAAACCAAAGCGCAGCTTCCGATTGGCTGCAGGAGCATCCTGCAGCCAGTTGGAAGCCGCGCCGGATGTTCAGCTTCTGAGGCAAAATTCACGAACCGGAACACCTACTTCCAGGTTTGCGACATCCAAGTTATGAGTTGTTCGTGAACTAAGCTGTTCGAAAACCAAGGTACGACTGTATTTGTCAATAGCAATACAATATATTTCAATGGACTGTTCACTTGCACAGGTACACAGAAAATGTTTGTGTAATATATAGAGTCATAGTCAGAAGGGGCACCAAGGGTAATCTAATCCAACTTCCTGCAATGCTGGAATATCCCGTAAGAACCATCTCTCTCATACAAAGAGCCTTGCTTGTCCCCAATAAAAATATTGGCTTGATTTTGGAGAGGTGTTTGTGCTTGGTCTGGCAGCGTCATAATTGCTTTGGCTTCTGTTCCCATTTGGATAGCATATAAATAACACATCCAGTATGTGACTTGAGAGTAGCTGATAAGCAAAGCAGGAGATATATATATATATTTAAATCATCGTAATATGAGATGTTATCGCTTAGGGGGGATAAATCACGCTGCAGTACTGGGATAAAAAGATGGAGATAAATGTGTAAATAAACTCTTCAAGCATCTGTCAAATAGAACGTTTGTTATCTTTTAGAAACTGCAATTTGGCACAATTGACAAATGCCAGTAAGATGCTGTTTCTTGACTAGTAGTTGGGAAGCTAGAGAAGGGGGAAAACAGCAGTTTATTGCAAAGGGAAAAATTAAATGTCTTGTTTACAGTCTCCGTGTAATGCACCTTGATCTAGGAGAATGCCAGGAAATGCTTTGCATCTGTGAATACTCGCCTTGTGAGACTCTTATGGAAAGGACTGGTGGGGAGGCGGAAGGAAGGAGGAAAATATTTTGCCTGAGAGGAATAAAAACGAGGGAGACATAATAAGACACCTGTGAAGGTTTGTATCATACTCAGTGTGTTTCTGCTTCATTATTCAGCTTATAACCAAAGCAACATACCAAAAAATAGCACGGATCCAGGCATCTTTTAGATGCCCCAGGAGGCCTTCCGTAAAGCTGGCTGTTCACACAGAAGGGTTTATATTAGTGGCAAGACTTTGTGAAGAGCTGTCAAGAAGAAAATCTTAAAGCACTCTATTTCTTAAAATGTCTAACCTTAACAACACGGGCCCCATTGCTGGTAGCTCTCTGCAGCTGTGTGTGTGAAGAGAATGTCTCTTGTCTATTTCCAGACCTAGTCTGACTATTACACAAAAGGGATGTTATCTAGGAATAAATTAGAGGCAGTCAGCTGGCCCTGAACTGACCTAGAATTTTTTCCCCTCCTCTCTGTGCATTTTTAAAAAGCCTCTGATCTCTTTGGCCTCGGGTGTTGCACCATTATGGGATGCCACACGGACGAAATTTCAGACTTGGGCCATATTCTTCCGCTCCTCTTAATGGTTATCTGCATGCTAGTTAGGAAAATGCTTTATTCCGGCGATCGCCAATGTGTTGCCTATGCTGTTAGACTACAGCTCCCATCGTCCTTTACCATTGGCCATGTTGGCTGCGGAGGATGGACATTGTAGTCCAGCAACACCTAGAGGAGGGAGCAAATGCTTTTCATTTTGAATCTGAAGTAGTGCTCGGCCAGACTTTTTGAAAAGACGTTGGGTTGTATCCAAGAAAATCGTCCTGTTAGCTCAAGATCTTAAACCTGCACAATGAGACTTCCTCTCCTTTTCCTTATCTGCCCCTCCCCCCCAAAAAAAAACGTGCTCCAGAGACTTGGGGGAAACCCCCAAAGCAGATTTGAGGGATCACGCGGAAGAAGTGTTGGAACTGCAACAGCAGGGATCGTTCATTAACTGAAGGGTACATTTTTATGGTCTGCATTCAGACAGCACTCTATTCTGTTTTCCGAGTGTTTCCTTACCTCATGATTTCCTTATTTTATGTGATCTTTCACACACTGCAAAAGACACGTCTGGAAATCTGGAGGAAGTTTAATGCTTGTTTGCATGTTTATTGTTTCCAAGAAAAAGAATCCATTTTCCAGCCCCGTTTACTCAGAAAATTGCAGGAGTTTTGCTCTGCAAATTTGATGACATTCGGGGCAATATCCTGGCATGCATTTCTTTCCTGCCCTTTAAAACTTAGTGAAACATGGCAGTGTATTGATCAGAAAGCGACGGCTCTGTAACACAAAAGATGTAAAAGACACATTAGAAACCAGGACCAAAGTACCAACATTATAACCAGTAAAACTAATGCAATAAATGCAGCCCCTGTGTTAAAGTTACCTAGCCAAGAGCAGGATGGGTGGAGGTGTTGCTTAGCAACCACAGACTGGCAAGGTGTCCACTGAGATAGCAAGCGCCCTGATTGGCTGTATAGCTCTGAGGTAGTTTTTCCTCTGTTTGTTTAAGTGAATGTCTCCCTTCTGTGTAGAGGTCTGAAGTACTCTGTGTTTTGTTCATTTTCCTCAGTAAAGTGTTCGCAGGATTTCCTTTCTCTCTGGTCTTCGTCTGTGTCATTTGAGTGACTTTGCTAACAAGGAGAGGGAGAGGAAGCATTCTTGCGCAAGCAGAAGTCCTTGTGCCTAATGGTTGGGGCGACTTCATTGAGTACAACTCATTATATCTGAGAAAATTTCGGAGGTTTTTATGTTTTTTTCATTCCTCCTAGGAAAAGAAGTCTAGCTTGCAATTTTTTATCTGACTAGTTCCAAGCTTCTTCTTGTTGTTGTTGTGGTGGTGGCCCCATCTCCTCCCTCTCACCAGCCATCATGCCCCAAACTCCATGTGCTCCTGCCATTTTATGAGTTTTTCGAACAGGTTTTATACCGCTATGTGGAGCCTGCATATACATAAGATTCTTGTTGTGTATGCCACTGCCATTACATGGTTTTGGTCAGGGTTCATGTTACGAATTTTCTAGATATGCCCTCAGAAGACCTACACCTCCCCCCATGCTCTTCAATGTGCAGTGGTTCACCATCCAGAAAATTCTCAGTGACACGAACAACATGAACTGCTTTCTGCTAACCTTTCTTGGGGATTACATCTCTCCCTTGCATGCGAATTGCCCATAGATGTGTCAGATTACCATTAATTTATAACGGGCAACTGTTGTGTAAAATGACCTGGCTTGCATCTATGCCTTCCACATCGGAACATTGTTATACATAACTGCAGTTAAGAGACTTATCAAGACTTTATCTTGACAAGCAGAAATGCTGTTTATTTCTTTATATTTTTGCACAAAACAGTAGAGGAAATGTGCTTATGTCTCTCCCCCATTGGTAGGCTTTTAAGCTGGGCTGCCGCTACAGTTAGGCAGAATGAGGTGACCACCTCAAGTGGCTAATTTTGGCTATCATGAAAGGGCAGTAGTTGTTTTTTTAAAAAAAACTTAACTCAATTTATTGCAAAGCTAAGCAGGGTCTGGTATGGTTTCAAATTGGATGGGGGACCATGTGTCGAGATTCCTGCATTGCAGAGGATTGGACTAGATGACCCTCGAGACCCCTCCCAACTCTGCAATTCCATAATTCTATTATTCTCTGATCATTGTTGTACCTTTACAGTGTTCTTGGGATTTTTCATGTGCCAAATTACTTTGGGCACACCCAACTAAATAATTGTGTGAGTGGAATGACTTTCACTTGCACAATGGGACTTCTCACCTCCTTTCTTCCCCCTGTGCATGCCCCACACAGCCCCAAATTTTCTCCAGAGGGTTGGAGGAACCCCACAGAACAGATTTAGGGGGCGTGCAGGGGAGCAGAGTAGGGGAAAGTCCAATTTGCAAGCAGAAGTCATTTTGCCCAGGCATGGAGAAAACTAGCGCTACTTCTTGGGCTGCCACTGCCACAGTTGGCTACAGACAGGCCCATTCCTTTCTCCTGACTGTGGGATGACCATTTTATTTTAACAAGTGATCACAGGAGTCCAAGGCCCTTCCCATCCATCTGCATCACCAACACACATGTGTGCATTGATTGAATGGCAGGCTAGCATGCATTGCAGGTGGCTTTCATTTCACTTGGTGGATCAGCATATCTGTAGGGCTTTTTCAAGCTGTATCCTCACCTGCTTCTCCACGGTGGCTCTACAAATGTTGATGGATTCAAAATTCCATCATCCTCGAGTTGGCTTGACAGGGAGCTGTCGTTCAAAACACCTGAAGATGCATTGCATAGTTCTTGAGCCAGGTGCAAGAGGGCTGGATCCAAATCCAAGACAAGTTCATGCATCTATTCATGCTTTGCATGTATAAGATCTCAGGTTCAATCACCATCCTCTCCTCCAAGCTGATCTCTGGTATCTGGAGAGTCAGCGCCTACCTGAGTAGACAGAATTGGGCAAGAATAGACCAGCGGTTTGAGACAACTTCATATGCACAGCTCTGTTGAACTGTGTCCTCTTTCATTCATTGTCCACACCTGTTAAGGAACCTCTGCCTATCTACTATGCAACTAAAGTCTTCTGTAGCAGGTTTTGGAGCACACTATTGGGGGAACAGTATGTATGTCAGTCTCCTCTAACCTGGTGCCCTCCAGAAATTGTTGGACTCGTAACTCTCTTCATCCCTGGCTATTGGCTGATGAGAGATGACCTTCAAGAACATCTAGAGGGGAACCAGGTTATGGAAGACTTAACAGGTAGCCTAGGCCTATTGAGATGATAGCCTAGGATGGCACTCAACTTTCCTCTGCATATTGTAAGGGATGGTTGGTCATGAAAGAAAGGCTTTCAGAACTAAGGAGAGAGGCCAGCTTGAGAACTACTGCTTTAGGCATGGGCACATTTGAGAGAACCCTTTTTGGAGCGAAAGCCATCTATAAGGATGGAACATCTAAAGTATTTGGGGCTTTATGTGCTACAGAGATGGATGCTGTTGGATGCCGAAGAGAGAGAATCTTTGCTGTACGTGTGTTTTTAGTTTGCGTAGTTTATCTGTGGTTGTGTGTCCACAAAACACTGGCTGTATTAAGTTACTGGAATGTGTGCAGGGCTGCAGAAGAGGTTTTCAATAGGGCAGAATTTCAGGCTCTAATTTAATAACAAGACCTCTTCTGGATAAACACCTGCAGCCTTTGGCACTGAATTTATTTAGTTCAGGATACAGCCGTTCTCTGGTATACTGGGAGCATCTTTGAATTATCATTTAACAAACCAGTAGGTGAGTAAATTGGCTTTTTCAAGTCTCTTAATGAAATCTTGCTTCCTGGTCAGAGGTGCCTGTTCTTTAGTTCCACTGAGAGGTCCCTAATGAAGAGGGCAAAACCATATTAATGGTAGTCTTTCTCCTAAAGTCGCCCCGGGAAAATTGCATTTGCTGCTCGCTTCTGACTGAAATAGTCTCTGAGGAAAAGTGTGCACGGCTTATCTTAACTAAAATTTGCCTATTTGTTGTATTCAGTCAAATGTGTTTATTTGGGATAGGACTTTATTTATTTATTTGCTTAAAGAGATGGCAGGTTGCATTAATAATAAGAACGTAAGAAACTGCCTTGTACCAAGTATATCCCTGGTATATCTCAGCTCTTGCTTCATCTAGCTCATTGCCGCCTACGCCGCTGGTTTTCAGCCAGTCCAGAACCAGTTTCAGGGTTGTTGTGAGGATAAAATGGGGAGGGGGAGCCACCTTGAACTGTTTGGAGGAAAGGTGGCATATACATGTCATTTGATTGATAGACTCTTTTTTTGCAAACCGATTTGAGGTTTGTTTGTTTAAAAAATCAAGTAGTATATAAATGTTAAATAAATACATGTAATAATAACAAAGCAGTTGGCCCTATCACATTTCATAGAATCATAGAATCATAGAGTTGGAAGAGACCACAAGGGCCATCGAGTCCAAGCAGGAAACACCATCAGAGCACTCCTGACATATGGTTGTCAAGCCTCTGCTTAAAGACCTCCAAAGGAGGAGACTCCACCACACTCCTTGGCAGCAAATGCCACTGTCGAACAGCTCTTACTGTCAGGAAGTTCTTCCTAATGTTGAGGTGGAATCTTCTTTCTTGTAGTTTGGATCCATTGCTCCGTGTCCGCTTCTCTGGAGCAGCAGAAAACAACCTTTCTCCCTCCTCTATGTGACATCCTTTTATATATTTGAACATGGCTATCATATTTCATCCAGTGGATGCCAAGTCAGACTTGCCACATTTTTGGAAGCTGGCGGGGGAAGTGAGGTGCGACATTCTTACGTTGTGGTGTTTGCTCTAGCTGTGTAGAACATGCCATTCTCCTTCACGGGTCTCAATGCAGGGGTCAGCAAACTTTTTCAGCAGGGGACTGGTCCATCGTCCCTCAGACCTTGTGGGGGGCCGGACTATTTTTTTTGGGGGGGGGGCGGAAATGAACAAATTCCTATGCCCCACAAATAACCCAGAGATGCATTTTAAATAAAAGCACACATTCTACTCATGTAAAAACACGCTGATTCCCGGACCGTCCGCGGGCCAGATTTAGAAGGCGATTGGGACGGATCCGGCCCCCAGGCCTTAGTTTGCCTACCCATGCTCTAATGTGACTTTGCGTTGTGGAAACATACCCCATTAAGCACAGGTAATATTGAAACAGAAGCTTTCGCCTTCTTTCCCTCAGAATTTGCTCTTCACTGATATGGGTGCTTCGCTTGTGCAGACTAAGGGGTTGTTCTCTTTGAGTCAGTGATCCTAGAAGAGGGGGGGGAAGGGGGGCTAGATTGTCCGCATGATATTGGTTGCTGTGGCCACAACACAGACTCCTCTCTATTGGGCACATAACTTCCCCAGTGACATTCCTCATGAGCTTAATGTAAATGTTATAATTCCCAGGCGCGTGTAGGATGCCACGCTGAGCTATTATGGAATTACTGTGCTGAAAAGTGGGAGAATCAAACTTGCCACCCACACGAGACAGGTAGAGGCATCCCATCAGAATTCTGAATATCAGAAGCTGAGCAATAGTCCTGAGCATTTCACAGACAAAAGAAATAGGGATTTGTAACACCCCATTCTCATCCTTAGGAGAATGTACTCCTCAGGCTTTTGAATGCTCTGTTCATTTGGCCTGCCATTGTCTTGTCATCCCCGGAGTATGGCTGTTTTGGGATAAAGGCATAATAGGACTATGGATCAGCCGCTCCAGTGTGTGCAATAGTGGACTGTGCATAGCATGGAACTGTAGTGTTGATGTGCATTAGTGGTAAAAGCAGTGTGTCCAGCTCCTGTTTTGAGGTACAACTACTTAGGGAGCTCCATGCTACCTCTCCCCACCCCCAAATGTATTGAAGAAAACATTCCCCGCTGCAGCCAGGCCATCCACTATGGAAGCTGTTCTCCGCTGTTTGTTCGCCACCATGGAAGGTACTGTAGAGTTCTTCCATGTAAGGAGGGACTCTGCCCCATTGTTTCTGATGTAAGTGGCTCCAGTATAGGGGTATGGCTGTGGTATATATCATTTGAGTGTATGTGTGTGGGGCTAGCTCTGTAATCCCCCTCATGCAGTCTTTCCACATGGCGGAGGAAGGATTGTGTGATCTTCCCCCTTGAGACCCTGGAGAGGGACCTGAATGCTGAAGAATGATATGTCTGGCAACTAATCCAGAGTGTGGCAGCTAGACTGGTGACTGGCAGCGGCCGCCGGGACCATAAACAAAACTGCATTGGCTCCCAGTATGTTTCTGAGTGTTGGTTCTGACCCCTAAAGCCTTAAACTTCTTCAGCCCAGTATACCTAAGGAGCCTCTCCACCCCCATCGTTCAGCCCGGACACTGAGCTCCAGCTCCAAGGGTCTTCTGGTGGTTCCCTCACAATGAGAGAACCAGGCAGAGGGCTTTCTCAGTATTTGCATCCACCCTGTGGAATGCCCTCCCTTCAGATTGCAAGGAAATAAACAACTATCTGTCTTTTAGAAGACATCTCAAGGCAGCCCTGTAAAGGGAAGCTTTTAGTGTTTGATGTCTTACGTTTTGTTGGGAGCCGCCCAGAGTGGCTGGGGCAACCCAGTCAAATGGGCGGCAAATAAAGTAAGTTGGTGACATACTTTTCAGACATGCATCATTTTGCGACACAGTAATTCAGTTTTACTAGCAAACCAGAGGTCAAATTAACCCCTTTCCAGCCCTGGGAGGAGCATGGGAGCGTTTGCGCAACACACCGACACACTAACGTGCCACGACACACAGTTTGGAAAGCTCTGCACTACAGGGAAAAGGAAACTTTTAACAATGCATTACCCTGTGGGCAAAACAGGGACAAAATAAGGATTGTGATTTATCTGGGACAAATGGAAAAATGGAGAAATAGGAATGGTGGGAGTGTCTGCCCGAGAACGACATACAGAATAACAATCAGTAGTAGATAGGTAGCCGTGTTGGTCTGCCATAGTCAAAGTAAAAAAATTTTTTTTCTTCCAGTAGCACCTTAAAGACCAACTAAGTTAGTAAAAAATTTTTTTTACTTTGAGAATAACAATCAGATAGTGTGTGCGCACCAGACCCAAATGCCACAGACCTGCCATTATAGTGGCTTATGGAGAGTAGATGCAGGAAGCCAGAAGTGGTGATAGAAGCCTAGACTTCCGTGTGCATACTTAGAGTAAGCTGCAGCCCTATTGCACCCATGCGCACACCCACCCACACACCCACACACCCTCCCTCTTCTGGTTCACAGCAGAGAGCAAGCCATGCCAAAAGCGGTTTGCAATTGCGAATGAGCAGCCTGCTTCCGGCAGAGTGGGTGTCCCTTGAATTTGTGTCGCCCAAGGCAGCTGCCTGCCTGGGGAAAGAGGGTCTGTAAACTCTATTGAGGTGCCACAACATAGTCTCTCGACACCCTAAAGGGTGTGAAGAAACTGGCGGAACCCTGACCTCGCGCCCCCATTTTATTTTTTGTCGTTTTGCATATCTGCATCTGTTTGGCTTTTTCCTTTTAAGCATGGCTGCACCCTTGACAATTCAAGCCTAAAAGGTCACCTTAATTAATATTTCTGGATTAGTGGGATGGCAGACGCGGCGGTTGCTGGTAACAGCAGAGATG
Organism: Podarcis bocagei; assembly: GCF_964188305.1. NCBI lineage: Eukaryota > Metazoa > Chordata > Lepidosauria > Squamata > Lacertidae > Podarcis > Podarcis bocagei. Next base: position 16,155,705 of record NC_138128.1, read on the forward strand.
GAGCCTTGCTCAGAAAATGGCTTTCCAGGCTGGTGCTCTGGAGCAGAAACATTGCAATTGGGCAGCCTGATATAATTAGAAACGTGCTGGTTTATTTATTTATTTTTGCAAAAAATTAAAAAAGATCGCAGGAAGAAGTGTTCCTTTCCTTGTTTTTAATTTGAGGAATTTCCATTGGTTTTCTGCGTGTTGCTGGCGTTTCTCCCCCCCACTGGTTTTATACAAGTGTCCTGTGGTTTGTACTGGTTAGCTCAGCAGTGTGGATTGACATGGTGTAAGTAGAGTAGCGTTAAAGGGCTACTTGCCCCAGTCTAAACGGGGGTACATAGCCTGAAATATGATGTAATATATTGTCATAATATTCCGGTGAATCATCCCAATCTTGGAGTGGTGAGAGATAGCAGGGGCGCCTGTGTTTAGCTAGGCTTAGGTTTCTTTTGGCATGAAAGCCAGTGGAAACTGTGGTGTTGTTAGGTTATATGGTTTTATTCATAACCTGAGCATAGGCTCACAGCATTGACACTCTGCAAGATCTTGCTTTCCCATTCAGTTTCCAAGGGAGCCACCAGCTGTGGCTCAGGTTCAGGACAGAACAGACATGTCTCTGTGTCTCCAGCTTCCATCATCAGTCCAACCCACACAAAGAATTCTCCCCTTTGTCCTATTGGGTGGCATCCAGTCAGGTGAGATGGGGACAGGCCCACCCATACGCCTCTATGGCAACAGAGCTCACTCTTTCAAGATGCAAATGGCAGGTCCTTAGCTGAGCTTGACAAAGGAACTGGCCTATGACTGGTTCAACAATCTTCCTTCTATAGTTTCTAGTCTTCTGTACACAGACTTACAGGTTTGGAAGGGACCTATGGTATCACACAGACCATTCGCCCAAACCCATAACAGTGTTAATCTTAGAAAGATTATACATGTTGTCAAGGTAGTACATATCTCCTTGCTTAAGAGGCTTTGTGAGAACAGTAGACCAGGTAAGGTATACCCTGTTGCACCTTCTCATTGGTTCTTTGCCTGCAGGCTAGCAAAGCAATGCACTTTCAGGCATTGTCTACTGGTTGTGGCAGAGGGAAAATATTGGCACTAGCATCCAACAAGATTTTCGCCCCAGCAGGCCTGAGTCAAAAGATGGCATCTGTTCTAAAACCAATGTGGGCAACGAGAACTTGAAATTTTAGCTAAATCAATCTCTCAGCCTTTACAGTTTCAATGTGCCTGGCGCCATTTTGGGGGCAAAGTACAGAACTGGGATTCTTCCCACGATACAGTAATTTCTTGGGCTGTAGACTGGCTTTGTGGGTATTGAAGATGCTAATATAATGTCCCTGGTTGGGGGGGAGGGGATGCGGTGGGCAAGCAGGGGGAGGAGGAGCAAAGGGGAGATCCAGCCACAAAGGGAGGGCCTTCGTGGTACCCAAGGGAACCATCAGGAGAACATTGGGACCCCCTGGAAGATCTCTGGGCAAGCAGGAAGGAGGAAATATGGGTTATTGGGTTGTTGTTGCTATTTTGATTGTGTATTTTGTGGTTTTATATCCTGATTTTATTCTGTGAACCGCCCTGAGACCTGTGGGTATAGAGAGGTATATAAATTCAATCCATCCATCCACCAATATTTTCCCAAGTGAGACCCATGCCAAAGAGCCCATATATGGAAGTCCTTTCTGCAAACAGACATAAAGTCAAGCAGAGCTCGCGAGGGATGTAGAAGAGAGTGGTTGTTGCCAAAAAAAATTTCCAAGGGCCAGATAGAGGTGTCCAGAAGGCCACATTTGGCCCCCAGGCCAGGGCTGAGGTCCCCCACCCCGGCCTGTAACAAATAGTTGAAGGGGAGAGGCAGACAGAGGCAGAAAGGGAAGGATGGAGGCTAATACTGTTGCCCATACTTGACATTTGTTACAGTTGGTAGTAAGAAGAAAAACCAACGATCATGCGGGAAAAGGTTGGTTTTGAGGAAGGAGTTGTGTTGGAAAAGCACCAGAGCTATGTGGGAGGAAGGACCTATGATCACAAGGGGCTTGTCGTGTGGTGTCTGGCCCCCACATGGTTGCATTTTAGATGGCCAGCCACATGTCTGCTGTGTGGTTTGTGGTTTGTGCTTGCGCTAGTGTCTGCTCGGTTCTGATATCTCGGTTCCCATAGCCTTTTGGTGGTGGAAAGACAAATAAAGGTATTTGGGTGGGGAAAGGTAATAGCAAGCCCCCTGGTGTTTGTCTGAGAAATGAGCTGTGGGGGGGAAGGTTGAGATTTGCTAAACGGAATGTAGCACATCGCTATAAGCAGCAAAATCCCAAATTCCATAATCTATATAAAAAAGTGACTATATTTGGTCCGAGATTATGCTCTGCTTATGCTGCGCCGGTCTCCATTTAAGCTTTTCTGAATAATTTACAGAGCTCCATTAAACGCTTTCATATTTTGATTCCTAAATGCCAGAGAACATTTCCTGAGCTATTTCAGCTCCCTGTATTCCCTGGCACAGTGCTGCTCTCTCCAGCTCTCAGGTCTCTGTGGTTCTAGTTTGTAGTACTAAGCAATTTGCAATTTCTCCCCTCACCCCATCCAGACAAAGCAAGTATAGCCAAGGCCAGTTCAAGGCTGGTCTCCTTAAGAGGCTATTTCACAGAGTTGGAACTTGGGGTGCTGTTCTGCAGCCCCCTCTGCTGACCTGGTTGGGTCCTGCTCCTGTCTTGGCACTTCCATCCAGATCTGCCCCCTCCAGCTCCCATGCTTCCTGGCCATTATTATAGACCAGTCTGTCCCTCATTGATGACCTGCAGGTGATCCTAGAATTGTAGTATTGGAAGGGAACACGATGGTTATCTAGTCCAACTCTGTGCAATGCAGGAAGCTTTTGCTTGAACCCTCAACTCTGAGGTTTAAGAGTGTCATGCTTTACTGACTGAGCCCTGCTGGGCATCCAGCAGGGGCTGATGGGAATTGTAGTCCAACAACTCTAAATATTTTTTTAACAGCTCTGTTGCAGCAAGTTGAAATGGATTGTCCCTTCCTGGCACACACTTTTAATGCTTACAGGAGAAGATAGAATCCTGACATGTATCACTGATTGTGAGTTCTCAACTGGCGCTTACTTGGTGTGGTACAGGGGTGTGTGATCTTGCGAAAGGACTTAATGGATGTGCGAGAAGTGTCAACACGCTTTCATGTCCTGTAACTTGCTGTATTTATCTGAAGCTCAGGCTAGCAATATTTTTATACAAAGATGGTCTGATGGTAGGGGGAAGGTGTCAAGAATAATGAAGAATCATTATTCCATTGAAAGCTGTGTGGGTAAAAGCAGAATCAAGGACCAGCCCGTTGTTAGCGTGAACGAAGACTAAACGTGTGTTTTTCCCCCTTTTTCTTTCTGCATTTGCTAATAACTAGCATTCTGCTCCAGTTGCCATGGCTTTGGTGAAATTGCAACTGCTAGTGCCAGCTGCAAAAAGAGATGCCATTCATTGACTTGACATAAGCTGCTAGGCTTCTTTGACTGACTGTGGTTATGCAAAACAGGAATAAAATATTCACACACAGAGAGAGAGGGAGAGCATGCAACACAAAAATGCTTTTTAAAGATCTTGCTTTTTGTTTCTAGAAAATGGGTGTGCAGGTGGACTCTAAAGAAGGCAGCCTTAGGTCCTTGTTGGAACACAGGCTCTTGCATGCTGAACATCCTAGGTCCAATCCGTGGCTGTTTTAGCATCAAAGAGAATCGGAGACGATAGGGAGCTACTGCCTGTGAGTGAAAATGCAGACTCACTGCACCAGTGATCAGATGCGGTATATTTAAAAATGGCTACCGACTCACAGGTTGTGAGAATTCATTAAATCAGATCCCATATGCACTGCCTCTGGTGATGGAGCTACCTGTCCTAAGCGCCTAGATGGCAGCGGTCTTGCTGCAGAATGAAATGCACCGGAACATGCAGCAGAATATGCATCTGATGCAGAAGAACTGGCAATTTTTATTGTGTAGCAAAAGACAAAAAGAGTTGTCCACAAGAATTTGTGTAACAGTGTGTGTGTGTGTCTTGGACACTGACCAAACAAAAATGACTGGACATAGGGATAGCTGAGCTCTGCAGTGCTTGGGGGGGGGGTGTCCACCACTTCTTCTTCCCTCCATTGGGCAGCTGGTGTGCCAAAATGGTGAAATGCAGGTGTGAGGCAGAGTGTATTGTTTTTAAAAGGGTGCATGTGCAGCAGCGATCAGTGTTATCAGGTTTTGATCAGCGTCCTTAGGTTCAGATCTGTGCTCAGGTATGAAGTTGCCTGGGAGGGCTTGGGAATGTTGCAATCTTCTTCTTTCAATGGAGAAGGGTTGGGGAGCAGGAGGTGGGGAGGACACAGATCAATATCTGTGGTATGGATTGTGCACCTCGCTGTGTGTGGTGGATGCATGTAGCAGTTTGTCTGGGCATGCCCTTAAGACAGATGCTTTGACATGCACTTGCTTGAACACGAGATACTGAACTCTTGAGTCCAGCGCCCCAACTCCATGCATATTCCGCGTGAAAAAATGGAATGCGTACTGATTTAGTGCCTCCGTGCCCGGATGCTTCCATGCCCGCAGTGTGCAATGCACACCATGCATACAAGTGCACACCTACCTCTCTCCCCTATGTTCTAATCTGCCCTAACTAAACCAGCAAAGCCCTCCTTCAGGGCTGCTACACCAGAGCAGTGTGGATTGACTCTTAGCAACAGCATCCTATTGCTGATTCCTATTTAAAATGAGAGTCATTATAGTTCCCATATCCTTCCCAGTGGTACTTGAACCAGTGTAGTTTCAGCCTCGTTTCTGCAAGGCTTGTTGCTTACGGCAAGCTATTTTCCCGCTCTTGAGTTTTAATGATCAGCAACTAAAAAAAACAACAACACATTTGTTTGGCACCAATGTTCTTTTCAAAAACACGCACATGTACGGTATATCCCCCCCCCCAAAAAAAAAACTTTGTTTCATGCAACTGCATGAGCCGCAGCTTGACAATAGCTCCTGGTTTTCCCCCTTTCCCTTTTCTTTTCCACTTTGTTCCCTGTTCCTTCTCTCTGCCAATAGGAGCCTGCTGCTCTAATGGCACAAAATGCCTTTCAGGTTATAGAAACATCCCACGTCTTTGTCCATTTTGAGCTGTGTGCTTCTGTTTGAATGTTGCTGGCCCAGCTGTGCTCCGCATTCCCCTCGCCCTGTGGCATCTCCCCAGCTGAGAGGCCTTTAATGGCTTCATGGCTGGGCATTTCAGCCCAATCGCATCCTGGGAAGTTCTCTCTGTAGCCTACAGCGACGTGAAAGGCACCATTAAAAAAATCGGTTCTGGTGCCCCTTGCTGCGATGTGGTGCTGGTGGCGGCGGCAGCTGGCATGCAGGTTTGCCTTGGCATGGCCCCGCGCATAAAACATTTCTGATCTTGTGCAACATAAGAATGAAGCCTTCCATTCTCCCCTTGAACATTAAGACGAAAAAAGGCTCTCCTTTGTTTTCCCCCCTACCCCCTAAGCAAAATGATTTTGAAACTGTGCTCTGGAGAAGCGTTGGGGTTCCTTAGAAGCTTAGCAGGGATTTATTGGTGATCTCAATAAAGAAAGTGTAGCTCCCCTGCGAAATGACATCTCCACTTATGACCGAACTACCCCCGCATTGCCCAAGCGCAAGGGGATGTTGGCTGCATCCTAAGGAAGGGGTGAGCAGATGTCAAGAGCTACCTTTTATTTTATTTTATTTTTTGCGCTGGAAGCTCTGAAGTCTTCGCTTCATAACAGAAGAACAAATTATTCAGCATAGTCTGCCTTGTTCTGGACTGAGCTTGCAGGACTTTACAAGAACCCAAGAAGACACAAAGCATACACACACACACACACACACACAGAGAGAGGGGGGGGAACACTGTCTTCTGCTCTAATGGAGCACTGCTTTTTGAGGGGAGGGCTTTTTGGAGTTGCTATTATTAAATGGGAGTCTGGCAGTCTTGCTGGTGTGCTACAAATCACCTACAGATTTACCTGTAGATCCTGATTTGCGTTATTTTCACTCCTTTTATAAGGTTCCTAATTTATGTGGGGCGCAGTCATGAGTCTCAGCCAATGCTCCTTGTAAACTTGAGTTTGTGTCCCAGCAAAACATGTCTCCTAATCTTTCACAGCTCACGTAGTTCCACTGCCAGTGAGTTGGGGGTTCTTGTTTTTTAGGTAGAAATCAATCCTTGGAGCTTGCAGACGTCAGCCAGTGAACGTTGAACCAGGATTATAGACTGAGGATATGGCAACTTTACCAACTGCACCCCCCCCCCCCGGAATGCTTAGTGACCTGGCCATTTCTTGCCTCTGTTCGAACGTAGGTCCCCATACCCCTTCTCCTGTTCTTGACTTTTAACAGATTCAGTTTGCCCCAAGCTGCTTGCATAAAATTAGGCCTTAGGGCTGAAGGTTGCGTATCTCTCTTCCAGGTAGATCCTACCTGAGGTCACAAATGCTTGGGAGATGTGGTTAGTGGGTGGCAAGGCCATGAGAAGTGTATCAAGATAGAACTGTGGCTGTGGTAGCAACGAAAGGTCATCTGTTCTCCCATAGCTGCGAGGCAAAAAATTCCGCCCACAGATGCAATTCTGACAAGGCTGGGCTTCAAACAGAGCTGAGTGGAGTTAACTTGGGAAGCAAATAGTTTGAAACAAGCTATGCTGATTGTATCTACATTGGGGAAAATCTCATAATATCACAAGGTCACTGGCCAGAATGACCAGGCCCACCCCAGTTCCACACTCAAAAGATGTTTGCCGGACAGTGACCCTCAACACGAGCAAAACCTAATCTGATTTAAGCTCTCACCTATCCTTTTCTCCAATGGGCTCACTATTTGGGGTGAGCTTAATGTGGGTGGCATTCTTGATGTATGTTTTTGATAGTGTCACATGGCCTAAGAGTTTATGAGTGAAATTTCAATGGTGCCTAGGGATGCTAATTTGCAGTTTTCAAAACAACACGTGGATGAAAGAAGAGCCGTCCTTCAAAATCTGCACTTTTCCAAATTTCGCTGTGCGAAGTAATAGTGTGTAAAAAAAGAGTATGTGCTGGAATAAAGAGTGTGTGAAAATTCATTAATTCATTAATTAGGGGAAATTGGTTTGCAAAAATGTGAATATTCAGCAAATCTGTGTTTCATGAGCTCCAATATGTGAATGAATTTTCGTAAGAACTTCTTAAAAATAAAATTTGCTAACTGCCGTGGAAATGTGGAGAACTGAATTTAAGATTGGAAAAAATGAGAAACTGAAGATTTCCCCAGCACTTATGGTGCAAGTTAGAAAGTGAAGCAACCTTGCTAGTAGTTTAGTTGTACATGGCTTCTTCTAGAGCACCTCATTTTGGTTTGTTATGGCATATAAATCAAGAATCAACGTATGTTCTTAAGATGTTTTATGTTTTGTTTTTTGCACTTTTGAAAGATACGCAAGAGAAGGGGTTTTGACCCTTACTACGACGCTTGCCCCCCACCCTTCTGAACTCATTCTGTGTCCCATGTCTCCCAGCACTCTGTAAAAGCGCCCCTGCAAAATGCAGACTAGCCAAATTTAACAAAGTTTTTATTTGCAGCCACTTTTAAGTATTTGCTACTGACCGTCTGAAATGCCTTTGTTTATTTCTCTTTAGGATCCTGCAGGCATCTTTGAACTCGTTGAACTCGTTGGCAATGGCACCTATGGGCAAGTCTATAAGGTAAGGCCTTCTGTGTTTTCCCGGAGCATGAGATCACATGCTAAGCATTCCTTGTGTATCTGTCTCTAATTTTTACTGGGCTCTGATTGTAAAGGAAGAATTAACTTCAAGGTGTTTACAGTTTCCTGCTCCCCGCCTTCCTAGTACCTGGTCCAAAAATGTACGATTGTGAAAGAGAACATTGTGTGCCAGTCTTGTGTTTCTATAAATATCTCTGGGAGATTGTACCTATGCGTAAACATCTTTCAAACTGAAGAGAAGTCTTCCCAAGGTGATGGAGAACGTGTGTGGCTTCTTCCAGGTGAGAGCTACAGGTTGCCGAATCACTATTAATATTATTCATTGAATTGGTACACTGCCCTTCATCTGAAGATCCCAGGGCGATTATCAACACACAAATTGTATATTAATAAATTGCATATGAATAAATTGTATATTAATCGCAAGCTGGGACCGGGTGTGCATGCCTCAACAGTTTTTCAGGTGCCAAAGATAGTTCAGGAGGGATTCTCCTCTTCTGTCTTTTCATCACTCACCTCACCCTCCTATTTCTAAAAAAGCAAAATGCGTCCTCTTTGCTGTGGTAAGTGGGAGATGAGGGCCAGTGAACGGACCCTGATTGGAAGCAACGGAGCAGCCTAAGTCCTTTTTCCTGTTGTCCACTTATTAGAGATGGGCATGGCTTGATAAATTCCTAGTGGTGTGTTGTGAGGACGACATTCGTTCCAGTGTCTGAGTATCTACAATTCAGGGTTGCGAAGCTCCCTCCTCACAGACGTTTGCCTGTCACTTTCATTGTTCGGATTTCCTTGACTGCCGAAGACATGTCTCTTTACTCTGGTCTTTGACGTTTTAGATGCATGCAATTAAGACCTTGTGTTTTCAAGTAATAATAATCACTCTGTTTTAATGTGTTTTAAATTGTTGTGATACTCTGTGGGACCTTAGGTCGAAGGGCAGCTGATTAATAATAATAATAATAATAATAATAATAATAATAATAATAATAATAATAATAATAATATTGCCTGTCTCATGCAACATATGACACCATTATAAGTTGATGGGTTTTCTGTTTACGGCCATGGGGTGTGTCTTCCTCAGGCTGTCTACCTCCCTTTGTGATTCTGATCTCCTTAAAGTTCAGGTAGCAAATACATATATTTCCTTGGCTACCTGCACTTTATATAGTTACTCATTTTTGTTTCCTTACTCTCCTGTCGCACCTTACTTCCATAATGGGACCCAAGGCAGCATACATGGGATTCCCAAGCACTAACCAGACCCAGACTGGCTTTAGCTCAGTCAGTAGAGCATAAAACTCTTAATCTCAAGGTTGTGGGTTCAAGCCCCATGTTGGTCAGAAAGACTCCTGTATTGCAGGGGGTTGGACTAGATGACACTTGTGGTCCCTCAAGACCAGGGCCCCAAATGCTGCAGCAGAGGGAGAGAAGGGATGCAGGGCTATTCCACTGGCTCTACTGAATAACCATCTCCATCAGCCTTCTCCTTCCCTCAGCTGTCACCTGGCAGCAGCCATCCAATCAGGCTGCAGCAAAGGAAGATAATAGGAAGCAGGAGCTCTGTTAGACTCCTTCACTCTCGGAACGGTTTGCACCCTAGCTGGTCGCGATAAGAACCGTCACTTTAAGAATTGGTGGCTGAGTTTCACTGTTTTCCTCTTCCCTCCCCACCCCCTTTCCTTTTGTGTTGTGTCCTTTGAATTCCAAACCTGAAGGTGGGAATTTAAAATAAATTGACTTGTAATCCTCTCTGAGAGACTTTTTGGGCAAAGAGTGGAGTAAAAAAATGCTTTAAATAAATAAAATCTCTCATTGCTGCCCCTCCTAATCTCTTAAAAGAGCAGAGTAGTTGTTCTCAACTATTCCCTTTGCTGTGTTCAGAGAGGGAAGGCATGTAGACAGAGGTTCTGGGTGGCCTGTGGAAGTCTTAATCCCAAGCAGAGTTTCATAAGATGTTGCATGATCATTTGATGGAAGGCTAATTCTCATTAGGTCTTGGGGTTAAGATTTTAAAGCTGTTGGATTTGAGTGCATATTTTGCAATTTTTTTTAATATAAAAAAACCTGGATATGGTTTTATAAACTCTCCCTGAGCCTTAAGCTGGAGGCAAGATTAACCAGTCATTTGTACAGGGTTTTTTTGTTTTTTTTTGATTTCTCCTCTAAACCAATGCTTGTGAAGGCGATCTTTTTGGCATTTCTGTTTTAATATGTGACAATACTCCTGCCCCCCCTTCCCTTTGTGCCCCCTCAAAATAAAAGAGGCAAGTGGAGTGTGCTGCTGATCTGTCAGCAAATATTTATTCTGAATTCTGGTTTCTGCATCCTCCGATTGCTGTAGGCTAATCCCTTCAACAAAGATGATAGGAGAGGGAAAGTGAACCAAGACTGAACAGAAACTTCTGGAGTTCTTCAGAAGTGTGAATTTCTAAAATAGCGTTAAACCCTCCTCTTTTATATCTCAGTGCAGGAGACATTTCTACTGAGTTGCTATTTTTCTCTCTCCCTATATTGTTTAATTTCAAAACTGCTCTGCCCCGGTTTGCTGAAGCTAAGAGCATTAGAGTGATGTCTAAACAGTTTCTCTCTGCTGGTAAAATAACTGTAGAGGCTGACCTAGTTCTAAACATGTGCATATTTCTAATAACTGCTGCTGGAAAATGTGACTACAACATCCTTTTGAAAGCTTAATGTTTCAACGGAAAAGCAGAATGGGAAATGTTATCATGCAAAGCTTGTTTTGCTTTCCACATTTTATTGAAGTTTTACTGTTTATGCTTTAGACTTTGATTGCAACCTTTAGCATCCATTATTTCAGCAAAAAGTAAATACTTAAGAGTGGGGGGGGGGTGTTGCACAGAGATTTCTGTCACCTCTCTCCAGATTCTAGCTATTTCATTAGGTTATTTTTGTGAAGAAATCAGCAAGAGCACCTACACCTATTAAAAAATTATTCTAGGCACCAGGGCTGGACCACAACATTTTGCTGGCAGAGGTTGGATAGCTCAGTTGGTTAGAGTGTGAGGCTGATAACCCCAAGGTTACAGGTTCGATCCTATATGGGACAGTTGCTAGATGACCCTAAGGGTCCATTCCAACTCTGCAATTCTATGCTTCTAAGGTGGGACAGGAACTGGCACCTTTCCCAAGCCAAGGTGCTTAGTACTCAGTGCTCATCAAGTCATTTTGACACCCAAGGCAGAAAATTTTCCACCTCCTCAGCAGTACAAATACCAGTAACAATAAATTCATTGTTCGGCGTTCAGTCATCTTAATCGTGCTTGACTCTCCGTGACCCCATGAACCAGAATTTCTTCTCAAAGCTTCTCCTTTTGTCCATGGAGTGTTCATGGCAGAATACTGGAGTGGGTTGCCAGTTCCTTCTCCAAACAATAAATTAAGTAACTGTAAGTTTATGCCTGTTGTCTTTGTCCATGGAGTTTTCTTGGCAGGGATACTGGAGTGGCTTGCTGGTTCCTTCTCCAGGTGCATCACGTTTGGTCAAAACTCTCCACTATGACCTCTCCATCTTGGATGGCCCTGCACAGCGTAGCTCATAGCTTCTCTGAGTTATTCAAGCCCCTTCACCATGGCAAGGCAGTGATCCATGAAGGGGAAGACAGGAGTGCCTGGCACATTCTGGTCCATGGGGTCACGAAGAGTCAGACACGACTAAACAACTAAACAACAACAACAACAAATTTATGGCTCTTTCATGACACCCCCCTGCAATGAGTCTCTTGGGGTCCCTTACAACTCTACAATTCTATGGTTCTAAGTGGCTGCCTCAGTCTGCCTAATGTTAGGACCGGCCCCGTAGAAGCACTTGGTGTGGTCAACACACGGCTAAACGTTGCACTGGGTTTGAGTGTCGAATATTATTTCTAAAGAGGTCAGTAGAGGAAAATGTGGTAAGGCACCATCGCTCATCTGACCTCCGACTGGTCACATTGGTGCTTACTGGGAGGCGTGAGATAGTGGGAAGGTTGTTACAGTGCAAACACACTGACAGCAGTACCAGAATATGCACATATGCACATCCATGCACACATAGTGCACAGCCTGCTGTTTTCAGGGCTGGCACTGGTTAGGTTTATTTTGAACTGTTGATAATCCTTAGGGATAGAATATCTTCGTTCTTTTGGCTAAGTTTGCTTTTAAATTGGCGAAGGACAAGACTGTAGTATAGCAGGCAGAGAGAAGAAGCTTCAGCAATGTAGAACTGCAGGAAAGGGAACATGCAGATGCCATTGGTGTGTTTACAAGAATGATCATGCTTCATCTGTGCAATGCAGGAAGGGAAAATGAAAGAGGGGTTTCAGATCAGCCTTCCCCAACCTGGTGCCCTCCAGATATTTTGGGTTACAGCGCCCATCATCCCTGATAATTAGCAATGCTGACTGGGGCTCATGGGAGCTGTAGTCCAAGACACCAGGTTGGGAAATTCTTTGTTTAGATGCCTGAATGAATTTGTATGTGGGAGTCTCATTGGATTCTTGTTAACCACCACCACCACCAACAAAAAAGCACAAGATCGTTAAAACCTGGACCCTCCCAAAAGGGCTCCTGAATTTTCAGGCTATTTCAGCAATTCGTCTTGAGGAGGTGACATGAGGAGAAAGACAGGGATCCTTATTGATAGTGGCAGTGGCTGTGGTATTTTTGTTCCGAAGATGTTTAGAGCAGGCATAGGCAAACTCAGCCCTCCAGATGTTTTGGGACCACAACTCCCATCATCCCTAGCTAACAGGACCAGTGGTCAGGGATGATGGGAGTTGTAGTCCCAAAACATCTGGAGGGCCGATTTTGCCTATGCCTGGCTTAGAGCAACCCATTGTTATGCCATCACATAGCCTGGGGATGGAGAACTTGTGTCCCTCTAAATGTCGTTGGACTCCAGTTTGCATCAGCTCTATCCAGCATGGCAAGTGGTCAGGAAATGATGGGAGTTGTAGTCTAGCAACCTCGGGGGGGGGGCAAACGCTCCCCATCCCTGGTGTAGCGTCATTTTGGGGGAAGGATAGTGGCTGCCAGGATAACCACCACAGTTGAAGCGGGAGAGGGAAAGATGGTGACAAAACCTGCAATAGATGTGGGCCCTTTCATCCCCCAAAAGTCTTTCAGAATTTGGATGAAATTTCTCCTTGGAGCTTTGGAGGGGTAGACTAGCTTCATTGTTTGTTCATTTGTAACGTCAGGGATTACCGTTTGTACCTAGTTAATTATACTTTTATCCCTATCTTCTTTCAAGGAGCTCTGTGTAGCGTACCTTTGAACCTGGATTCAGACTTGCAGATCAGCTTCAAGTCTCTCCCCCCGCCCCAGCCTCGCCTTGATTTCTAGTTGAAAGCCAGCTCTGGTTAGTTTTAGTCATCTTTAGCGGTGGAGAAATAATGCTGCACTGTCATTAAATACTGACAAAGGTAGGGAGGAGGAGAAGGTGAGAGAGTCCGCTCCCAGTCTCTTATCTGTGGTTTTAAAATGTGGACAGCAGTTGCATCTATATCATGATGAATAGATAAGGCCTGATAAGGCCGGTATTGTGACAGGGGATCTCTGCTTCTGTTTCCTTTTGCTATTTAATAATGTACCTTGCCATATCTTTCTGATCAAGTTATAAAATATTTCTGAGAATTGAGGTTATAAAGAAGAAATTTTGTTGTTGTTTAGTCGTTTAGTCGTGTCTGACTCTTCATGACCCCATGGACCAGAGCACGCCAGGCACTCCTGTTTTTCACTGCCTCCTGTGGTTTGGTCAAGCTCATGTTGGTAGCTTCAAGAACACTGTCCAACCATCTTGTCCTCTGTCGTCCCCTTCTCCTTGTGCCCTCCATCTTTCCCAACATCAGGGTCTTTTCCAGGGAGTCTTCTCTTCTCATGAGGTGGCCAAAGTATTGGAGCCTCAGCTTCACGATCTGTCCTTCCAGGGCTGATTTCCTTAAGAATGGATCGGTTTGATCGTCTAGCAGTCCATGGGACTCTCAGGAGTCTCCTCCAGCACCATAATTCAAAAGCATCTCAGTTCTTTGGCGATCAGCCTTCTTGATGGTCCAGCTCCCACTTCCATACATCACTACTGGGAAAACCATATCTTCTTTAGCAGTAACTGAAAAGAAGGTTGTCAAAGGTGTTGCATCCCGTATATGTTCCTTTCCACACACCTCCCCTTTTCAAGAAGCTGATAGATGACACCGTTCCTTCTGCAGGACAACAGCAAAACCTTTTGCATTAATGGGTGAGCAACCTACCCTGGGGCAGACCTCCCTTGCTTGTCATTGGGACCCCACCGATAAGTAGAATTGGAGGGAAGAGTTTGCAGGGTTTGCTGGGCAGGTTGGAAGCTGCTCAATTAAAACCTGAGGAAAATTTCAGTGCTATTAATCTGTCCAGCAAAGACTTAAGCCACCAAATCTATTTATTTCTTGTTCAGTGTACATTTACGGGATTGCTTTGGCTCCCTGGATCCCTCAATGACCAGGGAGGACAGCTCCTCTTGACTGTGACCGGCATTCCCTTCCCTTCCTAAGTTTCCATTAGCACAGGGGTCAGCAGACTTTTTCAGCAGGGGGCCGGTCCAGTGTCCCTCAGACGGTGTGGGGGTCCGGACTATATTTTGAAAATAATAATAATAAATGAACAAATTCTTATGCCCCACAAATAACCCAGGGATGCATTTTAATTAAAAGGACACATTCTACTCATGTAAAAACACACTGATTCCTGGACTGTCCATGAGAAGGTGATTGGGCCGGATCCGGCCCCTGGGCCTTAGTTTGCCTATCCATGCATTAGCAGATGAGGGTTTAGAGGTCAGGCCTCGGATGGTGGAGGGGGACTGTGGACAAATAGTGGAAAAATCTCTCTCTTGGCTGGAAATAATCCTGTAAGTGTGTGGCTTAACCACAGGTTGGTCATTCCAGAGCGGATGAATGAATCCTCATTCCTTCCAGCATCACAGCTTAATCGGAATAATTTTTGCTTGAATGAGAGTAGACCTCGGTGGCGGCTTATCTCTCTCTTTTTTTTTTATTGAATCGAGCAGGTTGTTTCATTATTTAACAATAACAAACAAGCTTTGGTTGTGCCTCTGATCTATTTATGATGCTGTCGTGTTAATTTTCTAGCTTCTTAAAATTAATGAAATGGCTTGGGTGGCTGACAATAAATCACTAGGCCTGGTCTATTTTTTTGCAAACAGAAAGCCTTCCTTGCCAGTGATAACGTGGCAGTTGTAGAAATCTTACTGATCTGTTTCACCTTCTTTAAAAAATATATCTGGATTTACTGAACCGTATTTGACCTCTTTTGCTCCTCCAAGGAATGATTTTAGGGTAGCAAGCACATTAATTGTAGTGAGATATGCTATAGGCAATAATTTTTGCTTCTCATCTGTGGCAAGTGGGAGGAATTATTTAACCTTGAAGCGAGTTCACTCAGGGTGTGTGCATTTGTGTGTGTGTTCTTTGTTTCTTCTTCGACTGTAACCATCCTTCTGATCTTAGATCAAGGCTTGTCAAATAATGGACAAGGCCTCTCCGTAAGGCCTGGGAAATTTCTGGGGAAGGAGGGGCCTCCTTAGGGAGAGGCCTCCCCCTCCTGGTTTTGTTGTTATTTTGCATAAGAGGTGGTGGTGGTTTGTTTTGAAACGTTTTGTTCTTTTTCTGCCACCCACATGTTCATAATTTGGTTCTAGCTCACACTTTCCTCCCTCCCCTCTTCCCACCCCCCTCCCATTGTGTCAGAAAAACTTTCTAGTTATCCTCAAGGGTTTTTGGGAGGATGGGAGTGGCGCCTTTAAATCATGGGTAGGCAAACTAAGACCCGGGGGCCGGATCTGGCCCAGTCGCCTTCTAAATCCGGCCCTCAGACGGTCCGGGAATCAGCATGTTTTTACATGAGTAGAATGTGTCCTTTTATTTAAAATGCATCTCTGGGTTATTTGTGGGGCATAGGAATTCGTTCACCGCCCCTCATATAGTCCAGCCCCCCACAAGGTCTGAGGGACAGTGGACCGGCCCCCTGCTGAAAAAGTTTGCTGACTCCCGTTTTAAATCTCTGTGTTTTGACTCTCACCTTTTTACCAGCTGCTTTCAAAACAGGCAATAACTTCCTTGTTGCATCAGAACAAAATAGCCCACCTGGTTAAGCACTAAGGGCAGTGCGCAGCTCAGTAGCTGGGGTGGTGCAAGGATTAATGCTAGTGCAACAGGAATTCCCCCATCTCTCCTCTCCCCTCCTCACATATCCTGCACTCTGTCCTCAAATCTGCACTGGAGGGTTGAGGGAGCCAACCAGAATAGATTTAGGAGGCGCAGAGGAGGAGGGGAGAGGGAGGGAGTTGTATTGCACAGCAGAACATTCAACTTAGTACAATATTGCATGCAACCATGTCCCTCTATAGGGATGCGGTTGGCACTGTGGGTTAAACCACAGAGCCTAGGGCTTGCCGATCGGAAGGTTGGCAGTTCGAATCCCCGCGACAGGGTGAGCTCCCATTGCTCAGTCCCTGCTCCTGCCCACCTAACAGTTCGAAAGCCTGAAGTGCAAGTAGATAAATAGGTACCACTCCGGCGGGAAGGTAAACGGCGTTTCCATGCGCTGCTCTGGTTTGCCAGAAGCGGCTTAGGCATGCTGGCCACATGACCTGGAAGCTGTACGCCAGCTCCCTCGGCCGGTAAAGCGAGATGAGTGCCGCAACCCCAGAGTCGGCCACAACTGGACCTAATGGTCAGGGGTCCCTTTACCTTTACCTTATGTTCCTCTATAGGCAGCCAGCCACGTTCCATGGGAAGCTCGCAGAGACACATTGTGATGTTGATGATTATTTATTGAATTTATATACCGCCCCATAACTGGAGGTCTCAGTGTAATGCAATAGTTATGCACTGCTCGTCTCTGTTGTCCATAATTTTACTACCACGGAACCCAAGAGGCTTCATTTGATACATCATGGTTTTGCCATCCATTACATCTTACACCGTTTACATCTGTATTTCTCTAGGTACTTAAATGTATTGCACATATATTGTGTATGCTCTCCCTAGGGAGGTTTGTCTGGCGCTTGCATTATATGTCTTTAAAAAAGGTAAAGGTAAAGGAGCCCTGACAGTTAAGTTCATTCACAAATGACTCTTTAACCAGGCCTTTGGCTGAATAATATTCTACAGCCTTTTAAATGTGTTTGGGGTGGGTGGTTATTGTTTCGTTGTTTTTGTTTTAACTATTTTTTAAATTTTTTAATTAGATTTATATACCACCCTTCCATCATAAGATCTCAGGGCAGAATAAGATACAGAATAGAAGAGCTTATTTATATATAAAAGGATGTAACATAGAGGAGGGAGAAAGGTTGTTTTCTGCTGCTCCAGAGAAGCGGACACGGAGCAATGGATCCAAACTACAAGAAAGAAGATTCCACCTAAACATTAGGAAGCACTTCCTGACAGCAAGAGCTGTTCGACAGTGGAATTTGCTGCCAAGGAGTGTGGTGGAGTCTCCTACTTTGGAGGTCTTTAAGCAGAGGCTTGACAACCATATGTCAGGAGTGCTCTGGTGGTATTTCCTGCTTGGCAGGGGGTTGGACTCGATGGCCCTTGTGGTCTCTTCCATCTCTATGATTCTATGATTCTATGTTTGATTGGCCAGGGGCACACCTTTATGTAAATTTCATGAATGTCTTTGTGTTTCTGCCTTTATCAGCCAGGAGACTTGGGGTGTCTGATTAATCTTGTATCTAGCTAGTTATTAACACAATTTAAAATTGATAGGGGATCGAGTTGATGGCCACCCATTTATCCTGACCAGATGATGTCCGTTGGAAGCAAGGTCTTGCAGATCTCAAATCTCATTGTTAGGGTTCTCCTAGCCATATCAATATCTAGAATGTCTGGCAGCTCTTGGCTGTATTCTAACTACGGACTTGCAAGTCACGTTGAATAGATGAGATTTAAAACAAACGCATGCACATTTTGTTTACATTCTGTTAGAACAAGCATTAGCCTTGTAAGGCTGGTTTGACGCAGGAGAAGTTTGCAATCCTTGGTCATCGATTGATGTCTGCAGCTTAGGCGATGACCTGCATGTGTGAATGGGTCCCATAGACTGAATGGCAAAGCGACTGCTGTTGTCTCACCTCACCTCATCTGAAATGCACTGCTGTCCAGTGGGATCCATTCATAGAGTTGGCAGGCAGAGAATTCGAGCAGTAAGTTTGTGAGGGTGAGCTGTTGTATTAGATGTGCCTGTTTTATCCAGAGCTGGCGCTGAAAGGCTAGATTATCATTTCAAGGAAGTCCTTCTGTGTCACAAAAGGTGGTTCCCATTTGGAGAACAGTCATTGCGGATTCTCAACACTTATTAGTAGGACCCTGGGGAGTTTGATGAGCTAATGCCAAGACAATGATGGCATTAATTGTTTGAATAATCTGCTGTTTTATTATCTCTCTATCTGAAAGAGTGATAGGGAGCAGTTTAATTAATCACATGCTCTTTAGCTGAGTGGGGGAAATAGTTGCCATAAAGCACAACATAATTGTTTCCTGGGGGATTGTTGCTGAAAAGAATCAAGTTCAGCTTTCTATATCGAGCTTCAGTATCCCAAAATATACAGTGGTACCTCGGGTTACATACGCTTCAAGTTACATACGCTGAGGTTACACACTCCGCTAACCCAGAAATAGTGCTTCAGGTTAAGAACTTTGCTTCAGGATAAGAACAGAAATCGGGCTCCGGCGGCACGGCAGCAGCAGGAAGCCCTATTAGCTAAAGTGGTGCTTCAGGTTAAGAACAGTTTCAGGTTAAGTACGGACCACCGGAACGAATTAAGTACTTAACCTGAGGTACCACTGTACTGCGGTAGTTTCCTGAGGGGGGGCGGGTGATGGACTGTGCCCTGCAAGCCATGTGTGTTACCTATTCTATAAGCAAATCTTCAAAACCAAAGTACTTCCTTTGTTGTTGTTTAGTCATTTAGTTGTGTCTGACTCTTCGTGACCCCATGGACCAGAACACGCCAGGCACTCCTGTCTTCCACTGCCTCCCACAGTTTGGTCAAACTCATGTTGGTAGCTTCAAGAACACTGTCCAACCATCTCATCCTCTGTCGTCCCCTTCTCCTTGTGCCCTCCATCTTTCCCAACATCAGGGTCTTTTCCAGGGAGTCTTCTCTTCTCATGAGTTGGCCAAAGTATTGGAGCCTCAGCTTCAGGATCTGTCCTTCCAGTGAGCACTCAGGGCTGATTTCCTTAAGAATGGATTGGTTTGATCTTCTTGCAGTCCATGGGACTCTTAAGAGTCTCCTCCAGCACCATAATTCAAAAGCATCCATTCTTTGGTGATCAGCCTTCTTTATGGTCCAGCTCTCACTTCCATACATCACTACTGGGAAAACCATAGCTTTAACTATACAGACCTTTGTCAGAGCAAATAACTCTCAGCAACCTGAGCAGCCAGATGTGGAGGTGTCTCTCCTAAGATGGCAAATCCCTTGTTCCTGTAACCCAGGTGTTGTCATCGAGGTCGTAATCAGGTTAGATGTGCAATGCATTGTATGCAGGGCTGCCTTTGAAGACTACGACTGGTGCAAAATGGGGCAGCCAGGTTGTTAACTAGAAAAGAAGGTGAGAGCATTCACACACACACACACACACACACGCTCTCACCTTCTTGTCTCAGTTAATATATCTATATAAATAAATCCCAGTTCTGGTGCAAGTGCACTGGCTGCCCATTTGTTTCAGGGCCCAATTCAAACGTGATGTTTTTGACTTTTAAAGCCATATATGGCTCAGGGCCTATATATCTAAAGGACCCCCATTCCCATACAAACCCGCTTGGCCCCTGAAGCGGTCATGTTTTTGCCTGCATACCACTTTCAACGGAGGTTCAGAGAGGAAGTGACGAGAGAAAGAGCCTTTTCTGCACTAGCCCCTTTTCTGCAGAATGATCTCCCCAACTTTAATGTTGTAAAAATGAGTGAGAAAACTTGAACCCTGTCAAAAAAATGCTAAATGTTAAGACTGCTTCACACATGCTTAAATCTCATTTTTTTCTTTTTTTCTCCCTCCCCCCGCAACCCAAACAGTATAAATGTGGCAAATAGGAAAACCATTAAAGATAATACAAAATGAATACAGAAATTCCTCAGTCTGCTTTTACCAACATTTTAAGGACTTCAAAGAAATGTGTAACCCAGCACATACTGGCATTAAGCCATTAAAATTAACATTAACCAATTAAAAACTGCCACAATAAATAACTTGACCATAATCCAGACAAAAAAAACACACAACTCTTTTAGACTTGGCTCACTAATATCTACTTATAGTTACATAGAGAGCGTTGACATACTTATAGATGTAGATGCACACACCTTTAATACAAACACATGAGAAATGTATTGGGATTTAATATCTGTCAGATGGCCAGAGCTCATGAAACATATAGCCTTCTCTACTTGAATCCCACCCTTTAGTTTAGGGAAGGTCCACTCAGTGACAGGCTCAGGTTTGCTCGCGCTTGGCGCTGTGGGTTAAACCACAGAGCCTAGGACTTGCCGATCAGAAGGTCGGCGGTTTGAATCCCCGCGACGGGGGGAGCACCTGTTGCTCAGTCCCAGCTCCTACCAACCTAGCAGTTCGAAAGCACGTCAAAGTGCAAGTAGATAAATAGGTACAGCTCTGGCGGGAAGGTAAACAGTGTTTCCGTGCGCTGCTCTGGTTCGCCAGAAGCAGCTTAGTCATGCTGGCCACATGACCCGGAAGCTGTACGCCGGCTCCCTTGGCCAGTAAAGCGAGATGAGCTCCGCAACCCCAGAGTCGTCCGCGACTGGACCTAATGGTCAGGGGTCCCTTTACCTTTTTAATGTGTGAAATGTCTCTCCCCTCCCGTGTTGTAAGCAACTTGTACTTGGAAGCAGTTAGCTGGTGGCTTTGCTTCATCATCAAGACTTCCGTAGCACACCATGCTTGCATAGTGGAAGTAAAGTTGTTCCTGTGCCCCATAAAATGTCTTCAAACTCTTCAAATGGATGCTTCTTTGCGAGAAAAGGGGGTTGGGGAGAGAAGAAGCCTTGTTGCCAGAGCAACTGGTACATCTTGTGCTTCTTGATTTGTGCGAAAGATAGAGCACAACTCTGGAAGGGGAGACAGGGAAGCAAAACAAAGAACCCAACCCACACACGCCTGCACACCGATATGTCATGCTAACGCTTGGGCGCTGTGAAGAGTTTCCAGGGGAAACTCCCTTTCTCCCTTCTGCCCTCTGGAGCTGCCTGGGTTCCATGAAGGGGAATGGCTGTTTCTGTACCGTTCGGTTTTAGCAATGTGATCTTAGTGGGGTCTGCAGAGACTGGCTGAACCAGCACTTCCATGGCTTCCAACCAAGTCAGCCCCCCTGGGTGCTCTTCTGGTCAGTCACCATCGCTGGCCCTAACATGGGGTATTTGGGAAATAACTTTTCAGGCGGAACAAACATGCCTGTCTCTGTGAAAGCAGCTATCTCCTTTCGACTTGATCTTGAGAGTACTGTTTCCTGCTCCCAGCTTTCATAGTGTCCTGGGAAGTTCCAGGAGAGTTTTATCTGAATTTTCTGTAGAGGGAGATGACTGATCCTTTTGAGGATGTGCATATTTCAGAAACCCCCCAGGGGTTTCATGACCGGTGCAGGTCCAGTTGTGACCACATGGAGATCTCTGGGTGCTAAGTTGGCACCTGACATCTCCCTCTGGCTGGCCCCTCCGGCTTTCTTAAGCAGATAAGCAGAATACCCTGTTTATTGCATTACATCCCACCTTTTTCTCCAGGGAGTTCCATGGTTCACCTTGCTCCTCAGTTAATCTCTACAATGACCCTACAAGGTCACCTAGTGAGCTTCATGTCTGAGTGGGGATTTAAACCCTGATCTCCCAGGTCCTAGTTCAACACTCAAGCCACTACACCACAATGGCTTCCTAGAGTCCTTCTGCCACGGGGCAGCTCTATAAATTAAACTGGTAAATAAATATGAGGAAAGCAAAATATCACTTTGAGGGTTGGATCTAGAACTTTTCCTTTGAAGCTTGAATTTGTTTTATTGTGGATTGTTACATCTGATGTTTTAATGTGCTGCAAACCACTTCAATATTTTTTATTTAAAATATAGAGCGGTATAGAAATAAAGTGAACAGCAACAACAATTTTCGTTGAATTAAAAAAAGGCCCCTAGACATTCTGTTGGTGTGACCGCAATATAGGCTTAAGGTGCCATTTGGTGATTAGCTTATATAGCTGAGTTTCTAACACTGATTCACATATATACAGGTTGAGCAGGTGCAAGCCAGGTTCGGACACATGTAGGCATTTCTGATCCTAAAGAAACATCAATTAAACATCAATTCCCAAAAGCAACAGGAATGTTCTTGCAGCCTACGAACTTGCTTTCTCCTGGCTAGCTGTATGAGACTTTGAATCTCATACACAATCTTTCGAACTTTGTTTTATAGAGTTGCACCTGTTTACTGCGTCCGAGGAAGGCTGCTGTCAGTTAATGGTAAGGGGTGCTTTGTTGACCAGCGCAAAGTGCAGTGCAAGACAGGAGCTTCCTTTGCAAGTTAAGGATTAACAAAATAAGCTTTGCAGAACCTGAGGTGATCAGGGCGGAAGACATCCCGTTGCTTACTTAACCCTGTAAGTGAAGAATAGCGAACAGCGACATTTTCACAACAAAGTAGCTGCAAATCATTCAAAATTCAGCATCGTAAATGGTGTTTATGGGGTGGGGGAGAGAGGACAGTTATCTGCTAGTCCTTTGTCTGTGGTCCTGGGTCAAAGTGGTTCTTCTGGAACCACTAAGTCTGGTGTCATCCATCTTTTGCCGTGTTTTAAAGTGTTGAAATGTTTTTCAAATGAAAGTGAGGCAAGTGTCTAAACCTCCTCCTTGGAAGGGCCCTGCAATAAATATTCTGCAGAAAGTGGCACCCATCTAAATTGCAGATTAAGCAATCTGTTTGCTTAACATCTTTCTGAGAAAGCCAAAGTTGCGTAAGAGATGCGCTTGTCTGGGATGCCTTTTGCACAGAATCTTTCAAAACAACTTCAGGTAGTCTTCCCAGTGTGACATCGCACCAAAGTAATCTTAAAACCACAGTCGTTTTTCAAAGCTTGCATAATATTCTGACATAGACAAATGATAACGCTTAATATTTTAATCAAATTTTTACTTTTGCCAGAGGGTGGAAAAACGTTTGTTCCAACAGACAGGAGAGAGCCAAAGATCTTATTTCCCATGTCTTTTTTATTTTTTAAAAATAACAGTAATAATTATTTATTTAGAATAAGGGACAGATTACAGCATTGCAGAACCAATGCTTTCCTTGTTGATTTATAAGTTCCGTGACCAGAAGGAGGAGGAGTACCAGGAGGAATGGATGAAATTCAAAGACTATTTACTTAAATATGCTAAGATAATTTAAATAGAAATACTTGCAAATAACAGATAGGCTTAGGATTTAAATATGTGATGTTATAGAATAACACTTTTAAAGTAAAGATGAAAAGAAAGAAAGATGTTAAGTAAGTAAGTTTTATGAGAAACTTGTTTTGGAAAACTGTTACAATGATATATACTGAAATTCAGCCAGGGGGATATGAGGAAGTCACTTAACAATGTTACTAAGGGTGGACTAAGTATAGTTAGGATTTATGCTTGTTTGTGTGTTTATAAAAAATGGAAAATCAATTTAAAAAATTGGGGGGGGGGAATGTAAGTTCTTTTTTCCCCCACCTCTAATCACTGTTGTTTGCAGAGGCTAGGTTCAGGAAGATTTTATCTGGATTTCATTCGTACATTGAATTTGGACAGTTTGATTTGCACTTATCTGAAACTACCCCTGCATAAGTCCTTCTAGTACAATGGACCTTTTTGCCTCCTCTTCTCTTTCTGCATCCCTGAAATCAACTGAGTGGCCTGGAGAACAGTGCTCAGGGGGAGGAGAAGGGGGACGGTTCTGTCTGGCAAGCGGCAAATCTCCTTAAAGCTACACTGAGTGTCTCCTCAAGGGGATACCATTTGATTCAATTGACCTGTCAAAAGTGATCCAGAACCACTTGCTTTTTAATGTCAAAATGATTGAGAACATTCATTTCCCCACACTTTTAGTACGCTTTGCATAAAAATCTAGTATTACTTTGTATTTCTAGAGAGCTTTAGAACGCTGAGGGTGGCACATTATTGATCCATTTATTTAGAGGGGTGTATGTTCCACCCAAAAGGGACGCAGGTGGTGCTGTGTTGTAAACCACTGAGCCTAGAGCTTGCCAATCGGAAGGTCGGCGGATCAAATCCCCGTGACGGGGTGAGCTCCTGTTGCTTGGTCCCAGCTCCTGCCAACCTAGCAGTTCAAAAGCATGTCAAAGGGCAAGTAGATACCGCTCCGACAGGAAGGTAAACGACATTTCCGTGCTCTGCACTGATTTCACCAGAAGCGGCTTCGTCATGCTGGCCACATGACCTGGAAAAACTGTCTGCGGACAAACGTCGGCTCCCTCGGCCAGTAAAGTGAGATGAGCGCCGCAACCCCAGAGTCATTCACGACTGGACTTAACTGTCAGGGGTCCTTTACCTTTACATTCCACCCAGTAAGTTAAATACAATGCGACCAACAACAACAACAACAACAACAACAACAATAATAATAATAATAATAAAATAATTTATTATTTATACCCCGCCCATCTGGCTGGGCCTCCCCAGCCACTCTGGGCGGCTTCCATAAAAACCAAAAATACAATAAAATATCACACGTTAAAAACTTCCCTGAACAGGGCTGCCTTAAGATGTCTCCTGAACAATACTATGCACAGGTAGAAATATATCGGTTACGAATCAAAATGTGGGGGTCCTTAATCTGAGAAAAAACACACCACATGATCATTCCTACTGTTCAGAATTACCTTATAGTGCCTTTCTGCGTAGCTTATCTCACTCCAGTACTGTGCAGATGCTGAGGACTACAACTCCCATCCCCAACCAGCATGGCCAATAGTCAGGATGATGGGACTTGTGATCCAAAACTTTTGAATAGCAGCATGTTGGCCCTGAGGGTCTTCTTTTAGACTACCTTCTAAAGTGGGAAGATCCAGATCTCTTTGTTATGCCTGCACGCCTTTTTTTCTACACTGAACCAAATGCAGTTTTTGAGCTGTTTCTGGTTGCCTATTAAGGACTCAATGAACCAACATAGTTTTGCTGTCTTCCTGTGACAAATGGGTGTTAGTGGGAGCGTGGGTGTCAGACACCTGACTGGCTGCAGTGAATGACTGGGGCTGGCTTTATAGCTCACATGTTGGGCAGAGTGGCCTCTTAATTTGGTTCGCCTCCTCGCTCAGTGGCTCTGGATTGTCACAGCCAGGTTCAGAGTCTTATCTGTGACTCGTGTTCCTCAGAGGTTTGCAGGGGGGTTAATGTTTGAGCACTAGCAGATATGGGGGCTGTGGGATCTCCCAAAGTCATCAAATGCTGCTCTGGTTTCTTTCGAGAGGAAGGGCAACTACCCATTACTGCTGTGGGAAGAAAAATGGATATTTATTGATGCTGCAGATACTGTTGGAGCCTAGGGAGCGGACAGCGTTAGTGCAACAAAAACTAGTGTGCTGTTGTTGTTGTTGTTGTGTGTGTGTATAAAAGGTAAAGGGACCCCTGACCATTAGGTCCAGTCGTGACCAACTCTGGGGTTGCGGCGCTCATCTCGCTTTATTGGCCGAGGGAGATGGCATACAGCTTCCGGGTCATGTGGCCAGCATGACTAAGCCGCTTCTGGCGAAGCAGAGCAGCGCACGGAAACGCTGTTTACCTTCCCGCCGGAGCGGTACCTATTTATCTACTTGCACTTTGACGTGCTTTCGAACTGCTAGGTTAGCAGGAGCAGGGACCGAGCAACGGGAGCTCACCCCATCGTGGGGATTCGAACCGCTGACCTTCTGATTGGCAAGTCCTAGGCTCTGTGGTTTAACCCACAGCGCCACCCGCGTCCCAGTATATCTATCTATCTATCTATTGCCTGCATGGCATGGGATGAGCACGTTTGCTGAAGGAATTCCTTACTCCAGCCACTTCAGAGTGCAAACAACAGCTGTACGGAATGGTTATACAGTCGCCTCTTGGCAGGCATTGACGCCAGCTGTGTGCCAACGGTTTTGCAGTGCCTGCCAAATATTTCCACATATGAGGGAGATAGGCACCAGCAAAGATAGCTATCGGAGGCCACTTATGTGAACCGAAACTACTGGGAATTGCACACTTCTCCAACATGTAGGTACCTGATTTTCTTAGTGCCTTTGCAAACATGCAAGTTAGTTCTTACAAGTGAGGCCAGCGATGAAGTATGCAGAGTTTTCCTGCCCATTATGCTAGCCAGGCGGCAACAGCCCCTTCCAGGATTCCTCATTGTGTTCTCCCTCCTTCTTGGAATTCTGTTTCCTCCTCCACCAGTCAGCCATTGAGCATGCTCAGTCCGTTGTATTGTTTTTCTCTCTCTGCCATTACTTTTCAGCATTTCCCCTTGAAAGCTTCCCTGCCCCTTTCTGCGAACCTTGGGGTTGTCCTCTTGTTTGAAATGCCACTTAAAAAAGGGGGGGGAAAGCAAACTGTGTCCAGAGAGTAAAGAAATCTCGATAACACTTTACTGAACAGAAAAGCACAGTATATAACTTGAGGAGCAATAAACAGAGAGGTTTAGCCTTTCACAGCAAACCTTGTAAAAAGCTTAACATTCGCCAAAATATTTCCTCGCAGCTATGGAGCCAGCATACGCTATCTCACTAAAGATAATCCCACCTCCACCGGTTTCTAAGCAGTTCCTCCATCTCTGCCATCAGTACAGTGGTACCTCGGGTTACATACACTTCAGTTTACATACGCTTCAGGTTACAGACTCTGCTAACCCAGAAATAGTACCTCGGGTTAAGAACTTTGCTTCAGGATGAGAACAGAAATCATGCTCCAGCGGCGCAGCAGCAGTGGGAGGCCCCATTAGCTAAAGTGGTTCTTCAGGTTAAGAACAGTTTCAGGTTAAGAACGGACCTCCGGAACGAATTAAGTACGTAACCAGAGGTACCACTGTATATCAGCTAGCCCCTCTTGGCTAGTTGACTCACTGGTAACAGCGTTAACCCCTAAGCTGCAAACTAAATGACCCATGCTGTTGCACTTCCGACATCTCCAACCTTCTCTATATCTTCCACTTGTGTGTGGGTGGTGCTGTTTTGGCAACATGAAGATGGGCCCTCGGAGAAGGAGTTAGCATATAGTGCCGGTGCGTAACTCATGGCCCTGCAGATGTTGTTGGACCTCCCATCATCTCTGGTCATTGGCCATGCTGACTGCTGGGGCTGATGGGAATTGGAATCCCAACAACTGGGGGAGGACTGTGGTTAGAGCTAGGGATGGTGGATGAATTGCATCTTTGTGAATTCTGATAGGGACTGGATCGACCCACACTTCACGGGCTAATGCACACATCAAAACTTAGATGCCCACGATCTTTCACACTCCCTGAGTGTTCCAGCAGAGATACAAATCTTAGTCCAGCAAGATAGGGTGCTCCAGAGATCCTCCACCCATGCTTTAGCCCAGGGGTGGGGAATCCTTTTCAGTCCAGTGGCTGCATTTCCTGCTGAGCAGAACTTCTGGTGGCCGCAGACCACTGGTGCGCAGGGCTAATAATAATAATAATAATAATAATAATAATAATAATAATAATTTATTATTTATACCCCGCCCATCTGGCTGGGTTTCCCCAGCCACTCTGGGCGGCTTCCAACAGAACACTAAAATACAATAACCTATTAAACATTAAAAACTTCCCTAAACAGGGCTGCCTTCAGATGTCTTCTAAAAGTTTGGTAGTTATTTTTCTCCTTGACATCTGGTGGGAGGGCGTTTCACAGGGCGGATGCCACTACCAAGAAGGCCCTGTAGCTGGTTCCCTGTAACTTGGCTTCTCGTAGTGAGGGAACTGCCAGAAGGCCCTCGGGGCTGGACCTCAGTGTCCAGGTACAAGGATGGAGGTGGAGACGCTCCTTCAGGCTTAGAGTCAAAAGGGGCAGAGCGATGAAGGTAGAGCTGTTGTCGTTTTTTGCCTATTGTAGGCTCATTTCTACACAAACATCTGTCTTTCACCCAGGCAAGCCAGGAGAACATCCAAGCAAAGAGAGTGTGATTCAAGACCAGTGAGGGTGTAGCTGGGGTGTGTGTGTGTCCCATGAGCTAGAAATAGGTGCCTTTGTCTGAAGTTCTCTGTCGCTTCTTTAGTCAGAAATCCATCTCCAGTAATTCTTGGACATTTGCGACAGGGCTTTCTAAGACGGAAGATGTGGGAAACGAGACAAGAGAAGCAAAGCAATAGACTAACGAACGTCGTTTGAAAACGTTCATTTGTAATATAACCGTGCATGATCAATAATCCTACGTAGGAAGATAGAGATCTTTCTGTGAAAACTTTTGAAGCGCTGTTGCAATAAAGGAGGCGAAGACCTTCCTTGGAAATGTAACTGATTCTCTTTTCGCTTCACTTTTATATTTGCAACTTGCTTTCAGCACATTTTCTTTGGAAATGCAGCTAAGATCAAATTGATTAAAATATACCGTCGGTAAAAAAGAGAAAAAAGAAAAAATCCTACCATGAACATTATCAGCACCCAGAAAAACTGACAGCCTATCAGCAGCTCTCAGTAGTCAGCTGTAAATCATCTGTGATTAGGGAAAACATTTGAAAAGGAAAGCCTTTTATCCATTGGCAGAAGCCACGGAGGTGAGGCGGCCCTGCTGTTATTCCAAGCTGAGAAATAATAAGGATTTTTTCTTTTCTGTTCCTTTGTGTCTGTGATCTAGTGCTTTCAAAAAAAGAAACACCAGGAATTATTCACTTCAGGTAGGGGGAAGTGTGTACCTGTGTGAAAGAACGGGAGCACTGTTTTTAAAATCTCCAGGCCTCCACATAGAAATGTAAAGATTTACATACCGAATAAATATATGTATATACCGTATTCTCTAATTTCTCTGGGGGATATGGCATCCAGGATTTTATTTACGGTATCTCATTTGTGCCAAAAGGAAAATCCAGTGATCCACACAGGTAATGGTGTAGATTTAGTACTATTAACCAAAATGTATATGTGCATACTTTTCTGTGTATGACCTCTTTCTTTCAATGGAATTATGTGTCAAGCCCAGAGAGAGAGAAGCTTGGAATGACCCTGTTGAAAAACAACAAATTTATTTCAGGGGAGGGAAAAAAAATATGTTTTCTTACGGATACAAGAGGTTTACTTTGCAGGGAGGTCACTGGAAGCGGAGCTCAAAGGATGGATTTCATCTTTTTTCCTCATTCACTGCTGAAAGATATCAAATGTATTAACTCCTTCACCTGACCTCCAGGCCTCTGTGCAGATAACACTTAAGAACAAGACCTAAAGACGTCAACTAAATGCAATGCACGGTAAATAAAACAAAGCAGAACGAACGTGGGGCAAAAGATTCTTCCATTGCAGAGCCGGGTTTGGGCTCAATGACCTTCGTGGTCTCTCCCGACTCTACAGTTCTATGATTTTATGATTCTAAAACAGGCTTCCTCAACCTCGGCCCTCCAGATGTTTTTGGCCTACAACTCCCATGATCCCTAGCTAGCAGGACCAGTGGTCGGGGATGATGGGAATGGTACTCTCAAAACATCTGGAGGGCCAAGGTTGAGGAAGCCTGTTCTAAAAGAATTTCCCCTGTATCTTTAGGACCCAGTCTGCTAAAGGCCTCTGGACACATTTCATTCTTTAGGTGTACACCTAAGACACTTTAAGCATACATTTCCTGTGAAGTGGCAAGCCACAGTTGCAAACACATCTGTGAGTGTGATGTAACAGGCACTTTCCCAAAAACTCGATACAATTGCTTTCTCTCTTGCATCAGGCATAGTTTTGAGAGCTTGGAGATGGAGTTTCTGAATTAGTTGACAACAGGAGGCTGCTGAATTTCAACTTGTAGTGTTTGAGAGATCTGGAGCCACTGTAATCATTGCTGATTGACCTATGTGTGTCATATGCTTAAGAGTAGAATTCTGCATACCTCTACTGCCCCGAAATACTGTGTCCAGATTTCCCCTCCAGCTGAATTCTGTGGCTTGTATATAGATGTGTAAACATGTGTGTAAACATGAACCTCAGTTTTAAAGATCGGGCTAGTTTATTTGGGGGTGGGGGGAGAAGACGGGGGAGACAGGCTAAAAACCCAGCATCCTTCTTTTAAATAAATCTTCTGTGCCAGTTTGGCACACCTACATTTGAAACACTGGTGGAGAAGCTGCGGACCTCTACATGTTGACCATCCCTGAACATAGACCATGCTGTTTGGGGCTGAAGGGAGCTGGAGTCCAGCAATATCTGAAGGGCTATGGGTTTCTCATAGAATCATGGAGTTGGAAGGTACCCTGAGGATCCTCTAGTCCAATGACCTGCAGTGTCAGAATATTCTGCTGTGCCTTACAGGGATTGAACCTGACTTGCCATGATAAGCTTACAAGGAACGCCAAGATTCCCTTGACAGTGTGAAAACCATGGCTGTCAATACACTTGATTGTGGGGGATGGATTTGTATGAGCATCCTACTTAGGATCTTCATGGTTTTTTTACGGTTAGGCTTCAGCATCTGTGTTGTGTTGTGCAGCCGCTGGGAGAGATCATCAGGGGGTTTGGGCTGGGTGTCCATCAATATGCAGATGATACCCAGCTCTACCTCTCTTTCAAATCAGAACCAGTGAAGGTGGTGAAGGTCCTGTTTGAGTGTCTGGAGGCGTTTGGAGGATGGATGGCGGCTAACAGATTGAGGTTGAATCCTGACAAGGCAGAAGTGCTGTTTTTGGGTGACAGGAGGCGGGCTGGTGTGGAGGACTCCCTGGTCCTGAATGGGGTAGCTGTGCCCCTGAAGGACCAGGTACGCAGCCTGGGAATCATTTTGGCCTCACAGCTGTCCATGGAGGCACAGGTCAAATCTGTGTCCAGGGCAGCTGTTTACCAGCTCCACCTGGTACTCAGGCTGAGACCCTACCTGCCCATGGACTGTCTCGCCAGAGTGGCGCATGCCCTGGTTATCTCTCGCTTGGACTACTGCAACGCGCTGTATGTGGAGCTACCTTTGAAAGTGACCCGGAAAATAGAACTAATCCAGAATGCGGTAGCTAGACTGGTGACTGGGAGTGGCCGCCAAGACCATATAACACCTGTGTTGAAAGACCTTCATTGGCTCCCAGTACGTTTCCGAGCACAATTCAAAATGTTGGTGCTGACCTTTAAAGCCCTAAAGGGCCTCGGCCCAGTATACCTGAAGGAGCGTCTCCACCCCCATCGTTCTGCCCGGATACTGAGGTCCAGCTCTAAGGGCCTTCTGGCAGTTCCCTCACTGTGAGAAGCCAAGTTACAGGGAACCAGGCAGAGGGCCTTCTCGGTAGTGGCACCCGCCCTGTGGAATGCCCTCCCATCAGATGTCAAAGAGAACAACAACTACCAGACTTTTAGAAGACATCTGAAGGCAGCCCTGTTCAGGGAAGCTTTTAATGTTTGATGCATTACTGTATTTCAGTATTTTGTTGGAAGCCACCCAGAGTGGCTGGGGAAACCCAGCCAGATGGGTTGGGTATAAATAATAAATTATTATTATTTTTATTATATGAGAGTTGGATTTTTTCAGTTGGAGTTGAGAGGTAGTTTGCAGCATGGATTTCTGAAAAATAAGTCATGTCAGACTAACCTGATCTCGTTTTTTGACAGAATTACAAGCCTGGTAGATGAAGGGAACTCAGTGGATATAGCCTACCTTGATTTCAGTAAGGCATTTGACAAGGTGCCCCATGATATTCTTGTAAAGAAGCTGGTAAAATGCGGTCTTGACTATGCTACCACTCAGTGGATTTGTAACTGGCTGACTGACCGAACCCAAAGGGTGCTCATCAATGGTTCCTCTTCATCCTGGAGAAGAGTGACTAGTGGGGTGCCACAGGGTTCTGTCTTGGGCCCGGTCTTATTCAACATCTTTATCAACGACTTGGATGATGGACTCAAGGGCATCCTGATCAAATTTGCAGATGACACCAAACTGGGAGGGGTGGCTAACACCCCAGAGGACAGGATCACACTTCAAAACGACCTTGACAGATTAGAAAACTGGGCCAAAACAAACAAGATGAATTTTAACAGGGAGAAATGTAAAGTATTGCACTTGGGCAAAAAAAATGAGAGGCACAAATACAAGATGGGTGACACCTGGCTTGAGAGCAGTACATGTGAAAAGGATCTAGGAGTCTTGGTTAACCACAAACTTGACATGAGCCAACAGTGTGACGCGGCAGCTAAAAAAGCCAATGCAATTCTGGGCCTCATCAATAGGAGTATAGCATCTAGATCAAGGGAAGTAATAGTGCCACTGTATTCTGCTCTGGTCAGACCTCACCTGGAGTACTGTGTCCAGTTCTGGGCACCACAATTCAAGAAGGACACTGACAAACTGGAACGTGTCCAGAGGAGGGCAACCAAAATGGTCAAAGGCCTGGAAACGATGCCTTATGAGGAACGGCTAAGGGAGCTGGGCATGTTTAGCCTGGAGAAGAGGAGGTTAAGGGGTGATATGATAGCCATGTTCAAATATATAAAAGGATGTCACATAGAGGAGGGAGAAAGGTTGTTTTCTGCTGCTCCAGAGAAGCGGACACGGAGCAATGGAGCCAAACTACAAGAAAGAAGATTCCACCTAAACATTAGGAAGAACTTCCTGACAGTAAGAGCTGTTTGACAGTGGAATTTGCTGCCAAGGAGTGTGGTGGAGTCTCCTACTTTGGAGGTCTTTAAGCAGAGGCTTGACAACCATATGTCAGGAGTGCTCTGATGGTGTTTCCTGCTTGGCAGGGGGTTGGACTCGATGGCCCTTGTGGTCCCTTCCAACTCTATGATTCTATGATTCTATGATTTACTGTATTTTTTGCTCTATAAGACTCACTTTTTGCCTCCTAAAAAGTAAGGGGAAATGTGTGTGCGTCTTATGGAGCGAATGCAGGCTGTGCAGCTATCACAGAAGCCAGAACAGCAAGAGGGATCGCTGCTTTCACTGCGCAGCGATCCCTCTTGCTGTTCTGGCTTCTGAGATTCAGAATATTTTTTTTCTTGTTTTCCTCCTCCAAAAACTAGGTGCGTCTTGTGGTCTGGTGCGTCTTATAGAACGAAAAATACGGTAGTTTTCTTGTCAAAATTCTACTAATGGGTTTAGGATTGGAGCAGCTCCTATGAAGGAAGGTTTACAGCACTTTGGAACTCTCAGCTTAGGAAAGAAGGCAACCTCCATGACTGGAGAGCGCTGCTGAACTCAGATCCCGATTATCAGCTTCCCATAAGTATATCTGGTTGGCCACAGTGAGAACAGGATGCTAGACTAGATGAACCGTGGGCCCAGTTCCGCAGAGCTCTTCTTCCGCTCTTAGATTTTGGGTTAGCAAAGAGCTAAGCAGGCAAAATGTCAGAAGCATAAGGCCGCCTGCTGGTGTAGCTGCAATATTAACTGTAGCCTGGAGGTAGATAATTCCTTTTATTTATTCCTTGTATTTATAGCCTGCCTCTTCAAAAGCCCCAAAGATACAAGAGCGCAAATGTTTAGCATTGAGATGGCTGTGAATTAGGGTCTAGTGTAAATCCAAAAGCACACTTACTTGAACCGCCAGGACTGCCTTCTAAATAAATAGGTCTCTCTGCTATTCATCAGGCTTCCCCGCACTCATTTTTTGCGTCGTTGGAAGAGAGGAAAAATTAGCTAGCTTTTCCAAACCTGCCAACCAGCATTTCCACTGCTTCCTGGCCCATCTCCTAATTCCAGAGTTGTTCTTTTCTTTTATTTTTGTCCATCTAATGGGCATTGTCCCAAGCCTAGCCTTCGGCCAGTGGGAAAAGTTGGTGGGGGCGTAACTCATCCTCTCTCGGTGGCCCCATATGCACCGTACAACTAAACATTCATGTCTTCCGCTAAAGAATCTTGTGAACTGTAGTTTGGTTACGGGTGCTGAAAGTTGTTAGGAGGCCCCATTCCCTTTACGGACCTGCAATTCCTAGAATGCTTTAACAACTCTTCCCAGGGAACTCTAGGAATTGTAGGTCTGTGAGGAGTATACTTTGTGTAAAGGTAGTATATTTTGCTAAAATTTTGTTCTTTGTTAGTTAGCCTTGCCACTTTTCTCCTTCCCCTATGTTATCCCCCTAATGTCAAACATCAGATTGTAAGCTCCTTGGGGCAGGGATCTACCTCCATTTTGCCTGTTATTTTGTAAACACCATATGTGCCGATGATGTAGAAGACACCAGCTGTCCGTCCTCTTGGGAAGCATATTCCTTCCATTTTCTTTACCGTACATGTTGTGTGGTGATGTGTATAATATAGTTCTATGACAAGGTTATTACCTAGCATATTACCTAGCATTAGAATTATCAGGAATGGGTGGGATACAAAAAAGGAGAGGGAATTGTTTGGCGAACATTTAAAAGAAATGTAATAACCAAGGGACACGGGTGCTGCTGTGGGTTAAACTACAGAGCCTAGGACTTGCCGATCAGAAGGTCGGCAGTTCGAATCCCCGCGATGGAGTAAGCTCCCGTTGCTCGGTCCCTGCTCCTGCCCACCTAGCAGTTCGAAAGCATGTCAAAGTGCAAGTAGATAAATAGGTACCACTCCAGCAGGAAGGTAAACGGTGTTTCTGTTTCCTGCTCTGGTTCTCCAGAAGAGGCTTAGTCATGCTGGCCACATGACCCGGAAGCTGTACGCCGGCTCCCTCGGCCTGTAAAGCGAGATGAGCGCTGCAACCCCAGAGTTGGTCATGACTGGACCTAATGGTCAGGGGTCCCCTTTACCTTTATTAATAACCAGATAAATTTCCAAGTCGGGTTAGATATATGAGCAGCAGCTAAAAATCATCAGAAGATAGGAGGTAATTAAGGAGATGCAGCTCAATAAAGATTAAATAAGACCCCACAAAGGGATGTATGTGGAAGTCAAAGAATGTAAGATAAAGAACGACAACTGTATAATCAATGTATTAAAATATGTAAAATGCTTAAATAAGAATTAATTTATAGTGCTAGAATTGGAATGCAAGATTCCTTTTTAAATATAAATAAATCACAAGTCAATTCTATCTTCTGTCTTCTGCCGTGTTGTTTCCAAGGGGAAAGATCCGTTTGGAGCATGGCTGCTGTTCTCCAGGGTCTGACATCTGTGTATCTGCAGGAACTGCCAGGACTCCTCGCCAACACTTTGCCAGCTTTGATCTCCACTGTGCGCTCAGTGAATTTGCATTTCCCTTTCTCTCTCCTGGTGCTTTGGCACCGAAACGTGCCCTTCGTTGCTCTTCCAGACTGTCAGGTTCAATTCATCATTGCTGGAATGTTGTAAAGGCCTTTTTGTTTCGTGTTTTGCTTTGCTCGCATCTCCCCCCTGCTTCTTCGTCTTTCTTTTTTTTTAGAGCAGCCATCTTATTGTCTCCCCCCGCATGCACTTCTTTGTTAAAGAAATAAAACGCCGCACCTCCCCATTTGACAGGACCATCGCTGCAGCCTATTGCTCAGCGAACAACTTCGGCTGTTTGTCATCGGAGTGGAGAAATTTGGTGAAAAGGTGGCGCAACCCTGATTGTCAGAGTGTGGCAATTCTCATGCCCTGAGCAGGAAAACAGAAGCAGAACTGACAGAAGCTATTTGTGTGGCCTTTTCTTTCCCCTCTGCCCCTCTTCCTTTTCTGCCAGTCTTGAAAAATTCTTCCTGAGTTTCGTGGCTCCAGGTCCTTCGTGAGATGCCCTCTGGTGTGCCCCTCTTATCTAGGTGGGCCTTTCAACCTCAGGTTACATATGCTTCAGGTTACATACGCTCCAGGTTACATACTCCACTAACCCAGAAATTGTGCTTCAGGTTAAGAACTTTGCTTCAGGTTGAGAACAGAAATTGTGCTCTGGCGGCGCGGCAGTAGCAGGAGGCCCCATTAGCTAAAGTGGTGCTTCAGGTTAAGAACAGTTTCAGGTTAAGTATGGACCTCCGGAGGTACCACTGTACTGGAATAGTCAGACCCTCTTTTCAGTCCAGCATAGTTATCTTGTCTTTAGTTGCTCTATCACAAGCAGTTGAAATAATTTTAAACCGCAAAAATCCAACGAAACAACGGCCAACTAACAGCTAGCCTTTACTTTTAGCCTTGCCTCTCCTACAGAATGTATCATTTGCTATTGGAAAGCACAGCCCATACCCTTTCTAGGTTCTAAAACAGGTGTGGGAAATCTTTCGCCCTGAGCTACAACTCCCGTCAGCCCTAGCAAACATGGCCAATGACCAAGGATGATGGGAGTTATAGTTCAGCAACATCTGGAGGGCCAAAGGTTCCTGATACCTCTTTTAAAAATTATCTTGCTGGAAAATTGAATGGTTGAGAGGTAGGTCATTGGGATGACCCAACTTGGTAACTAAACTTTGTCTTGTACTAAGACGCACTCTAGATAAATGCTGCCCAGTCTTCTAATGTTAACTAAGTAGAAATGAACCCTGAACTGTCGTGGGGAATTGCAAGCTGTACAGCAGAGCTTTCCAAACATTTTCATATTGGTGACACACTTTTTAGACATGCATCGTTTTGCAACACAACAGTTCAGTTTTACTGGAAAACCGGAGGTTAAACTAACCCCTTTCTAGCCCCGGAGATGGTTTGAGTGACATACCTACACAGTGCAGCTGACACGCTAACATTTGCAAAGCTCTATTCTACAGATATACAGTGGTACCTCGGGTTACATACGCTTCAGGTTACATATGCTTCAGGTTACAGACTCCGCTAATCCAGAAATAGTACATCGGGTTGAGAACTTTGCTTCAGGATGAGAACAGAAATCATGCTTTGGCGGCGCGGCGGCAGCAGGAGGCCCTATTAGCTAAAGTGGTACCTCAGGTTAAGAACAGTTTCAGGTTAAGAACAGACCTCCAGAATGAATTAAGTACTTAACCCGAGGTACCACTGTATAGGCACTGCTTGTGGTAGTTGATTGTAAGTGAACAGGCAAGAGAAAGAAGCTAAATGCTTGATTTTCCTTTGCAGAAACAACATCATATTAATTGCATAAGAAATGGGTGCTCAATTTACTATTTGCACGTGCTCCTGTAATAGTTGTGGAGCAAATGGCCTTGTAGGTTAGCGATAAGATCTCCTGTGGATCCTTAATTAACTCAGATCAACATGTGCTCGAAGCTGTTGCAATTTGAATGCATTTAGGAATAATCTAATTCTAACATTCCAGGAAAGTCAATTTTCTGCTCTTTGGTACACTACACTGCTGCTAAAGACCAGTACAACTTGTACACCAACATTTATTGTGTGTTCTGCGATTGCTAGTCCACAAAAGATATGTGTGATGCATACCGTATCTTAAATGGATATCTGGCCTCGCAGCTTCCATAACAAATTAACTTTACTTGAACCCCTTCTCCAAGGCAAGCCGCTGTAAAACAAATAAGACAGCTCTGGTTCTACGTCACATGAGATCACACATGAACGTTATAATAATTTATGTGTGTAATTGTGTTCTCTTTTTATTGTACAGGGGACAGTTCAGAGAGTTTTTTTAAAAAACACAACCACCTGACACTGCCAGCTCTGAAACAAATTATCTCATTATTGGAGGGAATAGAAGCGCCAGTTTATGGAAACTGGCAAAATAGTAGCATCGAAGTCTAAAAGAGGTGATTTGTGTTGCATAGAAGACATTAATCTTGGCAAATGGGAAAAGATGCATAAGGCTCCAGAAGAAGCTATATTGGATTCATTCTTGTTGCATTAAAATTAGATGCTATATGCAAGTCAATAATACCCGTGCAAAAGTGTCCCAGCTAAGAGAGTTGATAATCCACAAGCGTTTAAATTCCAAATGAGATAGGAAGCATTTTAAGGCAAGAGGGAGGAGAAGAATTCTATTTAACAAAGAGAATAAGTATTTGCAATTGCTGGTGTGAAATGGGATAATTTTAAGAGAAATGTTCTAAATAGCTTTTGCCACAGATAATGGCTTTTGTTATATTTTTCCAAGGAAAATCAAGCCGGCGACTTTCAATTTCAGGGTTCTGAGATGATCAAAATACCGTAGGGCAGCTTGATCACATAATACCTCACCTGAATGAGGTCATCAATAACTCTTGCCTGGGTGTGATTTACACAGTTGTCTGTATCTCCGTTGCAATAATATATCTCTGCCTGAAAACATTGCTGCGTTTGTGCAATGGTGGGTACTGGTGGGTGTTGATACAGTAAAGTGATCCCTTCGTCTCACTGGTATATATATCCCACAATCTGGGTCTCAAGGCAGAGGCACTGGAAGCAATTACAAGGTCAAATTGCATCCTTTGACAACGAGAATTCGGAGACTAATGCCATCCGCGGTAGATAATACATCTGCACCTTCAAGAAAATTACACGTAAAATGAAGATTTAAAGGTACCTTGTAAGCCATGCGGAGAAAAAAGAAAAGGAAAGGGAGACAAAATCTGTGAGGTAGGAGGAGGATTAGGACTAGGTGAAAGATAAACTGAAATGCTTTCAAAAAGGGGATTTGAAGAAGGTGGGCAGACTATCTGACAATACACTTATAGTGCAGGGTGGGAATGGAGCACATTGCTTTTCTAAAGTGATCCAAAAGCAAAATCCAAATTGCAGTCGAGAGTGGTTTAAGTGCAGCTGAACACCCAGCTGAGGCACAGTCACCCACCCACCCAGTCCTCTTAAAGCTGAATCCTGGCTATCTAATGACACTTTGTGGTGGTCTCCACATGACCACGACCCCCTACTCTCAGCCTCCTCATGTTAGAGGATGATCCTTAGAGGTGCTCTTGGATCTAAGAGCCCCAGCTTATGATAGGGCAGCGGTTCTCAACCTGTAGGTTCCCAGATGTTGTTGGAGTACTACTCCCATCATCCCTGAGCTCTGGCCTTGCTAGCTAGGGGTGATGGGAGTTGTAGTTCAACAACCATCTGGGGACCCACAGGTTGAGAAAGACTGTCATAGGGGATAAGGACAACTCATCAGTATCTCTGGAAGCCAGTATCTCTGGAAGCCATCTCTCTCTGTCTGGCCCCTCCAGCTTTCTTAAGCAGGTAAGCAGAAGAGCTTATTTACTGCATTTACACCCCACCTTTTCATCCAGGGAGTACATGTTTCACCCCCTCCTCAGTTAATCCCTAAAACGACCCTGTGTGGTAGGTTAAGAGGCTGTGATTGACTCCAAGGTCACCCAGTGAGCTTCATGGCAGAGTAGGGATTTGAACCTTGATCTCCCAGGTCTTAGTCCAACGCTCTAACCACTACACCACACTGGCTTCCTAGAGTACTTCTGCTGTGGGGCAGCTCTATAAATTAAGTTTGTTGTTGTTGTTTAGTCGTTTAGTTGTGTCCGACTCTTCGTGACCCCATGGACCAGAGCACGAAAGGCACTCCTGTCTTCCACTGCCTCCCACAGTTTGGTCAAACTCATGTTTGTATCTTCGAGAACACTGTCCAACCATCTCGTCCTCTGTCGTCCCCTTCTCCTTGTGCCCTCCATCTTTCCCAACATCAGGGTCTTTTCCAGGGAGTCGTCTCTTCTCATGAGGTGACCAAAGTATTGGAGCCTCAGCTTCACGATCTGTCCTTCCAGTGAGCACTCAGGGCTGATTTCCTTCAGAATGGATGTGTTTGATCTTCTTGCAGTCCATGGGACTCTCAAGAGTCTCCTCCAGCACCATAATTCAAAAGCATCAGTTAAGTACCGTATTTTGCGCCCCATAAGACGCTCCGGCCCATAAGACGCACCTAGTTTTTTTGGGGGGAAATAAAGGGAAAAAGTTATTTCCCCCCCAGGCGCGGGGCTGGGGCAGCCCGAGCTTCCCCCGACCCCAGCCCCCAAACAGGCAGCTCTCTGCAAGCCGTGGGAGCCCAGCGGTGGTTCCCGCTGCTTGAGGAGAGATCCGCGAAGCCTGCACGTGCTGGGATCAGCGCTTGCAGGCTTCGGGATGCCTGCAACTCTCCCCAAGCAGTGGGAACGTTCCCGCTGCTTGGGGAGAGATCCGCGAAGCCTGCGCGTGCTGGAATCAGCGCGCGCAGGCTTCGGGATGCCTGGAACTCTCCCCAAGCAGTGGGAACGTTCCCGCTGCTTGGGGAGAGATCCGCGAAGCCTGCGCGTTGCTGGGATCAGCGCGCGCAGGCTTCGGGATGCCTGCAACTCTCCCCAAGCAGTGGGAACGTTCCCACTGCTTGGGGAGAGATCCGCGAAGCCTGCAACTCTCCCCAAGCAGTGGGAACGTTCCCGCTGCTTGGGGAGAGATCCGCGAAGCCTGCGCGTGCTGGGATCAGCGCGCGCAGGCTTCGGGATGCCTGCAACTCTCCCCAAGCAGTGGGAACGTTCCCGCTGCTTGGGGAGAGATCCGCGAAGCCTGCGCGTGCTGGGATCAGCGCTTGCAGGCTTCGGGATGCCTGCAACTCTCCCCAAGCAGTGGGAACGTTCCCGCTGCTTGGGGAGAGATCCGCGAAGCCTGCACGTGCTGGGATCAGCGCTTGCAGGCTTCGGGATGCCGGCAACTCTCCCCAAGCAGTGGGAACGTTCCCGCTGCTTGGGGAGAGATCCGCGAAGCCTGCGCGTGCTGGGATCAGCGCTTGCAGGCTTCGGGATGCCTGCAACTCTCCCCAAGCAGTGGGAACGTTCCCGCTGCTTGGGGAGAGATCCGCGAAGCCTGCGCGTGCTGGGATCAGCGCTTGCAGGCTTCGGGATGCCGGCAACTCTCCCCAAGCAGTGGGAACGTTCCCGCTGCTTGGGGAGAGATCCGCGAAGCCTGCACGTGCTGGGATCAGCGCTTGCAGGCTTCGGGATGCCTGCAACTCTCCCCAAGCAGTGGGAACGTTCCCGCTGCTTGGGGAGAGATCCGCGAAGCCTGCACGTGCTGGGATCAGCGCTTGCAGGCTTCGGGATGCCTGCAACTCTCCCCAAGCAGTGGGAACGTTCCCGCTGCTTGGGGAGAGATCCGCGAAGCCTGCACGTGCTGGGATCAGCGCTTGCAGGCTTCGGGATGCCGGCAACTCTCCCCAAGCAGTGGGAACGTTCCCGCTGCTTGGGGAGAGGTCCGCGAAGCCTGCACGTGCTGGGATCAGCGCTTGCAGGCTTCGGGATGCCGGCAACTCTCCCCAAGCAGTGGGAACGTTCCCGCTGCTTGAGGAGAGGTCCGCGAAGCCTGGAGAGCGAGAGGGGTCGGTGCGCACCTAC
The DNA here is from genome assembly GCF_964188305.1 of Podarcis bocagei. Classification (NCBI taxonomy): domain Eukaryota; kingdom Metazoa; phylum Chordata; class Lepidosauria; order Squamata; family Lacertidae; genus Podarcis; species Podarcis bocagei. Next base: position 16,196,761 of record NC_138128.1, read on the forward strand.
CGCTCTCGCTCTCCAGGCTTCAGCGAAAGCCTGCATTCGCCCCATAAGACGCACCCACATTTCCCCTTCATTTTTGGAGGGGAAAAAGTGCGTCTTATAGGGCGAAAAATACGGTAGGTGAATGAATATTGGGAAAGCCAAATGTGCCTTAGAGAAGGATCTGAAATATTTTCCTTGAAGCTTGCATTTGTTTTATACCATATTGTTTTGTTTGATGTTTTAGTACCATTGTATTAAACCGCATGGAGGTTTTTTTCTTTAAAATATGAGGCAGTATAGAAATGAAAATAAGAACAATAAATTTCACTGGGGGGGGGGGGAAATGTCACCCACAGGTTCCGTTGTTGCGACCGTAACTTAGGCTTAAGGGGCCGTTCGGTGATTCGCTTATATATATATCCGCGTTTTTAACACTGCAGCCCATTCCTTCCCACTACAAACCAGCTAATCATGACTTGGATGGCTTTTGCAAAAATGCGGGTGTTAGGCAATATTTCATGCAGAAATGTGCATTTATCGGAGAAATTAGTACTAAGATTTTGATGAAATGTCATGAGGATATTAAGAAAAACACCCACGAAATTATGTGGAAATGTAGAGACCTAAACCTAAGAGTGGAAAAATGAGAAAACGAGAGAAAACAAAATTAATAGAGTTGCCCGTCAGTATGTGGGTCACATGATTTTTGCTGACCCTCTCTTCCCCCCTCTCCCACTATAGCTCTCTGTGCTGGATCCCGTTGTAGATGGCCCCACAATCCTAAATTGCAGCTTTGTGGGCTGGGGGGTTAAGAGGGGAGGGTGGGTCAGCAAAAATTGGGTGTCCCAACTTGCACTAGCAGAATAGCTTTCCACTAGCACAGCAATGCCATTGGGCAGAAGCCAACTCCGAATATAGAGCTGAAGGGGACAAAGCCATATACAGTGGTACCTCTGGTTAAGAACTTAATTCGTTCCGGAGGTCAGTTCTTAACCTGAAACTGTTCTTAACCTGAAGCACCACTTTAGCTAATGGGGACTCCCGCTGCCTTCGTGTCGCCGCCACACGACTTCTGTTCTCATCCTGAAGCAAAGTTCTTAACCTGAGGTACTATTTCTGGGTTAGTGGAGTCTGTAACCTGAAGCGTTTGTAACCCAAAGCGTTTGTAACCCGCGGTACCACTGTACACGTATTCCATACATCCTTGAATGTTGGGTCACCTCCCCCTGTTTTTTGTATTGAGATAAGGGCAACAGTTTCATTTGGCAACATTGCCCAAATCAAAATTCAGGAAACGAAGTGGAAACATGTCTGCCAGGTGCTGTGCTTCTTTAAAACGAAAAGATCTCTCAAGGAAGAACGATGCTGTATCAGTCACTGTGCTCCACTGTGCTCTGTTTTGTGTTTTTTCTGTAAGGGACTAATGCTGCTGGATGACAGGTCTATGAATGGCAATATGGTATGAATGCTAAATGGAACCTCTTTGTTCAGCGACAGTGCCTGGGGATAAGCAGTTTTGTGTGTGTCAGGCTTGGGGGGGGGGGAAGCATTGCCTTCATACCCAACGACATCTGGCCACAGTTGGGAGAAGAATGCTGAAGTGCCTGGGCAACTGGGAAGAAGTTCCTATGTGGTGTAATGCTGTGTTGATCTAATAAAAGTTTGTGTGCGTTTATGATGAGATCTGCAGAGCTTTAGAGGGGGAACTGCATTACGAGCACTTTGAGAACTGTTATCTGGTCCCAAATCAAAAGCCACCGGTGTCTGTTCCCAAATAATGAATGTTCACGACAGAGCAGTTTCTTGATCCCCAAACCTTGATCCCCTGATCTCCCAAGCTGAATTACAAGCTAGTCACCAAAATTCCAGCTTTATTATAAAACCTTACATGGGTAGTGTCAGGGAACTGACATCGGAGCCAGAGGCGGAGGGAAGGCTCCCAGGTGATGCTGGAGAAGGACCCAGCAGGGAGAGAGGCAGCTCATCAGCTGGGGAAGGAAATCAGCGCAACACCAGGGATAAAGGGGGGCAGATGGGGGAATCGGCGAGAGGGCTCCAGGACTCCTCGCCGGACACCAGCGGGGAGAGCACGGGTCCTCCGCTACCCACACCCTCCCTGCGCAGAAGACTGTCGCGCAGGGAGAGTAGGAGGAGACTTGGTGTCAAACAGCTTTTATGATGGAAAAGGTTTAAGAAACGCCCACTGACGGATTCTGCTAGCGACTGAAACAGCCACGAAGTGAAGGGCTGTCCAGACAGAAATGGTTTAACCAGGCAACCTAGCTAGGAGTGGCGGCAACTTACGCACGAGCAACCCCTATTATTATTACAGGTGGGATGGATATTTTTGTTGTTGTTGGGTGATGTTTGTGGAGTAGCACTTTTAAAAATACTTTTTTGTTTTCCCCCCTTTTTAGTAATTTTTTATTGTGTATTGTCCCTGGTAAACCGCTTCGAGGTGCCTTTGTGTGAAGTGATACGTAAATTGCTAACTACAGTGGTAGTTCAGGTTACATATGCTTCAGGTTGCATACACTTCAGGTTACAAACTCCGCTAACCCAGAAATAGTGCTTCAGGTTAAGAACTTTGCTTCAGGATGAGAACAGAAATCGGGCTCTGGCGGTGCGGGCAGCAGCAGGAGGCCCCATTAGCTAAAGTGGTGCTTCAGGTTAAGAACAGTTTCAAGTTAAGTACGGACCTCCGGAACAAATTAAGTACTTTACCTGAGGTACCACTGTATAACACAAGCTTTTATAATGAACAGCCTGTTCCTTTAATGCATGCGCTGGGTGAGTCCAGGAAACCCATAAGGTAGCTGAGCTTCCACCTCAGTCAGAGGAAAGGTGGGGGAGTTTGCCAGTAGGATCAGGTGTGTGCTTGATCTTCTGTTCATTCCTGTTACCAGTGACCTGGAAAAGCTCAACGTGAAATGATGTTGTGTGCTGTGATAGCAAATGGTGTGGATTAAGCTGCGAGAGAGAAAGCCATGAGTGAGATCTCTCTTGTGGGGGGGGGGGGACAGTTTACAAGGGATGCCTGAGACTTCTGCCAACTCCCCTCCGGTGTTTTTAGTCGTGTCTCCTCTAAATGGAACATAGAACGTAAGAAGAGCGTGCTGGATCAGGCCTGTGGCCCATTTAGTCCAGCACCCTGTTCTCATGGTGGCCGACCAGATGCCTGTGAGAAATCCACAAGAAGGACTCAAGCATGAGCTCTTTCCCCTCCTGAGGCTTCTAGTTCCTGGTATTCAGAAGCATGACTGCCTCCAGCCATTAAGGCAGTGCATAGCCATCATGGTTGTGAGTCGAGGACACGCCACCCGTTTGAGGATAAGAAGGACGCAGTATATTAGGTTAATGGGCTAAAAAAGGCCATGACTTTATGTATTACAGCATGTGAGAGGTATTGGCTTAAGCATTGGATAAAACAACAGAGCATGACTCCACCCTCTCGGGGAGGGTTGAGTCTATCAAGGGTTAACCACCAGTAGATGCAAATACAACTGGAAGCTCGCCCTGATGTCACCGGGGGTCGTGCCATGGCCCTAGCCACCAGCAAGGGCGTTGGACAGGATCCACGACGAAATCCAGCAGCGCAATGAGAGGGCAATGCTGCCGCGGCTAAACCCCGCCCCCTTAGCTTATGCCCAATTGGTTGGTTGCCAGGGGGTGCGGCGCGGCAGCTGGGACAGCAGATGCAGGGGCCAGAACGCCCCCAGCCGACATGGGAAACTGCTCCCGCTCACAACTCCTCCCCTCTGGAAGAAGGAAAAGCTCTACTAGCCACTTCCATGAATTTGTCTAATCCTCTTTCAAAGCCATCCAAACCTTGGAAGGCTGCCATCTTGAGTGGAGAAGTGGTAGCAGAGGGACTACTGAACCCTTTCCCCCGATGACTGTTTTCCTGCTCCTGTTTTCCTCCTCCTCTCATCTCAACCCAGGTTCAATCTCACCTCCAAGCCATTATATAATCTGGGGGAAAGTAGCATTCATTGCAAAATAGCATTGCGGCCTGAAGTACCGTATTTTTCGCCCTATAGGACGCACCGGCCCATAGGACGCACCTAGTTTTTTGGGGGGGAAATCAAGGGGGAAAAATTATTTTCCTCCCCCAGGTTTGCGCAGCCATCCCCAAGCTATAAGAGGGAGATAGAGCGCTCCATCTCCCTCTTCTGCCTTCAGGGACAGCCTCTCTAGCCTCCGTGGGGCAGCAGCTTGCCCCGCTGTCCCCTGAGTTTGTGGAGCTGGCGGGGGGAGAAGCAAGCTTGCTTCTCTCCCCCCCCCCCCGCCAGCCTCCAGATCAGGTCGGGGAATAGCGGGGTGGCGGCACTCCGCCTCCCTGCTATCCCCCGAGCTTGTGGGGCTGGCAGGGGGAGAAGCAACAGTGCAAACAGTGGGACTTCCTTCTGAGAAGGAACAGTGAACAGTGAAGAGTGCAGACACTGGGACTTCCTTCTGAGAATCGCCGGCTTTTGTAAGACCCTGAGAGACAGGGTCATGAGGAAGCCTTAGTGGTAGCAAAGAGGATATTACACGAGGCTGTCCTTGGCTGCGTGTTACTGGAGAGACTGAGAATGTGTGGAGGCTGCCAGAAAGCCTTGGAAATGCGAGAGGGCTGGGTGAGTTAGCTGCCATGTGAAACCAAAGGGAATCTTCTCGAGGTTGCGAGAGAAGCTTGTCATTAATATAGTGTCCCCTTGTAAACACAATCTATGAAATCCTCCTTTTTGTGTCTGGGAAGATTTAACATTTTCGTTTGGCTGAGCAAACACCTCTCAGGTCCAAGTCTTGATTTAGAGCAAGCGAGGGCACTTGGAATTTGCTCATAATTTCACTTGGTTGAAATTCACAGATTGGAGAGTACATAAGCTGCAAATCGAGAACATAAGAAGAGCCTGCTGGGTCAAGCAGATGGCCCATCTAATCCTTCACCCTGCTCTTGCAGGGGCCAGCTAGATAGATGCCTGTGGGAGACCTGTAAACAGGGCCTGAGCGCAAAAGTGCTCTCCCCTCCTGTGGTTTCCAGCGATTGGAAACTGTCACGATCAAGAGATGTGTAGGGTCAGGTTTTGTAGGACATCTGTGTGAGATGCAGCTTCTAAAAAGAAGAAGGGGAAGCAGAGCACCCAGAGGTGCTCTTTTCTCACTGGACTCCCTTCTGCCCTTCTCCCCAGCTGCTCCTGAGGTTCAGAGAGGTGTCCAGCATGGGGTGGCATGTGTCTTTGGGACTCCGGCTCTGTATTGGTGGAACAGCTATCGGAGTTCCTTCCCTTTGCATGAGTGAAAGGGCGTTCCATTTATGAATATGGCTCTCTGAATTCCACCCGTAAAGTTCAGGCTATTCGTATGGATTAATTTCATTCTGATGGCGTTCGGTTCTAGTGACGCTCTTGCAGCAAGAGTTCCAGCAACTTGGGAGGCATTTATGTCCGGTCAACCTGACATAACCTGACATTCAGTGAGATTCCAAGTAGGGTGTGTGTGTGTGTGTTTTGGGGTTTTAATGATAGTGAGAAATAATCTAAACCACAAGACGGGAATGTGCTTTGCCCAGTTTGCCTCAATTGGTTTAAACTGGCCCTAGCCCTACCTGAAAAGTAAACGCAAGACCTCACCTATAAAAGACCTATATAAAAGGATGTCACATAGAGGAGGGAGAAAGGTTGTTTTCTGCTGCTCCAGAGAAGCGGACACGGAGCAATGGATCCAAACTACAAGAAAGAAGATTCCACCTAAACATTAGGAAGAACTTCCTGACAGTAAGAGCTGTTCGACAGTGGCATTTGCTGCCAAGGAGTGTGGTGGCGTCTCCTTCTTTGGAGGTCTTTAAGCAGAGGCTTGACAACCATATGTCAGGAGTGCTCTGATGGTGTTTCCTGCTTGGCAGGGGGTTGGACTCGATGGCCCTTGTGGTCTCTTCCAACTCTATGATTCTATGATTCTACCTCACCACAAGTACCGCAAATACTTTGTGGCTTAGGGCCCTCATATTTATGGGACCGCCTCTCCTGGTATGCCCTGCAGAGAACCTTAAGGTCCGACCTGGTGGAATGCTCTGTCCCATGAGACTAGGGCTCTACAGGATTTAACCTCCTTCCGGCAGGCCTGTAAGACACAGCTATTCCGCCTGGCCTTTAATTTGAATTCAGCCTGATCTTTTATTTCCCTTCTCTTTCCTCCCCCTCCCCTTTTATGAAGATTACCCACTCTGGGACCCCACAGCTAATTCTCCCCTGGCCTCCTCGCTGGCCCAGTCAGGACTAATTCAGCCAGCTAGCCCTGGGGATTATCTAATGCTTATTAGGTGGATTTCCCCTAAATTGATTTCTGAACTTTGAATTTTATTGTTATTCATGTTTTTACACTGTATTTTATGTTGCTTTTACAATGAAGTGTTTTAAATTTGTTGTTAGCCACCCTAAGCTTGGTTTTTTGAACCGGGAAGGGCAGGGTATAAATAAAAAAGTATTATTATTATTATTATGACAATCAAGCCCAACATGTGTTCGACATACCTGATGCAGTATATTAGATACAGCAGCATAAGTCTAAACGCTGAAAATGCATGGAAATGTATTGGAATTGTGCAGGAGGACATTGCTGCACATGCTATGTTAGGAAGAGATCTGATGGATTAGCCTGTAGTCCGTCTAGTCAAGCATCATTCCCCATAGCAAGCAACCAGATTCCGCAAGCAGTAACCTTCTCCTAGCTTTGCTCTGAGGCACATTGCTTCCGAATCTGGAGGTCCCAATAAGCCGTCATGGCTTGCAACCGTTGATATCTTTATCCTTCATGCGCTTCTCTCTTCCTCCTTTAAAGCCATGGAACTTTGCGGCCATCGCTGTCACTGCAGTAAATTCCAGCAATCAATTACACACTGTTACCTCCCTGCAGGTGGACTGTGCCTCTGGGAACCAAGGCAATGAGATGCAGTGCTTCCATATCAAAGGTGCACAAGGGATGTGTTCAGGTTTTTTCACCTGCCCTTAAGACCACAGGAAGCTCTCTTATAAGGACCATTGGTCCTTCTAGCTCAGGATGGTTGACACTGATTGGTAGCGGCTGTCCCACATTTCAGGCAGGGTTCTTGCTTTCTCTTGCCCTACCTGGAGCTATTGGGGATTGGACCCCGGGACCTTTTCTGTGCAAAGCATGTGTTCTATCCAACTGAGCTATGACTCTTGCATCTTCTTTTTCACCCTGGCCATGTATTTTCTGCTTTCTCAGCCCATGCCCTAAAACAGCAGATTTTGAAAAGACATTCCTGGGAATTGAAATTTATGGCCTCGTTAAAATATAATGAATTATAACTTTAATAGAGATTTTGGGCTTCTGGGATCATTAGAGCTACACACAACTCCCTGCTGGTTAATGTGTGTGTACAAATGCATTTGAAATGCTCAGTATTGAGGATGTGTGTTCATGTTTATAAGCAGCTCCTGCTCTTTCTAAATAGCACATAGAATTAGAATATTAATCAGACTGGTGGCTCCTTCCTTCATTTTGCTGAGGAAGTGTTCCATGGATTTCAAGTATTTTTCAAGTGGTCTTCACTCTTTGTGCTGTGAAGACTTGCTCAGCATAACTGGAAGGGAGGACTTGGAGTTTGTGTTTGTGTGAACATCACTGTCACAGGGTGTGGTTTAAATAGATTCAAATACAGTGGTACCCCGGGTTAGGAACTTAATTCGTTCCGGACGTCTGTTCTTAACCTGAAACTTTCTTAACCTGAAGCACCACTTTAGCTAATGAGGCCTCCTGCTGCCGCCGCGCCACAATTTCTGTTCTCATCCTGAAACAAAGTTCTTAACCCGAGGTACTATTTCTGGGTTACTGGAGTCTGTAACCTGAAGCGTCTGTAACCTGAAGCATATGTAACCTGAGGTACTACTGTACATTGCAGAAGTCGAATCTATACGATCCATATTTTTCAACCATCACCTGCTCAACATAGGTTATTTTCCGCCTTTCTTTCAGATTAACACATAACTAATCTTATTGTTTCCATTACAAAACTCTGCAACATCTAGATAGCTGTTCTTCAACCTTCAGTCCCCAGTATGTTGTTGGACTCCAGTACTCATCATCCCCAATAAAGGGTCAAGGATGATGGTCATTGTAGTCCCAACAGCATCTGGGGACCCAAGGCTGAAGAACACTTCTGTAATTCAGTTGTTTCTCTGCTCTTTCTCCAGTGGAGATATGCTTTTCTTAAAAGTACATGTTCGTTTTCTGTTTAGTGTGTTCAGGACACAACAAAGTGTGTAAAACTATGTAAACAGAGGTCTGGGAACATGTGGCCTTCCAGATGTTGTTGGACTGTAACTGCGGCTTATCCAATGAAGGAAGGGGCATTGTCTCAGGTCAATGATACATTCAAGACACATGAGCGCACATGAGCGCATTCAGTGCCCTACACTAACGCTGAGTAGGGCCGGGGGGCTGCGGGAGTCTGAGAAGAGCCCAGAGGGCCAGATAGAGAGGTCTGGAGCCACCCCTCTGCTCTTATGGGTGGGTGGAGATTGTTACCTGCTGGATTTTGCTGCTCACATGTTGCTCAGCGCCCAGCCTGTCTAATATATATCTATTGCTGGTCATTTGGCAGTCCTGTTGCCTTGCTTTCCTCATTAGAAGGAACATGAGGATAGAAATGGATGCTTGTCATGATCTGGCTCTGCTCAAAGCAATGTCGGGAGATAAATGTCAGAACCCCGGGGATGCAACCTGTCTGCTTGTTTGACGGGAATTGCCACCGGGGTGTCAGGTCTTCTGTTGCAGATACAGGAAGAAATTGAATTTTTCAAAATTGAATTGTAGGATCTTTCCAAGCAGCTTGTACACATTTAAAAACCATTAGGTGGCTTCAAAAGCAGTAGCTAGGTCTGGAGCAGTTTGAGACTCAGGGCTTTCCATAAACATCACTTTGACAGTGAACTCAGGTGGTGTGAGAGATTGTGCCTAAATCTTCTCCAAAGCTATTCTACAATAATTACCTGATTTTTTGTTTTAACCTTTTTTATATGGCTTTTATTGTATTGTTTTAGGTACAGTTGTGAGCCAACTGTATTTTCCTTATGAATTAGTGCTATACAATTAAGATTTAATTAGTTAAACTGAGAAACAAGAGAGACATTTCCTTATGCTTGGGGAAAACCCAACATTTGCAAAGTCACAAATGGTAGGACTGCAGTGGAATATCCCGGATGAGAGCACAGCTTCACGATAGAAACATTTCTGTTAGAAGGTGAGACTACACAGCAACATTTCGTTGCAGTCTTCACATGTAAGGGTTTTGGGTTTTTTTAAATGCTGAACATCTCAAGGGCAAAGTTTCCCTATTAAAAATAAAATAAAATAGCTCTTCTGCACTTTCCTTATGGCGCCCTGCTGTGGAATCTTACATCAAACACTTGTCTTCCTTGAGCAAGAACAGCTGCCCTTTGCAAGAGGATTTAATTGGCAGATGCAACCAAAAAGAGGACTATGCCTTTTGTCTAACAATCCAAGGGGGATTTTATATTTAAAGGGGGCGGGGGGCTAAAGCGTTTCTTGTAATATTTGTATTGCTGCTTTTTTATTTATCTGGTTATATTTCAATTCTTCTGCTAAATCGTTAGTAGACCAGGCAATTGTTTTGATAATGCAGCATTTCTGAGAGATTGATTGATGTGCTGACACAGTGCATGGACACTGGATTTGTAAAATAGAGAGAGAGAGAGAGAGAGAGAGAGAGAGAGCGAGAGAGAGAGAGAGAGAGAGAGAGAGAGAGAGAGAGAGAGAGAGAGAGAAAGTATTATTTGGAATATCTTCCTGTTCTTTAGAATAAGAAATGTTTGATGTGGCAGCCTTGCATTGGAGATTCTTGATCATGATGGATACCATTTATGGGATCATGTCTAAATCTTAAGACATTTGTACGACTGGAAAACGTGTATAAGTGAATAGATTTGGTCCCCAAAGAGAACACTCGTTACTTCCTGGTTTTCTTCAACAGACCAGGAGTCACTTGGGATAGGGCCCCAAGCGGCAGGAAGGCGCCCATGGAGCTGTCTTAAACTTGGTCGGATTATTTGTGCGCTCTCAATTAGCGGGGTCTTTCCCATTGGCTGCTACCCAGTCCTTTCAACAGGAGATGTTTAAAAATTTAACCTGGGGCCTTCTGCCTTGCAGGTGGGCAATCAGTGACCCTGGGACCACATGCAGCCCAACCACATTTTATGCTGCCCCTGCTGCCTCTTGAACTTGCAGGGTTCAAATCCCCACTTGGCCAGGAAGCTCACTCAGTGACCTTGGGCCTGTCCTGACCTCTCAGCCTAACCTACTTCACAGAGTTGTTGTTGGGATTAAATAAGGAGGGGAGAGCCATGTACACCCCCTTAAGCTCCTTGGATAAAAAGGTGGGATTTAAAAACTAAAGCACTCGATTCCACTTCCATCATAGGGCTTGCCTTCTTCTTTGTTCCCTCCTTATTCCCCCCCCCCCGCCTTTTTGAAGAGTGTGTTTCCTTGCTTCAGAAAAATTGGGAGAGGACAGGAATTTATCAGGTGAAAATGCATCTCTGTCCCTCTAAATCAGGGGTCAGCAAACATTTTCAGCAGGGGGCCGGTCCACTGTCCCTCAGACCTTGTGCGGGGCTGGACTATATTTTGAAAAAATAAATAAATGAACGAATTCTCATGCCCCACAAATAACCCAGAGATGTGTTTTAAATAAAAGCACACATTCTGCTCATGTAAAAACACCAGGCAGGCCCCACAAATAACCCAGAGATACATTTTAAATAAAAGCACACATTCTACTCATGTAAAAACACGCTGATTCCTGGACTGTCCACGAGCCGAATTGAGAAGGCGATTGGGCCGGATCCGGCCCCCAGGCCTTTGCCTACCCAGTTTGCCTACCCATTCTCTAAATCACATGAGTCTTTTTGGAGCTAACTTCTCATTGCAATGGTGGCGGCGGCGGAGATGGAGGTTACATTTCAGAAGGAAACCATTTTAGAATAAGCACAGTGTGCCCACCAGCCAAAGCTTGGCATTTACAGCACCCATAAAGATGAAATGCATATGCTAAGCCCAGGCAAATTGGTGGCGGCAGCCGCAGCTCCCTACCCAATAATATATTTCCGACGCGGGCCTCTCGCCCAAACAGGTTGCTTATCCCTTCTTTGGGAACGGCAGTATCTGGCTGCAACATAAACATTTCATCGCTTTTTGCATGGCTCTCTCCCTCCAGCTCCCATCCTGGCAGGCGGGCGTGTTACACAGCGCTAGGTTATGGAGCATGGCTGAATGGGGAAACAGCTGGCACTCGGCTGCATGTCACTGAAGGGAGTAAGTGTGTGGGAAAAGAGAGGCTGTAGAAATGAAAATTGGAAATTAGTTTCTCCAATTACGTTTGCCTAAGGTTCAGCCGTACTCGCTGATCTAGGACCCATGCAGTGTGACTAAGAACTCTATCGAATGGATTATTTAAAAATCATCTTTCCCCCACTGCATATGAAAGTTGCTGTTTTCTAAGCTGTTATTGTGAGCCGTCCGAGTTTGCAGAGGCAGGGGGAGCTGGCGTACGTGCCTGGATTCAGCACTTGTTTCGCAAGGCAAGCCTACCATTTCTTCTCAGAAGCAAGGCCCGTTAGGTTCAGTGGGGCTTACTCCCAGTAAGTGGGTCCGTAGGATTGTGGTCCTGGTCAGGGCCAGCTTACTCATAGGCGCTAGGGGTGCGGGGCACCCGGGCGCCGGGCTCTCAGGGGCGCCAGGCCAAGAGTCTGGGGCCCAAGAGTTGAGTCCAGGGAAGAGCCCGCCCCTCAGTTGGAGCGCTGTGTTGGGCTCTTCTGCTGCGGGCGGCTCTGTGCCACGGGTTCGGGGGCAAACGAGACAACGAGACCCTTAGGCAGCCGGCCAGCTCCACCCTCCTGCGCGCCTGGAACTGGGCAACCGGGGAGGGGGGCTCTGGGCGGATCTTTGCACCCTGGCGCCGCTTAAGACAGTCCTGGTCCTGGTGATGGAACCATCATTGCAGGCTAACCACATGGGCTAACAGAGTGGTTTTCAAAGTTTCTGTCCATGCAGGAGACACTCACCACACAGGTTATTGGCTGAGGAGCTCCTGTTTGTCCACTAAGACATCTTGCGAGACAGGCGTCAGACTTGCAGGATCCAGGGCTGTAAGTTTGAGGGAGCCTGTGACATAGACTGTATTTAGGCAATGTATTATCCCATTTCCATTTTTAGAAACTCAGATATATAAGCTAGGCACCATATTGCTCCTTAAACCAAGGTTGCAGTCACCAAAACTGAATGTCTAGTTGCCATTTTGGGGCAAGACGGCTCCAAAGCCTTATTTTTCAAATGATGGACTGGCTGTGATTGATTCTCAGTTAAATGTCTGGCTAGTTCAGATGATAACCTTGAGCTAAGTTAAGAACTCTTAGAACTGAAAGAAGAAAAGTCGCTTGATCCAGAGACTGTCCACATTGGCCTATTCTGACCTCTTTTTCTTAATGGTGACTGCTCCTTCTCAGGCTGCACAGAAAAAGCAATTTGTTTCCAGAAATGCATTCCTATTCTGCAAATAAAATATAATGGATAGAATTCTACAAGATGGGGTATTAGTGTGTGAAAATAGTTCAGATTCAATGATCCCCAGACGGTGGAGGCGTCAGGTGCCAAGTTGGCACCCAGGCATCTTCACTTGGTCTCAAGTGGTCAAAAGCCAGTTACAAAATGCTCCTGGCACCTGGCTAATTTCGAACACTGCCCTGTGTCCAGATATTTCCTTACCCACTATATTTTCTGTGTTTTATGCAACCTTTCTAAAAGACTCTTCTGGAAACCTAGCAGAAGTGTAGTGCCCATTTCTCTGCGACAGAATTTGGGGCGGTATTCTGACATACTTTCCCGCTGGTGCCATGGGCAAATAATGGAGAAAACAGAAGCACACATGAGCATAAGGGGTGGTGACATATGCATAGTTGCATCACATCATGCCCGCTTGTGTGAATGAAATTCAGCATGACATGGAGGTATCAAAAAGCTACAGTTCCATAACCCAACAGGAAATGAAGTATAAAAGGAAAGTTTGAAACTGGAACTGAAGTGAAAGCCAAGCAGGGAAACCTATTTGTACAACGGTAAAATGCACATACATGGCTCCACCCACTTTTGGTCTTGACCCTGCCCACCACTGGGTTGTGGCCTCTGGAAGGTTGCCTCGAAGGGAATGTGGCCCTTGGGCTGAAAACTGCCCTGCTCCCCTGTATTAATGTCATTTGTTTGAACCCTGGTATGTACCGTATTTTTCGCCCTATAGGGCGCACCGGCCCATAGGGCGCACCTAGTTTTTTTTTTGGGGGGGGGGATAAAGAGAAAAATGTTATTTCTCCCCCAGGCGTGGGGCTGGGGTGGGGGAAGCCTGAGCCCCCAGAACAGGCTGCTATCCGCAAGCCTGGGGAGCCCGCGGGAACTCCCGCTGGGCTCCCAGGGCTTGCGGATAGCTTCCTGAAGCCTGGAGAGTGAGAGGGGTCGGTGCGCACCAACGCCTCTCGCTCTCCAGGCTTCAGTGAAAGCCTGGATTTGCCCCATAGGACGCACACACATTTGCCCTTCATTTTTGGAGGGGGAAAAGTGCGTCCTATAGGGCGAAAAATACGTTAATTGGTAGCAGGGGGCCTTTTTAGTGGGTGCCTATATCTGGGAAAGTGTGCTCATATAATTTGAAGTCAAAACGGGATAAAGAGGAAAGAAGTGCTTTTAATGAACAGGCATTGCAGAATTGGAATGCCTGCTGCTCATACGAAAAATAGGGGAAAAACCCCTCTTGGAAAGTAGGTCACATTGTAAAAATGAGTTAGGCCTTGCTTCACATTTTATTGACTCTCTACTAGTTTTTCATCCAGATTGGCTTATAGTTAGCAAAAGAGTGTTTTGTCTTTTTTTGTGGTTGGTTTAAATAAAAGGTGGGTTGGAAAAGAAGCTCTTTTTTATTTGCTCTAGTTAGAGTTTCCTATTTCGAGTAATCGGAGTTTGGATTTGATATCCCGCCTTTCACTCCCTTTAAGGAGTCTCAAAGCGGCTAACATTCTCCTTTCCCTTCCTCCCCCACAACAAACACTCTGTGAGGTGAGTGAGGCTGAGAGACTTCAGAGAAGTGTGACTGGCCCAAGGTCACCCAGCAGCTGCATGTGGAGGAGCGGGGAAGCGAACCCAGTTCCCCAGATTACGAGACTACCGCTCTTAACCACTACACCACACTGGCTCTCTTGTAATGGATACCATTTTTCTTTTTCACTTTCTTTCAGTTTGGGGTTTTTCCACCATTCATTATAAATACTGCTTGAACTGCAGCCGTGAGCCTCAAATATATTCTGCGAAGGGCAAAATTCGCTCTTAGGGTTGCACATGAGGATTGTGAACAACACAGAATCCTCAAAATATAAATCCTGAAAGCACTTGCTGGTAGTTGATGATATTTGGACTATTTGTAAGTGCTCTCAGAATGATATATTAATTTATAGGTTTCATCTTCTGTTCTGGGGAACTCTGCGGTTCCTTACAAGTTCTCAACACTTCCTCAATGGAAAGATTAGTAATGATACACTAACTCCATGAAAGACAGTTTGCTCAACACTATCAGTCGACTTGTGCATTATGCAGGTGCGTGAGAGCATTGGATATGTTCACCTGTGAGGTTTATAAGGGGTGATGATGATGCCCAAGAGGTTTAGTTAATAGTCAGCATAAACTGACTTGTCATTCTTAGTTGCCAGATAAGGACTGATCAGAGAATTTATGCCAACCCATAATTTATGAAGGTCCCATTGCCAAACCATTATCTCTCATCGTTTGAGCGTGTCAGTAACTTAAACTAACTGGAGAGCCAATTGTGTGGCAAACGTGTCCTCAGAGTAAGACCAGAATAGACATTTCTAATGAATTTGTGCATTTCTGCACAAGAAGTACCGTATTTTTCTGTCTATAAGATGCCCCCCTATTTGGGGGGACTCCAGCTTAAGCAAAAATCGTGTATTTTTCTATCCGTGTATAAGACGCCCCCAATTTTTTGACATTATATTTAAGGAAAAAAACTAGTCTTATACACAGAAAAATGCGGTATATAATGACCAGAACAAAGGATATCTGATAGCGGCTGTCTTTGAGAGAGTGCTCTTGAAGACTGTTGCTTCAAAGGAGTGAAGTTTAGTCATTAACCACCAATATATAATATGTTTGGAATAGGAACAAATTACTATTAGAGGGTTTTGAATATAAGATATATAGTACCTCAAGAGAACTTTGCTATAAAGGTAGGAGTAATGGAAGAGCATTGCGTGAATCATAAGGAGCAAAAGGAAAGATTTTGAGCTGTGACCATTAGCTGGAACAAACTACCTAGACATGCATATTTTGGAACGGCATCATGTGTGGAAGTTTTTATCCAGTGGCGTGTGAGGTTATGTGCATAACTTACCTGTCTGTAGTAAACAGGCAAGAGGAAAGCATTGAGTTTCTGGCCATTATCCAGTTCAGTTTTTGAAAACTCTGTGTATTTGTGTGCTTGAGCCTTAGCCAAAGTTATTTGGCCCTAGAAAGATCATTACATAATATGATTGATGAAAGATCAGTTGAGAAATCATAACAAGAACAAGAGTTCTCCCTTCTCTTTTTTATTTTTGGAATATAAAATTTATTTTATTAATCCTTGGTGAGGGCGGTGGACAAGCTGTATAAATCAAAATAAGAGAATAAAACAACATGCTGTAAACGGAAAATCTGATAAAGCTAAGGGGAAACTGATTGATTCCTATGGATTAAATGTTTCTGGCTCTTAGCCATGTGCTTAAGAATGATGCAGAGTTTTCAAAGAATGCCTAACTCCTATTACACCCTGCATAGAACAGTTGTACATTTTTGCTTTATCTTCTGAAAGGCACATGATCCACTGCAAGTCAGTGATAGTGTCCCACAGAATGCATGTGTAAGTTGGGTCTTTGGCCTAGTAGCAGCTGCAGCTAATATAGATGTTAAAAGTTAAAATGCTGTACATATTATCAGGGAATCGCAGATTTTGACTGACTGACAATCAGGTTTAGGGTTGCCATTTTTCAAAGTGAAAATCCAGACACAAAAGTTTTTTCCTTGCAAAATCTCCCAAAACACTGTCGAATCATGAATATGTCTGGGAAATTCCAGGTGTATGGAAGCCCTAATCAACTTTTATTTTCCATGTCCGTTGCCCCACTCTCCCCTCTGACTTTGTCCTCGTCTTCATGAAGAGCATCTCCATTGTTGTTGCTCTTTCTGTTCTCATTTGTGGTACTTTGCTGTGCCACATACACAAAGGTATTGTGACCAAGGCTTGGACAGCCATGTGCCCATGAGCATTATGGGTACTGCAGCTCTTTCTCCTGCCCTGCCAAAAGATACCTACCATATGATGTCTTATATTACCATTAACTGAAATATCCCCTTCATGGATCACTGCCTTGCCGTGGTGAAGGGGCATGAATAACTCAGAAAAGCTATGAGCTATGCCGTGCAGGGCCACCCAAGATGGACAGGTCATAGTGGAGAGTTTTGACCAAATGTGATCCACCTGGAGCAGGAACCGGCAAGCCACTCCAGTATCCCTGCCAACAAAACTCCATATGGTGCTGGAGGAGACTCTTGAGAGTCCCATGGACTGCAAGAAGATCAAACCGATCCATTCTGAAGGAAATCAGCCCTGAGTGCTCACTGGAAGGACAGATCCTGAAGCTGAGGCTCCAATACTTTGGCCACTTCATGAGAAGAGAAGACTGCCTAGAAAAGACCCTGATGTTGGGAAAGATGGAGGGCACAAGGAGAAGGGGACGACAGAGGACGAGATGGTTGGATAGTGTTCTTGAAGGTACCAGCATGAGTTTGACCAAACTGCGGGAGGCAGTGGAAGACAGGAGTGCCTGGTGTGCTCTGGTCCATGGGGTCACGAAGAGTCAGACACGACTAAACAACTAAACAACAACAACTTCTCCCTGGTGACAACTACTTCTCCTTCTTCTTCTTCTTCTCCTCCTCCTCCTCCTCCTCCTCCTCCTCCTCCTCCTCCTTCTTCTTCTTCGAGCACTCATAGCCAAGTAAGACTGTCTTCCATAAACACGGTTTTAACAATGAGTCTGTAAGTGACTGTGGAGGCCTATTCTGGATCCACAGTAGGGGCATAGGTTTCTGGGCGGGAGTTGATCTTCCTGGCTTAGGGAAGGAGGTGCGATTACTCACAAGCACGCCATGACACGTGCAGTCTCTCCCCCCCCCCCCAAATCACCATTGCAAGCTGTCTGGCTCCAACTTTTCCCCTATGAAAAAATTCGCCGCCCTCCACTGTGTTTCAGTCTTGACATGATCAAACCATTCTCCTTCCCTCCTCTCCCTCCTCTCCCCTCTCTCTCACACACATTGCAAGCTGGACTTCAGTTCAATACTAATGGCGGAGTCTATATGACAGAAAGATGGTGTATAGATTTAGCTGACGAATAAGAAAGAAAATACAGTGGTGCCTCGCAAGATGAAATTAATCCGTTCCGCGAGTCTCTTCGTCTTGCGGTTTTTTCGTCTTGTGAAGCACGGCTATTAGCGGCTTAGCGGCTTTAAGAAAAAGGAAACAAACTCGCAAGAACTCGCAAGATGTTTCGTCTTGCGAAGCAAGCCCATAGGGAAATTCGTCTTGTGGAACGACTCAAAAAACGGAAAACTCTTTCGTCTTGCGCGTTTTTCGTCTTGCGAGGCATTCGTCTTGCGAGGTACCACTGTAAATGAAAAACTGCTGCTGTTATAAAGGGTTTTATAGCACAACAGTTCCTTTTATTTAAGTGGTCTTTATGTGGCTGCAGTAGTACGATTCATTTAAATTACGCACTTAATTTTAAAAGGTAATTCTGGAAAATGGTATAAACAGACAAAGCAAAATGATGGAAGGAGGTTGTTCGATAGGCACGGACTGTCTTGCGCTCTGTATGTGTCAGGATTGTATCCAGCTTCTCATACATACTCTTAGAAGCAAAATGAAACTGCAAGTAGTTCAGGAGGAAAAGGGATCCTGAATTAGTTGCTGCTTTTGGAGGGATGGCCAAGAAGACTAAATCAGAACTTTCCCCTCTTTTAAAGTGTCCGCCCCTCCATTAAAAAGAGAAAATAAAACTGCAGAGAACTGAATGTGTAAAAAGAAGAAAGAAGTTTATGGAACCAGTAAGAATGTCATTTTGTATTTCCATTAAGGGATTGTATACATTTGTAAAACATGCCAAATGTTTTACGGTTGCAGACTGCCTCGCCAGAGTGGATGCTCTGGTTATCTCTCGCTTGGACTACTGCAATGTGCTCTATGTGGGCTACCTTTGAAGGTGACCCGGAAACTACAACTAATTCAGAATGCGGCAGCTAGACTGGTGACTGGGAGCGGCCGCCAAGACCGTATAGCACTGGTCTTGAAAGACTTACACTGGCTCCCCAGTATGTTTCTGAGCACAATTCAAAGGGTTGGTGCCTTGGCCCAGTATACCTGAAGGAGCGTCTCCACCCCCATCGTTCTGCCCAGACACTGAGGTCCAGCACCGAGGGCCTTCTGGCAGTTCCCTCACTGCGAGAAGCCACGTTACAGGGAACCAGGCAGAGGGCCTTCTCGGTAGTGGCGCCTTCCCTGTGGAACGCCCTCCCTCCAGATGTCAAAGAGAAAAACAACTACCAGACTTTTAGAAGACATCTGAAGGCAGCCCTGTTCAGGGAAGTTTTTAATGTGTGACATTTTAATGTATTTATAATCTTTGTTGGAAGCCGCCCAGAGTGGCTGGGGAAACCCAGCCAGATGGGCGGGGTATAAATAATAAATCATTATTATTATTATTTGGGTAAAGTGTTTTGAATCTGGGACTCAAAGGGCTTTTAAAAAGGTCAGGTAAAGCACCACATCCAGTCTGGTTTGAGCCTATTAAGGATCAAAACCTGCTTGTAGTATTAAGCATATTTTAAATTAGTAGGCTAAATATATCCCCGGGCATCAGAGAGGCAAACTCTTCCATTTTGCCTCCCCTAATAAATCAAACAGTATTCAGACATAAATCTGTGTGCCTGTAGAACTCCGCACAGAAAGAAAGAGGTGTTTTTTTAAAAAAGTTCTTCACTCAACGACTGTTAAATGCAATCCTGTGTTAGAGGGTGTCATCCCAGGGAGAATGGAATGTGCAGAATGATAAATAATTCTCGGAATGAAATTGCCTGCATTCAAGACGGGACGCAATAAATCAAAGCCATTATCTGAGAGAGCTTCGCCAGGTGGACCCGTGGAAAGAAAAGGAATACGCATGTTCAGCATCTGAAGCACATTTGAGATTATTCTTTGCGGGGGTTGATTAGCCTCTTTTGGGGCTGATCAGTGGTGATTAGGCACATATATATTTTAAATCTGCCTTGAAATTATTGAAATATATGTTGATTCATTATCCTGTTCTAACAGGTAGGTGATAGTAAGCTTGAGTATTATGGTTTTTGCCGGTGTGTATGCTCATGTTAAGAGGCTCAGTAAATGGCAATCACACAATCTTTATAACACCATGGGATATGCAGAGGCTTTTGAATACGTGCACAGGTGTTAGCATTCAAATCTGGTTTGTATTGTATTTGCTGGCTATCGGGTCCTTTATGTTTAATTCGCGATATCACCCTTTGAAAGTGTCACATGCCACTCTGTTACACCTCTGTAGCATGGGTGGGTGGGGGCTCAGGTTCATAGCTGTCAACTTACAGATTTGAAAATAAGGGACCAGCAGCCTCGAAAATAAGGGATCAGCAGCCAAAATAAGGGATTTTCCCAGCACAGGTATGTTGGACTTCTGAGCCCCTACAAGCCAAAGGCAGAAAGCCAAACGAAGCCTCAAGTGGTGGTTCCCACAGCGCAGCAACCCGGCAAAGGGGATGCAGCAAGGAAAACCACTGTCTCCTCTCTGCTGGGAAGCGCTGAGCAAAGGCGAGTCCCCAGGCAATGCGGCTGATTTGATCGGCACAAGGCATGCAAGCTCCACCCCCCATCATTCTTACTCCTTATTGGGTGATCAGCGCAGCCAAGCAACACAGTTGGAGCCTCCCTCCTCCCTGGCTGGCAGGCAGGGAGGGAGAGGAGCTGCTTCCTTTGAAACCCGGGAAATTTAAGGGACATCATCAATCCGGGACAGCAGCGGGACACAGCGCTGGGATAAGGGACTTTCCTGCCAAATAAGGGACGGTTGACAGCTATGCACAGGTTGCTAAACTACATCTCCCTTCATCCTGTGCACAAAGTGGTTTGTGTGTCTGACCCTGTATATGTGAAGGAGGCTGAGAAAGATTTGACTAGCCCCAAGTGTCCCAGTTAACTTTGGGATAAGCAGGTTATTTATTCCAGACCCCTCACACCCAAATCGAGCACTGCAGACCTATGGAAAACAGCCACCCTGCCTTATTAGCATGGGAACTATTTCCCTGTGCTGCCAGGCTCCACAATGGCAGCGGTGTGTGGATATTTTAGCAGTCTGACTGAGGCCAATCACATGGATATCATAGAATTATAGAGCTGGAAGGTGTTAGGATATTGTTCCGTTCTACCTTTAGACCAGGCATGTGGAGTTGTTGTATGTCACATGCCTGTTTACTTCCAGCACAGTCTGCTGGGAACCGTTGTATATAGCTTTTGCCTATGCTGTTTGCTTGGACACGAAGGGAAGCAGACATGTTTTGCCTTTGTCCTGATGCTGAATAAAATGTTTGTAAATACGCTTACATATGCCTCTGTCCGCCCTTCTGTTGCAAAGAGTTCTTATCTCTGCTGGCTTGCGCGCTCAGTCTCTAAAGGTCTCTGAGGCTTGAGTTGCAGTTTTGATCCTGTTCTGAGAACCGGAGTTTGTCCAGCTGGGGACCAGTGGGCTGGAGCCAGCTGGGGGCCTGCCAATTGCCCCTGTCTCCCCGGATGCATCCCAACAGAAGGGACCCCAATGTCCAACCCCATGCACTGCAGGAATCTCAACTAAAGCATCCATAACAGACGGCCACCCAACCTTTTCTTGAAAGTCTCCAAGGAAGGAGTGTCCACCACTTCTCGTGGGAGCCTGTTCCACTTAATGTCAGACAGTTCTTCGTGGTGTTTAGTTGGCACCTCCTTCATTGTAACCTGAAGCCAATGGTTCGGGTCCTACCCTCCAGAGCAGGAGAAAAAAAACTACACTACACTACACATTTACAGCAGTAGCATACTACTTCACATGGTTATGGTGCTGAGAGTGGTCAGGAAACCCCAGCTCCTCTCACAAAGCTCCTAGGAAAATAGATTGATTGCTAAACCGCTTTTGAGATTTTGTTAGCTCCGTAAGGGGAATGGGGAGTCTCCTAGCAACTCTCAGCATCCTGAGCAAACTACCCTCTCTGAATTTCTTTGGAGGGAGCCATGCCTGTTTAAAGTGGTGTGATACTGCTTTAAATGTATAGTGCAGATGTTTCTCCCATGTCAACATGGGGTGTGTGTGTGTTTTTCCGTCAAACGAAAACACCCTTCCAGGTGTTCTTTAACTAGCAAGAAAGATGGGATTTATTTATTTTTTAAGCCAGGAAAAATAAGGAGGGAGTTAACATAAAGGGCAGAACTCAGGTCTGATGGTAGAATGAAGCAACGTCAGGAGGCATTGGGGACTGCATAAACTGAAGTTGTGCGTATGTGCTTGCGCGTGTGCATGCAGCCCATTGCGCTTCATACCACTGACGACCCAAAGGGACCATTATTAAAAATAAATCACTGCCTTGCTTTCCTACATGGGTGCAGGTGAAACCATGCCTTCTGTGTCTGTAATCTTTTATTTGCCATTGCAATGAAGGGCTTCAAAATACCTTATTGGCTCCTGAAATTTCATCACTTATAGCCAATTATACGGATGCTACTCTTCGGCGGAGTTGCATAATCCCTTACAGTAATAGCCCCTTTCGCTGATTGCTCCCCTGCCTGGATGTAAATGAGAAACACTGCATAGATCAACTGGAGCTGTAATCCAGGTCTGTGAAGTGGAACTGGGTCAGTGATTAGCATTTGATATATACAGGTCAGCGATTATTGGAGCCAGTGTGTCAGCTATGTTATCGGCCTCCCATTGGTATGCCTCTGAAGCTGAGGAAAAGAACCCCTGGCTATATGGGCACATAGCTTTTCTTTTCTTTCTTATTTTTGGAGATGGGGAAATGTTCCAAGTGTAGCTAGCTTGAAGCATATAACATGGCACTTAAGAAAGGGTCAAAGGAAGATGTGCCTAGGGTGTTTTTCACTTTGACAAAAGCCCAGTGTGAATCTTTGTCCTTAGCTGATAAAAAAAATGGGTCGGCAGAACCACTGCATGGATAGTTTATTAGGATCAAAGTGAATGGAGCAAACCTCACAGTTGTGGGAAGCTGTGTATTTGCACATGGGGTTGAGTGATGTGGTTGAGCATGGGCATTACGTTGCCTTCAGCTCACTTTTACTCTGGTTAGACCCATTGAAATTAATGGACGTGGTGAGCTTGGACCTATTATTTTCCAGGGGTCTACTCTGAATAAAAGTTAATTGGCTGCAACCCATTGCTATGTAGTGTTGGAGCTCCTGGAAGGCTTTTCATCCTAGCTTCCCATAAGCCGTAGGCCTAGGTTTCCAGATGTTGTTGGACTCTCATCTGCTCTGGTCAGCATGACCCCTAGTCAGGGATGAGGAGAGTGCCATTGTTTGTTTACTGCATTTATATACAGACACACCTCAGGTTAAAGTAGCTTCAAGTTAAGTATTTTCAGGTTGCGCTCCGCGGCGACCCGGAAGTAACAGAGCACGTTACTTCCGGGTTTCGCCGCTTGCGCATGCACAGATGCTCAAAATGACATTACGTGCATGTGCGAAAGCGGCGAAACGTGACCCATGCACGCGCAGACGCGTGTTACGTTTACTTCAGGATGCGAACGGGGCTCTGGAACGGATCCCGTTCGTATCCAGAGGTACCACAGTACAGTGGTACCACTAGTTACGGACTTAATTCTTTCCAGAGGTCCGTTCTTAACCTGAAACTGTTCTTAACTAGAGGCATGCTTTCGCTAATGGGGCCTCTTGCTGCTACTGCACCAGCGGCATACGATTTCCATTCTCATACTGAGGAAAAGTTCTTAACTCAAGGTAACTCTTCCAGGTTAGTGGAGTTTGTAACCTGAAGCATTTGTAACCTGAGGCGTTTGTAACTCGAGGTACCACTGTATTGCCTTTCTGTCCAAAGTGGTTTACAATTCTTAAAACACTGAAGCAAGTAAACGATATACAATGTAAATTTGTCAGGGGAGCACAGTTCAACTGGAACCGGCTCTGTTGTCTTTGCCTCCTTTCCTCCCTCTCTCCTCCTTCTCCAGCAACATATAGAGGGCCATAGGTTTCCCATCTGTGCCTCAGGCATAATTTGTATTGACCACTGAACTTTTGTTTTATCTCCCCCCATCCTCCACCCTACATGTGAAAGACATTGCCTTTTCATCTTGCACCTTGCCCTTAGTATAGGAAGCTGATGCATGCACTGAGTCAGACCCTTGGTTTATCCAACTCAGTGTTGTCTGGTCAGGTGAGAAGCAACTCACTATAGTCTCATCCAGGGTTCTTTCCCAGTCCTCATGCTCATTTAGCTAGAGAAACTGAGCCTGAGAGATTCTGCTTGTGGTCTTCCACTGTTAGTCTTAGGCCCCTCTTTGCCCCATTTTAGCAAGGATATTCATTCTGGTCCAAAATTTACTTTATTGGTCTTTCTGCTGGTTCCTGGGTTTCTGGGCAGGTGGCCTTTCCATTTGATGTGCAAGTTGTGTGTGTGTGTGTTCAGGTACATGCCCACAATCCATACTCCATGCTTCTGTAAACCAAATTCCTCTGCCTGAATAAATCATGCAAACTCTAAGTAAAAAAATTAACACATGTTGACCTAGTTCTGCTTCTTCTGCCGAAGGATATGGGCAAAGAGCAGTGAGAAGCTCTGGAACCCTACTCTTTTTTTGGAAATTTGAGTCCCGTACAACCTCAGCCCCTTTTTGGATTATGGGATTTCATCAGACATTCCTCACAAATTTTTCAAGGCTACAGTGGTGCCTCGCAAGACGAAATTAATTCGTTCCGCAAGTTTTTTCTTCTTGCGAGTTTTTCGTCTTGCGAAGCACGGTTTCCCATAGGAATGCATTGAAGCAAGGGGCGGAGGGGAGAAGATCGCTTCTCCCCGTTGCCGCCCCTTGGTTCAAAAGGGGTCCGGGGACAGAGCCAACTCAAGCCATTAGTCTGCCCAGCTCAGTATTGTTGATGCTGACAGGTCTACCTGGATGTGCCATGAGGATTGAACCTCGGACCTTGGGCATGCAAAGCATGTTCTCAAAGCTACTGCTGATTCTTGATGCTTGTAAGACACCTACAAATAGGACGCAAAGGCAGTAGCTCGCTCCCATTGTTGCTCCTGAGCAACTGGTGTCCAAAAACATACTATCTTTGGAAGCTGGAGATTGTGCAAAGCCGTTGTGACTGCTAGCCATCGATAGACTTTTCTTGAGAGCCTTGAAAAATCGAGTTCATAGAAATAATAGAACTGCAGAGCTGGAAGGGAACCTGAGGATTGCAATGCAGGAACATGCAGTTGGTCCCATACAGGGATTGAACCTGCGACCCTTGGCCTTATCAGCACCACGCTCTAACCAACTGAGCTGGAGAAGGCAGAGTTCTGTGCCTGCGTTCAGTTTACCTGATTGGACAGAACCAAGAGCAATAATTCGAAAGTAGGTGGGCTAGGGACCTCCAACTAGCTGGTTGAGCACCAGGACTCTAGACCAGAGGTTCAGAGGGTAGGGGTGGGTGGCTTTCCCTAGGAATGAGTTGCCCAGGCTGAAGACCAGGGTTGTCCCTCCCACCACCTGACTTCCAAGAAGAAGGTGGAAGAAAAAGGATTGCTTTGTGGAGCCAGTGCTAAAATTTATTACTGTTGTTCTGTGTGTGTGTGTGTGTCACTAAAGCCCATGTCTAGAGTTCGTGCCTAGCCTTAAGGAGGGCTCATTTGCATCCACTAGCTACGCAGTATGGAATAGTCGTGGTAGGTGTGGGTTTGTGATATCGCTCAGCTGCTGCAGCTGAGGGGAGAGAAGCCCTTTAATAATTACTGGATTGTCAGCATGCAGTGATGGCAGGCGCAGAGGACGCACAGCAGCTGTGTGTCGCAATGGACTGTTTTGTTCACGTTCTTATTTTTCCAGTTTTGCACACCAGTTGATACTCCCCCCCCCCCTTAAAGAAAGCCCTCACAAATATTCACCATCATTTTAACGAGCCTTTCTCATAAGACACACATTTTTGTATGCAACCTTGTATGCAATGTATTTTTGCTCATGCATTGTTGAACATTAGGTTGGCTTGTATTAGAATTTAAACCCAGCAGAGTTTCTCTCCCCATCCTTAGCTGCATGGCGCTGCCGTTGCACCTGGAGAAGGGTTGTCAGAATCCATTGTGGCCGGGTGATGCCACTGGCTTGCGCCCAGGTTGGATGCTGCAAACCATTCTCCAGCTGTGGCGTCTGCCTCCATCTCACAACATGGCCTCCTCGGTAGCTCTGCCACCAACACTTAGCAGTGACATCTAAATAGTGCATTCAGACTTCTGGTTAATGCTTCCATTGTGACAGTGACTTGGTGGTAGGTACAGCTTAGCCCCATAATGCACTACACATTTAAAGCAGTACCATGCCATGGCTTCCCCCAAAGAATTCTGGGAACTGTAGTCAGTTAAGAGTGCTGAGGTTTTCCCCTCAGAGAGCTACGGTTCCCAAAGTTCCCTGAGAAGAGGGATTGAGTGTGAGAGCACTGGAAATTGTAGCTTAGCAAGGGGAATAAAAGGTAAAGGTACCCCTGACCATTAGGTCCATTCGTGGACGACTCTGGGGTTGCGACACTCATCTTGCTCTATAGGCCGAGGGATCCGGCGCTTGTCTGCAGACAGCTTCCGGTCATGTGGCCAGCATGACTAAGCCACTTTTGGCGAAACCAGAGCAGCACACGGAAATGCCATTTACCTTCCTGTCAGAACGGTACCTATTTATCTACTTGCACTTTGATGTGCTTTCGAACTGCTAGGTGGGCAGGAGCTGTGACCAAGCAACGGGAGCTCACCCTGTTGAGGGGATTTGAACTGCCGACCTTCTGATCGACAAGCTCTAGGCTCAGTGGTTTAGACCACAGCGCCACCCGTGTCCCTCAGCGAGGGGAATAGAGGTCTCCTAATAACCCTCAACACTCGTGACAAACTATCTTTCCCAGGATTCTTTGGGGTGAAGGCATGACCATTCAAAGAAGTATGGTACTGCTGCTGCTGCTGCTGCTGTTTTATATGCCACCCATCTGGCTGAGTTTCCCCAGCCACTCTGGGTGGCTTCCAACAAAATATTAAAAACACAGTGAAACATCAACCCTTAAAAATTCCCCTGAATATATACTGCAGATGGGGCATTTGTTGTAGCCACATAAGGAAATAGACTGTACCCGATATCTTCTCCATGCCACACAAATAATAAAAGCAGAGGAACCCTCTTTGGGTTATTGGTTGGCAGCCTTTTTTTAATCCCTTGCTTTCATTACTGGCCATGACATGGTCCCCAGTCTTCCAGATCTTTTTGCTAGATGCCCTATGAATTGGTTTTCGGACCGCTTTCGTTCACTGTTGACGGGATCAAGGTTGTACCCAGGCTTCATCTCTGTCTTAGGCTAAAAAAATGTGAGTTTTTATGCATTCAAAAGGTTAGGTTTCTTGCATTGAGAACCTTTTGATATTGCTACTTGTGTTATAACTAATTACAGTATGTAATAATCTGTTACAAGCCACATTACTGCGTTTTACACTCGATTGCCCCCAGGGGATAGGAAACAGAAAACGAGTACAGAAGGATGATTAGAGAGCAGGAACAGAGTGAATTTGGCTGGGGGGTGATTCTGCACACTGTATACTACAGAAGCCTTGGCATGGCCTACGATTCTTCATCATCTTCTTTTTCTTTTTGCATAGTCTATTTTTAAAAAGCTTGGCTGGCTATTTTTAAAATGCAGCGGTGCTGGCCATGCTATCTAAGGGTTCAGCCCTTGCACCATCCTCTCAAACCAGGAACGTTGAGTTTCATAACAGAGCAGCCAAGGCTATTTTTAGCTTTGCTGGAAGTGGCTGAGAGTAACTGACATTCTCCTGGTCTCCAAGGCTTTGCTCTCTAGATAGGGCTGCATGCTCTTCCTTAGAGCAGTTCACGTTTTGAAAACGACTGGTGATCACTTATTGCCCACCCACCATTCCCTGGACTGGATCAGCCTTTAGGTGGTGCATGCTGCGGTATAGGAGCTGGAGCCACTGGGGTCGTGGCTGGGGTGTCTCGTGCTGCAGGAATCAAACTAGGTGTTCCCAGTGGCTGTGATCCCTCATGGGACCAAAGGCATGGGAATGAACAGCAGGCACTGGGGACTCTCTCCTGGGTATAATTCTCCAGAATTGAAGGAGTCAGGCGATTGCTAAGCACACAAGGACCTTTCCTGGTGAGTGGGAGCAGCCGAGACCACATAACACTGGTCTTGAAAGACCTACATTGGCTCCCAGTACGTTTCCGAGCACATTCAAAGTGTTGGTGCTGACCTTTAAAGCCCTAAACAGCCTCGGCCCAGTATACCTGAAGGAGCGTCTCCATCCCCATTGTTCTGCCCGGACACTGAGGTCCAGCGCCGAGGGCCTTCTGGTGGTTCCCTCAGTGCGAGAAGCCAAGTTACAGGGAACCAGGCAGAGGGCCTTCTCGGTAGTGGCACCCGCCTTGTGGAACGCCCTCCCACCAGATGTCAAAGAGAAAAACATCTACCAGACTTTTAGAAGACATCTGAAGGCAGCCCTGTTTAGGGAAGCTTTTAATGTTTAATAGACTATTATATTTTAATGTTTTGTTGGAAGCCGCTCAGAGTGGGCAGGGTATAAATAATAATAATAAAAATAAAAATTATTATTATTATTATTATTATTATTATTATTATTATTATTATTATTATTATTATTATTATCCTGGCCTGCACCATACACATCTGGGCTTGCAGCTGCTGTTCTGAGTTTCCTGTTGCTAAGGAAAATCGTTTGGCTACTGACTCCCATTCTGCCAGACATGGTTCTCAGGCTTTCACCTTGTCTGCCACTGATAACCTGTCTATTGCAAAGCCTTCTGGGGAATGCTATAGGTTGCACTCTCGGCTCATGAGAAACGCTAGCCAGGCTGCTTGCATTTAAGTCCTCTACAGCAGTGTTCCCCAACCTTGGGCCTCCAGCTGTTTTTGGACTACAGTTCCCATCATCCCTGACCACTGGTCTTGCGAGCTAGGGATTATGGGAGTTGTAGTCCAAAAACAGCTGGAGGCCCAAGGTTGGGGAACACTGCTCTACAGCACATGCAGAGACTGCCTTCTTGACTGTTGGACCCAGTATGGGTCTCGTCTCCTCATTCTGCCAGAGCCTGTCTTTGCATGTAGGGGACGTT
Source organism: Podarcis bocagei (assembly GCF_964188305.1). Taxonomy (NCBI): domain Eukaryota; kingdom Metazoa; phylum Chordata; class Lepidosauria; order Squamata; family Lacertidae; genus Podarcis; species Podarcis bocagei. The sequence continues at coordinate 16,225,306 of NC_138128.1, forward strand.
CCTAACTCACCAAGGATTTGACACTCATCAGCTGCCCTCATCTGGTTTAGCCGGCCAGGGTGTATGGGGTGTTAGGAGAGAGGTAGTGGACACATCATGCTCTTCTGGGGTAGTTTGTCCACCTTTGGTCCCCACCTGACACACAGCTCTCACCTTTGGCTCCTAGAAGCTGTCAGCATGTGACAGCATAGGCGCCGACTCCATGGGGCTTGAGGGGGCTCAAGCCCCCTCAAAAAAATTTTGGGGGGGGCTCAGCCCCCCCAATAATCTCGGGCGGGCGCCCTTTCAGCAGAGCGCCGCCGCCGTCCCCCGCCTCCTCCTCACCTGCTCCTTCGCCAGCCAGCCAGCCGCGCGCCCTAATCGGAGGCACTGCCGGAAATCCCGCGAGAACAGGGGAATCCCGACTGGCCACACCTCCCAGCCAGCCAATCGGCTGGCTGGGGGGCGTGGCTTGCCCTATTTAGGGCCGGAGCCACTTTATTTGCATATTCATGAGCTTATTTATTATTCATGAGCTTTCCCGGGGCCCCCCAATATTTTTTCTAAGTCCGCGTCCCTGTGTGACAGCAGCCACACACCTTGCTCCACAGTCTTGGACGTAGGTCTTTGCTGTGACCTCTGATATGCCTGCAAGTTTAAGAGGTGAAACACAGATTAACACAGATTGAAGTTAAGTAAAGGGTTGTTGTTTATGGGGTGGTATATCATGAGACAATGTTGAATCTGACATTGCTTATGACCGAATGCCAAGGTAGGTCTTTTCTGCTGAAAAATATTTGTATTTGAAAGCATGACCTGGAAAGGAGCTTGAGATCTCTTGCTTCAGTAAGCAACTTGCAGGTGCAAAACTCTTTCTACCCCCGTAAGCCTGAACGGAGACTTTAATTACTGCTTCTCGTAAGCACAACACAAAATAATGTAATAGAACTGCCAAAGTGTCCTTTCCTTTTAATCTGGCAGTGACATTAGCTGACTTGAAGTCTATTTATAAACTGTGCTGCATGGGCACTTATATATTTCAGCTGAATTTAATTTGCTGTTAACACAGTAAAATAAGGATGTACAAGTTGAGGCCCCATGAGGAGTCGGCGGCGGCGGGTTTCAGAAACTCGGTGATGTGGCAGGTAGTGGTGGGAGAACCATGGGAATGGTCATATATGAATATATATCCTAATATATACAATAATAATATATGCATTCTAATGCGCAGTTGACCCCAGCGTATGCATTTTTGCAGGCAATACTTGACTGGAGAACTGGGACGCGGGTGGCGTTGTGGTCTAAACCACAGAGCCTAGGGCTTGCCGATCAGAAGGTTGGCGGTTCGAATCCCCACGATGGGGTGAGCTCCCGTTGCTCTGTCCCTGCTCCTGCCAACCTAGCAGTTCAAAAGCACGTCAAAATGCAAGTAGATAAATAGGTACTGTTCCGGTGGGAAGGTAAACAGTGTTTCCATGCGCTGCTCTGGTTCGCCAGAAGCGGCTTAGTCATTTTTTCTATATTGTTTGTTGGTATGTTTGCTATGTGATTCTCTATTTTATGTTTGAAAACTGAATAAAATTTTTTTTAAAAAGAAGCGGCTTAGTCATGCTGGCCACATGATCTGGAAGCTGAATGCTGGCTCCCTCGGCCAATAAAGCGAGATGAGCGCCACAACCCCAGAGTTGTCCGCGGCTGGACCTAATGGTCAGGGGTCCCTTTACCTTTACCTCTATGCATTTTTGCAGGCAATACTTGACTGGAGAACTGCACTGCAAAATTCATAGTGGTTAGAATCATGGAGTGCTGTGTTTGGATTCATGTCTTTCCCTCAAGAAAGTGTGAATTTGATAGGTTCAACTTTAAATGTGACCTGAATTTCAATTTTTCTTGCATCTCAAACCAAGAACACTTTGGAAGCAGCGGAGGGAACCTTGCAACCAGAGCCATAGAGCAGGGGTCAGCAAACTTTTTCAGCAGGGGGCTGGTCCACTGTCCCTCAAACCTTGTGGTCTAGACTGTATTTTGGAAAAATAAAAAATAAATGAACAAATCCCTATGCCCCACAAATAACCCAGAGATGCCATAGATTACAGTGTTACCTCGGGTTAAGAACTTAATTCGTTCTGGAGGTCCATTCTTAACCTGAAACTGTTCTTAACCTGAGGTACCACTTTAGCTAATGGGGCCTCTCTATGCTGCTGCGCGATTTCTGTTCTCATCCTGAAGCAAAGTTCTTAACCCGAGGTACTGTTTCTGGGTTAGCGGAGTCTGTAACCTAAAGCGTCTGTAGTCCAAGGTACCACTGTATATGGAGCCAGTCTGGGATATGTATGGGATATGTTTTTCTCTTCCTCTTCATCTCCTTGCTTAGAGGAGGGGTGAATTTGCCCCTCTTGGGCAGCTAGGCAAATGAGGAGGCTGCTTTGATGGGGGACAGGGAGCAGTTTCAAGGGGTTGGAAGATAGAGCTCTGTGTGCCACAAAGCCTGCCCTGGGCTCTTCTTTCCAGCTGGCCTGCTGCCCTCAAACACAGTGGAGGGCTGCCCTATTACTTGTGTTGAAATAAGAGCCAGCTCCCAGTCTGGTTGCTTCTATATGTGGGCAGGGGGCATCTTGTCAGTCACCTCAGGTAGACTGACAATTTTCTCCTTTGTACATTCTCTACAATGTGTATATTTCAACCAATGCATGAAGGTCAGGCAAAGAGAGCATACCGTATTTTCTGCTCTATAAGATGCACCAGACCATAAGACACACCTAGTTTTTGGAGGAGGAAAACAAGAAAAAACATATTCTGAATCTCAGAAGCCAGAACAGCAAGAGGGATCGCTGCGCAGCGAAAGCAGCGATCCCTCTTGCTGTTCTGGCTTCTGGGATAGCTGCGCAGCCTGCATTCGCTCCATAAGACTCACACACATTTCCCCTTACTTTTTAGGAGGGAAAAAGTGAGTCTTATAGAGCAAAAAATACAGTAATTTACGATGTGCAGAAAAGAACAACTAAATGCTATCCCAATACTCTGGATCAATTTTTCCTTTTCCTTTTCTTTTTTTTTTGGGGGGGGGGAACCTGTCAATCAAAGGTTTTAACAGTTCAATATTAAGGTTTCCACCTAACTTCTTTCTGAATGCCAGGACATTCCAATAGCTGGTCGTTGAAATAGATCGATGCCACACTCAACTCAAAGCTATCTAACCCAATCACTCTTGGAAATTAGAGGAGTGGGTTTGTGGTTAAAGAGACAAAGTGTGGTGCTGCTTGATCCCTGAATTACCTGTGAAAGAAAGTAAGTAAGGCAATTGCTGCATAGGACATTTCTGCTGGGAGCAACTTCTGATTTCTCCTACATGTGGAAATATCCTAGTGGCTATTTCTCATCTTGCTGAGAGGCAGCTGGCTCTGTCCCCAGCTTTAGAGTCTTCCTAAGTGAGTGCTGACATAGTGCACCACAAGGACCTCAGGAGTCGTGCCGGGTCATTCAAGGTCTAGCAAGTCCAGTCCCTCTCAGATTAAGGACTCCCTAAGCTTCTGTTGAAACCATGTACAGCTCAGCTCAGAGTCTATCATTACATGCCGTCTGCCAAGGATCTCCATCTAATAAAAACCTGTTCTATCTACACTTGCAAGTGTGACTAGAATGAGTAAAAAAATAAAAAAATCAAAAGGCACCCCCCTCTTAATTTTAAGAACACATTTTTCATGAGGAACCACCTCTGTCTTCTTGTATGGCATCAAGTGTTTGGAAGGGCTTAATCTTTAACGTGTGAAAGCTCTTCCAGGCTTCTGATCACATCCCAATCAAATGCAGATGTGTGTGTGTTTTCTGACTATGATTTGGCTGCATAAGTTATGCCTCCAGACACACTCAATAGTTTGTGAGCTTCTGCTTTCTTTTCTCTCCCCCCCCCCCTTCTCTTAAAAGTTACCACTTTATATTATTAAACATGGAGACGCGGGTGGTGCTGTGGTCTAATCTACTGGGCCTATTGGGCTTGCCGATCGGAAGGTCGGCAGTTGAATCCACATGTCGGGGTGAGCACACCAGTGTAAGTAGATAAATAGGTACCACTGCGGCAGGAAGGTAAACTGCATTTCCATGCGCTCTGGTTTCCATCACGGTCTTCCATTGCGCCAGAAGTGGTTTATTCATGTTGGCCACATGTCCCAGAACGTTATCTGTGGACAAACGCCGGCTCCCTCAGACTAAAAGCAAGATGAGCGCCGCACCCCATAGTGGCCTTTCACTGGACTTAACCGTCCAGGGGTCCTTTACTTTTACCGTTTACCTATGTTATTAAACAGTGTTCTTCCTTTTTGCATTTTTAATTTGACTGCAAAATAAAATTATGTCTCTGTGTGTATCTATCTATCATCTATTTTTGCACATAGAATTTTATTTTGCGAGATATATATGCAGATAGGTAGATAGGTCCCAAATTTCATTATTTAATCTACTGGCTGTATGTATTCGAAATTGTATTCAGTCATTCGTCTCCTTAGTAATGAAGCTTTCCTGGAGATACTGATAGTAGCTGTCAGCTTGTTCTGCTGCTCAGCCTCTGTCAGGTGCTGCAACTCTTGAAGCAGAAGCCTTGCCAATCAGAGATTGTGCAATCAATATTAATGACAAACAAAACAAAACAAAATAAAGTCATGTAAATGCAAATTAAGTAGGTAGAATGCCCACTGATTATAATTTTTTCTTAATTAAGACCATTACATAGTATGCTTAATTGTGTACAGCCACATTGTACATTTGTGATTTTTTTGTGCTTTGCATATTTCTTTTCTAAAAAATATGCATATTTACACACACGTTTTCTCTGCCCCGTTGCTCACTCTGTGAACCCTTTGCCCAACACCTTTCACTTTATTTTCTGAATTTGTCTGCTCAGTCAATAATCACCTCTCTTCTATTCTGCCACCCTGCTTTTCACCTGTTTTCACCTTCGTATCCATTTCTTCTTCTCCCCACCCCATTTCTGCACTCCCTCTTGCATGCAGACCACCCTCACGTTAACCTCCTGCACCTTCTCTTCTCATCTTCATTTCTTCCTCCCCACTGATGCTATCTTCGTCCTGCAACCATTGTTACACACTTTGCGGGAGGGGCACATTGCACTTCTATAAATAAGGAGCTATTTCAGAAACTGTCAGCCAAGTGCCATGTCACTTCCTTGGGTTTCCAAGATGAATCTTAAGTAAAGGTAAAGCCCCCTAAGCCGCCTGCCCAGATACATACAATCAAAACGGCCCTGTGTTCAGTGGTAGCCACAGCACACAATTTCCCCACTGAAGTCCCATCAGAAATTGCATACAGAAAATGTGGAATTAGATAACAGGATATTGATGCAGACTCTCCTGCCATCCTCCAACTCTCAGCGGTTGGAGGACGGATGGTGGCTAACAGATTGAGGTTGAATCCTGACAAGGCAGAAGTACTGTTTTTGGGGGACAGGAGACGGGCAGGTGTGGAGGACTCCCTGGTCCTGAATGGGAGCAGCCTGGGAGTCATTTTGGACTCACAGCTGTCTATTGAGGCGCAGGCCACTTCTGTGTCCAGGGCAGTTGTCTACCAGCTCCATCTGGTACGCAGGCTGAGACCCTACCTGCCTGCGGACTGTCTCGCCAGAGTGGTGCATGCTCTGGTTATCTCTCACTTGGACTACTGCAATGCGCTCTATGTGGGGCTACCTTTGAAGGTGATCTGGAAACTACAACTAATCCAGAATGCGGCAGCTAGACTGGTGACTGGGAGCGGCCGCCGAGACCACATAACACCTGTGTTGAAAGACCTATACTGGCTCCCAGTACGTTTCCGAGCACAATTCAAAGGATTGGTGCTGACCTTTAAAGCCCTAAAGGCCTCGGTCCAGTATACCTGAAGGAGCGTCTCCATCCCCATCGTTCTGCCCAGACACTGAGGTCCAGTGCCGAGGGCCTTCTGGCGGTTCCCTCACTGTGAGAAGTGAGGTTATAGGGAACCAGGCAGAGGGCCTTCTCGGTAGTGGCGCCTGCCCTGTGGAACGCCCTCCCTCCAGATGTCAAAGTGAAAAACAACTACCAGACTTTTAGAAGACATCTGAAGGCAGCCCTGTTTAGGGAAGCTTTTAATGTTTAATAGACTATTGTATTTTAATATTTTGTTGAAAGTCGCCCAGAGTTGGCTGGGGAAACCCAGCCAGATGGGCGAGGTATAAATAATAAATTCTCCTCCTCCTCCTCCTCCTCCTCCTCCTCCTCCTCCTCCTCCTCCTTCTTCTTCTTCTTCTTCTTCTTCTTCTTCACCACTTTGGGCTGTATTTGGACCAGTACCAAGAGATTATTGTTATTATGATTATTTTCTGCAGTTCATATTGTAGCTTGACTTGAAAGTCTCAGCTGGTTTCAGATGACATCAGCTTGAAGGGAGGGGGTACCTTTTTATTAAAAAGTGTGGGGGGGGGAGAGACTTGCAAACTCAGCAAAGATATATTTCATTTTTGCAGACTCGTTTTTCAAAACAGAATCTGACTTGGGTGTTCACAAGCCGCTCTCGTCTCATACATTACTGCATTACTCATCATAGTGAGAGGCATCACTATTTGATAGGATTTCTCTCTCGCTTAATCACTGTTGAATGTGATTTTCTGTAGGAACACCAAAACAAAAGCCCGTGGGGGATTTTTTTTATTTAAAAAAATCCCCAGCTGGGCTTTTGTATAATTTTATATACATTGTATTGGCTAGGCTTTTGGCATCTGTAAACAGCTGCATCTGGGCACTCGTGGAAGAGTTCTATTGAAAATAATGAACCAATGCCAGATATTTAAGTACGAGACTGTCAATTCTTAGCCATGCAGGTAGTAAATGACCAGTTTCCTGATCACTTGTGATGAGTAAGAATGTCCTACAAGGTGATTTAAGCAAGCGTACTGTATCAAAAGTAAACATGCTTTCAAGCTACTCTTGGTCATTGTTTTTAAAGGGGCACAAGGTTCAGAACCTTTAATTTCTTACCTGGCTTGTTCATGATCACTGTGTTTTCACCCAAACCTGTGCTAAAGAATGAGTGCTATGATAGGAAAAAGAAACCACTGAAAACACAGCTGAATCAGTGGGAATCCAGAACAGCATTTTTATAAACTGGTTGCCCTCTGTTGTAAGTTTGATTGACAGTGACATTTATAAGCTAACGGAGGCACTTGTACAACTGGGAGAACGGGCTAAACAGGTGAGGAAAGTGGCTGATGGATGAGACTTCTAAGAGGAAATTGCACACACTGAATTCTTATTTTTTTTCTAAAGATACATGTTCCAGTCACTAAATATAACATAGATAACAAAGAAAGTTCAACACTGCTACGGCTCTCAGTGTGCCTAACACACTTCAGAGTGCCTAGCATTTTTTAAAAAAAACTCAATATGCTGAAAATACAACAAATAATGAGGTAACATTTCCCTCCCTACAGGAAATGATAAATATCTTATTACAATACAATATTTAACCACTGTAAACAACATTATTTGGGTTCCAACTGTGGCTGTTGACTCCATTGGCATTTTTTGAACTCATTCAGAGACACCAGTTTCATTGAATTTAAACTCAACGTGGCAGAAAGAACGAGGGAAAAGGGGGTGGCAGAAAGACAGAGAAAGGGGGACACTCTAATCACGTTTGGTTTTGATCCTACCCGCTGTTTACTTCAGTGCTGCCCACTGGCTGGTCTGCGGCCCCTGGTATATTACGTCTGGTGGAATGTGGCCCTCAATAGAGAGAAGCTTCCTCCTTTGTGTGAGCTGGGCTGCAATGGGCAGGACTAAGAATACAGGGAATTATGTTAGCAAGCTATACAGTTTTTAAAAATGTGAAATCAAGCACACCTGAGCAAGCATTAGAAGAGGCCACTCTTAAAATAGATTTTTTTTTTTTGCCTACATTCGGGAAAAAGTTGACGTGAGAAAGTTGTCAGGCCTCATATCGTAAGGTCGTGCCAATTCACCTATTCTGTTGAAGTGACTCTGTCACCAGAGATTCAGTTTGCGATAATGAAGGCATTCTGTGGCAAGAAGCAGGAAGCTGTGCTTCTATTCAGCTCTTATCTGACCTCACTTTGCCTCTTCATGCTGACTGACCACATCTGATTTCAAAGGGGATGAGTGCTGCTTCTGACATCATTGCCTCGCCCACAATATTTGATTCACTTGCTGAAGAGCAGGGGGAGAGGAAAGGAATTGGGGCGAGGAAGCAGATTTTTAAAATAAAAAAACAACAACCCTGAGAGTATCCCTGTGTCTGGCAGATAACACATTTTGAACACATAGGAATATTGCTGTGATTTTGCCCTTGTAGAAGAGAGTTCTGCAGAGGGCGAATTAATATGACAGGCCTGCACCCCAGCACACTTGCAGAGAAATGTTGTTTCTTGATAATTTGTTATAGGCAGAATTAGCCCATTTTGTTTTGTTTTCTTCTATAATTTTTTTATTAAATATTCTGTTTTACATTTTAGAATATTCATTTAAACAACCTTGAAATATCAGTGACTTCCCTTCTTCTTACAGATAGGTAGCCGTGTTGGTCTGCCATAGTCAAAATAAAAAAATTCCTTCCAGTAGCACCTTAAAGACCAACTAAGTTAGTTCTTGGTATGAGCTTTCGTGTGCATGCACACTTCTTCAGATACACAGATACAGTGTATCTGAAGAAGTGTGCATGCACACGAAAGCTCATACCAAGAACTAACTTAGTTGGTCTTTAAGGTGCTACTGGAAGGAATTTTTTTATTTTCCCTTCTTCTGTTTCCATGGTTCTTTTTGCAAAACATAAATCCCTCCATAATTTACATAAACCAAACCATTCAGTATTCCATTATTATATCCATCTAAACGTATTTACGTTGGCAGCATTAAGATAAATTCAAGTGTACACAATGCCCCCCATATATTCAACAAACATTTTCCAATCTTCTTTAAACGTATGTTCTTCTTGTTCTCTTATTCTGTATGTCAGATCCACAAACTGTGCAGTTTAAGTTGCCGTTCTTCTTTAGTTGGGACCTTATTCTGGTCCCAGAATTAGCCCATTTTGAAGTCCACTGTCAGGACTTGAGCTCTGGGAAGTGATTCAGTGGGAGTTAGGAATTGTGCCAGGTGAAAATCTGACGAGGGCTTGGAGGGTCAAGCCAGAAGACAAAGCCAGGAGCAGGGATTCGCAACACTGTATGCCCTGTATGCCCACATCTGCCCCCAGAAGCTTTCTGTAGCACCCACAGAGTCCCCTCACCTGTTGAAGAAACATTCTGTTGTAGCCACTAGAATAGGTTGCAGTGTGGGCTTGATTCCTACGTATTTGTGTGTGGTGCCTGTCACAAATTCTCCAGGTTGCAAATGTGGCCATGGGCCCTCAAAAGTTGGTGACCTGTACAAAGGATTAAACTGAGGTGTTGGGCAGTCTGGAGCCAGGAATGGCTATAGATGCTGAGACATATTTCTAGCGTCCTCGGAAAGCAGAGCCCACCCTGCTGAGGACAGCCACTGGCCATCCAGCTAGATAGATAGATAGATACAGTGGTGCCTCGCAAGACGAAATTAATTCGTTCCGCAAGTTTTTTCTTCTTGCGAGTTTTTCGTCTTGCGATGCACAGTTTCCCATAGGAATGCATTGAAAATCAATTAATGCGTTCCTAGGGAAACCGCCTTCAGACCAGGTCCGGGGACAGTCTGTCCCCCGACCTCTTCTGAAGGCTGGGGGGGGGGGGGGGGACAAGGGCTTTTCTTCCCACCCCCAGCCTTCAGAAGGCTGTTCTGAAGGCTGGTGGTGGGAAGAAAAGCCCTTCTTCCCACCTCCCGCCCCGCAAGCTCCGGGGACAGGAGGGCTTTGCTGCCGACCGCCAGCATTTTAAAAGCCCCTGCTGTCCCGGGGCGATTTTAAAATGCTGGCGGGCTCCTGCCATAGGCGCGCGTCACCTCTCCAGCCAGGAGAGGGTCGCAGGGGGCTGCTTTAGCCCCGCGCGCGCTCTCCGAGCTGGAGAGGTGACGCGCGCCTATGGAGGCTCCTGCCATAGGCGCGCGTCACCTCTCCAGCCGGGGGAGGGTCGCTTTAGCCCCCCGCGCACTCTCCCAGCTGGAGAGTTGACCCGCACCTATGGAGGCTCCTGCCATAGGCGCGCGTCACCTCTCCAGCCGGGAGAGGGTCGCAGGGGGCTGCTTTAGCCCCGCACGCGCTCTCCCAGATGGAGAGGTGACGCGCGCCTATGGAGGCTCCTGCCATAGGCGCGCATCACCTCTCCAGCCGGGGGAGGGTCGCAGGGGGCTGCTTTAGCCCCCCGCGCGCTCTCCCAGCTGGAGAAGTGACCCGCGCCTATGGAGGCTCCTGCCATAGGCTCGCGTCACCTCTCCAGCTGGGAGAGGGTCGCAGGGGGCTGCTTTAGCCCCGCGCGCGCTCTCCCAGCTGGAGAGGTGACGCGCGCCTATGGAGGCTCCTGCCATAGGCGCACGTCACCTCTCCAGCTGGGAGAGGGTCGCAGGGGGCTGCTTCTCTGCTGTCCCGGGGAGATTTTAAAATGCTGGGGGTCGGCAGCGAACGCTTCGCTCCCGCCCGCCAGCATTTTAAGATTGCCCGGGGCAGCGGAGAAGTCTCCGCTGTCCCGGGAAGGCAGGCGGGGGGGAGCAAAGACTTTTGCCCCCCGCCGGCCTTCAGAAGAGGTCCAGGACCTCTTCTGAAGGCCGGCTGTGGGCGAAAGTCTTTGCTCCCGACCGCCAACAATTTAAAACAGGTCCCCGGAGATTTCCCTATGGGCTTTCGTCTTGCGAAGCAAGCCCATAGGGAAATTCGTCTTGCGAAACGCCTCCAAAACAGAAAACCCTTTCGTCTTGCGGGTTTTCCGTTTTGCGAGGCATTCGTCTTGCGGGGTACCACTGTAATTTATTACGGTCCAAGACCAGCTTATAAAACACACTTGGGGGTACAGTCACAGAAGGAAAACAAACAATTTAAACCATGTACAACAATAAATTTAAAAACAATGTACAACAATAAACTTCCGCAGGGAGTTGACCCAGAGTCACCCGTGGAACCAAGTTTGGGGCTTTTCTTGAAGAACTAGTTTGAGTTGGGAGATGGTCTGTGCCTACAGATCTGTCCACAGAATCTGGCGACCATCTGGGTTGTCTTCTGATCTTTGCCTAACAGGAAAAGGTCGAATTTTTGCTTTTCCTGGAGGTCAGCGAGCCTCACCAGTAGGGGATCAATGGTCTTACTACGTGCCTCTTCATAAAAGGGACCTCTAAAGAACAAGTGTCATGGGCTTCCTATCTCTCCCAATGAACAGGCGCAAAGTATCTGAGCATATGGGACTTTTTAAAAGGCTCCTTCCAGGACTGGCAAGGGCAGAGCCGAGCTTCTGGCAAGTGTAAAAGCCTTTCTTGCATTTTTAAGCCATCCAGGTGTAGAATCACAGAGCTGTAGAGTTGGAAGGGACTCCTGATAATCATCTAGCACAACCCCTGCAATGCAATCCTGTCCACAGCCACAGTCCTGTCCACAGCCGTCCCTGGGTGGGTTTGAACCACCAACCTTCTGGTTAACAGCCAGACACACTGACCTATTGTGCCCCCCAAAAGAGAAGAGAATTTCTTTTTCTATCTCTGGTTTTGGATATTCATCCAGTTGTACTGTGTTGCTTTCCTTTGAGCGGAGGCTCTTGCAGCCAGCAGTGCTCGCGGAAACTGGATACTTGAAGTAATAACTACTTTTACAATTCTTTTGAGGTTAACGATGCCAAAAAGCTGAAGTGCTTTTTGTTGGTACATAGCTTCACTTGGAGAATATGCCAGCTCTTAGTGCAGGAAGAAAGAAAGCGAAATGACTAGCTCTCTTGTTGAGGATAAGAATGGTTCTTACAGAGGCTGTGTGCATCGTTCTTGGAAAAGGTTAGTCTTGAACATCTTTGTGCTCATGCTAAATAGAGAGGCGGCTGGAGTGCAGCAAGCAGGGGGAAGGTCTTGGGTATTTTCAGCCATAAATAAATAGAAATCTATTTCCTTGACACCCAATTTTTATCTTCCTGAGTTCAGGGTTGCTTTTAAATGAACAGCAGTGCACCTAAAAAACCCCTCCTATGTTGAGATTTACTATGGTTGTATATATAGAAATTGCAAGGCTTTGGCAAAAGGGTTTACGTTTTTTAAAAACAGAGGAGAAAAAATGTACACTGTCCCAGGTTTTGCCAGAAGGTGAGAAAATGAATATTCAGCTGAAGATTTGCTTTGATCCCTTCCCTACTGAAGATAGAAGGGGGCTGTCCTTTTTAGAACAAGCTGCAGGTGGTGAGCCTCTCTTTATGCGTAAGCAGATTTCTCTCCAGCTTTCAAATATCCTTAGAATCCTTTATTCATTCTTTGCAGCTCATTTGCTAGAACAACAGCACCTCCTTATTTTCCTTAGTAACCTTCCCAAAGCCAATCCGTGGAGGAATAGGGTTATTCACACCAGGAATTCTATGGTAGCCTCACCTGGCTTTATTTCCCAATCCCCCCCTCTTTGTGACCCCCAGGTAAGCTATAAGTTGACTTCCCAACTGAGAAAGGCAAGTTATGATTGAGCAGAAAGGGCCTATAAGCCTTGATCCTTGAGAACTGCAAAATGGACTTACCTTCGATCTACTTAGCCCTCTGCAGCCATGGATCTGAAACTTCAAAGGAATGCTTTCCACATTGACAAGCTTTGCAGAGGACTCTTGGACATTTTCCAGGGTGCGTACCTTGCTTCGTGCATGAACCGTTCACCACAAGGTCTGTTATGGCCAATTGTTGCCCTGTGGTGTCCTGTGAACCTTGACCACCATAGAACTCCCTATACACTGTCCTGCTTTCTTCAGGGAAAATTCTCCACCATTACATTTGGCGTTTAAGGCACCACCACCGACAGCCGGAACTGAAAGTTTGTCTTCAACCACTGGAAGCCAGCATGAACAGCAGCAGCTTTGCTGTTTGATGATGTTTTGGGGAAGATCCGGTGTTGATAATGAGTCACTTCTCCCAAAACTATAGTTCAAACATTTGAAAAGTTTCCCACAGGCATCTGGTTGGCCACTTTGAGAACAGAGGGCTAGACTTTTTGTTGTTGTTGTTGTTTAGTCGTTTAGTCGTGTCCGACTCTTCGTGACCCCATGGACCAGTGCACACCAGGCACTTTTGTCCTCTACTGCCTCCCGCAGTTTGGTCAAACTCATGCTGGTAGCTTCGAGAACACTATCCAACCATCTCATCCTGTCATCCCCTTCTCCTTGTGCCCTCCATCTTTCCCAACATCAGGGTCTTTTCCAGTGAGTCTTCTCTACTCATGAGGTGGCCAAAGTATTGGAGCCTCAGCTTCAGGATCTGTCCTTCCAGTGAGCACTCAGGGCTGATTTCCTTAAGAATGGATAGGTTTGATCTTCTTGCAGTCCATGGGACTCTCAAGAGTCTCCTCCAGCACCATAAGTCAAAAGCATAAATTCTTTGGCGATCAGCCTTCTTTATGGTCCAGCTTTCACTTCCATACATCACGAGTGCAAAATATGGTCTGAAGCTCAACATCAAAAAAAACGAAGATCATGGCCACTGGCCCCATCACCTCCTGGCAAATAGAAGGGGAAGAAATGGAGGCAGTGAGAGATTTTACTTTCTTGGGGGCTAGACTAGGTGGATTAAAATATCTCTTAATCTTCTACCAAAGGTCCTGCCATGAAGCTCTGCAGTACTCCTTCACACTTTTGGCTCTACTGTGGTCTTTGTTGGTCCTATTATGGCTCTTAATTTTCAGGTCTTTTACTCGTTTTTTAAAGGCATTTGCCACTCAAAGAGGCCAAGATACGGGGGGCCCACTAGGGGGCGCATTGGAAGATGGCTGACAATAACATCTCTCCGACCCACACGAGGTAATTTGGAGGCTATGATGGGGGTAATTAGCCTCCTTAACCCCCCAGGATTGGGGGGGGCAGCCCTTGCCTGCTGTGCCCTATACCACCCCCGAATTTGTGGGGGTGGGGGCACTAGGCACAAAGCCCTCCTGTGGGATTTCGGCACTCCTGAATGCTGTCCCTGATTCGCGCCACTAGATGCAGAACTTCAAAGGAAACAATTTGGATGAAAGGAATGCACATATTTCAAGAAAGAAGGGGGAGTAAATACTGCTAACAGAAGAGATCTCTGACAAAACAAGATAAGAATAAAACATGAGAAGATACGCCAAGACAAGGTACAGCAAATGACTGATGGGGGAGGGGAAAAAACCCTCTTCCTTCTTTCCCTATGTGATTAAACAAGAATCCCCTCCCCTCATGAGTCGGAAATGTCGTTTTAAGGACTTAAGCTGTGGATTTAAGGCTGTGTGGAGATAAACTTTCGAACCAAAGCACGTTTTAAGAAGAGTGTGGAATGTGTAAGAGCTTGGGAATGACGCAGTTAAAAATGCCATTCTGTCGGAGGTCTTGAGTCTGGGAGGAGAAAGAGAGAAATAGAGCTGTTTATTTATTGTGGGTTAAACTCCTCAGTGGGACTTAAGAGCGACAGTTTTACGAGACTATGATGGAAAGAGTGATGTTATCTATGAAGGAGACGATATATGGAAACCATCTCGATTTGAGGATTGGAAGAACTGAAAATTCACACAGGACTATTATTACTATTGGTGTTTATCGGCTTAAGGAGACTATCAGAAGAGATCATAAAGAAAAAAGAGAAAATATATGAACAAGATGTGATGTGGAAACAGCAAGATAAGATGGGATAGAACTATGAACTTTGTTTGGACTGATTTGGACTGATTGGGACATTAACGCAGCAGCAAGAAGATGATCAGAATCCCCCTTCGGATCTTGAAATATGGGTCCCCCCAACAAGATTTAAAATTCGGCTTTGTAATTCAGAATTTATGTGATATGATTTAATTTGATGTGATTGGCCAGTTAATAAAAATTATTAAAAACAAACAAACAAACAAAGAGGCCAAGATATGAGAGAGGTAGTTGCAGTATTCTTTTATGCAGACCTCAGCTTCTGCAGAAACAGGAAGCTGATAAGAATGATAAGCATGTAGGTGGATTCATGGCAGCTCACAACAAATATATCAGTTGCTGTATTTGGGGCCTACGCAAAAGACTGCTCAGGGCTCCAAGTTGTCTTCTTGCACTCCAAGGCAAAGGTGACAGATCCATTTTTTGCCCTCTCATAAAAAAAGAAAAGGAAGAAAACAGTGTCATGTTGGAAGGGTGATTATTTTCTCTTTTCTTCTTTGCATTCAGTTTTGGAAAGTTAAACAAACGGTTTTGCTTCCTGAGTTTTAAGCAGCCTTCAAGTTTCATATTGATTTCCCTTCTACTGCCTCAGCATTTTCATGGATATGTGTGTTGTATGCATGTGTCAAATCTGCAGTGTTTTGACTCTGTAATCTGCAGCCCACAGCAATAAAAATACCTCCATCTAGGAGTGTGCTGCATGTTTGCTGATGGCTGGAAAGGTCAAGAGAATCATGATGCGATGACAGGATCTTTCCATCAGTGTATAATAAAAACACAAGATTGTATATGCTTATTTTGTCAGCTGGAAAAGTATATCAGATGAGATACCCATGCAGTGGAAGTTGTCCCCAGTTCCATTCACCACATGGAGGCAGAATAAGGTCCCAAATAGTTTACTGCTGCAGAAGATAAGGCTTCAATAAAATTGTTCCAGGCATAGACATGTACTTGTAGACTTTTGCGGATACAGATATATGTTGTTGTCGTTGTTTAGTCGTTTAGTTGTGTCTGACTCTTTGTGACCCCATGGACCAGAGCACGCCAGGCACTCCTGTCTTCCACTGCCTCCCGCAGTTTGATCAGACTCATGTTTGTAGCTTCGAGAACACTGTCCAACCATCTCATCCTCTGTCGTCCCCTTCTCCTTGTGCCCTCCATCTGTCCCAGCATCAGGGTCTTTTCCAGGGAGTCTTCTCTTCTCATGAGGTGGCCAAAGTATTGGAGCCTCAGCTTCAGGATCTGTCCTTCCAGTGAGCACTCAGGGCTGATTTCCTTAAGAATGGATCGCTTTGATCTTCTTGCAGTCCATGGGACTCTCAAGAGTCTCCTCCAGCACCATAATTCAAAAGCATCAATTCTTCGGCGACCATCCTTCTTTATGGTCCAGCTTTCACTTCCATACATCACCACTGGGAAAACCATAGCTTTCCCCAGATATATACATACAGATATATACAAGTACAAAATATCTCTCTTGCCCCAGCAATTCAAAACATAACACATACTCTGACTCAAGAGATGGACTCACTCACTGACTCCAGACAAGACGACAGACTAACAAACTGACATACCTTAATCAGTTTGTCGGCACTTGACCATGCATCTGTTTGCGTAGCTCATCCCTGGGATGATTTATACTCATGAAAGAGTTCCTCCAACCAGGTTTTTTCCCCTCTACCGGGGCTCACTGGAGCTCAGCTCTAAGGGGGGCACCTCTCAGGTGGGTGCCATTCTAAGAGAACAAGGTAGAAATTCATGGTGAGCGCCAGCACCTCTTTTTCTAGAAAAATAGCACTGCCTCCAACAGATATTAAATGGTGGTGTGTGTCACAAGGGGCTCCTTGTGTGTGAATTATTTTACTTCTGTATACACCCTCACAACATGAACAAGCGTGACGACACGTCCCGCCTGCCAGACATCTGGAAATTAGCCCTCCCCACAAAAACCGACACCAGAACCAGAGGCACACAGAACGCCATCTCCAATCAACCACACCAGACCCAAACCCAGACCCTCTCCACAGATAAATTACAGACACCATCCAGTAGCCAAACCATAGTGGCACCTCCGGATGCTGCACCCCCCTGCAATCCCTACACAGATCTGGCTGGCACAGGGCACAAAACCACAGCTCGCCCCTATACACGAAGCCAAGCCAGAGCACAACTAAGTGCAGTACAGCCATCTTCTCAGAAAAACTCTTTACAAGGTCAAGAGGTCAAGACACGAAAGCTTTAGCAACTAATCCACACCTAATGACCCTCCTAAGTGGTACTCAGAATATCACTCAAGTAATCACTCAAGATATCCCTCAAGTAATTAATGAACAAAAGAAGAAAAGGCACATTAACCTAGGAACTTCCTCTCTGCCCAGAACGTTGGAGGCTATACACCACACCCCCTCAACAGTATTTATAGGAACTCAAACACTGAGATCCTGCTCTGTTCTAGTAACAAGAAGCCGAAAGCACCAGCCTGAAGATGACGAGTGAGACCTCGTCGAAACGTCGCCTAGACACCCCAACTCTTACACGGGAAGACACCCGAAGACACCAAAACCTACATATATATATGTAGGTGGGGAGGGCTAATCCAAAAAGAAACACCCCCCAAAAAGCAAGACACAGAAGAAAACAATGGCATGGCCCTCCTTCCTTATATCAAGGGCACTACAGATAAAATTAGCAAAATCCTCCATAAACACAATATCAAAACAGCCTTTTGCACCAACCAAAAAATAGCCAATATCCTCAGAAACCCCAAAGATAAAATCCAGTTAGAAAACCAAGGGGTCTATGAAATACCCTGCAAAGTCTGCCCAGCCACGTACATTGGACAAACAAACAGACGAATAAATGCACGTATCGCAGAACACAAGAATGCCGTCAAAAAAGAAGAAAAAACTTCCTCTCTTTACCAACACATGAAAGAAACAGGACACGAAATTAATTTTTCAGATTCCAAATTGCTCTTTAACATGGAACACCACCACAAGAGAATAATCATGGAAGCCATCGAGATAGAGAAACACCCTCACAACATGAACAAGCGTGACGATACGTCCCGCCTGCCAGACATCTGGAAAATAGCCCTCCCCACAAAAACCGACACCAGAACCAGAGGCACACAGAACGCCATCTCCAATCAACCACACCAGACCCAAACCCAGACCCTCTCCACAGATAAATTACAGACACCATCCAGTAGCCAAACCATAGTGGCACCTCCGGATGCTGCACCCCCCTGCAATCCCTACACAGATCTGGCTGGCACAGGGCACAAAACCACAGCTCGCCCCTATACACGAAGCCAAGCCAGAGCACAACTAAGTGCAGTACAGCCATCTTCTCAGAAAAAACTCTTCACAAGGTCAAGAGGTCAAGACACGAAAGCTTTAGCAACTAATCCACACCTAATGACCCTCCTAAGTGGTACTCAGAATATCACTCAAGAAATCACTCAAGATATCCCTCAAGTAATTAATGAACAAAAGAAGAAAAGACACACTAACCTGGGAACTTCCTCTCTGCCCAGAACGTTGGAGGCTATACACCACACCCCCTCAACAGTATTTATAGGAACTCAAACACTGAGATCCTGCTCTGTTCCAGTAACAAGAAGCCGAAAGCACCAGCCTGAAGATGACGAGTGAGACCTCGTCGAAACGTCGCCTAGACACCCCAACTCTTACACGGGAAGACACCCGAAGACACCAAAACCTGCATTCCTGTACCCGTGAAAATCTACGAAAGCATATATATATATATATATATATATATATATATATATATATATATATATATATATATATATATATATAAAATTTATTTTATAACATTATTCTTATCTCCAATTCAGCACCTCCATTCTTCTGTTGTGTCTCACAAGTCTCACTTTATTTCTGTGTTCCCAGATAACACCTACCTGTATATCTAAAGCACACATAATATGTATTCAAGTCTTGATTTTGTTCTAGAATCAGCTGCTTTTAACTGCTGTTGTGTTTATGTTTGTTTGACTTGTGGTTTTATGTTGATTTTATTGTTTATTTTGATGTAAACTGCCCTGGGAACCATTTGGTTGAAGAGTGATATATATACCTTTTAAAACAAACATATTTTTCTGTGCCTTCAGTATGCAATGGGGTGGCGGTTTGATCTCGGCCTGATTGTTGCTTGTATTTTAAAGTGGAATGTGATGAATAAAATGCATTCATTTGCCCTTCATATTTGATGACTGCAGGCGTACTTTACGCTTGAAAGTGGTGAGTGAGTATGCCCAGAAGCCACATACAGAGTCAATGAGACTTGAAAACGATATGAGAAATGGTTGATGTTATTGAATTTAGTAATACAACATACTTCCGGAATTTCCTGGACATAGCCAGGAATTGGCCATCTGAAACAGTGTCCGGGTAGGAGTGGCTTAAATGTCCAGGCAAATCCGGACGTGTGCCGTGTTGGCAGTGTTGATTTGGTGAATTTAATATAGCTCACAAACTCACTTGGATCAATAACTTTGTCCCCCCCTCACCCCAAAAGAGAGGAAAAAGAGATAAAAAAGCTCAACAACTTTGCCCCCCCCCTCCAGATTTTCACTTTTTGAAATATGGGAACCCTACCTACATGTGGAAATTTCTATGTGGATGTTTCTCATCTTGTTGAGTGTTCAAGGCTGCTGCTGGCATAACGTCTGTCTCGAGAGACAATGGAGTTTGCCTCTGACGGTGAAGACAAATGGTTGAATTAACAGCACCCAAGTGACCTCCCCAAAGCCAGGGCAGTGTTTATGGAGGTCCTGGGCTGCCCAGATGACCCTCCTCTCAACCTCACTGGTGTGGTCCAAAGGAAAGCAGAGCAATATGTTTGGCATCAGTTTGGCTGAAGGAGTTTCCTGAAGGAGGCGTACAAGTCTCCATCCAACTGTCTTAGGGACCTCACTCTGGATTTGTGTAGGGTTTACTCCTTAGCCTTTTCTTCTCCTGAATATATCCTTCAAGGCAGTGGAGGTTTAGGATCAGAGTTTTCCTTCTAGATGGGAACCCTTCCCCATCTGCCCTTTGTTCAACATGGCATACATAGTTTTCTCCATTCTCATTTCATTCTGTGAGATAGTGACGGGCCCAAGTTCAATCGGTGAGCCTTACAGCTGAGTAGGGATTTTAACCTTGGTCTCCCACATTCTAGTCTGACGCTCTGACCCACTACACCAGGGGTCTCCAACCTTTCAGGACTAGTGAGCCCATTTTGACTTTTGTAAGAGTGCTGGGGGTGCCAGTCACAACATGGCTGCCATGGAAGGGATGTGGCATAACACAACATGGCCACATGAGCAAAGGCGCTTTGCAGGCGCCACTGATCAGCTGGCCTGCTAAGTCCCCTTTCAGCAGGGAGCTGTGCTTTTGCCTCCAATACCTGATGTCATATAGTATGCTGTCAGGTGTATGGTCTGGGGGAAATGTTGGGCCTTGTTGGGCCCACAGTCCAGAGAGCAGCAAGAGAGTTTGCTGTTGTCGTGGGTCCAAATGTTTCTTATGACCAAGATGAGAATAGCAGAGTGATGTTGTGGATTTTTTTTAGTGGATTTTTAGTGGGGGGTTTTAAGTCCCACATCTGGGTGGGAGATAAACCCAACACCCCCCCCATGTATTTTTAGACCTAAAGTGATAAAAGTTACAATAAATGTTTAAAGTGTTTATAATAGCCAGCAGGTACCCTAGGCTGGCTCTTCTCTCTCATCTCTCTCTCTATCGCGCGGCCCTCAGAGGGTTTTGGGTTTAATTTAATGGTTCCAGCGCATGCATTGTAGTGAAAAGGAGCGTCGTATTGCTCTTCGAAGAGAGCTTCACACGTTTCCCGGAGGAGTTAATCTTCCTGTGTGACAAATGTAATGGATTTTATGTCCTTTCTCCCCTTTTCGCACAACCTGCTGCTTGAGTGTACAGTATCATGAGGATGAAAGCGTCCAGTATCTTCAAGCGATGTAACAACTCAATAAAAGACAATTTTGTTGTAGTGTGGAGTCCTGTGATGAACTGCCTCATGTGAAAACAACATTGGTGTCTATTATAAGAGATAGATGATAGATAGATAGATAGATAGATAGATAGATAGATAGATAGATAAAGGTAAAGGGACATCTGACCATTAGGTCCCGTCGTGACCGACTCTGGGGTTGTGGCGTTCATCTCGCTTTATTGGCCGAGGGAGCCAGCGTAAAGCTTCTGGGTCATGTGGCCAGCATGACTAAGCCACTTCTGGCGAAACCAGAGCAGCGCACAGAAACGCCGTTTACCTTCCTGCTGGAGCGGTGCCTATTTATCTACTTGCACTTTGACATGCTTTTGAACTGCTAGGTTGGCAGGAGCAGGGACCAAGCAATGGGAGCTCACCCCGTCACGGGGATTCGAACTGCCGACCTTCTGATTGGCAAGCCCTTAGGCTCTGTGGTATAACCCACAGTACCACCCGCGTCCCGATAGGTAGATAGATAGATAAAGGTAAAGGTACCCCTGCCCGTCAGGGCCATTCGTGACCGACTCTAGGGTTGCACACTCATCTCGCTCAAGAGGCCGGGAGCCGGCGCTGTCCGAAGACACTTCCGGGTCACGTGGCCAGCGTGACGAAGCTGCATCTGGCGAGCCGGCACCAGCGCTGCACACAGAAAACGCCGTTTACCTTCCCGCTAGAAAGCGGTCCCTATTTATCTACTTGCACTTAGGGGTGCTTTCGAACTGTTAGGTGGGCAGGAGCTGGGACCGAACGACGGGAGCTCACCCCATCGTGTGGGGATTTGAACCACCAAGTCCGATCAGCAAGTCCTAGGCATTGCGGTTTAACCCACAGCGCCACCCGCGGTCCCATAGATAGATAGATAGGCCTAATAAGTGAGTAAGGGAGTGCAGCCTCTGTTGCTACCATGTTCCATCCCTAGGGAGAATGAGGAGGAGAAATGGCGACTTCTATTCAGCCAGGGAGATTGAAACAAGCTTGGATGTTCTGAGATATATATATATACAGTGGTGCCTCGCAAGACGAAATTAATTCGTTCCGCAAGTCTCTTCGTCTTGCGGTTTTTTCGTCTTGTGATGCACGGTTTCCCATTGGAATGCATTGAAAATCAATTAATGCGTTCCTAGGGAAACCGCCTTCAGACCAGGTCCGGGGACAGTCTGTCCCCGGACCTCTTCTGAAGGCCTGGGGGGGGGGGGACAAGGGCTTTTCTTCCCACCCCCAGCATTTTAAAAAACCCGGGACAGCGGAGGACTTCTCCGCTGTCCGGGCGATCTTAAAATGCTGGCGGGCGGCATTTTAAAATCGCCCCGGACAGCGGAGGACTTCTCTGCTGTCCGGGGCGATTTAAAAGCCCCTGGGAAGGCAGGCAGGGGGGACAAAGACTTTCGCCCCCTGCCCGCCTTCAGAAGGTGTTCCCGCCCCCCGCCCCACTTCGGACCAGCTTTCCGAAGTGGGGCGGCTGGGCCAGGTGTCCCCGCCCCCCCCGCCCCACTTCGGAACAGCTTTCCGAAGTGGGGCGGCTGGGCCAGGTGTCCCCGCCCCCCCTCCCCACTTCGGAACAGCTTTCCGAAATGGGGCGGATGGGGCAGCTGTTCCCGCCCCCCCTCCCCACTTCGGAACAGCGTTCCGAAGTGGGGCGGATGGGGCAGCTGTTCCCGCCCCCCCTCCCCCCTTCGGAACAGCGTTCCGAAGTGGGGCGGATGGGGCAGCTGTTCCCGCCCCCCCTCCCCACTTCGGAACAGCGTTCCGAAGTGGGGCGGATGGGGCAGCTGTTCCCGCCCCCCCTCCCCACTTCGGAACAGCGTTCCGAAGTGGGGCGGATGGGGCAGCTGTTCCCGCCCCCCCTCCCCACTTCGGAACAGCGTTCCGAAGTGGGGCGGATGGGGCAGATGTTCCCGCCCCCCTCCCCCCTTCGGAACAGCGTTCCGAAGTGGGGCGGATGGGGCAGATGTTCCCGCCCCCCCTCCCCCCTTCGGAACAGCGTTCCGAAGTGGGGCGGCTGGGGCAGATGTTCCCGCCCCCCGCTTCGGAACAGCGTTTTAAAATGCTGGGGGTCGGCAGCGAACGCTCCTGACCCCCAGCATTTTAAAATCTCCCCGGGACAGGGGGAGATTTTAAAATGCTGGGGGTCGGCAGCGCTTCGCTCCCGACCCCCAGCATTTTAAGATCTCCCCGGGACACGGGGAGATTTTAAAATGCTGGGGGTCGGCAGCGAACGCTTCCCGCCAGCATTTTAAGATCGCCGGGGCAGGCGGTGGGAAGGCAGGTGGGGGGGGAGCAAAGACTTTTGCCCCCCGCCGGCCTTCAGAAGAGGTCCTCTTCTGAAGGCCGGCTGTGGGCGAAAGTCTTTGCTCCCGACCGCCAGCATTTCCCTATGGGCTTTCGTCTTGCGATGCAAGCCCATAGGGAAATTCGTCTTGCGAAGCGCCTCCAAAACAGAAAACCCTTTCGTCTTGCGGGTTTTCCGTCTTGCGAGGCATTCGTCTTGCGGGGTACCACTGCATATATATATATATATATATATATATATATATATATATATATATGCTTTCGTAGATTTTCACGGGTACAGGAATGCAGGTTTTGGTGTCTTCGGGTATCTTCCCGTGTAAGAGTTGGGGTGTCTAGGCGACGTTTCGACGAGGTCTCACTCGTCATCTTCAGGCTGGTGCTTTCGGCTTCTTGTTACTAGAACAGAGCTCTGTTCTAGTAACAAGAAGCCGAAAGCACCAGCCTGAAGATGACGAGTGAGACCTCGTCGAAACGTCGCCTAGACACCCCAACTCTTACACGGGAAGACACCCGAAGACACCAAAACCTGCATATATATATATATATATATATATATATATATATGCTTGCCTCAGCTTTTCAGAGCTTCTGAGTGGTCGGAGTCCAAGCGGGACATTTCAGCAAGAGGTGTCGCATGCATGTTCAAGACGCCACCACCTAACATACAAAATGTTCTTTCAGCCTTGGTGTGACAACCATAAAACAACACTAGGTCTCTCCAGGGATTCATGCAAAGTATCCATGGGGGGGTGGGGGTGTTATGGGGCTGTGCGTGCTGCCCTACAACTTCCACCTCTAACCTTCCTGCACTGAGTGAAAAGTTCGGGGTTTTGTGGGAGGTTGTCAGTAGACTTAGTGTAAGCTGTTTACAATCCTCCTTGTGACCAGGAAGCTGCTTGTTGCAGGGCGTTCTGGATGGAGGGGCCCACAGCTCTGAGATTTACCTCTGAGATTGCCTTACACCGCAGGTGCCACATAATACCTGTTACGCATTTGTAAGAACTTGGTCGTTTAGTATGGCAGCCCCTGCAACTTCAGAACTCCCTGCCTATTGAGACCAAGCAGGTACCTTCGCTGTACTCTTTTTGGCACCTGCTAAAAACATTCCTGATTGGACAAACCTACCCAGATACTTAGAAAGTTGAGGCAATTTTAATGTTTTAGTCAGGGCTTTTTTTCAGCCGGAATTCACCTCTCAGGTGGGTTCTAGCACCTCTCAGGTGGGTGCCATTGCCATTCTAGGAGAACAAGGGAGGTGTTCATGGCAAGTTCTGGCACATCTTTTCCTGGAAAAATAGCACTGGTTTTAGTATTTTAACTTTTGTATGTTTTAAGGAAGGGTTGTAATTTTTTCCTGAATTTCCTGTTTTACCATTTATAAACCGCTTTGAGGTTTGTTTGTTTGTTTTACAATCAAGTGGCATATAAATCAAGTAGTAAAGTAAATAAATAAATGTAAAGTAAGAAATCCTGATGAGGGCTTCCACGTTGTTGCTCTAAAACAACTTAGTTTTATTGATGTACTGTCAAGACTTTTTAAAGGGACACTCAAAAGCAGTAGAAGCTCTTAGGTCTCAAACCCACCCTTTTGCCATTGAAGAGAAAGTATGTAATTCTGCTTTCATTAAAAAAAGGGAGGGGGAAGTGTCTGAAATAGGTTTGCTGCTTATTATAGCTAGAGATCCTGAAATATGAGCAATCCGTAATAATTATGGGCTGCATTCACGTTCTGTAGCTCTCACACTTCTCACTCCTGTCTCTTTTCCATTTGAACTAGCAAATGTAAATTTTTAAAAAGAAAGCTGACTATTTTCATGAAAGCAATTAGACTCTAGGAAAGTCGAATAACTAATAACACGCAGCTCATGAGTTTTGATGAGGAATCAATTTGTTCTGCAGCCCATAAGAACTAACATAAAATGAGTCATACCCTTGAATTTCCTCTTGTTTCTTTTTTCCTTCTCCTTAAATTGATTACAATTGGTGTGTGAACTCAGATGTTACAGTTAAAAAAATGGAAAAATATTTTGAGATCTGGGGGGGGGGGGGCGGAGAACCCAGTAGGGATGGTTAATTTGTGCCACACTAGACGGGGTAGGGCCAGGCACCCCCAGGGGGTCTTTTGATGGAAATGCAAGATTTCTAGAGTTCGGCGGGACTTAGGAATGAGTAGTAATCAAGCAAAGGACCACAGCCCAGGTACGCAGTCCTCCCTTTCACTGCTGGAAGAGAAACGCAACTTGATTTGTGTTTTTCTTTTTCCTTTGAAATGCCAACAGCTTACATTTCTCTGACATTTCATTCAATTAAATTTCTGCTTGCTTCTCGCAACCGATAAAAATCCGTCTTCGGAAACCTTGAATGTCTGCTCTATCAACCTGCTATCAATAACCCTTTGGCTGTTTAGTCGTAGCTCATTGCTCTGAACAATAAGAGAGTCAGAATGGAAATAGATTTCTTTGAATTACTGGGCTTTCTGTCCCCAAGGCAGTCTTGCCCTGCCCATCTCCCTCCCTCAGTGCTTTTACACTTCATATTAATACTTTATGCCCTAATACCCCACCCTTACTGTTAGGGGAGGAGTAATACTAACTGCTTGTGTTCCATCTTTTGCCATTTGAGAGCCAGCATCCCTCCCCTCCCCCCTTTAAAGGGTGATTATTTCATTTCAGTTTTCAAAATTTGATCATCCAGTTCTTTCTTAGGGGTTTTAAAGTTGCTTTGAGACATCGACTTATTGAAAGTGATGAATAAATGTAATAAATAATCACAACAATTTATTCTTCCTTGCGTGATTTTGCATGATTTTGCATTCCTTGTCCACTGGTGCAAACCACGGTTCCCTTGCAAGCCAAAGATAGAAACCATGGTTTGAAATGGATCTTCTTGATGTAACTGCAGCATGTAGCGTTATAAAAAAGCTCTTTTCATGAAAATATTCCCTTGATTGGGAATCAAAGTCCTCATCCTTGCATCTGTTATTTTGTTTTCTTTTCTCTGTGGGTTTACAGTCCATGGTAACGAGGGAGCCTGGTTTCTAGTAGCCATATTTTTTTGTTGGTACACAAATGTGAAACTGAGATGGGAATAGAGAATTGGTTGAAACTGACGCTCACACTTGCCTCATTGCAACCGTTTCCTTAGCTCACTGAGCTAATGACGCATTCTGAGCTCAACAGAGCTAATCAAATTATTTGTGGCTTGTAGCTTAATGCAAGCACATCCAATTCTTCTATAAGATCATTTTCAGTTCATAATTAAATGTGTGTAATAATAGACTACTACAACTTTAAAATAAGTTATTTGGAGAGCCTCTTACACTATGGGATTTTTGTTTTCTACATGGTTAAGGGTTTGTCTACTATTTTTTTTCTTGTGACCAGGAAACAGAACATGATTATTACTCCTCATTCAAGTAATATTGGTTTTCATTATGCAATTAAATTCATACATATACCACAAAATAAAACTTGACTATAAAGCTGTATAGGTACTACTACTACTACTACTACTACTACTACTACTACAGTGGTACCTCGGGTTAAGTACTTAATTTGTTCCGGAAGTCCGTTCTTAACCTGAAACTGTTCTTAACCTGAAGCACCACTTTAGCTAATGGGGCCTCCTGCTGCTGCCGCGCCGCTGGAGCACAATTTCTGTTCTCATCCTGAAGCAAAGTTCTTAACCTGAAGCATTATTTCTGGGTTAGCGGAGTCTGTAACCTGAAGCGTATGTAACCCGAGGTACCACTGTAGTAATAATAATAAGGTTCATTTACAGCAACAATAAAAAAGAATTTTCACTATATTTGGTGTTTCATTTCCTTTTCCAAACTTACCTTCTAAGATAAGTCAGAATGACCATGACGAAAGAGTCCTTTGAGGTATTTTTCCAGCACAAAGACTTTGTGCAGATTCACACCATAAAATTAAAGCATGTCCAATGCACATCTCAAATACAGGAATCCTGGGAACTGTAGTTTCATCTCACAAGGCCACAGTTCCTAGTACTATATTTCAGGGGACGTAATGTGTTTTAAATGTGTACTGGGTGTGCTTTTAATGTGCAGTGCAGATCTGCCTGCAGTTTCTTCCTGTTTCCAGTGTTTTGTACATTTGGAGCAGCTGTTAAACTTTCTGGTACCATTTCTGCCTGCCTTTCTCAAATTGATCCTCATACCCATTAATAAATGTGGGTTGTGAACCATGAAGGCATTCTGCTGGGCAGGAGTGCCAGCTTGGCCCCACGGCCATGGATGCCTGGGGCCATGGGTGCCATGCAGTGTCCATGGCCCTGGCACTGAAATTTGTGGGCGCCCGGCCCCTTCATGGGGAATTTTGTGGGTGCTTGGGCACCCAGGGCCCTATGGCACCTATGCGGCTGGGTGTGTGTTTGGGGGAAGAGGGCATTCTCCAATGCCCGCATCAACATTTGTTGCCTCTTGAATAGGGTGCCCATGAAGATTTTTACCCCCTGCCCTAATCTAGTACCAATCAGGGAATGAATCTGAGTTTGAGTGGTCATAGGCAAGTAAGTTGTTTCCTCCAAGTTCTTGGCTTGACTCTTTGTTAAAATCCCAGGAGAGGCACACCATGCTAAAAAGTTGAAGGGCAGATCTCTGTTCTGTGGACTTGTGACCTGTGTGGGACCCAGAGTAATTTGCAACGACTTGTAATATTGATGGCACCTGCAGTCGCTCCAGTACTTCAATGCAAACAACATCTAAATTGTGAAAGCCAGTCCCAGATAGGGAATAGAGGCTTAGCTAAAGCCACTCAGAAAATCTAGACCTCTTTGGTTAGTGTTCAGTAGTGTTCATCTCACCAGAGTAAGCTGGCTTTCCAATGCATGTTAAGAGTAGCTGAATACTTGAGCATCTTTGCTGTATTGATTCCATAGGATGAGCAATATGGCAGAGGGAGAGGTCATATATCTTCCACAGCTTTAATTCTTTCTTTAAATAGCTGTAAGCAATTTACTTGGTCCTTTATTACAAGTGTTTACAGCAAACTGTGTAAATATGGATTTTCAAAGCAGCAAAATACAGGAGTGTCAGCCCAACAAATGAATGCAAATGATTCAATTTTGTACTTGGAGGGTCCACAGTGCTCCACTATATTATTGGGTTTTCAAACTGCAATTGATCCACTTAAATGGATTTCTGTGTTTCGCTGCTTTTTTCTTGTCTTCAGAGCCCTGCTTTAGGGTGATTTCCCATTCCATGGAAACATTAGAGGTGCATCTTTTGATTTCAAAAATTGTTCATCCCAGCCATGTCCTGGGGACGGATCCAGAGTGGAACCTGAATACATCTTTCAGATTGGGGTGGATAGCCTGCATGGAATCCTACAGGTTTGGAGACAGAATCTGGCAGCTTGGCAAAATCTGGTCTTGTGGCTTCTTTACATAGCTCGAATTTCCTGCAGGACCAAGAAATACTAGCTTGTTGGCCACCATAAAAACATGGCATTTGTTAGTAGAGTTCAGGAAACAATGTACAGTACAACCCTAACATGTTTACTTAGGAGAAAGTTCAACTGAACTAAATAGGAGCTTACTCCCTACCCTAGTAGGTGTGCTTAAGATGGCAGTACTGAAGTTCGTACCCTGGGCCAGCAGGGGGATACTGTAGATAGTTTTCACTCAGGTCCAGATATGCAAATAAGGGATTGAAAGTGACATTCAGTGATTGGATAGTTACAGAAAATGGTTAATGTTGCGTTCTAGTGGAGCTCTATATGAGCAGGCTGACTGAACCCTTCAGTTCAGTTCTGTTCTGGCCTGTGAATAAACAAGAGCTGTTTGAAGAATTGCTGTGTCGTCTGATATGTTCACCCACAACTTAACACTGGCGACGAGGATGGGATACGAACCCATGTGTGCAAAGCACAATTTCACCCACAACTTAACAACAGGGTTTTTCACCGCTTCCCTAGCATAGCCCTAGAGCCAAGGGAATCCCTTTCATGCGCTAACCTTCCTGGAAATTAGCTTCTTATTTGATAGGCAAACACTATATTACTTGCTTGAAAAATGTCCAGAACCTAGCAGGTGATGCTTTTTTAACTCACACACACTTCATCAGACTGTCTTTGTAGTTTCAGGTTTGGAGTCCATTTTAAGAGAAGTAATAAGAAGTTACGGCCAATACTTACAAATCCAGGGATCACATGCCGCCTCTTAAAACTTCTGAACCGAAAGCTTATACCTTCAGTAACTAAAAATGGCACCAGAGCTAAAGTTTAGCTTATCCACAAGCATGTGCATAAAAGGCAGCCACCTAAAAGTTCTTTAGTTCTTTAACAGCCCCATTACAAAATGAATTACCTCTTTTACTTGTGGTGGTAGCAATGTAAAGAAGTAAAAATAGGTAGCATGCCCTTCAGTTAAAGGCTTCTTTGCTCCAGCTCAAGTTTTCTGACATGTCTCCTCATATTCCTGCCTTTCCTGTCTTCACTTCTTCCAGCTGTGAACTGGCATAAATCTTTTTAATTCCTTTAGTGACCCCACAGCTGTGTAATAATGTTGCTGAAGACTAGAATAATCTCTCACCAGGCCAACTGTTTGACATCCTCTGGTAGCTGTTGGGTCCCAGCTTCCCACCAGGGCCTAGAGTTACTTAAAAGGTAAAGGGACCCCTGACCGCTGGGTCTAGTCGTGGACGACTCTGGGGTTTCAGCGCTCATCTCGCTTTACTGGCCGAGGGAGCCGGCATACAGCTTCCAGATCATGTGGCCAGCATGACGAAGCCGCTTCTGGCAAACCAGAGCAGCGCACGGAAACACCGTTTATCTTCCCGCCAGAGCAGTACCTATTTATCTACTTGCACTTTGACATGCTTTTGAACTGCTAGGTGGGCAGGAGCTGGGACTGAGCAATGGGAGTTCACCCTGTCACGGGGATTCGAACTGCCGACCTTCTGATAGGCAAGCCCTAGGCACCTTATGCCTGCCCTAATCACTCTGGGTGGGAGGATTTGGATAGCCTCAAAATACCCCTGATATAGCATTGCACAAGAGCATTGCTGGAAAATTTAACATCATATCAGTGCATCGCTGCTGCCTGCTGCCAGGTAAGCACCCTAGGGCTCACTGACCTTTGGGAACATCCATCAGAAGGCAAAGGACCCCCTCAAAACTGAAACTCACCCTGCCTCTACCACATATTTCCATATTGTCCATCCATCTGGGGAGCTTCCTTTCACAAAAGCATGTATAGGAAAGTCTTTGATCATAAGTTCTGGGAAGGGGCCTCCATGTTGTGAACAATACAGGAACCCAATGCCCTCTTTCCAAAGATTGCTGGACTGGATTGGACCCTGCTCAGATCCTTCACTTTTTGTGTCCTTAAGCAAGAATGTGCATACTTAGGATTGCTTATTAGGTGTAATCTCAATAGGCCTTCTTGTTTTGTATATTTAAAACACATTGGTTGACACTGTGGCTTCTAGGAAAGAAAGAAAGAAAGAAAGAAAGAAAGAAAGAAAGAAAGAAAGAAAGAAAGAAAGAAAGAACACTATAAAGTACTCATGGTACAGTAGATGCTAAGTAAATGTTCCTCAAAGGCTGTATTCATTATGTAGAAATGGAGAGCCAGCTATTTGTCTCCTCATAATTGTGAGGAGATTCTTCGGCCTTCCCTCCCCAACCACACTTTTCATTTCTATTTGGTTAGTGCTTATTTATGAACTCCGCTGTACTAAGGTGCTGCTTAATTGCAGCATATTTTGTTTGTTTTGCCTTTTTCCTAATTAAAAAACCTCATGTTCCTCATTTGTTCAAAACCTGACGATTTTTTGCTCTCTAATACAAATATTCAGGTACCGTAATTAGCCCTGTAGATAATTTTGCAATTGCAGTGTAAAACCTTGGGGGGGGGGGATGACGTTAAGCACACCTTGGGAGTAATTATTAACCTTTTATTTTTTGACGCATGTAATTTAATAATACCTACAGCAGTAAGGCTCTTTAAAGAGATGCTTTTATTGACTTTCAGTTAATTTGGTGGTGTTTCTAGTTGTTTGGGCTTTGAAAGTTGTACAGGTTCCATTCAAAAATACGGAAAAACTAACCGGTGAAGAAAGGCAAGCAATTTCCCACTTGCTTTGTGAAGCAGGAGTTGTGAACTTTCTTCCCTTGTGGTGTCCATGATACAAAGGGTATGCCTGAGAGGTATGCCTGGATATAAAAGCCAATTTTTAGAAGTCTACTAAAACGTAGTTCCTGCTGTTTTGACAGTTAACCTGTCAACATGGCCAAAACCGTCTCTCTCTCACTGCCTGCAAATAGGCTAATGCATCTGGGAAGCCATTTTTGATCAACTAGACTTGCCTTTCCTCAATATAAGGGCTGGTGCCAGGATTTATGGTTGGTGTTGCCTGTCATTAATAATAATAATAATAATAATAATAATAATAATAATAATAATAATAATTAATAATTAATAATAATTTATTTATATGCTGCCCATCTGACTGGGTTGCCCCAGGCACTTTGGGCAGCTCCCAACAAAAAATAGTAAAAACACAATACAATATCAATACAATATCATACACTTTAAAACTTCTCCGAACAGGGCTGCCTTCAGGTGTCTTCTAAAAGTCAGGTACAGTGGTGCCTCGCAAGACGAAATTAATCCGTTCCGTGAGTCTCTTCGTCTTGCGGTTTTTTCGTCTTGCAAAGCACGGCTATTAGTGGCTTAGCAGCTTATTAGCGGCTTAGCGGCTATTAACCGCTTAGCGGCTTTAAGAAAAAGGAAACAAACTTGCAAGAACTCGCAAGACGTTTTGTCTTGCGAAGCAAGCCCATAGGGAAATTCGTCTTGCGGAACGACTCAAAAAACGGAAAACTCTTTCGTCTAGCGAGTTTTTTGTCTTGCGAGGCATTCGTTCCACAGGGTGGGTGCCACTACCGAGAAGGCCCTCTGCCTGTAACTTTGCTTCTCGCAGTGAGGGAACTGCCAGAAGGCCCTCGGTGCTGGACCTCAGTGTCCAGGCTGAACAATGGGGTTGGAGATGCTCCTTGAATTATACAGGGCTGATGCTGTTTTGGGCTTTCCTAAACTTCCATCACAGTGCCTCTGGAGCCCCAGCCTGACAATCACCTTGGGTCATTATGTCAGGGCCCCAGAGATATTGTAGGGGAATTAAAAATGGGGCATGGGGGGATAGCCACAGCCAGCTGGCCTCCAACCCTGAGCCTAGAAGGTCGCGGCCAGTATTTTGGGTCGATGAGAGAGTAGGCAATGTACCCTTCTTGGAGCTTTGCCTGTAGGCGTTGCACAGTGTTACCTACTCCTGACATATACCTGGGATGGAGGACTCCACACAAGCAAAAGGTGTTCAGGGTGTTATCAGCAGAGTTGTGTGTTGTTATTTATTATTATTTATTAAATTTGTACATCTCCCTATACCCACAGGTCTCACAGCATAAAAACACAATACAAAAACACAGAATGCATAATAAACATAAAAATAATCTGTCCAAGTGCTATCAGCTTGATTCAGGGTTTCCATTAACCTGCTGGAGCCCCCCGAGCACATCCTTCTTCCGTGTCCTGCTCACCTGCTAGAACTGGAGTCAGTGAGGAACTCCTTGCATGCCCATTGGATGCCCAAGGGATTTCTGTAACCTAAGATGTTCTTCCCTTGCTTTAGCCAACATCCCGGACCGGGTTTGGTGAATTGCCATCCGTACAAACAGAAGATTCCTTCTTGAGAGAGGATGCTTGGAAAAGCAAACCTATTCTAATTTTTTGATTAAAAAAAAAGTGTGCGGACCATTCTGAGAAGATTAACAGCATCCGATAGAGCTTGGCGGCTCCTTGAGAGTACAGAATTTCCATTTCATTGCATCCATGGAAATCTGTGCACGTGTGACACAAATGTTCCAAGACAAAATGAGAGGGGAGGGGGAAATTGGTACCCTCTCTTTGGTAGCTCAACAATATTTGCAGCAAAACAAAGACCGCAGCACACAAGAAGGAAATGCTGGCATTAAAAGGCATTCTAGAAAAGTGTTTGTCTTGACATAGCTGTGTATGTTCGTATCAGTACTAATTCCATATATCATTAGCGAAGAGATACTCTGCTCTGCTAGAAGAATGGAATCTGGGCAATTGCAAAATGTTTATTGACTGTTTACTGTTAGACATTGGGAACAGAGTACAGTACAATTACAAGTTTGCCCGAAGCCTATAAAACCCTTGAAGGCAATATTGGCTGAAAGAATATCCTTCCCCCGCCCCTTTCAAAATGGGAAGAGCAACAACATTGATTTAACATGATTAGATAACAGTTTTGATTGTGATGGGTAATACACTGGCTTGGCTTCTTTAGGCTGCTGCTTGTTGAGATGTGTAGCTTTTAAATCAGGAACTCTGGCTCCCAGGCACAAGAGTAAGCATTCAGATTGAAATTTCAGAATAAACGTTTAGGGTACACACAGCAGCATAACCTAGATAGGGATATCAGCCCCGGGAGGAAACCGGACACGCCTTACAAGGCCATGTTGAATGTTTACAGATTAACTATGTGCATTCTGTGTAAGTTGGGGTACAGTGATGGAATACACTATAGGCAGACCAAGTGTTTGCTTAAAGGTAAAGGGTAAAGGGACCCCTGACCATTAGGTCCAGTCATGGCCACCTCTGGGGTTGCGGCGCTCATCTCGCTTTATTGGCCAAGGGAGCCGGCGTACAGCTTCCGGGTCATGTGGCCAGCATGACTAAGCTGCTTCTGGCAAACCAGAGCAGCGAACAGAAACGCCGTTTACCTTCCCGCCGGAACAGTATCGATTTATCTACTTGCACTTGGACATGCTTTTGAACTGCTAGGTTGGCAGGAGCAGGGACCGAGCAACAGGAGCTCACCCCATCACGGGGATTCGAACCGCCAACCTTCTGCTCGGCAAGTCCTAGGCTCTGTGGTTTAACCCACAGCGCCACCCGCTTCCCTTTCAAGTGCTTGCTTAGGGCACCAGAAAAAGCGATGGAGATAAATTTCTTTTTGAAAGAAGTTCGCAATTAGAAAATCTAGAAAGAAAATATTTTTATTTCAGTGGATATGAAAGTTTTGAGACATTTTGAAAAATAAAATGTTATTTTTTGGTTTAGTATCTTTTTATGTTGAATTGCGTATGGTGGGGACCGTAATCTTTTCAGTGTTTAGGGCCTCTAATCCGACCCTGGTTAGGGGTTGGCATGTACACCCTCAGAGACCTTTCCGGGTGCATCCCCCCCCCCCCGAAATTAGGCTTGGAAGAAGCATTCTGCCCTGCAGCAGGTCATAGTGTGCTTAGTTCAGTCTTGTGCCCACAGCAGTTTACCTGGTTTGCAGTTTGTTCGCTTTCCTGGAACATAGATTGATTAAATGAAAGCAGATAGGCCTTACGTCAACAAAGTTGTTTTCTTTTAATTTACTCTTTCATTGCAAAATTGCTTTACAGTGGTACCTTGGTTCTCAAACGCCTTGGTACTCAACTGCCTTAGTTCTCAAACGTTGACAACCCAGAAGTGTTCCGGTTTTCAAACATTTTTCGGAAGCTGAACGTCCAGTGCGGTTGTCGGCTATTGTTTCTGGGGCGCCTGCACCAATCAGAAGCTGCACCTTGGTTTTCAAACATTCCAGAAGTCAAACGGACTTCCAAAACAGATTAATTTTGGTGTTTTTGTTTTTGCTATTCATTTTGCATTTTTGTTTTTGAGGGTTTTTTGATTAATTTGTTTTGTGACTGTGTGGAACCCAGTTGAGTTACTGATTGATTGATTGATTGATTGAGTGCAGAAATAGATAAAAGCCCCCCCCCCCCCATCTAAACAATGACTATCATCAGTGCAGGCAAGAAAAAACATTCATTTTAATTTTTATCAACTACAATACTGTCTTATTTATTTTATAGTACAGTACATTGATTATTGCTTACATTTTATGGATCAATGGACTCGTTATATAGTAAAATTCATGCCAAATTGCTGTTTTAGGGGTTGTTTTTTAAAGTCTGGAATGGATTAATCCATTTTGCATTACTTTCTATGGGAAAGCACATCTTGGTTTTGGAACAGACTTCCAGAACAGATTAAGTTTGAGAACCAAGGTACCACTGTATTTGATTAAGAAACATAATATACACCCACTGCTCTTTTTAACTATCATTGATTTTTTCTCTCTCTGTGTGTGAAGCTGATTTTTAGGCTCTTTCTATTGGTTTTTGCATTGATATTTATTTTAGGTAAGCCGCCTTCTGTGGAAGGCAGGATATAATCACCACCACTGGGGAAATTAAAAAACAAAACACAGATGTAGAAATTATTAGCTATGTCAATGGGTGAATCTCCTGTAGAGTTGAAAGGGGCTTTTAAATCGTTTGTCTGCTTTGAATAGCTTTCAGAAAAGAAAAGTCCCTTTGAACACTCCCTGCATATTGAGTCTTAATATTTATGCAGCAGTTCTTGTTGGCTCGCGTCCATCGTTGAGCCACTAGCTCAACAGCAGAGCACGTGCGTTGCATGCAAAAGGTCCTAGGTTTAATCCCTGACATCTCCAGTTAAGGGAGCTTAGATAACGGGACTGGGAAAGACATCTTGCCTGAGACCTTGGCAGTCGGATAAGACTGTACTGGGCTCAGTGGACCAGTGGTCTGAATCAGTATAAGGCAACTTCTTGCAGACTGTAGATTAGTGGTAGAGCACATGCTTCGAATGCAGAAGATTCCAAGTTGAAACCCCTGAAATTTCCAGGTAGCACAAGAAACCCTGTAGATCAGGCATAGGCAAACTCGGCCCTCCAGATGTTTTGGGACTACAACTCCCATCACCCCTATCTAACAGGACCAGTGGTCAGGGATGATGGGAGTTGTAGTCCCTAAACATCTGGAGGGATGGGTTTGCCTATGCCTGCTATAGATGTTGTGATGGTCGCAGACTTGGACTGCTTTAAAGGGGGATTGGTCAAGTTAATGGAGGAAAGGGCTACAAGGGGCTACTTGTCTGTGCTATCTGCAGCATCAGAAGTGTATTCCTCTGAATATCAGACACAGAGGAACATGAGAAGGGATAGTGCCATTCGACTCATGTCCTGCCTGCAGTCTTTCCATAGGAACAGGTGGACCTGTGAGAACAGGATGCTGGACTAGATAGGGTTTCAACTTGCCTGGCAGGTGTGCCGCAGGTACAAATGTGGCTCCAAATGAGCGATCAGGAGCTTAAAGTGAGCTCCCATTCATTCCTTTTCCTGAAGTGAGGTCAGTGTCTGAAATTAGCCAGGCGAAATTGCAACTACAGTGGTACCTTATTGTTGTTGTTTAGTCGTTTAGTCGTGTCCGACTCTTCGTGACCCCATGGACCAGAGCACGCCAGGCACTCCTGTCTTCCACTGCCTCCCGCAGTTTGATCAGACTCATGTTTGTAGCTTCGAGAACACTGTCCAACCATCTCGTCCTCTGTCGTCCCCTTCTCCTTGTGCCCTCCATCTTTCCCAGCATCAGGGTCTTTTCCAGGGAGTCTTCTCTTCTCATGAGGTGGCCAAAGTATTGGAGCCTCAGCTTCACGATCTGTCCTTCCAGTGAGCACTCAGGGCTGATTTCCTTCAGAATGGATAGGTTTGATATTCTTGCAGTCCGTGGGACTCTCAAGAGCCTCCTCCAGCACCATAATTCAAAAGCATCAATTCTTTGGCGATCAGCCTTCGTTATGGTCCATGGTGTAGTTAAAACCATGGTTTTAACTATATGGACCTTTGTTGGCAGGGTGATGTCTCTGCTTTTTAAGATGCTGTCTAGGTTTGCCATCGCCTTTCTCCCAAGGAGCAGGTGTCTTTTAATTTCGTGACTGCTGTCACCATCTGCAGTGATCATGGAGCCCAAGAAAGTAAAATCTCTCACTGCCTCCATTTCTTCCCCTTCTATTTGCCAGGAGGTGATGGGACCAGTGGCCATAATCTTAGTTTTTTTGATGTTGAGCTTCAGACCATATTTTGCGCTCTCCTCTTTCACCCTCTTTAAAAGGTTCTTTAATTCCTCCTCACTTTCTGCCATCAAGGTTGTGTCATCTTCATATCTGAGGTTGTTTATATTTCTTCCGGCGATCTTAATTCTGGCTTGGGATTCATCCAGCCCAGCCTTTCGCATGATGAATTCTGCATATAAGTTAAATAAGCAGGGGGACAATATACAGCCTTGCCGTACTCCTTTCCCAATTTTGAACCAATCAGTTGTTCCATATCCAGTTCTAACTGTAGCTTCTTGTCCCACATAGAGATTTCTCAGGAGACAGATGAGGTGATCAGGCACTCCCATTTCTTTAAGAACTTGCCATAGTTTGCTGTGGTCGACACAGTCAAAGTGGTACCTTGGTTACAACCATAATCTGTTTCGGAGGGGCCTCCAAAAATAATTTGTTCGTAATCCCAAAGAATGGGTTGTAATCCAAAAAAAAGTTTGCAAACCGGGACACACACTTCTGGGTTTGACGTTTGTAATCCAAAACGTATGCAAACCAGACTGTTTGCAAACCAAGGTACTATTGTAGATGGTTTGTGATCACAGTTTATAAGCCTCGGACTTAGTGAATGGACGTTCCATTGTGGCGACTGCAACCTAGATTCACAGTGCGATCTGGCACCTAGCTTATAACCCTGGCTTTCTAACAATGAGTGAGGTGTGCTCCCACCGCCCTTTCACAGCTGAAACCTTTGAAACTGCTGCTAAAACGCACCAAGCATAGGTCTGGCAACACCCCTTTGGCTGCCGTTCCTAAGTGCCCGACGCCCAGCTGGCCACTGTGCACTTCGGAACCCTGTGCGAGGGATTTTGACAACCCCCCAGCCAATTACGCAATGTGGTCATAATGACATGTGGTTGGCAGGTGGGTTGTCCCATCCATCTGCAGTGTTGACCCACAGGGGCCGAGCTATTTAAAGATCTGGCCCCTGGTGGCAGCAAGGTTGCCCACTCCTGCTGGGGAGCCACCATCAGTCAATGTAAGCAGTACTGAATTAGACCAATGGCCTGCTTCACTATCTGCCAGCTTCCTGGGGTCACATGGTCTCTTGACATCCAGAAACAGGCTTTGTTTGGGTCTGAAAGTTAATGTAAAAAACCCCCAAAATGCAACAACATTCATCTGAAAATTAAATTGTCATCCCACCTGGAGTGTCTTTAGAAACTCACTCTGGGGATTTTTCTTAAAGAAGAAGTAGGAGGGTTTTGAAAATGTGCTGAATGTGCAAGTATGAATAAAATCTGCACTTGTCTGATTTGATAAAGACCCTTTCGCTCTTTCTCCGTTTAAATGCCCCTAAGGGACACTGTCAGAATGATGTCAGAAAGCAGCCAACCAATTTACTGCTTCTCGAGGAAGGAGAGGAACGAGAGAGGAAATATATTTCAGATCTTCTGGCAAGTAAGGCTCAGGGCAGCAATCCTCCTCCTTCTGCTTCTGTCTCTCCTCGGGTTTTATTTTCCTGCCAGGAGAGAGGTGTGTGGCTGTGTTATTTTGAAAGAAAGAGAGACCCCCGTCTAAAGCAGGGAAGGGTTGTAGCTCATTGGTAGGATATCTGCTTGGCATGCAGAAGGTCACAGGTTCACCCCTTGGCGTCTCCAGGTAAGGCTGGGAAACACTTCTGTCTGAAACCCGGAGAGCCATGGCCTGTCAGAGTGGGCAACGTGACTTGGCATTAGGTATCTTCTAGTACAGTGGTACCTCTGGATGCGTACACAACCCTCGTCCGCGGGTCGCGATTCACCGATTCCGCACATGCGTGTGACGTTATTTTGACCGTCTGCGCATGCGCGAGCGGCGAAACCCGGAAGTAACGCGCTCCATTACTTCCGGGTCGCCGCAGCGCGCAACCCAAAAATACTTATCCCGAAGCTACTTCAACCCGAGGTGTGACTAATAGTATCAACAATGAAAATAATTGCAGTAGAACTTGGGGTCGCCCAATGAAATAGTTTTGCTACTGTTTTAAGATAGGTCAATGAAATAATACTTCATTCAGCACATAAGTAATAACTTTTTACACTTTTGCAGAATGTGGGATGTGTAGCAGTTTAGAACCAAACTGCACACAATGCTTGTCACATTTTTAAATATAGTATTGACTCAAATGTACTGCACACCTTTTTTTTGCCAAACTACGTTGCGAAAATTAGGCTGTGCATTAGATTTGATGGCGCATTAAAGGTAAAGGGGCCCCTGACCATTAGGTCCAGTCGTGGCCGACTCTGGGGTTGCGGCGCTCATCTCGCTTTATTGGCCGAGGGAGCTGGTGTACAGCTTCCGGGTCATGTGGCCAGCATGACTAAGCCGCTTCTGGCGAACCAGAGCAGTGCACAGAAACGCCGTTTACTTTCCCGCCGGAGCGGTACCTATTTATCTACTTGCACTTTGACGTGCTTTCAAACTGCTAGGTTGGCAGGAGCTGGGACCGAGCAACGGGAGCTCACCCCGTCACGGGGATTCG
This sequence comes from Podarcis bocagei, assembly GCF_964188305.1. Taxonomy (NCBI): domain Eukaryota; kingdom Metazoa; phylum Chordata; class Lepidosauria; order Squamata; family Lacertidae; genus Podarcis; species Podarcis bocagei. The sequence goes on from NC_138128.1 coordinate 16,264,815, forward strand.
AACCGCTGACCTTCTGATCGGCAAGTCCTAGGCTCTGTGGTTTAACCCACAGTGCCACCCGCGTCCTTGATGGCGCATTAGATTTGCATAAATACAGCAAGTGTGATTAACCTGGCTGCTTTTATTTTGAGGGAAGAGTAGCCACCGGTGCCTGTCCCCCTATCTGAAACAGACTCCCGGTTTGGATTGACACCTGAAAACAGCTCCTTCTTGCCTGCTTTAGGCCCCCAAGCATTGTGTTTTCGGCAAACAGCAACTTTGTGGGGGAAATAGTAGCCGGATGTAGATTGGAAGCACGTCATGATGTAGAAATATCTCGAAAGGCGCCTACATATCTCCTTTATTTTGCTTAGCATTTTCACTGTCTTAAGCATGGAGATTTGTTGAGTTATGCTCCTCCAGGGGCTGGTACTTGAATGCAATGATATTTACGTTTTAAAAGCCAAGAACACGTTTTTTGTTTTGGCCGCTGTAAAGTATTCCTCCAATTTAATGCTATGTGACAGCAGAGATGCATTCACTGCCACTTTTATAATTGCATAGTGGAGTGAGAAATTTGGTTTGCCAACAGTGGTGGCTTATTTAATGGCAATGGGAGCACAAATGAATTTTTACTGTATAATTTTGTACAAACCATTAAGGTACCGTACTTCAGATGTGACCTATTATTTCCCGGCCTGAGTCTCTCCTGGTTGCCATGCTTTCCTGTCTGCCTATCGACTTTCCGCAGAGAAAGAGCTGCATTCTGAATGCACACTGTTTATCAATACTTGTATGCTAATATTCATGATCGAGACTCAGCAACTCTCGCTCCCCTGCCCCCAGGCATCGATCACAAGTCCCAAATACAGGAGCCAGATTGCTGGCCGAGGTTCCATTTAGCACTCACATAACCCGTTTAAAAACAGCTGTAATGGTTGACAGTTTGTTTCAAGGCCGAGTTCAAGGTACTCACATTAACACATACCTTCCAACATTTCTCCAATGAAAATAGGGACATCCTATTCTACTCTTGAGAGTCCCATGGACTGCAAGAAGATCAAACCTATCCATTCTGAAGGAAATCAGCCCTGAGTGCTCACTGGAAGGACAGATCCTGAAGCTGAGGCTCCAATACTTTGGCCACCTCATGAGAAGAGAAGACTCCCTGGAAAAGACCCTGATGCTGGGAAAGATGGAGGGCACAAGGAGAAGGGGACGACAGAGGACGAGATGGTTGGACAGTGTTCTCGAAGCTACCAGCATGAGTCTGACCAAACTGCGGGAGGCGGTGGAAGACAGGAGTGCCTGGCGTGCTCTGGTCCATGGGGTCATGAAGAGTCGGACACGACTAAACGACTAAACAGCAACAACAAATTCTACTATGATTATGATTATCACCCCGCCCATCTGACTGGGTTGCCCCAGCCACTCTGGGCAGCTCCCAACATATATAAAAACATAATAAAACACTGATCATTTAAAAACGTCCCTATACAGGGCTTCCTTCAGATGTCTTCTCAAGGTTGTAGAGTTACTTTATCTCCTTGGCCCAAAAGTCGCATAACTCCATACCCTCCAACATTTCTCTGATGAAAATAGGGACATCCTAAGGAAAAGTGGGACATTCCAGGATCAAATCAGAAACCGTGACGACTTCTGGAAAATAGGGACACTTCGAAGGTCAGTTAACATTCAAAATCTGAAATGAGCCAGGCCCCAAATATCTGAAAGATGGTCTCCACATCCTTACTCACTTGTGCTTCAGGAGAGGAGAGAGGGAGACAGAGGTTCCTGCCTGGTAACAGTAAACCCAAGTGTAGACTAATAATAATAATAATAATAATAATAATAATAATAATAATAATAATAATAATAATAATAATTTATTATTTGTACCCCGCCCATCTGGCTGGGTTTCCCCAGCCACTCTGGGCGGCTTCCATAGAAACCAAAGAACACTAAAATATCATACATTAAATACTAAAACTCCCATCTGCCTCAGCCGCATAGGCAATGGTCAGGGAACATGGGACTTGCAATCTGGCAACATCTGGAGGGCACCAAAACAGTTTACCTAGAAGAGGGAAGAGAAGAATGCACAGGCCTGAGACTCACACATGCAACACCAGATGGGGCTCATGGGTGTAAGACTAAACTTCACTTAGTGTTACATCTGAGCCAAGGCCAGTTCATATGAAAGTCCACAGACTTTTCGCCAAAGTGGAGAGCAAAATAAATACTAGAAACACACACACACACACACACACACACACACGGTCTTGGAGAACAGGTCTGCCATTTTGGATTGACCAATATGGTTACTGATTGGGGTGTTGAGACCTGGGTAGACCTGACACCTGTGTATCTACATTCCCCCCCTCCCCAATGAAAAGCCCTTCTTTTTATAAGCAGCATCTTGGAGCATGAATGGGAGGGATGACGATAAGATGATTCTGCAGGATTGTGTTGGTTTTTTTGCTGCTTATTCCCCCCTGTACCTTTAAAGTATAAGAAGACAGGATTCTTTGGGTGTGTGTCTCGCCATTTGCTAAGCTAGTTTCACTTGGTCCGCTGAACGTGTCTGTGTGGTTGTTTAGAAAAAGCTAATAGCGATTTGTCAGCTCTGCCCTGGTGGATAGGAGGGCTGAGGTATTTCCCTCCCTCCCTCTTCCCCGAAAGTGGCAGAATATCAAATATTTATGCAAGCAGACTATTTTGCAAGTGCATCCTGGTCATTTTATGTGACTAGGTCGAACAGAATGCCTGGGGAAGCTGTCAGGGGTGTGTGAGCGTGAGAGAGAGAGGGAGGGAGGGAGGGAGAGAGAGAGAGAGAGAGAGAGAGAGAGAGAGAGGGAGAGAAGCTCTCTTTCCCATAATGCACTGAGATTTGATCAATCAAATTTAGTGTTGCCAGATGCTCATTCAGATCAGCCCTTTTTCTTTCCCATAATGAAGCCATGGAAGCTCTTGAGGAAGCAGGAGTTCCATCTGATTGGGTATGAGGGAAGCTCTTCTCCATTTTCTGCCAGCTACTTTGAAAAAAAATAATACTGTTCCTCCAAGCTGCTATCTTATTTAGCTGTGCTATTTTGCTCTGTAGCCAAATTAGAAAAATATCAGCAGAAGGCAGGGAGTTTGAAAATCTTCATGGCAACAATTGCATCATGAACCACCCTGTGTTGATGGCAAGTGGAGTCTTTTGCCTCTTGTAGAATCCTGACAATTTAACTAATAATAATAATAATAATAATAATAATAATAATAATAATAATAATAATAGAATGGGCTTACAGCCTAGTGAGGCAGTGTAGTTGAAATATAGGTGTGAAATTGAATATATTATCTGTGTATGTAAGCTAATGCTTAGAAACCTAAATCAAAACTGAGTGTTTGTGCAAATTAGGTTATGACTGTCTTGTTTTTGTTTATAATTCTATTTATTTGTTTATTTAAAACTATCAGTATCACTCCAAGACACCTCTGTGAGGCATCAAAGTCACCTATTGGCATAAAAAGTCACTACCAATCAAATACAGAAAATTCAAAACAAAACGACTGAGACAGTTTCCAATAGAAAAAGTTAGTGTTTGTCTCATAATTTTTTCATAGGGATGTCAGACAATGATCTCACATAAACTCTTTTTCGGCAAAATTCTGTGGAGTGTTGGTAATGGGGGATGGTTTGGCTCTGTTCAATGCATAGTTTAGCATCCTGAGAATGAACTGTGGCAAGCCTTGGGCTCTTGGGTTCCTTCTCTCTCCTCTCTCCTTCATGCAGGATGGCAGGTGATGTGACTCTTCCACTTCTGGTTTGGAAGAAACTGCAGTTTCCTATTGCTTCTGAATTTGGGAAACTGGCTTAGCCTAAACTATGGTTAGTTAAAACACACCAGAACCAAACTGTGGTTTCACACCCTGTTGGGTTTTTTAAAACTAACCATAGGTAAACTAAACGAGTGTCCTGAGATTGGAGGTAATGGAAGGCAGCAAAATTGAAACGATCAGCTTTCAGTCTTGCTCTCTCACACAAGAAAGAGGAAGAGGGGAAAGTGTGTGAGCTTAAGGCTCACTATGGCTCGTTCTTGCAATGTTGGAACCTCCTTGTTTAGCATCATGCCTAAACTGGGCCTTTATGTTACCTAATCACACAGAACTGACTCTCCAGAAGAGACGAAAGATGCCCAGGGTGGTTTAAAGCAGCACACCATATTCATATACTTGACTACAACCTGTTTAATTTAAAAAAAAAGCAATGTAAAAACTGCACCTAGCTTAATCAAGCTGAACATAACAGATGCAAACTATGTTCCATTTCAATGTCACTTAATCTTAGAACCTTTTCCAGCTGTCTCTACAGTGTCAATTTTACCCTAAGAATTTCTACTGATTGAAACAGCTACATTTAAAATGTACAGCTTGGGAACGCCGAGGGCCACTCTGAGATTATATGCAGCGCTGATGAATATTTATAAGGTGTATACATAACCTTCAAAATTCCTTTGTCTTGAAAAACTCTGCAGATTATGCACAGATCTGCCACTCTAAACTTTCTCTGTCACTGCCCTCGTTTTGTGGGAATCTGAGTAACGTCCACATAACACTCATGACATTCTTGAGTTAGCGATAGCTAGGTAATGTTTTAAAGGTAATTAGAGGGATCGCTTCATGCTCAGATGAGTGCTCAATCGAAAACAACAACAGCTTTGACATTCTCACTTGGATAAGCTTCGAGTTGAGTTTGGGTTTGTACTCAAATAAGCCTTGACAGCATATCTGGGGAGGAAAGCTATGCCAACAACATCATGCGCACACACAACAATGTAAAGCAGAAACCTTGATATTGATAAAGAAGAATACATGTATTGACAAAGATGCATGTTTGATGAGCTCAGTGGGCTAAGATAATGAATAGATTTGAGTTGGAAGATAGTATTTGGCTAAAGCAGAGATGGTTGAAGACATCTGGTGCCTGAGGCAGAAAATCCGAGCGGTTTCTCCCAGGGTGATGAATATGTCAGAAAACCCAAACGATGGAAGACCTCGTTGGATGAGGCACCTAGCAAGTGTAACTAACTAAATAAATGACTGTCCATTCATAGTGCTGCACAACACCCCAAATCTGCTGCCTGAGCTGGACCACCTCATTCTTCCCAATGGTAGGGTCAGCTGTGAAAATGCACTGACTCTTTGAGCAGTGGCCAGCCTTTCTGGCCAAATTTGTCAGCCGTTTTGTCCAAAATATGTGAGAGGCATAACTCCTAGGGCAGTGTTTCCCAAACGTTTTTGGGCAACGGCACACCTGCTTACCGGAAAAAAATCTCGCGGCACACCACCATTAAAGCCCCGCCCCGTGACGTCAGCGCGCAGCGTCACGCCGGGAGGGACGCACAAAAGTGAACGTTTTTTCCCTCCCCCTTGCCGGGGTGGGAGGAGGCAGCAGAGCGAGGGCAGCTGAGGCGGCGGCGGCAGCTGAGGCGGCGGCGGCTGCGATAGCGGGCGGAGGAGGAGCCGTCGCCGGGAGTTGCTGCTGCTGCTGTTGCTGCTGCTGCCCGGACATGCCGGCCTCCTCCTCCTCCGCTGTCTCGCGCTCCTCCCTTTTGCGCGCGCTGCCCCGCCGCTCGGCACCACCACCGCGGAGCCGCCCCCGGCTCGACGCGGATCCTCGCCGCCGCCGCCTCTCGCCGCCGCCTCTCGCCCGCCTCCCTCCCACGGCACACCAGCCGGTGTCTCACGGCACACTAGTGTGCCGCGGAACACCGGTTGGGAAACACTGTCCTAGGGCATACTACAATACATATACAGACTCCTGGGTCTTGGAATGGTTTTCTGCATTGCCTGCTGATGAACCACCTACTGGGAAGAGGCATGCTGCAGAAATGTCCCTAGACTGCCACAAACTGATGCTTGCTGTTCTGCTTGTGGCACCTGTCCGTCACCCATGATTTATCTGGATTTTTTCACCTGTCCTCTCTTGAAACCTCTAGGACAGGCATCCCCAAACTTGGCCCTCCAGAAGATGTTTTGGGACCACAACTCCCATCATCCCTAGCTAACAGGACCAGTGGTCAGGGATGATGGGAATTATAGTCCCAAAACCTCTGGAGGGCCGAGTTTGGGGATGCCTTCTCTAGGAGAATCACAGCATGACTAAGATTGCAAACCTAGAAGCGCATTGTAAGTTAAGCATAAGTTTGATGGAATGCAACTAAATTAAAACCACTTCAGCCTCTTGCTGAACCATATTTGTGATGAACCAGCACAACTAGAAGTGTCTTGCAACGCTTCCAGGTAAGGATTGGGCACACATCAAATTAAGTGTTTTTGCTGTGGGAAGGAATTAGTTCCTTGAACTCGGTTTTTTTCTTATAGAGTAGCCTTCAGCAATGGCTATTACCTAGAATGGCCGCATGCAGTGGAGCAGGGGTGTTGTTTAGTCTTGTCCGACTCTTTGTGACCCCATGGACCAGAGCACGCCAGGCACTCCTGTCTTCCACTGCCTCCCGCAGTTTGGTCAAACTCATGCTGGTAGCTTCGAGAACACCGTCCAACCATCTTGTCCTCTGTCGTCCCCTTCTCCTTGTGCCCTCCATCTTTCCCAGCATCAGGGTCTTTTCCAGGGAGTCTTCTCTTCTCATGAGGTGGCCAAAGTATTGGAGCCTCAGCTTCAGGATCTGTCCTTCCAGTGAGCACTCAGGGCTGATTTCCTTCAGAATGGATAGGTTTGATCTTCTTGCAGTCCATGGGATTCTCAAGAGTCTCCTCCAGCACCATAATTCAAAAGCATCAATTCTTCGGCGATCAGCCTTCTTGATGGTCCAGCTCTCACTTTTTTGTGGTGGCTCCCTGCTTGTGGAATGCTTTCCCCAGGGATGCTCGCCTGGTGCCATCGTTTCATGTCTGTGACTAATTAAACAATCTCTGTCCTTTTAAACTGGAGGGGGGGAGAGTATTGTTTTCGTTTGTAACTGTGTTACGTATTTTTGTGTTTCTCGATTATAAACTGCCCTGTGATCCTCAGATGAAGGGCGATACAGGAATTAATAAATGATAAAAAATAATTAATGAATAGGGCTGAAAGGCACAACTCCAGTATAGTCCACGTGCCTTGTCTGTATCCTACTCTTAATATCTGATTTGGGAACAGCTTCTCATTCATTTATTTTTTTAAAAAAATTGTGCACTACTCAGCTCAGGCTATGAAAATTCATCCAGATGACCTCAGTTCACCCTGGTTTCAGGCTGGCTCTCATTAGGAGGCAAAACATTTTCTTGCCAGGAGAAGCGCATTGGCATGCTTCACACAGTCGTTTGAGGAGAAGCCAGCGCATTAGGCAGTTCCATGAGAAGGGCGCCTGCCTAAAGCAGACAGTGCCACTCTGCTGGAATGCTAACTGGCTTTTTAGGTCATCTACAACTGAACCATTGCCAGCCTGGTTCCTTCAAGACTCTTTGGACTCTCATCAGCCCAAATCCCATTCATGGTATACCGTTATTTGCACCCAGAGAACAGTGTGAAGGGCTCTGATGCCGCTTTGCTGAAGCTTAAGTTAAGCTAGGTTTGTTTTTCACAGGTATACATCGCTGTTGAGTGAAAATTCAGTTCTCTTCATAATAGAGAATTAGACACACTACCTTTTTTTTAAAGCCATCACATCTTGCTTCTTTTATGAACTTTTGGGATGGCTCCATGTTTTTCTTTTGAAGGTCATGGATGTGCAGCCTTGATATTAGGAATGCATTAATAAATAAATTTAAATTCTCTGTATTTGTGGGGTTGGAGAAGCTGTATTCTACAACCTGTGTACATTTTACAATTGAGCAAATTTGATGACGTTTTCCCAGTTTGAAAAAAGTTCTATAATTTCACGCTGGTTTTGCAAGTTAACTGATAGTGGCAAAAAGCACTACAGACCTCTGAGAGACAAGTGTGGCACAGGGCTGCGAAAGTTGCGTTAGGACTACAGAGACTTGGGTTCAAATCCCTGTTCAGTTGTGTAGTTCCTGGAGGGACTACAAGCTAGTCACTCTTTCTTATCCTAACCTACATAACAGGATTGTTGTGAGGATAGGATGAGAATGTGGGGGGTGGGGGAAGAACCGTGCTCATCCTTGATGAAGGATACACACACACACACACACACACACACACACACACACACACACACTGGTACCTCTAGATGCGAACGGGATCCGTTCCGGAGCCCCGTTCGCATCTAGAAGCAAACGTAACCAGTGACAGCACGTCTGCGCATGTGCACATCGCTTTTCGCCGCTTCTGCGCATGCGCGTGACATCACTTTGACCGTCTGCGCATGTGCAAGCGGCGAAACCCGGAAGTAACGCGCTCCGTTACTTCCGGGTTGCCGCAGAGCGCAACTTGAATGCGCTCATCCCGAAGCACATTCAACCCGAGGTATTACTCTGTGTGTGTGTGTGTGTGTGTGTGTGTGTGTATATATATAAAATATCACACACACACACACACACACACACACACACACACGTATCCTGTCATGTTCCTGTCTACTTCTGGCTTCTGAGAATTTCAGCAGGCATTGCCCCCACCATGCACTTTCAAACATAAAGGTTTGAAACATACACTTTTCTAATGGAAGCCGAGATTTCCAAGAAACTGAATCCGGCCCATACCATGTCCTTCGTTTCTCCCTTCCCGGCATTCCTGTGGAATCGCAGCACACAGCCTTGAGGGTAGGAACCTGTGTTCTATATTGGGCATCCTTTAAAATACCTCAGAGCGTCGCAAACTTACCACAATTTTTGAGCAGCATTTGGGAGGCGGTGGGCAGAACTGACTGCAATGTGATCCAGTAAAAGCTTTTAAGAGCCGATGCAAAATGCATGAGCACGCCAGCCACCAACAGTTATTTTGTACTGCTTTCCTGGAAGAGAGAGAAAATCTTGGTACTGTGTGTGTCGTGTGGGTGGGTGTGCTCTGTTGCACCTTTACAAAAGGTGCTTGCTTGGAAAGCTTTAGATCTGCACCATCCAAGCTCTGATTGTCCTCACTTCCCCTTCTGTTGCCTGTGTGGAAGTGTGTGTGTGTGTGTGCGCGCGCGCGCGCCCTGGCACACTGAACGTTCCCTCAGGACTCTGGGATCCTCTGCAGTGACCTAGTTTTGTTCCATACAGTGATGAAGAGTTCAGCGCCAGGCCCAGCCTGGGATTTTACCGCATGGGTCTCCTGGAAGGAGAAAGCCAATAATCCGTGGCCTCAGCAGAGTCACTGCCGCTCTCGTGTTGTGAGGAGGGCTGCTGCTGCTGGGCAGTAGGCCTCTCCGCGAATCAATCACCTAGCATTTTCCTCATGAAACTATTTACACTTGACTTCCTTTGCCAATTCGACTATTTATTTACAAAACTATTTGTAGTATCGTGAGGTGCCTTGTACTGCTCTTTTGAGGGTGCGAGGCACCTCACAATTTCACGAAACAACAAAATAAACGGATTTAAATGATAAAGCTGCCAGTTCTCTATCTCCAGGTCTCCAGCTGTTGTTGGACTACAACTCCCATCGTCCCTGACCGCTGGTCCCGCTAGCTAGAGATGATGGGAATTGCAGTCCAACAACAGTTGGGGACCCAAGTTTGCGAAACGCGACAAGAAGAAGAAACCAATTTAAGCTGAATGTTTTATTGCAAAGTTGTTATTTGTATAAGCCGTCTTAGGAGTGTTGCAGTCTTTAAAGGTGACTTGGAAATGCTTGTTATAATAATAACAGGGTTTATTTCTGATCGAAGAAAAGGAGGAAGGGATAGAACTGAAATGCAAATATACAAGGATATAAGCATATATTTAACATACAATATCCATACTCTGCAAAGAAAGAAAGCTACCACTGTTAAAATAAGAACACTGTTCTGCCCAGCTGTTTCCTTTTTCACTGCACTGTTTGCATACTTTACGTCTCTTCAATATGAGGAAGATCTCATTACATCAGAAAATACCCTTGTGCTTAAAAATGCAATGGGTTGTCTGCAACACTGCAGATGTTCCATTTACACAATGGGATTTTTCTCTTCTTCTCTCCCACCCCCTCCAAAATCTGCTCTGGGGGTCCCCCAAACCTCTAGGGCAGATTTGAGGGGGGCGTTCAGGGAAGAGGTGAGGAGGGAGAAGTTCCATTGTGCAAGGGGCAGTCTGCGAAGGTAACAACAATGTTGGAAAAAATCCAATATGTCTGCCTTAAATGTGAATCACAAAATTACATTGGTAATGGGCGGTGGTAATTACCCAATAAATCGGTTGGGATTCCTCTTCCCAGTTTCCCAGGTTTGGGGGCAAGTAATTTGAATTGTAACAAGGTTTGGCATTTCCTTCTCAGAATAGGAATGCGACTCTCATTTGCAGCTTCCCTCAAATTGTAAGGGCTCATCCTGTCAAAGGTTGACAGTTATGTCGTTTCGTTCCGTGTGGAATGAGGCTAATCTACTAATTTTTCCATATCCAGGACCTTATTTAACATCAAAGTGCCGGCTGTGAGGTGTATTATTAGTTGCTTGTGTGTTCAGCCACAAAGTAAATCTGCTTCAGGCTAGGAAGAAAAAATCTAGTATGAAAGAACAATAGTCTTTAAATCCTTAAGTCTCCTCCTGTGTATTTGCCATTATATAGAAGATGAAAAAGAACCTGAAGGCTTCGGGCCCAGCTAGATGATACATGAAATGTGTCGCTGCATTTCTCATATGTGTGTGTGTGTGTAAGAAAAAGGCAGCTGGAGGGGGTGTTAACCCTTACTTCCTGCACTGTATACCTAATTAAAATTGCCCTTTCCACTGAAGCTGTTCCCCCAGGCTGCTAGGGCAACTCCCATTAGCACCAGTGGACACTTCCTTCATTCTGAACATAGCAGTTGTGTATGGTGGGTGGGTGTGATCCTGGTTGCCGTCCCCTTGGATGGGAGCTTGCCTGTTCTTGCTGGTGTTGCACAGCATCTGAAGGAGCAGGTACACAGCTTGGAGGTACTTCTGGGTCCTTGGCTGTCACTTGAGGCTCAGGTGGCCTCAGTGGCACAGAATCCCTTCCATCAGCTTGGGCATAGGACTTTCTCTGAAGACGGTTCGAAAACTTCAGAATTTGGCAGCCAGGTTGCTCACTGGGGCAAGACCGTTTGAGCATATTGCACTGATCCTGGCTCGACTGTGCTGCATCTCTTTCACCTTCCCAAGTGATAGAGGGAATCCAGTGGAGGAGTGAAGCAGATTGTATGGTGAAATAGCAGAATGACTCATAGCAGAATGAACGGCAATGTACTGTGTTGGCATGCACACCGATGGGCAATGAGAATGCTATTGCTTCCTGAATTTTTAGTGAGTTTCTAGTGGGAATGGAGCTATTAACTGCCGTATTCCCAGGAGAAGCACGCACTGAGTACACCAGGGCTGGTGGAGTGGGAGTTTGTGGCCGAATCCTTCCACCATTGCATAACTGGGACAGCTAAGTGATTCCTTTATTTCTTCTTTCCTAGGGTCGCCATGTCAAAACAGGACAGCTTGCAGCTATTAAAGTCATGGATGTCACCGGGGTAATGTATTATTCTTTTCTTGACTTTATGATCGTGCAATCTACTGAACAATGTGCAGCTCCGTCAAATATTGAAACCTCAATTTTGCCATCCATGGGTTTGCATAGCAAGAGAACACCCATGGACTTGGATGGGAAGGGAAGTGGACCCTTTTTCGTTTAAAAAGCAGTGATTATCATCCTCAGTCAGCAGCAGGCTCACCGTCATGCAAGAACCTATAGTTGACCCTCAAGTTGCTGTGCTGAGCTCATTGTGAATCTAGCTTGGATAGGAAGATGCCTTATTCTGTGTCAGACACTTTGCCCATCTAGCTCAATTTTGTCGGCACTGACCTGGCAGCACCTTTCCAGTTTTTCAGGCAGGGGAGAATCCTAGGCCTACCTGGAGATGCTGGGGACTGAACCTGGGACCTTACACATTCAAAACAGATGCTCTGCTTATGAGCTGTGGTCCTTCTGCGCCCAGTTTGATGAGCAAGCAGGACGTCAACAAGGAGGCGCAGACACTCCCACTTGCTTGGCTACCCTCGTTTTCCAGCATCAATCAACCATGCCTGCTTTGATTGGCTGTCGCTGCCCCATTAGTCTAGCTGAGAGGTATGAGTGGCTGTCCTAAGCTGGCAGGCTTGTTTTGTCTTTGCTCTGCCCCTTCCCCAGATGTTTCGAGGGATAATTCTGCAGAATCTGTTCAAATGCATAGCTTGAGAAAATAAATGAATCTCTTCTATTCCTTCACCCCTCCCCTGGTACTAGTCCTCAGGGTCTCACCTTACTAGATGGCATTGTTCCACCCAGGGTTGAGCTGGAACTCACTGGATCAAGAAACACTGCTCAGAATGAGATTCTTTTTACCAATCGCAATAGAAATATGTATGCCACAACTCGGTGTGTGGAAGCCTTTGGTATTCTGAGCCCCGGATTGTTTCACCTTGCAAGAACCCAGAGTTGGGTGCATTGAGCTGTTGTGTGGCTAGAAGATGCATTGCAGAAAATGCATAAATATGGTCACTGAGGAATTTGCATGACAAAAAAGGAACAGGGATTTTCAAGGTATTAAGCTTGTTATTCCTTTAATAGGAGGAAAATAAACTACGTGCTTGCCAAAAGACCGCAGGGGAAGAAAGTGTAGAATCGCTAAAGCTTTCGGAAGCATAAGCACTTCGGGGTTTACTTAATAAGAGTCTTAATTCACGAAAAATCACACACCATGTTTTTAAGCCTCATTCTCAAATTTTGTGCCTGAAAATGTAGCGTGAGATTTCAGGGAGAGCTTGTATTAAGAAGAACACAATTAAATACAGGATTTAAGCCAGTCCCCTTCTCTCCCCACCCCCACTTTCTCTCACACATGCTTCTGCTTCAGCAGCACATCCATCCACTCCTCTGTCACTTACACACTCACACTCCCTTCTCTGAACGTTGTGGGTTCTTCTGGCTCACACTTGCTTTGTCTTCTGGCAGCCATTTTTCTTTTGGCTCAGACAGAGAAGTCTCAATTTGCTGACTACAGTCGCAACTTGGAAGTGGAACAGAATCCGTTCCGGAAGTCAAACCAAAGCGTGGCTTCTGATTGGCTGCAGGAAGCTCCTGCAGCCGATCAGAATCGCGGTCGGACGTTCGGCTTCCAAAAACAGTGCGCAAACCAGAACTGTCACTTCTGGGTTTGCGGCATTTGGGAGCCAAAACGGTCAAGAACTATGCTGTTCAGAAGTCAAGGTACCACTATATACAGGTGCTCATATCTGGCTCCTGGTTCAACGATACATTGGAACGGGAGCTTTCAGCCTGACAGCTTTTAGAATAAACAGCAGATTTTCGTCGGGATAGGTATAACCGCATGTCACTTCACTCCAAATCTTCAGATGACATCAACCAGTGGTTCCAAGTGGATGTCAAAATGGTGCTCACTTCCCTCAAGTCACATCCCAGCCAGCCAGTTTGGAAGGATACCATAGTCAATAATATTGTGAATACCCTTTAAGAAATCTCCAAGAGTCTACAAGTATAATGATTGAAAGGGGCCTGCCATTCAATGGGAAGCAGGGCTAGCCTCAGTTTGAGGGGGGTCCGTGGAGAAAGGCACCCTTTGAACAAAGGAACAGGTTGCTGCAAGAATTGCTAATTTCCTGAATGCCTATTTCCTACCTGACAAGGTTCAAGCTTCTTCTGTTAATTCACAAAGCCCTAAACTCCTTAGGCCCAAAGTACTTTAAGGACTGCCTCATTACTTATGTTCCACCTTGGCCACTGAGATTTTTGGAATGGGGCTCTTTTCATGCCCCCACCCAGGGTTCAGTTTGCTTTCAGCAAGGACTGAGCCTTTAGTCTGGCACACCCTGACCAGGAAACCTCTTGCCAATAGAAATTGGAGCCTGAATCATCCCAGCTTTCTTCTAGCTGTCTTCTAAAAACTAAGGCCTTTGGAATTTGATTTTTTTTTAACCAACAAGTATTTATTGACATGATGTTGATGTTCTCACAGAATTGAGAAAAAACATACTGTAGTAGTACGTTTTTATGTTGTGAGCCACCTTGCTATATTTTCTATGAAGGTTTGTTAATATGTGAATAAAATACAATCGTACCTTGGCTTTCGAACAGCCTAGTTCTCCAACGTTTTGACTCCGGAACGCTGCAAACCTAGAATTGAGTGTTCCGGTTTGCGAACGTTTTTTGGAAGCTGAACGTCCAACGCGGCTTCCGATTGAGTGCAGGAAGCTCCTGCAGCCAATTGGAAGCCACACCTTGGTTTTCCAACGTTTTCGGAAGTCAAGCAGACTTCCGGAACGAATTCCGTTTGAGAACCAAGGTACGACTGTAAAATAAATTATACATTGTTCAACTAACACACTATCCATATTGAACTTTAATTGCTCTGTTTAAATATCCAGGCTGCAGTCCTAGGCATAGCATGCTTTGATAAACTGAATTCAGTGTTAGAAACTGAGATATGAAAGTTAGGAGCTAAATGGCACTTTAAACCTAGGTTATCGGCGCCACAATGGAGTGTCTGGGCGTGCTTTTTTAATAACAAGAATACAAAGCTGAAAGTGAATGAACTGCAGCTAAGATCTTATGTTCATTTTTCACATGGTCTAGTCCTCATCTGAAGAATGCAAAAAACAAAAAACAAAGCCATACTTTCCCTGTCCGCCCCCCTAATATTCTTATGAGGGTCCCTTCTTCAGTCTTCAGAGAGTGGCTGGCAGAAAAGGGTCCTTCTTTTTTTCCAGCAGTGGCAGCTTCTAATCTGAAATCTTAGGCTCAGTACTGCGCCCAGGGCTCAGAAACTGCTTGCATTAATGAAATTCCCTGTCACAAAAATGCCTAGAACAACTGGAGTTTTGAACGTTGAGTGTCTTGTATCTAGAGGTTGCTTCCGCTGGTGGAAGGAGTCTTTTTCATTGGTGGAAACCTTGTCCATTCACAGATGGGAGCCTTTGGATACAACCAACCCAGTGCGCTGAGCTTTCCGTGGCATTTCATTGGCGCTCAACTTTATGTACTGAGATTGTGAATGAGGATTTTTCATTATAAGAAAGGGAGAAGGGTTGGGGAAGGATGAAGATAAAAATGAACCAATTATGATTAAGACGAAGAGAAATAATGCCTGGAAATAAGCCTGTTGTTGATTTGGTGACACTGATTATATTTCTTTTTTATCCAGGATGAAGAGGAAGAGATTAAGCAAGAAATTAACATGCTAAAGAAATATTCGCATCACCGAAATATTGCTACTTACTATGGTGCTTTCATTAAGAAGAACCCCCCAGGAATGGATGATCAGCTTTGGGTATGCAATGTTTCCTTCCTCCTCGTCTTCTTTTTACAAACAGCGTTTATTTTCTTTGGCTTATCTACATGGGACATTCAAAATCCCTGTGACATTTCGCAGAAAACCGTGAAGGATTTATTGTTTCCTTGCCTCTGGAATCTGTGTGCTTCCTTTTTAAGGGCTGTGTTTCTCAGATGCTCTAGATCACCTGCATATTGCTATAAAGGAACAACACTTCCCTTTCTTCTAGCATAGCTTAAGCTCAGGTTTGAAGCAGACACTGTTTCCATAAAAAATATTGTGCATTAAGAATTCTGCAGAAGAAGATGCTGGATGAGACCAGAGACCTATCTTGTACTACAACATCCTATTCTCACAGTAGCCAACCAGATGTCTATATGAAACCTGCAAGCAGAACTTGTGTTTAACAGTGCTGTGTTCAATTGTGGTCCCCAGAAACTGGTATTCAGAGGTATATTACATCAGATTCTGGGGTTAGTACACGGCCATTGTGGCTATTTAACCTTCTCCATAAATTTGCCGAAAAGCCATTTAAAGCCTTCCCTATCGGTTGCCATCACTGCATCCTCTTACAGCCAATACCATAGTTTGATTATGCACTGTGAGAATAGCTACTTCTTTTTATCCTGAATCTTTCACCAGTCAGCTTCATTGGATGCCTCCAAATTGTTATATTATTTGGGTGGTGGTGGGAATTCTCCCAATTCTCTTTATCCACATCGCAATTTTACACACTGGTTCTCACACGCCTCCTTTACTCACCCTTTCCCTAAACTCAAAAATCGCAAATCATAGAGTTGGAAGGGACCCTGAGGATCATGTAGTCCAACCCCCTGTGATACAGGAATATGCAGCTGTCCCTTACAGGGGATCGAACCTGCAACCTTGCTGTTGCCAGCACCACGCTCTAACCAACTGAGCTATATTGTAACCTTTCCTTGTAGGGGAGTTGCTCTAGTCCCATTTGGCTGCCCTTTTCTGAATTCTTCTCCAGCTCTACAATATTCTTCTTTGAGGTTCAGCAACTGCAGTTATATATAGTATTCCATGCTAAATAAAACCTGTAGGGTGTTAAATGCTATAGGGAACAGGTTTGCCACCTGTGTCATGTCTGCCCTGTGCCCCCTTGCACTCCATAATATCTAGCACGATTTGTCACCTGTGTTGGCATCAGTGTGAACCCTGGGTTGAAGGTTAACAGTGGTAGCCTGACGCAGGTTTTGCAAACATGGGGCTTGTGTGTGAATCAAATGACAGTAAGAAGGCATCCTATGGGCCCATAGTTGAAAGCAGTGCTGTGTATTTTGACCCACGTGATTCACTAAACCGCCACGTTTTTTGTTGCCTGATTGAATTAGAACTCGTGAGAATTCTGCTCTTCCTGCGCTGGAGATAAAAATGCTTGTTTATTTCCCCCTCTTGCCTTTGTCAGAATAAAAATCTTTGCCGATAACGCCAGAGTTATTCTCTTTATCAACACTCGGATGAAGTGGTACAAGAAATAATAACAGTGAAAAGGCAGAGTTCTTTCAGTGCAGATTAGGATCTCTCCGAAAGAGCAGGTTTCCGACATATTTTATTGCCACCATCCTTGAAGTGCATCTTTCTATTTTCGCTGCACACATTTTATAATATTTGTAATTTTCATGAAAATGTTCTGTAATTGCTTTTAGCTTGCCATAAGCTGCCCTGAGCGGCGGAAAGGCAGGTACAGGTGTTCTGAATAAGCATTAAAGTGCAGGACAACACAACCCCTTGTCAGGCTCCAGGGATAGAGAGGCCCAGTGGGTGTAGTTTGCTGTCAAGCCAACCCCCACAACAAGTGCCATAATAGAGTTGGTACTCTTTGACAGTGAGGTCTTCACGGGTATAGAGCCTGTGTGCACTCGGGCATAGCCAGGGTGTTATGTACAAAATCCAAAAGAGGGAAGTAACATCAGCGCATGGAACATCTCACTTTATTGTTCTTAGAAAACACTGCTTTCATTTTCTTTTAAGAGAGAAATTGTGAGGATTAAAAATAAACAAATTGTTGTTGTTTAGTCATTTAGTCATGTCCGACTCTTTGTGATCCCATGGACCAGAGCACGCCAGGCACTCCTGTCTTCCACTGCCTCCCACAGTTTGGTCACACTCATGCTGGTAGCTTCAAGAACACTGTCCAGCCATCTCGTCCTCTGTCGTACCCTTCTCCTTGTGCCCTCCATCTTTCCCAACATCAGGGTCTTTTCCAGGGAGTCTTCTCTTCTCATGAGGGGGCCAAAGTATTGGAGCCTCAGCTTCAGGATCTGTCCTTCCAGTGAGCACTCAGGGCTGATTTCCTTAAGAATGGACCGGTTTGATCTTTCAGTCCATGGGACTCTCAAGAGTCTCCTCCAGCACCATAATTCAAAATTCAAAACTCCATGGACAAAACAAATTACACCTTGGTTAAAATTTGGTAAGATCGCCAGGGGACAGGTGAAATTGCTACAAGGGTTGGATTCGCCTCACGGATCCCTGGCCTGTTGTGTGAACATAAGAATCAGGAGAACAGGGTTGCCAGGATCCATTTTATGAGCTAGCCAAGGCCTGTGCAGAGCTTGTCTGAAGTCCCTAGTCGGCTGGGAGGCACAGGGTGTTCTTGACTTGACAGTGTCAATCCGGCAGGGCTGTGACGGGACTCCCTGGCCTGCTTAGACCTCCAAGGCCTAGAGCAAGTGTACTCGGCTGCCCCCTACCTCTGCACAGGCCTGGGCCTAGACCAGGGCAGCTAAACTATGGTCCTCCAGAGGTTATTTGGAGTACAGTGCCCAGCATCACTGACCATGCAGGCTGGGACTGATGGGAGCTGGAGTCCAGCAATGCCTTCAGGGCCATCCCTGACTAACCACTCCTGGCCTATCCCCTATGAACACTTTCAGGCATTGAGATCACAACAATAGTGGGACTCTCTGTTCGCCCACCACAGACCTGCCTCCATTCTTCTTTACCGCTGCCTTGCCTCACTTCAACTCTGTTTTGCCTTGCTTTGCCTCACCTTCCATCTCTCCATATTGCCTTGCTTGAATAAATCCCACCAGCAACCATGGGTGATACTAACTTTGGCAGAGGGGAAGCACCATCCTTTTTATATTATTTCACAGAACCTGGAAGAGGTGAAAACTGTAGAATTTGGGTCATTTATTCAGAGCCTGGAATGTAAAAAAAAAAAGAGGGGGAGAGAATAACTGTAGATGGATGTATCATTGTACATTTATTAGTGCATTAATTAGAGCCATTCACTCAGGTATGCTTACACTCTATCGCTTCTCGAGAGCACAGAGCGCATTGTGGACATGAAATAAAATTTCTCTCCCAAATACTCGTAGACTGCCCTGCAAATATATATCCCTCACTCTTTAACATCCAATTAGCTGTACAGCGTCCAACGACCACATGCTCAGTTTATTAAATCAGACTCAATAGCTCACCAGATTGTTCTCCTTCTACCCCTTTGGCTTTTGTCTTATTGGAAGGTGTGGTCGAGAGGGCTCCATCCTGGTCCCCTATCCTCATTTTTAGTGATCTTCATCCCACATGATCACTCTCCTTTGCCCTACCTGGGCTTGCCTTGTTAGATTTAATGAGATCATAGCAGCAGGCATCTAACATTCCGGGACCTTGTCTTAAGTAATACCTTTGTAGGAACAATGGGGGAAATTAATGCTATAAGGGTTACCAAACAGAGTAAGGGGTACAAAATTAAAAATACATTCCATTCGCATTGGTATTCCGGAGCCTCTTCTAGAAATGTTATTGCAAGCTGTGGAGCCCTTCTTTAATTTCAATATGTTAACACAAAAGCATACATCCACAAGGTAATATAGGTGCCATTCTGCTTTATGTTTGTCATCTGTCCTTGCTGTCTAGGGTGGATTGAAGTGATTAACCGAAAAGCACTGCCATGCATGTACAATGGCGTTGGCTTTTTCGCTGCTCGTCTGCTGTTTGCAGAGTTGCAGTGTTCAGGCAGACAGAGAGCTCCAGGCCGGTGGAAGCTGGGGGCAGAACGCTGGTGACAGAGCCGCTCCCCAGAGGGGATGAGGCTCATGCCTTCCTGTCTAAGGATGGATTGCTTCCATGGCAACCCTCAGAGTTTAGATTTAGAATGGTTGGTAGGTTCGTAATGAGGAGCTGGGTGGGGGCTGAGAGGGAAGAAATGCATATGCAGAGCATTCAGCATACAGTGGTACCTCAGGTTACATACGCTTCAGGTTACAGACTCCGCTAACCCAGAAATAGTGCTTCAAGTTAAGAACTTTGCTTCAGGATGAGAACAGAAATCGTGCTCTGGCGGCGTGGCAGCAGCAGGAGGCCCCATTAGCTAAAGTGGTGCTTCAGGTTAAGAACAGTTTCAGGTTAAGAACAGACCTCCGGAATGAATTAAGTACTTAACCTGAGATACCACTGTAGATATATTCTTGGTAGGGTGGGGTGGATTAATAATAATAATAATAATAATAATAATAATAATAATAATAATAATAATAATAATAATAATTTATTATTTATACCCCGCCCATCTGGCTGGGCCTCCCCAGCCACTCTGGGCAGCTTCCATAAAAACCAAAAATACAATAAAAATATCACACGTTAAAAACTTCCCTGAACAGGGCTGCCTTAAGATGTCTCCTGAATGTCAAGTAGTTGTTTATCGCTTTGACATCTGCTGGAAGGGCGTTCCACAGGGCGGGCGCCACTACCGAGAAGGCCCTCTGCCAGGTTCCTGCCCTTCTTCCACCATGGAACTGAGATGACCATGGCTAGTAATTTCCCCAAACTGTGTGGTTGATAAGGGAGTATATTATGCAATCCATCAGAGGCTAAAATGGCACCAGTCTCTGCATTATTATTTTTCAACACCCAGTGGCCAAATCTGAAGCTAACCGATCAGCAAGGTCTTATACGACACTGGGTCCTTGTTTCACCCATCCTTCGATGGTTCCTTCTAATCGAGAGCCAGTAAAATATCCCAGGCTGCTGGTTGCCAGTTGCCAGTCAATCGCAGCCATTGAGGACCTCCAAGGCAAGGGAGTGGGGCCTATCTGCTGGAACTTGCTCACTCCACAATGACCAGGTGGACTTGGGCTGGACAGACCTTTAAATACAGGACTTTGTTCTGTAAAGTAGGACACATGGCTTCCTTGCATCTTCTGGTGGGAAGGAAAGGACTAGTAGATGTCTGCAGATGGTGAACAGTATTGGGCTGAGCCCATTTTGTTTTGTTTTCCTCAGCAGCACAGCTCTGGAGGGTAGGGGGAATAGCCTACTTTACCTTTGCAAAGTCCTTCCTCCATTTTTGTACTTCTCCCTCTCAGCCATGAGTGCAAGAAAGTACAACTGTTCCAAAGGTAGAACGTTGAAGTGATGGTGTCTTTGCGAATAGTCTGCAGTCTCTTTCGTAGAGGCAAAGAGGTGCTGTTTTTGTTTAAGTCAGGCACCCATTTTGGTTTGGGCAAATCTCTGTTTTAATGTAGTCAGGAACACTTGGTCACATTTGCCATTATTATTGACACCTCTTTTATTTAATACATTCATGACACTGCTAATTGGAAATGCCTCTTTTTTAGCAACAAGTGCTTACAGTAGTGTCCTATTGAGATGGCAGCCTCTTTGAATCAATATTCCACCATCTGTGTCAGTGACAAAACCTGCTAGGGCTGGATGTTTAATAATAATAGTTGAGAAAATTCATGGTTCAACAGAATATTTTTGTGGATTTTTTCCCTAGCTTTTGACAGCTATGGTTTTTAAACCTTGAGTACACATTGTATTATGGTACCGATTTTTGTGGCTTCATTATTGATGTTTTACTGCTGCTATTTTTGTTGTGTTCTGTGATTTATTTTTTATGTAAACTGTTTTGAGGTAACAGGGACATAAACAGATATAATAATGAAAATAATAATCCCCTTCTGTATGTTCTGGATCTTTAGAGGAGCACCAAAAAACAGAGTGATGAGAAACCCTTGTATGTTTAACTGACTACTTTTAATTTCTGGGATGCTTCTGTTATATATTTAGAAGCTTCCAATACACCAAGCCAACAGGTTGCTTCAGGTGCATATTGTTAAAAATTTAATCTTGAGGAGAGAAAAATCAAGGGCAGGCAGTTATGGAGGCTTGAGAGAAGTGAGCTGGCACTACCATTGAGACAATCCTTCAAATTAATGGATGAACGGGATCTCGCTAATATTGTTTGGTCCTGTCTCTTTAATATTTCATGATTGCAATGTGTCATGGAATGTGATCTTCATTTTTCATCAGTTTTTAATTATGAACCGTGTGTACATAAAGGGACATGCTCCCTGTCTCTTTTGGCCTGAAATAAGAAGATAAATGGCCTTTAAAGACAAATGGTCAGTATTTAAAATTCTTTCCATGCTGGGGTGCTCCAGACAGATAAGCTTGTGTATTGTTATACATGGGCACACACAAAATCTTGAGTTTGTTTGTTTTTTCTTTCAAAGTTTTCATCACCTGGTGTTGCAGGCTGTTTGGGTTTGTTGGCTCAATAAAACAGATTACCAGCAGTTTACATAAGGCAAGTTCATAATCACAGGGCAATTTTCTATTCCCTTGAAGTCCTCATGAGCCATTTCTCAGGGGCTTTGAATGAGGGCAGCTATTCCTGCATGTGGTTCAGCATTTGCCTGAACTTGCCCAGACTTTAGAAAAATCTTTGGGGGATCATTAGAGCTGGACATACCAGGTTGTGATTTGTAAGTGCGGTCCATTTGTGACTAACACGGCATTGTTTTCCATGCTTGTTATCACATTGCTTTCCATCACGACGTAGCATATCAATAGAACTGCAACAGAATGCTGCGTGGTAGACTTCTCCTGTTCATATCCTCTGCCATGATACAGGCGTTGACCATTTTGCATGGGAGTTCCATTCTTGGCCCCCCACATGTTGGTGGAACATGCATAGGCCTGCCCCGTTCTGCTTTTCCGGGTAAAAAAGGACCCGGGCATCAGCGGTTGTGTGTCAGTTGGTTGCGTACAGAAAGGTCACCGTCTGTACTTCTTTTCGCTGTTTCACCCACCCAAGAGTCAGCCAGAATTCCATAGCTACTGATCTTAGTTATTCCTCAGTTGTCTGATTTTGGGTTTCCCCTCCACCCCCCATGCTTAGGTTTCCCCCTCCCCCAAAAGTTTTTTTAAAAAGAAAATTAAAAATTGTACACAAAGATTATTGCTAATGCACGGTAATAAAATACAGTGAATAAAATAACAGGGTAGTATTCCCTGCTAATCCTATGCAGATTAGATCCACTGAAGTTAATAGACATGACATGACTAATTTGAGTTTATTAATTCCAGTGGGTCTACTCTGAATAAGACTCAGTTGAATATAACCCAATGTTTTTCGGTACTTCTGCAAATTTTGAGTTCCTTTGAGCCTGTTGACTCCTCCTCCTTGTGAGTGGTCGCTCCATTTTAGCTATGTAAGGGTCTACACTTGCAGAATGAGTTTGTTATTAGTATACAGGCTGGGTCAAACATGTGCTCTACCCCGATGGACGTATGGGTTCTATCCAATGTCAGTGGCCCTAATGAAATTGCTGTGTTCTCCAGCTGATCAATGGAAGTATTGTAGCTATATGTTACTGATGACATTCTGGAGCCACATGGATAATGAATAATTTGTGCCCCAGCTGTGCATCAGAATCTGTAGGACCATCTCTATACATGAAAAAGCACTTTAATTTAAAACAGAAAAAGTGATGTTCATGCTAGCACTTAAAACATCTATATTGGAGTGAGTTAACATTAATTTAATTTAATTTAATTTTACATTTAAAAATACAAATTAGCATGAGGTGGACCTATGCATCCCAGTTATTCAAAGTTTAGCATTCTGGCTGTAAGCCCGTTCCCAAGGAACATCGCTTCCATGCTCTTGTAAACAAACAGTATTCCCAAACCCTGTGGGCAGAATTTGCACACCTTTCTGCTGTGCTTTGGCAGCAACCACAGCATCAGCACCTACAAGAAATGTGTAAAAGTAGCTCTTCTGTTTGGAGCAGGTTGGAAGCAAAATGGGAATTTGAGAACGGTCAGAAATATTGCTGGAGGGAGTTCTACAAAATTAAACAGTTCTGTCTTGCTCTTACAGATCGTATTGCCTTTATTCTATTAAATTATATTATTCAAGTTAGGTGTGATACCACATTAAGCCTGTATTATGTTCTGAAAGGACAGTCTGTTAACTAAATCACCTGAGCAATTTGTTCAGGGCTGGCAGTTTCAGTCATCATTGCGTTTAGGTAAAGGTAAGGCTACTTCTGTAATTGTGAAGGGATATAGACATAGACATAGACACATACTGTTGACTTGCAACTTACACACGTTTAACTTACACAATTTCAGCTTCACGTGCTTGGCTGCAGCGGTGTGTGTGTGTGTGTGTGTGTGCAAGTCAAACACCAGCAATCTCACCTGCCATTGCGCTCACCTTGGGGGAGTGCCAGGGCCAGATTCCTGTATAGGCTAAGTAGGCTGAAGCCTAGGGCCTCTAAATCTAGGGGGCCTCCCCAGCCCACCCACCCACCCCCAGCTTGCAGTCTCCCCTCTCCCCAAATTGCAAACCCAAGATCATGTGAGGGCAGGGCAACTCGGGCCCAGCAACTGTGAGACTCAGGGCCAGCCAGTGGGGCCCAATTTTAAACTCTGGGGCACAACTTGAAATTTTTCTGCAATGCTTGATTTTAATTTTTTTTTTTTTTTGAAATTTTGCAAATCTTGGAGATATAACTCCATCTAGATTGCCTTGGTGCAGGGGCCCCCTTAGAAACGGCCCGCAGGGTCCAGTTTGGCCCAATTGCTCCAATTGCCTTTTGAAAGTGACAAACTTAGACAAACAAATTTTGACGACGTTTTGGATTCTTTTTGCTATGAGGAAGGCTAGGGGAAAAAATTGTAGCCTTTATTTGATGGCTGTAGTTTACTTCTTAGTACGTATTTTAAAACTGACTGTTTAATGAGAACATAAAGTAGATTCTAAAAGTGCCACACTGTCAGGTAATCATGATCATATTGTTTACACTTCCCAGGCAATATAATTTGTAAACTCGAGGTGTGTTTTTTTAAAAGAACATTACAATTTCATTTTCCTAAAAAGTAATGCTTATTCCACAAAAGGTTTACAAAGTTCAGTTATTGCAGAAGTTTTTTAGTGTTAATTTTAACATTTATGCATATTTTTTTAAATTACCATGGTATTTAACAATAACATCTTAAGTCCTTTAGAGGAGAAAATGGTGAATTTCAAAAATTTAATACCCATTGTCATCCTTGGCTTCACTCAATTTTGTTTATAGCACTCTTCCATTTTTTTCTAGTTGTGAGGGTGGGGGATTGGGAGGGGCCCACAAGTGGAGTAGCCGAGGGCCTCTCTTCATCGAACTCCGGCCCTGGAGAGTGCTCAGGGGTGCAGGGAGAGAGTGTGAGTAGCCTTGGGAGAGCCTGTGTGATTTTTTACAGGTCATTTCCCAGTTTTTAAAGGGTTGTTTTGACTATACACTATTTCAGCTTTACACTCTATCCCTGGAACATAGCTTCAGCATAAGATGAGAGTCGTGTATGTATGATAACTGTTGGCCTTCTTAAAAAGTGAAATAGGGCATTCATTTACGGTGCAATCCTATACATATCTATTCAGAAGTAAGCCCCACGGAGTTCAGTGAGACTTGCTCCCACGTAACTGTGTGTCGGATTACATCGTCAGGTGTATGCACACAGCCTGCCACTTGAATATACTGTGACCCCTTATTTTGCATAGCCTAGGAGTTGCATACTTGTGTCTTTGCAGTCGGAATGTTCGATAAAGGATTGTCTTGTGCATCTGGAGCAAAGTTTCAGAAATTCCTGTTTTCTGACTGGCTGGTGGGAAAACATAGATTTATACAGCTATGTCTTTTAAAAGAAGTATGCCAGTTTTCAAGAAAGGTGTCTCAAAGTGACCTACAACAACGTTTAAGTCAAAACCCATTGTGGAAAATCAGAATCCAAGGCCAGACAAAATTGCAGCCAAAAGTCAGTTCAAACAAACATATCTTTGGCCTATCAGTGAAAATACAGAAAGGAAGGGGCCAATTATCCTTCTTCTTAGGAGGTGTTTTGCAAGGAGCCACAGGTGCTTCTGTTGCTGTTGTTTAGTCGTGTTCGACTCTTCGTGACCCCATGGACCAGAGCACACCAGGCTTCCTAATGGAGACCAAATTTAGTTTTTGCATAAGAAGGAATCTGAAACAGGAACTTACTTCTAGATCTTGATGTGATTGTTCATACTCCACACATCATTCTTCTTTCTTCCTTAGAGAAAACCCAACCTTCCTTCGCGCTCTCACATGTACACAGAAGGAAGGAATGACATTGACCCCTGCTGGTTTCTAAAGCTTTTATAGAAA
This sequence comes from Podarcis bocagei, assembly GCF_964188305.1. Taxonomy (NCBI): domain Eukaryota; kingdom Metazoa; phylum Chordata; class Lepidosauria; order Squamata; family Lacertidae; genus Podarcis; species Podarcis bocagei. The sequence goes on from NC_138128.1 coordinate 16,290,570, forward strand.
CTATTAGATCTCAGAGATCTGTATTCAAATCCATTGTGAATCATTAACTCTACGGGAGACCTGAGTGTTCCTATCTTTCAGCTTCAGTTCCTGATCTGTTAAAATGGGGATATGTATTATCTGCTACCTCCTGAAGTTGCGGGGGATGGATGAGACTGGCATTGTATAGTGTGCAGCGTGCTCCAAAATGTGGCAGAAATTATATAACCAGTAAAGATACCCTTTTTCTCAAGAAGGCGGTTCTGACACCCTGTTTGTATTCTTCCAGATTTTCAAACCTCCCAGGCCAAGGGGAAAGTGGAAAGATTGCCATTACTTAATGATTGCTTTTCTCTTCCAGCAGTGTTGCCTGTTGCCAACTGCAGTGTGTTCCACTGGGTTATTGCAACCCGGAGGATGCTTTCTGTTTAATTATAATAATTGCACTTTTGTTTCCTTTGCCAGCTGGTGATGGAGTTTTGTGGTGCTGGCTCTGTCACTGATCTGATCAAGAACACAAAAGGGAACACTTTGAAGGAGGAGTGGATTGCCTACATCTGCAGGGAGATTTTACGGGTACGTGACCAAAATGGGCTTAACCGCCTTTCAGCCTGTCATTGACAGCAAATGTTGCCTAGATCCAGTGTGAATGCAATGCTGCTTCCGATCAAGCAGTGGTTTGCAAACCATGAGCCAGGATTGGGAATGCCTGCTGACTCTCTCTAGCAAATTACCGCTCTTCCCTTTTCACTCACAGACTTAACCGTTGTTTAGCGTCACCTCTGACCTGATAATTTCATATTTAGTTTAAGACAGCAGTCTTGGCTAGTGTTAAGCAAGGTTAGTTTCTGTGAGGATGTAACAGTAAACTATGATTCCAGCAAGGAGTGGGAACCTGCCCTGGAAAAGCAAACGAGGAACAGGGAGAGCGCAGAATCCCAAAGCTAGTTCCTGATTTGCAAACCATAGTTTGCATGGAACCAACATTCTGCCTGTGCCAAGTCTCTGCTCTGGTTTTTAATGCTTAGAAAAGAGACATAATCTGGAAGATGGCTCCTGAGGTTTTGTGGATAGTCATAAGAGAAGTTTGTAGGTGCCTGTAGGTATAAATAATTCATAGTCACTTAGATATGATGTATAATGAATGAGGGTCAGTTGCCTTTCTTTCTCCCTCAACTTTTAAGCCTATTCTTTCTTTCATAGGGGAAAAAAATCCCTTTTTAACATTAATAGGAACAAAGGTGTGTCTAAATTATATTCAATTTCTTTTTAGAAAAATGTGGGGAAAGAGAAAATGCATTTTTAGGGCATTTCAAATGGCAGTTTATTGTGGAAGTTGTGCTGTTCATATATGTGGGTTTTTCATACCATCAGTGTGACAATGGAGTCATCAAAATTACATTTATAATCCAGCTTTCCAATTCCAGTGGGAAATCTGTTAAATAAAAATACTGCATTATACATCCCTAGTCAATCACAGTTGCACTTGGTCATGTGTGGTGATGTTTGGGGTGATTTGCCTTCATCACCACATCTCCAGGTCCATTAACATTATGTGTGAACATAGCCTATGGATTGAAGTGGTCCTCAGACTAGGTCTTGCGGTGGAACCTTCTCCAAGGAGCAAACCTGTTTAAAGTCAAATCAAACCAAGGCACATTTCATGTTAAGCAGATAAACACCAGCATGGGGAGAGTTGTGCTATTAAAATAGCAAGTTGAAACTCTTCACTGTAATAATTCCTTCTATAGCTTGGGATATGTGACTCCTTTACCCTTGAAGACAGCAGCTGCCGCCCAAAGGTTACTTAGTCCTTATCCACCTAATCTACATAGTGTTTTCACATTGCAGTTGGATCAATCAGGTAATGCCCCAACTCTGCAAGGACAACATCATGTGAGATCAGCAATAATGAAAACACAGTCACAGATGCTTAGCAGTCTCAAGCTAGCAAAACACTAAAATGCTTCATGTGAGTGCATGAGTGATCCGTGTGACTCAAATGTGGATACTTCTAATATGCTTTTAGCTCCTTAGAGGGTTAAGTCAGCAGTACGAAAGAGAGGAAGCAGCGCAATGTTCACCCTGAAAATGAAAATGGGATCTAAACACTCTCCCAATGGCACTTGGTATCTGGTGGTGACAAAGCACTTGCTCATTTACAGTAAACACCCCCAGCTGCAGTCCTTTAGCAACTTGATAGGAAAGGCAAGTGACGTTGCGGCTAATCAGCTATTGTATTGACTTTTCTCATTTCTGTCTCAGGAAGCCACAGTTACCCAGGCTAGGGTTTAAATTTACAAGCTTGGAAAGTCAGTTTCCTAAAATAGTCCGCAAGCAGTGAGTCATGTTCTGACTGTTGAACCATTCCACCAGTGCCTCATCTTTTGGATGTCGAAAGATGAGCTAACTCCATCTTTTCAGTCGGCTGATAATGCAGGCATCTGGGGACGTGTGTCACCATAATAATGTGTAAAGTGAGTTCTGTTTTGAATCAGCAGCTCCCACAGTTTGCAAAGCCTCAGTGTGATGCAAAGGGAAATTACCTGATCTTATGACTTATTACATAACTATATTCTGCCTCTGAACCAAAGTTTGGGAAGCCCCATGCGGACTTTCTTCCCCCTATACTTCATGTCTCACAGTAACATCCCTCATTCCTTTTTCTGTTCTGATTGTGACTACAGTTAGGTTTGCATCTGCACCAACATATTCGCTAAACGGTAATTATCACCAAGGAACAATTTAAAGCCATGATCAGAAGTGGGTTTGTTTGCTAATTACAGTTAAGTGAAAATGTGATGCAAGGTTATTCTAAGCCATAGCTATCTCCGGAACAGAGAGGGAATGTGGAATGCTCATCGAAAAGGGGATCAAAGAGAGGAGCATATAAACCCAAAGGGTGCTTCTTGACATTCTCACCATACCTTTGAAGGTGACCTGGAAACTACAACTAATCCAAAACGCGGCAGCTAGACTGGTAACCGGGAGTGGGCTGCCGAGACCATATAACACCGGTACTGAAAGACCTACATTGGCTCCCAGTACATTTCCAAGCACAACTCAACACGTTGGTGCTGACATTCTAAACGGCCTCAGCCCAGTATACCTGAAGGAGCGTCTCCACTCCTATCGTTCAGCTCAGCCACTGAGGTCTAGCTCCAAGGGCCTTCTGGCGGTTCCCTCCTTGAGAGAAGTGAGGTTACAGGGAACCGGGCAGAGGGCCTTCTCGATGGTGGTGCCCGCCCTGTGGAACACCCTTCCATCAGATGTCAAGGAAATAAACAACTATCTGACTTTTAGAAGACACCCTGATTAGTGAAGTTTTAAATTTTTGATGTTTTATCACATTATTATTATTATTATTATTATTATTATTATTATTATTATTCTGTTGGGAGCCGCCTGGAGTGGCTGGGGAAACCCAGCCGGATGGGCAGGGTATAAATAATAAATTATTATTATAATTGGGTAGTTGAGGCCAAAGGGACGCGGGTGGCGCTGTGGGTAAAACCTCAGTGCCTAGGACTTGCCGATCGCATGATCGGCGGTTCGAATCCCCACAGCGGGGTGAGCTCCCGTTGTTCAGTCCCAGCTCCTGCCCACCTAGCAGTTCGAAAGCACGTCAAAGTGCAAGTAGATAACTAGGTACCGCTTTATAGCGGGAAGGTAACGGCGTTTCCGTGTGCTGCACTGGTGCTGGCTCGCCAGAGCAGCTTCGTCACGCTGGCCACGTGACCCGGAAGTGTCTTCGGACAGCGCTGGCTCCCGGCCTCTTAAGCGAGATGAGCACGCAACCCTAGAGTCGGACACGACTGGCCCGTATGGGCAGAGGTACCTTTACCTTTACCTTTTTTAGTTGAGGCCAAGCCATTGAATCTTAGCTTTGCATGTGTTCCAAACCCAGTGCATGTGTTACTTTTACCATAGGGCCTGGGATTCTGTTGGCAAAAATCCCACCATTTAATAGAATGTACTATGTTATTTCAACCCATGGTGGTCCCGGGTTATGCAGGGGGCTCAGCTAGGCTAGGCCTGCACAGACTGCGACCCGCCAGGCATGTCAGAAAGCCTGTAACAAAACCCGGAAGCTGGGTTTCAAGTTGCGAAGGCCGTCAGAAGATTATGCAGTCAGTGTGAAGGGTTTCCCCCCTTGTGGATGCGATCCCTGGGCAAAAGGAACAAAGCTGCTCTCAGATAACAGAAAACAGTCACTCTTGTCTTACACAGATTTAGATAACTGAAATCAGCAGGACAGGATCAGGTTTCTGACCGCGCAGGACTCTGAGGATATAAATTACAGTCTGTTCATAAACCAAGAGTGCCACAGAGAGAGAAAGAGGTTGGGTGAGAGATGGATATCTCTCCTTCCTGTTTGTTTATGACCACCAGTGATAGTGCTTCAGGAGACTCCATCTTGAATGGACCATAGAGATGGGTTTTCCTGAGGGAAAATCACAAGTGATTCTGTCTATTATTTATTATTCCTTAAATCTATAATATTTTTGAATCTCCTCTTGGCCCATAAGTATCCAAAATGATGCATGGCAACTAAGGCATGGCATAATGCTCCGCTACAACAATGGATATAAAACCCAAATAGGTAAACAGTGGCAGCCCAAACTGTGACCTAAAACAGGACAGGGCATGATGCAAAAACCGGGTGTTACATTCATCTCATTTACATGATTCAGCATTAAAACAGTCAAATTAAATAATCAAAAGAGAAGAGCAGTGGTGAACGCCTCTTGCCAAAAGAGTTTAAATGATGTCTGGCCAAATATTTTTAGGGAGATGATGTGAGGAGCATCCCTTGGCAAAGAGTTCCACAGTGCGGGTTGGGCCTTCACGAAGAAGGTCCTGTCCCTCACCCTAGCAAATCTCATCTGATTTGAATGATGGTCTATGGCATCTTTCTTGGATCTGAGGAAATGGGGAGAAATATATGGGAGAATTAAATGCCTCTTGGCCATCTTTACAGATGTATGCATTGCAGTAATTTAAACAGGAGGTTACCGAGGAATGAGTGGCATGAAAACCTAGCCTCCGCTGCCTCCTGGATATCAAACCGAAAGGTGCAGCTCTTTGGTGCAACATGTAATGACCGCTGCTATAAACAAAGTGAACAAAAAGACAAATCTTCTTAAAAAGGGAGGTGGTTGTTTTTCCCTTGTGGGTAATATTGTTGTTATGATATAAAATAATATAATATAATATAATATAATATAATATAATATAATATAATATAATATAATATAATATAATATAATATAATATAATATATAATATAATATGTAATATAAATAAATAAAATAAAATAAAATAACAAACAACTGTTTCCCTCCAAAAGAATTACCCTTGGCACCTTACAACGAATTTCACACCTTTCACCCTCTGACACCACAAAACATTAAATGCTGTATTTATTGCCAGCTTCCAGCAGTTTAGGGACCCTGAATTCTCTTTAAGAGACTGGCTCGCTTAATCAATATTGTTGATTAAATTCATTATTTTCACAGCTTTGTGCCTTATCTCCCCACCCAGGACACTTTGTGTTTGCGAGAGTGTATACTGTACCTCTCCTTTGTATATTTATCAGTTCTGGCCTCAATTTAAGCACAAGTGACTTGGATCCTAAGAACCAAGGAAGCTCAAGGAAGCTGACAGAGTTTTCTTCTCACATCTTCTCCTTGTCACCACCTGTACCCCGAAAAGCCTCTCTCAGAGGTTGCAGAGAGCTTGTGAACAATGTCAGCTGGGGTGTGGGGACTGCTTGGGGGGAGGAGGAATCCCCCAGTGAGGCTTGGATCCCAAGAGAAGTTAATTTGAGAACATTTGTGTAGAAAAAAGTTTTCATCCCCTCCTCACTCCAAATCAGCAGAAGGCTTGTAAAAATAGCGTCGTGCAATCTAGGAATACAGTAAATATTCCCAACCAGCACTCTTCAGAGTTAAGAGGCAGTGCAGTTAAATCTTATATACTAATAAGGAGAATTTTGGGCCTTCTTACCTTGTTCTATTTGTAATTGTCCCTGAAGAAAATGCAGAGCCTTTACGGGCCTCTTCAAAACAAAACCTTAAAAAGAAATGGTTTGCAAAACAGCAAACAACCCATGCAACGTACCTATACCTTGAATCAGCTCATACCATATATGTACTTCATAAGGAGCCAAGACTGAAAAGCTTAGGGCTTATCCCCCTTTTCCTACTCACTTTCCAGGCACGGTCAGTGTTTTAAAGCCCTGTGTCCAAGCACACACACTTTTTTTTTTTGCTCCACATCTTTCCCCATGAAAACCCGCTCTTTACTGCTGAATCGGAGCAAACTACATTTTGCAGAAAACCCAAATTGCCATTTGTTGCGTGTTCAAGGGGCATGTATGTATGGCTATATGAGGTCCCAAGTGGGAATAGCAAAGGTCTCGGACTGAAACCTTGCAAAGCTGCTGTAAGCCAGAACAGGCAGAGGTAGACTTGGAGAATCACAGAATCATTGAGTTGGAAGGGACCACAAGGGTTCTCTAGTCCATGGTTAGGCAACCTAAGGCCCCGGGGGTCAGATGAGGCCCAATTACCTTCTAAATCCAGCCTGTAAACAGTCCGGGAATCAGCGTGTTTTTACATGAGTAGAATGTGTGCTTTTATTTAAAATGCATCTCTGGGTTATTTGTGGGGCCTGCTTGGTGTTTTTACATGAGTAGAATGTGTGCTTTTATTTAAAATGCATCTCTGGGTTATTTGTGGGGCATAGGAATTCATTCATTTCTTTTTTTTCAAAATATAGTCCGGCCCCCCACAAGGTCTGAAGGACAGTGGACCGGCCCCCTACTGGAAAAGTTTGCTGACCCCTGGCTTAGACAGATCAGTGTTCTGATTTTTTTATAAGGTGTCCTCGTAGGCTTACATGCTGTTAAAGAGCACAAATTTAACCCTAGAATCCAGAGAATATATTACAGGGAAACCTCTTAGGTAACAGCACAGCCAGATTTCTGCATCCCTATTTTTCAAAAATGCAGCCCTGGTGAAATACGAATAAAACGACTCATAAATGCTGCAAGTAGACAGTGAAAATATTTTTTCATTTTGAACATATGAATGCTAATGTGAAATCTAAAGTAGATATGTATATAGCCATGAAAGCAAACCATACTTTACTAGAATTGCAATTTAGGTGGATATTATTTTTTAAACCCTCCAACGTGGATGTGTGAAATAAAAATGGAGCCTACGAAAAATGAGAAGAATTAATGACCTAATAAAAAGGTACAAAGGCAAGCTATTTTACTTCTAGCTCTCAAGACAAGCTTTTAATATGAGCTATGATTAGATTAGGGTCGCGTTCAAGCTACGTAGTAATTTGTGTGGCTGTGGCAGGTTTCTCCTCACTTCCCTGAGCGTTTATTTCATCGATACATCATAGAATCTGGAATTGCAGTTTATTGATACTGAAACTAGCAAGAAGAAGCAAGTGTTTGTTGTTAGGATCACGAGTGGCTTCCTTGAAAAATAGCTAAAATTTGGTTGCATTTCCCCCCATAGAAACAATGGAAGTTTAAAATGATTTGGTGTGTGGCTAGAAACAGTTACCCATCTCCCACCCCATTTTGCCTCCCCTGCAAGCAGTGTACAGTGGTACCTCGGGTTACATACGCTTCAGGTTACATACGCTTCAGGTTACAGACTCTGCTAACCCAGAAATAGTGCTTCAGGTTAAGAACTTTGCTTCAGGATAAGAACAGAAATCGGGCTCCGGTTCGCGTGGCGGCAGTAGGAGGCCCCATTAGCTAAAGTGGTGCTTCAGGTTAAGAACAGTTTCAGGTTAAGAATGCACCTCCGGAACGAATTAAGTACTTAACCCGAGGTACCACTGTATCTGGAACCTTGGGAGGAGGGACACAGGGAGGAGGAGCATTTCGTGAATAAGTTTGGCCTCATTGAGGGGCAGTATTTCAATATGAGTAGGAAAATGAGAGTACCCGCTGAACATTTTTTAAGGAAAAAAGCACTGTCTGGAACTAATGGTATGTCATGATGCAACATTATTCCAGCTGATGCACTCTGGGAAAATAGGGTGGTCTGACTGATAGCTGACTGAAGCTGCTCCCAGACAATTCAAGGGAGCTTAAAAATCTCTGGAGAGAGAGAGAGAGAGAGAGAGAGAGAGAGAGAGAGAGAGAGAGAGAGAAGGTAAGGTTATTGGCAAAGCACCTGTAGACATGAAAAGTAACAAATAACTAAATGGCATTTGGGAGGACCACTTCAACTCCATCCCCTAATGTGATATTTCCCCACCCCCTTGTCATGTAGGGTTGCGTTTGACCCCAGCTGTCGATGGATGGCTAAAAGAAAGTTGAAACGTAATGATGACTTTCTCTTTCTCTTTTTTTGACTCCTCTAGGGTTTAAGCCATCTCCACCAACATAAAGTAATCCATCGAGATATTAAAGGACAAAACGTTTTGCTGACAGAAAACGCAGAAGTTAAACTAGGTAAGAATTCCCACCCCTCCCAACCAGTGGAAAATTGCAGGGAAGCGTGGAATCAGGCTTTTCTGAAAAAACTTAGCTGGTCCTCACCTTAGCAGGACTCGGGTGTTAATACCAAAGTCAAGAGCTCCTCGAAGAAGAAGAAGAAGAAGAAGAAGAAGAAGAAGAAGAAGAAGAAGAATTTATTATTTATACCCCGCCCATCTGGCTGGGCCTCCCCAGCCACTCTGGGCGGCTTCCATAAAAACCAAAAATACAATAAAGAAGTAGAGCTAAAGACTGGCCTGTAAGGAATTTGAAAAGAAGGTCCAGGAATCTGCATGCCATGATCACATTTTGGAATGCAGAACCATGTGGAACCATAAGCAGGCGATGAGAGCTAAAAACTGTGACTTCCCTTATTATAAGTTTCTTAACGGTCACAGAGTAAACCCTGGAAAAAAATAATTGGCAGCTTCTGCTAAGAATTTGTAAAATGAAGAGATTCTGGCTAGGGATATCAGTGGTCAAGGTTTAGCTTTTTCTTTTTTAAAAACCCCACTCAAGATGGCTATTAATCCCTCGCAGCTGTCCCTGCCTCTCTTAGAAACACTTTCCTACTCTCCAGCCCTGCAAATCATTTCCATGCAAATCAACTGTCCTTCTTTTCAAGTCCCCGAGGAACTATGTGGACTTGGGCAGGGGATCAGCATGTAAACAACTCTGGCTACAAAGATCCGCTTGTTTAACGAGCTCGAGACCTCGGTTTCAGCTGGTCCTTGAGGGGATGTGGCCAGGGAGAAGCAGGAGTGGGAAATAATTGGGAGAGGCTAGCGGCATTCCTTTTGCCGGTCTAGTCCAACTCACTTGTGCTGTACAGCTGAAAGAGCTCACCATGAAAATCGCTTAAAAGTAAAGTGACACCGTTTAGATATTTGGCTAAAAGGTGATTAGTGCCTGTAGGTTGCTGGTCTAGGAACACTGGAACACTCAGAGCAGCACTGGGGACTAAGCAGTGTCTGAGTGGACATTTTTCCTGATTGTGTTGGGCCAAGCCTTAGCTCTAGATATGAGCTCTTCTGAAGATAGATGTGGAGCCCTTATGAGCCCACAACAAAGGTAGCACCTTGTTCTCAGAAATCTCAGCTTGAAGATCAACTCTCAAGCAAGTGGCCCGCAATGACTTGAGTCCAAAACCCGCTGAATACAGGGGAGAACATTCTGTGGGTTGAACTTTCCTTGGGCTCCAGTCCTTTTTAAAGGAAGGGAATGCTCTGATCTTCAAAATGAATGGCGCTCCCCATGAACTTTGCCTAGTTCATGGCGGGGGGCAGCATCCTCTTGTCATTTAACATGACTTGCATGTCCTTTCATTGCCTCTCACAAATCAAGCCATGTTTATGCCTAATTAAAGCTCTCCTGTTGTCGTTGCTTTGATTCCCAGTGGATTTCGGAGTCAGTGCTCAGCTTGACAGAACAGTTGGCAGAAGAAATACATTCATCGGAACTCCATACTGGATGGCCCCCGAGGTTATAGCCTGTGACGAAAACCCTGATGCCACTTACGACTTCAAGGTATCTTAAAAGATGATGTTGCCTAATATATCCTTGGTTGCTAATGCTGAATCGTAGTCGTTTTGCGCAGGGGGAGAGGAAATTCCAGTCCTGCAGGATTGAGACTGGAGTTGAATGATGTTCTGAGGAAGTTCCACAGGTGGATCAGCCTAGAAACTATTATAGGGAAGACTATCTGAAGGGAGGTTAAAATTGGGATGAATGCAAGAAAGCTGTTAAGGAAGCTGGCAGACTGGCAAGCAGAGAAGATAGGCAAGAGAGCAGACCTAGGTGATAGGCAGGTACCTGGAGCAAGATGACAGAGCTGTGTAAGCAAGGCTAGAACCTGGTTGTTGATCCAAGCAAAGCCCAGCCTTAACCCAGAAGCATTTATAAAAAGTCTAGGTCTAACAGATGACCTACCTGGGTGGGATGCAGCATGCTTGGACTCAAAAGGACCCTGCTACCCATTCTTGCTCCTGTATCCATGGCTTGCCACAAAGGTCATCACTGCACAAGCCAAGGAATCCTGGTTTGAATCTCACTCAGCCAATCCTGAGAAAACGTTCCTAATGAAAACACAGTGTGCAAATTAAATTAATGGTCAGTTCAGAGAAGTGCAACATTTCAGGGCCAGACTACGTGTGATATTATCCATGCATTTAAACAATATTGTATGTATTTAATTTGAAGATTTACACCCCTCTTTTTGATCAAATGATTCTCAAGGTAGGTTTCAAATGGCAGACGTGAAACCCTAAAACTAATGTGCGTGCACACACAGCCCTTAGTCTCTTGGCTTGTGAAGGAAGCCTGGCTGCTTTTATTTTGGGGGTGGGAGTGGGGGGAGAAAAGCAGATCTTAAATGTCACCATCTACCGTATTTTTCGCCCTATAGGACGCACTTTTTCCCCTCCAAAAATGAAGGGGAAATGTGTGTGCGTCCTATGGGGCGAATGCAGGCTTTCGCTGAAGCCTGGAGAGCGAGAGGGGTCGGTGTGCACCGACCCCGCTCGCTCTCCAGGCTTCAGGAGAGCCCCACCGCCAGCCCCACAAGCTTGGGGGACAGCGGGGAGGCGGAACGCCGCCATCCCGCTGTCCCCCTACCTGGTTTGGAGGCTGGCGGCGGGGAGAAGCATGCTTCTCCCTTCCGCCAGCCCCGCAAGCTCGGGGGACAGCAGGGAGGCGCAGCTGGGCTCCCACGCTTGCGGAGAGCTGCATGTTCTGGGGGCTGGGGTCGGGGGAAGCTCGGGCTGGGGCGGAAATAATTCCCCCCTTTATTCCCCCCCCAAAAAAAAATTAGGTGCGTCCTATGGGCCGGTGCGTCCTATAGGGCGAAAAATACGGTACTTTACAGGCTTGTTGTGAGAATAAAAAAGGAGGGGCATGCATGCCCCCCAAGCTCTTTGGAGGAAAGGTAATGTTAGGATGCACAGTTATTTAATCAGCAGCTAAAATGCATTAAAAATATGCAGATGCATTGAATGCTGATTTCCATGGTTCTTCTGTTTTGAAGAGGGCCAAAGGCCACCCACTTTTCCTAAGCAGCTGGCGTCTAAAATCTCTGGTTGAAATCACCCTCTCATAAACTTGTTCACTTACAGGCAGACAGCAGAGGCAGTTTTCTGAGTGAGTGAAGCCTGTCAAAAGCTTGTCAGTGAAGGCAGACTGCTTTGCCAGCGCCAGATTGATTCCTTGTTAAATTTTCTATTCTGAAAAAAATCTGGAGAGATGAGCAATCCATAAGGCAGTCAGTCACTGGAAAGTGAACTTGATATTCATTAGGGATTTGTCATTAAAATTCTGGATTTCAGGCTTCGTGCCAGATCCTTCTGGACCCGAGCCAGTAGTGCAGGGCTAGACACCTTTTCCCAGGTCCTTTTAAAAATAATTATTACTTCCAGAATAGGGTGTGAGCACAGTGTTTAAAGAAGAAGAAGAAGAAGGGGAGGGGCAGGAGATGCAGGCCTTGCCTTTAGGCTTACGATCTATGTAAGTAGCTAGATAAAGAAGGGAAGAGGAATGGAGGAAAATCACCAGCCAGGAGTTCTGTTTCAGAATACCAGGCTGAGCTGAGGTTTTTTGTCAGACATTTAAAATAGACCAACAGAAGGAGCCAGATGGGTACCAGAAGGCAGAGCTTCAATGATAGGGAGAAGCAAGGGAGAAAGGTTATACATAGATAGGGAATGGACAGTGTGAATTTTAGGCTCATGGAAAGCAACAATACTGCTGAAACAGAGGAAGAGAGCAAAAGAAGAAGCGTGAGTTTAATAATTTCCTCTTTTCTCAAGCACAGCAGTGTACTTTTGCCTGCTTTGCCAGTGTTTGAGAAGGAGGGAACTGGAAGCACTTGACATCACCAAGAGCTTCAACATCCCATCCTAGAATCAGTAGAGTTGACTGTGTTTACAGGTTTTCTGGTCACTTTGCCACTTAACCAGTGGGATGAAGAGCCCTGTCCCAATTTCTTGACACTGTTGCTCCCAGGTAAGGACAGTAGAAATTTGTTTCAGTTCACATTTAAAGGCGAACCCACATAATTTGCACTTCCTGAAACAATACTTTGACTGCAGCACAGCCGTCCTTTTACATTTACACTTCTCTGAATTTTGCAGTGTAGTTTTCCAGCCAATGAACATGCACAAAAATGCATGTACTTGGTTAAAGTGTTCATAAAAATGCATATGTAAGTGAAAAATAACATACAATAAAAGGCATTACATTAAGGGAAATCACTTTGCAAAAAATGAGTACCGGTATTTTATGCAAAATTGCATACAGATGTGTATATTATGAAAGACATGCACAAGAATACTGATGGATATTTAGGAGGACTTTTCTAAAAAAAAAATTGCAAGCTGACATGGTAATGTGCAGAACTGATCTTCGGATTGGAAAAATGAGAAACGGAGACACCCTGAAACTGATAGATTCACCCATCCCTCCCTCTAGGTGCCCTCTTGCCAAGCAGTTGAACAAGTTTCCCATGAGATAAGCTGCAAGGAAAATGACTTGCATGCAGATAGAGAGAAACTCAGGCTGAATATGATCAAGCGCAGCTTGGAGAAGCTCATTTTAGACCTCATCTTGGCTGGAGCAGGGTTGACATTAAACTCCTGTCCCTTTTGCCTTATATTAACACATCTAGCCCAGCTAATTTGATTAACAAGATGCTGTAAATGCACCAGTGCATCAAAGCAGGAAGTGCTGATGCCTCCCTGGTTGAAAGACGAAGTGTTCTGACCCTTGCTTGAAACAAAGCACTTCCTTGGATCCAGAAGACCGTAACAATTATAGGACTGTTTCAACTTTGCTAGTTTGGGGAATAATAGTTGAGGCAGTGTCCACCCAGCTCCATGGGCATGTCATCGGAAGGTGCGCATGATTCCCATAGTTATGATTTTCATATTGGTAAAATAAACCATAGTATGGGAATTGTGGGGAGACTTACTTCATTGGGTATCAATTGTGGGTCTTCACTTGATGCCAGCCAAAGTTCTATTAAGTCTGTGGCTGGATTTGAGAAACTTATCATTTCTTTCTTGGTGGAAATATGGCACTTGATATATGTTAGAATTTATTAACACAGGATGAGGTCAGTATGGTCCTTTTGTCCCTAACATTCAAATAAGCTTCATATACGTAGATGTTTAATTTTAGGTAGTTTTCATAATTTGTTGTCATAGGATACACTTGAGATATAACTTATTGGGCATAATAATCCAATTGAAAAACATCTTCATGTATGCGACAACGGCCGCGAGAGTTCTGGTAGCACAAGGATGGAAGACTGAAGAAATCCCAACTAAAGAATCATGGCAAGAAAAATTGATGGATTATTCAGAACTGGCAAAATTGACACATAAGCTACGGGACAAGGATAACTGTGACTTTAAGGATGAATGGGAACCTTTCACAAAGTATTTGAAGACGCAACAAAGTGAACTGGACTCCTTGGCAGGTTTTGAATAAACATCCACAATTTTTTACTGATAATAATTAGCTAAACAGTTGGAGGTTCTATACAACTCTGTAACATGCAGAAAATAGCATTATTGGTGAAACCAAAGACTGGAACTGAGGGAAGTCGGGGGGTGGGGGATGGGTTTTGTGGGGGGTGGGGGAGGAAAAATGGGGGGGGGGAATAAGGATATGTTTTTGGAAAATATGTTTTGTTATAACTTTGAATCAAAAAATTTTTGTCCAATACGATTAATGCAACTGCTTCATATTAATGCAGCTGCCATCCTTCCTTTTCAAACAAAGTAAATTGTCATCAAAAAAGGCATACGAATTGGATCCTGTCATACTTTGGCTTAAGATAATAAACACAAAACCTCTGGTGACTGGCTACAAAGAGGAAATTCCAAAGTCTACACATACTGGACAGAAATGCCTCTGGTTTCTTTAGCCAAACAGAGCTGGCTTCATAATCTGCCGAATAATACAGTTAATACCACGCGAAAACACTTCATGTGATGGAGGAGATATACAAAAGCCGCTTTGTAATAGTTTTGTTTTTCTCTTCTGTCTGCCATTACTTACTTATCTTTTCAGAAAGCTTCTAAATTTATTCAGAAGCAAAAGAAGATAGCAGTTCATTTCTTCTTGGGAGGGAAAAAAGATAATGCAGATGTGTTAGCCCCTTTTTAAGAGAAAACTTCTGCCTTGTTTTATTTAAATCTTAATTACCACGTAATCCTAACTGTTAAAAGCCAACTGGAAACCTAATTGTTTCTTGTGTTGTTTTGTCAAATGTGGGACGTGATTATTGATCCGCGTAGTGTGACTTAGGAACATAGGGAAGTGTCAGACTATTGGGCCATCTAGCTTGGTATTGTCTACACTGATTGGCAGCAGAGTTCTCCACAGTTTCAGACAGAGGATATTCCCTGCCTTACCTGGAGATGCTACGGATTGAACCGGTCATCTTCTCCATGCAAAGCAGGTGCTCTACCACTGAGTTCCAGCCATTCCCTGCTTTTAGGGTGACTACCAAACCTGTAGTCAAAAACCTAGACAGCATCTTAAAAAGCAGAGACATCACCTTGCCAACAAAGGTCTGTATAGTAAAAGCCATGGTTTTCCCAGTAGTGATGTATGGAAGTGAGAGCTGGACCATAAAGAAGGCTGATCGCCGAAGAATTGATGCTTTTGAATTATGGTGCTGGAGGAGACTCTTGAGAGTCCCATGGACTGCAAGAAGATCAAACTGATCTATTCTGAAGGAAATCAGCCCTGAGTGCTCACTGGAAGGACAGATCACGAAGCTGAGGCTCCAATACTTTGGCCACCTCATGAGAAGAGAAGACTCCCTGGAAAAGACCCTGATGTTGGGAAAGATGGAGGGCACAAGGAGAAGGGGACGGCAGAGGACGAGATGGTTGGATAGTGTTCTCGAAGCTACCAGCATGAGTTTGACCAAACTGCGGGAGGCAGTGGAAGACAGGAGTGCCTGGCGTGCTCTGGTCCATGGGGTCACGAAGAGTCGGACACAACTAAACGACTAAACAACAACAACCAAACCTGTTCCATGGATTGCAAAGGTCAATGGAAACGATTTGGTGTCTACCATCCCATTTCAGGATTTATGATTGGCACCTTGTGGAATTTTGTCAACATCTAGTAAAAAGTAGATTCTGTAGGACATATCCTACTAAGGAGTCCCATCCGTGCAAGGATTTCCACTTGTGCAGCGGGACTTTCCCCCCACATATGCCCTGTACCCTCCCGAATTAGGCTCTGGGAATTGGAGGAACCCTTAGAACAGATGTGGGGGAAGGAGAGATGTTCTGTTGCACAATCAGAAATCCTTGCACTGATGGAAACATTATTGTAATTCTGCATTTGATTTTATCCAATATGCATGTCTCCTGTCACACAGGCAAAACAAATTTACAGCTGGCAAACAAACATCTGGTCTGAGGGACATTTTACGGTATTACCTCTGTGTAAACGTAGTGCTAACAAGGTTCGGGAAGGAGATTCATTGGTGTAAAAAGGCCAGCAAAGGCGTGTGGGAGAAGTGAAATAATTTAAAAGGGGGATAGATGAAAGGGAAAGAAAAAGTATATCTGACCACAGTTGGAAGTACTTAAAAAAATACTTTACACTTTCAGCTGAGACTTTCCTTCAGCTGATTATCTAGAAATGTTGGACTATCTTCCATTCTTTTAAATGCCTACACTTCGGGCTTATTTATCTAAATAAGAGTTCTGCCCTCTCATTTTGTAGTCTAGCAAACTGCCTAGCTTATGGCAATTCTTTAAATACTAAGAAATTCCAATTCTTGATATTTCGTTTTTTGCACCACGCCATCCTTGACTGCAGTTATCTTAAAAACGTCAGTCGTTTGATTTCTCATCGAAAAATGACTTGGGGTGGATGTGTAATGCCCTAGCATTGGCAGTGAACTGCTTGCGATTGACAGGAGCATTCCAAGGCAGTTAAAGTCTGTTAAGAGCAGTTAGAAAAGCCAGTTACAAAAGAGAGCGTTCGCTGTCAATCCCTGGCATCTCTAGGTAGGGCTGGGAAAGACCCCTGCGAAATCCTGGTGAGCCACTGCCCATCAATGTCAACAACACGGAGCTAATGCCCCAATGGTCTGGCACCATAAAGGAGCTTCCTATGTTCCTATGACAGATTAGCCAGAAAAGGAATAAAGAGAAAAGAACTACACCGAAAGGGATATTTTTTCGGTTGCTTATAGTCTCGATACATTTAGCATTAGTTTTTAATTCTTATTTTCTTAGAGATTATGTTAACCAGTTCAGAAGTAATAATCCAGGGATCTGCAACTTTTTGGGGGGTGTTATGTACTGAGTTGAATAGGATCCAAAATGCAGCAGTCTGATTGGTCCACAGGAGCCACCCTATGTGGAAGTGAATCCGCAACCTGATTGGCCTACAGGAGAATCCCAGAATTAGCCAATCATGTGGGACCCATTATGTAAATAATGTATATAAAGCAGACATTCTGGGGGAACTTCCATTCCTCCTCACCACTATGAGCTGAATAAAGAGCATGAAATCCACTCTTGACTCCGAGTATATTTCAGGGGGCCAGCGGACACATACAGAATTTTGAGGGAGTGATGCGGTTTGTCCGTCACGAAATGGCCGCTCTGAGGGCCACGGTGTAACACAAAATGGCTGCCACGTCCGGAAGAGCAGAAAAAGAGACAGAACCACGAAAAACGTGTAGGCAGTCATCCACCCCCCCAAAAAAAAATCAGTAGGAAAAAAGCCACTTAACATCATTCACCCCATTGCTCACAGAGAGAAGCTCTCATCATCTCTCCTCTGTTCAGAACATAAAGGAGGTTGGGTGTCTATTCCTGGCATCCATTGAAATATGGGCATGTCTGAGGGGGCATGTTCAATGTAGGATAAGCCAAACCAGTCAGGAACTGAGCAGAAAGCACAAACAGTCTTTAGTGCATTGTGGATTTTTGAGGAGACATATACTGAGATATTTTGTGAGCACCATAGGCAGTTCCGGCGGGTGCCACATTGCTAACCTTTCTGCCATGATTTGTTAGAATGCGTCCCACACATTTCCTCTTTCCTTCTCTTGTGTGCTTACAATTCAACAGTTCTGGGGTTTCTTAAACCAAACTTTCCATTTACATCCAGACGGTGAAACTATTATGAAGCCAGGAGGATTCGTATCCCGGTTTATAGTTCAAGATTTAAAGCATAGTTTCCTGGTTGGGATTAATGGGACAGTGTGGTTTAAGAAGCCCTGGAAATATTAAATTATGGTGCAAGAGAGAGGGGAGGAAGGAGCAGAGGAGTTGGGGTGTAGCCCCAAACATGCATTCTCAGTATAATAAAAACAGGCTTTATTAGACCAAGAACATTATGTCTGGACTGGGCCAACATCTGTTTAGTGGCCAGTTCTTCAATAATTGCTTACAGATTCCTCGACATCAATTTTCTCTGCCTTTCTGTATATCTGAAGTAAAATATGCATCTGAACGTGTGTGTGTGTGTTTCACATGCCCTGCTTTGGGATTGTTATTATTTTTAAAAAGTGGAATATACTTTTTTGAAATAAAATAGAACCCCAGATTCATTAGCCTTTCTCATGGGGCAGGTGCTCCAATCCGTAAATAATTTTGGCTGCTCTTTTCTGAACCCTTTCCTGCTCGTAATTGCCTCTTGCCTTTGCAGGAAGATTAACTGACAGCCTGTTTGGGTTTTTACATTTCAAAGAGTTATTCCTTTGTTATTGAAAGAGGATCACATTGGATTACATAGCTTCATAGCAATTGTGACCCCCCCTTCCCAGTCTGTGGGGCCCTCCCCATAACTCTTCAGCTCTAACAGTGGGAAGAACATAAAAATTGGTGTCTGAAAGGCCTAAATCTTCTAAGCTTAGGAGATCAGGTACTTAATTTAGACAATGCAGATCAAACTTTGAGCATTAAGTTAGCCAAGAACTTGTTCTGGCCTAGCAGTAGCTCCATCAGACAATTTCCAATTTGCTACAGGTTCAGCTAATGTGCATTTCTTAAAGGGTGTTTTTGTGATTGTTTCTTTCAGAGCGATTTGTGGTCTTTGGGGATAACAGCCATCGAGATGGCAGAAGGAGCTCCTCGTGAGTACAACCCAATTTCACACTTTATCATAACTTGGATTGCTGCTTGTTAAGGTTCATTATGCGCTATCAGCATGTCCAGTCCTGCGGTGATAAATTGTATATAGGCGATCACCAAGTAGAGTGTTGAAATGAGATAGATATGGGATTCATAGGACTGGATTCTCTATTTATCTAAGACAGGGATTGGAATCAGTGCTGCTGGCCACCATAGTGGGAAGGAGGCTTAGCCTACAACACAAAGGTGTGCCGTAACTTGATTCTAGATTCAGGTAGGTAGCTGTGTTGGTCTGACACAGTCAAAAAAATAAATAAATAAATAAATAAATAAATTGTTTGATCCCCGTATGGGACAGCTACATATTCCCTTCAGTGTCCCTTCCAACTCTATGATTCTAAGTATTTTTCAAAGTATTTGCTTTATTTATTTAATATGGCTTTAAATTTGTTTAAAATGCTTTTTTATTTTTAGATGTTTCTAACCTATTTTAAATGTTTTATTTTATTTAATCACAGAACCGTTTGCCATCCTGAACTCCTTTGGGAGAAAGGCAGGCGCATATATATATATATATATATATATATATATATATATATATATATAATATCACAAGAAATAAAAGCCCAAGATGCCTTCACACTTAAGCTTGGTTCCAAGAAATGGAATGCCTGGTGGGAAAAGAAAAAACAGAGGGGTGGGATTGTCCGATTGCAAGTTCTCAGCAAAGTACACCGGGTTCTGTGGGAGAAAATAAAATTCATTCTGGAACATGGCTGAAAGAGAAACTGTGCTGTAAGGGTAAGCCTGCAGCTCTTAGCAGGAGTCACGCATAGCAGTGTGTTCTCACTGGGAGAGCAGAGCAGGCGTTAAAGCCCATTGACAAACTCAACAGGTTCAGCTTCCTGTGGCTCATGTGGTTGTAGAGAGAACACCAAAAGGATTTCAATAAAGCACTGAATGTCTTTGGTAGAATGTTCTATGTACTGTATTCCATTATGTTTTGTACTGTACCTGATGCCTTCTATTTTGGGGTTTTTTCCCCAGCCCTTTGTGACATGCATCCCATGAGAGCTTTATTCCTCATTCCTCGGAACCCAGCCCCCAGGTTGAAATCAAAGAAATGGTGAGTGTGCTCGCCTACCGCTCTCCACATATGAGCTTGATTTGCATGCTGTAAGGGGCCATTGTATTTTATTTATGTTCCAGGCACTGCAAAAACAAGACAAAATCCACCTCTGCAAGAAATGAGGTGTGATTTGGTCTTTATTAAAAACGGATGGTAAAATGTGTGTGCAGAAATTGGACAACTTCGGTGGGGATGACAGGTTTTTCTAATTGCAATCATTTGCTCATCAAAGGTATGGGCTGAATTCTATTTGTTAGGGGTGGGAAATCTATAGCCCATCAGCACCATCCAACAGGTCAGGGATTATGGGATTTGTAGTCTACAAATGACTACAAATCCCATCATCCTTGCCCATTGGCCGGTGCTGATGGGTGTTGGAGGGCAGCATCATCTGGAAAGGTCAAAGGTTCCCTGTCCCTGAGCTAGGCCAGTACTTTTCAGAAGAAAAAAGACTGGGGAAGATGAAATCCTAAGGGTACAGAACAACAAAGACTGTATTAATTCAATAAGTTTCACATCAGATTCCATCTTCAAGGACACTACAGATAACAGCAATGAAGTTTTAGATAGTGTAATGCTATTGAAACAATTTATACAATATAATAAAGGCAAAACTAATAGCATTAGAACATCAGCAGAAAGAGAAAAGGTCATCACATTATCTTCAAAAACATTTGGAATCCTTGTGCATATATTAAAATGTTTAGGGAAGCTTTTAATGTTTGATGTATTACAGTATTTTAATTTTTTTGGGAAGCCTCCCAGAGTGGCTGGGGAAGCCCAGCCAGATGGGCGGAGTATAAATAATAAATTATTATTATTATACAAATACTCATCAGAAAGAACTAAACAAAAAACTTTAGTAAGACTAAAGAGACCTCCTTTTCCTTCCCCCCACCCCCCCTTGATCCCAGTCTAGATGAGCATCCCACCCCACTCCAACTGCTATTTTAGTAGACAAAAGCAAAGTACTCATGGCCAATCATATGCTCAGTGTCATGTCTATTTTGGCTCTGAGAGAGCTCTGGGATGGAAGAACAATGGGAACTGTGTGATTAAGTGTTGGGTGGTGAGCCTCCCCTTCTACATCAGTGAAAGCAGAGCATGCTGAGGATCCTGCCATCTGTCAGCCTTCTGGTTTTTAGCAAGGCTTACATTCACATAGGAAAGCCGCGTTTAAACTCTGTTTGTTCAGAGTCCGAGAGATCAGCAGTTCCCTTCTGGACTCTGTGGTTCCAGAGTCCAAGGAGAAGTGGTCTTAAGTGGGTTTTGACCAGCTTGCCTATAGCATGTGAGGGTGTCTGACTCTAAAGCACTGTAGATGGAGATATCTTGTTAAATATGGAGAAAAATGATATGTTGGCCGCAAAACCCCTTGGGGGCTGAAGATGAGGAAGTTAAGCCAGTGAAATCCACTGATAAGTAGTGGAGGATTTGGAGTCTCACCTGCTGCTTCAAACCGGGGGGGGGGGGGCGGGGCGGGGTGGGAACAGAGGGAACGCCAAGGAGAAAAATGCTCCGCTCAGTTCTTGTCTTTGCATCTCTGCACCTGCTTTCAAATGGCTTTCATTTGCTTAAAAGCAGCGGATTGTTTTATAACTCGCAGTCAGCCTATAATCAAGGCGAAACAGTGATTTCGTTTCATTAAGTGCTAGCATTTCCTCAGTGTGCTGTGGAACAATTTTTATTCCTTTATTCTCGCCGTGGTTGTTTTCTTGTGAATCAGTTCTTAGTAAGCCCCAGCAAGTGGGTTGCGTGCTATTAGGGGTGGCTTTCGTTCAAGGATCTCGTAACGCTTTGCAAGCATTTTCCCCCTTGAATCTGGGCTCTTTCCCTTTTTTACTATCAGCTGTCAATACATGATTTAATCAAGCCCTGCACTCCTTGATTTCCAGGGGGAAAGCCTTGTTAGTCTCTTTTGTAGTAAAAACGACAGTGTTTTATGGCATCTTAAAGACCAAGGGTTGTATCCAGTGAAGTAATCCTGTTAGTGCAAGGATTTTTGCTTGTGCAATGGAATTTCCCCTCCCCCTGCTATTACTGCCTGTACCCCAAAACCTGCTCCAGAGGCTTGGGGCATTCCCCATAAAAGATTTGGGGATGGAGTTCACAGGGTGGGACGATGGATGGGAAATGCCATTGCACAAGTGGAAGTCCTGGTGCGAATGAGAAGACTTCATCTGATACAACTCTTAACACATTTATTGTGGCTTAAGTTCTGATCATCAGATGCACCAGCTGTCATCCCGAATTGCAGATACATGGTTGACAGGGTGGGGTGAAATCAGAAGGAAATCAAATGATGGAACTGTGACTAAGGGTCTATTAAGGCAGAGTCGTAGCTACGGGGGGGGGGGGGCAGGCAGCTAGCCAGGGTTTCTATCCCGGGTGAAACCTCCAGAAGGGCACTATTGATGCTCCCAGTTTGTATCTGTGTGTACACCAACAGACATGGGGGATGCCAAACTGGGTCATTATCCCACATGAAATAAAGCCTAGTTTCACTCTTTGTAGTACATTGTTGCTCAGGGAGTCTGTAATTGTTTGGGTGGGGAGATGCAGCATGTATCCATGCACACATCCACAGTGCTCCCCGGGGTCTTTGCAGTATGCAGACTATCCATTCCCTATTCTTCCATGCATGCACATGTCATCAACATCATCGTTCCACCTTTATTCCAAGAAGCCCAAGGTAGCTTTCATCATTTCCTCTTCTTTAAAATCTTAACAGCCACCCTATGATGATGGCTGCATGAACACAGTCCATTTAAAGCATATGCACACACACACACAAATAATCCTGGGGCTGTAGTTTATGCCTCACAGAGCTACAATTCCCAGCACCATTAATAAACTACAGTTCCATATATATATATATATATATATATATATATATATATATATATATATATCATGAGTGAGCTCTGTGACCCAGTGTTTTTTTTTTTGTTTTTTGTTTTGCTAACACAATGAGCTAGGATCAGTCTGGTTTTGTAACAGATATATATATACCTACTGTCCTATGAAGTATTGAATTTCTTCCCTTTATTTGAGTCTATAACAATAATTTGTCTGTCGCATTATAATTTTGCAGCTGAACGTTTGGCAAATTGGTGTCTGTAGTTAATTTTTCCCTCTGTGCACTCAGGAATATATCTATTATAGATAGGAAAGCATGAGTAAAGCAGAAGCTATTAATCACATGCAATACACAAGAATGTTTAAAATCCAGCTTGGTGGCAGCTGGGGTTCACCATCAGCTACTGCACAGCTATATCCATACAATTTTTACATCCCTTAAACATTAACAAGCAGTCAGTTCATAACCAATTGGTATTTACTGAAAAATAAATACCTTATAAAAGTATCTTGTAAAATTGGTGATTAAAACAGACTGAGCTGTGCATGCTTGGGCCCTGCAGATTTTGCACAAAATGTTTGTTTTATGCAAGCAGATTATACAAGCTAAAATTGTGCCTCTTGGACAGCTTTGGCCTGTCAAGTTTGTAGTCAAATAGCAATAGATCGTCTCTTGATGTTCTGATGGTATCTACATTTTTGAATAATTTGGAACTGTTTATCATTATGGTTGTTTCCCCCCAGAGTGCAAGCGAATCCTTTCCCTGTTTCTCCCACAGTGCCCTTTGAGTTTAAGACATACCCTCTCTTCTTCTTTCTGATACGCTCTTTAAAAGTTCAGATAGTAAGTAGGGCTTCAAAGTCTTAGTCCTCCTGTTTGTCTCCAGCACTGCCATCCCATTTGTGCAGCAGATTTGTACTTGCGGAATAAAAGTTTTGCAAGGGAAGTTTCGTTGCTTCCTAGTTTTGGCGGGAGCGCCATTTTATTTTGGTGGGAGCGCCATCTTAGTCGGCCTGGGTCCCATTGGTATTGTGTGGACGTTTATTTAATACTCCCCCACCTGGTAAGGAAGGGATCGAGATGCCTATTAAAAGGAATCCCAGTCCTGCTCTCCCTTCTAAGAGGGTGATTAGAGGTCCGTCTCAGTCACTGCGTTCAGGACCGACCCCTCAACTTACGCTGGATCGCTTGACTGCCCTTAGACAATACCCAACCAGCCTTTACCCAAAAGGAGCACACAGAAATCAGTATTGAAACTGAGAGGGAACTCTCAGTGCAGCGAAACTACTCAAAGCACTGAACGAAAGCACCCAGAGAGCGACAATCGCAAATTGTCCAAAGTCATGTTAGCTAAAAAACTGCAAAGCTGCAGCTGCAGCCAAATTACAGGGACACCAGCCACTGCAAGGGGAGCCGAGTGGGCAGAGATCAATGGGCAGCAGCAAGCTCCGCAACCAGGAGCTTTCAGGGGCTGGAGAGCTAGAAAGAAGGGAAGTAGAAGGAAGGGTGGGGGGAGGACAACTCAAAATGGAAACAATAAAGAAAGCATTAATAAAAAGGGGAAGAATAATGGAAGGCTATCACCAAGACGATCCGTCAAAGGTAAATCTCTCGGCTGCACAGAGGACATGCTATTAGCTTGTTCTGAATGCACAAGCCGAAAGAGGAAGCTCTGGGTCACGTGCATGGGTATAGATAGGTCCCTTGATTTGTTTAAACTGCGCCTCATTGGCCAGATTGAACCCAACATTGAGGGACCTACCAATCGGGTGTTGTGACCAACCAAGCCAACCCACCCACAACACAGGAGGTCAGTCTCCAGGTCTCACCGCAACACGTGCCCTCTTTTAGGGAGGACACGATAAACCCAAACATCCCCCTGTATAAATATTTTGATAAGGGTTAGCAAGGCAAGAATCATCAAATGTTGGCCATGCAGTAGACATATATTTCATCTCCTGGATTTTTTAATTAGCCTTTAGAATTATATATTTTTAAAAATAGGAACTGAAAAGTGTTATGTTTACAAACCCAAAGGGGTTAGTAGTTTCACTTAGCCTGAAGTTTCCAAACCCCATTAACTTCCGTCTGAATGATTTGCATAGATTAAGAGGCCTACAAGTAAGGCCAAAAAAATGTAGCTCATGGGGTATTGGGGGAGGCATGGCAAGAAAGTTGTAAAGAATCCCTCAGGGTAAAGAATGCCTCTGGCCACAGGGGTACCTAAAGTTTTTAGGATAAAGAGAGCCATCTACTGACTAAAAGGGGATGATCATAATCTGATAGGTCTGGTAAAACTCCCATTGTGAAATACAGCAATATTGTTTAAACTCAGACATCTAGCACAAAGGAAAGTGTGAGCACTATGTATAATTACAGAAACAAATATTGTGACTTAAACACTGGTCAGATCTTCTCTCTTTCTTTCTTAGGAGGTCCAGATCGTTTGATCAAAGGATTTTCTTGCTCATTTGTGTGTGAATATCTGTTTGCCACCTATAAATCACAGGTTTACCATCTTGGTAATTTAGGGCTGGCTGCATACCATACATTTAAAGCAGATGACTTCGCCCCCAAAATCCTGGGAACTGTTGTTTATCGCTACAGTTCCCTGGACCCTCAACAACCTATAGTTCCCAGAATTCCTTGGAGGAAGTCATGCCCTTTAAATGCACTTTAAATATATGGTGTGTGCACAGACAAATTAAGGGAGAAATATTGTAGGTTCTCAGTTGTCATAAAGTTTAATGGAGCATTAGGTACTAATGATATAGACATTGTGAGAAACGTAGCTTGACTACAGAGGAGTTTGACTGCCCTACGTCCAGGAAGTTGAAAAACACAGTGGTCATTGAGGCGCCTTTAAACCTTTTTAACATTATCTTTAAATACTGCTTAGAGAAATGCAGTAAAAAAAGTGACAGGCAATCCTTACGTTTAGTGCAGGGTTACTTCCTGTTGAGGAAACAGTGTTACGGATTAAGGTCAGCCTCCTACTTCCAAAATGTAGCAGTAGATGAAAAGTTGGGAGGTGATCACCACCCAAAATTTATAGACTTTTGCAGTTTGGTTTAAGCATAGGCCTTGGAGAAAGGCCAGAACCTGCTCATAAATCCTGCCTGACTTCCATAGATTGAAGCAGGATTTAACACATAACACATTACAGTGGAAAACATTACAGTTGCCCTGGTCAGTTCATTTAAAGCCCTAACCATGTATTAAGTGAACATCCTTGAGTACCAGTGAATTGCGTCTCTCTCCACCCTTGCACCCCACACCAACATCTCCCTTGTAAAATAGTGCTGAAAAAAGAGGCTGTTGGAATATTTTTGTATTGTTTGGGGGGGACAGGAAATGCCATAATATACCACTTGTTTTTTAAACGCCTGAGATATGACATCATTACATTAGTACCCCGTCCTTTCACCCAGTTGTACCCATATATGGCAGCCAATGCAGGTGACTGACTAGAGAATTTAAGCTTTCATTTGTTTCTCAAATACATGAGCATCTCCATTTCTCTACATGAATATGTAGAGCTTACCATATTTTTCCATGTATAAGACACCCCCATGTATAAGATTACCCCTATTTTTTTTAACCTGAAATTAAGTTGTTTAGCTTTTGGGAGGGTGGGGGAGGTCACTTCTGCCAATCGCTCACCTGCCTGCCCACCACTGCCGATAGCTTGCCACAGCCACTGCCGATCGCACACCTTGCCGCAGCCGCCAATTGTCTGCCCACTCGCCGCCACCAACAGCCCACCTGCCCACTTGCCACAGCTGCCAATCGCCTGCCACAGCCAATCGCCAGCAGGCCTTGCTGCAGCCACCAATCACCCGCCCAGTCGCCGCTGTCAATCTCCTGCTTGCTGCTGCTATTAACTGCACGTCCCCCTCTGCATTCATTATCCGTGTATAAGATGACACCCAATTTTTTGCCTATTATTTTTTTTTAACAAAAAGCATCGTTGTATACATGGAAAAATATGGTAATTTGTCAACTGCCTTCAGGTAATGTGAGGAGCTCTGCTCTTTGGTGTGTACATTCACACATGCAGGTAGATGCTCATTAGTGCAGGCATCCCACACACATGTGTACCAACCTGTTGATTAAAATCTGTCTGTTCTTTTCCACCTGAGGAGTGTGCCAGCAAAACTGGTCTTTTCAGTGAGGAGTGGGCACTTCCTCATTGCTTGTTTAATCTGTTCCTGAATTCAGAAGTACTTTCTTTCTTATCCTAATGAGCGTATTTAGATAAGCAGGAACTGTAAATCAGACAGCTTTAGAAGATAACACTTATTGTTTCATCCTGCAGTACAGTTTCGGTCATATCTGCCAGTTTGAAGCATTAATTTAAGCTAATATTCTTGTTTACCAAAACTGCATGCTGCATCGTAGTCCATCAGAATCTTCCTTTATTGTGAATCCCCAGTAGTCATTTATTCTTTTGCACAATTATTTCAGGAACAGTATCTTCCTACCATCAAATACCTGGGTTAATTGGAAAGTTTTAAAATACCTCTTGAAAGCCAATAATGAAGGAGACAGATGAACCCCACCAGGGAGGGCATTACCACAAGTGAGGACCCACCACTGAGAAGGCCCAATCATAGGTCAATGGCAACCAGGTAGTGCAGCAGCTGGGAGCTGCTGACAAGGCCTCACCTGCCAATTGCAGGGCTTGAGACGCTTGATATGGTTTCTGGTCACAATAGTTCCATGCAACCCCCAATCCAGAGGCAGTATGCCTGTGTGAATACTAGCTTCTGTGGGAAACGATAAAACTTGAAAGTGTAGATGGCAAGAGATTTGCCCTGAATCCTTAGTATGCAGTTATGTGCAATTAGATTATCTAAATTCACCGTGATTTCAGTTCTTAACGATTCCAATGTGTCCTCTGAACCATTTATGTGCCCTGAAGTAAAACATCTAAAGGGGACCCTTGATAAGACTGTTAAATCCAGGGTCTAAGCTTACGTAGCTATACCACTGTCTGCGGCCATCACAAACATTGCCTTTATCTTGTTACCTATACCTTTATCTGCATGTTTTCTTCCCTCCCCCCAAATTATCCAATTTGGGTAGGTCAAAAAAGTTCCAGTCCTTCATTGAAAGCTGCCTGGTAAAGAATCATGGCCAGAGGCCAGCCACCGAACAGTTGATGAAGCATCCATTCATTCGAGACCAGCCTAATGAAAGGCAGGTTCGCATCCAGCTCAAGGACCATATTGACAGGACTAAGAAAAAACGTGGAGAGAAAGGTAAGCAGAGAAGGTTATTCCAGAACCTAAGCTTTTGGAAATGAGAAGATCATTGTGTTGGTCCATAAAAGTGGTTGCCTATTTCTGTTGATAACAGATTTTTCACATTTTCCATATGGAAGATGAAGAAACATGAGAAAATGAGGTGTATCCCAGCACTCTGGGCACTCAGCACCATGTTCAGTTTGTTTTCTTCAGGGTCATCCTTAACAGATGTTACCGCTGAAATTCGGTATTTCAGATGAAAATGAGCCCTTCCATGGAATTAACAAAAATAAAGAGTTCGGAGATACATAAATGGAAGAGAGAATGGAGGGATTCCCAAATGTAATAGAAGATAAGAGAAGATGCATACTCCCCTAGGACCGATGAGAGATGAAAAAGGCACCTACATATTTCCTCAACAGCAAATAAATACTCTGTGGTCATTGAGGAGCAGTAGGGAGATACAGCTTGGGCTGCCACCTGTCCAGGTTTAAGCGGACACAACTGCATTGATTTTATTGGGGTTTCAACCAGGCCAGGGTATTTTCTACTTCATGTTTAAGGCAGTAGGGATTTAAACACAACAGTATATTTAAACAGCAATGGAGACACATGCTAAAATGTAGGCTATCTTTTTAAGTTCATGTGGACAAGCCATGAAATTATCTGGTAATTTGTTATGTTATACTGCATTGCAAAAGCACTCTGAATATTTCAGAGAAGCAAACAGAAACAGAACAAGCTGCCAGATTTGTTACGCCGTACTGTTTAATGCAATAATATTTATTAATGGCTTGGGCTTTCTCAAAGAATAGATTTGATCCTGATTGAATGCTGATTGAATAGGCTCATAAAATGAGGAGCTATTTGCAGAAGAAACTTGCTCAATTAATGCATTTCCAACCTACTAACTTCAAAATGTGAATTTATTGATTTTCTATGATGCCAGTAAGAAGTTCTATAAAATATTTTGAATTAACACATCACTGGCCTGGTTCACATGTCATATTAAACCACAGCTTAAAACAAACTACGGATTAATGTGAACAAGAAGCATGCTCCTTCCCTGGTCCTGCTGCACTGCAGACAGAGCAAGCAACAATCTGGCTTGTCATGTGGTCTGAACGAGCCAAACACTGATTTGCTTTGTCTGTGGCACAGCAGATGCAGGGAGGATTGGCCTAGCAATATTTGAGCGTTGTGCTCTGACATGCTGTTCTTTCACATTAAACCATGGCTTGTTTTAAACTGTGAAGTGGGGCAATATTTCTTTGGCTTTGCCATTTCATCATTATTAATTTTTTAGGTGCAAGCGTATTAGGGCTGAAGTTATGGGGGAAAGGATAGGGGTCCTTAAAGAAATTCACAAGCCTCAACCCCTGACTTACTCCAGCTTTTGTCAAATCATAGCATCCCCTCCTCCTGTAGTATTCTAAAAACAAAAGCTGCTGGGGGCAGTGAAGAAAAGCAGGCTGCCCCCAGCCCCTGTATACCTGTTGTAGGTCATTTTATCAACTCAATCAAAAGCAGATTCTAGTATAGTGTTAGGATGTGTTTTGTCTTGAAAATGGAGGTTATACCCTAGAATGACAAGTAATTTAATAAATGCAGCTCATTCCCCCATTGATTTTGTTTGCCATCATATTCTGCATTTGGCTTCCTTTTCCAGTGTCATAGGAAATGCAGGATAACATCTTAACGGACCTTTTATGTAGACTGGCTAGAAGGAAATGTCAGTGTTAAAGAGTGGTACCTCCGGTTGCGGACAGAATCCATTCCAGAGCTCTGGTTGGATCCCAAGGTTTCCGCAACCGGAGGGACTACTTCTGCGCAAGATGTAGTGGTTCAGAGCGGTGGACTTGTAATCTGGTGAACCAGGTTCGCTTCCCTGCTCCTCCACATGCAGCTGGTGAGTGACCTTGGGCTAGTCACACTTCTCTGAAGTCTCTCAGCCTCACTCACCTAACAGAGTGTTTGTTGTGGGGGAGGAAGGGAAAGGAGATTGTTAGCCGCTTTGAGACTCCTTAAGGGGAGTGTAAGGCGGGATATCAAGTCCAAACTCCTCCTCCTCCTCCTCCTCCTCCTCCTCCTCCTCTTCTTCTTCTTCTTCTTCTTCTTCTTCTTCTTCTTCTTCTTCTGTGTATGTGCGTGTGGCGAAACACTTCTGGGTTTGCCACTTTCACAACTCAAAATTAACGTTACCCAATGGTAACGTAAGCCGAGGTGCTACTGTATTATGGTCATAAGAAACTGCTTTATACTGTGTTAATCCGTCAAGCCCCATACTACTGACTCCTTCAGTTAGCTACAAGTATTCAGCATATTGCACGAATCCCTTTACCAGCCCCACTACCAGACATCTTTCCTTAACAGGATTGCTGTGAAGATATCAGTAAGATAATATATGTGATGTGTAATAAATAATAATAAATGTAAAGTATTATTATTTATTGGCGATTGAACCCAGAACCCTTTGCATCCATAACGAAGTTTCAAGTCACATTACATCTTATTTCAGTCCTGTTCCTTATAGGCTATTAAGATGTCATAGGTATATTCAGTATACATATAGTTGGGGTTTTCCCATGATTCCTAGTTATAGCAGGATGGATTTTGTGTGTATTTCAGGCCCAAATGATGGGGTTGCCCATTAACTTTATGCAGCTGGTCATTTCAATACATAGTCAGGGGTCATCATGAAAAACGTAAGAAGGATCTCAGCCCTTAACTTGCCTCAAGAGCTTGAATTCAGTATATTCCTTAGGTCTGCCTACTCAACTGAACAGGGCCTGATCATGGAAGGTGGAATGTTTTGAATGCAATCTTCTTAGCAGGGTTTTTTTTTTATCTTTGGTAAAATACAAACTTGTGGGTAGGTTGTGAGGTGTGAAGCCAATTCTTTAAACCATATTGATTCCCCGCCCCTCAGTGCCACAAGTTAAAATGAAAAAGTTTTCTGTTCTCACACTACAGCCCAGGGGCCTTCATCTAGCAGGGGGAAAAATGAATGATTTCTGTAAAGGATGCTGACATTCAATTATGTTCCTAGATGAGACTGAATACGAATATAGTGGAAGTGAAGAGGAAGAGGAAGAAAACGACTCTGGAGAACCCAGGTAATGAATAAATTGTTCTTTTCTGACTCTGTGTGCTTAAGACCATTGGAGTTTAATAGAAAGTTGTGTAGGGCTAGAGTGGGAAGAGACAGAGAAGATACATTGCCCTCAAAAATTGTGGCAGAGTGGGCAGCTGTCCCTAAAATTAGATTACTGCTTGAAAGCGATTCCTTCCTCTTGACTCTCACTGCTCCTATTCCTGACTCAGGTCTGCTATACCAACAAACATCTGGGCATGCTAAGAACCTAGAGGCGCTTCAAGATTGCTGCCAGTTTGAGGGTGGGATTCAGTCGCATACAAGCACATTCAGGTTGTGCGGTTAAAGTGGATTTGGCGCTCTTGCGCAACAAACCTGCTCCCTCCCCCCGAAAAAATTGGACTTTTGTTGTAAGAAAAATGATTGGAAAAAGTACTAGATAGCAATTGCTTTACATGGTGGCATGCATAACCACCGCACAAACAAATCAGAACGAATGCTCCATAAACATCCAGTGCGATGTAACCTCCCTGAAAATAATTTACAGAGGATACTGGAGCACATCTGTCTGGTCCCATTTAGAAGTGAAGCAGTAAAGCAATTTCTGGACTGTACCACTTAAGCCTACGTGTGGAGGCTTGTGAATTCCAGTGTTGCTCCCTGGAAAAGTTTCATACAAACTTCATGCCATGAAAGACTGGTCTGAATCCTTTACTGTCTGATACGCTAGCTTTCTACTTGTGAGAAAGATTTTTGCATGGAAGCACTCAACTATGTGAATTACTGTCTAAAGCGGTACATTCCAGGAAAAGTGTTATCACTTGATTCCACCACTTACAGAACCTGGGCTTAGGACTGCGCATAGGGAGCCTTGACAATCTGAACTGCAGTTGTGGCTATACAGATATAAATAAGAGGATGTCAGTCTCTGTAAAGTGTGTGACACAGCTGTGGAAGTACAGGGTTCTCAGAATATTCTCCAAATTAACTGACAGTGTTTTAGAAGTTTGTGTTTAAAAGTGAGCTACTGAACACCTCACAGGAGCCAATTACTACTGCCCTGGCAGACTTAAATTTGCTCCTGTTTCTCACACTCCTGCTTCCGCTACATGATGCTGTGCTTGGTAGGGCTGGGCGATACCAGCTTTCCAACAGCCTGATGTATTGCCAGCCAAACATTGCGGCTTGGTGATATACCGCAATGTTGAAAAAACAAGCTGCATTGGCCTCTGCCCGCGAGGCACCTGGGGAAAGTTCCCCAGCTCTCACCTCAGGAACTGAGGCAGTTTCACCCAGATGTTCGCAGGCTGGGACAACACAGCTTGCTTGTGCAGCTCAGCTGGGGAGGGGGAAGGTTCCCCCTCCCTAGCTGAGACAGCCCCAGTGTTCCTCCTGCTCACAGGTGACTAGGCAGAGCATCGGGGCTCCTTCGCACTCCCCTCAGCTGAGCAGTTTCACTGAGGCCCCCCCCCCCATGGCTCATGGGAGGCAGTGGGGCTCCTGGAACTACTCAGCTTAGGTAAGGGCAGTTGCACACTCCTCATCTGAGCAGTTTAAAGATGCAGAGGGAGGAACAAACTGTATCGGGAGCCTGTTTCTCCCTCTGCATCATATGAGGGGAGAGTGCGATGGCGGTTTCACTCAGCGATATATCGCTGGTGAAACTGCCACTGCTCCTGAGTCCCTCTGCTAGCAGCGCTGCTGGAGGAAGGAACTCTTTACTCCCTCCAGCGGATGCTGCTAGCAGAGGGACTCGGGAGCGGTGGCAGTTTCACCAGCGATATACCAGTGAGTGAAGCCGACATCGCGGTCTGCTCCTCATACCGGTCCTGGGCTTGACTCTCCGTGTTTTGTATTTCAAACACAAAATTTCCTTGGGGAATAAAATGGTGGAAATGAAACATCAGGATGGTTGTTTCGGTAAAGTTGGTTTAGTGATTTACTGCCGAGCAGAGGCTGCGGCTGTTCCCTTTGAGAAGAAGGGGTTATTTCCCCTCTGCTTACATAAAGCCAAGATGGTTATGCACAGCAGATTGATTTTATATTGTGGGGCTGAGTCCTAGAGATGGTGGGAGGCGGATTTCTGCCATTCAAGAACATCTGTTAGTAGTTGATTCAAACAGTTCAAGAACCACCAGTGTTGTTGAATGCTGATGTGCCCCTGGAATGACATGCCTTTGTCTTTCCCTGTGAAGCTCTATCCTAAACCTTCCTGGAGAGTCAACATTAAGACGGGATTTTCTGAGGCTTCAGCTCGCAAACAAGGAGCGTTCAGAAGCCCTTCGTCGGCAACAGCTGGAGCAGCAGCAACGTGAGAACGAGGAACACAAGCGGCAGTTGTTGGCAGAGCGGCAAAAGAGGATCGAGGAACAGAAAGAACAGAGGCGGAGGTTGGAAGAGGTACTAAATGCGCCTTTGCATGTAGGGCTTTCTAAAAGGCCTCAAAGGCTTTCATTTTGGGTAATGGCAGGGAAGTCGACAAATATGTGTTCTCAGCTGTTGGATGCTAGTAAATTTTATGTATCCGCACAAACAAACAAGCTAAGTTCTGAGCTTAGAATAGCAAAGGAAGGACCATATAGATGCATAGGTGCTGCAGCAGATGGTGAGGAAGTAGCAGGCATGCCACAAGTTGGATGCAATTTAATAAAGGGCAAGAGCTTGTATTTATCTTCATGTTGGCTCTAGAAGTTTATTTCTTAAGCTGTGGCTGCCGTACTGTAACTATCTGGGCTGTAATTTATAAGGTTCATAAACAATTCACAGGCATCAGGGAAAAATTAATATGGCTGCCATAGCCACAAATTCAGCTGCTCAAGCCCAGTGCTTTTGGCAATGCAGGAAGACTGAAGCAGAGACACAGCAGCAGTGCCCCCAATATCCATCCAAGTATTACTCAGTGTAGACACACTGAAATGAATGGACATGACTAAGTCAGGTCCATTCATTTCAATGGCTCTACTCTGAGTAAATACCACACATAAATAGAACACCATCCATGAATTCTAAGTATTTAACATGGACCATGTTTCTGTCCATCCCATTACTATCTAGCCACAGTACTCTTTATTTCCATATCATTCCCAGTCTAATAAAGCCTGCACAGAGAATACTGTCTGTCCCACTTGCTTGTAAATTAGGCCTCTTTAACTGAATCAAGTGAGCTCTTTGTTCTCTTGAGTGAAGGACATTCTGACAAAGAGTGGCCCATTTGTGGTTACCTTTGTGATGTCCTCATAGCCACTCATATTGAAGTCATCCCATCCCATTAAAAAAAAAGACAATTAGCTATCTGTGCCAAGAGGTCACTGGACAAAGACTTCGAACAAATGGGCTTTCCTGTTACATGGAACCAGTCATTTCGCCCATTATATTCAGTCAAAGTCGCCTTTTGCTCTCTGGGTTTCTAGGCAATGAACAATGAAGCCTGAGGCGAGTAATTTAAACGTGAAAGAATTTCAAGCAGCTGATTTTGTGCTACTTGAGGAAAAGTGAATAGTTCTTTTCCGTGCTGCTATTATTCAGGGCTAAAAAGAGAAGGCAAAGCATATCTCAAGACAGCAGCATTGTTCAGCCTGGTAAATATATGAGGGCTGTTTCACATACTACTTTGTATTGCCATGATGTTGACCATGACCTACAATAATACACAACATTTCCCATTCACTCATGGGTCTTCAGCTTTCTGTTCACAGTAGGTAGCCCCTTGGTGCAGGACCCCATATTCCATTTTGAAACTCAGGAGAACTTGGATGCGGTTCATTTAAAAAATAAATAAATCTGTTTTTTATCAAGTCTCTCAGACCAGCTTACAAACAACCACAGAAAGCAACAATCCCTGCAATAAAAATAAAACCATCATTCGTGCAATGAAAGAGTTAAAATCAGTTGCCTTGAGAAACACAAAACAATTTGCTAATTCAGAAAAGCCTTGCTTAAAGGTCCTTGAAACTTGGTATTGTTTCTTACCATTCTTTAAAACATGAACCGTGATCAGCCAGAACCACCAATTAAAAAGTCGTATACAATACAGTGGTGTTTTTTTTTTTAAAAAAAATAAAAATCGCACACACGACCACTTTCCCACAGGATGTAATTGGGAAATATTGATAAATGCTTGTGTAAAAACAAATGTTTTACAACGCCTTTTTTTAAAAAAAGAATGTGATGTTCTAGCCAGTTTTGAAACTCTACTGTTTAGTGTAATATTGCCTAGCCACTAAGGAGTCAGAAAGCCCAAATGTACTTGCTTACAGGGTTACAAGGCCTTCAGGGTTAAGATCAAGGAGGTCGCAGTTGGCAATAAATTTTATAAGACCTCCTTTGCCAGCTATACTGGCCTTCTGGATGCAGGAAGTGTTTGACACAGCATTTAAAATATGAACCTCAACCTGCGATGTCACAGGTTTTTTTCTATCACTCTTTGTTATGGGGTTTAATCTGAGGGTTGTTTTTATAGTTTAAAATGTGGGTTTTTTTCTGCTGTATTGTGACTTGCATTGTGCTAGCTGCCTTGAGTTCCTCAGCAAGTAGGCAGGATATAATTTTTTTAAATTACCGTATTTTTCGCTCTATAACACGCACCCGACCATAACACGCACGTAGTTTTTAGAGGAGGAAAATCCGTAGGCATGCCACCCGTAGGCATTTCCTCCATAACACTCACAGACATTTCCCCTTACTTTCTAGGAGGAAAAAAGTGAGTGTTATGGTGCAAAAAATACGGTAATACGTTCAAATATTGACCCACAGTAGTGCAAAGAGAAAAGAGATAATGTGTTACAGGCCGCATGGCAAATGGGGTAAGAAGAAAACAGTGAGTTAAAATGGAGAAACGCTTTCCTATAGCAAATGTAGTGATACGGCCTTCTTGAGTGCGTAAAAATATATGTAAAAGTGGCCCTCGGGATGATAGGGTTTATGCAGCTCTGATCTACTACAAGGAATCTGGTCCTGCCATTGCAATTGGATGCGTCTGCCTCCAAAAAAAGAGCAGGCGATCCGGAACAACCGGGGGATGGAAGAGGAGATGGGATTAGCTGCCGTCTTGTAATAACACAGCGCTGGCTGGCTGTCACGTAGTCAAATGCTCTTTTATGCTGAAGCAAATAATAATAGCCTTTCTCTGCCTGTCTTCCCCCAAGAGGTTTTCATTTGTGAGCTTCATGGCCTTCTGCTTAACAATTTCTTGGTCATTATAGGGGACTTAAGGAGCTGTGGGCACTCTAGCTTACTTGATGGGGCCTGAGGCTCCTTATACCCCTGAGAGCGCCACACATCTTACCCTCATATTCTCCCCACCCATGGCTTAAAGTAGGGTTGGCAACTGGCAGTCTGCAGACTACATTCCACCACTGTCCTGGGTTTATGTGGCTTTCCTTTGCTTCCTTTACCTCCAAGCTGGAAGCAGCTGGCGTGAGCGTCTTTGCCTGCGGCA
Source organism: Podarcis bocagei (assembly GCF_964188305.1). Classification (NCBI taxonomy): domain Eukaryota; kingdom Metazoa; phylum Chordata; class Lepidosauria; order Squamata; family Lacertidae; genus Podarcis; species Podarcis bocagei. Next base: position 16,326,939 of record NC_138128.1, read on the forward strand.
CTGAAAGAAAAAATCCAAAACAATGTGGTCTGTGCATGATGCTGGGAAATTAATGCTTATGCTCCAGATGATTGGAAAAGTCACCCAAAGCGGCTGCTTTCACAGCTTCCTTCTCAGGCAATGCACCGCTTTTGAATTCTAAATGTCAAACAGCACCAGATTAATCCAAGCTTCAAGTAGGGAGACAGCAGATAGAGGGTTTTGTGAGTTTCAGGTGTGCTTTAAATGAGGGCTTTCTAGTTCAGACCAGCCCCATAGATCACAATAATCATTTCTGGATGGACACCCTGGCTTATGCCTTCTTGGTATTGAAAATTGCTGCAGACACCCTAAAAACGATTCATGCTGCATTTTAGCAAATCAAATTGTTACCTAGCCCAGAACCATAGCACCTTAAAGCTGTTTATATTGCGATAAATGCACAGCCATTGCTCATTCCTTACAAAGAATTCAGATTGCTTTCCTCAAGGAAGCCCTTGTATGGTATATGCCAACTTTTATGCAATCATGCCACAACATGTTGTTGTGTAAGTATTATTCTTTCCCCAACTAGTGATTGAGAGCACTGTCTAGACACTTTCTTGCAAAGGGTCACGAATACCTGTTGCCTCCTGTCCGTGCATCACTTGGTGGCTGGTGACAGGCAAGCCATGTCCAGCTTCAGGTGGTATTCAGGCGGAGGTCAACTGCTGAGACTTAACAGGGGCAGTTCCAGAATCACATCATTACAGAGGATTGAAGTCCAAGTAGAGGACTTCAAGAAGTCTAAACACAGGGGCAACCTGAGAAGCAAGGCTTTTAAACCTGAGTTTTCAAAGCCCCACCCACAGCACAGCTGCAAGCCATCCATGCTGCTTGCGTATTTGCTCTACTTGCAAGGAATCCTTGTTTCTCAGGTGAGCTGTTTGGCTTCTAGAAGCTGACTGAGACTGCACCTTTAGGCACCTGTGCTTGCTCGGTCTCAGTGGCCACTTCTGAGTCCAGAAAGGGGCTACCTGTGTCAGGAAGGGAAGGCTGCAATTCTATTTTGCCCGAGGCTCATGGAACCCCCTGGCCTTCCTCCTTGTCCCTCAAAACAGGCTGTTGCTCTGTGACATTTGCAGGTTGTCCTACAAGGAGAATTCCTTGAGTTTGGCCATAGCACCATAATTCGAGCATCTGGGCTGCAAAGAGTGGACTCTCAGGAGAACTGGAACTGACTAGCCTCAAGGCAAAATCTGGATTTACCATTTGGTGCCATTTCTTCCCTATCACCTTCTCCTCTGCTTTGGCTTGAGGCTTATGTGGGTTGGCTGCCAAGCTTTAGCTGACCAACATGCTTCTCAAGACTATACCTTATGAACTAGTCGTCTTCAATTCCCATACAAGTTTACTACCAGGCTGGATAGAGCAAAAACATTCCCCTGCTTTTTGAACAGGTGGAACCGGATGCTGACCGTCACAGTCAGGTGACTTCACCAAGGATCTGTGAGTGTCTAAATAAATAAAATTTGTTAGGGAATAAATGTAAAGCTTCTGGTCACCAGCTTTCAGGTGCTCGTTGTTTACATATAATAGGAAACCTCTGATGACTTAAAACTGATAAAGCGTTTGGTGTGCCTGGAAAAGCTTGATTACAGCATTTTTTAAAACTAGTTATCTCCCACTCCCCTTAATAAAGTCATGGAGGGAGCCAATATCCTGATGCTCACAGCTGGTGATAAAACCTGTTGTCGTCTTCCAGCAGGCAGTGCAGTCAGAAGAAGAATGGGGTGGATTGGTTCCATGCTAAGCCGGCAGTGCATAAGAGTGCTTCACTTGAGGCATCATCCATGAAAAAGTGGTCCGTGGCCCTCAGGTGTTGTTAGCCTCTGAACTCACATCAGCCACAGCCAGCGTGACCAATGGATGGGACTGATAGGAGTTGTAGTCCAGCAATATCTGAAGGGCCACTGGTACATCTTCGTGGCTTAAGGTCTCTAAGCAACATTATCATGTGTCTTGCTCATATATATTCCCCAGCTCCCATGAATTTGTTGTAGAGAAGCAAAAAGCCATCCAGACCCAAAGTTGCTGGCTTAGCATCCGGTAGTATATCTTGCCCTTTCAGCTAGTGTTTTTAGCATCAGCAAATGACTCCTCCAGGAAGCTGGTGGTTTTCTAAAGAGGCTGAATCTGAGCATGACAGTGAAAGGGTCATAGTCAGATGAATAATTTGACAGTCTGGTTGCAGTTGTCTGAAAGCTCTGTAAGTAGTAAATAATTTTCACAAGAGCAGCTCTTCCAGGGTGGATGATGAAGGAGTGCTTGCAGATTTCACGTTTGTGGCGTCCAAGATAGGAAGGACTGGAACTGAGCAAGTGCAGAGAGAATTGTAGAGGACTGAAAAAAGGGAAGCCTGAAGGAAGAGAAGTTATTTCCTAGTGGAAAGACTTTTGAAATAGAAAACTATGCACTGGTCTATGGCTGCATTCCAACAAATCTAATATGTGTGCGTGAAGGAAGGATGCACACAGCAGAGAATTCCTTTGAGGATTTCCCCTCCATTTCTGAAGGAAAAACCTCTTTATGCTCACATTTTAATATATTAATTGTAAAATGGGTTGCTTTTTCAGCATATGGTGACTATCTCAAAGAAAAGGTCAGCATTCAAGGTTTCCAATCCCCACACCCCTCCTCAAATGTTATTTCTACATTGATCTTGGCAACTCTCTGGAAGTACTCAAGAGACCACTGATAATCCTTAGGTCACAGTTTAACAATCTATGCAGTATAAAGTAAATTAGGTTGAGCTAAAACTGGCTAGCCCATTTAGTGGACTATTTCTTTCCTATGACTAAATGCTATCCTACACACACACACACACACACATACACACACACACACACACACACACACACACACACCCTTCCACATCTGAAGTCCTGCTTCATCTGCACAGTAAGGAAAAGCAGGGCCTACTTAGTGATGGTGCCACCTCTGTCTTATTTTAACTCCCATGATGTGTCCATGTAGTTGAACAGATTTGGTGTCACTGAGGACAAACACACCTAACTCAACACTGCCCTCCTTCTGAATTAGATGTGTTTGGCTTCATTGTCTCCCATGGAACCAAATTTACTGTCTCTGCCTCATTGTTACTAGGAAGGAGTGCTATTTTTAAACAGATAGTGACTGCAGAACTCAGCCTAGTACAAAAAAGGAAGGTCTTTTAGGAAAACAGCAGCAAACCAGTACCAAAAAAATGTAATAGTTTTGAGGTCTTTTACCAAAAGGTTTGGAAATGCTTGTTCCCAGTTTTTTAGCTTGGTCCCCCCAAAATAGTTTTAAAAATCATACTAAGAATACATGGAAATAAGATTTATGGAAACTGACTTAAATTTCTTGGGTTCAACTCTCCCTGCTCTATATAGTTCTATGCAAGGAATTGAGTATCCATGCACTGATTTTTTTAGTGATTGTCGAATTTTTGTTTTTAAAAAGTCAGATTATATTTTCTTTTGCTCATTGCCATATTCCGTTTCCTAATGCTGCAGCCTTATGTTGCTATAAACACTTACTCCTCTCCATTGGTATGATTTACTGCATTAGTTAACATCTCAGTGGGGAATTGCATATCACTGATGTACAGGCAGCCCATACCCCATTAGTTCTATAATGAAAGGTGCATTAAAACGGCAAACATGGTTCCAGAAAGGCAGGAGACGTCCCAGTGCTAGCAGGGGAGGAGCTGGAAACAGCTCCGTTGTTTCCATGAACTTCTGCAGTGAATGATTGAAGCTGTTGCCTATTCAGTTCTTTCTCTGTTTTATTGTTTGTGAGAGTCGGGGCCGGCCGACCCTTTAGGCAAAGTGAGTTGACTGCCTCAGGCAGCAGGATCCACATGGGCAGCAGATCCAGCCTCCAAGGAATGTATTGGCCACTGCTGTGGTGCCAGTGACAGCTGCGACAAGCTCCTTGGAAGGCGAATCTGCCACCTCCTTGGCAGCCCCCACCCCCAGTGCCGCTTCTACGGTGGCCTCTTTGCAAACAGGAGGCGCTGCTGGTCTCTTCCTACCCTTGCTCCCGATGTAGATCTTTATTCTCTGCTTGTTCCTGATGTGGATAGCTTCACTCAGCTCTTCTTCCCTGGTGGGGGCGGGGTGGGGAGCACCATTTTGTGGCTTGCCTCAGGTGCCAAAATGTCTTGAGCTGGCCCTGCTGAGAATATCAGCCTTTGGTGCCTGAGATCATCTCTCCATGATGGGAGCAGGGAAGCAATATATGCTTCTTTGCACTCAAGTAGTGCAAAAGTGACTTCAGTCCCATTTGGAAAGCATACAGGAAGGAGCATCCTTGGGCCACATAACTCAGTGTCATGTACACTGGCTGGCAACACCTCCAGGGTTTCAGATAGGAGTCTCTCCCTACATGGAGATGTGGGGAAACAGTGCTTCTGCACATGCAGATTACAGTGGTACCTTGGTTTACAACCATAATCCGTTCCGGAGGTCTGGTTGTAAACCAAAACAAGTTGTAACCTAAGGCACACTTTGGCCAGTGGGGCATCCCCCCCCAAAAAAAAAGGGTTGTAATCCCAAAAAAGGGGCATGCACTTCCGGGTTTGATGTGGTTGTAGTTCAAAACTGTTGTAATCCAAAACGGTTGCAAACCAAGGTACCACTGTATAGGCTCTGCTACTCAACTATGACCCTTCCTTAACCCTTCAAGAATACTGATCAGATTTATACATTGAATTATTAAGCAATTGGTTGCGTAATCATCTGCCTCTTAGTCAATTAATCTGCTTAATTTGAAGATATTTGCATATTACCAAAAGATACCTCATCAGGTATCTTTTTTATTTTTAGCAAGCTTACAGTTTAAGAAACAAAAGCAGCCTCTCACTGTTGCAAGATAAGGCAAATCAGTAATGCATTCCTTTCCATTACAGTAACACATTTAAACCAGAATATTCTCCAAACAGTCAAATGTGCCTTTAACTCTCAGACTCCAAGACTGAAATTGCTTCTTCCACACAATTAATCTAACAGACTAATTAAAGCTGGCAGCCTGAGCAATGATGGATAGGATATGCAGGCTTTGCTAGAGTCTGCTCTCAGGCCATTACATACGCCCATGAAGATCTCAGCAGAGCTATGCCCAGGGTAGCCTTGGTGAGAGGTAGTATTTTCATGAGGGCGCCATATTGTGCAGGCCCCACCATCTGACCCCATAATAAGATTCCCAGTTCACCAGACTGCAGTTCCTTCTTGCTGTTGCTGCTTGTTGCCATTGTCTGCTGCTTTTCTTGGTAGACAGATTGATAAAGCCCTCCTTACTATCAGGTTGTCTCCCCAATCTTGCCTTTCTGTTGTTTTACAGAGCTTTCTCTATGTAACTTAAATATATTGAGCTTTAGTTATATCTACTCTGATCTTCATTTATACTGTGTCTAGTTTAAGCCCAGCCACAAGAATGGCCAAAGCAGATTCCATGAGATTTTGTTTTGAACAGAGCCCTCCACATTGCAACTCACTTTTGAAGGATGCTGTAAACAGCTTCTGGATCTTTTTTGTGGTGGTATTCTGCTCTATGTGGCAGCTGTAAAGGACAGATGATTTCAGCAGACGATTCCTTTACCTCAAGGACCCCCTCTCCCCATATAAACCATCCAAGACTCTGCATTCATTACTGGCTTTATTTACTTATTACATTTTTATTCTGCTATTCCTTCCAAGAGGGAGCCAGTGTCGTATAGTGGTTAACAGCAGTGGACTCGTAATCTGGTGAACTGGGTTTGATTCCCTGCTCCTCCACATGCAGCTGCTGGGTGACCTTGGGCTAGTCACACTTCTCTGAAGTCTCTCAGCCTCACTCACCTCACAGAGTGTTTGTTGTGGGGGAGGAAGGGAAAGGAGAATGTTAGCCGCTTTGAGACTCCTTCGGGTAGTGATAAAGCGGGATATCAAATGCAAACTGTTCAAATCCAAGAGTTCAGGATGCACACATGGTGTGGGTGTCCTCTCTTTATCCTCCCATCAGCCTTGTATGTGGGCTATGTCCAGAGATTGTGCTATGGTCACCCAGAAAACTTCCAATGTTCCAATGTGTCTGGTGGGAAGTTTGAATGTGAGTCGCGCTGCTGTAAGCTCAGCCCTCTAACCCAGAGATAGGCCCTCCAGGTGTTGTTGGGCTACAGCTCCCTTCATCTCTGGCCATTGGCCACGCTGGCTGGGGGACACTTAAGTTGGCTATCCCTGCTCAGACTATTACACAGCACTGCCTCTCTTAAGAGAGGTGAAGAACACACTGTGGTGTGCTTTTATGTGACTAGAACTGTAAAGCTTGTGCTGTTGGCCCAGGGGTGAAATAACTGGGATCCCTGGAAGTTGCCTGAATAATATTGGTGAGGGCACACTGCTTGACATCAAATACATTTCTCTTGGGGACAGGGAACTGTTCAGAGCCCAAAATGGAATTGGGTCGCACATGTATTCATATGTAAATATGTGTTCAGATGCAAATTTCACAGCAGCCTGATTAGAATGCACCTTCTGGAACTTGCATAATGAGTATTTCTTAATGACAGGATCAATCCCTTGGTGTCAAACAGATATACAATTCTAGATTATTAATTTTTAAAAGGATTTAGCTCTTGCTAAAGCCAAAGCCTTAATTAAAGTTTAAAAAGCAATTCTATTGGGAAACAAAATGCTCAATCTTAATTGGAGGGGTTCTCTTTGCAGGGGGATAATTAACCTATGAGCAGGGTTAAATTCAGATGGAGTCGCTTTAGTGAATTTACACAACCCAGTTTTTCCATTTTCTCCAGAGTGAGTCCTCGGGAGTTTGCACCATACTTGTGGTCTAGATAGAAGTGGGTCGTCTCGAAATGGGAAGATTTGAAAAGATGTATTAATAGTCCAAGATGGCATAGCAACTTGAGCCTGGTATGCTAAAATAGGCTGACTGTGATGTTCTTCTTGGAAAATCAGTGTATAAATCTACCTTCAATGCATTGTTACAGCAGATTGCAGCATATCCTTGCTCAGGTGTGGTTCCCAAATCAACACAGGATTACTAGTATAAAATGAATGGTGGACAAGTTCTTCAAAAAGTTTAAAAGTTGTTGTGTTACGCTGTCAAACAAAAAAATTAAATCATTGTCAAAACTGTGATCAGAACAACCCACAGGCAAGCTTGTCTCTCCAGTGGAGATCATGCTTGGTTCCTCACCAGCTCCTGAGTTGTAATGGTGGGGGCACAATGTAAGTTCTTTGCCATGGAGAATCACATTGGCTCCCTCTCTTTCAATGGCAGAAGAAGATGATATTTTTACATTGCGCTTTTGACCTAGGTGGAAACTGGTTATTGATGAGATCTTACGATGTAGTCTTGTTTGGTTTTGCTGTTGCTCCTGTTGAATTGCACTATAATTTTTTTCTGACTTTTGTGTAGCTCATGGTAATAACTCATATTTAATCTGTGTTTTATTTTATTATAATTGATGGCATGATTGTTAGCAGCCTTGAGGGACCTATAGAAAGGGAAAGGTGGGCTAGAGTATTTTAGTAAATAATTGAACAGTGCTGAGTCCATCCCCTTAAAAACTCTCTAGGATAAAATTGTTTTTCCCCAACCAGTTTCCTAAAGGCAAGAGGGATGTGGAGTGGCATCTGGCGCAAGGAGTTCCATAATGATGGTGCTACACCAACCCAAGCATGATCTCCAAGCAGCTGATGGTGGAGAAAGATCCAGTAACCTCAGCGAGAGAATTTTGATGGGGATTTGATGGGGTTTGAGGACAGCATGTGTTGGGAGCCATTGGATTAATTTTTCCAAACCGCGGCTACTGAGGGCTACTAAGTCTCCCTTTGTAGTTCTAACTTGCATGGCTCGGTTAATTTTACAGTTCCCAAGGGAGTCTAGCTTACCACTGAACTGCTGCTCATTAGAATTCCTTTTTAGCAGCGCCCTGGAGGCTTGTGGCTTCAAATGGCATCCCTCATCAATATTTAAGGCCTGTCATTGCAAACGTGGTAGAAAGAAGCTCACTTTGTGGCTTGGAGAAGAAAGTGAAATGGTTTTGGAGGGGTAAAGAGACCTTGTCCTGAAGCATCACCTGTGAAGTTGGATAAACAAACCTGATAATGAATTGGTGGTCTTGCTTCCAATGTATAATAGAGCTGTGTTCTGTGAACATAACCCGGTAGGCCCAGGAAAACCAAGGGAAATCAGGACATTGTTTTCACAGAGACACAAGGGAGAAAAATTGAGACAGGAGATGCTAGAAAGTTCAGGAAGAATGGTAGTTTCACCCTCAGAGAGCTACAGTTCCCACGATTTTTTGAGGGGGGGGCATCTGCTTTAAATGTGCAGTGGATGTGTTTGAAATGTTTGGTGCAGATCTGTCTTCTGTGTCACGAGTTTTAACTCGGGAATTGTGGTGGGAGAGGACAAGCACTTCTCAGTTATCTCGGGAAGATAAAATAATTCCATCTCAATGGAAATGGCTATCACTGATGAAGGTGAAGGAGAAGTGTATGCATTTGTATGTATTTGCATGCATGTGTATGTTTACAGTGTGCGTGTGTTTATATGTCTATTCCCTCTCATAGAAATGGCCATAGACATGCAATACAACTGTAACCACAAATCAACAAGCTCAGAAATAAAGGGGAGGTAGGGTTGTGTGTATGAAACTAGCAAGTGGATTAGCCTTGAGCTGTGCTTTGGTCAGTTACATATGATAGTCATCCACGGAACGTGAATTTAGCCACAAAATTCCAATTTCCACCCCCAGTTTTGGTTGCAGTAGTATTTCATGTTTACGCCGATTCTTTTCTGCTTGTAATCCAGTTTACACATCAGCCGTAATCTTCAGGGGTCATCCCTTGCCAGTTGCAGAACCCAAGCAGCCAGTGAAGCCACAGAGCTAATTCTTTTTTAAGTCCTGGAAGAAAATTAGCCATTACTTTGGTTAACAGTCAGTCTGATGTGACCTGACGCATGACTGCCGTACTAGCTTGGGAGGGAAGTGTTTGGTCCTGATCTTTCACGCTAGACGAGCATATCGAAATTGGCTTTAGCATTTTGAAAAGGCCAAAGAGTTTATTTATATTTTATGCTGCAGATGTGCTATTAAGCAGGAAAGGATAAAAACTGTGCGTGGAACCCTCTGGAAATGCATCTGCAGTTTGCTGAACAGCTAAGGACAGAGAGAGCTGCTTTACAGCGATTTTGGAATATTCTTGAGTTTCTAAAGCTTTTCAGATCACCCTGTGACCTGAACAGATGGTAGAGAGCTGGAAACCTGATCACTGGCTTTGCTGTGCTTTTCCGCTGATACCACTTTATAAATAAACCAGCAAACACTGGCAGGTAGTGCTACAATTCCCACAGTGGATTGTAATCCCCCGTTTTATGTAGCTCTGGGAATTGCAGCTCTGTGAGGGGCATAGGAGGTGTGCAAACAGTTCTCAGCACCAGTGGCGTAGCGTGGGTTGTCAGCACCCGGGGCAAGGCAAGTAATTTGCGCCCCCTAACCCGTGGATTTGCGCCCCCTAACCCGTGGATTTGCGCCCCCTAACCCTAACCCCCAGATGTTGCGCCCGGTGCGACCGGCCCCCCCTGCACCCCCCACGCTACGCCACTGCTCAGCACCCATAATAAACTTTGGGATAAGCCATGACTGTTTAAAGTGGCATGATACTGTTTTGAATTTATATGTGCCCTCGGCCTCTGGGAGCACAGCCAGACATGTCATGGAGGTTTGGTGTCAAAGCTAGGCCATGGGCAGCATTCTAGGGTGATTCAGGAGCTGGGAACCTAGAGTCAGGGATCAGAAGGCATATCAGGGGGCAGGACTGTAAAATAAGCCACAAATCTGAAAAGAAGAGGAAGACCAGAATTGGAAGACAGGGCAAAGCTCAGGCAGGGCTGCTTACTCAAGTGAAGTTCCCATGAAACAGGAAACCCTTGTGTTCCAAAGAGATACTTGCTCTTTAGGGCAAGAGTCATAGGTCAGTGCTAGAGCATGTGTGTTTTATTCAGGAGATCCCAGGTTCAGTTTATGGCATTTCCAGGTAGGGCTGAGAGGGACACCTGTCTGAAACCCTGGAGAGTCGCATTGCAGTCTTGGAATACAATATTTGTAAAAATAGCAAACATTACATATCACCACACTATATTATGTTACACCGTTATAAGCTTTTTTACAATTTGGGAGGGGCAAAATGGGAAAGCGACATCTCAGGAACTAATAATATTATGTTGATGGTTGCAGGGTAATAAAAATGGAAAAACTGCAGAGTCCTTGAGACACTGAGTTCTTGGAACAATGAGCTGTGGCAAATCGGCATGGCAGAAAAATTGACATACTAACTTAAGTTAGTTAAAAGTAAAGCCAATATATTTGATTTTTCTTAAAGCGTGGCAAGATTTTATCTCATATACAAATCAGGGACGTATTTAACACTATCAAAGCTTTTCATCAGATTATAGAAAAGAGATTAAGTTGATGAAGTATAATGGAAATTTCCAGGATGCTAATGGATCTTAAATATACGCTTACCTACCTATATGTAAAAAAAGGAAAAAGTGTTTAGAGCATTTTACCTTCTGACAGTAATTGCGATGTAACTCTTTGTTGTTGTTTGATTTTGTATTTTTTTTTGGATGGGGGAGGGGGAGAAAGAAGGATTCATTCCTGCCAGCTCCAGGTACCTGTCAGGGAACTGACATCAGAGGCACGGGAGAAGGAGAGGGTCTCTGATTCTGCAGGGGAAGGTCCCAGCGCTAGAGGGAGACTCAGCTGGGAAGAAGGGGAAGAGAATGAGTGTAACACCAGGGATCCAGGAGAGCAACGGGACAGGGGCGTGCAGGGGCTCCAGGACTCTTCGTTGGAAGTTAGCGAGGAGAGCCCAAGCACCCCGCTGCCCACACCAACCCTGCGCAGGAGACTCCCGCGCAGTGAGAGGCGGAAACGATTGGGCGTCAAACAACTCTTATGTTGGCAACGCTTTAAGAAACGCCCACAGACAGATTCTACGAGTGACTAAGGGCAGCCACGCTAAAATGGGCTGCGCAGTCAGAAGGGTTTAACCAGGCAATCCGATGCTCAAACGGAGCAGGATTACGCACGAGTAACTCCCAACCACTACAGTAGGGATGGAAAAAAGTTGTCCTGTGAAACCCTGGAAACCTAATGACAGACATTATAGACAACACCAGAGGACCAGTGATCTAACTCAGTGTAAGGCAAATTCCTATGTTATCACTGACTGACGAAGGCCTCAGATAAGTCCCTCTGGAAATCGTGTTTCTTGAACCGTCAGCATGGTGTTTAGTTAGGGAAGGGGGATACAACCATTGTCAGTGTGACAGTGGAATTGTTACCGATAAGGAAGGGTTGCATCCAGAAGGAATTTCCCTTTGCAAGGAAATTACAGCAGCAATTACAATAGAGGGTTGAAGGTAGCAATGCAGAAAGAGGACAGGCAGAACAAAAGCGGGGAAATACTGCAATTCAAGGACGTTGAAGAAGAAGAAGAAGAAGAAGAAGAAGAAGAAGAAGAAGAAGAAGAAGAAGAAGAAGATTTTATTCATACCCTGCCCATCTGGCTGGGCTTCCCAGCCACTCTGGGTGGCTTACAGCATATCTAAAAACATAATAAAAGATGAGCAAAAAAAATGAGCAATTCTCATTTAATAGCATACACCTTAATATTCGACTACCCTCTGCACTTGTGCCATTAATAACCAGAAAACCAGATGGACATTTGTTCTGATTCAGCAGTAATCCACAGGTTTTCCCAGCGAAAGCAGGGCAAAAGAAAAACCTCTCGGACCCATGCCTAGAAATCGCTGGACAAACGCAAGTGTGGATGATCCCAGAGACCCATTGGCAGAGATAATCCTGTAAAGCCCTGGCATCTGTCTCTCTGCTTCTGTGTTTCCACAACTACTGCTGTCTGGTGGCCAGTGTGTCATAGTGTCTGCAGAACATAGCTTGTTTATACAGAGGCTGTGGTGATGGTGGGGTTGAAAGTTTTTTATAAATATATAAAAGCAGATAAAATGACATATCTATATTATTATTATTATTACATGGGATCACATTTGGTCCATGTGAATAATAATAATAATAATAATAATAATAATAATAATAGGACACTTTTGCAATATGGCTCCCTTCCATAGAGTCAGAAAAAACATTTGATCTCTTGGGATATGTACCAAAATACTCCTGCGGGTTCTTTTCTCTTTCTCATCATAATTAGGTAAACTGCACAAAAGGTAAGCAGGGCCCAAAGGTAGAAAGGCCAGGTCAGATTATTTGTCTGTGTAGCCCAGAATTGCCTGTTCTGACTGGCAGCAGCTCTCCAGAGACCCACCTTCCCCACCCCACCCTGTCTCCGTAGTTGTAGCCAGAAGTTCCCTACCCTGGGTCTCTAAGATCATCTGCTACCAGACCTTTTTTAAGTGGGAATGCCAGGACCTGAGACCTTCTGTTCATAGACCTTGTGCTCTGCCACTGAACTATAGCCTATTAGGCGGTGGCAAAGAGCTAAATGAGAATGAGCAGAGATTGTGAATACTACCTGGCTGAGATACCTGTACTGCAGTGTTGTGGAAGTCTGGCAATCTTCAAGTTCTTGCCTCCATTGTCTGAGGCAGCATGGAGATTGTAGGAGCAGTGGCGTAGCGTGAGGGGTGCAGGGGGGGCCGGCCGCACCGGGCGCAACATCTGGGGGGCGCGCTCGCACTCGTAGCTCTCTGCCCCTAGGGCAGAGGGGGCGCAAATTACTTGCCTTGCCCCGGGTGCTGACAACCCACGCTACGCCACTGTGTAGGAGGCTAGAATGCTGTTGCACTCATACTGCTGCTTGATAGCTTCTCATAAGCATCTGGCTGTCCCACTGTGAGACAAGGACGCTGGACTAGATGGGCTTCTTGCTATTCTTACCAGTTTCTCTTGCTTTTAATCAGGATAGTGTGGGCAGAGTCTGGGCAAGAATTGAGCTTCTCCTGGGCACTGTCCCTGCAAAGAGACGCCTTACATTTTAGGGCTTTTCTGCAGGGTGAGAAAACTGGGTCTCAAGCACATTTCAGTTGGGTAATTCCCTTAAAATGCTTACCTGTAGTGGCACACCATGCTCTTCCTTCATGGATCAAACTGGGGTAACCTTGTTTAATCTTCAGCACTCAAAATATAAGGCAAGAGCCTGGCTTTGCACAGTGGATGAAGTATATAGCTGCTGAGCAAATAGTAAATCAATAAACTGAAAGGTTAACGAAATAGCAGGACAGTAAGAAAGGGATGGAACAGATAGCTTGCTCCTCTTTGCAACGTTTAGTTTTCTTAAAAAATAACATGAACTGTGGGCTCATGAAGTGCCACACTGAAGGTCAGAATGTTGCAGCGCTATCTTCACAACAAAAGTGTAGCTTTGTGCGAACCCCAGCAAAACCATGTAATAGTGGTGCAGGCATTGCACTAGAAGCAGATTTTGCTAGAAGGGCAGTAAATTCTTCAAAGTGAAGGGTGAGCATCGCAATAGAAAACCAGTGAAATACTCAACAGTGGAGCGGTGAAAACACGATCAAAATATGGTTGGCGTAATACATTTTTAGGTAAAATGGCATGCAGTGAAAGCCAGCCAGCCAGCTCTGTGTTTCTGATGTTTGCCAGACTGCTTAATGCCACTACTAATGAAGGATTTTGCACATCTTCATTTCTCTTTCAAGACACACAGGCCCAATTGTAGACACATCTCATCCATGGCTGCAATCAATACTGAGTATGCTTTGCACCATGGACCCAAGTGGCATGTAATTATGAGACTGTATTGATTTCCCCGCAAAGAGGTTGCTAGCGTACAAAATAGCAGCTTGACTTTCAAATGACTGGACCAGCAGCCTTTTCTTTCCCTGAGAAAATTAACATGGTTTGGTGAAAGCTCCGAATTCTGTGCAGGGTCTTGAAATCGCATTGTAGCAACACTATAAGAAATGGGTCACTCTCCCCTGTTATAAATCTTCACCACTCCTGATTATTTTATGTGCAGCCCATTTGGCTGCCCGGGAAAAATATTTGGGACCCAATCCAGACAGCTGCATGGGTAATAGGCTCTGCCCAGCTGGGCCTCGGTGCCCCTTCCTGCTGCTGAAAGGGAAATTGGAGATACCATATGTCTGCCTTTGGTCCCTCGCATGCATATGTTAGAATACAGCCATCTATGCATTTAACAACGTAAATCAGTATTGGAATTAGTATGGCTTACTTTTAAAAAAGTATTGGCGGCTTTAAAGAGCTGACGTGGTGTAGCTAAGAGACTGAACTCCCTAGTTTGAACCTGTCCTCTTCCGTCACGAATTCAGTAGCCCTAGACCCTCCATCCGCATTAGGAGAATAATAATTACCAATGTTATGCATATGTCCTATTAAAAAATGAGGTGTCAAAGTATGGCTATTCCACAGTAAATGTCTAGTGTGGAAGTTGGCTGCAATGAGTTTCTTGTGCAAAAGTCTCCTTTTGTGCTGAACCCAGGCATCTCTCTACCAAGCGAGTCCTGATTCCCTGCATTCGATGTAAACACAATTCTTCAGCTTTTTATCACTCCAATATATTAGCTTTTTCTCAGGCCACGTGATGGTGCAAAATTATGTGCTATACCCAGTCACTTTTCCTCAAAGAGCTGAGCTATGTGACCTGTTTTAATTTAACAACAACAACATTTATGTTATTTATACCCCGCCCATCTGGCTGGGTTTCCCCAGCCACTCTGGGTGGGTTACAAGATATCTAAAAATATAATAAAAACATCATCAATCCTTAAAAACTTCCCTAAACAGGGCTGCCTTCCAATGTCTTCTCAAAGTCAGATAGTTTTACCTGTATATGTATGCTCATTGGAACTTGGTAGAAATGGTCAAGAAATGTTCCTTGAAATTGGTGAGGATATTTATAGCAAGAGTAATAAAAAGAAATTGTTATTTAGGGGAACTGAATTTAATTCTAAATTATATTCCGGAAACGTGGGAAATATCAAGGGGTCAAAAAGATTGGATGTACTGTGCTGTATTAGAAGCAAAAAAACTTGTTTTGATGAATTGGAGGAGCCGCAAAAAGATTCCATTGAGCACATGGATTGATAATATGGACAGATTAGCTACACATGAACGAATTGCATGTCAGTGCAAAATAAGAATGGATAAATATGAAGAAATCTGGAACGAATATTGAAGCGATAAGGCGGATAGTGGTGGGAAGTAGGGGGAGGAGAGAGGTGGGAAAATATTGTTTAAAAAGGTGTAGTCATAGGTATATCAATGTATTCAAATCTGAATTGTCAAATTGTGTTACTATTATTATTATGGTTTTTGTTGTATGTGTCTTTTGCAGTTGATGTTTATGTTGAAAAAATGATGAAAGAAATTTAAAAAAAATGGATTCTTTGTTCTGTGTACAGTATTATTATTTTCAGAGGGCGTTGTTGTTGTTTATTTTATTTTTTACATGCCCTCCACCTATGGGTCCCAGGGCCCAACAATTTAAAATGCAGTTAAAAACCATTTTAAAAACTTACAACCACAGAAAACAGGGTTATACTTGCTCCAATGACCCTTTCATGCTATTTAAAATCTATCTATGTCTATTAGCTGTGATGGAATCTTCAGGTTCAGAGTCAGCGTGCTGGTTCAGATACCAGATGCTGGTGAGCCATAGCAGGAAAGGCGAGAATGCCTTTGCGTCCTGCCTGTGAGTTTCCGAAAAGCATCTCGTTGGCGAGTTTGGGAAACAAGATGCGGAATTAAACACGACTTTCAGTATAATTCAGCAAAGATGTTGTTAGCTTTGGTCCAAGTAGTACTGGGTGACACCCAACACAGAGCAAATCTGTTTCAGTCACACTTAACAAACTTGTATGTTTGAAACAGATGTTATATATGCATATACAGTGGTGCCGTGGTTCTTGAACTTAATCCGTTTCGGGAGTCTGTTCGATTCCTGAAACCGTTCAAAAACCAAGGCACGGCTTCTGATTGGCTGCAGGAGCTTCCTACACTCAAGCAGAAGCTGCGTTGGTCGTTCGGCTTTCAAAAAAGGTTTGGAAACCGGAACATTTACTTCCAGGTTTGCAGTGTTCGGGAGCTGATCTGTTTGGCAAGTAAGCCGTTCAGGAGCCAAGGTTTGACTGTAGTTTGAGTCCCATATGGGGGGAAAGGTGGGGTATAAATAAATACATAATAATAATTACTAAAAACCAAGTTGTGTCATAAGGGTCTTCTGACAGTGGGTGGCCCAGAGGTGACATCTGCACCCAAATTGTTCCACGCTTACTGAATTTGCTCTGTGTCTAGGCTTAATGGCATACAGGACTGTTTCATTACCTTTACATCTGTTCAGCAGCTGGTGTGGTTTAGTCCCTCTGGTTCTCTACAACAGGGTGGCATTATGTATCTTTTCACCGCATTAGACAGAATAGGTGGGTTTGCTGGGGAAATCGTGGCAAGTTGGTGCCTCTGACATTGTATAGCCATGGGCCAAATTACCTTGTGAGACCGCTTCCTGATCTGGTGTGCTGCTTGTTCCCCTGAGATCTTATATTTGTACCGGCAAACAATTTAAGCTTTTGCCCTTTTTCCTCCTTTTTTCTTTTTGTTTTGTTCCTCCCCTGCCTCCGCCCCCCTCCCACATTTCTACAGCAGCAAAGGAGGGAGAAGGAATTAAGGAAACAGCAAGAGAGGGAGCAGCGACGGCATTATGAGGAGCAAATGCGCCGAGAAGAGGAGAGGAGGCGTGCCGAGCATGAGCAGGTAACCCGCATCTCCTCCAGGATGAATCTGCTTTTAATGGATGAACCTGCTGATTTCCAAGGTTGGAACCCAGTTTTGTCCCTGTGCGTTCGCCCAATATCAAGCTGCTGTTACATGCAGTTCCCTGGCATATGTGTTGTCATCGAGCACATTCTTCTGATCATCATTGCATTTTTAGGTGTACCCTTAAAACACCATGCCTGCATCCCCCTACGAATCTAATGTTGTTCTTTGATATGGTTCAAATAAAGGTGTAAATGATGGATTTGCCATTTGAGTGCTTCACCTCCAGTGCCAATCTCACCTGAGTGAACCCTTGCAGGTGCTTTGTAAAAAAACATTACCAGCCCCTGCACAGTCTGCTGGGATCTGTACATGTGATGGCTTGCTCAGACATTCGTTTCCAACGTCTTCACTTTCACTTCCAGCTGGCATTGCAGAGTCACCGCTGATTCAAAATAAGCATTAAAGTGGCTTAGTGACTCTGCCCTTGGAAATTTGAGAAACCGTGTTTCATTCATTACACTTGTGTGCTCTGTTGCTTTCACTGCCAAACTCTCAGTCACTTGTTCTATGTTGATTCCTGTCCATTATGTGACTCGCCAGCTCACTAACTAATGCAATAAGGCTGGATATCTTCTTCTCACAACCACTTCCTCTCTGCAAAAAAAAAAAAAAAAAGTTGGTGATTTGTCTCTGGATGCTTTCTAGCTTTCAGTGGGGAATATGTTTAGAATTGACTCAGGTATCTATAATGGACTCTTCAGTTTATCATTACTGGAATGTGCTGCAGTGAGCCTCAGGCTCACACACTCTCCTCTTCCAGCATGACCACAGAGAGGAGAACGGCAGATTTTGCTTTCATGTTTGATTAACTACTGTTTAGCGTTACACCCTGAGTTAACTTGTTAATCTTAACTATGGTTTGTTTGAAACGAGCCACCTTC
Source organism: Podarcis bocagei (assembly GCF_964188305.1). Taxonomy (NCBI): domain Eukaryota; kingdom Metazoa; phylum Chordata; class Lepidosauria; order Squamata; family Lacertidae; genus Podarcis; species Podarcis bocagei. The sequence continues at coordinate 16,344,669 of NC_138128.1, forward strand.
GCCAGTGGCGTAGCGTGGGTTGTCAGCACCCGGGGCAAGGCAAGTAATTTGCGCCCCCTAACCCGTGGATTTGCGCCCCCTAACCCTAACCCCCAGATGTTGCGGCCGGCCCCCCCTGCACCCCCCACGCTACGCCACTGATCTTCGCAACCCATGGTTTGCAGCTGGCTTTTTTCAAACAAAACACAATTAAGATGTACCACAGTTAATTTGGATGAAATGGCAAGCCGTGCTTACTCCAAAATGGAAGCAAAAGGTGCCAAACTCTTTGTGGTCATGATAGATAGTGGGGAGTGTGCCAGGCGTGGAACCTCTTTCCTGATACAGACATCACTGCAGCTTACCTGCAGCTGGTGTTGGGCAAGGTGGCAGCAAAGGTAGGAGTGTTCAGGTGTACTAATGGCAGTAGAAGATGGACTCCATCAGTGCATTCACACAGCTCTGACCACACTGCTACTCTGTCCTGCCCAAGTGCTGCCCTGGCAAGCTGCCATGATGGTGATATTGGGAGGGCAGCACCATGGCTCTTGCCCACCACACCAACTGCTGCTGGTGTGTGCCAGCCCAGGAATTGCTCCAGCTCATGTTCATCAAGATAAACCATGGTTTATCATTATCTGTGAGTACAGTCTGTTAGTAAACGGGCAAGGTGGTCTGCATCCTGCATTTTTTGGCCAGTGTCAGAATTTAGGGAGAGCTGCAACATTCAGAATGAGTTAATGTAAGATGATTTGAATTTTATGATGTTAAGATTTTGTTTATATTTGTTTTACTGTGTGTTGTAGAACACATTATGCTCTTTGGAGGATAACGATATTTATTTATTTATTTATTTATTTATTTATTTATTTAAACATATTAAGTAAACAAAATACAGAAAATAAAGAAGGAATTTATTAATATTGAAACTGATGATTATATTAAATCTCAGCTGTCAGGGAACTGACATCAGAGCAGAGGGGGGAGGCGAGGCTTCCAGACTCTGCAGGAGAGGGAACGAGTAAGGGTAGAGAGAGAACGTCATCTGGGGAAGGAAGTCCAGGTGACACCAGGAAGAAGGAAGAGGGAGAGAGCATCTCGGAGGTAAGGCTCTGAGACTCTAGCAGTGAAGTCAGTGAAGAGGGTGGAGGACCACCACTGGGCACGCCCACTCTGCGCAGGAGGCTTCCGCGCAGAGAGGCGAGGCGAAAATTGTCCGTTAAGGAATTCTTATGCTGGAGGAAATTTAGGAGACGCCCACTCACGGATTCGTCGAGCGACTGAGCAGCAGCACCCAAGCTGCTCAGTCAGGGAAAGACACAACCGCCCTTAAGCAGTTTGGAACAGCTAGAGGTTTACACACAAGCAACCCCAATTCCCGTGACATCAGCTTTCAACTTCGTTTTCAAAAAGAGAAGTATGTTTTCAGCTCATCTGGCATGAAGACGGGGTTGAAGTGCCTTCTAAACAAAATTTCAAGACCAGAGGCTGTATGGGCTCTTTAAGGAAAAATCTTACAGCCATCATTTTCCTACCCACAATGCCATGATGACGAGCAGCACCCAGATAAACAACACAAAATGAAAAGTTGCACCTTTATAGACATATTTCAGCTTTTCTTGGTGCAGGAATTGGGTACTTGAATCAAGCTTGGAGGTAGCCAAGTCAGCTAACCTGTGACCCTCCAGATGTTGCTGAACTGCACGTCCATCAGTCACAGCCAGCCTGGCCTATGATCAGGGATGATGGGAGTTTTAGTTCAGCATCAGCTGGTCCATGCGCCATCCCTGCTTTTTAAAAATAGCAAGTCTGAGTAGAATGCTTGTTCTCAAATTGGTTGAACAACATCTGATCAGATTTGTTTAAAGAGCTTTTCACCAGTGGTGGTTTGCATTTCTGTTCAGTTTATCAGATGATTTATCCCTACCTCTTTTTACAGAATTTGGGTAACTGTGGCACAGAAATTGGCTTCCTTATTTTATGCATAACATACAGGCAGCCCTGAATGTTACTATGCCGTCTACTTTGTGGTATCTCAGCAGCAGTTTTTTCAAAGTTGCATGGTGTTCATCCAAATGCTTTACATCACAATAACACTGCATTCCCTTTGGTTCCTCTCCTTAATGTTTCTGCGGTTCTTTCTTCAAATTTCAACATGTGGCCACTTCTTTCTCTTTGAAATTACAGTTCTTTCTTTTTCTCTCCTTTTTTTCTGCTCTCCGCTGCGCACCCAGGAATACATCAGGCGACAGTTAGAGGAAGAACAGAGGCAGTTAGAGATCCTGCAGCAGCAATTACTGCAGGAGCAAGCTCTACTTCTGGTAATGGGGAGTCAGGATCCCTGTCGCATCCTTTGGCCAGCCCTTTCTGTGTATAATGAGACTGCATGTTATTAGCCAAATGTGTAACTGGGCCTTCAGACTTATAGGGTTGCCATCTCTTCTCCTGTACATCATAAATCTGAGTACCTTAATTTGTTCAAGCATTGGCATTTGTAATATTTATTAAATTCCCAACACATTCAAATGTTTTGGGGAGCATACAGTAATGGAATGGCCGGCTGGTAGTCCGAGGGTTGGCTCTAGCCCAGGAAGCCATTTTATTTGGCTTTTATTGTTAAAAAGAGATAAATATCCTAAGCCCTAACTAGATGTTACTTCAGAGCTTCATGCTCAGCTCTATTAGTGTATTTTACTTCTTCTTAAAAGCAGCTGCTAGGGCAGGAACCATTTGGATCAGAGGCATGACATTGGGAGAGGTTAGCCCCTTCCCCTCTCCATGCCACAGCCCCAATCCAAATCCACTCCTGGCTGCTGGTAGCTACAGAAAAGAAAATAAACAGGCAAGGATCTGCAGCTACTAGCATCCCTAGGGGAGTTAATTTAGATTGATTACACCCACAGCAAGGAGGGAAAGGAAATTTTTTCCTTGATATTTGCACCAACATACAGGACTATTTAATTTTTTACAGTAATAGTCATCTGCTATCTAGAGCTGGCCAGATTAAGGATTAAACATATATAGTCTGAAATGAGGATTAAGCACATATAGTCTGAAATGCAGTATTCCTGCTACTGCTTCTAGGACACCCTTGTTCATAGGAAAGCATGTGTCTTCTCCCTGAGTTACAGCCTGTGAGAGTAATATTGAAGGGCAGGTGGACTACCAGTGACCAGGCTTGCAGTTACAAAACCAAAAGGCCCAGAATCAAAGTAGTTCTTGATTAAAAGAACAATTTTAGGTGGCAGTCCTAAACGTCTAGGCCAATGTGAGTGTGGAGAGTGTCGTTCAAGAATTATTTTGCCAACTCTTACCCAGGTTCACTCCCATCACCTGGCAAGAGAATTGTCCAACTCTCTGCTGTGCTAAGGATAGCGTGCGGCAATGGTTTCTTCTTTGAATGCAAGCACTGCCACGCTCTGAATGTTTTCGTTGCCTTTTCGCCACTAAATGGAGCAGCCTTTGCTGTGCACGTCTTTTCCTCTGCTCAGTCCGCTTCTAGAACATCCTTCATTTTCATGGAAGGAACAGGCCTCTGCTGTGTTTATTGCAAAGCTATTAATTGAAAGCTACTGGCACTGTGTGCTGGAATACAATCTAACTGAAACGTACTTGCTCCCTGTAATCTCTTCTTGGTTTTATAGGATTCGACGGCATATTTCAGTTGCAGGCTGCTTAGCTTTACATTCCTGACAGAAACATTTTTGCACTGCTTTTTCATGCTGTTTACAGTTTTGACATGGTTTATTTGCTGAATTTCCTGCATATATACTCTTCCCTTTACTCTCCGCACCCTGCCACTTAAGCTAAATTTATATCTTGTCTTTATTTTGGATGTGAATTGTTATTCTTTTCATTTTTCTTTTTTAAAAAACAGTATTATATTTATCAGTGCTGTTGGAGAGGTCATGGCTTGTTTCCCTCTTCCCAATAGATCCATTAATTTATACGACTGGACAACATATGCTAGACATTCCCCAACCTAGAGCTCTCCAGATGTGTTGGTCCACAGCTCGCATCATCTCAAACCATAGGCCATTTAGCAGGGACTGATGGGAGTTTGAGTTCAACATCTGCAAGGCAATAGGTTGGGAAAGACTGGCATATGCAAACCCTTCATTGCATAAATAATGTTTCCCTCCATCAGTTTCATAACCACAGGAGGGACAGAACTTCCAGGCTATAAAATTACAAATTGGACCACTAACTGAGCAAAGCAGCAAGTTTAAAATAAACTATTTAGAAAGAAATACACTGCCTCAGTAACGGGTTTTCCAGACTTTTCTCTGGGCATGCAGTGCGTTCAAACTAATTTTCAGATAACCCAGTGGTACCATCCAGATACCAAATATGCATGATTTAGGAGGCATGCTTAGACTACAAGCTTAAACCACTTCCACACTTGTTTCAGACTGTCATAATTTCCCAACAAAATGTGATGGTTTTGTGAGTATACCCCGCTTCCCCCAAAGTTGTCACATTTGATGGAGAAACCTGCTTCAACATCTGCAAGACCCAGGGTCCATTTGGTCTCTTAGGATTACTACATCCTTGCTATTTGGGCTTAAGTTTCCACTTGATATGTATCTGTGTCTGCCTTTTGTTATTTCCCTCAACACCATACTGGCTCTGTACCTTTCAAGCTGCCATGCTGCTTCTAAATATTTGTTTGGCTTACATGTCTTGGTAGGAATATAAGCGCAAGCAATTGGAAGAGCAGCGGCAGGCAGAGAGGCTACAGCGGCAGTTGCAACAGGAGCGGGATTACCTGGTCTCCCTGCAACAACAGCAGCAGCAACAGCAGAGGCAGGACCAGAGACCAGCAGAGAAGAAGCCCCTTTACCATTACAAGGAAGGGCTAAATGCCAGTGAGAAGCCAGCGTGGGCAAAGGAGGTAGGAATGGCCGTGTTTTCTGTTTTGCACCTTTCCCTGGGGTAGGAAGAAAAAAATCAGCAGAGCCAAAGACATTTACAGTGTTTTGCAAATATTTTCAGTGCTGCCAAAAAAAAAACCCCTTCCCCCCTTTTAAAGCTGATTATTCAAAACTGCTACTTCACCTGCATTGCATTCGTTTGCCCTCTGATGTCATCACAGACCCAAATCTGATTGGCCACATGCTGTTGTTATATGATGGCATGATTCCTGATTCATCCATATGACTAATCCAGGGAGCAAGAAGCATCAGCAGTGAGGAGAAATGAAAGGAGACTGTTTGCACTATTGTTTCAAGTAAATATCTGCCCTATTGAAATTGCTGGTTTTTATTTGAAAATTAAAACTGGACAATGTTTGGTATAGCTGTAGTAGAAATACTATATAATAAATACTGTAAAAAAAAATGCAACCCTTTTAATACCTGCATTAGACAGTTGCATATTCACCATGAAGTAAAGTCCTAGTTGTGGAGATTTGCTTGGAATCCGTTCTGAGGAATGGTTCCACCATGCTCCCCTCTACTTTGCTATCGTTACTCAAGAGTGCTTAGATAAAAGCCTTGTTACATACAGCTTGAAGGGGCTTTAGTACATAAGTCTAGCGTTCATGAATGGAGCCCACAGAAGACACACTGACATCAGCTTATGGTAGAAAAAATGACTCCACTAAGTGGATTTGAGATTCTCATGTCAGATGAATGAGGCCTCAGGCTTGTGCTATAATGAATTGTGTGAGGAGCGAAACTGCGCAGCTGTGCAGCAACCCTCATGAACACCTCTCTGAATGCCACCCTTGTGCAAATCCATTTCTCAGAGGAAGTAGTCCGGAGGGTCCTTTTGGCCTATCTCCGGTATTAATGGTGACCAGCGTCAGTTCTCTGATGAAGTTAATTCGGGCTGAGTTTGCCATCAGCCTCTCATTTTGTTTTAAGTAGTGCACAGTTGCTCCCATTTTCTACCCACAGCATTCCAAAGATTCCCCAGGTACCCCCTCACATAATCTATAGATGCCATAGAAAAATAAAATGGATCTTAGCCTTGAGCGGGGAGGGGGGAGAAAAAAGAAGGGTGTGTGTGTGTGTATTGGGCATCCAATTTGCCTGTCCAACACCATTGTCTATAGGTGCCCACAGTGTCATCCTGGCTGATCCCCCACAGGTGGTCACTCTGGAATATCAGTACTGTACTGTAGGTATTGTGTTTTGAGACCCACCCCAAAAGGTACTTACGGGGGGTGGGGTGGTTTCTGCTGTAATGCACAGGAACTGAACCTAGATCAGTGGCTTTCAAACTTTGTACGCTAGGGAGCCCTTTCCACATATATTCACGCTCTGAGCAACATTTCCACATCTGCCGCAAAAACCTCAGCACATTGCAGAAATCTCTTAGTTTCGTTCCAAGGTGCATGCTCAGTTCATGTGCATGGATATTGTCCATGTCTGATGGATCTCAACCACTGCCTGACATGAACAGAGAGAGGGTGCTGTTGAACGCACTCTGTGTCCTTGTGGCAGGATGTTGCTGGATAATTCAAGTCAATGGCGGGCAAACAGTCTTTCTAGGAAGCTGCTCTCTGTTACTGATCTTCATGTTGAAGAGCTCAGGATCCCCCAGAACACAGTTTGAAAACCACCGGCCTAGACCGTGTTAGGAAGCTGCCTTCTGGCCTAGCATATCAGCAGCTCTTTCATCATGCTATGGGTGCCATCCATTTCTATTTATTGCCTGATTGGCCACAGTTCTGTATGAAAGTCTTTCTCTGCACGTCGTGCTTCACGAGCTGGTTCATCTTCTCCTGTGACCCTGTTGCATGTAATTTGTCTTGACGGCTGCTTATTTGTTAACTTGCTAAGGCGAGAAGCGGGGGGAGGGGGACTTGAAAAAAGAGGACAAAGCTCTGAACACCGGCCCCAGTTTGTTTTTGTGGCTTATTACTGATGATGCCTGCTGATGGGTCAAGGTCATGAACAGCCTGCTCTTATCTCTGCCGTAACTGTGCCAGCTGCTGAATAAGAAACTAGCATCCCCCACACAACACGGTTGCCCTGAAAGAAGGTATTGCCCGTTCAAAAGGAGATCTCGTGTATCACTAGAGTATGGTAATTGCTATCACTTCAAAAGCTTCTTGTCTGTTGCAGACTCTCCATTTGCAGGAGTGTCCTATACACAGCTCTGTTTTATGATGTAGAATTTAGATTCCTGAAAATCGCCACGATCATTTTCATTTCTTCTTATCTGAAAAGCAGATTTCTTGCCCTTGTGGCTGTGGGAATGTGTGCTAAATGGGACTAGGAGTGGGGAGCTTTGTTCATGGGTGGAAACACCCGCATTGCATAGTTTTGTGTGCAATGGGAGCAACCTCCTCGTGGAAGTAGCCCTCATCTAGCAGCTGCATTTGATTGCCCTGCAGATGTAATGGAGGAGTGTTGAGGGAAAGAGAATCAAAATCCAAATGCCTTTTTTGTCATTTCTAATGGGGGTGGTGGTGTTTCTCTTTCTCCTCTGTCAGTCAAGGAGCACTGAAATTGACTAGACCAAGTGACAACAGCTTCTATACTAGTCATTTTCATACCTAGAGGAAGGGAAGAGAAGAAGGAGGATTCCTGAAAATCCTGAGCAGGAAGCAGAGCATACTGTTGAATTTAATTGATTTTTAATGAAATTACTTGTGAAATGCTTGCAGCATTTTTGCACCCACATGGCCCTCATAGCAACTGACGATAGTCAGACAGATAACTGTAAAAGGTATAAAAAGGGCAACCACAATGACTGAAATGTTAGAGCAATTTGCTTATGGGGGGTGAGAATATCTCAGCAGTAGCCAACATGGATTACATGTTCTAGCATCCCTGACTACTGGCCTCGCTGCCTGGGGCTAATGAGAGTTGGAGCCCAACAAAATCCAGCGGGCACTATGTTAGCTACTTTGGAGGCTTTTTAGTTGAGGGGGAAAAGGTGACTAAGCAGGGTGTGATGGAGCTTTATACAATTATGAATGCTTAGAGGGATTGGATAGAGAGACTGTTTTCACTCTCTCTTAACTCTGGAGTTCAGCATCATGCAATGGAATTGATTGGGCGGACAAAAGAAAATACTTAACTAACTAGGCAGGTTCACTGTTGCATGAGACAGTGTGATGACCATTGGCATAGCTAGCTTTTAAAATGGGATTAGAGCAATTTATGGAAGACAGGTCCATACTAGCTTAATGGCACTTCCACGTTCAGAGTGAAGGTCCCACTGAATGCTGGTTGCTAGGTGGAGGGGGCCAATGGGAGAGAGCTGGTGCCTTCATGCTCTCCTTGAGAAGTTCCCAAAAGCATTTGACTGCTCACTGTTAGTAATGGGATGCTGAACAAGACGGCCCCTTGATGTGTTCCATTCAGGTAGTTATTATGCATTCTCTGCAAAATCAGCCTTGCTGAAGAATGCTGGGCATGTTCTGAGTGACCTTCTCTCATCTGTGAGTTAGAGCAACTAGCTTCCATGCAACCCTGGATTGGAGCTGAACTTTCCAAGCAGGCAGGGGCCCTGGTACTTCTTTTGTTAGAAGCCAATCATGGTGAAGGACATTTGCCAATAATTATATACTCGTGCGATTAACCAAAAATATGTGTTTTAATAGTTTGATTTCTGTAATCCTGCTTTCCCAGGTACATCAGCGAGCTTTTAATAACCCACCAGTTATTCCAGCTAAGCAGAACCACAGTTTTGTGCCCCAACAACGGGTGACTTATGTTACTGACAAAGGTGTTTCTTCACAATCCAACTCTAAGCCCCTTATTGTAAAACCTCGTGGTAGACAAAACCAACGAGCATTAGACCCTTACAGAAAGGACTTTCCGGACTCTGCTAAGCAAACACTCTGGGTGCCTGTTATTAAGATCTCCATGCCAAGTCCACAAGAAGAGCTAAAGAATAGACCCATCTTTATAGACCCCAAAACCGGTCTTGGTTTTCATGAGCAGTTGGGGAAAAATGGCATGAAATCCCCCAAAGGGTCTCGGTCGCATGGGTGCAGTCCTGAGAGGCAAATGAGATTGGAGGTCAAGAGTGTGTCTTCTCCCCACCTTCCAGAAGGATGTAAGCCACCACTGCCTCCCTATAAAATCAGAATGAATTTCCAAGAACACAATGTGGACAAGGAGAGGAAGCAACTCCATTCTCATCTACACCCAAGTGTCATTACCTCTTCGAGGAGTGTTCCATCATTATGCAATATCTCGGCAACACGTGATAACCTAGATCTGAGTGCTTCTAGCCCGGCATGCCTCTTGAGAAGGATGAAGATACAAGCTGATGAGAAGAAGAAGCATCATGCATCTTTGGAGAGCCTCTTAGAACATCGCCAGCTTCCCACTGGGGTCCATCATGTGCAGATGCAGAGGGAAAGAATAGGGCGAAGCATGGAAGAGCTTCTTGCTCCCTCTCTGGATCTTTGTCCACAAACTTCTCATCTGAATGTACCCAACTTGGCATCTTTGTCTTCTAGCTCTCGCTCAGCATCTTTAAATTCCCTTTCATTTTCTTCCAACTCGGATCTGATTCAGTCTTCTAATTCTTGCCAGGGTAATTCTTCTTCTGGCATCACTTTGCAGATGCCTCTGGGTTCATTTTCTAATTCCTCCTGTTGGTCTTCCAAACTTCCTTCTCGGGTATCTCATGCGAAGCAGACTCTGGGTGTGCATGTTCATAACTACATATCTCTGTCTTCGAGCACACCTGACTTGAGATATGCTAGGCAGCGTCACTAAAATGAGCTGGTGAGTGATTTCTCTCACCATTGCCAATAAGCTCTTGCCATTCTATAAGCTGGGGCTTGCTCAGGGGCTGGTGCCGTGGTGGAAGCAAATTGTATTGAGCCAGGGAACTGGGTGTTGCTTTGCTTTGTTTATACAACTTCTGGTGACTCCCTGGGCCTCATAAGTCTTTGAAATTATTTTGCGAAACTGACAGCTGCAAAGTCAAGTCAATTAATGGGTTAGGTAAATCAATTAAAAGCATTTTGTTTGATTAAAAAGCTCCTCCCTTTGAATATCTGTAGCTGATTCTTTTAAAAAAGATTTTTAATACATATACTGACAAAAAACATGGAGGCCAGTTTAATTGACTGAAACGTGTTCTTGATAGGCTCGTTTCCTTGCTACTCAGAATTTAGCTGTTGGAAATAAATAAATGAAATATAGCTTCTATTTGGGACCTTATAGTTCTTTTAGGTATCCAGGCCATAAATGAGTAGAAATAAGGCATACCAGAAGTTGCCTGATCAGACAGTATGTCCATTTATCCCAGTATTATATTTTCTATCTGGCAGCAGCCCCCCAGGATCTCTGGTACAGATCTTCCCTATTACCTGCTTGCTGATTCGCTTCAAGATGCCAGGAACTGAACCTGGATGTTTCTATCTTTGAAACATTTTACCTATGCTATGGCTTCTTCCCAAACTGATTAAAGGCCACAAATTACGTGGCAGTACCTTAATCATGTGCATGTATTACAAGCCACTAGGAGATCTTCCATCTTTATCATGGGGAATACTAACCTCTTCTTTTCTATAACTGTAATTGAGTAAGTGGTGTATTTCTAATAATCTCAAGAACTTATTTCCAAAATTAAGTTCACCTTTGGCATCCTGCCACACCCTTACTGTCTGTATGCTCATATCTTTTTTGTGAACTGCCATGAGACCTCCGGGTATAGGGCGGTATATAAATTCAATTAATAATAATAATAATAATTATATATTTTAAATTTTCTGTATGATATTATACCTCAGTATAACTACCATATGATTATATGCTATCATTTTAGGTAATTGTTTCAATCCAGTTTTCCACATATAAATCCACATATCTTTTCCTATTAACATAGTAATTGCCCCCCCCTTTTTTTCTTGGAACAGTAGAGAAACAGACACAAACACAGAGCCCTTCTCTCTCTCTAATGCTCAGCTGTAGTTAATGTAAACCAAGGTTTTAAAACTACCAACAAACCATGGCTTATGAGTTTGGTTTGTTCTGGTTTGTAAACTGCACTTAAGGTGAACAATCAAGTAAACCATGGCTTAGTGTTACATGCACAATATTTTTTAAAAAGAGTTTAACAGGACAGTGACAATAATCCACCAACAACATACAAATCAATATGGCTAACCTGATCCAAAACACCCACCTACCTCACCCACACATGAAAACAAAGATCACCACAGCCAATCACAAGCAAACAATCACACCCTAGGCCAACCCCAACCTCTCTCACCACCAAAGGAACACAAGCGAACAGCACAGGCAACGCTGACACCAAACTCTACATACATTAAACATAATAGAAACACCGCCACCCGACCCCACCCCTATCCATCCTCCCTCTCTCCACCCCCCTTTCTTTTTTCTTCTCCCCCTAATGCCTCAACAAATGAAACGGATTTGTAAAAATATTACATGAAAAAAAAAAAATACGAGGCACTACACTTCTGTAAAACAAGAAAATCCTGAATAAAATAAAAGAAAATTAAAAAAAAAAGTAGTTTGCTATGCAATGTATCTAGCAATACACAAAACCACTTCTGGATATTCAGAACTTATTGTAGAGTTCTTTTGATCCTGGCCTAGATCAGGATCCAAAGGATCCCCTGCTTATTTTTGCTCACTTGGTTTAAGTACAATATCTTTTAAAAAAAAAGAAGGATAATTATAAAATTTGAAAATAGTGATGGGTGCTCACTTGAAAATCAGTGACCATTCCTTTTGAATGCTGAAAAACCTTTGAGGGACTTTTCAAGCATTTGAGAGGAGCACTTGCAAGGAGGCAGTTTCCCTCCCTCAGCTACACTGCCTGCTACTCCCTCCTCCAAGGGGGAAAAGCTCCATCTTCCCAGCCAAGATAGCAGATGGCTGAAGTCTCGAAAAATGAGAGAGGCACAGTGCATCGCTCTCACTATCCAAAGCTAATCGCTACCTCATGATCTGGGTGCTTGTGGCAGGCTGCGATATCAGGTGTCACGGAAAAAGGTCCAGCATCCAAAACGCCCCTTTTGGAGTGATGGCATGTGATGCAGGGAACATAATGTTGCAGGAATCAATGGTTAAGGAGTGGGGATTGCTTAATATTACCTGCGTGCTCAAATTGTGATGAAATACTGATTGAGAAGGAGAATCAAATATGTTTTAAAATTACTTTCAAAATGTGATTGCCTTTTACACTTTTGAACTTTTTATTGTGATTGTGAAATGGTTTCCACCAGTTCGTGAGAGTGGTGGACTTGAGAAGCCTCTTCCTGTATTACCACTGCACCTGAGACTGATTAGAGCATAAATAAAGGCTAAACTCATCTTACTGCAAAGTGTGGTTTGTTCAGCTGTTTGCCGAAGAGTTATTTTTATAAACGTGGAAAACTTTGCAAAGCATATAAGCTGCTGGGGCAGCGGTAATCTTTTAATACGGCAAACGGCGTTTCCGTGCGCTTTGGCTTCTGTCACAATATTCCGTTGCACCAGAAGCGGTTTAGTCATGCCGGCCACATGACCCAGAAAGCTGTCTGTGGACAAACGTCAGCCCCCTCAGCCTGAAGCGAGATGAGCGTCACACCCCATAGTCACCTTTTTACTGGACTTAACCGTCCAGGGGTCCTTTACCTTTTTACCTTTATCTGTTTACTCTTAATACCACCTGATCTTAAATCCATTTACATGGAAATAACTCCCATTGATTTCAGTTACTTCTAAGTGCATTCAGGACCATATGAAACTATCAGGGAAGCATTCCATTGATGGAATCTGAACTTTAGACTTGAAGACACATCAATAACTTTCTTGTGAAACAGATCTACTAAGCAGAAGACTCAGGTGTCTGTTCACTTGCCAGGTTGTGGAAATACTATCGGTTAAAATAGTTGAAGGGTAATACAAGTGCATCTCATACTCCACTTTTTGGATTATTTGCATTGCCTCCTCAGTCCGCTGAGCATCCCGCACATTCCTTCAGGAGACAGGTTTTAGTCTGGTCATCTTTGGTCTAGACTTGAATGTAGGCATGTTTCCTGAAATTCCTTGGAGACCTATTGAAATAATGCTGTCACCCGCTAGACGTCATCCCAATATTTATGCAGATGCATCTTTGTTCTGAAAACATACCGTTTCTTATTCTGTCTCCCAACTTGCCTCATTTCCATGTGATGCTGCTGAGTAGCCTTAAGATGCTGACAGACTAACCCTAGATAACCCATCATAGCTGATTTACAATGCAGTACTGTATCTTTTTTGGATTGCCAAATGCTGTAGGTGACAACTCCTACCCCCAGATGCCCTTGTTAAACCTTTTGGGGGAGGAACTACTCCATACCTAGCTTCTTAACATTAAGCTGATCTTCTTGAAAGCCACAACTGATTCAGTTACGTAGACTGCTCTTCCAGATCAAGCTCATTTCACAACAAAGTGGTCGTGAGCATTCAATGATGACATCCAAAGCAAAGGTTATTTTAATCCTGTTGTCCTGTGGTAGTTTGCTGCCAAAGATGATTTGGCCCCCATGTGGAGTTATTGGAGCCTGTCCCAGAATGCACTCTACACTTACTCTGGGAGCAGAGAACAAACCAGAAGTTCCCAAATATTTGGCCAACTCTATCGACTACTTCACGGTCATTCGGAGGGCGGCAAGCAAGAAGCATCGTAAAGAACAGAACTACAGAGGGCCAAATAAAATATTTACCCGGGGCATTTATTGCTTTGTAAAACCACTAAAATTATGCCCTGATGTAATATATTGGCATGGTAGTTTGTACGTAAAATGTGTGAAAGTGCTTTTTATAATTGGATAATTTAATTCTCCCTGCTGGGTCAATGAGAGGCAGCCAGTATCGAAGACTGCAGGCTTAATTTAGCGAGGGGGGGTACACACGTCACTCTAGTGGCTTAGCCTTCTGTGGAGGGGAGAGGAGACAGTGGGAGATCTTTTTATTCCTTGGCAAATTACCTTTAGACTTCTTTTCATCACAACTCTGAAACAAGCAACCAATCCCTTTCTGATCAGCTTGTCAGTCCCTTCTTTTAACTGCTGCTCCAGGTTTTGTGTTGTGTAAGAGGATTTTTTGTAAGAGAAACTTCCCCGCTCAGGTGTCCCCTCCCCCCCTTTTTTTTTTGAGAAGTCATCTCAGTATCTTGGGGGCAGCCAAAGAATCAACAGAACTCTGTTCAGAAACTATTCTCTCTCTTGAATGTAGTCAGGTTGTTTAAATATAGCCAACTAACAGTCATTCCACCTAAAGTTTATCTAGTGTTTGTTTTTGCTATTTTGAGAATCTCTTTGTAGCACAACTGTAATAAGAAAACTGAAGAAGCTTGGTAAGCATCCGCTTGGTGATGGTGTAAATTTGCATATAAAGATACGAGCCTTCTTGAAATTAAACACTTGATGTGATTGTTTGCGTTTGACTCAGATCTGGAATTAGATTTTGTCTGAAATGATTCGCTTTCTTGATGTTTCTATGTCAACATAATATCTTTTAATCAAGCGTCATCACTGGATTTTGCAGACAAGCACATTGCCTTCTCTTGCTGCCATATTGTGTCACTTTTTGAAATCTCACTTAAAGCATTTGTTTTGTCATTTGTGGTATCAGAAGAGGTAAGGCTGCTCTCGGAATGCAGGTTGTGGTCAGTGGGTTCTATCGCCTCTAAGCCAGCATTTCCCAAACAGAATCCCACTTATTTTCTGACATAAAACTGAAGTCTTACTTTTACGATGTAAGAACTCCTTGTCCTCTGGAGCGCCTACCACCTTGTGCTTCTGTGTGAGTCTCTGTTCAGGACATGCCTCCTCTGAGGTCAAATCATTCTGCTGCATCTTTACATGTTGGAAAAGGCCCAGAGCTCATTTTGCATGCAGAAGGTTCCAGATTCAATCCCTGGTATTTCCAGGTAGGCAAAGACTCACTCCTGAAATCCTGAAGAGCCTCGGCCTATCACTGTGATGGTGAGCCAGATGGACCAATGGTTTGACTTGGTATAAGGCAGCTTCCGGTGCTCCTACCCTACCATACATTATTTGGCCTGCATGAGCAGTTATTGGAACCTTTCACCAGAAGTTCCCAGATACCTATATTGAAGCAATTGTCTGATCAGCCGGAACTGGATGGTAGGAGGCAAAGCCAGAGCAGCAATTCATACAAAGATTCATTAGGCAGCCTCCTTTTGCAGGCAGGTACTTCAAGCTCATAAAAGCTTGAGTCTTTTAATTCTGATTCTCTTGGCCCACCAGCAGTTTTCTAGTACACCCTGGCACGCAGTTTGGAAATTTTGGCTCTAAGCTTTCATTTGCCAACGTTACCTTCTGGCTATGCACTCTTACCGCTGCCCTTGCCTTTCCGAAACCAAAAGCAGAGGTCATAGCAGTGACCTGTAAGTTGTCTGTTGGTTTCATTATGCTGCCTATGCTGTACCCTCTCTGTACAGTCTTTGGAATCGCCAAAACCAAAGAGGTCATTCCCTGGGAAGAGCCTGGTATTCTCCGCCTTTGCATGCCCTCCCTGTCAACAACCTGCTCCTGTTTCTGTGGGGCTTGCTCATTTTGCTATGGCCGGAGCCACACTAGGAGATTTTTTGAACACTACGGTTCAGATTTTGCAAATGACCGCAATCTGTGATCACTGCTATTGTAATATGGCGTAAAAATGCATTTTCTTGCCTCTGATTTATAATCTCCTGGAGCTGTAGAAATGTCAGCAGTCTGCTTGGGCAGGGTTTGATGGGCTGCTTTCTGGAGGCGAGTTGGAATCTGTATGAAGCCTGTACAGCCATTTTTTAAAGAATATGTGAGTAGAATATAAATTGGTATCACAACATTCCCCCATCGTCGCCTAGACACCCCAACTCTTACACGGGAAGACACCCGAAGACACCAAAACCTGCATTCCTGTACCCGTGAAAATCTACGAAAGCAAATATATATATATATATATATGCAGGTTTTGGTGTCTTCGGGTGTCTTCCCGTGTAAGAGTTGGGGTGTCTAGGCGACGTTTCGACGAGGTCTCACTCGTCATCTTCAGGCTGGTGTTTTCGGCTTCTTGTTACTAGAACAGAGCAGGATCTCAGTGTTTGAGTTCCTATAAATACTGTTGAGGGGGTGTGGTGTATAGCTATACACCACACCCCCTCAACAGTATTTATAGGAACTCAAACACTGAGATCCTGCTCTGTTCTAGTAACAAGAAGCCGAAAGCACCAGCCTGAAGATGACGAGTGAGACCTCGTCGAAACGTCGCCTAGACACCCCAACTCTTACACGGGAAGACACCCGAAGACACCAAAACCTGCATTCCTGTACCCGTGAAAATCTACGAAAGCAATATATATATATATATATATATATATATATATATATATGCTTTCGTAGATTTTCACGGGTACAGGAATGCAGGTTTTGGTGTCTTCGGGTATCTTCCCGTGTAAGAGTTGGGGTGTCTAGGCGACGTTTCGACGAGGTCTCACTCATCATCTTCAGGCTGGTGCTTTCGGCTTCTTGTTACTAGAACAGAGCAGGATCTCAGTGTTTGAGTTCCTATAAATACTGTTGAGGGGGGTGTGGTGTATAGCCTCCAACGTTCTGGGCAGAGAGGAAGTTCCTAGGTTAATGTGCCTTTTCTTCTTTTGTTCATTAATTACTTGAGGGATATCTTGAGTGATTTCTTGAGTGATATTCTGAGTACCACTTAGGAGGGTCATTAGGTGTGGATTAGTTGCTAAAGCTTTCGTGTCTTGACCTCTTGAGCTAGTGAAGAGTTTTTCTGAGAAAATGGCTGTACTGCACTTAGTTGTGCTCTGGCTTGGCTTCGTGTATAGGGGCGAGCTGTGGTTTTGTGCCCTGTGCCAGCCAGATCTGTGTAGGGATTGCTGCACCCCCCTGCAATCCCTACACAGATCTGGCTGGCACAGGGCACAAAACCACAGCTCGCCCCTATACACGAAGCCAAGCCAGAGCACAACTAAGTGCAGTACAGCCATTTTCTCAGAAAAACTCTTCACTAGCTCAAGAGGTCAAGACACGAAAGCTTTAGCAACTAATCCACACCTAATGACCCTCCTAAGTGGTACTCAGAATATCACTCAAGAAATCACTCAAGATATCCCTCAAGTAATTAATGAACAAAAGAAGAAAAGGCACAATAACCTGGGAACTTCCTCTCTGCCCAGAACGTTGGAGGCTATACACCACACCCCCCTCAACAGTATTTATAGGAACTCAAACACTGAGATCCTGCTCTGTTCTAGTAACAAGAAGCCGAAAGCACCAGCCTGAAGATGATGAGTGAGACCTCGTCGAAACGTCGCCTAGACACCCCAACTCTTACACGGGAAGATACCCGAAGACACCAAAACCTGCATATATATATATATATATATATATATATATATATATATATATATATATATATATAGCCCAAAAGTCAATTTGGATCAAAACTGCATTCATTTTGGAGTAAATGGATGAAAACTGATCCCATTCATTGTAGGCTCTGGGGAACCTACATGCTGTAGCTATTACCTTTCTTTGTGTTCATTGTGAAATGGAAAAAAGGACTTTCATATTTGGAAAAGCACAAATGTACATGAGATATGTTTTCGTGGTAAGCAAAAACAAGATTGAGGTGAAATGAATAGGGTGCCAGTTTTCAAACATCTAAAAATACTTTCCATAAAGAAAAATGAAAACAGTTGTTTACTAGGACAACTGATGCCCGGGGAAATAGCTTGGAAGTAAGAGCAATTATACTATTTCTATTAACCATACTTTTCTTGATTGCATATGTGAGATATGATACCATTGCTTGATAAGCTTGAAGTAGTAACCTCACATTTCATTAGGCAAAATTTATGGTTTGTTGATCATTTGTAAGCCTTGATTGCGGTGTCCAAGTAATGAGCTGCAAGCCATTCATTACTTATACACCAAAATCCATGTTTACAAATTGTTAGATAAAGTGCACAGTATTCTTTACACACCTTCCTTTCCCATCGCATCCACACACCCACAATCTTTACACATTTTCCTCATAGTTGTTAGATGTCTATTCTTTCAGCTTTTTAGTGGGAGATTGGTTTCTTTTACTGCCTTGTGTCACAGTACAGAGTTAAGAGTGCAATGTTGTTTGTCATAAAGAAGCATATTTTAAATTGTAACGGTATACAAGGTGTCGGTTGTCTGTTTTAAAGGAATAATTCCGCACTGATCAATCGTGATGCCTGGCTTTTGTTTTATACTCAGTTGACTTCTTTTACCATGAGTGAGATGAACTGTGCAAGAATGAGTTTGACACTGAACATTAGTCACGGGGGGCAACAGCACGGGAGATCTGTTGCATGCCCAGGCTCTGTACTCCCCCACCTGACCGACTGATGGAGCCTTCCTGGTCCATCAGGCCCACCACCTAGGAGGCCCTGTCTCTAGGCCTGCCTTCCATTGGCATCTTTCCCACATCCAGCCATTTCATCTTCTGTGTTTTAGAACCTCTCGCCTAATCTGTTCTTGTACATTACCATTCTTTCATTTCACATGTCTTCCCTTTTCTCTCCTTCATCTGGTTTCTATTTTGTTCAATGGCTTGAGTTTTTGTTTTTGAATTTTGCTTAGCTCTCCCTGCTGATTCCCACCCAGTGCTGCCCTTTTCTCAATTCAGTGGGTTCTTTGAATGCAGCAGGTAGATCTAGACATCTGCAAATACCACTTCACTGTCTGCCCGCTAAGTGAAATGTATTAGCTGAACAAAGCATGTTGTAGCATGTTCTTTTTACTGATATGAAAGTCCTCTGCAGTAGCAAAGAATCTGTGTTCAAACATTTAATTGTTAGGGTATTCCTGATGTTTCAGAATGGCTGGTTGGAAATTTGAGCTGAGAAAATGGCTGTACAGGCTCTAGGTGTATTATAGGCCGTGTATTCAGGTAACTTGAGATCACAGCTCCTTTCCCCCCTTGCTTTAGGTGGAGGAACGTTCCAGGCTCAACCGGCAGAGTTCTCCAGCAATGCCTCACAAGGTGGCCAACAGGATATCAGATCCAAACCTGCCTCCTCGATCAGAGTCCTTTAGTATTAGTGGGGTGCAGCCTGCTCGGACGCCGCCCATGCTCAGACCAGTGGATCCACAGGTACAGTGACTCAGTGGAGTCTCATTTTCTTCTTCTGGTCATATGCAAATAAAATACGACACATGGTCCTCATTCAAGGTAATGTCCTGCCTAAATGTGTTTCATCTGCCAAATATGTGTTTCATGCAATCATATTCAATATGCTGACTGTGGCAACGCTGTGATGACAGTATCACAGCCTTAGTTCAGTTTATTTGGGCAGGCTGAACTAATCTTGTAAATGCAGAGACACGTTCCAGTCAACACATCCTATTTCAGCCCCACTTTTGAAAATACTTCCTTGCACATGGTGAGATGCAATACTAGCATGCATGCATGTAGTTTAGAATGCCCAAATTATTTTGAGGGCCAACACACATTGGCCTCGTTTGCGCATAATGCTTAACCATGACTTAGCCTGAACATGCAAAAGTGCTGCCTCCCAGGGAGCAGATCACAGCTGTTTTCTTCCTACCTGCTCCTTTTAGCCCAGTGCAGCATGGCAGCTAAACCAGTGTTAGGCTTGGTATGCCATGCAAATGTGGGGTCATGGTCAAGTGCTCTCCTCCTTAACCATGTTCTGAAGCCAAGAACAAACCAGCATGTTTGTGTGATCCCAGTGAGCCGTAATTTGGCTTCCTTTGACTTACGAACCAGGCCATTGTGTTAACCATTTGGGTTGGGATGGGGGAGGAGCAGACTCTGTCTTCCAAGGTTAGGGTGATCACACATACATTCAAACAAGCAGTACATTTATTACCACCTTAAGGAAATATAGGGTAGGATGGGGAGAATGTAAGTGTCAAACCTGCTCCAGATCTTGCCTTGGATGGGACCATTGGTCAAGTAACGAATAAACGCACCTCAGAAAGGCTATTTTAATTGTCTTGCACTATTTTAAGAGGGCTATTTTAATAGTCTTACACTGATGTGGGGCAGTAGTGCTATATATGTGGTCCATGGGGGAGGTGCATGATGTATTCGGATAAGATGATTTTATTAATAGAGACTACTGCCTATCTGCAAACTGCCTGATGAAAAACAAACAGCCACTGCTGAGCGGTTCTAGGGTAAGCAAGCCCTGTATTGTTTATGTTGCTTTCTCCAAACCTCATAGAACTATCAATCAAGGACGTGTTTGCATGTTATATATATTTAGGTGCATACCTAAGTTGCTTCTAATGTACCTTTCCCAATGAATGAGACGTGCGTCTTAGGAAACACTCATCAGAGGGACAAGATCTGCAACAAGTCCCTGTCAAATGTAGCAACTCAGCTTTCAGAGTATGCTAAATTAACAGTAGCCGAATATCTGAACTTGGGAGTAAAGAAGTAGAATATTTGCATTCTCATGGTTCCATTCATAACCTGATCACCAGTTCCGTTCCAGATCATCCCTCTTCCTCCTTTGTTCCATTGATAACAAACATTGCACTGCTACGTTGTCAAAGCAGGTTTCAATCCGGACGGGCACCTGCCTGCCAAACCTACCATGTAAATTTCTCTCAATTCTCCAAAGAAAAGTACGATACACATGATAAAACATTTTTCTTCATTTTGGAGTTATCAGGTGGCATCTTCCATGAGAGAAAAGTGAAAGATTGTATATGAAACATTGGTCTGCTCCAGTATGGCAACCTTTCTGTCTCAGTTGGGACCTTTTCCTCCAACTATGCTGAAACAAAAAGTACCTGGTAGCGAGCAAAATTTTACCATAATTGCTTCTCTCCCCCACCTCCAGCTTTCTTTTCATTCATGCATGTCATTTAAAACCATCCATCTTAACAACAATTTTGCAGGAGTCAAGTTCCCTTTTTAAAACTGATGGGGAAGTGCTGAGGGACCCCTACCCCAGTACTCTAGACCTCTTGCCCTAAATAAAACCCCTATGCTTCTGTAAATGTAGTATATTTATGCACATCTTAGAGGAGGCATATAACATGGGTTGGATTAGTAAAGTGGGTAGACGCCATCATGTTCAGAAGAGACCACTGAAATGAGTAGAATTTACTGTGTTTCGTAGGCTGCAAGTGATACACAAGCTTCGTTCAGTTGATCCATTGCACGGTGGTAGAAATGTAATTCAAAATCATACAGCATTAGCACTATACATTACAACTACTAACAGCAGGCACAAAAATCATTAAGTGGTCCTTCAAGGCTCTCAACAATTTTCATGTATTCCCGGGGGTGAAAAGGTGTTTGACCTACTGGTCTACTGTATGCATCACTAAATCTGGATCCATCCTAAAGTATTTCTAAATGCAGAGCCCTCAATCTTCCAGAGAAGCAGATTGTACTTGGTTTAACATAGAGTCTACTTTACTTATGCTTTGGAAGCCAATTCACTTCCACAGCGTAAAAATACACATTCGTAGCTTGCTCCTTCCTTCCTTCCTTCCTTCCTTCCTTCCTTCCTTCCTTCCGTCCTCCTCCTTCTCTTCCCTGTCTTTCTTCCTTTCTTTTGGCAACTCAGTGCAACTAAAAACAGAGGAGCACCAGCCCTGCAAATAAGTCTCTATACATGGTTTATAACAATTCTTTATAGATATATACCACATAGTAGTGGCAATGCAATAAAAACTAACAATTTTTGGCAGCTCATCAGAGCCTGAAACTCCTGAAAACAGCCACTTCTTCTTTGCATTTTTCTTTGAAACATGAAGCTAAAATGTCACACCAAACCAATCACTGCACTGCTGCACCAATACATAAAAGCCTGGGGAAAATCAGGTCTCCATTATGTTTTTGGATATGCCTGCAAAAACCTTTCTTTTTTTTTGGAAAAAAAATCTCATGTATTTTCTTAAACCATTTCACAAATAACACATGATCATATAGTTAACAATTATATCATAACAATTATATGTAGAGAGGGGTAGAATTAAGGCTACATGAGGAATCTCATATTTGGCATTTCCTGACCTCATTCTGCTTAATATTGTAAACTTTGAATCTTCTTATTACATTTTTGAATGGAATTCTAAAAAAAAAGAAAAGCAAACCAAAATAAATGTGGAACAAAGTTTTTTTAAAAAAGAAAAAGAAAAATTGCTTTGCAACTAGTCATTTTTTAAAAACACAAAATTACATTTATTTATTTTTTCCTACTGATGGTTTTGTTTTAACTTGGTGCATAGATTCCACATCTGGTCAGTGTGAAATCCCAAGGACCTTCCTTGCCTGCCTCTCAGTCACTGCATGAACAGCCCACAAAGGGAATGGCTGGGTTTCAGGAGGCTCTGACGGTGACCTCTCACCGCACTGAGATGCCAAGGCAGAACTCGGACCCCACCTCCGAAAACCCTCCTCTCCCCCCTCGTGTTGAAAAGTTTGACCGAAGTTCTTGGTTACGACAGGAGGAAGACATTCCACCAAAGGTAAAAATGAGGTCACTGCTAACTTGCAAGGTTTGGAGTAGAGAGTAGCTCAGTTCCTCTGCAATGGCGCCTTAGGCCTTATTTTTCACACTTTATTGGGGGTTCATCAGCACTGGTGCCTCCCACAATGTGTACAGATCTGGGGAGGCATGTCCCCTAAATTCTAGAGAGCATGCAACAGGGGCCCTGGTGGGAAGGGAGTGTGGCTTTCTGACTGAACACATGCTTTGAGTGCAGAAGTTTCTAGGCTCGGTCGTTGGCATCTCCACTTAAAAGGGTCAGATATCAGATGCGCAGAAGACCTGTGCCTGAAACATTTGGAACCTGCAGTCAGTCAGATCAGGCAGTGCTCTAGCAAATGGGTGGATATTAGCATGACCTGGGATACGACAGTTTACTGTATTCCCTGGTAGACCATATCTTCCTGGTGCAGGTCCACTGCACATTTAGAGAAATCCATCTGCCATGTAAACTGGCCCTTACTTATAGATCAGAGTGGGCCTAACATTATCCCTGCCATGGCCTCCATCACAGCTAAGTGAGCCAGCACAAAAGGTAAAGAATTTGGGTCCCTCCCCCTCCCC
This sequence comes from Podarcis bocagei, assembly GCF_964188305.1. Lineage (NCBI taxonomy): Eukaryota > Metazoa > Chordata > Lepidosauria > Squamata > Lacertidae > Podarcis > Podarcis bocagei. Next base: position 16,367,667 of record NC_138128.1, read on the forward strand.
CTGGGACGCAGAGCCTAGGACTTGCTGATCAGAAAGTCGGCAGTTCAAATCCTCGTGATGGGGTGAGCTCCCGTTGCTAAGTCCCAGCTCCTGCCAACCTAGCAGTTTGAAAGCACGTCAAAGTGCAAGTAGATAAATAGGTACCGCTCTGGCGGGAAAGTAAACGGCGTTTCCGTGCGCTGCTCTGGTTTGCCAGAAGCGGCTTAGTCATGCTGGCCACATGACCCGGAAGCTGTACGCTGGCTCCCTCGGCCAATAAAGCGAGATGAGCGCCGCAACCCCAGGGTCGGTCACGACTGGACCTAATGGTCAGGGGTCCTTTTACCTTTACCCCTCCCCCTAGTAATTGTCCCGAGCAAGTTCTGTACTCCTGCAAAAAAGTCTACTTAACAGAAAGTTCACAGCACCTGGGATAGGTCAGTCAGTAGAGCATGAGACTCTCTGTGTTCAAGCCCCACATTGAGCAAAAGATTCCTGCACTGTAGGGGGTTGGACTAGACAGCCCTTCGTGGTCCCTTCCAACTCTACAATTCTACAGAGACTTTAAAATTTCACAGAGAAGAAGTTGGAGACTAGGCAGATCTACTAGTACATATTAGCCATGGAGGAGACAAAGAGTATCCTGTGATACTCTGCCTAAAATAGGTTGTTACACAAGAGGCTTCTCACAACTGTAGAAAGAGTGGAGACCTTTGATGGTGCCACCTCCCCTAGCATTGTTGAAATGGCCCTCAGGGATTATATGACTTGGGCCCTTTTATACAGTGGCACTTTCATGCCAGGGCACAAGCAAACATCAGTGAGGTATAATTCCGAGTCTTGGCACTGGTGCAGATTTTATACCCTTGCACCAGACCCCCCAGTATTATGGACTAATTTTGTGAGTCTTGGATGTAGCGCCCCAGGCTATAGCATCAACCAACAAGACAAATGTGAGAATATGCACTGCATCAACAAATTAGAAGTGTTGGCCACTCTTCTCTGGCATGTATGTAAAACACTGTTAAATAATATGACAAAGGAACTCCCCAAGTCCTTTACTGAAATCAGAATAAATCATCACCTCTCTATCTTGGCTTCTGTTAGAAGCATAAAACTTGCCATACTGGATCAAATCTTTAGGCTTTCTAGGTTGACGTCATGTATCCAGATGTAATCAATACCCGGTGGAGTGTTCTGTAAGGGTTCCAGAAGTTTTATACCTTAATGATGTGATGGCAGTAGCTCTTTAATTAACAGTGCAATCCCATACGTATAAGTCCCATTGAGTTCAGTGAGGCTTTCTCTCAGGTAAGTGGGTATAGGATTGCAGCCTCTTTTCCAATATAGTAATGCACTTACCTTGTTTCTAATCTTCTTTCAGTTTTTTTGGATGTATTACAACATGGCTGTTAAAAGCTTCTTCTGTGCTGATTCAGCCCTTTGCCTCAGATGATGTGGTTACGAAAAAGAAAAGATCTAGCTAATTCATGTGATGTGGTGACATTGGCTGTAATTTCCCTAAGATGTAAATGCACCAAAGCAACAATTTGCACTGATGATAAGAAAAGTTTGTAGACAACAAAGTGATTTATGATGTCAGCCTATAATGCCTTAGTTGGTAGATTTGAATTTCAGTCTGCGGTTGATTACAAAATTCTTCCCAAATTATTAAAATGTAAATGTTGCATCTCAGTTAGTCTATATGGATAAATAGCATTGAATTATCTGTGAGCAACCAGGCCCAATTCAAGTTGTTAGCACTAGTGTAAACAAAGTAGTGCCAGGTTACCTAAGGAACTGCTTTGCCCAATATATCCCTGCCCTCCTCACATGGGGCACTGCTGAGAGTACCATATGCCCCAGAGGTGTTCTTAGCTTGTACTAGAAATGGCTTTTAGTATTGCAGCTCCAGCCCTCTGGAATGACTTAGCAGCCAGAATTATATTTAAGAAGGCTTATGTGTGACTTTGTCATTTCCACAATGTTAATTGTGCATCTGTACAAATGGTGTTAATTGTTTTTTTAGAATTTGCATTATTTTTATTTACCATATTTTTATTCCGTTCACACACGTTGATGGTCTCAGACTGTGAAGCAGTTTATAATTTCATGAAATTAATGAATCAATCAACCAACGGCTTGGGGGTCAGGGACTTCAAACAATTGCCATCCCTGTGCCGACTTACCTGACCTTAAGCTTGGCAGGGGAGACCCTGCTGGTGGCTCTGCTGTCAGTGGGGACTGTCACCCACAGCAGCACTGAATTCCCTTACCTGGTATAGTGAAAACATTTTTGTTCACCCAGGCATTTGGTACTTGAAGAGCGGTCATAGCTTTTTAGCAGCAGTTGTTGTATATGTGAATCTGGAACACATGGCTGTTCCTTCACAGAAGTGCTTTGCATCAAGTAGTTTGATTGCATTTGAAGCAGTGGTACATGTGACGAGGCAATTTCTGTAAACTCAGAGGTGAGCTGACCATAAAACAATACTGTCGTCATTCCTCATGGAGTCCAGTTCAGATGCATATCTTGTTTGAGCCGCAATACATAACAAGTTTTCAAGAGAGAGAAATTAAATGTATATTAAAAAAAAAATTGCCATGCGACAGTATGCAATTAATACAGTCAACTCCAGGGTCTAAAAACATGGGTTTTTTGCCAAGGGCAGTGCTAAAGTCACCACTTTCTGGTTGTCTTGGAAAAGGAGGAGGCTCGGTGCTTTGCATGCAAAAAGCCATGGGTAAATCTCTGAACTAAATGAACTTGATGCAGTGGGGCAGCATTTAATGGGCATTGCAATATCTTCCATGTAAAACAGAATGAACAGAAAAGCGAGAAGAACAAGAGTTTCCCTCAGACTGTTTTTCCTTAAGACAATTAAATAATTTTCAAGGTGTTGCCAAAAGTCGAACATGCACCAGTAGGGGGCAGCGCTTGCGAGCCCAAGAAGGCGAGTTATGCTTCTGTTGGTCTGTTTTTGAATTCCTCCTGGACAGCAAACTTCCAGGATCCATAACAGGCTGGGAAATCATCTGGACTATGCTCCAATCCCAGGTATTTAACTTACCTAGGAGGATACCTGAATTTTATTTTCACTCCCAGAAGTCAGCAACCTCTATGGGCTGCCATGCAGGATCTGGATTTCTGAGAATCTCTGCTTTCATTCATTTGGATGGATGCTAGAAATTGTGGAAGGGCAGACAATAATATTGCCCCACCCATCACCATGGCTCCTTACACGTTGAGGAATGCTGTGTTGAATTTCTGTCGGGTTCGGTTCTTCACCCGCAAGCTCCCACATAAAGGCCAACGGGCATACACCAAAGGAAACAATTTTGTGCTGCCTGAAGTACGGTATACTCCCATCTTCCCTCTAGACGAGTGCTTTGCCAAAGGAGATGGAGGCATGCCACAAGTTGCAATGTGGCTTCCCCCCCCCCCAAAAAAAATTAAAAAATCCTGGGAATTATAGTTCTCCAGCATCTCCAGGTAGTATCAGTCATTGCAGACAGTACTAAGCTAGATAAACAAATGGTCTGACTCCTTCCTATTTTTTTCCTATTCTTTGGGGGGGGGGTGATGGTGATGGTGATGATGATGATGATTATACACCACCCTATACCCGGAGGAAGGACGCGGGTGGCGCTGTGGGTTGAACCATAGAGCCTAGGACTTGCCGATCAGAAGGTTGGCGGTTTGAATCCCCACGACGGGGTGAGCTCCCGTTGCTCAGTCCCTGCTCCTGCCAACCTAGCAGTTCGAAAGCATGTCAAAGTGCAAGTAGATAAATAGGTACCGCTCTGGCGGGAAGGTAAACGGCATTTCCGTGTGCTGCTCTGGTTTGCCAGAAGCGGCTTAGTCATGCTGGCCACATGAGCCGGAAGCTGTACGCCGGCTCCCTCGGCCAATAAAGCGAGATGAGCGCTGCAACCCCAGAGTCGGTCACGACTGCACCTAATGGTCAGGGGTCCCTATACCTTTATACCCAGAGGTAGTCTCAGGGTGGTTCACAACAAGACCACAACATATAAAATCAAACCAAAAGCAATAACCCAATAAACCCCTCCCCCCCCAAATGCCTGTAGTACAGATACACGCATGTGCACATCTCTGTTCATAGCTGCTGTGTGTGTGTGTGTGTGTGTGTGTGTGTGTGTGTGTGCAAAGCAGCAACAAACAAGTTTTACGAAGGGGTGCTGTTCCACTTGACTTCTGCAACAGGTAAGGCCAATCTAGATATCCCTAATCCAGGCTTCTTTTCTAATGTGTAAATAGCTAACGTAACAATGCACAGAAGAAAGAAAGTCAGCGTTTACTGCTTCAGGGAATGAACTGTCCTCAACTCAATTAAAATATCTCCCATATTTTAGCCTTTGAAAGTGCTGGGTGTGGTTTGTAATTGCTTTATTTAAAAATATTTTCTATTTTTTGGTGATAGTTTTTTTAAAAACAACAACAACAACCCTTCATGCTTGCAGACTTTACCAAAGCTCTGGTCTTTCCCAGTTTGCTGGTGTGAACTGTGGGCCTGATTGTAAGAGCACAGCCTCAATAGCCTTTATGTTTTTGTCATCTTATAGGTGCCTCAGCGAACTACTTCCATCTCACCTGCATTAGCTCGGAAGAACTCTCCAGGGAATGGTAATGCACTAGGACCTCGACTAGGATCACAGCCAATAAGGGCAAGGTAATGCCAACCAAGAAGGAAAAGCTCCCCCTGGCGACTTCAGAACACAAGCATAGAATCAGAGGAATCTCCCTACCTCCCAAGTTTACTGAATTATGTATAGCATAGCAGAGGCATCTGCATATCTAAAATTTTGTATTTATAAGTACCACCTTTTCTATCTATACGCACATACACAAAGAGAGAATGAAGGGAACAATAGTCTTGTACCCACATTTACCTCTTATGTGCTTTTTCTTTCCACTTTCTTCTCATTTCTGTGCTATTACCTCAAATAAATGAGTTATCTCAAACTGTTGTTGAGAGGTAGGCACCTTCCCCCAGCAACTGTAATGATAAAGTAGAAACTGGGGGGATGGCTGAAGGATGTATCAAGGACAAGGTACCAAGGTACACAAAGACTTAATTAATGCTATAGTTGCTGGTTCAGCCTGTGTCTCCTCTACTGATTCTGATTTATTTATTTATTTATTTGCAATTCTATTATTGTCCTTCATCCGAACATCACAGGGTGGTTTACAATATAAAAACACACAACAATGCAGACCATAACATCAAACAAAAACAATCGCCCCCACACACAAAGTTTAAAAGGCCATTGATTGTTTAATTAACCAAAGGCCTGGGAGAAGAGGAATGTTTTTGTCTGGTGCCAGTGGCGTAGCATGGGGGGTGCAGGGGGGGGGCGGCCGCACCGGGCGCAACATCTGGGGGTTAGGGTTAGGGGGCGCAAATCCACAGGTTAGGGGGCGCAAATCACTTGCCTTGCCCCGGGTGCTGACAACCCACGCTACGCCACTGTCTGGTGCCTAAAGACATGTAATGAAGGTGCCAGGAGAGCCTCCCAAGGAAGAGTATTTCATAAAGGTGGAGCCACCACAGAAAAGGCTCATTCTCGTGTTTCCTCCCTCTGGATTTCTCACAGAGAAGGCACATGAAGAAGGGCCTAAGATGATGTCCATGGGTCAGGGGGAGTTCATATGGGGAGAGGCAGTCCCTGAAGTATTGAGTTCTTGAGCCGTTTAAGGGTTTATAGGTCAAAAGCAGCACTCTGAATTGGGCCCAGAAACTAATTGGCAGCCAGTGCAGTCAGGCCAGAATTGGCAATATATGCACAAACTGTGTTGCCCCAGAGAGCACCCTAAACGCTGAATTCTGCACCAGCTGAACTTTCTAAACCAGAGGCAGCCCCATGTATAACGAATGTGATCTAACCTAGATGTTACAATAGCATAGACAAAAGAAGTTAGGCTATCCCAGCCCAGATAGGGAGGTTTGGACTAGCAGCAAATCAAAATTAGTATCAGCACAGTCTCCTGCAATTCAGTGCCTCTGACAGTTGTAAAATAGTCCACCTGGAAGTGCCTGTAGGCTTGCAGCTATCTCAAGATAAACCCAGCAGTTACCTCTTGGTGCGGCTGCCAAGGCGTGAAATGTAATGTGTGCCAAAGCACTGTTTCTCTTCAGGAGGGAGTCAGAACAAGAGTTATTGTATAGCTGGCAAATGAAGTGTCGAATATCAGCCTGCCTGCAGCTTGAAATAAGCTAAGATATAAAACCACTAACATCAGGGAATAGGAGTCCAGCAGGTATCATCCACTGTCGTATTTGCAGCTGCTAAAGAAGAAATGTTTTGGAATGAAAGAATTAACCTGCAGCTAGCTGGTTTACTTAATTTTTTGTTGTGTTTTCAGTACTGTAAATGAAAGTCATTTTGGATTATGCCATCTGTCTTCCCTGTCCCCAAGTGATGTGCGTAACTGTAGGAGACGTGTACATATGCAGTGGTTTGCGCCATAATATAAGTAAATCAAATGGTTATCAGTGATGTATGCTTTATTATGATGTGCCGTTTGCTAATCCTCTCTTGCATGTCATAGGAAGGTCATGTCTGTGTTGCTGTTATGCTTATTTAACATATGCAGCCCCCCCCAACAAGAATCTTCAAGGCTTTCTTAGCAATATTCTCAGCAACTTCACAAAGCAATAATTCCCAGAATGCCTTGCTAGAAGTCATAGTGGTTAACCAGCAGAGATTTGTAGGCCTGATTCAGATGAAACAGAAAACTGTAGTTTCCTAACCATGTGAGCAAGCTGCAACATGCCTCAGGCTTGTTCCCTCCCTTCTCTTCCTTATTCACACCTGCAAAGAGGAGATCAAAAGCTTCCCTGTGCTATGTGATGTGTTTAAACTGTATTTAGTGAACAAATCATGATCCAAGTTTCGATCCAGCAGGGAACTGCAATGATTTAAAATAGGAAGAGAAAGCTTTTAATCTCACATCTGAACTGAGCAGGAGGTTTTTTCTTGAGTTAGGAAGGTGTCAGGTTTGCTTATCACCTGTGCCCAAGGGTGCCAGCTCCTGGGGGACGAGGCACTGTGCCCCCCCATCTTTTTTTCCCCTTAAGGTTCCAGGCCCCCTCAATGTTCAGAAGGTCCCCTGCACAACATCTGGACATCAACGCGGTGTCATGTGCAGGCCCTCTCAGTCCTCTGCCTCTGAGATTCCAAGGTTTAGCATAAGGAGTGCCCAAGATTTTGTGTACAAAACCTGGTCAAAAAAGTTATTTGTAGCGATGTATGAAAATACTCCTGATTGAGGACAAAGGAGACATCCATGTATGAGTTAGAGAAGGGTGTGTGTGTGTGTGTGTGTGTGTGTGTGTGTGTGTGTACGTACGTACACCACTTGATGGTTAAAAAAACCAAAACCCTCTAAAAGTGGTTCATAACAATGTTAGAAAAAGTCATTAAGTTTTTTTTTTTTTTAAACATTAAAATCTACACTAGCTAAAAAGAAATAAAGCATGTAGCGTCTCTATGTCTGGATAGGCTTGCCTAAACAAAAATGATGCCATGGCACCTAATTTCTACTCGCTTCACTTCACAAAACACTTCCTAAAAGACACATGAAGAGTGACACCCAATCCTTCTCCTTTCTAGTAACCCTGACCTACGGAGAACAGAGCCTATAATAGAAAACCCCTTACAGAGGACAAGCAGCGGCAGCTCTTCCAGCTCAAGCACCCCCAGCTCACAGCCCAGTTCCCAAGCAGGCTCCCAGCCTGGATCCCAAGCTGGTTCTAGTGAACGTAACAGAGTCAGAGGTAAGACATGTCTTCCTTCCTTCCTTCCTTCCTTCCTTCCTTCCTTCCTTCCTTCCTTCCTTCCTTCCTTCCTTCCTTTTGCATTCTGCCAAGTCCAACACTCTACCCATCGGACTAGATTCCACCTAAACATTAGGAAGAACTTCCTGACAGTAAGAGCTGTTCGACAGTGGAATTTGCTGCCAAGGAGTGTGGTGGAGTCTCCTTCTTTGGAGGTCTTTAAGCAGAGACTTGACAACCATATGTCAGGAGTGCTCTGATGGTGTTTCCTGCTTGGCAGGGGGTTGGACTCGATGGCCCTTGTGGTCTCTTCCAACTCTATGATTCTATGATTCTATGATTCTATGAAAGGTTGTTTTCTGCTGCTCCAGAGAAGCGGACACGGAGCAATGGATCCAAACTACAAGAAAGAAGATTCCACCTAAACATTAGGAAGAACTTCCTGACAGTAAGAGCTGTTCGACAGTGGAATTTGCTGCCAAGGAGTGTGGTGGAGTCTCCTTCTTTGGAGGTCTTTAAGCAGAGGCTTGACAACCATATGTCAGGAGTGCTCTGATGGTGTTTCCTGCTTGGCAGGGGGTTGGACTCGATGGCCCTTGTGGTCTCTTCCAACTCTATGATTCTATGATTCTATTCTATGATTCTATTCTATGACTGGCATCTTGTGAAACAAAACAAACATTGTAAAACAACACAAAACCATATTTCCGTCTCAACTGTGAACATCTCTGTCCCTAGCACTGGCATAGACCTGCTTTGAAAGTCTCATGATTTGCATGGTGCAGGATCAGTTCCTCCCGAGAGAGCTTTTCAGTGGATCCTGAAGCAAATAGAGAAGGAATCAGCTACCTGGAAGTAAAGCTGTTCTCATTGGCGAGCGGTATGGGGGTAGGAAGGCCATTAATCCAATTTGTGCCTTCTTTGCTCTTTGCCCAGGAAATGCCAAGCCTGAAGTTTCGCCCATCCTCCCGCACGAGCCAGCTAAGATAAAACAGGAAGACAGCAAGGACATGACGCGACCAAGCCGACCTGCTGTGAGTTTTAAATGTGTTTTGTGATAGACTTTTGCCAGAGGAGTTTTTCCTTCAGGCCACAATCTTTTGAGAACAAGTCAAAAAAGAGTCAAATGCCGCTGCTCATCTCCCCACTGACCCCAGTTCAGTTTTGAGTGTAAGAAGAGACTGTAGAAGACAGGACTATTTAGAGAAAGGGTGGTTTGAGTTTTCTCCAGTTCAGTAAAAACCTTCAGCATAGGAATAACTGAAAACATGGTGCATATCAGTGGCTGGGGCTATTTGTATGAAGTCATACTTCTTAGTGGAGTTAATACCTTTGAAGGACATTTTAGTCTCAAGGTTAATCTGATAGAGAAGACATGACATGGTGCAGTCTGCAAGCACGTGTTAATGGTTCCTGTGTTTGTCAAGAGCCAGACTGATTTAGTATTTAGAAGACCAAGGAAGGTGCATGATGCTGTTAAAAGGTCATTGGTTTTAAAGAAGGAAAGCCAGAAACCCAGACAGGTCATTACTGGGCTCACCTGTGCAAAATGATGCTGCTCATGTCAGAGAGGGCAAGATAAAAAGATGTATTCTCATAGAACGGTGTGGAGAAGCAGAAGGCTGAAGCTGCTCCCATTCAAGGGTCTAAACTTTAGGCAAGATAGTGATGGGGTTGTTTCAGGGGCAGAAGGGGCAGAAACACATAATGGCAGGAAATCCCAGGCCATTCGTCCACATCAGCCAGGCAAGATAGTTAAATCAATATCCCAATTTCTGACCAATGGCAGGCATGGGGAAGTGTCACAAGGATGTCTTCCTTCAAAGTCCACCTAGCTGCCTCACATGCCCAAAGAATGCAGGCCCTAGCTTGGTAGTGTCTAGTTACAATAATTTTTATTGCAAACTTCACAAAAGCACACAGCAAACCTATCCAGAGTGCTTGCCCCTGGTTTAGTTTTGTGTTCGGCTATTTGTATTTCTATACTGGCAGAGGGCATGGGAGGAATTTCCATTTAGCCTCTTATGAACGTGTATCTGCTGTTTTGTTGATGTGTGTTTTTTCCCTTTCATACTTCACAGCACTGAGCTAACAATTTTGATTTTATTTCTAACCTGCTTGCCTTTCCTCTGGCATTTTCCTGTCCTGATCTGTTTCCTCTGATGCTGATTAATCTTCCCTTACTCCCAGAGCTATAAGAAAGCAATAGATGAGGTTAGTGATATCTTTTCTTAGTTGGTCATGCCTTTGCAGGGGTGACTAGTTAGAGCTTAACATCAAACCATATTTTCTTGGTTGCTGACATTCAAAAAGGTGATACTGCAATCATGATTCCAGATGAAAGATTTTATATAGAAATAGAAAGCTGCTCAGGAAAAAGAAGGGTGGGGTGTAGCCTAGGTGTAAAACTTCTATTTTACTTTGGGTTTGGCTCCATGAAATCCTTTCTCTCACCAGAAAAGTAACTCTGCATCTGTGCAAATCACTATTCATGTGTGCAATCAAAGAAAAAGGGATCTGTGCCCCAGATGTTCAGAATGCAGTCTCAACATTTTAAGTTGGTACAGCTTAAAATATTGGACCCTGGCACACCCCAAGTAACTCAGTGTTACATAGCGAGGTATGTGACACCACTATGGCAGCCCCTTTTGAAAATGAGGATGGAGCCGTGGAACAGATGGACTTTTCCTGCTCTGGGTTCCCCTCCCCCCTCACTTGCTTTCCCCTTGGGATTGCAAATACTGTATGTGTGCTCCCACAAATTTTGATTCAATAATGCAGGGTGAGTTGTTTTCATATAAATTTGAAATAATTCTTCATGTCTGTAACCATTAGTTAGTTTTATTCATGTGTTATTCTGGGCCAGATTCGTAATGGTAATTAACTATAATGAACTCTGGCAATTTACCCAGCTTTGGTTTCATCCATTAGTACCAAGCAGTGTAGTTGTAAAAGGAAGTTTCAAGTCATGTGGTGTACACACACACACACACACACACACACACACACACTCCAGGAACAGGTGCCACTGAAAAATACCTACTCATATTCAGGTCCATCCTAGCAGCGCACGCTGAAATGAGGGGAACTTCTACTGCCATCTGTCCTTGGAAAGTCACCTATGTTCTGATGGTCCTAATTTTGAAAATCACACAATATGGATTTTACACACTGATGTTGTTGCTGTCTAATACCAGGAAGGAGCATTCCTCAGTACCAGGAAAAATATACCAAGAGACCACACTCACTCTCATTTCACAGAAATCGCTTAGAAGGCCTGTTTAGCCCCATAACTTTCTTTCTAGGAGGGCTAGAGTCTTCCTTCAAAATAGATAAAGAAGGCTCAGGATCTGGAGCGCCTGCCCAGGAGCACCAGTGAAAAGCCAAACACCATTGCACCTGGGGGCATTGGGTTGGAAAGCCCTGCCTTACACTGTAGATAATTCTAGTTATTTTCATGTACCTCTGGAAGTCTAGAAGCCGGTGAAATTAGGCATTTTTCACTTTGAGTCTCTCTCTTTCTCTCTCTCTCTCTCTCTTTCTGATAATTTGTGAGCAGTTGTAGCGAAGCCATTCTTTCTATAGCTGAACCATAATAGCTTGAAAACACCTAAGCCCATTTTCCAGTCTTAGTTTTGGAGTTAGGGGTGTTGAGGAGATAAATGTTTTAAAAGCAGTACAATGCACTTCTTTAGGTAATTGGAAATGATCCAGCTGAAATGAATGAGTCACTAATTATTGAACTATATATTATAAATGTGTTCTTGCTGCCTGAATCTTAATTAGGCCTTCTTTTCATCTTAGGAACAAAAAACTGAAAACAATTAAAACCAAAGAAATTGATCTGGCAGTAATGAAAATATTTGCTTCGATTTGGCCAGGTTTTAATCACAGAGTTCGTTGGCAGTGGAAACAAGCTCTTAAAATCCCACATTCTCTACTCTTTAAAATGGAATGGGGGGTACTCTAAGCTTTTCATTTGGAGTGTAGAAGCAAAATCTATTAGACACTTATCTGTGATTACAGTCTTTGAACAACTGTCAGTCAGCAGTGTTTGGATTAGATCAGGGATAGTTTGTTCATTCAGTCTTTTCCCAATAGTTTTTTAGTAGTAAATATTTTATTCCCCATTTGTCACAACAAATAATAAATAATTTCTCCTAATTAAAAAATATTAATAGTTTAGAATGGCAAAGCAACAACTGAGGGAGCCTGATGGAAACATTTCACTGGCATTCTTGCTGCTCAGGGATACAAAAAAAAGGCACTTTGAATAATATGCTAATGTCTACAGTGACACTGATTCAGCCTCATTCATGTCACTCATGTTTGGTTGAAGGTGACATGTAAGCATACAGTACTGCATTACAATACTGTTAACTTGATAGGGTTCGTTGAACATCAGGCCTCACATCCTCACCATACAAATAGTGTGAAGGCCATTTCTCTTGTTGCAGTCACTAAATGTGGAAATTGTCCCACGATACACCTTCATTCTTTAGACCCAGAACAGTCTCAGAGTTTCTGATTCAGCCGGCACCTCTCAGCATCACAAACTCTCCTCCAGTGTGGTGTAGTGGTTAAGAGCGGTAGTCTCGTAATCTGGGGAACCGGGTTCGCGTCTCCACTCCTCCACATGCAGCTGCTGGGTGACCTTGGGCTAGTCACACTTCTTTGAAGTCTCTCAGCCCCACTCACCTCACAGAGTGTTTGTTGAGGGGGAGGAAGGGAAAGGAGAATGTTAGCCGCTTTGAGACTCCTTAAAGGGAGTGAAAGGCGGGATATCAAATCCAAACTCCTCCTCCTCCTCCTCCTCCTCTTCTTCTTCTTCTTCTTCTCCTCCTCCTCCTCCTCCTCCTCCTCCTCCATGAAGAACCCCCCATTGCTTGGCAGCTGTTTTCTCCCATTTCCCCCAAACATCAGAATTGTTTCTGGCTTCTGTTGCGGTAGATACCTGGAGCAGCTCAGAAGCAGCATTTTGGGGATGCTACAGAGACAGATTCTGAAAGAGATAACTGATTTCAACTAGGTGTTAGCCTGGCATGCATTATTCTGAGATGCTATGCACAACCCACAACCATTTAAAGGACTTCTTAAAGAGTAAATAAATAGGTACCGCTGCAGTGGGAAGGTAAATTGTGTTTCTGTGTGCTCTGGCACTCATCACAGTGTCCTGTTGCATCAGAAGTGGTTTAGTCATGCTGGCCACATGATCCAGAAAAGCTGTCTGCGAACACCGTCTCCCTTGGCCTGAAAGCAGAGATGAGCGCCACACCCCATAGTCAAATACGACTGGACTTAACCGTCCAGGGGTCCTTTACCTTACCTTTACCTTTAATCTAGTTCATGCACCTATTTTGGATACAAGAGTAGTGACTCATGGAAATTATTTCTTGAAATTATACCATCTGACTTAAGCATATTTCCAATCCACCAGAGAGGTTTTTCTCCCTGATGATTGTGCAGATCCCAAATCTTGGAAGCCGTGTGTCAGCCGTGTTGATTCTCTCTCTCTCTCCCGTACCCCTTGCCCTTGAAAATCCCTGTTCCTTCTTACAGAATGCTTGAGTGTCAAGGTGGCTGGCACCGGGAAGATGATTGTATAAAAACTCGGTGCAATATGATGCCTCCTCTTTTGCAAGACATGCTTCCTGTGCTTCAGATTTAATTGTTAAGGCACACCAAGCTAACAATGTAGTGGGTTCCTTTGTAAGTAAGACATGTGCCACATCTCTGCACTGACACAGTAAATCATGGGGCTTATCCACATTTACCTTTCCTCCACTCTTTCCATGCTTTAACGCTCCATGTCTAAGCACCTTTTTCTTTTTCTTTTTGCTCCAAGCTTTTCTCATGAAAACTCACTCTTTAAAGCTCAATCCGAGCAAACAGCAATCCATGGAAAACCTGAATTGTTTGCTCCAACTGAGTGCTAAAGAGCGGGTTTTTGCAAGGAAAGCAGCGGGGGTGGGGTGGGGGGACGTGCTCGGTCATGTAGTTTCAGAGCTCAGACCTGTGCCAGAAAGAGTGGGGCAGAAGGTAAGTTTGAATAAGCCCATGGTCTTGTTCTGCAGAACAAAATAAACATGCCTTTAAAGAAATGGGTAAACTGGCTTATCAGCTGTGATGAGATTATACTGCGGATAGACCTTAATTAAGCACCACTTTAGGATGACTGTAATGATGATAAGATTTAATCTGTGCAGAATTAAAAATATATTGACCTGCTTTTCCCTTCGATATCACTGTTGCTTCGAGTTTGACAGTCTACCCAAGCTTTCCACTGCCTGCAAAGTACACCTCTTCCTGTGGAATATTGACTTAGGGCTACAGGCTTTAATAAGTAAATGCATCAATTGAAACTTTCGTTGATTCATCTGCACAAAGTGATTTTAATTGATTAGGGTTTCGGATGAAGAATGCATCTAGTCGTTCTTTGAGATTCCTTGCTTTCAAGGAGATGCCGTAAAATTTGCAAGGATTGTTCTTTGTAACAAGCCAGGGGCTGATTTTGCTGTATTGAACCTTAGGTTATCTTAACCTTCCTTTAGTAACTCATAAAGTTTCCTACATGTTAAGTTTCTGGCCGTATGTTAAATTCAACTGATCAAAGTATGTTCCGTAGCTTTTACCGAAAGTAGAGTGACATGTGCCCTCAACTAAATTGAAAGATGCCATCGACTTTGACGTTCTGCAAATAGAGACAAAGATGTTGCTCTCTCCCTGCGCCTTTATGGCACAAGTACTATATGCCTGTCATTTACAAAGTGGCCATTGAGTCCTGAGTAAAGCCAGTTGCGGCTGCATTGGAACGGGATATTTTAGGGCTTATCCACACTAATCTTTTGCCCCACTCTTTCCAGGCACACGTCCACGTTTTAAACCCACTCTTTAGTATTCAGTCGGTGCAAACATCAATTCAGGTTTTCCGTGCATTGCTGTTTGCTCTGATTGAGCTTTAAAGAGCGGGTTTTCACGAGGAAAGCTCTGGAGCTAAAGGGGGGGGGCACTTGGACACAGAGGTTTAAAGTGCAGGCCATACCTGGAAAGAGCAGAGGAAAGGTAAGTTAGTCTTGCCTCAGTTTCACTTCTTATGATGGAAGCAATGCTTTAAAAAAAAAGATAAAGGAAGGAAGGCATGTACTGCATGTTTCAGGGCTCATTACTCCTTAATCAGAGGTAAAATTGGGGAAATTGGGACATATGACAAAGAGAGAATATGGCCATAAGACCAAAAACAGCAAAAAAATATGTGGAAATAGCCTTTTTTTTCAATGAGTTTCTTTCTCCCTAACCCTTGTATCTCTGACCAAATGCGTTGATGGCTCCCTCGGTCACTAATATAGGGAGAAATGGTAAGACTAACGACTGCAGTTGCTTTGTTCATAATGTGCATGCCTAATGCAATAAACTCTTCTAACCCATTCTAATTGGAGCTCTCATGCTTTTTTTTTTTTTTGCCTCTACTGCTTCCCCCTGCATTGCTATAAAAGCATGTAAGATTACAAGAAGTCTCCTTCTTCTATATGGTGCTTGCAGTGCCCTTTGTCTTGAGATAATACTGTTGAAGGTTTTGTCAGTGTCATAGTAAACTGAAAGCTCTTTGTGTTTGTTTTTTAAGTTTCCTGGTTGTTCCCCTGCTGCCACCCGTAACTTTCCAAATGTGGTATTTCCACATTTACTGTGGCTGCTATGTGTGTGTGTGTGCAGGGTATGTGTCAATTTGTGCGGGTCTTAGTGAATTCATCCATGCTCTCTATCTCCTGGAGCTGTGGAGGTCTTTTGGGCATTGTTTCACTCAAGTCCCGTGCATAAATCGCGTTATACATCAATCTTGTTTGACCTGTCTCTACATCTCTGTCAGCAATAACTCAAAGTACTTTGCTATAGGCAAACAGCGGGAGTGGAGGCCTTCTGTATTTACTCTCCCCCCCCCCATTGTTAACTCTTAAAATTTTCTCACAATCTTACAGTCACATCCACAACAAACCTTTAAAAGCACATGCCTTCTCCCAAAGTATCCTGGGAACTGTAGTTGAAGGGTGATGGGAATTAGCTCTGGGAGGGGTAAACTGCAGTTCCCAGGATTCTTTGGAGGAACCCATGTGTTTGAAAGATATGGCGTAGATATGATGCCAATCTATAAAGAGATATACTTAGTGAGCTCTCTTTCCCCAGTGGAACGTCACCTCTTCACTGCCGTTGTCACCAGTTCCTCCTCTGTTTGATATCACCTGCTTTATCAGAACCCAAGAATTGAAAGGAATCTCAAAGGGTTGTCTACTCCAATCCTCCACAGATGAAGGAAATCCACTACTGCAGTAGCCCAGCTTACACCCTAATGAAGGAAAGCCCACCCCCTTCCAAGGCCATCACAACTTGTATCCCCAAGAAGTTCTTCCTAAAGATTAGTTGAAGTCCTCTTTATTGCAGTTTGAACCCATTGGTTTGGGTCCTCCATTCTGCAGCAGCAATAAACAGTTTGCCAAACCAATGGCAAAATTTCACACACGTACACCCCGCCCCCCCCATAACGGTATCAGTTAGTGCAGCGTTCTGTGTGAATCAAGGCAATCATATGGTTTTCCCTTCCCCTGTCGGGCATCGTGAGCTGGAAACACACAATGTGAAGCTCCTGTTCACGTGACGTAAGGTACATGGCAATAAATGGCCTCCAAAGGTGATCATGTTTTCCAGTTTACTATGATCGTGACTGAACTCCATTTGTTTTCAACAAATGTAACTGTGCTGTGTCTGTACGTAGAAGCCTACAAACAGATATGTACAAATGTGGTCAAATAAAACCAGCAAGTTTGCTGTTGAGTTTTCAACAAGCATAGAGCCAGCATTTGTTTTCACAAAAGCTACATGCTATGTTGTCTTACGTTGGTCTATGTTTGTAAGACTACTATAAAAAATTAGTGTTTTTTGGTTGCTTGTGCTCTGTGTAGTTAAAGCTTTCAGTCAGATGTGTGCAGCTTTTCTGCAGCCCAATAGGTTGTTGACGAAACTCACCTCAAGTTCCCCTCGTTCCCCTTCCCATGTAGGATCTGACGGCCTTAGCCAAAGAACTGAGGGAGCTGCGTATTGAAGAAACCAACCGGCCTTTGAAGAAAGTTACGGACTATTCCTCCTCCAGCGAGGAGTCTGAAAGCAGCGAAGAGGAAGAGGAGGATGGTGAGAGTGAAACGCAAGATGGGACCGTGCCTGTCAGTGACATTCCAAGGCTTATGTAAGGCACATTTTGTGAAGATAACACCATTATAATTAACACTGTTTATTTGGAGCTGCAGGTGGGCGGAACGACACACTGTGCATCTTTGACAGCAGCTGCCCCCCCAGGTCAGGTCACTCCCCATAATGTGTAGGATCACTCACCCCATGCCATCGCACTGTCATGTTTCAATTGTCTGTTCCTGCTGTACATCAGTTGGATGAAGGGTAGGGGAAATGTATAATGTAATGACCTCACAACATTAGGAGACTTGATCCTGGGCATTGCTGGGAAGAAGAGGAAGCCTTGACGCGAGGATGCTATTTTTGGCAGATGATGTGTGGTCCTTAATTGTGATTGCAGCTTTTTGTGCTTGGGGAAACAGCTGGATACAGTCCCCAGCCATCCTGGCTTGCCAGCAGCTCACTCCAGTTGAAGGATAATACAGTCTGAGTTCACATCGATAGAGTCAGAGACCCATGAAAAACATAGGCAAAAGGTGGTGTAGGGTAGTGGTTCTTGTGTCTGGGAACAGAGAGGAGGCTGGTTATGGATGGTGTTGCACTCCCCCAAAGAACCAAGTGTGTAGCTTGAAGAGACTACTAGATCCAGCTTTGTCGCTGGTGACCTGTGGCATCAGTAACACAGGGTACCTATTTTTCAGCTTTGGCTGGTTCGTGAGCTACAGGCATTCCTGTATAGTGTCAGCCTGGCTACAGTAATCTAGGCCAGTGTATCCCAACCTTGGGTCTCCAGCTGTTTTTGGACTACATTTCCCATCATCCCTCACCACTGGTCTTGCTAGCTAGGGGTGGTGGGAGTTGTAGTCCAAAAACAGCTGGAGACCCAAGGTTGGGAAAACACTGGCCTAGGCTCTACAGACTCTGCGTTATGGAGTTAGATTAGTGCAATAAGCTCTGTGTGGGGCTGCCCTTGAAGATGATTTGGAGGCTGCAGCTTACACAAAATGCAATGGCCAGAGTGTTGGCTGTTTGGAGCCATATAACACTATTTCTGAAGAGTTTGCACTGGCTGCCTATATGCTCTGAAGCCACATTTAAGGTTTTGATGCTTAGATACAAATACCTGGACAACAGAACTCAGTTATCTGAAGGAGTGCCTCTCAGCATTGTCCTCCCCAGGCTTTAAGATCTCTCAGGGAAGCCTGGTGTATTAGCTCAGGGTGGAACCTTCTTGGTGGTGGCTCCTCAGCTGTGGAATGTCGTTTCAGCCAAGGTTCAGCTGGTGCCAACATTGTTTTGTCCAACACCCGCTCCCCACACATATAGGAGCCACCACTTAGAGTGACTTTGCAGACAACACCTTAGTCTTTCATGAAGTTCTCATTTAAATGTTCTTTGCATTATCCCAGTTTCCCAGTATTTTAAAGACTGACAAACTAAACGGTGCTAACAGCTGCGTATCTGGACTTTTATTAGAACATTCTCTGATCTATATTTCTATATTATCTAGGTCAGTCTCTGCCTTCAGGCATAAATAAGCAGCTGCTGCTTATTTTTGTTGGCCATCCATATGTATATGGGTAATGTTTGAGCAGATATTTTGTGTCTTGTTTAGCTTAATGTGGTTTAAAATATGCCATGTTGTAATGTCATATTGTGCCCTGGCTTGTGTACACTGAAGCTGTGGTCCTAGAAGGATTCAGTCTCATCTCTACAACTTGACATCTTCAAATACTGCTGAGAGGCTTGCTCTTGTTGTCCTGGGTGGCCATCAAAAACAAAAATGCCCTGGACAAGATTAGTTGCCGTGAGAAAACTACCTCCTTGTGTCAGGTACTATCTGCCTGTGAGTCTCGCACATCCTCTGAGTCTCCCAACCCCTGCCCCATATTTCTAGCTACTGATGGTCTGCAAGAGGAAATCCACAGTATGCTGGAGTAAATGACACAGTGAATCCTTGAAAATGGTACAAGCCAAGCAGGCATTGCTTCAACACAGGGCAGTAGTTTTCGGCAGCATCTCTCTGTTATCACAATCATCCCATGTGCTCTAGCCTTTAGGTTGGCACAAGGCATGATACAAATCAGAGGGATGCCATCAAAACCAGCGCCCATCCAGTTTCCTCCCTCCATTTCCCATAATGGAAATTTGTAGGGTGACATTGTGAGGTTCTGCATTTGCCCCTTCCCACTTGGCAATATCATGTGCATGCCATGAAGGCGCAGGGGCCACACGCACGGTAGTCTTGTCTGTGTTTCCTTCTCCATTTATAAGGAGAAAATGGGGAAAACTGGATGTTGCCTTGCCATTTTCAGTAGTCATCTTTAATTGCTGCCTTAGAGTATGAATTACTGTAAAAACCTGGCTTCTGATAAAGGAACCTATAACTTGTTCTGGATTTTCATATATGTTGGATTCATGATTGCCTTAAGATTAAAAAATCTTACTGTTGGCATTTGGTCCGTGTAATCTGGACCAACCACTGCACCGAAAATGGTATATATATATATTCTTATTTAAGTTTTGCAAATACCTACTGTTTATATTTTGCAGCCCAACAGGAATGCCGGGAAACAACGAGGCCTACAACCTAGGAATGGTGTCAAGCCACGTTCTAGAACCACCCCATACAGATACGTTTAGCAGCATTTCCAGAGAAGGGACTTTAATGATAAGGGAGGTAAGTGGGTGGCAACTATTTCCTGTGAAACATCTTTGAGAGATTTTGTCTTTATAAGCTATGAATAATCATTGCTCTGTGTATTCTAAGCACAAAGTGATTGATTAAACAATGCCTGTTAGCAGCTGATTAATATAATTACAACACCTAAACAAAAGATGTTTCTCCAAACTGCAAACAGCAATGAATACTGTAGGACGCAGCCAGGTTGTGCCTGGATTCTGATATTCTTCCATCCTGGCCTAAAGCAAGAAAAAACTCCCAAATCAAAGGATTTACACAAAGATTTACACCGGTAGAAGTGAGTTTGAAACCTAGCCCATTCACTTCCATAATAATTCCCCCTTCAGCCATCTGCTGAAGATTTCCAATTGCTTTAGTTTAATTGTAGCTCTTTATCTGAACACCCTAATTGTGATGTCATGGCTTGTATTCGGGGGGGGGGGGGAGAGAAAGACTCTTATAAAGTCAATCCAGAGGCCAACAAATGGGACTTTTGTTTTATTTCGGGAAACATTTGCACCTATGCACATGGATGAATTCCAGTGAAATATCTAGTGGTTATGGGGCAAGGCAGTGGGGAGCAAAACCCATAATATTTTGTTGAGAGTCACAGCCCAAATCCAAAAACTGCCAGGAGCAAATAAACCTTCCTATTCAGCCTCCTCCTGAATAGGTAGCACAGCATGTCTCCTGTGCTTTACCAGTGTTGGCCATTGATAGCAATGGGGTGAAGTAAACCTGTTGCTGGAGAGTAACCTTGCTATGAATGACAGGAGGTTAGATTGTACGAAGCATGCTGTAAGAAAACAAAAGAAGAAGAAAATTCACTAAAAGTGTTTGGGAAGGATAGGTAATTCAGAAAGACACAAGGAAGAGCTTTTGACATCTCACCTTGAGGTCCAGTAGGTGCTGTCCATAGTACTGAATGTTGTCCACCCTGATGTTGTCCATAAAACCAAATGGCCACTTTTTGCACCCTGAGAAAAGGGTCCATTGTTGTTGAAGCCAGCCATTGTTGCTTTCTGGGTGCAGGGGTTGGTAGTTTCATAGCCAGCTAGCTGTGATTCTTCCACAGTGGGTTCAATTGCTATCATGGCGTGATCCCACTGAGCTTAGGTAATAATGGCTAATGATGCTCCCCAGCCAATTACAGCTGACCAGGAAATGCGTAATACATTCCATAAAATAGGCTAAGGAGATGTCCAGAGGCTGAAGCACTGCTGCAGAGGTCAAGAAGGGGAGGAAGGAAAGTGCAATGCACAAGGACCTAAAAGGCTGGGAGATTAATGGCAGATCCCATGAACTTGATGGGGTGGGACAGAACCCTGTCTAGGATACTGAAACAACTGTGGCTGGTTTTTCTCCCTGAAGTGTAAATTTCTCTTTAGCCAAAGTCATAGACAAAGGGCCAAGGTATTTGTGACAGCAGCAGATCCATGTGTTTAAAGGAGAATCTGCTGTAGTTCTGTAGGAAAAGGGATGGGGAGGTCCAGTTTTAAGGAATAAATAGGCTGCATGGAGGAAGGGAATTGAGCCCTCCTCCTTCCTGCAGCTTCCCTCCCTGTGCTTTCCTTTCAGCCAGGCACATCTTTTGTATCATGTCCCAACCCTTCAGAGCAGATTTTCCAAGGACACAAGGGGTTGTTGGAAGTTGCCTCTGCCTCATCCAGTTACTGGATTGCAGGGGGTTGGACTAGAGGTTCCTCAAGGTCCCTTTCAACACTGCAACTCTATGATTCTATTAGCAGAACTCTGCTTGGGATACTCTTGCCAGCAAAAGCCTGCTTAGGATCTGAGGGTGGCATTCCAGTAACTCAATTACTGCTAGCGCAACAAGATTCCACCCCATCTCCTCCCCTGTGAGCACCCTGCACCTTCCTCAAACCTGCTCCAGAGCAGACACCCTAGAACAGATTTAGGATGTGCACAGGAGGAGGAGAGGGGGAGAAAGTTCTATTGCAGTAGCAGAAATCCTTGAGCTGACGGACCCCTGATTTAGCACTGCACTGGACATGACCCTAAGCCATTGTTTGGAGTGTGGAAAAGTGGATTCATGCCTAATTAATGCACTCCTTGTTTGTGAAAGAGTCTGTAAGTGACCTTAAACCTGATAGACCTTAAGAAACAAGCTGTGATGAGTGCCATGCAAGGTGTTTGCAGTTTTTGAATATAAATCATTCTTTGCCACCTGAATAAGTTGAGAGTGTCAAGAACTGTGCAGATGCTGCTTGTGGAGCCTGGGGTAATCTCTTTCAGGTACATTACCCTGCTTGGGCCTGCCCTTAATAGGTGACACATTAGACATAAACAGCAGGTTGCTGACAATTTCTGCCAGGCTTGTAATTCAGCAAAAGAAGCATCTGGGGTGACTTTTGCAATGGAGACAAGTCAGTCTGTTTTGTCAGCTGCCTGCAAAGGCAGAGACCAGAAGAGGGAACAAAGTGAGGTTGGTTGTTTTTTGCTAGATTATAAAGCATTTCCCAAGTTGCAGATGGAAGAGGATTTTCTGTTCTCCGTGGAGACACATAGCTCTCGCTGATGCTAATGCGAGCTTTGCGTGCCTGTCAGGACAAAAAGATCTGTTAAGTCGTGCAGGGGGAAAAGCCGAGGCTGTTCGCTGCTGCCTTGAGTCACATAAACTTACTGTAGCCCATTTGAAAAGGGCACAAGGTGGAAAAGTGGCTCCTGGCTCTCATGACGTCAGAATACTGCAATGTGGGGCTTGCAAAGTGGGCACATGCCACATATCTGTCCCCCAATGGCCATGCCAAAAGGTAACATCTGTGTTTCTGCTTCAAAGTAGGTGTCAGTGGGGAGACAAGGCAACCTGCTTAGGCATAACCTAGATACAGGCACAAAATGGAAACCACCAAAGGTCACGTAACACCATGGCAGTTATTAAAATAATGCTAATTGATGTAATCCTGTCTCAATAATTACACATGTTTTCAGTGTGGTAGATGGAAACCCAGCTTCTAATTGGCCCTGTCCCTGCAGCCAAGAGCATGCTAACAATGCACATTCAGCCATTGGGTTGGTTTGCACATATTGAAAATCCTGTCTTAATGATCTGAGGAACAGGCCATGGGCTCTTGCACTCATGCCTCCCCTGACATACCAAATTCAGTACTTCTACCATGATTCTGTAGAGCACCGTTTTACAGAAACGGGAAGCCGTTCTTCACAAGCAAGGCTTAGACCAGCTTTTCCTTTAAAAGGTCTGTGGCCCAGTTCAGGCATACAGCAGTCCCCCTTTCAGCTGCCTGTGGGAGCATGTAGTTTAGGGCTGTAAGTGAAGGTCACATGGAAAGCTCTGCATGTGGCAACATGTGGTTAGTCCCCATACGGCATGGCCCTTTTTCAAGCTGCTGTGATTGTACAGATAGAGCAACTACATGCACAGCAACTTGTGTAGAGGTTGCAGGTCATCCCATCATCTCCGCACCATTTAGTTTGTGGGTCTTTAAAATACCTTTAAAAACTGTTAAATCTCTGATAATGCAAACAACATTTAAGTGAGAACTTCATGAAAGACCAAGATGTTGTGCACTCCTGCAGGTGGATGCCGCAAAGCATCTGGCTCAAATATAAAAGCAATAAAATATCTTCATTCTGTCCCACTTTTGATAGCATTCACCTGTCGTATAAATAGTACAGAAGGGGCTCAGATGTGCTGTTTAGCCTTGTGGTCTTAACTATCAATAACCATTCTTCTGCTGATGAACAAGGATGCCCTCTCCTTCCAAATGTGCTCTGTGTTTCATTCTCTCTAAATTTCTTCAGTGGAGCTGCTTGCTGAGTCCGCGGGTCAGGAGGACAGCCAAGCCAAGGGCTTGGGCCTGTGCTTGCTTGGCTACGTGAGTTAATATGTTACTCTTGGGGTTTCTCTCTCACACACTCTCCTCTCTTCTTTATAACTTGTGTCTCTGCAGACTTCTGGGGACAAAAAGCGCTCTGGCCACACAGCCAGCAATGGCTTCGCCGGCCATGTCAATCTTCCAGATTTGGTGCAGCAGAGCCACTCACCTGCCGGCACACCGACTGAGGGTCTGGGCCGAGCCTCCACCCATGGTCAGGAGATGGACTCGGTGGCAGAAGTAGGTAGCAGCAGGGTCCTCTGGGCTCAGGACCTGCTCCCTTTCTCCACCTTTGCTTTGCAGAAATATTAACAGCTTGCTATCAAGATTTATCTTGGATCTCCTCTCCGCTTCTTGGCTATCATTCTGTGTTTATGATTATATACATGATGTTGAATTTCTGTTTTAATCCATCAGCTGTTGAAAATGGTGGCAAACAAGTAAGGGCATTTCTGGGTAAAAGCTTCCCTTAGCTGCAAAAGTCAGAAGCGAAACAGGAAGTAGCTTGCATACAAAAGGCACCTGTTATCAGGGAGGCACCATGGCTCAGCAGTAGAGCAACTGCTTGGCATGCAGAAGGTTCGGGTTCAATGTGTGGCATCTGCAGGTAAACTTGGGAATGCCCCCAGTCTGAAATCCAGGAGAACCCAAGCCAGTGTAGACCAGGGTTTCTCAAACTTCTCCAGCTGTTTTTGGACTACAACTGCCATCACCTCTAGCTAGCAGGACCAGTGGTTGTGAATGATGGGAATTGTAGTCCAAAAACAGCTGGAGACCCAAGTTTGGGAACCCCTGGTGTAGACAATACAGAGCTAGATGGACCAAAGGTCTTATTCAGTATGAGGCAGATTCCTAGGTTTCTATTGTCTTTGCACAATCTGCTCTTCTCCTCCAGTGCTGGTCATGCTAGTGTGTTTGGACTGACTTCTATCCATATGGTGATCAGCGCAGCCGACAGGTGTCTGGCATACCGGCATTAAGCAGAATAATAATTGGAGAAAATCAGTATCTTGAAGGCATCCTGAATTAGTGTGATTCCCCTCAATTTCTTAAAGCCACACAGGGTTGTTGCAGAACCATAGGAGAGCAGGATTCTTTTTCATGAACATCATGACTTTTATTTTATTTTTCAAAGAACAGGTTTCTGGCCCTTAACAAAAGGGAAGAAATGGTTGCACATATATTCTAAAAAGTGGGTTGGCAATGCCTATTAAATCTCCCCGAAGCCCAAAGACAAACTCAGTGAGCTTTACCTACATAACTCCTTGTGTTGCCCTTCCCCGTAGCTAAAAGAAGCAGAATAAATCTGCATGTAATTTATGCAGGCCTGTTTACAGATTGTGAGATGGCAATTGAGGCATTGCATCACCAGAGTTTGGAAGTCAGCACATCTATCTCGTTAATAAAACCTCAGGAGGTCTAAATATTCTGCTAAACGTTCACTCGTGAACTCATTAATGCAATCCTTTTCTTCCCCAGTTAAGAGATAGTGCTCGCTTTTCCTGGAAGCCCAAGTGGTGCCCTCAAAAAACTGCTACCTTATGTGTACATTGAAAGAGAAGGAGGCTCTTTCATGAGGCTGGTTATCTCTTTACAGCAGGGAGGCTCGGCAGTTATCTAGGGTGACAGCTGCCTGGCTCCAGCACTCAACCTGGATCACAGACTTGGGTGGCTTTTGAAATAAAAGGAAAAGGCATAGAATAGTGATGATGGAAGGTGGGGCTCCCCCTCCCCATTTTTCTGGCTTCTTTCTATGATGATGATGATGATTTATTAGATTTATATACCGACCTTTTATCACAAGATAAAAATGCAAGGCAAAAGCACAAATAAATAGTTAAAACAAAAACAACAGAAGTCATAACTATAACATTGCTTGGGTAAATACCACAGCAGAAAAACAAGTGCCACGTCGTGGAGGAAATCCTTCTTTTACACCATAGGGCTTACAGCTGTCAAGAAGTAAAGATCACTACCTTTGCCTTTGGATGCTAACATAGCAGAAGATTCTCAAAAGGGGGGGGGAGGTGTAAATATTAGTAGTTCATTATTCTGGATTTCCTTCTAATCAAATCCAGCTCTGTTGTACTTAGCAACAAAGTTATGCTAATTTAAATTGATTATTACCTTTGCATCTACACCAGTCATTAAAGCCAGTTTCTGCCTACTGCGGAGTCATTTTAGGGATAAGGCATGAGTACTAGCTAAAGAATTGGTCTTTTATACCTGCATACATGCAGATGCCACCCATTCTGCCACTGAACTACAACACTTGTGCTTTGAATGTATTATTTGTGTTGGTGTGAAGACTAAAACCTTATTATTACCTTCTTCTGGTTAAATAATATATTTATTTCTCACTGGATAGTATGGAATGGGAAGTAGCACGAAAGCATCTTTCACTCCATTTGTGGATACCAGAGTATATCAGACCTCCCCTACAGATGAAGATGAGGACGATGATGAGGAATCGTCTGCCACAGGTAGGGAAAGGCAATGGGAAATACTTGGGGTGTGAGACACTCGGTCCTGTTAGCACATACTTAGGCAAGTGTCAGCTCTAGGAAAGAGCATTTGAGAAATCCTGCACATGGTGGCCCGGCAAGTGTTCATAACAGCTTACAGCTTCTATAGCACCATAGCAAAACATCCCTTCGAGAGTATTTAGGAAACGTGCTCAAATCTCCAGTGTTTTCCCAGCATGAATGAGTCACTGGAAAGTTGAGGGCAACATGCCAGCATGCACTGAATTTTACTGTGGCTGCTACAAGCCAAAGTAACCTTAGCGCATGGAGACTCTGTGGGCCAGATTCAACTACCCCATTCTACTAGAGGGGGCAGTACAAGTATCCCCCCCCAGCTCAAAGGCTACCCCTCTCCGACCCTGTATACCCACTACCACCCACAAATCCACTCTGAAGGATTAGGGCATCCCCAAAATAGTGGGGATGGAAAGGGGAGATGGTTCCATCAGTGAAGTAGTCATGCTTGCAGTAGCAGAACATAATCCTAACCCTACATTGAACTCCTCCTCCCTATATGTGCAAGACTCTGCGAGATTACCTCAAATCTCATTTGAATTCACACAATCTCACTTGAGTTTTCAGTCTAAAATTTGAAAACATTAAATAACATACAGGTACCCTGAGAGAGAAGGGACACAGGTGGCACTGTGGGTTAAACCACAGAGCCTAGGACTTGCCAATCAGAAGGTCAGAGGTTTGAATCCACGTGACGGGGTGAACTTCTGTTGCTCGGTCCCTGCTTCTGCCAACCTAGCAGTTCGAAAGCACGTCAAAGTGCAAGTAGATAAATAGGTACCACTCTGGCGGGAAGGTAAACAGTGTTTCTGTGTGCTACTCTGGTTCGCCAGAAGCAGCTTAGTCATGCTGGCCACATGACCCAGAAGCTGTACACCGGCTCCCTCGGCTAACAAAGCGAGATGAGCGTCGCAACCCCACAGTCGGTCACTACTGGACCTAATGGTCAGGGGTCCCTTTACCTTTACCCTGAGAGAAGTGGTAAGAAGAAATCAGGATGGCACATAGTTGGCCTCACCACCATGAGTATCCTGTTCACGTCATGAGGTTGAAACTGTGCAGCAGCTCTGTACAGGATATTTGGCAGGAACCAGTGATACATAGCTTGAGTTCTCTGCTGGGCGGATACTTAGTTCGAAGTACTGTAGTTTCCTTTGACTCCTTGCAGTGGTGCTGCATTCATTGTGCAGACAGAAGCCAAAATCAACACAGTCTTGAGGCCTGTGCAGAATTCCAGTTGAAGTGAGTTTATCAGTAACAATTCCTCTATCTGTATATGTTATCAGAGAGATATGGGGGAAAGCCACAGGAAGCAGCTCCTGCAGAGCTAAAGAAACACATGTATTGGCCCTTAGTAGCTGATAAAATCCCCATTATGTATTCAGTAAAGCTGTTTCTGCATGTTTTCCTTTCCAGCATTATTTACCAGCGAGCTGCTGAGGCAAGAACAGGCCAAACTTAATGAAGCAAGGAAAATTTCTGTAGTAAATGTGAATCCCACCAACATTCGTCCTCACAGTGACACACCAGAGATCCGAAAGTACAAGAAGCGCTTCAATTCTGAAATCCTTTGTGCTGCTCTATGGGGTAATCTGTTAATTATCTCATTGAATAGCAGAAATGCCGTCTGCATGTTAAGATTTATTTTGGTGCTTTTTAAGCGAGGCTCTGGCATAATACCAGGAGCTGAGGGGGTAGAAGCAAAACATTCTCTACTTAAGGTAGGGTGCTAAATAGCAGCTCTAGACGCCTTTTTCCTGGGGTTGCTATCATGGCACCTGTGGATTCAGTGGCACTCTTGAAGACTTCCTTTGGTGTTCTTGAAGCCTCAACACCATCCCCACTTACTGCCCACTTGAAAAGTACAGAGAGCTGATGAAGGAAGCTGAAAAAGTACGGCTCCTTTCTATCTCCCTGTGCTTTTGAAGGCTCAGATAGGCACCTGAGAGCATAGGAGGGAAAGGGGAGACATCTGGAGAGAGAGAATGAGAATGGGGACATCCCCCCCAAAAAATCAAATCACGTCTACCATCTGCTCCATTGACTGAAACATAAAAAAAACTCAGATTGGGTGTTTTCCAGCACTGCCGTAGCGCAGAAGCATGACTCTGAGGCCCAGATTCTTACGGATCCTCACAGTTTCCACAAGAGATCCCTCAAAACCACCATCAGGTCACAGGTCACCTCTTTCTATGCAGATGTGCTCTGTGATTTGTTGGTGGCTTTGCTGTCCAGAAATAATTATGATCTATGGGAATCTGTGCCTTGGACCAATGTTTTTATGGTGTTGGCAAGAGCAGATGGGAGCCTGATTCCCTGGATAGCAGGGAATCATTGTGAGTAAGTGAAGTCAGAGGTAAGGAGGGGGTTCAAATAGCCCCATGTGGGGAGGGGTTCACAGGGCTTTGCAGGCAAGACCTATTCCACTTTGGTGACCATGTCTCCCACCTTCTGAATGTTAAGAGTGTGTCATAAATGCCAGTAGATCTCCTCTACCAGTGAACCTGTCAAAGCCCCAATCCCGTGAAGGAGGTCTGTGCCATCACCATCTAAAACTCTCTGAGCACAAACACAGTGGGGGAGCATGGCTGCTGGGCTTGTCATTGGCAAAAGAAAGGGCTAGCCCACATAATCCCTCATCCCTTCAACATGTGGGAGGTTTCCAACCTTCATTGGGAGCCCTTGGTTGATTCCTTTTAATGTTAACTAAAAAATGTCTCCATTCTCCTTAATTTCATCCGCTTCCTCTGCTTGCTCATCGTGCAGGTGTGAACTTACTGGTGGGGACAGAGAACGGGCTCATGCTGTTGGACCGCAGCGGGCAAGGGAAAGTGTACAACCTGATCAACAGGAGGCGCTTCCAACAGATGGACGTGCTAGAAGGACTCAATGTCCTTGTAACAATCTCAGGTATAGCTGTGAGCCTGCAGCAGTGTTTTCATTTTGCTACTGGTTTCTGACAGCCCAGTCTCGAAGTGCAGGGGATGGTGCAGGGCACACACACGGGGAGGAGAAGGAGGAAGGTCCCGCTCACGCAATTATTTAGTTGAATACCACCCTCATTTTTTTATTTATTAAACTTGTTCGTTCTTTGTTTAAAAATGAAGTTATGTAAAAATGAATCATAATATAGATACATTCACACAAAAACGATTGCAAACCATGAAAATATACAAACACCGCCACCCCCAGTAATAGCAGCAGAAAGCTTTAGCAGCATGCTAATAGCAAAACAACATATTCATAGTTCACCCAAAGCCTGGGGGAAATGTTTGGGGGTTTTTAACCTGGTGCCAAAAAGATGGCAGTGAAGGTGCCCGGCGGACCTCAGTGAAAAGAGTATTCCATAAACGGAGCCACAATAGAAAAGGCCTTCTTCCTTGTCATCATCTGAACATTTTTTTAAAAACGCCCTAAGCGCACTGACTTTTAGTGCTCAGTTACGGCAATTACTTAAACATATTTTAACAGCAATATTATTCTTTATAGTTGTCTGTAATTTTCAGCCAACAGAGGTTGGCATGCTTACATACGTTTTCATGCTTCACCTAACACAGATTTCTCTTTTTAAAATCCACCCTTCCATCTGAAAGGCCTTACCTCCAGACAGACAGTTAACAATAATACCGATGAGCTCAATTATAAGACATTTTAGCATATAGGAAGACAACAGGAACACATGCAGAAATTAGCTTCATTCATATGGCTTCGGTTTAGGTTCAAGATTAAAGTTCCAATTACCGTATTTTTCGCCCCATAGGGCGCACCAGCCCATAGGGCGCACCTAGCTTTTTTAGGGGGGAAATAAAGAAAAAAAATCTTTCCCCCCCAGGCGCGGGGCTGGGGCGGGGGAAGCCTGAGCTTCCCCAGCCCCCAGAACAGGCTGCTATCCGCAAGCCTAGGGAGCCCGCGGGAAGTCGGCTGGTATCCCCAGGCTTGCGGATATCTGCCCGAAGGCTTCGGGAAGCAGGCATCTCTCTTCGGGATGCAGGCAACTCCGCAAACCAGGTCGGGGAACAGCGGGATGGCGGTGCTCCGCCTCCCCGTTGTCCCCTGAGCTTGTGGGGCTGGCAGTGGGGAGAAGTGTGCTTCTCCCCACCGCCAGCCTCCAAACCAGGTCGGGGAATAGCGGAATGGCGGCGCTCCGCCTCCCCGCTGTCCCCCGAGCTTGTGGGGCTGCCCGATATCTGCACGAAGCCTGGGTGCAGCGTGCCCCACGGCTTCGGGATGCAGGCTGCTATCCGCAAGCCTTCGGAGCACGACCGGAACTCCCGCGGAGCTCCCAAGGCTTGCGGATAGCTTCCTGATGCCTGGAGAGCGAGAGGGGTCCGTGCACACCGACCCCTCTCGCTCTCCAGGCTTCAGCGAAAGCCTGCATTTGCCCCATAGGACGCACACACATTTCCCCTTAATTTTTGGAAGGGAAAAAGTGCATCCTATAGGGCGAAAAATACGGTAATATTTCCAAAATTAGTTTTCCTCAACAGAAAAGAATGCAATAGAGAAGCTGGCATCAGACAATGTATGGATAGCTGTATTAGCATCCAAGTTGATCCAATGATGGATTGTATCTTTATTGGTTCCATGTTTCAACAGGAAAGAAGAACAAGCTACGAGTTTATTATCTTTCATGGTTGAGAAACAGAATATTACACAATGATCCTGAAGTAGAAAAGAAGCAAGGCTGGATCACTGTAGGAGATTTGGAAGGCTGCATACATTACAAAGTTGGTAAGCACAAGACCATATGCATAAGTGCAGTATCACACTAGCAGGAAGCTCTCTTAATGCTAGGCATGCCTGCTGGTCAAAGGCACTTGGGGACTCTGAATATCCTTGTGCTGATTCCTGCTATTCCCACAGGCAGAGTGAGGTGTAAAGAGTCAGCCTTCGTTGCACAGTCAACAACAGTGAATATTGCATAAAATGCTTGATGCCTCTTTTCTTTGATACCTTTCTGTGGCACTAAATCAACCATGGAGAAAATGCCTAAGCATGACTTTAACTATGCTCGGAGTGGGAGGTATGGTGTTGTCTAACCATCCCTGGGCTTATTTGATAGTGGAACAGGCCCCAGCATATATTAATGTGGTCCACAAGTTCACCCCATCTGATTTTTTTATGAATATTGCATGGATTGGTCATACATCTAAAATCACAGAATTTTAGAGTTAGAAGGGACCCCTGTAAGTATCTAGTCCAGTTCCCTTCAATGCAGGAATCTCAACTAGATCATACATGACAGATGGCCATCCAACCTCTGCTTAAAACCCTCCAAGGAAGGAGACTCCACCTCTCATGGGAGTCTGTTCCAATGTTCAACAGCTCTTACGGTCAGAAAATTCTTCCTGGTGTTTAGTCAGAATCTTCTTTCTTGTAACCTGAATCCTTTGGTTCAGGTCCTGGC
Organism: Podarcis bocagei; assembly: GCF_964188305.1. NCBI lineage: Eukaryota > Metazoa > Chordata > Lepidosauria > Squamata > Lacertidae > Podarcis > Podarcis bocagei. The sequence continues at coordinate 16,399,109 of NC_138128.1, forward strand.
CTTTGGAGCAGGAGAAAACAAACTTGCTCCATCCTCCATGTGACAGCCCTTTACAGTGGTACCTCAGGTTACATACGCTTCAGGTTACATACGCTTCAGGTTACACACTCCCCTAACGCACAAATAGTGCTTCAGGATAAGAACAGAAATTGGGCTCCAGTGGCGCGGCGGCAGCAGGAGGCCCCATTAGCTAAAGTGGTGCTTCAGGTTAAGAACAGTTTCAGGTTAAGTACGGACCTCCGGAACAAATTAAGTACTTAACCCGAGGTACCACTGTATTAATATTAAATATTTGAAGATAGTTATTATATCTCACCTCAATCTCTGAGAATTGGACTGGTGGTCATTCATGGACTTTTGCTGCAGTGTGACGTCCGATACACAGATGTGAAGTGGGGCCAACAATGGGATGAGCAGGGATCATCCATCTTTCCCGCTACTCCTAGGCTGTATACAGTTAATGTCTGAATAGGACTAAAGTGCAATATCATTCAAAAAGCTAATAAACCAGTGGTTCGTTTTCTTCTAGATGTTCAGAAACCATCTCCCTCATGTATAACACAACTAGATTTGGGGGAGCCCTAAATCAAGAGTGGGATGCAGGTGGCACTGTGGGTTAAACCACAGAGCCTAGGGCTTGCCGATCAGAAGGTCGGCGGTTCGAATCCCCACGACGGGGTGACCTCCCATTGCTTGGTCTCTGCTCCTGCCAACCTAGCAGTTCGAAAGCACATCAAAGTGCAAGTAGATAAATAGGTACCACTGCAGTGGGAAGGTAAACGGCGTTTCCGTGCACTGCTCTGGTTCGCCAGAAGTGGCTTAGTCATGCTGGCCACATGACCCGGAAGCTGTACGCCGGCTCCCTCAGCCAATAAAGCGAGATGAGTGCCGCAACCCCAGAGTCGGTCACGACTGGACCTAATGGTCAGGGGTCCCTTTACCTTTTTAAATTAAGAGTGACTCCACTAACAGTTGTTTTCTAAGAACTTTAGTTTCGAAACTAGTAGGTTTTTCCAGGCTTAAACCAGCTACAGTGAAAAAAATGTATATTGAAGGGAAAGCATCTAATTAAATGAAGTTCCATTGAATGGCTCACACATACAAATTTCTCACTTGCTGAGTCCAGCACTAGCTGGCTCTTAGCACGTGTGAATAAGCCAAGAAAGTCAACCACCAGCTAGAGCTTTGTATTGCTTCACATCATCTGAAAGGCAAAGCTTTTCAAGCCAATCACTTTGTATATTCAGCTGCCAGTCACCAAGTGTTCATGTATGAATTCTTATATTCACCTTATATATGCGACAGTTTTGTGCCTAATGTTTCCCAGTGGACATAACTAATATAAGACTCCCATATGCTTTTAGTACCAGAATAAGAATTTGCACAAATGTCAGCTGTATCATATCAAAAGCTGGGTAGTAGACAGTGTGCTCCAGTAATGGTATGAAACTCCCTGTGATCCAGCAGTGAAATAAATTATTTTTCCTGGTATTGGATGGCAAATAAGGGTGTGTTTATTGCCACGGTGCTAAATGCTTACATTTCAAAATATTACTTGAAGTCTTTAATTTTATGTATATTCACTCAACACAATTAAGTTATTGAGGTTATGCTTCTTGATTAACTGTTCTTTGTTGAAAAGTGCTAGAGAATAGCTGTGAAAACGGAACATTGCAAAAGCTTTAATGCTTAAGAAAGAAAAACATACCATGCAATCATTTTCCTTTTGGCTTAGCTGGCTAAAATCTGGTAGATCAAAATTTGAATCAAATGTCCTCTTTTATATGTAGATGATTAATAAATTTTACTTAACAAATACTATACAGTGGTGCCTCAAGACGAAAAGAATCCGTTCTGTGATTCTCTTCGTCTAGCGGTTTTTTCGTCTTGCGAAGCAAGCCCATTGACGGATTAGCGCTATTAGCAGCTTTTAGCAGTTTATCAGCTTATCGGATCAGCTGATAAGCGGCTTAGCGGCTTAGAAAAAGGGGGGGAAGGGAAAAAAACCAGCAGGAACTCGCAAGACATTGTCGTCTTGCGAAGCAAGCCCATAGGAGATTCGTCTTGCAAAGCACCTCCAAAACAGAAAACTCTTTCGTCTAGCGAGTTTTCCGTCTTGCGAGGCATTCGTCTTGCAGGGCATTTAAAGAAAGTTTTGAAGTATCACAGTCCTAGCTTAAAATATTTATTTATTTATTTATTCATTTATTTATTACAAGGATAGTAGGGAAGGGTCACATTGCCATATTATTCATCTCAAATCCTGTGAGGTTAGCTTCCTCCCAGACACGCATGCCCTTTCCAAAATACCTGCACTTGCGTTGGTGGTGGTGAGTCTCTTCCGAACTACTGTCGTAATTGGAAGCATGAGTGCCACCATCTTTAATTTGCTGCAGTGGTGGTGTGGCAGCCATGCTGTGTCACATACATGCAAGCAAACACAAGATGGCTGCCCCGTAGCTAGAAAGCACCATCCAGAACTATGAAGAACCTCAAATGAGTCCAAACTATCAGGGGAATTTGCCATTTGGCCTGTTCTTAAAGACAATAATACTTCCACTGACAATATGGTTTCAGCAGCTCTCCCTTAAGATTAAATCATTCGGTTTTGTCTTGAGTGAATTGGATGTTTTAAAAATTTAGTTTTATTTCAATTTTAGTGAAATATGAGAGAATCAAGTTCTTGGTGATTGCCTTAAAGAATGCTGTAGAGATATATGCTTGGGCTCCTAAACCATATCACAAGTTTATGGCATTTAAGGTATGTTTTGTGTTGTTACAAAAATATTAGCATTATTCATACATTTGTTCATGTTTTTTATCACAGATAAGAAAATCTGTCATTCACTTCTGTTATCTATTCATCTGTGGCATGACAAGGAACTTAACCTATATCTCTCTGTGTGGCAAACCTCTGCAAAATTATTAGAGCTGGTTCTCATTCCCATGTTAGACATACCAGCATATTCACAAAGACCACAGATGGTTAGGAACCAGTTCAGATGTGTTTATAGAACAACAATATCCTGGTGCCCGCTAGATGTTTGAGACGACAACTCCCATCAGCATAGAGGGCTGGGGCTTATGAAAGTTGCAGTTGAAAACATCTGGAAAGCTCCAGGTTGGGGAAGGCTGGACTAGAGCCACTGTGTGATGCAATCTACCCTGACAACCAGGTGGGCCTGTCCTGCCAATGGGCCTACAAGTCTATGAGGAATCTCAACTAAAGCATCCATGACAGATGGCCATCCAACCTCTGCTTAAAAACCTCAGAGGGAGTCCACTCCACTGTCAAAACAGCTTTCTGTCAGAAAGTTCTTCCTGGTATTTAGACGGAATCTCCTTTCTTGTAACTTGAATGCCATTGGTTCAGTTCCTGTTGTCCGGAGTAGAAGAAAACAAGCTTGTTCCATCTTCCATGTGACAGCCCTTTAGATATTTGAAGATGACTATCGTCAAGGCTTGGTTTCCAGACCCTTGATCATCTTGGTCACCTCTGCACATGTTCCATCTTGTCAATATCCTTCTTAAATTGTGGTACCCAGATGTAATTTCTACATTCCAGTCATGAGTCTCACCCCACCAGGTTTCAGTAATGCCTACCAGGTCATGTTTGCCATCCTGTACTAAAATCTCCAGCTCATCTTGCTTGTTTCCCATACTCTGCATTTGTGTAGAGAGAAATGAAACCACAAATCGTTCCCTCCAGTTGCTTCCTTCTTGTAGTTCCCTGCCCTTTAGCAGGCTTCTGGAGCACCACCTCAGTTTCCTGTGCATCAATGAAGCTATAAGCCCCACTGCCACGTGCTCTTTTGTCATCAGTATTGTTTTCTCCCTGCCCTCATGATTTAGTGTAATCTCCAGATCAACTTTGTAAGACACTTAGCAAACACATTTTTGCCAGCCGCTATGAGATGCAACCCATCTCTTACCGAAAGTCTTTCCTTAAGGAAACGGACACCATGGTCCAAGAAACCAAACCTTTCCTGATGCGCAGCCAGTGGTTTACTTCCAGTATTTTCCTCTCTCTTCCCAGGCCACAACCTTCAACAGAAGCGAGTGATGAAAAAGCCACCTGTGCCCCAAGGCCCTTCATCTTCCTACACAGAATCTCATAGTCCCTTGCTATACGTTGAATGCTGTGTCTGGCAGTATTGTTGCACCTAACCCACATGAATCAGAAGGAAGGGGTTGTGGTCAGCGGGTTTTATAAGACTTGGCAACTTCTGTGTCATAATGTGAAATTTTGCACCTGGGAGACAGCATACCTCCTGGGACATCCTGTTACCTCCACACACAGCTACCTCTGTCAGCTGTCATCACCACATATCTCTTCCTCCTCCGGGAGTGACAGATATCGTTCTGAATGCTGTACCTCCCACAGCCACCTCTGTGTGTTCGGAGGTTTGCAACTGCTGTCCATGTTCCTCTGGCCCAGAATCGGTGTCCAAGGTGAGGGCATGGAATCAATTTTGCAGCTTCAGTGACACAGCATGGCTCCTGACAGTCCTGCTTCTGTGTGTCACGTTCTTCCAGGGGTTCGTCTCCTGCAATGGGTGATCTTCCTCCTCCTCCCTAGTGACACCCCCATCCCTACATCACTCTGTTCAGGACAGTCCATTCTACTCTAGCGATAAATTCCTCATCTTGCCTGATAGCTTGGATAGGTGTGCCTCAAATTGCTGTACCTTCTCTTCCAGCAAGGCAGCCAGCTTGCACTTCCTGCTGGTGTAGTTTTGTTCATTCTCAGGCAGGAAGATAAACATGGCACAGAGTTACAGTTCCCTGAAGAAGCTCCCTCTTCGTCAGTGTCTCTTGGTTTTGTGTACACAGTGAGATAGCACTCCGGGCCTTCTTCTCAAATTGTCCTCGCAAATGCCCCTGTTTGCAAGTCTTGGTCACGAGTTTCCAGAGGCTGCAGTCAGCTAAATAGAATTGCTGCTGGCTGCTAACTTCTCCCCCAAGTCACTTCCTCATTCAGCCTGCCTTCCTCTCAGCAGTAGTACCTCCCCCTCAGACCATGTGCTCTACCAGAGCACACAGCCACAAACCACAACAGCTCAGACAACCAACCAGCCTTAATCCCAAAGACACAACCTCACTCTTCAGTTTCCTCCACTGGTCATTCGCAGTCGCCCCTGTTTACAAGTCTCAGTCGCAAGCTCCTGGTCACAAGCTTCACCACAATTTCAATCAGATTTAACCCTGTTTTACTATGTGTTGGGTTCCAGCCCTGATGCTTCCTAACTTTTTTTAAAAAAATTAAATGCAAATATAAAAATAATTCTACTGAAATAGGCATGCTGACAGAAAGGGTTAATCCAGGGTTTGGATGCAAGATTCAGGGGATTCTAATGTCCATCTCAAAGAAGAGGTGAGCTTTACAAATCTTGAATTCTTAGAAACTTGAATTAAATTCAAAATCAGGGAAGAATTCCTGGATTATCCCTCTCCTAGCCCTCCTTGCAATCACCGCCACCCCTTTCAAATTCCATTCACAAGCTGGGCTGGTAGCACCAACAATTGGAGTGGTACAGCCACAAGGAGAAGGAAGTCTCTCACTTCTAATCCCGCCTGGTGCTTTGTGCATTGCGTGAGAGCGTACCAGGACAAAAGCCCTCAGGTGCACTTGGGAAATGTAGTTTCCTGCTGCTTAAAAATTAAAAAGCCAAACATTCCACTGACACTTTTCATCTTCTTGTAAGATACCAACAGGTGAAGAGCTAAATCAAATTCCCTAAATGTGTGAAAGATAACATAGACAGCAAAAGCAACGAGGACACATTTTTAAACAGCAAATATAAAAAACTCTTGTTCTTACCATAGCATGCTGTGCATTTATTTCATTTTTCCCCCCATACCACAAAATTGACTGAGGGGTTTTTAAAAGTCTTTTGCAGATCTCCAGCACAAACCATTGCTTGTTGACCTCACAGTAGAAGAAGGTCAGAGGTTAAAAGTCATCTTTGGATCACACACTGGTTTCCATGTTATCGATGTGGATTCGGGGAATTCATATGATATCTATATACCATCTCATGTGAGTCTGAGGCAGCGTGGTGGTGCTCTGCAAACTTGATTATACAGTATGTATAATGTCTATTGAAATAGGTTCCTTGTTAAATTTCCTTTTTGGTGGGCACACCGTAATGCGTAATTTGGTGAGTTTCTCACATTGCTGAGGAGAAGGCTGCTATGCCATGAGTTGTCCAGGAACCCGCATGTTGTATGGGCTAAATCTGTTTATGGGTTGGTAGCAAACGTTGGTTTGACAGTTTTCTGGGAGAAGTTGGCAAATGCTGAAGAGAGCTGGTCTTTGTTGTCCTGTAAACTTGATTTAATGCTGATTTTGGGGGGTTCTGTTCTGTATGCAGATTCAGGGCAATATCACACCTCACGCCATTGTCATCTTGCCCAAAACGGATGGAATGGAGATGCTTGTGTGCTATGAGGACGAAGGAGTGTACGTTAATACCTATGGACGCATAACGAAAGACGTGGTACTCCAGTGGGGAGAAATGCCCACTTCAGTGGGTATGTCAGTTCTTCCTCTTCTCCTTAGCTGTCAATAAATTCAGTGTGAAGTGAGAATCCTAAGCTGCAGTTGGCTATTTTTCTAGATAATGTAGTCCTCTGCGTTTCCTGTGATGAAACCATCTGTGGCTTGAGCCTCCAGCCTTAGGACATAATCTTTTAGACATGGTAACTTCCTGCCAGGTGTGCCACATGGTAAAAGCTGCCTTGGCCCAAATGTTTTCAGTAAGAACGGGTTGCCATTTATTTGTTTTATTTCAGCCTACATCCACTCCAATCAAATAATGGGCTGGGGCGAGAAAGCGATTGAGATACGATCGGTGGAGACTGGGCATTTGGACGGAGTATTCATGCACAAGCGTGCTCAGCGGTTAAAATTTCTATGTGAAAGAAACGATAAGGTAGGTCTGCTCTCAGAGCTGCACAGAGAATGATCTGGAAACAACTGATGGGAGAGCATTTGATGCCCCTTGTAAAAGCAATGTGGTCAAGCCATTAATAATGTTTTTAACACCTACTCTGAGACAAAAAAAAACAAGATAAGATATGACATAACAAATAAGCAAAATGTGTGAATGAATGAGGAAATGAAACACATCCCATTTACAAGTTCATATGATTTTACAGTATAATAGATGAGGATATTTCCTTCCCAAACAGGTATTTTTCGCCTCGGTGAGATCTGGAGGAAGTAGTCAAGTTTTTTTCATGACACTCAACAGAAATTCCATGATGAACTGGTAACAAAAGGGCCCTCGGGTGCTGACTTTGACACCAAGATTTTTTTAAGTTTGAAGAGCATTGGAACGTGTGGACTAACACTGTAGAGGCAGGTGAAGAAGATAATTGTGGAACACGTTGCTTCCTTCTGTGAACACACTCGCACTCACGCAGACACGCTCCAAGAATACGACACACCTTTCTTGTTGTGGTTTAGGAATGGAGGTTTACTCAAGGTCACAAGAATGCAACACTGTATTTGGGCAGAGATGGACAAATGCGCAAGAGGTTTAGCAGAATAAATCTCTTGGAAGTCTTCAGCTGAAACTGTGATAGAGCTGTGGGTCACAAAATTTCATTTTGTTTTTTAAACATTTTCCTTGTCCCTCTATTTGTACAAATGGGGACAGATCTAAGTGTCAAGCGGAGTCTCTGTTTTTAATTTTGTCTGCCTGCTAGCATCAAATATATAGTATGTTGTAAGGTTACCAATTAAAACTCGTGAGAGACAGCACAATAAATGTATCATTTTATCTTTGTGTTGGGAGGCTTTAACCATAGAGATGGTTAACTTTTGTAAAACCTTTTGCCTTTTCCAACATTTCTGTGTTAGTTTTGCAAACAGGTCGACAAATTTCCAACGAGAGAATGAATTAGATCCCCCCCCCCCGAACCCTTCCTTTTGGGAAATCTATTCTAAATGGCTAACCGACTAGCCTTAGATTATTATACAGTCAAGGTACAAGTATATTTTTCTTGTCAACCTGTCAATCTATACTTCAGTATGGATCTTCATATAATGGTGCTCATTGAGAGAAAAAGCAGTGCCATCCTTGGCAATCATTCCCAACTTTGGCCTTAGCATTTTCTTGCCTTTCTCTAAAGCTGTAATACGGAAAGTCTCACAATAAAATTGCAGGTTGAGAAACGAATTGAACTAGAGCAAGATTCTGAAGATTGACTGGAAAGTGTACCTAACTGCATCCAACTTGAATGCATTGAGCCTAGGTCCAACCTACTCTGTACAGTTGTACTTTGCTTTTCGGGGAAGGGGCGGGGATGATCCTTGTAGATACTGGTGTGTGTTTTTTCCCTTCATGAAAATCTCCAGGAGCCAACAGCATTTAATCCTTTGGAAGACGGAAGCCCCAATTGTTGATGGACATTCACCCACTTCCTTGTCTGATGGTGTCCTGTTTTCCGAATATGAAAAAACTTCATGAGATCTTCATCCCATGGTGCAAAGAATAGGAACATTGCAAAAGTGAGAGATAGCAGATTGGAAGGACAGTTTTGTTGGCCTAGAACCTGACACTTAGATTCATCTTTCTGCCCATCCCTCTTTGCTGCCCACCTATATAGTGAACACCAATATGTGTGCAGATGTATGTATTTAGTTTGGGTTAACCTGTGTCCTTATATGCTTTGTTTGAATTATTTCCAGTTTTAAGGAAGTTATGTGCAACATTTCTACTATCGCCAAGCATGGATTCCCCATCAGTCTATGGATGTAACATAATTGGATCTGTGTTGCTGTTTTTAACCTACCTCATTTTATTTTTGTTTCAATTAGCTTTTCCTCATTAGCTCCAGCAGACATCCAGGGAGTTTGACTGGCCAGCTTCAAAGTATTAAACAAGAACAGTGTCTTAAGTAATTAGCAGTGTTTGGCCAGTTCAGGCCGCTTTCAAAAGCAGAAAAGGACTCTCACGCTGCCTTCTTCCAGTTTTTCCTTCAGTGGTTCCACAGTTCCCGTTGTACAGGCCAATTGATACCGCCAATGGCCACAATATGCGTTGGCTGCCAGCAGATTTGTAATAGGGTTAGAATCATGCCAATGTACGGCTGGCATGAACTAGAGCCATGTTGCGGAAGCCGCCATAATTCGCCCAATCGCAGTGGCTCAGAAAGAGTCGCTATAACTGTGCCAATCCCAGGGGCTATGTGTACAGCCTCCACATGGAGACATGATCCCGGCTGGCTTGCCACAATCTTCCTTCTTTGTGTGTTCAACCTGAAGGGAGCCCACATTGGTCCCCTACCCCATGCCCTACCTCACTACTTAATGACTGGTGTATCAGGCTAAGTTTGCTTCTCCGTAGGAGTTGAGCCCAGTTGGAGTCTTGCTATGATGCAACTATCCAAGTCTGCCTGCTTGAACAGTGCACCCTTATCTTGCTTCTTACACCAATTTCCCTTTAAGATCTCCTTGTGTTTGGTGGCTCTCCCCAAAAAGAAATGGGGCAGGGAGAATCATTGGCATCCATCTTTGTAGAAAGATGTCGTTTTTTGTTTCAAGCCCAGGGGTGAGGCTGCTAAGCTGGTTCCAGCCACTTGCTCCCCACTACATTCACAAAAGGGGTAATAATTAAGAGTTGTCTCCAAAACTGTTCCTACACAGAGTAGACCCATTAAATTTAATAGACGTGGCTAACGTCTATTATTTCAGTGGGTCTGCTCCACGTAAAACCTAGTTCGATGCAACCAACTGGATTTTTATTTTTGCCTTTGGAATCTGCAGCCCTCTTACATTAACCTCTAAACAACAAATTACTGATTTACAGTCTAAGTAAATATTTCCATTAGCTAACTTAATAAGCCTAATCTATGCATAATGAAAATGAGTAACCTCAAACAATACACTTTGACCCCATTGTTTTTTCAAAGCCTTTCCTTCCAACACAGACAAGCGTTCATCCTGTGGTCTCGCTTGCTGCTCTTGCAACGCAAGTGGCCTATTTTCAGCACCTTCCCTCCTGATAAAGCTTTTACCAAATGAATTGATGGCTGAATATTAGTTGATTCTGTTCACAACACTGGGATTTATGCAGACCCCACCAGAAGGCTAGTGCAGAGAATTGCAACACTGGGCACATAATTGTTTATGTTGCCATCTTACTGACTCCTTTACATAGGTTAACAAGAACACAACCGGGTGACAGTTTAATTATTTGAGAGTTTAATTATTTGAGCTCTGAACTTTGACCAGTCTTTTTTCTCCAGTTCCTACTCCCAGCACATATGAAAGAAAATATTCTAGTTCTTTCCACATTTCTAGTATCCCAGTGAGTAATTCGTATTAATCCTTTGTATTCTGACAGGTCATGTACCATCTGCCCATCAATTCATAACAATTTTCTCTTACTGTCGTTGTCAATGAAAATCTATGTGTGTTTTTTGCCAATTAAATTTTTTATTGAATTTCACCATTTTGTTTAACAAACTGACATCAAACTTAGCATCAAATTTAATACACTTTTAAAAGTTGACTCCCCGCCCTTCTTCCATGGTGTTTTTATTCTCAACCTTTTATGCTGCATTATGCTTTTATCTATTCCACAAATCCTTCATTACAATTAGAATTATTTTTCTTCCGCAGCTCATATTTCAGTCCTGCCCGCGATTCCATTTAACGTGATATTTTCCAAATTGTCCAAATAAGGGTCTCATTCTTCCATGTGAAATTCATCATTTGATCTCTTCTCTTGCTCTCACCTTTGCCATTTCCACGTAGTCCATTGTTTTCCAGAGGTATTCCCAGACTTCCACTGGAATATTCTCACCAATGTTTTGTGCATCTTTTATCATATAATCCTTGATCATTTGGCTTGCCCTTTTCTGAACCCTGTTGGAGGTGCAGTATCTTTTTAGAGGCTAGGCATGCAGAACTGTACACAGCTGTGCTGACACAATCAATTTATTTCACAGCCTTATGATAGTGGCAGTTTAATTTTCAGTTCTTTTCCCCATTAGTGTGTGTGTGGAGTTAGGCTTCGTTTTGCCCCGATCTACATTTGGTGTGGGACACGGATGGCGCTGTGGGTTAAACCACAGAGTCTAGGGCTTGCCAATCAGAAGGTCGGCGGTTCGAATCCCCGTGATGGGGTGAGCTCCCGTTGCTCTGTCCCTGCTCCTGCCAACCTAGTAGTTTGAAAGCACGTCAAAGTGCAAGTAGATAAATAGGTACCACTCTGGCAGGAAGTTAAATGGCGTTTCCATGCACTGCTCTGGTTCGCCAGAAGCAGCTTAGTCATGCTGGCCACATGACCTGGAAGCTGTATGCCGGCTCCCTCGGCCAATAAAGCGAGATGAGCGCCGCAACCCCAGAGTCGTCCGCGACTGGACCTAATGGTCAGGGGTCCCTTTACCTTTACCTTTACATTTGGTGACACTGAATCATATTGTCCAGTTTACTGCCCATTCACTCACTTTGGAGTGCCTCACAATCCCTTGAAAAATCCACTCCTTATTTTCCCTGCAGTCATGAACGCACAGAAGGGGAGCAGCGCCATGTGTTGACTGTGCCCCTCTAGACCAAGGTCTGAAGGGGGAACCGCCTGCACTTGTGGCAGGAGTTGCATGAAGTAGACCAAGCTCCCTTTCAGACCTTTGCAAGATGGTTGGAGGTCAGAGGGCCATAGCTGGCCACTGAAATGGTGGGAACGTGCATTGTCAGGGGCCTCCTGATCTCCCTCCACACGTCAGTGCTCTACACAGAGTTCTAGATACGTTTTAGCACAAGAACCTCAGAATTGACAAAAGTCAGGTGTGTCCATAAACTAGACACTTAAGCCTGCAAAGGTGGTGGTGGTGGGAACCCAAGAGACATTTGCCACTACAGCGTGATATAGTTCAAGATTTGTATGCCGCTTAGTCATCAAAACCTTTTAAGTGGTATACATGAAACAATATGAGATATGCATTTAAAATACCTATTAAATCGGATGCTAAAAGCAAGTTGTTCAAAATGTAAGCAAGCAAATAAATACATAAAAAAATAAAACAACATGTCAAAATCACATGTTTGGATAGGCTTGCCCTAACAAACATGTTTTTAGGGAGTGCCAGAAACAGGCACCTGCCTAATAACATCAGTGAACAGGAAATTCCATAGCATATCGGAAACATTAATCCCTTGTAAGTGCAAATCAAACATTATGTGACACATCAAAGTACCAGATGTGCAGATCAAAGCTGTCTAGTGGGCATATATGGGGTAAGGGGATCCTTCAAGTTTTGATTTGGTTTTTTTTTCTGGAGGCAATTCTATACCTTAGTTAAACTGATAGAACAGAGTTTGGCAGTATGCCCTAGCTTTTATGCACATTTCAAACCAAGAGTTACTAGTGAAGTATCAGAAGCCTCTCACATCTTACTAGTCCAGAACAATGCATCATCTATCTTGGTAACAACAATAACAACAACAACAACATGGCAGTTACTGGTCAAAATGAGATGCTTTCAGAGAAAGTGCTCTGAGTGATCTGTCCTTTTCTTGTTCATGATCAACTTAACTTATTTTAATTATTAGTGCATAAATTTCTGTAGCACCAAAGGGAAAGAAATCTTTTCAAAGCTGTGCACATAAAATCGAATGTTAAAAACAAAAAAAGGCAAAGATCAGAAGAACATAAAATTTGGGTCACGTGTCCGGGTAAGCTTGTGTAAAAAATTATAATAATAAGCTGGCATCTAAAGCTGAACACGGGATTGCTGTCTAATACACAAATGCAGTGCAGTCCACCAGTGGGTTTTTCCTAGAAAAATAGGTGCCAGGACTGACCAGGAAGTTGTTAACAGTAAGTGTCACACTTTTTTACAACAAAAAACAATGGAAAAAAGCACTGCATTCCACAATATAGGCCTTACTGCTCCTTGTGGCTGCCACAGCGGACAGTTAGCAAGGCTTCTCCAGCAGATTTCAAAGAATGGTCTGGGGTGTATGGAGAAAGGCAATCTTCGAGGTAGGCTATTCCCAAATTCTTTAGGGCTTTATCTGCAAAAAGCAACACCTTAGGTTTGGCCTGGTAGCATATTGACTTACAGCAGTCCAAGGTTCCTTGACATTTTGAGACTTGAGGATATCTTTTTTTCTGAGCACCAAGAGCCATGGATAGATCGCTCCTATGGGAATGTCTTAAGGCTTGAAACCCTTCTTTTTCTCCCCCAAAACACCATTGGCCTTTCACAACTTGCCATGCAAAATAAGGTCCAACCAATGAAGCTACAACGCCTGGGCAAAAACTCTTTGACTTGGGTCAGTTTTAAACTACTGCCTCTTTAGCTGGCTTCTTCTGTTCCCTATATGCTCCTTGTGTTTCTTCCTACTGCTGTAATGAGAGGACCACATGGGGGGGAACCCACATCTATTCAGTACATCAAATTGAGCAATAACATTTCCAACTCAGTCAAGCCACTACTTGTAACTGCTGGGGACTGGTAGGATGAGTAAGAACAAGCTTCATGGCTAATGGCAGCTGCCACCAGCTCTTTTATGTCTTTGCTGTGGTTACCTTTTAAACCGGAAGCTTCTTATTAAATTATGTTGAAAACTTGAATCGCCTGCCTGTTATATATTTCTTTCTTTCCTTAATTGGTGAGTTTCAAATACACCATTTTAAATAACTTTTGATGGGAACCTTTAGGTTGTTCGCAACCATCTGTTTTTATACAATTTGTAGAATTTCTCTGAGGAGAACAGAAGCTTAAATGTTCTTTTTCTGTGTTCCGCTTGCAAAAGTCGTAACTTTGTGATACAGAGAGCAGGGATGGGGAGAAACTCGATTCCGTTCCCACGTAAAAGCCAAACCTCTCTAATTCTGTCTTCCGGAAACAACACGCACAACTAAAAGCAGTTGTTCTTCAAAATTCACTCTTTAAATTTTTTCAATGCAATTCTCCAATCAAGCAATGTACAGTGGTACCCCTGGTTACAAACTTAATTCGTTCCAGAGGTCCGTTCTTAATCTGAAACCGTTCTTAACCTGAGGTACCACTTTAGTTAATGGGGCCTCCCACTGCCACCACATGATTTCTGTTCTCATCCTGAGGTAAAGTTCTTAACCCGAGATAATACTTCCGGGTTAGCGGAGTCTGTAACCTGAAGTGTTTGTAACCCGAGGTACCACTGTATACAAAAATGTATAGGTTAGTGAAAATAGCATACAAAATGCATTGAATTGGCAAAAAATGTGTTTGGCATATGAAAGAAGTGTATTAGGAGATAATTTGCACTCATATTCTGACAAATTTTCATGGGGACGTTTTTTGGGGTGGGGGAATCCACAGTGATGTGGAAATCTGGAGAACTGAACATAAGATTGGAAAAATGAGAAACCTGTGGCTCATCCACTTTCTCTCATCCTGCTGCTTCCCCCCAGGAAAACTGCTCTTTAGCACTCAGTTGGAGCAAACAGCAATTTGGGTTTTCTCTGGATTTACATTTGCTCCGATTCATCCCTAAAGAGTGGGTTTTCCCTGGGAAAGAAGCGGAGCAAGGGGGAATCCCCTCAGACCCATGCCTAGAAAGAAGCACAAGGCAAGCAGGAAACCATGGACTCATGCTTTCTAGGCATAAGACCAGTGGAAGAGTAGACGAGCCCCGAGAGAAACCATCACTAATGGAGACGCAGACTTGCCCATTACATGAGTCACTTGTATCATCTCACAGGCTAAATTGAGAGAATGGGCAGTCAGGGTTAACATCCTCTCTCATTCCTTGACATGACAAAGTAGGCTAGAACTGCCTGTTAGGAGCTCCTCAGTAGAACTGTACCATCTTCCCTTCTATCTCTTCGCCATGCAGGGGAACCTGTGTCTCTCCAGTTGCTGTTGCACTACAACGCTCCTCAGTCTCAAAATGGGCATGGATGACAGGAGTTGTAGTCCAGCAACACAAGCTCCTCATCCCTGTTGTAACAGTACGGGGGGGGAGGGGACAGGTGCCAACAGGCTCTTCAAGCAACTCTCTGTCTCCAACATTCCCGCTGGTGAGCCCTCTATGAAGTCTGGGCAATCGTGATGGGGACTGCTATACACAGGTAGGAACTTCCACATGGCCATACGCAGTGAGCACATGGGGTTGGGTTGGAGTTTCTCTTTCCCCACAATCCAATAATGTGGAGCAGGAGTGGGGGCTATTGCAGCACCCATCATACCATAGGTAATGTAGTTTGGGGCGTTGACAGTCGTTTTACCAAGCAGAGCATGTGGCTCAAAGGCAGCGGCAACTGGGGATCGACTCGCCATGCAAGTTACATAGACAGATGCATTATACAAAGTCGGACCATTGGTCCATTTAGCAGCAGCGCTCCAAGATTTCAGACCGGCCTCTCCCAACCTTACCTGAAGATGCCAGGGATTGAAGCTGGAACCTTCTGCGTGCAAAGGAGCTGCTGGCCCACAAAACTATCGCCCTTTTCCAGTTGAAACAACAGGAATTGCATTGTTGCTTTCAGCACCGCCGCTGCTGCACAGGAACATCAACTCTCAGCAGCTAAGGGAAAGGCCAAAATGCCTTTCCCAAGGATCAGCCATTGCTGCTGGTGCTGTCGGCGGGGGAGGGGCAACCACTGCCATTTAAGGAAGGGCAGAGACCAGCTTTCCATTGCCCCTGCCTTAAGGAACGTTTAATTTACACCATGCTTTATGATTCCGGCAAGATCCACAAAAGTAGCTGACAGGACAAGATTTTACAGAGATACACCCACGTGCACCCATACGCATGGTTTGCTTTTCCTTTAGGTTATCATGAGTTATGATAACGTCCTTATTCCCATTACGGTTTTAGGAATGACAAGATGATCTGCAATTATGTGAATAACGGAACTGCGGCTATATGGTAAACCGGAGGGAGTACGACAAAAATAGGAAGCACGCAATGTCTGCACAACTCGGACGGTAATCTCATTGCCCCCAAGTCATCTCTTGTCTTATCTAACATAAGGGGAGGCTGAGGGGCTGAGGAGCTTAGGTGGCTGTTTAGATGCTTTCCATTAAAGGGTTTTCAAGCTGTGTTTCTGAGCATCCTGACTTGCTTAGAAGCTGATCAGGGGCTTATCAGTGAGAGCACAGACGAGCTTTCCTGAGAAACTATCCAGCGCTAACCACCGAAATATTATGGTGGATGTAATTCAAAATAAAAGCAATAGTAATCCACAGGCGTTAGCCTGTGGTTTGTACATTGTGGGGGAGAACTTTGTTGGCGCAGATACAGTTCGCAAGCTTTAACCCTGGGCTAGGCAAGTGAATTTGATCCATCATAAACTATGCAGGACTAACAGGTTCCCGTCTGTTCATTGGAGCAAGCTGTAAAAAGGTAAAGGGACCCCTGACCATTAGGTCCAATCGTGACCGACTCTGGGGTTACGGTGCTCATCTCACTTCATTGACCTCCCTGCCAATTTAGATACAGTGACTGAACTGGAGGCCCCTCGACTGACTTCAGGTCCAGTGTTGGACCATTTCGATCGAATACTCCCTGCTGATGTGGATAGATTCCTCCGAGTTGGTAAGCCCACCACCTGCCTCCTTGATCCATGCCTGTCTTGGCTGATTAGGGAGTGTCCAGATGTTGCGCGGACCCCCCTGGTTGAAATTATCAATTTGTCTCTTGACACGGGGACATTTCCAGGGGAACTGAAGGAAGCAGTGGTATGTCCACTCTTAAAGAAAACTTCATTAGATCCCTTAGACTATCCAATTACCGCCCAGTTTCAAATCTTCCATATCTGGGTAAGGTAATTGAGAGAGCGGTTGCTGAACAGCTTGGTAGGTTTCTGGAGGAAACATCGGCTTTAGATCCATTTCAGTCCGGTTTCCATCCTGGTTTTGGGATCGAGACGGCTCTGGTTGCCCTAACAGACGATCTCCGTAGACAGTTGGATCAAGGCGGGTCAGGACTGGTGATCCTTTTAGATTTGTCAGCAGCCTTTGACATGGTCGATCATGATCTTCTGGACCACCGCCTCGCAGACGGGATACAGGGCATAGCCCATAACTGGCTGTGCTCTTTTATCTCTGGTCGGGGACAGAGGGTGGCACTAGGGAGGGAAATGTTGTTGCGCCACACCTTGGTGTGTGGAGTGCCGCAGGGCGCAATCCTCTCCCCAATGCTTTTTAACATCTTTATGCGCCCCCTTGCCCAGATTATCCGGAGCTTTAGGCTGGGTTGTCACTAATATGCTGATGACACTCAGCTCTATCTGCTGATGGATGGCCACACTGACTCGGCCTCGAACACACTGACCAGATGCTTGGAAGCTGTGGCTGGATGGTTTCGTGGGAGCCGATTGAAACTAAATCCTTCGAAGACAGAGGTCCTATGGCTGGGTCGGGATGGCATGGGGATGAGGGACCAACTCCCTTCTCTTGCGGGGGCCCAATTAGTGCCATTGCCTTCCGTTAAGAGTTTGGGTGTAATCCTTGACGCCTCCCTTTCCATGGAGGCGCAAGTTACAGCAACAGCCAAGGCGACATTTTTCCACCTTCGCCGCATCAAGCAGTTGGTCCCTTACCTTTCCCGCCCCGACCTGACCACAGTGATCCATGCGACGGTCATCTCCAGGCTTGACTACTGTAATTCGTTCTACACGGGGCTGCCCTTGAAGCTGTCCCAGAAACTCCAGTGGGTGCAGAATGCTGCAATGAGGGTCCTCACGGGGTCTCTACCATGGGAGCATATTCACCCAGTGCTTTTTAAGCTGCACTGGCTCCCGGTGGAGTACAGGGTCAGATTTAAGGTGCTGCTTTTGACCTTTAAAGCCCTTCACGGCCTAGGACCCTCGTACCTACGGGACCGCCTCTCCCGGTATGCCCCACGGAGAGCCCAAGGTCCATAAATAGCAACACCCTAGTGGTCCTGGGCCCTAAGGAAGTTAGATTGGCTTCAACCAGAGCCAGGGCCTTTTCAACTCTGGCTCCGGGCTGGTGGAACGCTCTGCCTAATGAGACCAGGGCCCTGCAGAATCTGTTTTCTTTCCGCAGAGCCTGTAAGACAGAGTTGTTCCGCCTGGCCTTTGGTTTGGAGCCAATTTGATTCCCTCCCTCTCTTTCTTTTTTCTTTTCCTTCTCCTCCTGCGATGAGGCTACATTTTAATATTTTAATGTTTCAATATTTTAATGTTGTATTTTTAATTTTGTTTTTAAGTTGTAATCATTTAACTTGTTTTTATTATTGCTTGTAAGCCGCTCTGAGCCCGGCCTTGGCTGGGGAGGGCGGGGTATAAATAAAAATTATTTTTATTATTATTGGCTGAGGGAGCCGGCATACAGCCAGTCATGTGGCCAGCATGACTAAGCCGCTTCTGGCGAACCAGAGCAGCGCACGGAAACGCCATTTACCTTCCCGCTGGAGCGGTACCTATTTATCTACTTGCACTTTGACGTGCTTTCGAACCGCTAGGTTGGCAGGAGCTGGGACAGAGCAATGGGAGCTCATCCCGTCGCGGGGATTCGAACCGCCGACCTTCTGATTGGCAAGTCCTAGGCTCTGGTTTAACCCACTGAACCACCCGTGTCCCTTGGAGCAAACTGTAGGCCCCTTCAAATGCCACACGGGCAGAAGCTGCACTGTGGTTACTTCTCATGCCACCATCACTCCCAGGAAGGCATGGGAAGAAGACGCAACAATGGAAGGCCTCCGAAATCCAATAGGAGAGAGACACTACTGCACACGGATGTCATGGAAAGCAGGGCCCCTCTCCTAGTGACATACCCAAAATACAAACCCTGGGCGGGGAATGGGGGGGGGACTTGGTTTCTCTTACAGTTGTGGAACATATTCCGGTGGAAGAAGGCAATGCTATTTTCTCTTCTGCAGCATGAAGCAACACCTGATAGCAGCAGTTTTCTTCACAGCAAGTGGGGACATGCTCTAAAAATACCACGCTTCGCACAGTTAATTTAGGTTTCCCGGTTGCAAAGCAGAGCGCTAGATGCAATTAACGTCTTTAGTAGTGGGAAGGGGCTCTTTATCTTTCTTTCCCCCTTTTCGCTTTGTTAAATGGTGCTATATTTGGGGAATTTGTTTCGCCTCTCCCCTCTTCTAGCATCTGAAATGTAAAAAAAAACAATTGGTAGTATCAGATTCGAAGATATTTAGCTTCTGAAGCCAGTGGTGTAAGCGGTTAAGGTCAGGCTAGGATGGGGAAGGACTGGATTCAACACACACACACACACCCGTCATGTACCCCACTTGTGACCCGCTTGTGGAACTTAGAAGCATGCAGGAGATGTTAACAGAGAAATCTGAGGGCTCCCTTGGACAAAAAAACAAGGACACCAGCCAGGAATACCAGAGCAAAACAGCTTGGTCTTTATTGAAGACTGTCGCGACAGGACTCCCACCTGCCACAAGGTGGAACAAGATGGAAGCCCCGAACAAAAGAGAACCCAAACTTTTATTAGCTGCTAATCCCCATGTTACACCCCCCCCAAACTACATCACTTATACATCACAGTTACATCATGAAAGGGGAGGTCTGGTGGCAGTAATCTGAGCATCCTGGACCCTGCCCCATGGTTCTCCTTGCCCTCCACCAAACGCCCATCAAGTGTAACAAAAAAGATATTTACATTTCCCTGTTTCCCAGCCAAGTTAATCACACCCTTTTGTCTTCATCTGGGTTTGTTATTTCTGGAATGGCTACGTGTCTGGCACTCAGGTATCAGGATGCCAGGGATTATCACTCAGGCAGAGGAGCTGCTGAGTAGCTGAGCTCACATGTCTATATGAATTTCTGAAGTTTTCCAGTGAGCCGGTACCTAGATACATTTATCAGTGAATTCTTACATTTGGTATCGTGCAGCAAAGGCCCTCTGAATAGATGGGAAGAAACTGTGATGAAGTGTTTTGTGGGGACAAGTCACAAGTCACAAAAGTGATTGTGCTGGTTTTGGTAGTGGGCTGCACGTGCATGATATCTGCTGGAGGGGCAACCCCCCCCCCCAGCCTATACCTAAATTCCTGCAACAGAGGTAAAATATGCTGCCATCAGTAGTACCCTTTGTCTTGGTTATTGCTGTAGCCTCTCACAGGGTCCGAGCCAGCTCCTCCCATGCTTACTAGGCCCGCTGCCACTTTCTTCCTGGAAAACCCACTCTCTAGCACCAAATCAGAACAAGCACAATCAATCCAAGGAAAAACCAGCTGACTCCAATTCGGTGCCAAAGATCAGGTTTCACCTGGAGAGAGTGGCAAGCAAGCGGAAAAGTGGGTGAGCGCTCAATCACCACAACACAATAACCCCTCAGCTTACAGCTAGGGGGAGATAGCTGCAAAATAGGGCAGGGCATTTCTGCCGTCATAGGATATTTTGCATTTGGCCACTTCTTATATAGGCTGCCATAGGCCTGACTCCCTCTGTTCGGTCCTGGGTCTGAGCTCCTTCTTTGGAGTGGGAGCTGAGAACTCTTTTGCAGAAGAAAACAATTTCCAAGAAGGACTTTTCTTATTTGAGACTGCGTTCCAAAAAGGCTCCCTGGCCCAATATTGTAAATAAGTGCAGCAAAACTGTCCAAAAAAAAGGCCCGGTGTCTGATCTGCACACCCCAGTGAAGAAATATTTTGACTGACTGGTGTTTTCCTGCTCTTAGGAGCAAATGGGAAGCAGCCTAACACCACCATTGCTCCATAAGAAGGTGATGATCAAAAGAACTCAAAAACACGGTGGGAAATAATTAATTACACTGGTCCTGAAATATCCCAGCCTTGTAAATGGACTGAGAATGTTTACTGCAAATGACAAAAGCTTCAGTCCGAAGAATCAATAAAAAGAAAAGGGGGTAGGGAGTTTGGATTTACTCCGTAAGGCCCTTTTATCAGTTGACCTGAACCCGTGTTCTGATAATAACAATGGGCAACCTATACTACAAAGGGACAGAATATTTGCTTTTATGGGGAATCAGCCCCTGATTCTCCTAGGGTTCCATTTAAGCCTTACGGTACAGTCTGTTTGCTATTTCCGTAAGTATAGTAGAGTCAGAGGTCACTGACCGTTATATATTTTTCCTCTTAGAGTTTTTCATGGAGTTTACTGCCCCTTGCTGCCACCCCCCACCCCAGTACAGGAAACTCTCCATTTGCACACATTCGGCATGTGTGCAACCACTAACACGTGCGCAGTTTTCGGCACCAGAAGGGGTCGGGGCCCAGAACGCAGCGGGCTGATACACATCTAGCTCATGCGCATGATGCCTCGGAACGCAAGCTGCCTGTATAACAAAATGCAAGCATATTTCAGGGTGGGACAAAGTGGTACAACTTGAATGATACTGCAAAGACCGCATCTGGCTACCCATGTGGAGCCTTTGCAACCCATCCCTCTCCACACTCCATGTGGGGTTTAAGATGGCCTGTCAAAATGTGGCTTAAATGTACATGAAACGCTACCTGCCTTGGCCAAAATTGTATGGTCGATTCACAGACAATTATCTAAGAGTGGATCACTGGGTGCAAGGTGGGTGGGCATGGCTGAATCAGCCTCATGGGCCAAATGGGGAGGCCTGCCAGACCTAATTTGGCCTGGGGGTTCCCTGCTGCTGCTCTGGATGAATCCTATCTCAAGAGGAGTGCATGCATACCAATCCCTCCCTGCTGAAATAAGAGCATGACGATGACAGCTGACAATATGGCCTGTCCTAAACACGCTGAGGGAAACCCCACGAATGAAGGCAGCTGAATGCACATGACTATTGATTCATGCCATTTTCGCAACACCGATGGAGCCACACGAAAGCCATCGCTGAGTCACAAGGGGGACATTCGCTGAAAATCTTCCCAACAACATCTTGCACAAGGCAGATAATATTTCAAAGTCCTTATCTGGGGACGTGCCCTGGGATGCTGTTGTGCAGCTTAAAAGGGACCCAAAGTCCAAAAATCTTCCAGCAAATTAATCTTCTGGCAGCCAAGCCATAATTCCTCAAGGGAAATGGCGGGTAGTGGAGGAGAGGGGAGAGAAAGTCAATAGGCAGGTACGTGAAGGATAGGAGAGAACCATCTGACAGAGATCTTTTGCAAGAGAGGAAGAAAAGTACAGCACTACATTGAACAGCCGGCACTCAGCATTGTCTGATTCCAGGGTGGCCCATCCCTTTGGCACAGTGGGGATTAGCAATGCAAGCTGAATAATGAACAGGGACTTGGGAGAATAGTTAAGGATATTTGTTTGGCTAATTGCAGTTTGAAAACTCTGCCCCCAACATCTCCTGGAAAGGACACCGTGGAGAGTGTTTCTTGGAAAGGACATTGAACAGCTGCTGTGGGCAGGAAACCCTTGTGAGACCATCTCTGGTGCCATTATAAAGGTAAAGGGACCACTGACCGTTAGGTCCGGTCGTGGCCGACTCTGGGGTTGCGGCGCTCATCTTGCTTTATTGGCCGAGGGAGCCAGCGTACAACTTCCGGGTCATGTGGCCAGCATGACTAAGGCGCTTCTGGCGAACCAGAGCAATGCACGGAAACACCATTTACCTTCCCGCCGGAGTGGTACCTATTTATCTACTTGCATTTGATGTGCTTTCGAACTGCTAGGTTGGCAGGAGCAGGGACCAAGCAACGGCAGCTCACCCCATTGCGGGGATTCAAACAGCCAACCTTCTGATCGGCAAGCCCTAGGCTCTGTGGTTTAACCCACAGCGCCACCCGCGTCACAATATAAGTGATTATAAGCCAATATAAGTGATGCCTTTTAATCAATACATTTATTTTGAGTAGATGCAGCTGTAGCTTTCTGCGGGTAGCCAAGACAGCACTAAGCAAGCATCACTTCAGTGCCAGGATCATTGCCTTTCCTCCCCCTCCTCCCAGTGCGCTCCCCATGTCCTCCTCCCATCTGCTCTGGAGGCTTTGTGAACCCTCTTATTTAGGGGGTGCATCCCCCCATTCCTATTCAAGAGCCTCTGGCAGAAGTGCTTTGTATCATCTCCTGCTTGGCCCTTCCAAACTGATGGGGAAATGTGGAGGGCAGAACATAAGCTTGAAGCAAATGAGTAACTAAGAGAAACCAAAATGATGCATTTGTCATTCTTGCCTATGAGCAATGGTGGAAAGAGATGGGTATGTTTAGCCCAGAGCAGAGAAGGGAGACAGGATAGCAGCCATTAAATAACTGGAGGGCTGCCATCCCAAAAATGCAGCAGATATGGTCTCTCATGCTCCAGAGGGCAGGAGAACCAGTGGCTGGGAACTGCACAGATTCAGATTTTGGGTAGCAATTAGAAGAGATCGGCTTGCAGTATCACCAGCCAATGAGTATACCACTTACGTGTCAAGATTGCTTCTAAGAACTATAAAACCAAACCATTATTAAAATGCACAGTAATATTAAAACATATCTAATTGAAATATGCAATTAAAACAGTGGAAACAAAGTTAAAACATTAAAACCAGAATTCAGTTCAGGGGAATGCTTGCCTAAGCAGGAGCCGACAGAATGCCAATACTGATGGCATCTCTTGTGTTTCTGAAGGATGACCTAAGCAACAACAGCACTGGTGTCACCAGTGATAAAGCTCAACTCTGCATTACCACAGTAAGTAATCATCAGGCCACAAGGAAACTAACCAGGTTCCATTAGCTGATCGTAGTGCCCTTATTGGGCAATGAAGAGAAAGATGGTAACCTTGTCCAGAGTTATTTAGGGCTTTGCCGGCTCCCTCGGCCAATAAAGCGAGATGAGCGCCGCAACCCCAAAGTCACGACTGGACCTAATGGTCAGGGGTCCCTTTAGCTTTACCTATGGAAGTAGCAGAACATTAAAACCGGGTTCAGTAGCTGATAAGCAGCCAGTGCAGGTACCTCAGCACTGCCATGATCTGAGCCCCATCAGGAGCACCACTCACTCCCTGAGCCATGGCATTAAGCCAAAGAATCGGAGATGTTCAACAATGGCACTGACTGCCTCAGGAATGTGATAGTTCCATCCTGCCTTATGGATCCTGAATAGGAAACTGGAGGACATGGCCATGAAATTCCCATCATGGTGTACTTTGGGCTTTTAAATTTCAGCAGCACTCTGTGCAACACCAAAATTCTGGGCAGGGGATTCTTGCCTTCCATTCTACATTATCATTGCAGTGCTCCTTGAGGTACTCTCTCAGCTCAGCACCCTGAGCAGACAAACCTGTCACCCTCTCCTAAATCCACTTCTGATTCCCATTCAACTCTGATTATGTGGCGTTTTAGTGTGTACATTGACATTCATCTACACTCCAGAGTCCGGATCCAGCCACCTTCCCAGTCAGAGTTTTAACATCTAGAGGCATGCATGTGAAGCCTGAAGAACTGTAGTGTCTCTATCCGTGCATGTACACTAATACTTTTTTCAAAAAAAAAAATGCACCTTCAAGAACCCTACCTCCAAAAAATAAGGCACTCTTCCTGCAGTCAGTTCCTAGGAAACATAGACTGTTCCAGGTAAGCAATGATGGCAGGAGGAGTTTGTGTAAAGTGCAATTTCAAGGGAAGATGGCTGCGCTAAAAACTCGATAGTCAAAAGAAGCCTCTAACATTGCCGCTTCCTGAGCTTTGTGCCCAGTGCATGTCTCAGTTAAAAAATACTGCTCCTGCCTGGCCATGCAGATCCAGCCGAGTTTATTGCTTGTAGTTTCCCGACTGTAGCAAGAATTAATAATCAGCAGATGAGAGAGCTCATTTAAGGCGATCAAATTCCAATCGCAAGTACAGATTGAATCACAAGCTTTCCTGCCAAGTTAATATTTGTGCTAATAATGAAGTCCACCTCAAGGCCATCAAAGCTATTAATTTGATTTTGTGCTGTAAACTTTGGCTGTGCAGTCCACATCCAGTAGCGGCTGGGTGCAATCTCAGTTTTCCTCTGCAGCATCTAATACAGTAATAAACTAATATTATTAACTAGTTAAATACCTGTCAGTACATGTTACAGGCAACATGTGGTCTCTTCTTGCAGAAGTGAACGGCTTCAACTAATTTCTGAAAAGGGAAGTAAAGAAGCTGGAATGGAGAACCACCATCAAAACATGGACCTTCTCCCTCAACTCAGCAGGGGAGCACATAACAGGCATGCGAAATCTCCCAGGTTCAGTTCAGTTCCTGGCATTTCCAGGCCAAACTATGAAAGACCCCCGGTGATGAAAAGCTGGGTGTTGTTTAGGTTTTACAGACTCCAAGCAAATGTCCATCTTCCCAACAGCTGGACAAGGGCATCTCTGCTGAATAATGAAATGCCCAAGTCTGTAAGCGATGGTTGGGTTTCTATATTGAGTTAAAGCCTGCAATGTGTGATGAATATTTCCCGATGGAAGAAGCCTGAATTCTATCACTACTCTGTAGGCAAGTCTTTGTAGATGAATGATTAATCAAAGCTGCAAACAGTCACCCCATTATACCTTCTGCTATCGGGTTAATGTGGAGCAAACTCCAACAATGGTTCACTCTAATCAAATGGTGGTTGTCAGATGAGGCTCAAAGATACGCATTTGAGAATGTACAGAATGTGAATGTGACTTTACACTGAATGTCAATACCACAAAGACCTGGCATGTGCCCAACCAATACTAAAACTAGTCAACTGGAGACAAGAAGCAATCTGCAGAACGTTGGCCACATCTCTTTAGGAGTAAAGTGATTTAGACCACATGCTGAATGAGTTGCGATCGCAGCTTCTTTCAAGGATCATCTTGAGGAGGAGCAGCTCAGCTGGCTGAGTCGGAATGCCTATCTTCTTACATACCATGTGATCCAGGGGAGCACTGTTTTGGACTCCCAA
Organism: Podarcis bocagei; assembly: GCF_964188305.1. Taxonomy (NCBI): domain Eukaryota; kingdom Metazoa; phylum Chordata; class Lepidosauria; order Squamata; family Lacertidae; genus Podarcis; species Podarcis bocagei. The sequence goes on from NC_138128.1 coordinate 16,424,893, forward strand.
GTCCCATGCTGGATGGGGTTGATGGGAGTCATAGTTCAAAACACTGGGAAGGCACCAGGTTGGGCCTCCTGTCATTTGTCGTTCAAAATTAAATCTATGATGTTATAGCTTCAAGTTGGGTCAAGTAGATGTCAGCTTCAAGTTGGGTCCCCACCAAAGATCTCCTGCCCACAGACATGCATGGCAGTAGACACTCCTAACTCCACAATGTGGGGCAAGGATGCCTTAAGGACTGCTGGATCCATTATATCCCAGTCCAATCACTGAGATTATCTGGAAGAGTGCTGCAAGTTGTCCCCCATTTTACAGAGGCCCAACTGACCTCAACCAGAAGCTGGGAATTTGGTGTCACTGATCCTATGTATGCTCTGGAACACTCTTGCAGTAGAGGTTCAACAGACATCCTCACTATTCACTTTCGGGGCTCTCTTGGATAGTTTGGCCCTTGCAGAAGAATTTATAATATACTGGTGTATAAATAGATATATAATAATAATAATAATATTTTTCTTGGACCTTAGGAAAGGTGCTCTACCACTCGGGTGCTGTTTGTGTGCTTCCTATGGGCATCTGGTTGCCGCATGAGAACAGGATGTTGGGCTAGATCTAACAGCCTCTTCTTATATGTTCTTGTGGGTAAAATAACAAAAACAGCATCTATTGTTGCACAAGCCTCTGATGCATGCTGTGTTTGACTTGTTTACGTTCATGGGTACCTTATTTTATTTATGATATCCCAAAAAATATCCAGTTTGGCCCTGAGGCTGCTGTTTTAAGTAAACTTACTTGGGAGTAAGTGCCACTGAACTTGGTAGGACATGGTTCTGGGGGCACCTCCAGACATTCCTCTTCTCGATTATTTGTGCCCATCATGGTGGTTCTTATACACGATTCCACTTTCAATACAATTTGTGCCTGCAGAAGTTTCAGGGTGGACATATTGTTTTGTTTCCAGTCCATGCATTTTACTGCTTGAAATCCTGTAACTCTTGTATCACAAATGTTCCGGTTTATTTTATTTTATTGGTCTGGCTTTTGTTGCAAGAGTGCCCCTCCAGGCAGCATTAATGCAATAGCATGGGGGGGGGGATCAGAGAACAATGGGTGAAGTGGAACAACGTGTGGACAGCTCAGTATAAATCCGCCACTAATGCGCTATTATGGCACTGGTGACGGGTTGCAGAATATACAGCCAAAAAAATCCCAGTGTCGAGAGTCCTTGAGAGAGCCCTCCCAGGATTATCCTGCATGCTTTGCACTGGAACATCCTAATCCCTTTGACAAAAACTCCTTTGCACCAGGAAAATCAGTTGGCATAACTGGAGGAGTGAATTTTTCTCTGCAGGTTAAAGTTTTACTTGCAACCAGAGCAAAGATTAGTCTTTAGCCAAGCACATTCTTTGCCATGTGGAAAGTGCCTGACAGGCAGCATTGCTTGGACAGCGTGGATGTCCCATTCAAAAAAAAGAGAAATGTTTATTGTATGGGCATCCATCCTGTATCTTCTCCATCATCTTTGACTCATGTGAGACTTCCTCGAAGGACAGAGCCAACACAGATTCAATATCCCATTAAGAAAGGTGGTTGGAAGATGGAGCGTTCTCTGAAGCTTGCCGTGTTTCATCATGATGACCAGTCACTGAGACAAAAAGTGGAAAATTCTTGATCCTGCTGGTGGAGACCAATGAAACTGCTGCCAGCCAGACCAGACCAGATCAGTGCTAATGACCTAGAAGAGCCAAGTCACGCTCATTGCCTGTAACTAATTGTGTACTGCAAAGATTAATCGTGTCCCCAGACAAGAAAACAAGAGTGGATGAGCTGATAGGAAAACAGTGCCTTCCTGTGATTCCTCTAAAAAGAAGATGCACTGGGAAAGCACTAAGAAGAATTCTGAATGCTGTTCACAGTGATACAGTTATATAGATTTAATATGTATTAATACGGCCACTGCAGTTAGACATCGTAGTTCTAGGCATCTCGAATACATTTGTATAATAGGATAACTGTTTCTGCAAGCCACATGTGGTCCTCTACTAACTTTTACTCAGAGAAGACCCACTGGAATTAATGAAAATGACTAAGGATGCAATCCTAAACTGAGATTCGGCAAGGTGAGTGGGGCTAGGATCCAACAGATCTATGGCTGAGCTGGAAGGCTCACAGTGCAACCAGGTTAAGGTAAAGGTAAAGGGACCCCATTAGGTCCAGTCATGACCAACACTGGGGTTGCGGCGCTCATCTCGCTTTATTAGCCGAGGGAGCCGGTGTACAGCTTCCGGGTCATGTGGCCGGCATGACTAAGCCACTTCTGGAGAATCAGAGCAGTGCCCGGAAACACCATTTACCTTCCCACCGGAGTGGTACCTATTTATCTACTTGCACTTTGACGTGCTTTCAAACTGCTAGGTTGGCAGGAGCAGGGACCGAGCAACAGGAGCTCACCCCGTCACGGGGATTCAAACCGCCAACCTTCTGATTGGCAAGTCCTAGGCTCTGTGGTTTAACCCACAACGCCACTCGCGTCCCCGCGCCACCCCCGTCATCACTGTAACTCCCCATCCTTGGCTTGGCTGAAGATACACCAGCATATTTCCTCCATCCCAGCCAGGATTGAGGTGACTGAGCCACGGAAAGCAGAACAACACGTTTGGCACCAGCTTGGCTGCAGGTGTCGCTGGAAGGAGGCATACAAGGCTCCATCCAACCATCTTAGGGACTCCACTCTGGATCTGTGTAAGTTTTACTCCTTAGCTTTTTCTTCTCCCGAAGATGCCCCACGTGGCAGCGGAGGTTTAGTGCCAGAGTTTTCCATCTCCTAGGTGGGCTTCCCAGGTGGACGAGCCCCATCTGCCCCTCACTTCTCTCTACAGCACATGCAGATATCGCCTTCTTGACCGTTGGACCTACTGTTGGTCTCATCCACTCAATCCACTGGATTCTTCACATGCAGGAGAAGTCCCTAACTCACCGAGGGTTCAGAACCAATGCCTACCCTCACCTGGTTTAGCATTTGTAGAATGCTCTTCCCAGCTCAGCTGGAGCTCAGACATAGCCAAGCCAAAGCTGGCTAATCCAAGCCCAGTTTGATTCATTCAGAGGAGATGCTCTGGGGTGGCAGCAGGGGAAGGACCACAGAAGGGGGACTCAGGTTGAATCCTAAGCCCGTTCAGTTCATTCGTGTGACCTGGAAACCTGGCACAAAGACCAAAGAACCCTGTTTTAAAGGCTTGTTTTCCCTCTGCCAGGCTTAGGCAGAGCAGATGGCAGTCACCCTACTGAGGAATGGGGTTTGGGTCTGGTGTAACGTTTATACATGTTAATTTACACCGCCTTGCTTTAGGCCTGCTTCTTGTGGAGTAGGATTGCTCCCAGACTTGGGAAGAGTGTTATCAAACAGAGATTATCTTCATTGGGTGGTGTTAACCATAAATATTTGATCTTCTATTAAATTTATTAGAGTGCACTATGGACTTAGCCAGAGACTGGACTTCGTAATAAATGGGTTTGGCTCATGGAGCAGGTACATTTTTTGTCACTGGTAGTGCAAGCCTCTGCATGTCTACTCAGATGTAAGCTCTGCTGAGTTCAGTGGGACCTACCCTCAGGTAAGATAGCAGCAGTTTTCCCAAGCCGAGGTTCGTAGCATTTCTAGCTAGCTCAGTTGGTTAGAGTGTGGTGCTGATAACGCCAAGTTTGCAGGTTCGATCCCCTTACAGGGGCTGGACTAGATGATCCTCAGGGTCCCTTCTAGCTCTACAAAACCATGATTCTATACAGGATGCATTTTGAGAGACATATTCTTAATTACCCTGGCCATAATACCTTACTAACTCTGCACTCCAGCAGTTTTTGGAATACAGAGTTATTAAAGTGCTATTTTGATTGGATCAATATCTCTTTGTGTAAGATTATACCCACTTTTTTGACTTGTTAGGCAAAATGCTGTGGTAGCCAGTTCTTAGCTACACATGCAGTTGTATTCCATTCAGTCTGGTTAGGAGTTCTGTATAAGCTGAATGCCTGCATACCGCAAAAGTCTGGCTGGATAACAAATTATCATTTTATTAATATAGAACCATCTTCCCTGGCATGTTCCCCTCCCTGCAGAACCTTTTCTGTTGTGGAGACCCCTGGTATGTTCCTGCCAGCTTATGTTGACTTGTCATTTAACCATAGGAGCCCACTCCTAGGGACCGAGGGATTTTCATTCCCCCCCCCATAAAATATTTGAAGGGGCCAGTTGATTGGCATTGCCATTCAAATGATGTGCATGACTGCATCATATGCGCGATTTTGTAGGTGGGGCTTACCTGCCCCACCCCATATTTTATTCAGATTGGCACCCCCGCATTTAACGTGTCCTTTGGTTAATTGTGGGACACGGGTGGCGCTGTGGGTTAAACCACAGAGCCTAGGGCTTGCTGATCAGAAGGTCGGCGGTTTGAATCGCCGCGACGGGGTGAGCTCCCGTTGCTTGGTCCCTGCTCCTGCCAACCTAGCAGTTCAAAAGCACATCAAAGTGCAAGTAGATAAATAGGTACTGCTCCAGCGGGAAGGTAAACGGCGTTTCTGTGCGCTGCTCTGGTTCGCCAGAAGCGGCTTAGTCATGCTGGCCACATGACCTGGAAGCTGTACGCCGGCTCCCTCAGCCAATAAAGCGAGATGATTGCCATAACCCCAGAGTCGGTCACGACTGGACCTAATGGTCAGGGGTCCCTTTACCTTTACCTTGGTTAATTGTGCCAGTCATGAGCCACTTTGGGTGTTCCTTGTGAACAGAAAAACAGAATCTGCATAGCTCTGAAATAAAGAACCCGTCTTGTCTCTCTAATTCCTTGTCTCTGAATGAATGTCTAGAGTGCGACACACTCGCAAGTGAGCATTCCAGCCCACTTAGGTGGGCTTATCGATGTGCAGTCCCCGTGCCCTTTGCACTTTTCCTATTTTAACAGCCGGGGAAAAGAAGGTAAACACTAAGGAGTGCTTGGGTTTTTCATTAACATTCAAGTTGATTAATTCTATCCTCCCTGGCCACAAATAAGCTTTCCCCACAGCCCTCCCCACATCGCCTCTTTCCAAGTTTCCCTCCTCCTCCTCCCTCAGAGGGGTTATAAACGTCCTAAGAATGGCTATCTTTACACAGTTCTCTATGTGACAAGCTCAAGTCGAGGTGAGGGGGCCATTCTGTTGCATGCCTTCCTTTTGGCAAGTGACCAGCCCGAGCTTTTTTGGGTTACCTGGATCAATCGAGGAAGACGGAGGTGATGGGAAAGAAACCGAAGGACGGACTAATGAAGGTAACACTGATTTCAAGATCGCGCAAGGGCTGGTAGCTCAGTGGTAGAGCATCTCAGCATCTCCAGGTGTGCCTACGAGATCCTTGCCTGGCACCCTAGAGAGCCTCTGTCAGTCAGTGTAGACAGGACTTAGCAACATGGACCAATGTTCTGACTCGGTATAAGATGGCTCCCTATGTCCCTATGATACTTCCCCAGACTTCGAAATGGGAATTCATGTCCCCCGTATCTGAATTAGCTAATGACACCTTTATTATGGAAGAAATGGCAAATAATGAAATGGGAAGAAGAGGGGAAAGGTGGTTTTTGTAACTGCAAGGGGAAATGTCAAGAATAGCAAGGAATCTCTTATTTTCGTCACTTAAGATTGAAAGCTACAAAACAGAGGAAATCACGCATTGTATCTTATTCTGAATCTCTCACGGATAAAACATGCTGTCAATAGATTTTACACAAAGGGCTGCTCTGGTGAATTTGATGCATATCAAGCATATTCTTTTCATGACAACTTTTTTTCATTCTGCGTTGCACGTTTCCTCTGTTTAGCAAATATGAAACGTGATGTTTGTTTGGTTGAGCCAGTGAACAACATTCTAAACACTTCTATTTTGTAGAGAAATAGTAAACTGTATCAGCCCTCTTGCTTCTTCAGTTGGATTTAATATGTTCCCTATCAATGAACAGCCTTCAGCCTAGATCCTAGAATTGTGTAGCGGAAGAGAGTCAATATTTTTTTTTATTCTTGTTATTACTATGACCCACCTTTCACCAACAGGTCCTATGGCGGGCCACAACAGTTTTAAAACTACAGAAGTTAAAACACATTACATTCGCAAGAATAGGGTGGACCCTGAAAACCTGAGAGACCCTGAGAGAGCCAATGTGGTGTAGTGGTTAAGAGCGGTGGACTCATAATCTGGGGAACCGGGTTCGCTTCCCTGCTCCTCCACATGCAGCTGCTGGGTGACCTTGGGCCAGTCACACTTCTTTGAAGTCTCTCAGCCCCACTCACCTCACAGAGTGTTTGTTGTGGGGGAGGAAGGGAAAGGAGAATGTTAGCCGCTTTGAGACTCCTTAGGGTAGTGATAAAGCGGGATATCAAATCCAAACTCCTCTTCTTCCTGAAAACACATCTTAGGTGCCGAAGGCCAGGATAAAGATTTCAGACAACAACCCCAAACCACGTGTGAGGCAGAGCTGGAGAACTTCCAGCCCTCGAGATGTTGTTGGACTACAACTCCCATCAGCCTTGCTCACTGGCTGTGCTGGCTGAGCCTGATAGGAGTTGTAGTCCTATGAAGTCTCGAACTATGACATGTTCCTCAGCTCTGTGTTACAGCTATAACTGGTTCCCTCAGACAGTTTTTGTTTTTACTTCAAAGTAGATGCCAGTCGCTCAGAACTTGACTGGGTGTCTTTTATGCTTGCCTCAATGTCTTATTTATTCATTTATTTACATTTACACCCCATGTTTCTGCAAAGGAGCTCAAGGTGGCAAACGCGGTCCTAACTTCCTCCCTGTTTTATCCTCACAACAGCCCTGTGAGGTAGGTTAGGCTGAGAGACTGTGACTGGCCCAAAATTACTCAGTGAGTTTCCTAGCTGAGCAGGGGTTTAGAACTCCTGTCTCCCAAGTCCTCTCCCAGAACGCTAACCACTATGCCACACTGGCTGTCAGTTTTCTCAATCTTAACCCCCTCCGAATTGATATTAGTCCCACAATGGGGGATATAATGGGTGGTATACAATTAAGTTGTACTTAAGGTAGACTGAAATTAATAGACCTAACTTGGTCAGTGCTCATTCCTTTTAATGGTTCCACTCTGAATAAAACTTAGTTGACTACAAACCAATATATTTCTTTCCTTGTGTGACTAATAGCAGCTTTTGTGGCTGGCTCTACAGCAGTGTTTACCAAGCTTTGGTCTCCAGCTGTTTTTGGACTACAAATCCCATCATCCCTAACTAGCAGGACCAGTGGTCAGGGATGATGGGAACTGTAGTCCAGCTGGAGACCTAAGTCTCTACTGCTCTACCAGGGAAATGGTACAGTGATGAAGCGATAAACACCCTCTATCCCAGAGCTGTTGCTTTGATCAACTCTTTATTGCGGTGGGGGGCATCCAGTCATGGCTCTCCTGCTTGGGAGAAGGGGGGGGACTTCCAGCCCATATGCTCAGTTAAACCCACCTGCCTGACACCTGACATTATGCACGCCTGACCTAAGTGGTGGAGCAGGTGATTGTTGGGTCTTCAAAGCACAGCACAGGACTGAGGATCAGCTGAGGTCAATGGCTTGTACTCAAAGGGCTTCCTCTCGCACTTTAGATACAACCTGCTTTCTCTGCAGAGAGGGAAATGCTCTACTTTTACGAGCATTTCCACCTGCACAGAAAAATCAATCAGCTGATTGTTTGTTACAGGGAAGCCCTTTGAAGGCACGTTTCCAGTGCCTTCAAAGCGTGCCTTCAAAGAAAATTGCCAAAACTTCAACAGTTATCGTGACCTAATGTTAACTTTAGCAGGTGTCAGTCAGCTGGTGCCGTCATGACATCAGGTGACTGATAGGTGGGGTGGCGCCACCCACCTGTCTGCTGGGTAGATGTGGGAGGTAACATATAGTTTGACTCTTGGGGCTGGTTCGCATGATAGGATTTTTCTGTTTTTACTATTTCCAAGATAAAAAGTTTTTTTTTTTTAAAAAAGCGCAAATTATCACATACAAACTTGAGCCAATAAAGATATCATGGGCAGTGATTCCCAAGCTTCTGGTGAGGTCACAAGTCTCAACTCAATCTTGAACAAGAGATGACCTGCCATGTAAGTTTAATTCAGAGTACAGCCATTGAAATTAATGAAATGAAGTTGGGAATCTTCATTAATTTCATTGGGTGTACTCTGAGTAAACTCAAGTTGAATCATACCCAAATTGTATTGTGCGTTTCTGCTCCGACTTGGTCATTCATAAGGATGCATAACTCCTGAGAGTCAGTGCGGGAGGTTGTCTACAGCAGTTTTCATCCTCTGTTGTCATGAAATGCACCTCAAGACATTGTGTGCGCGCGCACACACACACACACACACACACACACACACATGAAGGATTTCTGGGAAGAGATTTTTTGGGAGCAGGGGACATATTTTGTGTTCTCATTTTGTAATTTTATGCTATGAACCACCCTGTGATTGTTGGGTGGAGGGTGGTATACAAATTTAAAAAATAATAAGAAATGATGATGATGTTGTGATGTAGATGGTACCGCAGGATCTGGTGCTGCTCTTAATCTGGACCTCCCTGTGTACTTGTTTTGCAACCCAGTAATATCTGCCCCACTTGTTTCATTGTGAGGAAAAAGGCTACATCCATGCTAAGGCTACAGTCCTATGCAGACTTCTCTTGGAGTAAGCACCATTGAACACATTGTAGGTTACTTCCGAGTAAATGTGCATTCCGTTAACTGAATTTTATGAACTCACTGTTTTACTCTGGTTGGAACTGTATGTTTAGTGTTTGTTTTTAATGGAATTGTATATTGGTTCTTAAAATGAGGTGGCTTGAGAAAGTTATAGTCCTGAAAAGAGCTTAGAAATACCTGAGGGGTGGGGTTTTTTTTGGGGGGGGGGTACTTCTAGAAATCCAGAGCAGAAACCAAAAAATGGAGAATAAAATTCTTCACCCTGGAAAAAAACCAACCCATTATTATTATTATTATTATTATTATTATTATTATTATTATTATTTGAGGGCAATATGGGGCTGTTCCTGGTATGCAGGACAGTTGGAGATGGGTAACTGTTCCTTCGTCTTATGGAACCTTGGGAAGTATTATTTTGTGATGAAAGAGGCAGAGAATTCTCAGCTCTTACCAATCTGTAGTTGCGGTGATTCCGTTGGGAATCCTCCCAACAGTGGAAGGATGGCCGTTTCACAGGTATAAAACTTTAATTGATTTGTAGTATAGCTAGAACCTTCTCAATCTCATTTTTATCTCTTGTGATATGTGCTTTCTGGAAATGGATTTTTGCTGTGCTAACTAAAAGATATTCAAGCTCTCTCTCCCATCCTCTCAGGCCAAATTGTCTGCCTGAACGCTATTTGTGATGGCCAGTAGAGTTATGAGATTCTGCAGTAGCGGCTGGTGGGGTCGGTGGGCCAGCAGCCCTCACCTGGCCTCCTGACAGCGGAGTCGCTACAGCTTACCAGGAGGAAGATGAGGAGGGACAATGTGGTAGGAAGGCCAGGGTAGCCCAAATGCCCCAACAGGCACACCTGTCTGGGTCCACTGGTGCGTTTGCACCATGCCAATGTCCCCACCATCTTACCTCTCCCCGTCTTCATTCTGGTATGCAGCAGTGGCTCAGCTGTTGAGAGGTCAGGTTAGCTAGCAATGGAATAATATTCATAATAATAATAAGAAAGTGATAAAACATCAAACATTAAAAACTTTCCTAAACAGGGCTGCCTTCAGATGTCTTCTAAAAGTCAGATAGTTGTTTATTTCCTTGACAACTGATGGGAGGGCGTTCCACAAGGCGGGCACCACTACCAAGAAGGCCCTCTGCCTGGTTCCCTGTAACCTCACTTCCCACAATGAGGGAACCTCCAGAAGGCCCTTGGCGCTGGACCTCAGTGTACCGGCTGAATGATGGGGGTGGAGACACTCCTTCAGATATACAGGACCAAGGCCGTTTAGGGCTTTAAAGGTCAGCACCAACCCTTCGAATTGTGCTCGGAAACGTACTGGGAGCCAATGTAGGTCTTTCAAGACGGCCGCTCCCAGTCACCAGTCTAGCTGCCGCATTCTGGATTAGTTGTAGTTTCCAGGTCACCTTCAAAGGTAGCCCCACGTAGACTGCATTGCAGTAGTCCAAGTGGGAGATAACCAGAGCATGCACCACTCTGGCGAGACAGTCTGTGGGCAGGTAGGGTCTCAGCCTGCGTACCAGATGGAGTTGGTAGACAGCTGCCCTGGACACAGAATTGACCTGCACCTCCATGGACAGCTGTGAGTCCAAAATGACTCCCAGGCTGCGCACCTGGTCCTTCAGGGGCACAGTTACCCCATTCAGGACCAGGGAGTCCTCCACACCCAACCACCCCCTGTTCCCCAAAAACAGTACAGATTGTGTATACCCCCCCTTTAAAAGCTCCATGCAAACTTGGACACATAATCATATTGGGATTATGGAACTGGGAAACTGGACAGTAATTGTCACTATTGTGGGAAGAGACGCCATGATGTAAGATGGGGAGCCTGTAACCCTCCAGATGTCGTTGAATTACAGCTCCCCTCATCCATGACCACTGGCTCTGCTGGCTGAGGCTGATGGGAGTTGTCGTCTTGTAACATCTGGAGGGACGCAGCTTCCCCAGCTTTGTGTTGGAGCAGTGGCTAGATCTCCAGACATTTTTGTGGCTGTCCTGTGCTCAGAACTTGACTGGCTCAGTGAATAACAATGGGAGGTGGGGCCTTTTGTGCTTTCCTCAGCGTCCAATCTTAATCCCCTCTAAATTGCTATTAGTATCACGGGGAAAGGGGATAATATATTTTTTCCTCATGGAACTAATAGTCGCTTTGTGGAGGATTTGGACTGCGAAGGAGCGAGTTTCATAGTTTGACTACGCATTGTGTGAAGAAGTACGATCTTTTATCTGTCCCCAATCTTCCAACAGTCAGCTTCTTCGAATGTCCAAGAGTTCTAATGTTATGAGGGAGAGGGAGAGAGAGAGAATCTTTTGTTGTTCAATGTTTTGAAGCCTTCCTCTCCCCAACTCCAGCCAATCATCATTTTTCATTCCAGTTACGAAAACTGTCCTCAAACCCAGCCACCATACACAGAGTTTTAGAGAGGGCTGGTTTTCTTATTTTGAGTGTCTGGGCTGATGTGTCTACCTACATGACGGTGTATGTTGGGGACTGATGCGTAGTAGAACAGGAGGGCATCCGTGAGCTGTGGGGCATGTCAGCAAAAGGGAGGCAAAAAAGAAAATAAACGTTGACACAGATGCGAGCCAAAAATCTTGTTTACCTCCTTTTGTGCGGCTTCCCACGTGCTCTTCTTTTTACAGCCAGTTTTCCTTTCTCTCACTGGGCGAAGATGTCCAGATTCAGTTTCTACCCAATACCACACTTCCACATCAGATTGTGAATTTGGTTTTTCAGTCCTTGCAGAAAGTATTTCAGTGCAATTTACGCATTTTTGCGATGCAATTTCCTCCTAGCATAATACCCGTTTGCATGTTATTTAAATTCATATATGCACTTACATGCACATGTAACACTAGTATATGTATTTTTGTACACATTACTTGATTAGAAAGCTGCATTGCAAAATCAGGATAACTCTTTGGAAGGAGGGCTGTGTTTCAGTTTGCATTTTGTTTCAGAAAGGGTGTGTCAGATAAAATACAGTGGAACCTCGGAACTGAATGCCTTTGAACACAAACATTTCGGCTCCCAAACGATAGAAAACCAGAAGTGATTGTTCTGGTTTTCAAACAATTTTCGGAAGTCGAATGTCTGGCACGGCTTCCCCGGCTTCTGATTCGCTGCAGGACGTTCCTTCAGCCAATTGGAAGCCACGCCTTGGTTTTCAAACTGTTCCGGGAGTCAAACAGACTCCCGGAACAGATTAAACCAAGGTACAACTGTAACCCTTAAATGCAACTGAATCAGATTTCACTCCATGTTTAGATGTCATTAAAGGATAGCATTTTTGTTTTTGTTTTTGTCTTTCCATTTATTACTATTGCATTATGGCTGACTGTGGAAATTTCTGCCTCAAGGGCTAAAACAACTGATCTGGTTCTGGGTCCCATTACGGACATTGATTTGTGTGAGATGGGGTCACAAGTTGTACCTCTATCTCTGACAACAAAATGTCTTGGGCTAGTTTGGGGGTGGATCTACACACAGGGGAAAAACGCTATAAATAAGTTAGCAATTAGATCGTTACAAAAAAGGGGGGAGGACCCTATGGGAAATCATGTATAAAAATTTCCTGCCCTCTGGTGCCATCTGGTGTTACATGTTTATAGCGCATTCAAATTGTTGTTTCTTTACTAATGTAGCCTGAGTCCCTGGTGGTGTGGTTTGGTCATCCACAAGGACACATGCGTCATGGAGGGGGATCAGTGCAGGATGTTACCTCTGACAAGTTGGGCTGGCAGTCCTGGAACACTGCACCTGTGTGTTGTGGCGGGCAGGGGGCAAAGGTGTTTGATTTTGATTTGCAAAGTTCCTGTAAAGGTTTCTTAGCAGACGCTGGTTGGGGACAGATGTTGCCATTAATCTGGACCTGCCTGTGTACTTTGCTTCAGCACCCCAGTAATATCTGCTCAGCCTGTATCTTCATAAGTGAGCGGAAATCACTATACCCAGGCTAAGTGAACTGCCCTCTTCAGACTTGTCTGGGAGTAGCCCCGTTGAACACGGTGGGGATTACTTTTAGTAAATGTGCATAGTCTTGCGGTGAATTGAATTTTATGACCTGGTTTTTTTATTGTGATTGGAACTGTATGTTTTGCAGAGTTGCTGCGAGGCTTTCTGGGCAGAAGCTGGTTGGGGATGGGGACAATATTGCAGGGACTGGTGTTTCTTTTAATCTGGACCTCCCTATGTGCTTGTTTCTGCACCTCAATAAAATGTGCCCAACTTGCATCTTTGTGAGCAAAGATTACTATACCCACCCTAAGGCTACAGACGTTTCTGAGAATAAGCTCCATTGAGCACAACGGGGTTACGTCTGAGTAAATGTGCATGAGATTTGTTGGATTTTATGAACGGGTTGTTTTATCGTGATTGGAATTGTCTGTTTCAGCCTTTGTTTTTAATGGAATAGTATATTGGTTATTAAATTGCCACTTGTCCAGTTTTAATTTTAATTTGTTTGAATTAATTGTGGGATGTATCTTAATTTACTGGTCGCTTGTTTTTATGCATTGTCTTACTTGTATGATGTTCGCCGCTCTGAGCTCGGCTTTGGCCGGGGAGGGCGGGATGTAAATAAAATTTGTTGTTGTTAATTTGTCTTGGGAAGGCTATAGTTTTGAAAGGAGCTTTAAAAACACCCGGGTTCTTCTCCATTAATTTTTGAGGAAGGCACTTCTGGAGACCCAAGGAGGGAACCAAAATCAGGAGGAAACATTTCACACCAAAAAAATAAATAAAACCCCAAATCTCACTTGGAAATAAATGGATTAGGGGCTGTTCCTGGTAAACAGAGCAGAGGGAAGATGCATAGTTGTTCCCTCATGTCATGGAACCTTGGAGAGTATTGCTCTGTGATGCAGCAGGCAGAGAATTCTCAGCCCTTAACAGTCCGTAGTTGCCATGTTTCTGTTGGGAGGCCTCCCAACGGTCGAAGGATGGCCGTTTCACAGGTATAAAAAAAAATTATTGATTTGTAGTATAGTTAGGGCCTTCTCAAGCTAATCTCTTGTAATATATGCTTTCTGGAAATTGGTTTTTTTCCTGTGCTAAGTAAAATATATTCGACCTTTCTCTCTTCTCAGGCTGGATTGTGTGCCTGAACTCTGTCCATAATGGCCAGTACAGTTATGAGTTTCAGCGACACTCACCTGACCTCCTGAAAGCTGGGTCGCTCGCTGCTACTTACTGGGAGGGAGAAAAGGGGGAGATGATAATGTGAAGGCGGTGAAGGTCCTGTGTGAGTGTCTGGAGGCGGTTGGAGGATGGATGGCGGCTAACAGATTGAGGTTGAATCCTGACAAGACAGAAGTACCGTTTTGGGAGGACAGGGGGATGGGCTGGGGTGGAGGACTCCCTGGTCCCGAATGGGGTAACTGTGCCGCTGAAGGACCAGGTGTGCAGCCTGGGAGTCATTTTGGACTCACAGCTGTCCATGGAGGCGCAGGCCAATTCTGTGTCCAGGGCAGCTGTCTACCAGCTCCATCTGGTACACAGGCTGAGACCCTACCTGCCCGCGGACTGTCTCGCCAGAGTGGTGCGTGCTCTGGTTATCTCCCACTTGGACTACTGCAATGCGCTCTACATGGGGCTACCTTTGAAGGTGACCCAGAAACTACAACTAATCCAGAATGCGGCAGCTAGACTGGTGACTGGGAGCGGCCGTCTTGAAAGACCTACATTGGCTCCCAGTACGTTTCCGAGCACAATTCAAAGTGTTGGTATTGACCTTTAAAGCCCTAAATGGCCTCAGCCCAGTATACCTGAAGGAGCATCTCCACTCCCATCGTTTGACACTGGGGTCCAGCACCGAGGGCCTTCTGGCGGTTCCCTCACTGCGAGAAGTGAGGGTACAGGGAACCGGGCAGAGGGCCTTCTTGGCAGCGGCGCCCGCCCTGTGGAACACCCTCCCATCAGATGTCAAGGAAATAAACAACTATCTGCCTTTTAGAAGACATCTGAAGGCAGCCCTCTTTAGGGAAGTTTTTAATGTCTGATGTTTTATTGTATTTTTAATATTTTGTTAGAAGCCTCCCAGAGTGGCTGGGGAAACCCAGCCAGGTGGGCAGGGTATAAATAATAAATTGTTGTTGTTGTTGCGGGGTATAAATAATAAGTTGTTGTTGTTGTTGTTGTTCAGCAGGGAGGCCAGTGTGGTGTAAAAACATCAGCAGTAGTGCCAGATTGGCTCTGCTGGGGCATTTGTTCCATGCATGGGCAGCAAATGTTACAAAGTAGTGAGCAAATGTCAAGTTTTCCAACAGTCTACTTAGGATGCAAGAGTTCTGGAGATCTGAGAGCTTGTTCATTGTTTTGTGAAATGTTTCCAGGGTACGGGTTGCCACTACCCTTTTGGGTTCACATCCAGGCCCAAAATTAAACCACAGTTTCTCAGTTTGGATGAAAGGAGGTGAAACCCTGGCTATGACACGTGACAGAAGTAGGAAGGAAGAGGGAAGAAGGAGTAGCTCAAAGTCAGGGCCGGCCCAATATATTTTGGCACTTGAGGCCAAACTACAAAATGGCGCCCCCTCCCTGCCAGGGAAGAAGGTGTGAGTGAAGATTAACATCAGGAACAAGGGGGGGACACTAAAGATCTACATCAGGATCTGCCGCCCCTCTGGCTCCTGCTGCCTGAGGTGGATGGCTCACTTTGCCTCCTGGGTGGGCCGGTCCTCCTCAAAGTGGCATACATGGTTCTCCCCTGCCTCATTTACTGCCCACAACAGCCCTGTGAGGTAGGCTAGGCTTAGAGGCAGTGACTGGTTACCCAGTGAGTTTCATGGCCAAGTCTCTCAGGTCCTACTCCCAACAATCCAATGACTACATCACACTGGCTCTCCTATGAAGTCATAAGACTTGCCATTTCTCAGGCTCATTATATATGAAACGCCAAAAGAGCTGTCAAGTCCAGCTGTAGAATAAGTGCGGGTTATTGAGATTATATATGTGAGGTGGTTTGAACATTTTAAAAATGTGCTTTATAAATGTTCGGTGAAGGGATCATCTGTTTGTTCATTCCCTTTCATTTACAAATTGCATCCCATGAAACATATCAAAGCAAATTAGCTATGAAAGCATCAGCAACAGAAACATATATGAAAACAATTACATAACACAAACAGAATTTCAATTCCAATGCAGACTGGGATAGGAGAATCTTAATATTAATATTTAATATTAATACAGTGGTACCTCGGGTTAAGTACTTAATTTGTTCCGGAGGTCCGTACTTAACCTGAAACTGTTCTTAACCTGAAGCACCACTTTAGCTAATGGGGCCTCCTGCTGCCGCTGGCCGCTGCACCACCGGAGCACAATTTCTGTTCTCATCCTGAAGCAAAGTTCTTAACCTGAGGTACTATTTTTGGGTTAGCAGAGTCTGTAACCTGAAGCGTATGTAACCTGAAGCGTATGTAACCCGAGGTACCACTGTATTTACCTTTCAGCTAACAATTCTGGTGTGTCGATATACTGATATTCAGGTCATTTGTAGAGAAGTTAAACATAGTGGGGGGAGTGGCGCAGCCCTGCCATGGTCAGTAAATCTGCCCCACTATGAGGTGAACATAATCCTGGTTTTGCCCCCCACCCTAGCTATGCAGAGGAGCAGAATAACAGGGGTGCTCTTTCAGTGGGATACTGACTCAAAACCGTCACATTAGCATGCTGACAGCTGCTGCATCTGGTTTTATTAACCCACAATTTGGCATATTATTGCGGCCATGTGAATTTTCCCTTTAGCCAAACCACACATTTGGAACGGGAAGGAATTGCATCAGGTTTCACAGCAGTGAAAGGTCAATGTGATGCTCAGTTTGTAGCAAGCAGGAAACTCGGATTTGCTAACCACCACATATCATTAATGCCCATAGCATCATGGCAATGCTTAACCCTCGTGCTTGCCTTATTGTTGGAGATGTTGACTCCTGTCTGTTTTCAGGTGCTTTGTTCCAGGGCTGGGAAAACTGTGGTCCTCCAATCATTGTTAGACAACGGCCCCCATCATCCCTGACCACTGACTGTGCTGGCAAGAGGCTGATAGGAGTTGTAGTCCAATGCAGCGCCACAGGTCCCCCAGCTCTGCTTTCCTCGTACTGCCTTTTATGGTTTTGGGATTGACTAAAAATGAAAGGTTGGAATATAATGCATGCCAGATCTAGTCCTCAATCCAGAAACTTAAGGATAAAAAGTGACGCTGTGCCTTCGTTTGTTACCCCTTTCCTAGGATGTCACAGGGACCCTGTTTTTAGCCGTCTTCTCTGCAGTCCTTGGCTTTTTCCAATATGGGTACTGCATTGGAGTCATCAATGCTCCACAACAGGCGAGTAAATGTGCTTATTATTTTGTTTTGATTTGGTTTGCCATATTTGATCATTGGTCCTGTGTGTATCAGAGAGGCAGGACTGACTGCCGTTTCCTGGTGAGTCTACATTTGGTGCCAGCCAAATCCAGCTTTAACATCACATGAATAGCCCCTAGGATCCCAAAGGATCGATCTGTGCGCAGTGTAGGGCCAACGAAATTACTAATATACAGTATTTTTTGCTCTATAAGACGCACCAGACCACAAGACGCACCTAGTTTTTGGAGGAGGAAAACAAGAAAAAAAATATTCTGAATCTCAGAAGCCAGAACAGCAAGAGGGATCACTGCGCAGTGAAAGCAGCAATCCCTCTTGCTGTTCTGGCTTCTGGGATAGCAGTGCAGCCTGCATTCACTCCATAAGACGCACACACAATTCCCCTTACTTTTTAGGAGGGAAACAGTGAGTCTTATAGAGCAAAAAATACGGTACTTTGTCATTTATCTATTAATTAGATAAAGTTGGGGGGTATACAAAGATTAGTATCAAATGTCCAATATCTTTTTATCCAATATAAAAAGCTAATCTAAATAAAAACACAAGCCAAAAGGAAGAAGAAGATAAGAAGAAGAAAAGAAAGGAACGAAGGAAAAAGGAAAGACAAAAAAAATGAGAGAACTTCTGTCTTTGTCTGTCAGCTATATGTAGAAAGTTGTTCAAAACATCCACTCCAGACTAACATCCAACAATTCCACTTTGTGTAAACCAATATTTTCTTCAGTTCTTGAACCCAGACATTGTAAGCTCATTTTCTTTTTCATGCAAAAAGTCTATAAGAAGTTTTGGATGTTTAGTAAATATTGCACTTGTATCATCATTATAGATCATCATGCTCCACTACGGTAAAGTGCTGAATATTGCATCGTCTGGAAATGGGACAGATGACATCCTTAAAAACCCCACCGTCCTGATGCTCTGGTCCACCTCTGTTTCTGTATTTGCTGTGGGTGGGATGATTTCCTCCTTCACTGTTGGCTGGATTGGTGAAAAGATGCCAAGGTGAGAAATTCTGGTTTCACAAGCGGCCAGGAAAAAGGGGAAACAAAACTTACGCAACATGGGCTGTGGAGATGGTTCTCACTGGCATGTGAGGGAACATCATTGATACACAAATCAAAACCAAGTACTCATGCAGGCAGTGTTTTTTTTCAGCCGGAACTTTCCGGAACTCAGTTCTGGCACCTCTCAGGTGGGCGCCTTTGCCGTTCTAAGAGAACAAGGGAGGTGTTCATGGTGAGTTCTGGCACCTCTTTTTCTAGGAAAATAGCACTGTGTGCAGGCCTATGGTAATAAAACCCACAGGATCAATAAAATGCTTCTATTAAGAGCAGAATAACACAGAATTGTGTTCCACAGACTTACCTAGGGTGAAACAACACACTATGAGCAACATGGGAAGGGGGAATGGAATCCTGGTTTCAGGTTTTCATTCTCTCCCTCCATAATTTGAAGTAACATGTGTTCCTTGTAGTGATGTCTTATGTATATTTTATTTATTTACAGAATAATTAGCTATTTATCCGTTCACGTATTAGAAGTTTGTGTGCTGTATTCACTTCTGGGAGAAATCTCAAATGGTAAAAATAAAGTAATTCAAATTCAAATTTAGAAACCAGAGCCAAACAGACAAGACGGCCAAATCAACACCGAAACCAGCAAAAGATGGTCAGAAAGAAACAGGCAAATAGATGTGTCTGTAATGTCCAGTGGTATGCACTTAATTTCACACAAAGGAGCACAGGAAGTTGCCTTATTGCAGAGTCAGACTAATTGCTCCATCTAACTCAGTATTGTCTGCTCTGGCTGGCAGCTGCTCTCCAGGTTCCCTACCTGGAGATGGTGGGAATTGAGCCAAGGACACTTCTGAACGTAAAGTAGATGCTGAGAGGTTATTCCACAGGATAGGTGCAGCTGTTGAGAGGACACACTCCTCTGCAGTGAGTCCACGTGTACAGCCTGGCCTCCCCTGAAGATTGCAGTGACCTGGGACAACTTTTGGGGACATAGCTCGCCATCATAAAAATAAAGCAATATATGCATTGTGTCTTTCCTTCTACCTCCACCAGTGACAACCACCTGGCCAGAAATCTAGATCAGTGGCACAGCACAGCACATTTTAACACCATAGCATGGGGTTAATGCCCCAAGGGACGCGGGTGGCGCTGTGGGTTAAACCACAGAGCCTAGGACTTGCCGATCAGAAGGTTGGCGGTTCGAATCCCCATGAGCTACCATTGCTCGGTCCCTACTTCTGCCAACCTAGCAGTTCGAAAGCACATCAAAATGCAAGTAGATGAATAGGTACCACTCCAGCGGGAAGGTAAACGGCGTTTCCGTGCGCTGCTCTGGTTCGCCAGAGGCGGCTTAGTCATGCTGGCCACATGACCCAGAAGCTGTACGCCGGCTCCCTCGGCCAATAAAGCGAGATGAGCGCCACAACCCCAGAGTCGGTCACGGCTGGACCTAATAGTCAGGGGTCCCTTTACCTTTATGGGGTTAATGTCAGTACACTTTACAGAAGAAACGGGAGTTCTCAACATTAGAACGGCATGTTTCAATAGCACCCTACGTTCAGGGGTTAAAATGTCCAGTGTCCATATTGTCTCACAGTCAGGGCCTTTAGCTGACCTCTAGCTTTCGATCTGCTATGGAAGGACCTCACATTGTGTGGATACTCTCGAATCTCCAGTGGGCAAATGTGGCTGAACTTGGCTCTTTCTTTTGCACAAACGTTGACTCCTTGCTTCCCTTCCTCACTGCAGAGTTAGAGCGATGCTGCTGGTAAACATTTTCGCAATCTCTGGGAATCTCTTTTTGGCCATTGCGAAATTTGGCCCCTCCCACATTTTCATCATCATTGGAAGAGTACTGACTGGGCTGCATGGTGGTAAGTCAAGGCGGGATCCAAACAGGGGATTGCTTCTCTCTGAGTTAACCTGATGGTTTGCTGGCTGCTTGGAGTTGGGATCAGCATGCAAAGTGGCAGGAAATGCAGAATCAGAGGGAAGGATGAAGGGAAAGAAGCCCTGATCTTTTGGGAACACTGTCTCCGTCTGCTGTTGGCTCCACCAATTCATGTTATCTAAGCACTAATTTAATTCCTCAAGACAGTGTGCTGTGGGACCCTGGGGTGCCTTGAATGATGGTCAGGGTTGCCATGGGCAACACCGGCCTCTGTCTGTCTTTCCTTTCCTCCCTCTTCTGATGCCCTCTTGTGTCACTGCCTCCTGGAGGCGTGCACAGCTCACCAAGTGAATGGTGCCTCTGGGGCTGGCCAGGGGGTGGTTCCTAGGCCCCTGTGGGCCGTGTGAGGACGGACCTCTCTTTTGGGGCAGAGGGGGCAGCTCAAAGATCAGGGGCAGCAGCTGCGGCTGCCCAGAGGACTCCCAAGGAGAGGGGAGAAGAGAGGAGGCTGAGGGCACACTCCACAAGGGGGAGAGGCTGCCAGCTCTGCAGGCAAGGGGTGACATTACTGGGCTCCTGGGCCCCACAAGGGTGCCACAGAATGAAGGTAGTTGCTCAAGGGAGCCATTGACAACCTCTGCCTTAAGACCTTCTTAAGACAGCAGGGAAACTTATTCATCTGGTTAGTAAATTGGAATATTTGTTCCAAACATTCTAAAACGATATTTGAAATTTGTTTTTATAAACACTTTATTAGGTTAACTACAATAGCAATCTTGCGATGTTTAAAAGTTCTGGGGTTGTTTTTTACATTGTATATGGGTGTTCTTTCTTTCTTTCTTTCTTTCTTTCTTTCTTTCTTTCTTTCTTTCTTTCTTTCTTTCTTTCTCTCTCTCTCTCTCTCTCTCTCTCTCTCTCTCTCTCTCTCTCTCTCTCTCTCTCCCCACACACACACACATACAATTTTTCATGTCTTATTTTATTCGGTGCACTTACAATGATGTGTGTGTGTGTGTCACTTTTTATCTTTCAATAAAAGAATATATATTTTAAAAAGTTGGCATGATTTAGCCTTCCTCAACCTGGTGCCTTCTAGATATTTTGGGCAGCAGCTCCCGTCATCCCTTGACCATGAGCCTTGCTGGCTGGGCCTGATGCAAGTTGTAGTCTGGAGGATCTGGAGCGCACCAGCAGCAGGATGGATTAGATGGTTGATTCATCTCCATGTTTTGCCCAGGGCTCTCCTCCGGACTTGTTCCACTGTATGTTGGAGAGATTGCCCCTGTCGCTCTTCGAGGGGCTCTGGGATCAATGAACCAGCTTGCTGTCGTTATCGGCATCCTCATCAGCCAGGTGTGTACCAAACGAACAGAGGACAAATTGATCATGGAACAAATTTATGTTTGTGCAAGTCAAGTGCTAAATGGGACAGTCATAAGCCCCTTAATGAGATGGTGATGATGATGATGATGATTAAAATTTATATACTGCCCTATATCCATAGATCTCAGGGCAGTTCACAAAACATTGTTGAATTTGTAGATTTCATTCATAGTGTGGGGTCTCAGAGGACCCAACAATAGTTCTCAGGGTGGGTTCCCAACATAAAAACACAACATTAAAAAAACACAAAATACATAATAAGAACAAAAGCAAACTTTTCTCCATCTTTTAGTTCTTTGTTTTATCTGATGTTTCAGATCTGATCTAGCCCTTACCATTACGTGCAAGAGAATTCCTGGCTAGCACGATTTTAAAGCAAACCTGAAAGCACAAACAGCTGCCTATGTCACCAGGTCTTAGGGTTGGGCGGGTTATATTGGTTTTTCCAGACTCAGGGACGAAACCCTTCCCTGTTTGCAATGCTACTGAGATCACAGAAATTGCTGCCGGCTAGATCTGTGATAAGATGGTTCATACATTATCTTTCTCCACATGATTGCACGGCAGGACAGCATGGGAGCCCTTTGTATGGTGTGCAGAACTGACGCTTAATTTACAAAGCTCTGCCAAGGGCAAATCTGTATTGCTGAACCATTCCCATGATGCAGCAGGGTTTTCTAAGAGAGCCATTTTGCTCACAGGACAAAATAGGTGCCTAAGATTTAATACCAAGAAGGTTGTTGATTTGATTTTGTCCATGAGGGGGCGCTCTGGGGCTTGGTGGTCCAAAGTCCATTTGGGACATGCAGTGTTTTCCATTGTAATAATGACATCATCTCTGAAAAACAAAGTCTATCCCTTTAGAAAGAAATGCGCTGGGGCAAATGGCTACAAAGCTTCCAGTAATTTTTTTAGAAATCAAAAGAGACATATCTGCCCGACTGCCCCACCCTCTCTCTTGGGCATTCAAATCAGCACTGGGAACTGTGGGAGGGACTGGTGAGGTGCCTAGCAGTGATGTCACCAAGATTTCCATTTGAAGAATATCTCAAAACAATTCTAAGTAAATGACACATTCATCATAAGTAAGTATTGGACACAAATAACTCTTTTCTTTATTTCAAAAACGCAGCAACGAAAAACACTGGTCCATTTCCCCCCCCCCTTAGGTTCTTGGCCTGGATGTCTTGCTAGGAAATGATTCCACCTGGCCATTGCTCCTCGCTCTCTCTGGCATTGCTGCTGTGCTCCAGATCTTCTTGCTCTTTGGTTGCCCAGAGAGCCCCCGGTACTTGTACATTAAAGCTTCAAAACAAGAAGAAGCCAAAAAAAGTAAGGTTATCTCCAGGGGATACTTTTCTCTGCCAGTCTACATCAGTCCCCTGGTCCTCACGTCTCACTGGCACATTGTGATCCATTTCAGGGATGGGGTGGCGATGGCAATTTATTTCCCCTCTAAGATGGGGCCTGGCTTTGGTGAGAAAGGGAGGGAGAGCAAGCTGCTGTCTACTGAGTTTCCTCTAGCCCTACGTGGCAATGTTGGGCATCAGGGTTGCCAATTTGAATAAAATAGGGGGGGCAGATAAGCCTCGCCCCACATCATCAGTGACAAGATGTGGGGCGCACACACCATTTGAATGGCAATGCCCATCAACTCGGAGGGGTGGCCCCCTCAAATATTTTATTGGAGGGCAAAGGGACCTCAACCCCTAGGAGTTGACTCCTTTGTTGGGTATCAAATCTGAGACCTTCAACATGCCAAGCAGAAGTTCCACAGCTGAATTATGGTCCTTAACTTTCTGAGGCTTCACTCTCCTCTCAATAAGTCAGGGGCTGGATTAGAGAGCTGGGAGGAAACAGACAGCACTCTGGGAATTAATTGGGATGTGCAAAACATGGCTGGTGGGGTTGGGTAAGAGCAGCGGAAGAGTAACAGGAGGCAATAACATGTGAAATGCTATAGACTTCTTACAAGTTATGAACACAAAATATTATCTTCTGCAGGGTCCGACCATTTATTGACACCAGAGGTTTCCAGCATGGCCTTTAGATGATGACTCCCAACTTCCATCAACTCTAACCACTGGTTATGCTGGCTGGGTCTGATGGGAGTTGGACGCCATGTTGGCTACTCCTGGTATACACTGATGGGCAGAACTTCTATAGGATGTTGGGCTGAGGTTCTTCAGCCAATCCTTTAATGGAGATGCTACTAGGAGTAGCACCTTCTGTATTTAAGCAAGTACTGTTATCACTGCACTACAGCCCTGTCATTGAATTCTACTCAATATTGAGCCAGAGCAAAACTCCAATGTATAGTTAGCAGAGTAAAAACTTAAACACGTTGCAGGATTCCCAAAGCATAGACCAGAGGCAATTAATATTTCATCCAGCAGAGCTACTGCTACTGAAGGCAAATGAGCATAATGGTCATAAATCTGTCTGTAAGAGATCCAGTTGCAGCAGACTTAACTTGAACTTACAATAACTTATAATAAGTCTAAACCTTAACACTATGTACAGACCACCACACCAGAAGGAAAAGAGATAGAAGGAGAAAGTGAAACCCAGGCTCCTTCTGGCCTATTATTATAGTCAGCATGACTTTCACTGAAGAGATAACAGAACCAGTTTAAGCCAGCTGTACTCAGCTTCTCTGAAGGTATAACCCAAACATCATGAACCTTCTGCTTGCTTCTTTCACACAGAGAAGCTTCCAGAACCCTTGTGAATTAATTAGAGTAGGAAAGATCTCTACACATCAGAGCAGTACTTTCTGCACTAAGAAATGCAAACTGACAAACCCTTCCCTGCTTTCTGTAATTACGAAGGTGCAAAACGTCATTTATTCCAGACTTGTCAATATCCCCATGTTGACATTTCTATGTTTCTATGGATTAAATGGGGAAGAGACAGCTGAGGCATTGAAGGCCTTCTCTTGAAGACAGGGATGCAGTAGAAGCTGGCTCATTAGGGGCACTGCTGCCCTCAGTCTGCACTCAGCCAGCCTTCTATCTTACATCCAGAGGGTGGCATGGGCTGCCAGCTTCCTCCCCCTTAGTGTCTCAGTGCTGCCACTGCAGAATTCAGTAGGGGGGAGCATGGGGGAGAGAACCAGAATTGGCTGGCTCCAGTGTGGTGTGGTTAAGAGTGGTAGACTCGTAATCTGGTGAACCAGGTTTGATTCCCCGCTCCTCCACATGCAGCTGCTGGATGACCTTGGGCTAGCCACACTTTTCTGAAGTCTCTCAGCCCCACTCACCTCTCAGAGTGTTTGTTGTGGGGGAGGAAGGGAAAGGAGAATGTCAGCCGCTTTGAGACTCCTTAGGGTAGTGATAAAGCAGGATATCAAATCCAAACTCTTCTTCTTGTTGTTCAGTCATTGGTTCTGGCTCCATCTATACATAAGACGCTTTGCTTTCAACCCTACCACTCCCAACGGGTATCAGCCCCAACTGCCGCAAACAGCTGCAAAGTCTGCATAGTCCTCACCTTTAGAACCTATTGAATATTTGTTACAAATAGGCTCATGGAACGTCACATGTTTTCTCAGATAATTTCCCAGAAGGGTGGCCGTGTTGGTCTGTTGTGGACAACACTTCTCTCCTGCAGCACCATACTGGTAATTTTACTTCCACGGGCCATTTCTTGTCAAAGATGGAACCCACAATCCCTTTCCTTCCCTAGGCTTGCAACGGCTGAGAGGAGAAAACTACTCCCCTGACAAAGAGCTTGAGGAGATGGAGAAAGAGAAGGAAGAAGCCTCCAAAGAGAAGCCTGTCTCCATTTGGCAGCTCATCACCTCCCCTCTCTACAGGCAGCCATTCCTGGTGGCCATCGGGGTCCATATCGCCCAGCAGTTTTCGGGAATTAATGCTGTGAGTTCACCTAGTGATGGATCCTGGCAACTAAAGATATTTAAGCAGCTAATCAAACAGCGCTGTAGCTTTGATGCAAGTTTGTGAGAGATCTTGCTCTTGGTCTCAATAGATTGTCAATATGCATTATTGTAGATACAGCAGAAAACTAATTTGTGCCGCTGACACACTGGAACGCTAGGGAAATGCTTTCCGTGTTGATTTGTCTAGCGCAGTGAGAGGAGAGCCATTGGTGCCTCTAAACCGTTTTCTCCTTTCTGCTTTGTTAGATTTTCTACTACTCCACCGATATTTTTAACACTGCCCGCATCAGCCAGCCTGTTTATGCGACCATAGGCGTGGGATTTGTGAACACCGTCTTCACTGTTGTCGCCGTAAGTCTTGCCCAGCCGTAATTACTGAATTACCTGTGTGGTTCTTTTTCAAATAGTTACATGAGGGGTAATACCGTATTCTGTCACTAGGTGGGGTTGTAGTGCACAACTGGCACCATTTTGTCAGTGCAACAGTGGTGTGCTGCTTTTTGCCTAACAAAAATGAAACTCTTATTGGCTTTTAAAAATAAATAAATGTAGTGCACAGTGTTGGGAGGGTGAGGGTCTCAGCTCAGACCTAGAACGTTGGCAAATATCTAGGAAGGCCTAGATTTGAGAGCATGCAAGGAATGTTTGGGAGGAAGCACTTCCTCAGTATATGAAGATGGGACATTGTCCAGCTGGCCTTAGCTGCCTTAGTCAGACCATCCTTCCCTCTGGCTCCATATTACACTGACTGGCAGGAGTTCTCCATACCTAGAATGAAATCAAACCTAGAATGTTCTGCATGCAAAGTGTTTGAAGCTAGTTAGGCAGGACAATGACTGCAATCCTGAGCACTTACACAACCTTTGCTGAAATCAGTAGGCATTGCGTCTGCGTTAACCTGGTTAGGATGGGGCAATAATAATAACCAAACTGATGGAAAGTATAAAAACAAAACTATTCTGTTCAGTTAGTTGGGCAGAGGTCGATTAATCTATGGTGCCGGTGGCAATTTTTTTTAAAAAATATTTATTAAAATTTTCAAAATGTTACAAAAAGAGAAACAGAGAAAATAGCAACGAAAGAAAATACAAAGAATCCCCTTCCCACCATGTAAAAAAGAAGAAAGAAGAAAATTCCAAATAAAAAAAACAAAAAAGTGACAAAATTGCAAAAATCCCAAACTTTAAAAAAGAAAAAAAACATTTAAAAACAAGTTCATTATTTTCAGACCCTTAACTGTCTTTTGCCGATGGCAAAAAAAATTTAAATCCTGTCTTTCATTTGACGTCTGTGATAGATGTCCTGCACGGCTTCCCTCTCCGCTTGTGTTTGCTCTTTTCTTCTTTTGACCGTGAGACTTTAAATATTACCTGACATTTATCAAAAAGTCAACAGCAGGCGATCCAGATCAACAGGCCTGCTAGACATAATAACCACTTGCTTGGACCTTGTCCACCAAAGTAGCAGAAAGAGCAATCCAAACAAAGTGTACTGGGGCGCCAGGCCAGTTGGAGGGCTAGAAAAGGGATATGCGTACAGATATACCATCCCATGTTGTCAGAAAGGGATGCAGCTCAGTGGCAGAGCAATTGCAGAAGGTCCTAAATTCAATCCCCAGCTTCTTCAGGTAGGGCTGGGAATGATCCCTGCCTGAAACCGTAGACTAGAGATGCAGGAGGAATTCATTTCAGGTTGCATTTGGGCGAACCTATGTAATTCACACTTTCTGAAACAATACGCAGCCATCCTTTGAAATCAGCATTTCTCTTAGGGTGGATCTACACACAGAGGAAAAAAAACCAACACTATAAATAAGTGAGAGATTAAATCATTATAACAACAACAACAAAAACAAAAACACTATGGAAAATTGCTTAGAATTTTTTTGCTCTTTGGCACCATCTGGTGTTGCATGTTTATAATGCATTCAAAACGCTGTTTCTTGACTAATGTAGCCGAGTTCTTAGTTTAGTAGTGCTGTTCTTCAGACAAGTAATTTGTACAAAAATGCACGTACCAGGGCAAAATGTTTGTAGAAATGCCTATATTACTTAAAATGTTAACATGCATAATATTTGCATACAAAAATGTGTATATTGGGATAAATTTGAGGAATCAAAATCAACAGTCGGCCACCTTTACCCTGGGCAGCTGTTGGCAGTCACTGTATAAAATAAGGTGCTAGATCAGGTTCAGGGGAACTTTGACCCTCCAGGTGTTCTTGAAGTCATAAGCCGTGCTAGTTGGTTCCCCACACCCAAGCTATATGGACCAATGGTCAGACTTCGGTATACATCACCTTCCCATAATTCCTACGCGTGCTCCCCAATCCTGCAACTGGTCATATCTTTAGGATGAGAGCAATCACGGGAGACTTACGGGTGCCTCTAGGCAGGAGTTAAATATACCAAGCGGGTCATTCAGATGAAACTCTGCTCAAACCCCCTTAAGATGCACCAGCACCACCGATGTGATTGGATAAGGGGAAAGGGTTCTTTCCACCGGTGACTGGTTGTCCACCTGCAAATTCAGGTTTTGTTTGGGGACAGTGTGGATACAGGCCTGCGAGGAGCTGAGTCTGGTTGCCAATTTAAAGTCAAAACGATGATGGGCTAACTGAACTTTTGCCGTTCTACACCCAACAGGTTTTCCTGGTGGAGAAAGCAGGGAGGCGTTCGCTCTTCATAGCTGGCCTCGCTGGCATGATGGTGTGCGCAACCACCATGACTATTGGGCTTGTCCTGCAGGTAAGGCTCCCCTTTGCGAGGGTCCTCAGAGGGGATTTATGCCACTGCCAGCTGAGTTTGAACATCCAATAGCACAGGTGTGGGAAGCCTTTGGGCCTACGGATGTTGCTCAACTACAACTGCCATAATCCCTGGCCATTGGCCACACATTGGCCTCACGCTTGCAATAAATCACACCTGTGGTCCACTTTCAATTGTTGTTTGAGGGGGTAATACCGTTTTCTGCCAGTTGGTGGAGCCATCGTTGCATTTGCACTTCTTGGTGTTTGAGGCTTTAGACATTCTCTAGGTGGGGGAAAAGCAAACAGTAAGAATATTAGCCAAAGGTAGGTGTCGGGACTGAGGCCCACAGTGAGGCTTCACCATGTCCTGAGGACTATACCTACTGTATTTTGGTTGTCTGTCCCTCCATTAATGTCAGGGGACGCCTTACTAGAAAAATTAACCAATAAACTGAAACTGACATGGGGACAAATAGAAGAAGATGCCTTCATCCCGGTATGGCTCCCCTTTATCACATACACAGCCTAACAAGACAATGACAAAAATTCACCAACAGCATACAAATCAATATGGCTAACCTGATCCAAAACACCCGCACACCCCACTCACACATGAAAACAAAGACCACCACAGCCAACCACAAATGAACAGCCACACCCTAGGCCAACCCCAACCTCTCTCACCACCAAAGGAACAGCAGAGAACCTGCACAAGCGACGCTGACACCAAACCCCACATATATTAAGTAAAATAGAAACATTGCCACCCGACCCCACCCCCACCCATCTTTCCCCCCTCCACCTCTTCCCCCCTTTTCTTCCTAATGCCTCAACAAATGAAACTGATTTGTAAAAAATGTTACATGGAAAAAAAATACGAGAGAGAGACATTGCACATACTTTTGTAAACCAAGAAAATCTTTAATAAAAATACATTTTTTTAAAAAAATAATAATGTCAGGGGACTTGTCTACTGAGAGCAACTAAAGACAGATGCATTAAGACAGACGCTCAGGGAATGTATCTTCTAATGCTGTTAACACGGTTCTGCTTTGCTTTGCTTTTTAGCCCAAAATCGAATGGATGAGCTACATCAGCCTGGTTTCCGTCTTCCTCTTTGTCAGTTTCTTTGAGATCGGGCCAGGACCAATTCCCTGGTTTATTGTGGCCGAGCTATTCAGCCAAGGCCCCCGCCCTGCTGCCGTCGCAATGGCCGGCTTCAGCAACTGGTTCACCAACTTCTGCATCGGAATGTTCTTCCCATATGTCGCTGTAAGGAAACTGCGTTGTGATGGAGACAGCCGAACAAGATTTTTCTTTCTTTTCTTTTCTTTTTTTAAAAGGGGGGGGGTCCATACATTTAGAATTCAAAGTAGGGAACAGAACAGGCTACCAATCTAGAGTGACAAATGAGAGGGGTTGGGAATAAATTTCCAGGCTTTGCAGCAATGTCCCATGGATCCCTTCTGCACTGATGCTGCAAGGGCACACAGAGAATGGCCAATATGTTGACAAAAATGTCATAGGTTAATAAAGAGGGGTGCCATGACCAATGCTAGCGGATGACAAGGCTCAGGCCAGTACCTGGCTTGGGGACCCATCACTGTTCCACTGTCTTCCCCGTGTCTTCAGGAAGACCTGGACAGATCAGACAAAGTATGAACTATTTCTGGCCCAGCTGGACACTGTGTGGTGGGCAACTGGCAGCCCATGAGCTAGATATGGCCCGAGGGGGCCTCCCAATCAGCCCCCAGTGCCCTCTCCTTGCTTTGGCCCCTATGTAGGTTTAAGCTAGAAAAAGACCACCATAAGAGGCTTCCTCCCCCAGTCTAAATGTCTTCAGGCTCCCAGGTCCCCACAGAAGCCCCAAGCCAGCCCTGAAGAGAGTTACACTGCTTGCTTGCTTGCCATGCACTCGCTTGTTCAGCATGCAGGCGTTGCTCCTCATCATTCTCAGATAGAGGCGCTGGCTCAAGTAGATTTTGCCCATCCTAACTGGGTGAACTCAAGAGATCACTTAACTTGGGTTCGTCTCCCAAGCTCCCTTCATGGTTCAAGCCTGGCAAAACTGGAGGGTTTTCATCCCTGTTGTTCAATTCTCGCTTGCAAAGGAAGTACAGGGTCCTAGGATGATAAGTGTTTCCAGTACAGGCGACGAGGGTATATATAACCTTCCATCTATGGTGTAAAAAGTTATTATGAAAAGCCTCCCTCACAAGGTTGTAGTGAGTATAAAAGGAGGAAATGAATAACGTGTGCCGACCTGGGAGGAAAGACAGAATATAAACATGATCAGCAGCTGTGGAAGGAAATAAACGTAGCTGATCTGAGTGGGGTTTGAAACCAACTCCAGAGAGCTTCTGATTCCAGCAGAGTTTGCACTTAGCAGTGCTGATCACAGCCAAATGCAAAGTCCACATTGGGCAGGGATTTTGCACCAGTTGGGAGTGCCCACGTGAAGCCAATCCGGTGGGGCTTGCATTCGGTGCCTAATTTGAAAGGGGCCAAACCCAAGAAGCCCTCGTAAAAGAACAACTGGGAGTGCTTTTAAGGCATTCAGTTGTTCCTTTACAGATGCATCCTTACCTACCCTGCATCTGATGTCATGTATGACGTCCATTGTGGGACAAGTCTTAGAGAAATACATATTCTGCAATTGAAGAAAGGCAGGTTGTTTTGGCTGATCAACGTTGCTGGCAATGTGGGTGAGAGAATGCTACTAACTGGTCTTCTCTTTCTCTCTTGCCCGTCACAGAACATCTGCGGACCATATGTGTTTCTGATCTTTGCTGGCCTGCTCGTCCTCTTCATTGTGTTCGTTTATTACAAAGTGCCAGAAACCAAAGGCAAGTCCTTTGAGGAAATTGCAGAAGAGTTCCGCCGCCGAGGCAAAGGCGGGGGCCAAGGGCCCAGAACAGCCACCGAAATGGAGCGTCTGGGAGGCACCTCCGAGGCATAGTGCCTATCCCTGCAAGAAGGAAGAATGGAAAGAACATGCTGCCGGGATACATTCTGGAGGAAGCATTTATTTAAA
Organism: Podarcis bocagei; assembly: GCF_964188305.1. Taxonomy (NCBI): domain Eukaryota; kingdom Metazoa; phylum Chordata; class Lepidosauria; order Squamata; family Lacertidae; genus Podarcis; species Podarcis bocagei. The sequence continues at coordinate 16,455,960 of NC_138128.1, forward strand.
ACGTAAAAAAAAAATGGGAAGTGATCTTGATAGGTTGAGTCTGTTCTGTGGCTTTGGCTGGATGTCTTTTGCAGAGCTGTGTCTGTTTCTCCCACTACCTTAGGAGTTTGTCTAATGCAGAGTTGCAAAGTCCAAAAGCTATTGTGCCAAAGAGGCGGAGGAGGGATCTGTGCCCCAGTCAATTTGTTATGTGGTTGGTGCTGGGTTGCCCCGGAGAACCAGAATGTAAAGGTGGTGGAGGAACTCAATTCGTTTCTCACGTAAAAGCGAATTTTCCCAATTCACACTTTGCAAAACAAAGTGCAATCTGAAACTCAAAATTCACTCGTCACCAAATTTTGCAATGCAGTTCTTCAGCAGAGTAACGTGTACCAAAAATGCATCTAACTAGGGTAAAATGTGTGTAGAGATGTAAATATTGGTGAAATTTACACTGAAAATGCATGGCTTGGCAGGGGGAATTGCTTTGCAAAAATGTGGGATTAGGCAAAACGGCATACAAACATAATTAGGAGAAATTTGCATGAAAACGCTGGTGAATTTTCGGGACCTTTTCCTTTTGTTAAACGCAAACTGGTGTGGAAATGTGGAGAACTGAATTGAGGACTGGAAACATGAAAAACTGAAATGGACAGATTTGCCCATCCCTTGCAGAGAGGTGGTGAGGCAGCACAGAACATGCAACAGGTGTGCTTCTGTGTGGCCATTCATTCTCAGAAATGGGACATTTTGCCATTACAAAGATCACCAACGTACTGCTGGTGGAAGGCATTTGGTCAGTTCAGCAGTACAGCCACTATTGACTTAGCTCATGGTTAGTTTCCTCATTTGCTAGGAATTTAAGTTTGCCATCATCACTTTAAACTGAAACAGGAAACTAACTGGCAGCAAGTACAAGTTGGCTTGGTCCCTATGACCAGATGAAGAAATCAGTAATAGAAGGACTGACTTAAAAGTAGTTCTGCCAGTCTTTCTTTATTAGTATTTCTTACCTTCTGCAAGGCAGAAGAGTATTGGTGCTTGGTAGCATATTACCCAGGATTCTGACTGGCCTCCTTTGACATTAATAGCTCCTGTTTGCTGTTTTTTGGATTTCTAAAGCAACAGAGCTCCATGGGGAAAATCTCATGTTTCCTGACAGTGATGTTGGTGTACAGACATCCCTGACCATTGGCCATGCTGGCTAGGACTCACTGGAGTTGTAGTTCAGCAATATCTGGAGCACCAAAGGTTCTCTACTTCAGTTTAGGGCAGGCACCCCCAAACTCAGCCCTCCGGCTGGTTTGGGACTACAATTCCCATCATCCCTGACCACTGGTCCTGTTAGCTAGGGATGATGGGAGTTGTAGTCCCAAAACATCTGGAAGGCCGGGTTTGGGGGTGCCTGGTTTAGGAAATCAAGGCTACCTCAGCCCTGAGCAAATGAAAGATACCTTTTCATTGGATCTGACATTTTAAAAAATCTAAAATATACAAGGTTTTTTTTTAAAAAAAAATCAAGTAATTTTAAAAGCAGAGGTCTGATCTCCTTCCATGCACAGATATAAGCAGGCAGAAAGGTACCCGAGAGCAGCTATGAGCAGCCTCTGGGAGGGGGCTTCCAGAATGTTGATTTTTTATTTATTTTTTTGCAATTGAATCAATCACATCTCAGCAAATTTAAGGTGTGCAATGAAAAGTTGATTTGCAGCTGTTATACAATAAGACCACTCCCTCCAAAGATTGAACATTTCGCAGTAAGGAAAGTGGCAGGAAAACGAGTAGGAAAGCACGGGAAACTCTTGCTTTGATGCAATAGAGTCTAATCTTTCTTCAAACAAATCAGGGTGAATGCTCATTAAGTAGCCAACTTCATTTAATCTCTCCACAGACAAATTGGGTTGAATGCTCAATAAACAGGTTAACTGGGAACAACCTGTATATCAGGGTCTGAAGAGGAGCAAGCTGCCACTTCATTGCACATACCAGAACTTTAGGCTTGTGCAATTCGAGTATATTAAAGTGCTCTGTTGCTCTACTGTAATGACAGTATGACAATTTGTGGTTTGGAAAGTGGCTGGGAAATGCACTGGGAGGTGAACTGGTGACTAATGGGAAGAAGTGCAAACACTTCGCAAGCAACTGGGATACATGCAGGATGAATGCTCATTATCGTATAACCATCTTGTAAAGAAATCAGAACAGATGTTCAGTAAAGATGGGATATAATCTAACCTCTGCAAACGCTTTTTGCAAACGAATCAGGATGGATGGTCAATAAGCAGGTCATCCGGAGCAGCCTTTAATTCTACCAAAAAGGAAGGGTTTGTATATACAGTATGGCAAAATACAAAGAGGGATATGGAGGTACCACTGTGATAATTTGCATGCTCAAAATATCACTGCCATTTTCTTTAGAGCAAGATCTGGGCAACAACAGTTTTTGGAACCCAGATATCAGATTTTCAGAAAGTCAAGAAATTTTACATTTGAAAATGAAAATTAGAAAGTCCTCAAATTTTAGACACATTGCAAAATTGTTGAGGGCGCTGTTTTCCACATCTACTACTGAAACTACTTGTTTTGCGAAATATGTTGCTCATCTGAATCACAATACTACTCTCAGAGCAACGCTCCACTAGCACCGTTGGTTTAAACCATGTACCACTACTGTAAAGGTTGGCAACTCAAAACTTACTTAAGTGCTGAAACTAGCACCTTGAAATGCAATATTACCACAGCCTGGCACTGTGGGTTAAACCACAGAGCCTAGGGCTTGCCGATCAGAAGGTCAGCGGTTCGAATCCCCGCAACGGGGTGAGCTCCCGTTGCTCGGTCCCTGCTCCTGCCAACCTAGTAGTTCGAAAGCACTTCAAAGTGCAAGTAGATAAATAGGTACCGCTCTGGCAGGAAGGTAAACGATGTTTCCGTGCGCTGCTCTGGTTTGCCAGAAGCGGTTTAGTCATTGGCCACATGACCCGGAAGTTGTATGCCGGCTCCCTCGGCCTATAGAGCAAGATGAGCGCCACAACTCCTTTTGTCTGTCCTGAATCTTCCAATGCTTAACTCCATTGGATGATTCTGGATTTGGGAATTATGGGGGAAGACAAAAAACATCCCTCTATCCACTTTCTTCACGCCATGTATACCTCCACCGTGTCCTCCCTTGCCATTTTTTTCCTGAACCCAAAAGCTCTGAATGTTATAACCTTTCCTCAGCAGGAAGTTGCTTGATCATTCCAGTTGACCTTTTCAGAACCTCTTCAATATCGTTTTTTGAGGCAAGATGACCAGAAGTGTACACGGTATTCCAAGTGCAATCGCACCACAAATTTGAACAAAGGCATTATGATCCTGGCAGTTCTATTTCCAATCCCTTTCCTAATGATCCATAGTGTGTCCTGCACCTGAGTCAACATCTTCCTTGAGCAACACACTTATGACACCAAGGTCACATGACCCATTCAGTCCGCATTACCATATATGTGAAGTTATTGGGGGGGTTTTTGCCCCTAGTGTGCATCACTTTGCAGTTGCTTACACTGAATCACATTTGTCATTTTAATTAACACCAACTTACCCACTTTGGAGGGAACCCCTTTTTAGAGCTCCTTGCAACCTCTCTCTCACCACCCTGAACAATTTGCTATCTTCAGCAAACTTGGCAAGCTCTCTGATCACTCCTAATTCCGGATTGTTTATGAACAAGTTAAAAAAGAACAGGTCCCAATGGCAAGCCTTGGACCAACGAATGGACAGTGAGAACTGCCCATTTGTCGGGACAGGCAACTCCCAATTCATGTGGCAGCTGCGTTCCAAGTCACCACACATTTAAGTGAAACTGCGTATATTTGAAACACCATTTTAAAAGCTTGCAAACACCCTGTTCTGCCTTGTTCCTCCGCTTTTTGTGACTTTTTGGGTCACTTCCGGGCTCAGCGCGATGCACACTTGCACAGTCGTGCACATATCAGATGCACCTAAAACAGTTGCTGCCCGTACACTCTGCTCCCTATGCTTTTAGCAGCTACTAATCCATAAGCAGACTCTTATCCCAGGACTGTTACGCTTACTCAGGATCTTTGGTGAGGGATTTTACTGAAAGCCTTTTGAAAATCTAAGTACACAATGTCAGCCGGATTACCCCTATCAGTATGCTTGTTGACACTCCCGAACGCTAAAAGGTTAGTGAGAAAAGGCAGCCAGAGACACTGAGGTGCTTTGTAAATAAAATAACTGTTTAAATACTATTGACCATTAAAGTATTTTTATGCGTGTTTTTACATATATCTTGGCTCTTCATTGTAGATAACTGACGTTTTTATTATTTGCAAAAAGCAGCAGCAGCAGCATGCAGTCTGTTTGTGACCAGATGCCATGTAAGCCGCCTCATAAAACCAACATGCTAAAATCACTATATTTCACCGTCTTGTCCCGACACCGAGCAGAGGGGAGGGTCCGACACAGGAAGGATGAAATTCTTGGGGTACCAAGGATGCAGGTGAGGAGCAGGCAAGGTTGGACTGGAGCAGCAGAACCTCTGAAGTAGAAAACTTGCTCCCGCAAGGCCTGGAGCCAAACTTATAGCCACTCCTGACCTAGCATCTTTCACAGGCTCTGCCACATCTAAGTGAAGGTATCTAAATGGCCGGGAATTTTCTGTTTCATTGAGCCTCAGCTACACATTGTCTACCCCGATATGCTGTCAACTTTGGCAAGTAGGTCCAGAACTGATGTCTGTTTCTGGACCAGTGTGGTGCCTCTGCAGCCCAAGTTACTAGACTTCAGAGCTTTCTGGGACTTTCAGGTGTGTCTCCTCAACCAACTAGTGTCCTGCTCTCTGCTCAAAGTGTGACATGCACACAAATATTCCACATATCACTTGCAGTGATGAAAGGCTCTGAGGGGGGATATATAATTTAATTTCATTTGTTATATCCAATCATTTGTCCAAGGTGTTCAAGATGGCATACGTGTGTCCCCTCACTTTATCCTTATAACAAGGTGGTGTGGGGCTTGTTGTTGTTGTTACATTGTGGTTTGATGTCTGGGAAAAGGCAATTCCCCTCAAGAAAAATCAGAGCCTCCCACAACAAATTAGATATTCATTGACCAAATAAGAAAAAGCATCCTCAGCCTTAACAGTGTTTATCTATTTAACCTGTAATTTTTTTCCATTAAAAAATTTGTACTCTTTTTCCACCTGCAAAGGAGTTGTTCAAAGCAGCTTATAAAGAGAAAAGCAACCAACCATAAAAGCCCAAATTATCAAACTGAAAACAGCAGCAGCAGCAGCAGCAAAAAGAACAGCAGCACCAGCAATCAATAGGCTAATATTTATTCTTTTTAATGCATAAAATAAACCAGAGCTGTCGCTTGATAGTTGTTTAATCAAATGAGCCGTGATGGATCCAATCGGCTCACATGGGAACAATTTAATATAAACCAAACTGGAACAATTGCATATATAAACAATTCCAAATCCAATACAGATCCAGACTAGGATTGCAGGGTGGTGTGGTGGAGACATCTTGCCATACTGGGGAAGATTCTGACCAGGTGACAAGGGTGCCTGCTTGGTCTGAGGTCCAAGTACTAAGTGTTGATGGGGGCTTCATGGAGAATGAGGCTAGCCATGGCTACAAGCCACAACGTCTATGTTTGGCCTCCACTGCCGGAGGCCACATGCTTTCGAATGCCAGTTGCTGGAAACCTCAAAAGAGCAGAGTACAATTGTGCTCAGCTCCTGCTTAGGAGCTTCAAATGGCTATCTGACCAGCCACTGTGAAAACAGGGTGCTGGACTAGATAAGTCTTTGGCCTGATCCAGCCAGGCTTTTATGTTCTTAACCTGAAGGCACTTCCGCTCTCCCTTCCTAGGGTTATCGTTGGACCGGGCAGCCCTTCATATAGAGGCCTGTCCTCTGCAAAGTAGGACACATGGCCACCCAACTTTGAGGGTGCAGCACAGAATCATTGGTGCTGCCAGGTTGTGGGGTAAGGTCAATATGTGACTTGGCCAAAAGCTGTGTGTGTGTGTGTGTGTGTGTGTGTGTGTGTGTGTGTGTGTGTGTGTGATGGGGTTTGTTTTCACACCAGCCAGATCCAGTCTCCACCCCCTGCTTCACTGGACTGGGTTCACTGGGCAGCTTGAGCTGCACTGCTTTCAATGCTGTAGCTCATTTCCCTTGCTGCTCAACACTCATCCTTGGTAATGGTGGCATAGCATGGGAGGCAGAGGGGCAGTTGCCCCAGGCATAGCACCCAGTGTTGCCTCAGCACAGCTGTGTGCTTCTGCTCCATTGAAAATGGCTTCCCCATGCAAACCAGGAAGTGACCTCTCTAGGAAACAGAATAACTCTTATTATCTCTGCGGCTGTCATCTCCTGGGTGACACAAGACGCCCTTAGGCAGTTGAATGTGTACTTCGTCTGTTTTTCTCTCACCAACCCCCTCGGCGCAGCCCTGGGCACTGGCAACCCACCCTACGCCACTGCTTGGTAAGCTTCCATGGACCATCAGGGAAGTGCTGGGTGTGAGGGGAGGATGTCCCACCAGAAGGCATCTTCCCCAAGGCCCCATCAAACCTGGCTCCAGCCCCGATTGTTGTGAATTTCGCTCTGAATTCCTTGGAGAAAACATGTAGGATTTAGAAGAAGCCAACCGTTAGTGTATACACATTTTTTAACATGCATTGCCAGGTTAATCAGGCATAGCTTTTCCATCAGTCTAAAGGCTCTTGATTTATTAACTGATTAACGAATCAAATATTGCAGCCCTAACGTGTTTTAAGATACAAACCCTTCCCAGACACGGTGGATTTTGCTCCAGAGACAAAGGCTCTTGCAAAGAGTGCCAGCATGGTGTAGTGGTTAGAGCATTGGCATCAAGAGAACTGGGTTCAAATCCTCACTCAGCTTTCTCGGGTGGGTGAAGGGACGTTGGCCAGTCACTGTCTAATTGACCTAACCTGCCCCACAGAGTTGTTGTAAAGATAAAGCAGCAGGGAAGAGAACCGCGCATGTTGTCCCAAGCTCCCCGAAAGAAGGGCAAGCTATAACTGAATAAATGAATATGGTTACCCTTAATTTGGGGTTGCAGGATCAAAGGTATAGGCACTCTCTTATCTTTTTTGTTGTTTTAACCCTCTGCGTGCTCAGAAGAGTTTTTGCAAGGGTGAATGGAGTTCATTAGGCCAAGCTATTGTGGACATAATTTTGTTAAGTTTAGTGTTTAAAAGTTCCCCAATCCCTAGGTTTGCACAGATTCAGCAAAGCAACATGTTAACTACAGCTTTCCACCACTCCCATCTGGCAATTAAAATGCCTGGACTTTATCTCTGTCCGCTCAATGAAGTTCCCAGCTAAAATTTGTTCCTGGGATACAGATGATCTGGCCGTCGTTTTGGGTCTCTCAACGGTATACTTTGACTAACTTACTAATCACTAAGACAGTCCCAGAGACCAAGCTGCACATATTAGCTAAATGGCTAATACTTTAGCTTAACATTCAAACAATTTTCCCGGAGTAGGGTTAGCTAATAATGCATTATAATTAACAAGTTTACTAAAAAGCCTCTTGTCAGCATGGCTTTGATGGTGTTTTCCTAAAGTGCCCAAATTACAGCTCTCAGGAGGGTTTTTTCCCCCTGTTGCATCTGATGAATTGTTGACAAGTTCACATGTGCTCTGTCCTTTTCAAAATGAGCTCGGCGTCCTAATGCAGGGAACGCTGGCCATGTGATCCCATTATCATTTTCCATTAGGGGTTTTTCTGCCCCACTACATGCTGTTTTTCATTATCCCTTTCAGCCTGGAAACTGTCTTGTGACAGAATAGCTGGGGGAGAAACTGAACCAAAAATGAAGCAGAAACACTTAAGGTGATAATTTGGGGACCTCATTTTTGTGTGTGGGGGGGGGAGGCATTCCCTAGTTTCCTGAGTAACCTCACGCACGTTACTAGTTACTATAGGTTGAAGGAGTTTGAACTTCTCCTACGTTCAAAAAGAAGATGGCCACCCGCATCGCCGGCAGAAATTGTTGCAGTGAAAAAATTAAATATGAAAGAAAATTGGGCTACCTATAAAATTGTATTAAAGGAAGAAAATGGAGAATTGGAATTAAAGGATTATACAGAAATTAAAGCTCATATTAGTGATTGGTTCCAATATATTCAAATTAAGTATAGATTAGCGAAAGACAAAAAGTTAGGATTTGAAAAAGAAATATCAAAATAAATACATAAATACTTGTATAAATACTTAATACAAGAAAAATAAAAAAATAAAAAGGATGAATTGGTTAAAGCATCAATGATTAAATGGGCGCAAGATATTGGGGAAAATATTATGTTTGAACAATAGGAAAAATTGTGGAAAGAAGATATGAAATTCACTATGTGTTATATATTGAAAGAAAATTACCTCTAAATAAAACATAGATGGTATTTAACACCTGAAAGAATAGCAAAAATAAATAAAAATTGTAGCAATATCTGCTGGCGATGCAACACTGGAAAAGGTACTATGATACATATATGGTGGAATTGTTCAAACATCAATTTTGGGAAACAATATATAATGAAATGAAAAAAATGTTCAGATATTCATTTAGGAAAACACCAGAAGGTTTTTTATTGGGAATAGTACCAGGAAGCCTAAAGGCTATTGATTGTGAAAAACTGGAAAAGTGGTATTGTACCGACAAAAATAGAGTGGCTTGCCAAATTATTGGAGTACTACAATATATCCAAAACAATGGGAGAAATTGGAAGGATCTCAAAAGAGAAGATAGATAGGGACTGGAAGGTGTTTAAAAGATACTTGCAAAATCATATTGAAAAATCAGAACTCCTATTAGAATAAACAAGTTCCGTTTCAAATACTGAAATACTAAATAAGATGGATAACAATGTGTAAAAGAAAAAGAAGTATGAAATTAGGTTAAAGGTGTGTAAAAGAAAGTAATAGAAGTGGAAAGAAATTGCAATTGAGTAGATTGGAAGTCTAACACAAAGGTGGGGTGAGGGGCGGTGGATGGTGATGGGAAAAGGAATTATCTGTGGGATTGAGTGTAAGTATGTTTGAACACTTTTAAGGATTGTATGAAATGTATGTTTGTATGCTTGTATATTTGTATTATATGTGTATGAATTATTTTAACAAACAAAAAAAGAATTATTTTAACAATATGAATTATTTTAACAATAAAAACAAAAAAAGAAAACAAAAAAGAAGATGGCCACCCAACCTCTGCTTAAAATCCTCCAAGGATCCGAGACAGACCGTTCTACTGTTGAACAGTTCTTACTATCAGAAAGTTCTTCTTGGTTTTTAGTCAGAATCTCCTTTCTTGTAACTTGAATCCATTGGTTCATGTCTTATCCTCTGCAGCAGGAGAAAACAAGCTTGCTCCATCATCTTCTCCCTCATTTCAAAAAGCTCCATCATGGGCAGCAAAGCAGAGAAGGCAAAAAGTCATGGCACTTCTGAGCTCTCTTCCCTTCTCAAAAAGCCAGAGCACTCCCCCCCCCCAACCACAACACCCTCCAAAAACCCAGTTTCCATCAGACCCAGCCATTGCGGTCAAGGATGCTGAAAACTGTAGTCCTAACAACATATGAAGGGAACCACCTGATGTAAAGCCTACATAATTATTTTCTGTAGGTGAACAACTGAACCCGTTTCAATTGGCCCCCCACAATGAATGGAGAGATAGACCAAGTTGCTTTGGAGGAACTGGAAGGCACTTCTGGCTGGCATCTGCCCCCTCAGTTACTCTGGTAAACACATTTCAAATTGTTCCATGACTCTCTGGATGTTTCTTCCATCTTCCTGAGCACGGAGCATGCTGACTGGGGCTTATAGGGTGTGTGGGAGGTATAGCTGTTAACTTTTCCCTTTTCCTATTCAGAATAAGGGGATTTCCCTTAAAAAAAGGAAAACGTTGACAGCTATGGTGGGAGGCGGTGGAAGACAGGAGTGCCTGGCATGCTCTGGTCCATGGGGTCACAAAGAGTCAGACACAACTCAACAACAAGTTCAGCAACATTTGGAGAGCCACAGGTTTGTACCCCTTGGTTTGGGTATAAATATGGCGTTTCATAATGTCTGGGTGTGGAGCAAAGGCCGTTAGTTAAAGGAGGAGTATAATAAGGCTGGCTCTAAGTTACAAATAGCAAAAAAGAAGCACTTAAGTGCAAATGAGAATCTAAATCACATCATGCCTGAGACCTAAGAAGACAGATAGATGCTCATTAAAGAAAACCTGGTTTAGACAGCAGCAATGGACCATTTAAAATGCTAAAGTAAAATTGATTTCTTTATCATGCTCAGCAGATAAACTGCAGGAAGCAAAGAAAGGGCTTTCTGACTCACAATGGGGAATTTAGCCTAGCAAAACAAGCCATCCGCAGCTGTGAAGGGCTGTGAATAAGTTTGCCCACAGATGCTATTTGGATGGATTTTTTTTCTCCCCACAACAATACTCACCAATACTCCATTGTTTAGAGCTGTTTCTATACACTGCTCTGATCTGTGTTGCCCAGTGGTGATTAAACTGGCAGGGTCTTTATCACAGGATACATTAAATGGATGTGGTGGTATTGCTGCAAGCACCATGGCAGCCGATAGTGAGATTTTAACAAATAATTAGCAGGCTTCATGGCCCCACTGTGACACATTAGGAACAGAGGAAGCTGCCTTCTGCCTAGCCGGACCAGTTTCCCATCTCATTCAATGTTGTCTACACTTGTTACACGCCACAACAATCTCCACAAGCAGTGTGAGGAGATTCAGGGGTTCCCGGCTTGTGTTTCTGTTTGAAGAAGAAGAGTTTGGATTTGATATCCCGCTTTATCACTACCCAAAAGAGTCTCAAAGCGGCTAACATTCTCCTTTCCCTTCCTCCCCCACAACAAACACTCTGTGAGGTGAGTGGGGCCGAGAGGCTTCAAAGAAGTGTGACTAGCCCAAGGTCACCCAGCAGCTGTATGTGGAGGAACGGAGACACGAACCCGGTTCCCCAGATTACGAATCTACCACTCTTAACCACTACACCACACTGGAAGATTGAGGCACAGCGGAGGCTGGTGTCCTTAAGAAATATGGCTCATTAACACTTATTTACACCTGGAAGTGTGCAGTGGAGGGGATGTAGAACATTATACCCCAAGGGTGCCTCCCGTTACTCCTCTCATAGCTTCTGTACGCTTGGGTCCAATGTAGCAGTCAGTCACGGCCCCCAGTATCTTAGCACAGCCTCCTCCAGCAGGATGGATGGCGGCTAACAGATTGACGTTGAATCCTGACAAGACAGAAGTACTGTTTTGGGGGGACAGGAGACGGGCGGGTATGGAGGACTCCCTGGTCCTGAATGGGGTAACTGTGCCCCTGAAGGACCAGGTGCGCAGCCTGGGAGTCATTTTGGACTCACAGCTGTCCATGGAGGCACAGGTCAATTCTGTGTCCAGGGCAGCTGTCTACCAGCTCCATCTGGTACGCAGGCTGAGACCCTACCTGCCCGCAGACTGTCTCGCCAGAGTGGTGCATGCTCCAATTATCTCTCGCTTGGACTACTGCAATGCACTCTATGTGGGGCTACCTTTGAAGGTGACCTGGAAGTTACAACTAATCCAGAATGTGGCAGCTAGACTGGTGACTGGGAGCGGCCGCCGAGACCATATAACAACGGTCTTGAAAGACCTACATTGGCTCCCAGCACATTTCTGAGCACAATTCAAAGTGTTGGTGCTGACCTTTAAAGCCCTAAATGGCCTCGGTCCAGTATACCTGAAGGAGCGTCTCCACCCCCATCGTTCTGCCCGGACACTGAGGTCCAGCGCGAGGGCCTTCTGGTGGTTCCCTCACTGCGAGAAGCCAAGTTACAGGGAACCAGGCAGAGGGCCTTCTCGGTAGTGGCACCCGCCTTGTGGAACGCCCTCCCACCAGATGTCAAAGAGAAAAACAACTACCAGACCTTTAGAAGACATCTGAAGGCAGGCCTGTTTTGGGAAGCTTTTAACGTTTAATAGGTTATTGTATTTTAATATTCTGTTGGAAGCCGCCCAGAGTGACTGGGGAAACCCAGCCAGATGGGTGGGGCATAAATAATAAATTATAATTATTATTACTATTATTATTATTTTGGAGGAATGGGCTTTGTTCTCCTTCTTCTTCCCAGCTGCCTGAAAAACAACACCTTTTCCTGTCACCTTACACCCCTCCCTGACACATTGGCAACCCGTTTTGCACAGACCTGAGGACCTTCTCTGATGTGTAAATGCCCAGCCATTGTTTTATAATGGACTGCATTCAACCAGACCAGCAGGCTGGTTTGCATAAGCCAGCCCAGGGATTCTCTGTCTGGCACCGTTCTGTAGCTTGCATTTCCCCTTCCTATCTCCAATATTAGCTAGATCCTGACATTCATTAATTTCTTGGGCTTAGGAGGGGTCCCCCCTGCCAACTTTTAACAATGAGAAGCTGTCTTCTGCCTAGTCAGACCATTTGTCCATCTAGTTCAGTGTTGTCTACACTGACTGGTAGCAATCTCCCAGTGCTTCTGTGATAGGAATTTTATGGTCTTAGATATATGGTAATGTTCACAACTGCACATACATAGATCAACACAGGAAGATCAACCTGGAACCATTTTGATTCCTAAACTGACCAAATCCTTTCTCTGCAAGGTTAAGCTGGAAAAGCCTCCCCATTGTCTCTTTCCTCACAAATCCTGTCTCAAGGATATGTCTGTTTGAATAAGGTGTGAGCCTCAGCCCAGGAAATAAGTATTTTACCACTACAAAAGAATGGCCAGGCTCCCCAGGAAATCCAATCAAGCAACCTGCCAGACAGGAGATAAACAAGGACAAGAGAAAAACAACATTTAAATTTCTGTGATGTAGGTGGGATGTATCTGAGGGGTGGTCTTAGGTTACACCCCTTCTGTGATGTATGCATAATGTTTCTGGGTGTGGTCTGGATCTAGAGGATGGGAATTTCAAAAGTCTTTATAAGGCCTTGCACGCCATTTTTGTGGGTCCTCTTCCTCTCCTGCGTGTGAGGGGAGTACCCTGTTGCAACAGATCAACTAGCTGCTTTGCTTCTCAATATTCTCTGGTTGGCCTCTGTTATTTTCTCCTACCAATAGGGAACCTATGTAAGGACTCTATATGGGCTCTTGGATACCCCATAAGGGAAAAGGGCATATTTTTATTTACAACACTTCAGACAGTCTTTCCCATCTCTACCTGGAGATGGTGTTGATTGGACCTGGGACCTTCCACATACAAAGCAGATGCTGTACCACTAAGCTGTGGTCCTTCCTCAGATTAATACATGGGATTGCTCCTGGATTCAACATTGTCATGGAAGGCTCAGGCAGTCTCAGAGGCTAAGAGTGCCCTTTTTCCAGCTCTAGCTGGTTCACCAGCTACGGTCTCTTTCTGAGAGAGACAACTTGGCTGCTGTGCTCCATATTTCCAACTTCCAGACTGGATTACTGCAATGTGCCCTTTGTGGGGCTGCCCTCGAAAATGACTTGGAAATGGCAGCAGCCAGAGTACTGGCTGGGGTTCCCTCCAGATCTCATATAACCCATTTTAAAACAGCTGCACTGGTTGCTAATTAGTTTCTGGGTCTAATTTAAGGTACACACCTTAGTCTTTAAAGTCCTAAATAACCCACTGTCTCCTTCTTTATAGGCCCTCTCAGGTATTAAGACTAGGGAAAGGGGCTACATAGAAAAAGCAAGTACTCAGTTCTCAAAATATTCAGTTTCTAGAATAAAAAGTCATTTTTATGCAGCCTTGGTTAGATTTTGTTTTGCTTTTTCCCAGGGTGTTGAACTGCTGAACTAGTAGCAGAAAACCCAAGATTCCAACCATTAATTTCTGTATTTTGAAGTGGAACAGACATTTTTCATTTCACTGTCCCTTTGAGGCTTTTGTGAAGTTTGAATGGCTTGTTTTGTAATCTAATTAAGCATCTGCACAAACTACTTGCTTACATCCAGCACTGCTGAACATTAGTTGGCTGAAATAAAAGGTTATTGCCTCAATTACTTTGCATTTTCAGTTCTAAACGACCTTCTCTGTTGTTTCAAAATCACCAGCACCATCTGCTGAAGGAAATCGTGAAATACACGCCCCCACAAGATTGTAATTCTGGCAACTGCAAACCAGTTCCTCTGAGGGGTTTAATTCACTTCAGTTTCCAGCAGGTTTTGAGCAAACTATGAAGATGGGAAACCTTTCTTTTGTTTGCTCTAATCACTAATGAATTTCCCTTTTGAAAAGAATTAAGGTTCTTTTAAGAGGACTCATAAATGTGACATGCATGTAATAGGAAAAGCTCTCAGGTAATGTTCCTCAATGGAAAGCTTCAATACTTTTAGAAATACAGTACCCCTAGAGTTGTTAGGGTCCCAGCAGAGCTGTGCAAATCCGCCTGCAGTCCTAAACAGATTGAGACTGCATATACAGTGGTACCTCGTGTTACATACGCTTCAGGTTACAGACGCTTCAGGTTACAGACTCCGCTAACCCAGAAATAGTACCTCGGGTTAAGAACTCTGCTTCAGGATGAGAACAGAAATTGTGCTCTGGCGGCGGAAGGCCCCATTAGCTAAAGTGGTGCTTCAGGTTAAGAACAGTTTCAGGTTAAGAATGGACCTCCGGAACGAATTAAGTACTTAACCCGAGGTACCACTGTACACCACACACTTACAAGCACATTTGAAGCAAAGAAAAACCTGGAAACTGTATTTTACCTATAATAGAGCTTGACAAATTGCACTTCCCAGGATTCTCTCTCTGGGGGGTGGGGGGATTCCTGCTTTTAATATACGGTGTGTATGCAGCCCTACAATCATAGGAAGGAACTTGGAAATCTATGAACTAGCTCATGTCAGGATCTGTAATGCAGGATGCAACTATAGCAGCCTTCCCCAGCCTGGTGTTCCTTCTGAAATGATGAAGCTGAGCTCCAAGACATCTTAGAGGTCACAAGGTTGGGGAAGAGTGCCTTAAGGAGTTGGAGTCCTCTGCAACACATATCCTAGGACCTAGGCTTATTTCAGGCTTAAAATGTGGCTTGGAAGTCAGGGCTGGGGTACCTGTGGCTCTCCAGATGTTTTGCACCACAGTTCCCACCAGCCCTAAACAGGATAGCCAATGGTCAAGAAAACCTATAGTTCAGCAACTATTTATTTGTCATGAACTTATAAACTGCACTGTCATAAAACTATAAGCAAGGATATATCAACAAGAATAAAATCAACAAAAGATGCATAAAAACATCAAATGCACAGTGAGTCAGACTCTTGCATTACCCAAGGGGCTCACTGTCCACATTATCTTCTTCTTCACCACTCATTGTCTGCCACCCCCCTGAGGAGAAAAGACAATCAACATTCCCAGTGGGCTTCACTGACCTAAATTCCCCTTTTAAGTTTCAACTCAGTGGAGCCTGGTGCAGCCCAGCACTTGACTCACACCCCCTTGTTTTTTTAAATGGAGACCTTCCTAATCTAACTGATTGCAGGAGTAATTGGGGGAGCCAACAAGGGGTATAAGACAGACTTCTGAGGGAGCCTGTTGTGCGAGGTAAACACTTAAGCAGACAGGCAAGCTAAGCACCTGTGCAAATTAAGTAACCACTATATTTCTTTTGAGTACGGAGATAGAGAGATGTTAAGTTTTATCTGTTTAAAGCATGTTTAGCCTGCTCTTTAGTCGACTCACACTCCAAGCATGGCTTGCAAAAATAAATAGTAAGGGAGTCCCTGCCCTAAAGGTTTTATGAAAGGCATGACACACAAGGAAAATAGGATAGGGGGGAAGGAGCAAGCTTAGGCACCAGTTCTTATAAGTGATTAACTTGTGGATATGTTCTGTAACGCTTTTAGCCTAATTTTATAGAGTTAATTGAAAAAGAAACACCAGCCCACTTTCTGCCGACGGTTTACAATGGAGTTGGTTAATCCCAGAATCAACCGCCAAAGTCTTTGTCCTAGTGGAATCCGTTCAAGCAGAGGCGGCCTCTGGCCAGGCACCCACAAAGTTTATGGGCACTGCTATTCAAATGGTGCCTTGTGATCGATTATGCAATATTTTATTCAAGTTGGCACTCTACCTCTGACCCAAGAGTTGGCGCGTGCGTGGATAACTATTATTAAATTTCTCTGCCGCTCTTCATCCGAGGATCACAGAGCAGTTTAGAATATAAAAACACAAAAATATATAACATAGCAACAAAATTACATAACATAGTGGGGTGTTTTTCTAACACTATTAAGACCCCTGAGCTAGATTAATGTCCCCAAACGTCATGGTATGTGCCAACCTACTGACACTACACAAAGCTTCTTAAGCACCCCCTAACCATTTTCGTATGAAAAAAAGATGGGGTGCTGCTGCTCTCCCAATCCACTAACTACCAGCCCGCTTCAACACAATGCTGCGCGCGGCAAGAGCCCAGGCTTTCTGATCCAAGCCGCTTTCCGTACCGCTTCCGGGCAAAGCCGAGCACATGCTACGAAGCGCCCACACGTGTACGAAAAGTCCTGGCTTAGCCGCGAGTTGGCGCAAGCAGATGACGATCACAGACGCCGTAAAAGTGTAGACGTCCAGGATGTGGAGGGAGGCGGGGGCGGCGCCGGCCTGGAGGCAAAAGCTGTCACGTGGCGTAGAGACCGGCGCGCAGGTCCGGGCTCGCGCCTTGCGGGGGTTGGGCGATAAAGCGGCCAATGGCGAAGGAGAATAACCTGTACCGATGTGGGCGGGGCTGAGGGGATTTTCTTCCTCCCTCCTTTAAATTTGGAACGTACGGCGCGCGCTCCCTTCACGCCTAGGGGGATTCCCCCCTCCCCTTCCCGCTCTCTCTCTCTCTCTCCCCCTCCCTCCTTTTCTCCACCCACACGCCTCCCTGCCTCCCTTTACGGCTGCTCTGCGCGTGCGCGTTGCTGCGACGCTCTTCCAGTCTTTCCCTGCGCCGTGGGAGGTAAGTGCTGGCTCCTGACGCGGGTGCGTGCGGCGCCCCCTCCCCCCCACTTCTTAGTCCCTCCGCTCAGCCGTTGGAGCCGTTGGCGGGCCGCTTGGAATCCTCTCAGGCCAACGGCGAACCGGGCCGGACTGGTCTGGTGCAGAGCCGGCTCCGAGGCGGCCGGCGCCTTCCCCTCAGGCTTCTCCCCGGCGCCGCCTGCTCTTCCCACGAGGCGGCCATGCGGGGCGCCTCCCTCCGCGGGAGCTGGGGGGACTCGGGGCTGAGGAGATGGAGGAATCGCCGGGCGGGGGCTTGAATTTCCCAGGCCAGCGGATCGTTTCCTCAGCTCTGTTTCTCTCATTACCCGCTCTGTGAGGAAAGCCATGTTTAAATTTGCCTGCTGACTGCCCCCCCCCCCGCATAATAACGGTGTATGCCGCGGGGAAGCTGCGGTGCCCTCCGTAGAGTCGGATGGGGTCCCCAAGGGTCATCCATCCCAACCCCTTTGCCGTGCAGGATAGCCAGGTAGATAGCGTTGGGCCCACACCACCTCGTATCACACACCCCTCCCCGACCGACCTGGTTAGGAGCTGTTCGGAGTCCAAAGAATATCGGGAGGGGGGGTCGCAGCTTCCCCACCCATGATGGCCTTTTCGCTTCTTGGTCACGAGTGTTTAGAATTGCCCAAGAAGGAAAGGCAGCCATGTTGGTCCCCAAGAAAACTGCTAGAATTCATAGTAGTCGTCGTCTTTGGCGATCACTCGTAGCTGAGTAACATTGTCTTCCATAAACACGGTTTTAA
The DNA here is from genome assembly GCF_964188305.1 of Podarcis bocagei. NCBI lineage: Eukaryota > Metazoa > Chordata > Lepidosauria > Squamata > Lacertidae > Podarcis > Podarcis bocagei. The sequence goes on from NC_138128.1 coordinate 16,473,723, forward strand.
CAGCGAGTCCGTACGTGACTGTGGATGCCAAGTCTGGGGCCATCTCCATTAGGACTAACCAAGATGAGAAAACGCCCTAATAAAGATACTGCCCTATTGCGGATTTTGGAATGTGTTTTGGGGATTTAACAGGTAGAGGAGCTCATTTGGCCATTGTTTTCCCACACTGGTTTCCCCTTTTGGTGGCTGGGTAGGTCAAAACGTGGCCCTGTGTGCTCAATGTGTGTGAGAGAGAGTAAGAAAGTGCACACCTACTAAGCTTCCTTGTTCCTCTTAAGAATTGATGTGTAGGCTCTGTCCAAAGGTCGTCTAGTCAAATCTTCCCATACCTAGTACACCATCCCCCTCTGTTGAGCAATAGTGGGCACCCAGATACCTTTAAGATGCTCACAACCGCTTCCTGAGAGCAATCCCGTTTGTCATGCAGGGTAAAATAAGCTCTGTATCTGTTCAAATTCCATTCTCCTGTGAGAGTTTTAGTGATGCAGCAGCCCCATCTGCTTTTGCTTCAGCTGCTTAACGCCTATCTGCTGCATTCCCTACCAGTCATGGTACACCCTTACAGCTTTTAGACAGTGATGAAACAGGTCCCTGAGATCACTAAATGATAAGTAGACTTGCTTTGGCTGCCAGAATTGTGAACCACCACAAAATGCCTACTGTAAGCACCCTATATTAGTTATCCCTTTGCTCTTTCACATCACCTCTCCTCATGCATTTCATTTCTGGCTTGAGGGTAACTGCTGTGATTGTAATATCATGAAATGGCTGTAGTTGTTGCCAAAAAGGCACTTCTGAGAGATGCGATTCTTCATGCTGCTGCAACCATCCTGTAATAAGAAGCCCCATTTCCTGGTAATTGCTCAGTTGTATACTACACCATACAATCAGTGTGTGTGGGAAACATGCTACAGTTATAATTGCTGTGGTGTGTAAGGGTAAAGGGACCCCTGACCATTAGGTCCAGTTGCGGATGACTCTGGGGTTGCGGTGCTCATCTTGCTTTATTGGCCAAGGGAGCCGGTGTACAGCTTTCCAGGTCATGTGGCCAGCATGTTTAAGCCGTTTCTGGTGAACCAGAACAGCGCACGGAAACACCGTTTACCTTCCCGCCAGAGCGGTACCTATTTACCTACTTGCACTTCATGCTTTCGAACTGCTAGGTTGGCAGGAGCAGGGACTGAGCAACAGGAGCTCACACCGTCGTGGGGATTCAAACCGCCGACCTGATCGGCAAGCCCTAGGCTCTCTGGTTTAACCCACAGAGCCTGTAGCTCTCACCAAATAGGAGCTGGCATTTGGCAGCAAAATACTGTTCATGTTTGAGTCAAGTGTGGGACAGTAGCACTTAATCTTCAATAATCCCCCAAAATTCTATTCCACAGCTTCAGAAACCAAATTTATAAATCTATTGTTCCAGTTTATAAATCTTGTAAAATTTGCATTTCTTATAAATCTTGTAATTGTAATTTTACATTCCTTGTTACCATTTTCTCCTGCAACTTTTCTCTTCCTACTCTCCCCGTGCCCTGGCTGAGCCATAACATGGCAGTTGGGACCCCTGAGAGTAAAATATTGCCCTTCCCATCCCATATTGCAGTCTTGAGCTAGCATTTTTAGGATGTGTACTCAGTGACCACAGGGGACAGCTATTCCATTTCACAATGCTGTCGTACTTGCAGTGAAGGTGGAGATTGTTGATATGTTCAGTGCTGGACTGAGTATAGTACTTTATGTAACATGGTTCATTATATTCGAAGTATGGTATATAAGTGAGAGATTTGTGTTCATTTGCATATCTATTTATAACTCTATTAAAGATACAAATACTTTATTATGTAACTGCTGCATGAAATAACGGGATTTATTTTTAAATTTTATAGTATTTGCCAGAACACACTACATACTATGGCTGATGAAGTTGATTTTACCACTGGAGATGCTGGTGCTTCTGCCACCTACCCTATGCAGTGTTCTGCACTCCGCAAAAATGGCTTTGTGGTGCTGAAGGGACGTCCCTGCAAGATTGTAGAAATGTCAACTTCGAAGACTGGCAAGCATGGTCATGCAAAGGTATTTGCTTGGTAGAGCTGTCTTGAGTTTTACTTTTGTTCTGGTATGCCAACATTGCTCTTCAATGAATATTAGTTTACTGATATTAAACATTAACATCGGATTTGCCAGGTGCATGGCCCAGTCTTACTTAACTTGCCACTATCTGTCCTTTTCTTGTAGTGCAAGTCTAGCTGGCTGTCCTAGTATAAGGTTTCTGACTTGGGTGGCATTCTCTGCTAGGGGAGAACATGGAAAATGAGTCCCCCAATATAGTGCACACTGTTTTTTAGTAAATTTGCAACCTCTCTTATTTAGAGAGGTGGTCTGAATTGTGTATCTGATTCCAAGTGGTACACTGGTTCAATTCAGACATTGCATTCTTATTCTCCAAATCATGGTTTGGAGGATTACAAACATCCTGGAAGCTCATATGCTCCTCTCTAGTTTTGCATCACAAATGGAGGGAATCCGATGGTGAGGGTGAGAAGGGAATCAGTACAGATCTGCAGCACAACATGGTCCTCCCGGGTTTGGAACATGCCAGGATTAAGCTTGTGAATTTAAGTCAGAAAATTGAGGTAGCTTGAGTTACTCAAGCCTCTCTTTTGGAGCTTGTGTAATTTGTATCTAAGCACATGATTAAGTTCAGAACTGTCGCCATAAGCAAATATGATCTTGATAGTTCTTCAGTAAGATATCTCCTTGGTAGAAGGATTCTTAAAGGTGATGGGCATGCATAGGTGACTTGAATCTAGGCAGTTAGCATAGAAGTTACATCCAAACATCAATTTAAATGCTAACTTTTGGTTTGTTGTTGTTGTTTAGTCGTTTGTTTAGTCGTTTGTTGTTGTTTAGTCGTTAACTTTTGGTTACAGAAAACTATATGTCTCAGAATTCTAAGCTATTTGTGGAGATGGGTAAATCATTCATGACTTTTCTCTCCTGAAGTAAGATACTGTACTGTATAGGCTAGCCCAGCCTTTCTCAACCTTGGGTCCCCAGATGTTGTTGGACAACAACTCCCATCATACCTGACCACTGGTCCTGCTACCTGGGATGATGGGAGTTGTAGTTATGTGGAGACAACTCTTCCCAAAGCTCAGTGCCTCCTTAACTGGTTTTGGGTCAAATGTTGCTGAGGGCTGCCAAAAACGGCTTTGAGGGTCGCATGCAGGATTCATGCCGTGTGTTTCACTGTCTTGTTCTAGTCAACGATAGACTGAAATTTGAGTATCATTATATGTGGCTTTTCTTTAGAGAACTGTTCCAGCTTTAGTCTCTGGGTGATGCACACGGCTTTCTATCTCCCCCCACCTACCCCAAACTTTGTTCTTGGAACATACTGTTCTTGGTAGCCTAAATATATGTGCATGAACATTCTCCTAGGTCCACCTAGTTGGCATTGATGTGTTCACTGGCAAAAAATATGAAGATATTTGTCCTTCCACTCACAACATGGATGTTCCTAACATCAAGAGGAATGATTATCAAGTAAGTCTACATTTTAATCTATACAAATAGAAAGTCCCTTCTGGGCATAGCCTGATATCCTATGAAAAGACTATGCTTCCTTAATTAAAATTCCACGCCTTAAATTACTTAGCCTTCCAAAGGACCCATCAAAATGAGCTGGGTTTTGTAATCTCGTGCCTCTGACATTTCATTTCCAGTCAAATACTTAACCCTTGGTGCAACCCCTGGACAACATAAAATGCCATCATTAGAGGGAGTGGAGAGATTATTACAAATGCCATCTAATCATTATGAATTGATTTTGTAGGATGGGGGCCACCTTGAACATGCTAATAGAAAAGATGGGATACACATACACTTAATAAAACATGTGGCCCTAAATATTCCCCTTGTGTCCAGACTAAGATGAATTGTTTCTGTCAGACTAAAAATTTTGTGCAATTTTGTTGTGCAGTTCCTTGCTTTGATGTATATGTTTAAATACAGAGCATAGTGTAGGTTAGTAGAACTATCTTCAGGTACTTTGCAGTACTATGAAATACCTCATGCTGGGTTAATATGGTAGGAATTTCTTAAATAGGCTTTGCTATAAAATATTCAGGAATATTTGAAGCAAATTACATTTGCAGAACATCTGCCAATAGCAATATTAGGAGCCACATATAAAATTACTTGGCAGTTTTAGATCATCTTACTATATTTTTCAGTTTCAAAGCTGCTTTTGCTAGAAAGTGCTACTGAATACAGCATTTTTAGCTTTATCCCTTTAGTGACTAAAGCTGTGATTCACACTGAATAGATCCTGAGCTAAAAATGGTTGAAACTGGGTTCTGTGTATTGGAAATGTGCAAGGTTGTTCTTCTGTAGCAGTGGTTCTCAAACGGTGTGGTGTGCCACATTGATATAGCAGGAGACAATGGCAAGTGTGGCAGAAAGATTCCAGGACAGTCAATAAATATAATATGTGAATGATTCATATTCTCATTCACATTGTTTTATACATTTTTATTCTGAAAGTGTGGTCCAGAGAAAAAAGTTTTGAAAACCACTGGTCTATAGCAATCAGAAGCAAAATGCTAAGTTCAGAAAGCAACGCCCATATGTCAATACTTTTGATTGAACTTCATTCAATTATGAATAAAATTGAATTGGAATTGTTAATTTCTTGCAGCTGATCTGTATACAGGATGGATATCTCTCTTTGCTGACAGAAAGTGGTGAAGTTCGTGAGGATCTGAAGGTGCCAGAAGGTGAACTAGGCAAAGAAATAGAGGGGAAATATAATGCAGGCGAAGATTTCCAGGTAAAATCTCAGAGGTTTGAAAAAGTCTGGGGTTTTATTTTTCTTTTGACACCCAAGTTACCTTGAAAGTACTTTATTGCTGCTAACGGTTGATCTAAAATAACTTCCTGGGCCTTATTTTAATGGGGAGAAAAGAAAGGGGGATAAAGTGGAATTAGTTTTCTATTCTGAAATAATAAGTGGCTTATCTCTTGTAATTGCAGTTGGTTTTTTCTTTATTCATATTATTTATTATACTTTTTAATTGCTTACTAACTGAAGGTCTCCAAGCAACTTGCAACACATTTAAAATAGAAATACATTATACCTTAAAAGCAGAACGTATCGGCCATGGGAAGCTTTGGCATCACACTAGTAACAAAAACCAACATGTAAATCTAGTGGTTCCTAAGTAGCTAAGTACTGTAGACTACCTGTTTTTCAAAAGCCAAGCCATGGTCCCCCTACTTTTGAAAATGTAATATTTGTTACGTCAATGGTGACACCATACCCCCCAAAATGTCCCAGCTCAACTGTGGTGTGCGTCTTCTGGACCACACTCCTACACAAGAGCATAGCCCTAAAAAAAATGAGATGTCCCGAGCAGTTGATGAGCCATGGACCCCCTGGATAGGTTATGCAGACCTCCAATTGGGAACCACTGTCTCATTTTGTAAAAAACCTAGTGCCAAAATAATTACATGGAAATGATATCAGTGTCCTCCTAAACTTAGATGATCAGGATAAGTTAAAATTCTATTCCTCAGCTTGTCTTTATTATAAATACTCCTTCCTATTTTTCAGCTGAACTCAAGCTATTGTTATGTTAGATTAGCTTAATTATGTGCTTTGTGATTAGCTTTTTGCTGGGAGGTTGACTAAAATTGGAATACTGGTGCTAGAACTATTGCCATCACAACACTTGTTGTAAATGTAATAGCTGTTTTGTGTATCCTAATAATGCTTTTTCTCTCTCCTTTAGGTATCAGTCATGTGTGCAATGAGTGAAGAATGTGCTGTAGCCATAAAACCTTGCAAATAGGACCATCTGGATTTGAGCAGCTGCTCATATCTCAGCAACTGCAGATTTCTTATTTTAGTTCTAATTATCACCAAAGCTATAACCTTCACTAGCAACCTCGTGTCTTTGCTTGAAAATAGTGCTGGCTAATGTTGCAAGCCATTTGGCAATATTAAAATTGCTGAAGTTCAAGTGCTTACAGGAATGGCAAGGCAGTCAAAACTGTCATTTTAGATCATGAGGTATTAACTAGTATGCTTTGCTCGAATGAGACTGTATAGCAGTGCCAATACCAAGGTAGTACTAAGTTTGGGTTTAAGTAAGAATAGTGTTTAAATACAACATTTTAAACAAATGCGAATAACCACTTTTATCTTAAAATATGGTGAAATGTGGCTTGCACTGAACTGTGAATAGTCATTGAGCTGGAGACAAGGGAACTCATGTGATCAAAATGCCAGTGCTGATGGCCATGTACAACAAACTTATATCTGTAGTCTTGCTGGCTGGCTCACTCTTAACATGTCACCATTTGCCTGTGATGCAAACATCCAGAATATTGGATGCTTTCATACTCTGGTTAATAGTGCACAAAAGCTTGGGGTGGGAGGGAGGGAGAGGAGATTCACTAGAGGCCTTTGATTTCAACATGGAGTTCAGCCACTCTTCTAGTTTAAAAGAAGGGAATGCCTCAAGTGTTTCAGTATTAGGCATATTTGTTTTTGATTTTAACTCTTTAGTTTTGTAGCACAAATAGACTTTTTGACTTTTTATTAATGGATCAAAAGTGCACATACTAGCTTGTATAAAGGCTTATTATGAGCCTGGTTTCACGCAAATGAAATTAGGTCATGGGTTGTACAGTCCCAAAAAGAACTATGACAGAGTGCTCTATCAAGTACAAGAACTTCAGTGCTGTGTTAAAGGGTCACACTGACTCACAATCTACTTGTACAAGATTTGATTACACTGAACAGGCAAATGCCTAATCGCTAATAGACAATTTGTCTACATGACCTTCAACTTTGTAAGATCATGCTTCTGCTTCATTAGCATTTTGCGGGACACCAACTTAACTTAAATTTGCCTTAAATATTGGTAGCAACTGACTAACTTGAACTAGTGACTGGGTTCTTAAAACGTGCTTAGTTCATTACTGGCAGCTTTTTGTGTGCATAGGAAACAGGATTTTGAGCTTCAATTAGGAATATGATTGCCCTTTAATCAGTGAAGTTAGTTAGACAACAGGTGTAAATGAACTGCATCAGGGTCTAGTGGTAGGCTCTATATTATAAGTATCTATGCAGAAAAGGGGCACAACGCAGATTGATTTGGCAATAAACACTCGAACAAAGCACAGTCTTGATGTGGTAGTAAATAACTACATATTTCAAGATCTAGGGCTACTGGAAAGCTGAAGGATTTTAGCATATTTAGTCTAATCATGTGAGTGTTCCTAGATAGTTGATTCTCAATAGTCATGGTTTGAATGAGAAGTCCCAGTTTGAAACATGGACTCAGCTAGTATCATTAGTCATGAATGTGAACAGTTTTGAGAAGTAAACTGGTGTCATAGTATCTGAAGAGTCCTACTAACATCTTAACTGCTTGCATCATCTTAAGGACGTATGCAACTAAAATGTGTAGAGGCAGGTGGCTTTTGGAAATGTGTTACTGAAGTGTCCTCTTATACTTCGGAAAACATACTGTCTTAATTTCAACTTGACTTTTAGCAATCTGGAACCACAGAATATCTAGACTAGATGGGGAATCTGCTAAGTAGATCTGTATGGCACTCTTTTGCATACAGGTTTTGCAATGTCATTTCACCAGTAAAAACTACAGTATTTACAATAAGACAATAGCAAAGCCATTTCATTAGTAGAGAGCAGTCTCTACAAACCCACCAGGTTTACAATAAACTAACTTTGCTAATAAAAGCTTAATACTGTATCTTTCAGGTTCTTTAAGCTATTTCAGGGTAATCATGTTTCTCTAAATTCACTTTTAAATGGTTTTTACTTCATAGTTGGAACAAACTGTATTTAGTTGGAGCAGGTGGAAGCTCTTCTAACAAGCTGTAAGCCAAAATTAAGGCTGTTGATATGAGCAACTCAGTCCTGCTGCTGTTCTGTAATGGTGCAAGCTTTCTTGTTTGGGTCCATTGATGTTTTGTTCAGTGTGCTGTAGGTTCTCTTGCCTCAGATGTTAGGAACTTCTTTTTTAAAACCCAACTTTACCTCTTGATGTGTTGTTGTGTCTTTGTTCAACAAAACCACTGCTAGTTGAGCCATGACTTGAATATACTCTTCTCAGGGCTGCTCTTGTGAAGAATTGAAAGAGCTTAAGTTGATTATTTTAACAAAGCTGCTTGAAAGTCTTACAGGGTTTTGTATTCCATAAATTTATAGCATGCCTATGATGCAAGTAGAATTCTAGTACATTGAACCTTAGTCTAACACAGTCAAACATTGTGACCAAGCTATTCTAGTGACTAGATGACATGTTTGACTGCAGTAAGCTTTAAGTATGGAAATGTTGGCTGTGTCTGGAAACTTTCATAGAACAAGCTGTGCTTAAACATTTTATTCTGTGTAAAGCATATGACTCTCATACATTATACTCACATTTCCACAGTACAACTCGGACAATGATCTCTGTGGCTTTTATTTACATTGTTTTATCTAGGTCTTGTAGTGAACGCTCATGATCAGTGACTGTTACATTAACATATAATTGTAAACAACGTGTGGGGAGAAGGGGTTTTTGTATTTGCCACATACGGTAGCTCAGACAAGTATGCAATATACCTACTGGCTAGCAAATGGATGCAGTGTTCATTGTACAGGAGTGACTTTTGACTTTAAAAGCAAAACTTGAAAGGTTTGTATTTTTTCTGCATTTCTGTAATAGCGTATTCATGTGTTAAGAGTTCTTGGCTTTTAACGACTGTTTTATTGAAAAGTTTGAATTATGATTTGGATCACAATGAGAATAAAGTTTGAACCTAAGTGCTACTCTTTTGACTTTTTTCCCTACAACTGCTAATAAATGCCTTGTATATGCACTTCCACAGATTATGAATTCTATAAGGACGTGACCCTACTGTAGTTTCCTTATTAAGCATACATCATTGATCACAATTTCACTTGAGAAGGCAGGCTGTAGATTGCCCAATAAAAACTGACCTGAGCAAATACATTTGCTTGAACAGCACAAAGGTGCCCAATATTTCTTCCATTGTAAAACAAGGTTTGGGGAGGACCTGACACCCAAAAGCTAGAACTGATTGTTAATATCTGCTGCATTGCGAAGAGGGGAGAGGTTTGGGGTTGGAAGGGGCTTCTTGAACCCCTGTAATGTAGTCCACTGTTACTTCAAAGGTGGGCAAAGAGATTTTTGGCCAGCTAGTATTTGGGGTCGTCATACATCCAGAATAGTTTCCCGGTGGAAATCAGTCAAAATATCCAAAATATTGTGTTAATTTAATTTGGTTTTGATTTCTTAATTGAAACATTAAAAAATTCCGGGTTTTCATTGTTTGAAATATGGTAACCCTAAATAGTACTTGTCTAATTGGGAAGCGCTTTTCCAAGAATAGCTTGCCTGCATAAAAATGCAGTGTGTGTGTGTGGTGGAGCCTTGTGGCATTTCCACACTCATAACAGACTACGGGTTCCAAAAATCCTACAGCGATTGTAGGGAACCTTGGGAAGAGGTGTCGCTCGGAGGTAGAGCCTCGCTCGGCATTCAGAAGGACTCCAGTCCCAAGCCTCTCCACCCGGGGCTGCGTATGCCCCCTCCCCAGTCTATTGCCCTGGGAAGCTGTTTCCGGTCGGTTCTTCCTCGCGCTCCTTGGGTTTCTTATTTCTATTGATTAAACTTGGAAAAAAACCCAAAATAAAGAAGCGCCGAGACACCAGGACCCGCCGGCCGGAATCTGTACCAGCCAGCTTCCGGTGTGCGCACGTTACCGGAAACGAGCGGGCGCGTGGCACCCGGAAGTATTATCCTTGATCCGAGCGTCAGCTCTCTTGCTTTATCCCTCGAGCGTGGTCCACGCTGCACGTCATTGCGTCACGGCGCGGATATCTATAAAAGCGCGGCCGCGATGCTTCCGCCCTCCCTTTCTCCATTGCCTAGCCAAGATGGCGCCGGTGAGTTTCTGAGCCGGGCGGGCTGTGGCGGGAGACACGCGCTGCGGGTGGGTTAAAGGAGGGCAGGAAGACTTCCCTGCTCCTTTCCGACACGCTAGTAAACCTTGCAGGTCTGTTGGGAGGCTGCTGTGTAGCTGTGACCCTAAACCCCCCCTTACCTGGGAGTAAGCCCGTTGCATTCAGTAGGATTGCCTGTCGTGTTTGGCACCCTGAATTCATGGGCGCCACACACGTTTTGCAAGATCACGTACATAATGCGAAATAAGGTCTGGAGGACTCTTGTGAAGAACTCTCTTAGCTCATTGCCAATTTTCTAAAGTACCTCATTCACGTCGTGGTGCTTTTCGGGCATGGGTTTCGTAATGCTCTCACGCAAAGGGAGATGTTGCTAGATTGCAATTTGAGGTCATTCTTGATCATTGGGCCCCGCTATCTGGGAGTCCAGCAACATCTGAAGGTCACTCAAGTTTGCTGCTCCAGCAAAAATGCATAGGACATCCATAAAGGGACATGGGAAATCTTGAAAAGCCCATAGATAAATAAATGTCAACTGGCAATAGTAAATGATGAGTGTCCCCAGTTCTTCATCTTGTGTATTACCACCACTTAACTTTAGGTATACAGGGGTACCTCAGATTAAGAACTTAATTCGTTCTGGAGGTCCATTCTTAACCTGAAACTGTTCTTAACCTGAAACACCACTTTAGCTAACGGGGCTTCCTGCTGCTGCTGCGCCGTCGCTGCACAATTTCTGTTCTCATCCTGAAGCAAAGTTCTTAACCTGAGGTACTGTTTCAGGGTTAGCAGAGTCTATAACCTGAAGCGTCTGTAACCCGAGGTACCACTGTACATCTTAACATTAGGTATACATCGGATGAAGGGGGGGGGAAGCCCAGTGCTATGATAACCACAAATGAAGGAATGACACTTAATCCTGGTCTTCCATAGCACTTAAGTCCAACCCCCCCCCCCGAGTTATTATTATTTATTAAATTTCTATAAACCCTTCATTGGAGGATCACAAAGTGGTTTACAATATAAAAATACATAGTAACAAAACCAATACGCCTCAAACCCCCCCCCCATTTAAAATACCATAGTGTTTAATTAGCAAAAATTCAAGGTGCTGTACATCGTTCTTCCTCTCATTGAATCCCCACAAGAACACTCAAAGGTAGGCTAGGCAAAGAGGTAGTTACTGGCCCAAGGTCACCTAGTTAGCTTCATGGCTGATTGAGGGTTTGAACTTAATCTCCCATATCCTAGTCTAGCATTCTAATCTCCATACCACACTGGCTCCTAAGACCCTTGACTGCCCTGATTGGACAGATTCTGCCACCTCACAGGTCCTGGATAAGGGCCCTTTGGATTCTAGTTGGTGCTTGTGGCAGAAACTGCTCTTGTTTGTTTGGCGCAAGGTCCTCCGTTATTTTAGTTTAAAATAGAGTAACAAAAAAAAATTGTCCCTAGCCCTTTGAGAGGAAAACAAAGTTAGCTATTAAAGAACTGTTAATTCTTATGCTTGGCTTGCACTGTAGTGAGGGTAGGTGATGAAATTTTCATTACTAATATATTTTCTGTGTTAAGTGAAAGTTACAGGATAAAGAATATTGGTTAAGTAGAGAAATATATTAAGGCATCTCTGATATATGAGGTATATATTTCCTCTTGACTATACTGATCGAATATAAGGATCATTTATACTAACTTCAGGGGCATGTTTGGTTTTCTTTTAGCAAAAGGACAAGAAACTGAAAAAATCAACTTGCAAGTATAGCCTTGACCTCACCCATCCTGTAGAAGATGGAATATTTGATTCAGGAAATTTTGTAAGTAGTTCTGCTGTTCACACTTCTTTGGTCATGTTTTAATGGCAACATACATTGAAACTTAAGGAAGGGGAAAAATTCAAATGCTTGAGGTTTCTTTTAAAGGAAATTAAGTCTATGCGTGTTTATAATAAAATTCATGATAAATAGTTGCCCTTTAGTCAAATCAGCCTATGGGTAAGAACTTGACTCCTACAACTGTAAATCATTCCCAGCCAATTAATCACATCCTGTTTTAATTCTTACTGCCTGCAATTACCTTTGCTTGTGCAGGGAGGTTTGGAGTTACAGACCTGGATGGGATAATTATTTAGCTTGGCTTAGTGACTATCTTAATCATAATCCAGATGGATTCCATACTAAATGTCTATCGTACCAATGTTTTGGTTTCTTAAAATAAATATATATAGAGAGACAGATATTGTATGTTATGGATTACCGTATTTTTCACCCCATAGGACGCACTGGCCCATATGACGCACCTAGCTTTTGGGGGGGGGAATAAAGGGGGGGAATGATTTCCCCCCCAGGTGCGGGGCGGGGGAAGCCTGAGCTTCCCCAGCCCCCAGAACAGGCTGCTATCCGCTAGCCGTGGGAGAGCTGCGCGACTTCGTGCAGCTCTCCCACGGCTAGCGGAGCGCTGCGCGAAGCCCAAAGCTTGGGGCGTGCTGAGCTCAGCGCGCCCCAAGCTTCTGGGTGCCAGCAAGGTCTCCGCTAGCCGTGGGAGAGCTGCGTCTCCCATGGCTAGCGGATAGCTTCCTGAAGCCTGGAGAGCGAGAGGGGTCGGTGCGTGCCGACCCCCCTCGCTCTCCAGGCTTCAGCGAAAGCCTGCATTTGCCCCATAAGACGCACACACATTTCCCCTTCATTTTTGGAGAGGAAAAAGTGCGTCCTATAGGGCGAAAAATACGGTACAATAATAGGAATATTTCTATTAATATTTCTATTCATTTTTCTTGATTCTTGCATGATTTATTTGCATTTTGTGACTGTAATAATGGATTGTCTGGCTAGGGTCACTTCCCTAGTTCCACATCTAGGGCACCATTCCCTAGTGTTGCATTTTTTTGTTTTAGGAACAGTTCCTGAAGGAAAAAGTTAAGGTCAATGGAAAAACTGGAAACTTGGGAAATGTAGTTCATATTGAACGCTTTAAAAACAAAATCACAGTGACATCTGAAAGGCAGTTCTCAAAAAGGTGGGTGTTCTTTATTTTGTGTGGTGGGCTTTTCTTTCTGATTTTAGCTCCAAACCTCAGGACACGTAGCAAGAATTGTAAACCAATTTAAAATGTGGCTTTAGTTGAAATTCCCCAGTTAAGCTAACCTGAAATAGTAGCATTTGAGGCTGTTCATTATCTCGTGTCTTTAGCATGTGTTTCTGTGCCAAACGCACACTTGACACCTGAAGACTATTCTCAGTTCTCTTCTGGAATATCAGCTTTTGAAAGAGAACTGGAAGGTGAAGTTGGGCTGTTTAATTTGCCCCATCTTCCTACAGTTGATTTCTTAACTAGTATATATTTGAAAGGAAGCTAATGGATTTCACTTGATTTCCAAATATGTGTTCTTAGGTTGTTGTTTTTTGTGGGAGAGCAGTGTAATATTTTGGCAATTCCTGGAGTGGCCTAGTTTTTGCCTACTCAATTGGTCACTTAGGATCATATTAAACTGTCCCATACCAAGTCAGACCATTTACCTTTTTTCAAAGAGGGCCAGATTTGATGCTTGAGGACCAACCAAAGTTGTTGAGCTTTAACCCCAAGCAATAAGCTGCCACAGGGGCCAAATTAGGCTCGCAGCACTCCAGGGTTTCAGAGACAGAAGCTCTCCCAGCCCTATCTAGAGATGCTGAGGGTTGAACTTAAGACCTTCTGTATAGGGGGCAGATTCTCTGAGCTATGGCCCTCATCCTTTGGTGAATTAAGTTCATCTTTTAAGATAGATTGCATTAATACGGAGATTCATTTCATCACATGTAATAGTATTTATACAGCACCTCAGGGATTCAGATTTTTTCATATAATTCTCAGCCTTTCAACAATCTTGTAAGGTGGGTCTGCTTGACCTCCTGGTTGTAAATGGGGCAGATAACAATAGTGGCTTGCCTAAGTCCATTCAGTGAGTTCATGACAAGCAACAAATTTCACCTGGGAACTTTCTGGTTCTGAGTTCAGTTCCCTATACATGTCTATTCAGAAGTAATCCCCATTGGGCACCATTAAAAATTCTCCCTTGTCTATAGAATTGCAGACTTAGGTGTTCTGCTAGACAGGCTACGTCTTGAGGGTCAGCTGCTCAACAAATAATCATTGTTGCTTTTGGCAGTCATCGACTGCTGTCATGTATCACGTCTTTGTAAACGCTTGTGATTAAATTACATCATACGCTTAAAATCACTTGGCCTTTTGTTTTAAAGGTACCTTAAGTATCTCACAAAGAAGTATCTCAAGAAGAACAATCTCCGTGACTGGCTGCGCGTGGTTGCGTCTGACAAGGAGACCTACGAACTGCGTTATTTCCAGATCAGCCATGATGACGAAGGGTCTGAAGCAGAGGAGTAGAATAAGCTTTTATGTGGAGCATTGTCTTCCCTGGTGCACAGCGTGTACACATGAATCATCTATTTATGAGAATGAAATCATTTATTACCAAAGAAAAATTGTACACTGACTTTACTTATAGATTGCTGTGGGCACCTGGGATCTGTTGTGTTTCAAAAGTTTCAATAAAGGAGCCTCCTGATAAATTATAATCTGCAGTTCTCTTGTGGACATGACATGAGGTTTTGCCTACCTCATGGGGGTTGATCTGGCTTGTGTGATGGAGACCTGGGTGCGCGAAGGGGAAACTGTTACCTTATGAGAGATGGCACCCCCGGGTTTCTCGGTCCTCCACCAGTCGCGGACTATGGGCCGGGGGTGTGTGGCATTATTAATCCGGGAAGATTGTTTCAGGGCTCTACCATCGCCATCGATCCCCGGCATTGAATGGGTTGGCCTAGTGTGGGGCTCCAAGGTGAGCTTGGCTGTCTGGCTGGTGTACCGGCCACCTAGCGCACCAGCAGCCACCCTGTCAGGCCTGTTGGAGCCGGTGGCCGGCTGGGCCTTGGAGTTCCCTAACCTATTGGTATTGGGGGACTTCAACATCCATGCTGATGCCACTCCCTCCTCACAGGCTCTAGACCTGGTGTCTTCCATGGCGACACTAGGGCTCTCCCAGTTTGTTTCGGGCCCCACACATCAAGCAGGCCACACGCTGGATTTGATCTTTGGCGTCGGTATAGATGTGATCATGTCTCCTTCGATGAAGGTGCCATGGTCTGATCACTACACTCTGAAAGCCAGGATTGATTTTCCACCCCCACCCTGCTTAGGTGGCGAGCCAATTTTGGCTCGCCTGCAGAGGCTGATGGACCCTGATAGATTCCGTCAGGCCTTGTGGGACCTTGCTCCCCCTGGCGACTCACTGACTAAGCTTGTTGAGGGCTGGAATATCCAGCTCCTAGCAGCCATCAATGAGATTGCACCTAGGCGCCCTCTGTGACCTCGCAGAAACTGGGCTCCCTGGTTTACCGAGGAGCTTCGGAAAATGAAGTGGGACCTCAGACGGCTAGAGCGAGCGTGGCGGGGTGCCTGTGACGGAGCCTCAAGAACATCTTATAGGGTTTTTATGAAAACCTATGAGATGGCAGTGAAGGCCGCTAAGAAGTCCTACTTGGCCTCCGTTGCCTCCGCTAGCTCTTGCCCGGCGCAATTATTTAGCATAATTAGGTCTTTAACGTCCCTTGAAGGACAGGCAAATTTAAATAACAATTTGACACACAGCTGTGAGGCATTTGCGAGCTTTTTTGCGGAGAAGGTCCTGTTGCTCCGCCATGACCTCCCTGCCAATTTGGATACAATAAAGGAACTGGAGGCCCCTCGACTGTCCTTGGGTCCAGTATTGGACCACTTTGACCGGATATCCCCAGCCGATGTGGACAGACTCCTCCGAGCTGGAAAGCTCACCACCTGTCCTCTTGACCCGTGCCCGTCTTGGCTGAGTAGAGCGTGTCCAGACGAGGTGCGGGCCCCCCTGGGTGATATCAATTTGTCCCTTGGCACCGGGATATTCCCAGGGGAACTGAAGGAGGCAGTGGTGCGCCCGCTCTTAAAGAAAACATCATTAGATCCCTTAGATCTATCTAATTACTGCTCGGTTTCGAATCTTCCGTTCCTGGGTAAGGTGATTGAGAGAGCGGTTGCTGAACAGCTTGGTAGGTTTCTGGATGAAACATTGGCTCTGGATCCATTCCAGTCTGGCTTCCGTGCTGGTCATGGGACCGAGACGGCTCTGGTCGCCCTAACAGATGGTCTCCGCAGGCAGCTGGATCGAGGCGGGTCGGGGCTGCTGATTCTTTTAGGCCTGCCAGCAGCCTTCGACATGGTCGATCACGAACTCCTGGACCACTGTCTTGCCATGGGGATCCAGGGCACAGTCCTTCAATGGCTGCGCTCGTTTCTCTCTGGTTGGGGACAGAGGGTGGTGCTTGGGGGGGAATTGTCATCACGCCACTCCTTGGTGTGTGGAGTGCCTCAGGGTGCAATTCTCTCCCCGATGATTTTTAACATCTTTATGCGCCCCCCTCGCCCAGCTTGTCCAGAGTTTTGGGCTGGGTTGCCATCAGTATGCCAATGACACCCAACTCTATCTGTTGATGGATGGCCATCCTGACTCTGCCCCAGACACACTGACCAGATGTCTGGAAGCTGTGGCTGGATGGTTACGTGGGAGCCGGTTGAAGTTAAATCCTTCGAAGACAGAGGTCCTCTGGCTGGGACGGGGCGATATGGGATTGAGGGGGCAACTCCCATCTCTTGCGGGGGTGCAATTAGTGCCAGCATCGTCCGTTAAGAGTTTGGGTGTAATCTTCGATACCTCCCTCTCTATGGAGGTGCAGATTACAGCTATAACAAAGGCGGCATTTTTTCATCTCCGCCAAGCTAAGCAGTTGGCTCCTTATCTCTCTCGCCCTGACCTAGCCACTGTGATCCACGCAACGGTCACCTCCAGACTGGATTATTGTAACTCACTCTACGTGGGGCTGCCCTTGAGACTGACCCAGAAACTCCAGCGGGTGCAGAATGCTGCAGCGAGACTCCTTATGGGGTCTTTGCTGCGAGATCACATTCATCTGGTACTATACCAGCTGCACTGGCTCCCGGTGGAGTACAGGATCAGGTTTAAGCAGCTGGTTTTAACCTTTAAAGCCCTATACGGCCTAGGACCCTCGTACTTACGGGACCGCCTCTCCTGGTATGTCCCACAGAAGAACTTACGGTCTGCAAATAAAAACATCCTGAAGATCCCAGGCCACAGAGAGGTTAGGCTGGCCTCAACTAGAGCCAGGGCTTTCTCGGCCGCGGCTCCAATCTAGTGGAACGCTCTGTCACAAGAGACCAGGGCCCTGCGGGACCTGACATCTTTCCGCCTGTAAGACAGAGCTGTTCCACCAGGCCTTTGGTCAGGGCACAGCCTGACCCCCTCCTCTGGCAATCTGCACAGAATTTTGCTTAAGGGTTGCCATAAATTTGATTTTAATTAATTTTTATAATGAAAGGTTTTTAGAATGCTGGATTATTTTGACTGTTGTTAGCCGCCCTGAGCCCAGCTTCGGCTGGGGAGGGCGGGGTATAAATAAAATTTATTATTATTATTAATACATAACACAGTCATATATTTATACTTAATGGCCACATTCCTGTAATCTCTGTGACTGACCAGTCCATTATACAGTGATACCTCAGAGGTCCGTTCTTAACCTGAAACTATTCTTAACCTGAAGCTATTTAACCAGTTTCTAGATTGCGCTCTCTATATATATTTAGTGGTTGCAGAGTCTCCTGTGTAGAATGACTTCAGCCATATATAGCTGGTTTGGAATAATCTGGTTAAGGCAGTTAAATCAGAAACTAATTTCAGAAGAAAAGTCTTAGTCTTTCAGTTCTGCTATTATGTTTGACCAAAGGTCAGTTCCCTACAATGGTTATGCAAGTGATTTATTCTGCCTTTCCCCTCCCTCCAGAGAGCACTTTGCATATAGCAAGAGCATTGATGGAATAATTTTATGCAAGCCCTATTTGTAATTTTTGGTAACCATACTTTCAAAAGTGAGTGGCTATCTGCAAGACGGCCGTTTGCATTCGTGATTATTCATTATGGGTGATAATCAGCGTTCATCACACTCATGAGTAGACCCATTGAATTCAATAGGCAGGTTTTAAGTCAATTGATTTATGTGGGTCAAGTTGAAGCATGACCTAGGTGGATGTCAGCCTTTCTACTTGTATCCAGCCTTTCTTCAATAACTCAAGGTGAGATATGTGTTGCTCTCAGATGGCTTCCCTTCCCAGCACTGACCAGACCTGTGTGACTTCAGCAAGGTTGCAGCGTTGCGTGCCTTCAAACCCTGATGATCTTACTGTTTCAACATTAAAGATGATTTGCAAACAAAAGAAAGCAGTAATAATAATAATACAATTCCAGCAACAATGTTAAAAATGAGAAGATGTGTTTTTTTAAGCTGTAGGAACATAAAACAATAGTTGCCTGACCTTGTCAACCTGGTGCCTTCAATATGTTTTGGACTACAACTCACATCTGTAGTGGACACCCCAGTGCTCTCTGAGGCTGATGGGTGTTGTAGTCCAAAGCAGCTAGATGGTGCTAGGTTGGCTAATAATAATAATAATTTACAGCGGTACCTCTGGTTACGTACTTAATTCGTTCCGGAGGTCCATTCTTAACCTGAAACTGTTCTTAACCTGAAGCACCACTTTAGCTAATGGGGCCTCCCGCTGCTGCACAATTTCTGCTCTCATCCTGAAGCAAAGTTCTTAACCCGAGGTACTATTTCTGGGTTAGCGGAGTCTGTAACGTGAAGCATATGTAACCAGAGGTACCACTGTATTACTTGTACACCGCCCATCTGGCTGGGTTTCCTCGGTCACTGTGGGCAGCTTTCAACAGAATATTAAAAACACGATAAAACATCAAACATTAAAAACTTGCCTAAACAGGGTTGCCTTCAGATGTCTTCTAAAAGTCAGATATAGTGGACCCTCCAGATATGAACTTAATTCAATCTGGGGGTCCGTACGTACCCCGAAAGTCCGTATCTAGAGGCGCTGCTTCTGTGCACACGCATGGCACAATCAAGTGCTTCTGCGCATGTGTGCAGAGCGCTTCTGCGCACGCACGCACAGCAAAACCCGGAAGTATACACTTCCAGGTTTGCTGTGTTCACAACCCGAAAGTTACGTTACCCAAAGGTACATCCTGAATTGTAGTTCAACAACATCTGGAGGGCCACAGGTTCCTCACCTCCCAGGTAGATTTTTGTTCCTCATCCACCAGATGGCTCTCAAGTCTCCAGTGACTGACTTACTATTCAAATATAATGTATGGGTAGTCCGTGATTATAAAAGGACTGGCTGTTCCGTTTGGGAACTCGCCTCTCCCAATAATCTCTTTAATAGACCTGAACATCCACGTAGTCTTTAGCACTGTTTTTATGTACACTCCAGTGAAGTTATATTGCCGGTTTAAAATATTGGTTCAATGGGCTGCTAACAGTCTTCGCCACTAGCTGGCTGTATTGCACCATAATAATAATTCGTCAGAGCGTGCAGCTTTAGAAGGGAATGTAAATGAACATCTCAGGCAAACAAGCTGGCGTCTTAACACTTTTTGTACTCCCTCCCCCTCCCCCAAGAGCCATCTGGGTCGGAGTATTGCCCCACACAACTTGGTTAATGGGCGGCTCATTATTCATTGCAAAAGCTACCATATAGCCTTTTGAAGGTCAAACAGAAGTTGCAAGTGAGCTTCTGAGTTCTTCAAAGCTCTTCTTCCAGTTAAGAATGTAAGAAGGACCCTGCTGGATTAGACCAAAACCCCCATCTAATCCAGAGCTCTCTAGGCTAAGGTTACCAGACGTCCCCGTTTCCTGGGGACAGTCCCCAGATTTACAAATCAGTCCCCATACAAAACCAATTGAAGTTGAAATGTGTCCCCGGATTCACTGGAAAAAATCTGGTAACCTTACTCAGGATAGAGGGTTTAACCAGTTGCCTATGGGAAGTCTGCAAGCAGGATTTGAGTGTTATAGCATGATCCTCAGCAGCTGTTATTCAGGTACACTGCCTCTGGTCCTATAGGACATCATGACTAGTAGCCATGAATTTATCCCATCCCTTTCTAAAGCCATCCAAGTTGGCATCCACCACTGCATCTTGTGGCAGTGAGTTCCATAGTTCAACTGTGCACTGTGTAAAGGACCTCCTTCCAGCTATTCTGGATCCCCATCATCCAGCAGTATGTTAAACCAAAGGAGCACCTAGTGCAAGACTTTTGGGGCAGATGTTTGGGGCTCCACTGAGAATTAGCAGGAGGACCCCCCGCCAACCGGAGTAAATGATGTATCACAGATTCTCATCTAAAGAATGGGAGCCAGCCCCCACCCCATAGGACCAGCTGAACTAAGTGATGCTATGCACATTGAATTGAATATGGACTAAGCAGCTGAACTTAGGTCCCACTGAAATCAATGGGACACAATTTAGCCATGACTTTCACATAGCATGGGATGGGATCATAAAATTGGAAGGGACCAATTGTAGGCTGACCAGAAGAGGATGTGGCCCTTGGTCTGTAAAAGATTCCCCACCTCTGGTCTATTGTTAGATAAGAACACCCCCCCTGTTAATTTAAAAAACCAGGCTGGCAGGTGGAGGTGTGAGGAGGAAAACCAGGTGTGATGTTGGAGTCCAGAAGTGCAGTTTGTAACAGTCTTAAGAAGTAGCGTGGGAGGTGTCAGGCAGATGAAATTAAATGCGTTCCCTGCAGTGTAAAACAGGCTGCATTGACAGCTGCAGTGACAAAGAATCTGGCAGAAGGCGCTTGCAAAGTCAGGTGCCAGCTTGGTTGACAGTTTCCCTCCTGATGAGGTGTTTTTGGAAACTGCACCTGGCTGCAGGCAGGATCTGGGCAGGGGAGATTTTTATTCTGGCTATATTGGCTTGACAATCTGGCTGGCCACTGTGAGAACAGGATACTGAACTACATGGGCCTTTGACCTATCTAGCAGCACTTGTCTATTCTTGTGTTTTTCCAGACCTCTTAAAGTAGTTTCAAAGAGGTTTTGCTTTTTGTGGTTTCAAAGTGGGGCTGTGCCTTGATGGTAGAGCCATCCCAGCATCCAGATCGGGGTGGGGCGCATCCCAGCATCCACCATAGAGGTGGGGTGCACCGTGGGGCCTCCAGAGTCTGCCTGACTCCTCCCTACAACTGGAGGGGAGGCAGCGGGCGGACTATTTGGGCAGCACGGAGCCTGCACGCCCCAAGCCACCATGTCTCTCCCAGGAGAGAAGTGTGGCTCGGGTGCGCTGCAGGCCCTGCAGTGCGCTGCAGGCCCCTCAGTGGTGACACTCGGGGCGGCCCACACACCCCTTCCTCTGCCCCTTAATCCATTATGCCGAGGTGCCAATTTTTGCCTCTGGCTCCCAATCCACTGAGATGCCATTTCCTAACTGACTCACATTCAGAAGAACTCAGAATTCTAAGGCCGCCATCACACCCAAGACATCTGAAGGCAGCCCTGTATACTATAGGGAAGTGGGGTTTTTTAATACTTAATGTTTTATTATGTTTTTATATATATTGGAAGCCACCCAGAGTAGCTGGGGTAACCCAGTCAGATGGGAGGGGTATAAATAATAAAATTATTATTATTATGGAATAGGACGTCCCTATTTTCATCGGAGAAATGTTGGAGGGTACAACTCTCAGAGTGGTTTCGCAACCAATCCCTTCTCTCAGGGAACACTGGGAATCGTAGCTCTGTGAGGGGAATAAGGGTCCCCTAACAACTCTCACAAGGGACGGGGGTGGCGCTGTGGGTTAAATGACTGAGCCTAGGGCTTGCCGATCAGAAGGTTGGTGGTTCGAATCCCCGCGACGGGGCGAGCTCCCATTGCTTGGTCCCTGCTCCTGCCAACCTAGCAGTTCGAAAGCACATCAAAGTGCAAGTAGATAAATAGGTACCACTCCGGCGGGAAGGTAAACGGCGTTTCCGTGCGCTGCTCTGGTTCTCCAGAAGCGGCTTAGTCATGCTGGCCACATGACCCGGAAGCTATATGCCAGCTCCCTCGGCCAGTAAAGCGAGATGAGTGCCGCAACCCCAGAGTCAGTCACAACTGGACCTAACGGTCAGGGGTCCCTTTACCTTTACCTAACAACTCTCACACTAGGGACAGAGACTAATGGCAAGGGCTGGGGACACAGGAAATTGCCATATACTGAGTCAAACCATTGGTCCATCTAGTTCTTAATTTCTTACTCTAACTGGCAAAGGCTCTCTAGGCTTTCAAATTGGCTATATTTCCAACCCTACCAGGAAATGTCAGGGAATGAACCCGAGACCTTCTGCATACAAGATGGATGCTTTACCACTGAGCTGCGACCCTCCCCAAGAAGTTGTGTTGCCCTTTACATCCCTTGGGGAAGAATAAGCAAACGGCACTGCTAGTGGATGAAATATCCAGCTCATTTTCCTTTGTATGCAATATTGAGAAATGAGTGATATTATTTTTAATCTCTCCCCCTCACTCCTTTTTGGATATTCAGCTACAATATGTGCTTGAAACCAAGCCAACACAAGGCAAAGACTCTGATTAAGCATCGCACCCCTGGAGCAAGGCAGACAATGCCCCCTTTGTTCTCCAGAGTGTATGGCCTGCTAGTCAGGCAACGTTTGTTTAGCCCACGTGTAACACAGTTTATCGTAACTCAAAAGCTCCGAAAACAAGAGGCCTACACACAGTGTTGCCGTTGTGCTGATAGGACTCGCTGCGAAACGGCCAATGCCCTTCTTTGTTGACCTTGATGTTTCCAAACTGATAGTTTTTAAAGGAAGCTTTGATTGTTTCCTGAGTCCTGTTCTTTTTTGCTGACTGATAAGACAGTGGTTGGGGGGTGTTTTGTTGTTGGTTTTTTGGTTGTTTTTTTAAGCCTGCTTTGTTCAGTGGCCTCCTCAGCTTTTCACAAGCTTGAACGAAACGTCAGTGCCAGCAGGTGAATGATGATGAGTAAAACGAAAACCAAAAATCAACAACTGGATTATAATGGAATCAAAAGGGGGGGGGGGATGACTGTTGTTTAACCAAATGGTTTCCTCCCCGCTGCATTAATGTTCCTTTTGTTTGCTTGCTTGCTGAATTTTACAGCTGTGAAAAGGCAGTGGATTTCATACGAAGGACCAGCAGGAAAAGGATCTAAAACAAAAATGACAGTATCATAAGAACATAAGTAGTGTGTTACTAGGATCAGGCCAGTGGGCAAACTAGTCCAGCACTGTGTTCTCATGGCAGTCAACCACATGCCTATGGGAAGCCAGACAGGACAAGAGCACTCTATGCCCTTTCAATTCCCAGAAACTGGCATTCATAGGCATTCTGCCAATGATAGCCGCATTCCCCATAAATTAGTCTAACTAACCCTCTACTGAAGCCACCCTAGTTGGTGGCCATTGCTATTGTCCTAATACAACAACAATGCCTTTCTGCTAATTTATGGTGCAGCCGTGTGTCATAGTGTAACTTTTCTTCTTCTTGAAATCTTTCCATTCTTGTTGGTCGTTAACATGGACGAAGAAAAAGCTGCTCCTTTCCTTCTCCCTCCCAATCCCTTTTCCTTTTGTGCTGTGTCTTTTAGGATTGCCGGATGGCAGGTAAGAGACAGTTACTGATCCATGTGCACTGTGCTGGGGGGGGGGGGTTCTGGCTGAAGAGCAGGAGGAAAATTCTAATGATCAGTAACTGTCGACCAACTTCTTTGTAAACCGATGCTGGTCAGAATATGCAGCTTTGTACTCAGAATAGCTTTGTCTGCCAGGGGTAATAACCCTAAAGTTCCTGTAATCTTTCTACCACCAGCCTTACCAGACCATTCTTTCTGCATTCTTCTGTTACATTCACCCCAGCAAATGCTCAACATTCTCAAGATACAAAATTAATGCAGACTAAAATAAGATGCCGTGACTCAGTGTGCAAGTTTGCTCCGAAGTAAATCCCACTGACTTCATTTGAGCTTACTCCCCAGCCCACACACGTGCAACTGCAACCCATGGGACACATGCAGCCCTCAGAGGTGTTTTGTGCAGCTCTTGTGGGCGCCCAAGCCCCGTCTCCATCACTGAATTCTTCCGCTTCCTGTTGCAAATTTTGCTGCCTCTGGATGAACGCTCATTGCCGTATAACTACAAATGCCATCAGTTGCAAATGCTCACATCAAACCTCTGAATAATAATAATAATAATAATAATAATAATAATAATAATAATAATAATACTACAGTGGTACCTCGGGTTACAGACGCTTCAGGTTACAGACGCTTTAGGTTACAGACTCCACTAACCCAGAAATAGTACCTCGAGTTAAGAACTTTGCTTCAGGATGAGAACAGAAACCATGCGGTGGTGGCACAGCGGCAGCAGGAGGCCCCATTAGCTAAAGTGGTGCTTCAGGTTAAGAACAGTTTCAGGTTAAGAATGGACCTCCAGAACAAATTAAGTTCTTAACCCAAGGTACCACTGTAATAATAATAATAATAATAATAATAATAATAATAATAATAATAATAATAATAATTTATTTATACCCTGCCCTTCCTGGTTTAAAAACCGGGCTCAGGGCAGCTAACAACAAATATAAAGCACTGATTAAAATGTGACTTGAAAACAGCAGAAAATACAACATAAAATGCAGCATCAGTATCAATAAAATTCAAAAATTCAGGGGTCATTTTTTGGGGTGGGGGGACCCAGTCAGTAGACATCAAATGATCACCAGGGCTAATTGGCCAAGTTGGTCCTACTAGAGCCAGCAAGGAGACCAGGGAGGAATTTAAATGTGGGGTCCCAGAAAGGGTTTCTTCTTAGAGGAGGAAAGGGGAAAAGAGAATAGAGGATCAGGCTAATTCAAGTTGAAGGCCAGGCGGAATAGCTCTGTCTATCCTAGGCCGCATAGGGCTTTAAAGGTCAAAACCAGCACCTTAAACCTGACCCTATACTCCACTGGGAGCCAGTGCAGCTGGTAGAGCACTGTGTGAATATGCTCCCATGGCAAGGACCCCGTGAGGAGCCTTGCTGCAGCATTCTGCACCCGCTGGAGTTTCTGGGACAGTTTCAAGGGCAGCCCTGCGTAGAGCGAGTTAAACGTTCTGCAGGCAAAACGTTCTGCAAGCAGATCTGGATGAATGCTCAGTAAATTGGCTGTCTGGAGGAGCCCACCAAAGAGCAAAGAACAGTGTTTCCTCCAGTAGGTGGAGCAGTATCTTTAAATTACTGAAGATTAGTTTGGCATACAACTGCAGTTGTCTGACACGTACCTTGCAAGGAAAAGAAAGACCACCATCTATATTGAATACAGCCCATTCTTTTAAATGTCGTATTGTTATCCCCTGGCATTTTGATGGCTCGGCATGGCGTACTTTTTGTGCATGCAAATGATTTCATTTGCAAAAGCTATCGGAGTCATCGTTGTCTGTGAGGCTCAGGGGACGTGTACTTCCATTCTGCAAGGAACACAATGCAAATTCCTGTTCGCAAGGAGAATAAGCCTGGTGTGATACATTATGCGCTGGGTAGCTCCGTTGGTTAGAGCATGGTGCTGATAACGCCAAGGTTGCAGGTTTGATCCCTGCATAGGACAGATGCATATTCCTGCACTGCAGGGGGTTGGACTAGATGATTTTCAGCATCCCTTCAAACTCTTCAATTCTATGATTCTAATGAAATCAAGTCAACCCCCTGTCTAAGGAGGACAATTCAGGCTGTTGAGGCTCATCTTCAGGAAAAAGGTTCCTAGATCTCACTGATTTCAGGGTTTGGGTCTCTTGCGTGTCAAGACCCCGCAACACCCCCTCGTTAAAGAATAAACACACAGGACACAAATATTAGCTTAATGTTATTGAGCAAATTTTGGCCACAACTTTATTGATTACAGAATGTGAGCAGTATTGGCTTAGGCATTGAATGGACCCGACTATATCTGACTCCTGCCCATTGCGCAGGGAGTCTGGTAAGGGTAAACCACCAGAAGGGGGAGCCCCATCGATGAAGACCAACTTGAGCTCTCCCAGGTGTTCCTGATGGGGTCGTGTCATGGTCCTGGCCCCGCCCCGGGCTTCAGACAAGATCCACCCACACCCCGGATTCCTTTAACGGAATACCCTTAAGCTTGGATGGGCAGGTGATGTCCACACCTCCCCTCCCCCATCATAAGGTCAAACAATGCCTAATCGCAAAACCTTACAAAGTTGTGGCGATTGCTTCGAGGTAGGCAAAAACCAAATGGCTCCATGCCAATTTTGCTAGGTGGAAAAATTCCTACCAGGTCCCTCAATGGTGACCAACCAAGGTCCATAGCAAGGCCAATGAAGAAAACCTGCAAAATAGGGAGGGAGGGCGGGAGATAGAAGCAGCGAGCCAAGAGGAAGCCCTCCGGCTCACGCCTCTGCTTAAATGGTCCCGGCCACGCCCCCACCAGCCAGCGGATTGGCTGGCTGGTCGTTGACGTGGGCAGGATCCCCCAGGCAACGCAGGACTTTGTCCCCCACCCCGGAGGTGAGTGGGTGGCCACGCAGTCCACCACAGCTCCTCCCCACAATGAGGTGGAGTGGACTTTTTCGGTGTCTCTGAAGAGCAGGAACAAAATTAAGGTGAAGGGTCAGGTCCAAAGTGGGCAAATCTGCCTTCTGCTTGGCTTGACTCGAGAGCTTTTGCTGTTTGGACCGCTCACCTAGAAGCATAGAATTGTAGAGTTGAAGGGGACCAGAATCCTAGAAGCTGGGACCTTTTGCTTGCAAAGTGCATGTTTTATCCCTCAGCCATAGCTCCAACACTGATGGGAAGGCCCAATAGGCATTGATGAATGTTATTCGCACCAGCCTATCTCTACTGGCTAAATGCAACCTGCAGGCCTAGAGGTCAAAGATTTTCTTACCAGCAGTTCATTTAATAGGCAGAGATGAATGGTGGAAAAAAGTGAATGTAATTGAATTCTTTAGGGCAGTTGATCTTCCCCAAGCCAGTTCTGCTATCAGTTTTCAGTCGAGAAGGAATATACAGCATCTTATAAATAAATTGAACTTGTTTTTTTTCCAGGAGGGCTTGCGGGGAGGGAGGGAGGAATTAGATCTGGACCACTACATGCAAATCCTAGCCAGCGTGTATCTCCAAAATCGCATTGACTTTCTCAGCATTCCTGCAGCGCCGCCTGATCTTAAAAGGTACCAGGTGCCAATGATAACAAGTGGATCAGTGATTTCTCATAAATGCCCGGTATATACAAAGCAAGGAGAAGAAGCCAGGAATCCAATAATAAATACAACAAGGTGCACAAATAGCAGAATTGGAACCAGATGAGCACCAGGGCTTGGTTTCAGTACAGAGGGTCAAGAGGCTGTTTCTTCTCTGGGCAGCTCTAGACAGAACATTAATGCAACACCATTCTTTGCTCACCCCTACACACAGCCCTTGGAGT
Organism: Podarcis bocagei; assembly: GCF_964188305.1. Lineage (NCBI taxonomy): Eukaryota > Metazoa > Chordata > Lepidosauria > Squamata > Lacertidae > Podarcis > Podarcis bocagei. The sequence continues at coordinate 16,501,123 of NC_138128.1, forward strand.
TGGTTTTGGAAGATTAACAAGGCTTATCAAATGAGTCACTCTTGATTAGCACAATTAGTCCAGCTTACATTCGTTAAAAGTCCCTCCTTTCCAGCATGAGTCAGGGGCAAGGGAAACAGTGTTTATTTTATTTATCCAAGCACCCGCCATTGACAACATAATATATACAATTAGGTTGCCAGCAATTAGCCTTGTGAAAGGAAACGGCGGCGCTTGGAAGCGGCTGGGTTTCTCCTGCGAATATATATAGGGTTGGGGCGGGCGGGGAGAGGGTCCATAGCAAAAGTTTGTGAACTCAGCGGTCAGAAGAGAGAGTTGTTGTCGTTGGCCAGTTGATCGTAATCGCTCGACTGTAGTGCAAATGGTTTGGGCATGAGAGCAGTTTAAGCCTGCGGAAACCAGGATCACAAACCTCCATCCCTGTTTACTCAAGACAGACAGCCTGGGGACAGGCTGTGGGTGGCCATGTCTGAGCCCAGATTTGGAAAGAACTATCTCCAGCTCCGGATTAATAACCCAGGGCCACAGATCAGCTGAGGAGGGGAGGTTGTGTGTATGTGTCCTCCCTTGCATGCAGGGAGATTTTGATTGAGGGCTTGTGTGCTTCCACAATGAGTGGTGTCTAAGTCAGTGCCCTGGATTCAGCCAAGGTCTGACTCCCAACATGAATTTGGTTGATTTGCAGGAGGGGGTGGGGATCTGGGCTTCAGCCAAGTCAGATGGTGACAGCCCTGGGTTGCTCTAGATTAGGCCATTCAAAAGATCCAGAGCTGTTGGAGAAGAGAGTCCGGTAGGAAGAGAGACCTCAGCCAGATGGAATCCTCCACTCTTCTTTTGTTCATATGTAATTGTAATCTACCCTTCACCGAATGGCCCTCATATTGAAGGGGGGCACACATATCTGCTTGTGTGGTCCTTCAATATTTATGGGACCGCCTCTCCTGGTATGCCCCACAGAGGACCTTAAGGTCCATGAATAACCATAGTTTAGAGGTCCCGGGCCCTAAGGAAGTCAGACTATCCTCTACCAGGGCCAGGGCCTTTTCGGTGATGGCTCCGACCTGGTGGAATGCTCTGTCCCATGAGACTAGGGCCCTTCAGGATTTAACCTCTTTCCGTCGAGCCTGTAAGACAGAGCTATTCCACCTGGCCTTTAATTTGAATTCAGCCTGATCTTTTATTTCCCTTCTCTTTCCTCCCCCTCCCCTTTTATGAAGATTACCCACTCTGAGACCCCACAGTTAATTCTCCCCTGGCCTCCTTGCTGGCCCAAGTAGGACTAATTCAGCCAGCTAACCCTGGTGATGATCTAATGCTTATTAGATAGATTTCCCCTAAATTGATTTCTGAACTTTGAATTTTATTGTTATTAGTGTTTTTATACTGTCTTTTATGCTGCTTTTACAGTTAAGTGTTTTAAATTTGTTGTTAGCCGCCCTGAGCCCAGTTTTTGAACCGGGAAGAGCGGGGTATAAAAAAAAATATTATTATTATTTATTAAAAGTATCACAAGTACAAAGGAGTATTAAAAACACAGCCTGAAAAAAACCCACAAAACCGACAAATGACAAAGTTAATTAAACAGCAGCAGGGAAGAGCTCTGTGAGAGGAGGGAAGGCACCCACTCATTCAAAGAGTAAATAAGTGTGTCTCTCGAACAAATCATTCCAAAAGCCGATGGCCTAAGATGCACCTCTTTAACGCCACATCAGAGATCCAATAACTAGTTTTTTTCTGGATAATGTCAGTCACGCCATAGATCTGTGTGGAGTGCAGGTGCACACTTTAGATCTGGGTCATAGAGAAGACCTGTTGACGAAGGCCTAAGAAATGACAAAAGTAAACATTTAAACAAAAAGCAGGCCGCAGCGAAGATGCTAATGAAAGCTTTGCTCTGCAAAGGACGGCACATCCCCAAAAGAGCCCTCCTTGCCTTCAGTATCTCTCTTTCAAAATAGCCTCAGTAATTATGTTCTGAGAACTGAGGAAGAAAATGATACACAATGGCAGTTGTGGGCAGTTCAGAGATAAACACCAGCAGGCAAGCACAAGCTGTACTTTGGCGTTTCCTGTAACCAGCTGAAAACAGTGCCGGGCACGAGGAACTTTGACTTGCCAACCGAGATTTAATTTTGTACCTACTCTTGGCAGCTGGTGACTTTGAGTAGCCTGGGGGCAAACACCTTCTAAACTAAAGTCTCATACCCTCCAAGTGTTCCAGTTTTCCAGGGACAGTCCCAGAATTACAAAAGCCACCCCAGTTTCTGATTTGACCCCAGGATGTCCCTATTTCTCCTGCCTGCGCTGAACCTAGGGGGAGGGGGAGCTGTCGCTTGCCCAGCGGCAGTGACAGCAGCAGTGGTAGCTGCAAAGGAACCCCCCATTGCCTCTCAATGGCTGTGAAATAAAAAAATAAGGTCTTATATTTATATAATAAATGTTCGTGGATTTGCTAGGCAAAAATGTACATTAATGTATGGGCCACATGTCTGAGGCAGCACAGGAGGGCAGTCCTGGAGCCATTTTGGCTCCCAAACTGACCAAATGTTTTCTCTGCAAGGTCAAAGGAAAATGGAAAAGCCCCCCATTGTCTTTTCATTCACAAAACCTGTCTTAAGGGTATATCTGTGTATGAATAGGGTGAGCCTGTGACCTGGATCAGGAACTAAGTATTTGTCACTACAAAAGACTGGCCAGGCTCCCCAGGGTATCCAATCAAGTAAGCATTAACAGGTAATCTGCCAGACAGGAGATAAACAATGACAGGAGATAAACAATGCACTCAGATTTCTGCTGTAGACCGTCCTTTCTGTGATGTAGGTATGATGTATCTGAGGGGTGGTCTTCAGCTACACCCCTTCTGTGATGGATGTATGATGTTTCTGGGGGTGGTCTTGGACTCCAGGGCGGGTAATTTAAAATGTCTATGTAAGGGCTTGCACGCATGGCTCGGGGTCCTCCTCCTCTCTCCTGTGTGTGAGGGGAGCACCCCGTTGCAACAGTTTAATAAAGATCAGGCTTACGAGCTGCTTTGCTTCTCAATATTCTCTGGTTGGCCTCTGTTCTTTTCTCTGACCGATGGAGCACCTACAAAGGACTCTATAAGGGCTCTTGTGTCCTCCATAAGGGAATAAGGGTGGATTTTCATTTATTACAGCTGCCATGGCCGGCCTCCTCCTTTGAGCAACTTATAGCAGCTGCTGGAGAGCGGGCAAGGAGGGGAAGAGGCTGCCACCACTAAGGTCCAGGCTTTAAGGTGTGCAAGGCACTCTGTTATTTTTGCTGCAGCAGACTAACACAGTTACTGCCCTGGAAATCACTATTTTAATACCCCCTGCCCCATAATTTTCTATTGAATTTTCTGTTTTACTTTTTAGAATATTCATTTAAAGAACCTTAAAATTTCAATGACTTCCCTTCTTCTCTTTCCATGGTTCATTTTGCATAACATAAATCCCTGCATATTTTGTATAAACTAAACCATTCGGTATTCCATTATTACACCCACCAAAACTTATTTACACTGTTGAATTTATCTTAATGCGGCCCACATTTTCAAATAAACACAATTTCCCTCCATATATTCAATAAACATTTTCCAATCTTCTTTAAACCTATGTTCTTCTTGTTCTTTTATTCTATGTGTTAGGTCCACAAGTTGCACATATTCTATCAGTTTAAGTTGCCATTCTTCTTTAGCTGGGACAGGAAATCACTAATTTAAGCACCTGTAGTTATAAAATCATATTTTTAAATCAATTGTTCAAATTTAAATCTTTTGGTATATTACAAGCATCTCAGAAGAGTCACTAACAAGGTTTTTAAGGAAGCATAAGATAACTTACATTTTTTTTCAAAAATATCTTCTGTTCACTATTAGATTGCAGTCTTAGTTCTTTGTATAATACATTGAAGCCAAAAGGACATATTTAAGCATTTATTTATTACTGTCACTAAATATAGAAACTCGGGATATGGGAGAAATTTGATTCAGCTGATATTTAAAGGCAAACCTAGCTAATCTGCATATTCCAAACCAAACCAAAACACAATCATTCTCCAAAATCCGCAGTCCTCCCCATGTTGCTATGCAGTTTTCCAGCCACATAAATTGTACATTAAATACATATACTAGTGCAGGGTCTGTATAAAGTGCATATATTAGTGAGAATAACACCCCAAAATGCATGATATTAGAGTGAATTGCTTTGCAACCCTGTGTACATTAGGGAGAGTTGCCTACAAAAATATTAGGAGCAAAGTTCACTAAGATACTGGTGGATTGACGACTTTTAAAAATAAAATAAAATCACAAACTGATGGCTGTCACATGGAAGAGCGAACAAGCTTGTTTGCTTCTGCTTTGGAGGGTAGGACCTGAACTCATGGCTTCAAATTGCAAGAAAGGAGATTCTGACTAAACATCAGGAATAACTTTCTGACAGTAGGAGCTGTTCGACAGTGGAATGGTCTCCCTCCGGAGGTTGTGGACTCTTCTTCCTTGGAGGTTTTTAAGCAGAGATTGGATGGCCATGGATGCTTTAGCAGAGATAACTGCACTGCAGGGGGTTAAACTACAGTTCTATGATTCTATGACATGCAAATGTGGAGAATTGAACACTGGAAAAATGAGAAACTGAAATAAACCAATATAGACAGATTCTCCCAATCCTAATACAGTGCTACCTCAGGTTACAGATGCTTCAGGTTACAGACTCCGCTAACCCAGAAATATTACCTCGGGTTAAGAACTTTACCTCAGGATGAGAACAGAAATCGTGCAGCGGCAGCAGGAGGCCCCATTAGCTAAAGTGGTACCTCAGGTTAAGAACAGTTTCAGGTTAAGAATGGACCTCCGGAACGAATTAAGTTCTTAACCCGAGGTACCACTGTAACACCACAGCTTCAAAATTGAACCAGGGTCCCCTAAAGTCACAGTCCCTGTACAAATTCATCAGCTTAAGTTTTATTTAACTGTTGCTCCAAGCTATTGTGTTTTCGTCCTCCTTCACTGGAATAATAATAATACAGAAAACAACCAGAAAACAATATCCTTTGCATCATTCCTTGCAGAGGTTTCGTCCCGATACTCCTTTTTAGCTGTTTCTTCTTTCGTGTAGTTTTACCAGCTGAAGGAAACTTAGCACTTTCCCGCGAGTAACATTTGCACGTTCAAGCCTGTAATTGGAATATTCCTAGAAGGGATCATTAAAGTTTCCTGCCGGCAGCTGGGTGAACCTACATCTTCTGTTTTGCCACACCAAAGAAATAAAAATAAATCCACGGCCTAATTTAGCAATAATTAAATCAGAAAGAAGCATAAAATTATGAGCGAAAGTTAATTGTGCAGGTGCATTCCAGATGTGAACAATACAGCTCTTTAGCTTAGCACATTTCCCACAAACTAATATATATTTTCCCGGCTGTTAGCTGCAGCTGAGCTCAGGGGAGAGAAGGAGAGTGATAGGGAAGGGGTGTGTGTTTGTGTGTATGCAATAATAATAATAATAATAATAATAATAATAATAATAATAATAATAATAATAATAATAATAATAATAATAATTTATTATTTATACCCCGCCCATCTGGCTGGGCCTCCCCAGCCACTCTGGGCGGCTTCCATGGAAACCAAAAATACAGTAAAATATCACACGTTAAAAACTTCCCTGAACAGGGTTGCCTTAAGATGTCTTCTGAATGTCAGGTAGTTGTTTATCGCTTTGACATCTGCTGGAAGGGCGTTCCACAGGGCGGGCGCCACTACCGAGAAGGCCCTCTGCCTGGTTCCCTGTAGCTTTGCTTCTCGCAGTGAGGGAACCGCCAGAAGGCCCTCGGCGCTGGACCTCAGCGTCCGGGCAGAACGATGGGGGTGGAGACGCTCCTTCAGGTATACTGGACCGAGGCCGTTTAGGGCTTTAAAGGTCAGCACCAACACTTTGAATTGTGCTCGGAAACATACTGGGAGCCAATGTAGGTCTTTCAAGACCGGTGTTATATGGTCTCGGCAGCCGCCCCCAGTCACCAGTCTAGCTGCCGCATTCTGGAGTAATTGTAGTTTCCGAGTCACCTTCAAAGGTAGCCCCACGTAGAGTGCATTGCAGTAGTCCAAGCGGGAGATAACCAGAGCATGCACCACTCTGGCGAGACAGTCCGCAGGCAGATAGGGTCTCAACCTACGTACCAGATGGAGCTGGTAAACAGCTGCCCTGGACACAGATTTGACCTGTGCCTCCATGGACAGCTGTGAGTCCAAAATGACTCCCAGGCTGCGCACCTGGTCCTTCAGGGGCACAGTTACCCCATTCAGGACCAGGGAATCCTCCACACCTGCCCGCCTCCTGTCCCCCAAAAACAGTACTTCTGTCTTGTCAGGATTCAACCTCAATCTGTTAGCCGCCATCCATCCTCCAACTGCCTCCAGACACTCACACAAGTGGTGTGACTGAGTGACACTCACACCCACATGCAAGTTCATGCAGTTGTAACATTTTTACAAATCCACATTAACATTTCTGTTATGTACTGAGTTGAACAGGATCCAAAAGGCAGCAGTCTGAATGGTCCTAGAACAATAGGATTCAGAATGCAGCAGTCTCATTGGTCCTAGAACAATAGGGTCCAGAATGCAGCAATCTGATTGGTCCTAGAACAATGCAGCAGTATGATTGGTCCCCAGGAGCCATCCAATCCAGCTCCAGGTGGAAGTGAAACCGCAACCTAATTGGCCTACAGGAGAATCCCAGAATTAGCCAATCACATGCGGCCTATTGTGTAAATAATGTATATAAAGCAGATATTTGGGGGGAACTTTCACTCCTCCCCACTACTATGAGCTGAATAAAGAGCATGAAATCCACACTCGACTCCGAGTATATTTCAGTTTCCCACTGATTGGTCTCGGCAGGAAACCCTCCCACTGCATCTATGGAAAGTATTACGAGGTCCCAGGTTCAATCCCTGGCATCTCCAGGTAGGGCCAGAAAAGATTCCTGCTGAAACTCTTGAACACCACAGCCATCCCCATTGGCCCTAACACCTCCCAATCCCTTAATCCTGGATGAGGCTCCATTAAAAAGCTGGCACGCCATTTTAGCAGTGGTGAGGAAGTTTTAATGTCTTAGGTCTGTCACCAGGGAGTTTCAAATGCAAAAGTTTGATCGTTTGTTGTATTATCTCCATTTTCCTTCTACCCTTTTAGCACTAATTTCTCACAATTTTCACAATTTTATATGCAAATTTGCTGGATATACACATTTTTTTGCAAAGCAATTTCCTCTAATGTACTTCTTGTTTCTGTTTTTATATATGTACTCCATATGCATTCTTATGCACAATTTATCCCAATATATGCATTTTCGTACTTATTACTTGGGCCACCGAATCTGGAAGTGGTTCAATGGCCATCCTTTCAAAGAATGGCTGTGTTGTGGTTTGCTTGCTGCTTCAGAAATTGCAAATTAGGTAAGTTGCTCCTTTTAAATGCAAACTAAATAAAATTTATCCCCCATTCCTTATGCATGAGTATGCTACATACAAAATCAAGCCCCATTGGAATCCTTGGTATCACAGGTAAACTAACATGGAACAATTTACTTTGAGATTATTACCTAATTTACCTAATCTGTGTTAAATGATTTTGAGAATGCAGCCCTGTATGCATGAAAAGACTCTAAAACCAGACCGGTTTATTTGTAATGTTCCCCAAAAGCTGATTGTTCCAATTGATATTCTATATGTGTTCAGATGTTGCTAGGGAAAGGATGCGGCTACAGAAGGAAGGGATTGTGGAATAAAACATGTTGGCGGAAGCCACGTGGCTCGTTGTTGCTTAGCGACGCTATATCCCACTTCTTCCAGCACGCCTCGCCTTCCCTTGAGACCAATCAGATTGGGCACTGAAGTATTTGGGAAGCTAAGGATGCTAAGTTAAAGACCAATTGCTTTATAGGATGCAAAGGAAGCTATGCTAGGTCATAAAAGGGGGCGGGCGAAGAATCCAAAACCCACAGTGGTGCCATTGCTTTAATGGGACCAAAACCAAAAAGGCAAGCGGCAAGTTTTCCAGCACTCAGCCATTGCTTCCTTATCCCAGGAACCCAGGTGGTGGAGGAGGAGGAGTTTGGATTTGATATCCCGCTTTATCATTACCCGAAGGAGTCTCAAAGCGGCTGACATTCTCCTTTCCCTTCCTCCCCCACAACAAACACTCTGTGAGGTGAGTGGGGCTGAGAGACTTCAAAGAAGTGTGACTGGCCCAAGGTCACCCAGCAGCTGCATGTGGAGGAGTGGGGAAGCGAACCCGGTTCACCAGATTACGAGTCCACTGCTCTTAACCACTACACCACACTGGCTGAGTACACCACACAGGTGTAATCTGGAAGCCAGAGCACCTAGCAGAGATGGGCAGAACAGTCCAACTTCCGCTCTGGCAGGGGGTTGACTGAGTCAATGACGCAGGTGTCATTCCATTGGAGCCAACTTCCCCCTTCCGCCAGCTGAATGTGGAGATCTGCAGTTGGCCCACTGGGAGTATCTCAGAGCTCAGGGGGGAGCACCAGCCGGGCAATCTGTGGGAGGGAAAGGATCAGGCTGAGCTGCCTCAGAATCCACTGCCATTTCCATGTTTTGTTTTTGCATTTGATTCATTTAAACGTTTGATTCATTTAATCATTTTCTTTTTTTATTATTACTTCAGCTTATAAACAAATAAACAGAGTCTGAATATGAAAACACAGCCTTTCGTGGAAATTTGGGCTGGTTCACTAACACTGTTCTTCCAGTCCATGCCTGACTTGTAGAAGGGCATGCAAATACAGTGGTACCTCGGGTTAAGAACTTAATTTGTTCCGGAGGTCCGTTCTTAACCTGAAACTGTTCTTAACCTGAGGTACCACTTTAGCTAATGGGGCCTCCTGCCGCCGCCGCACAATTTCTGTTCTCATCCTGAAGCAAAGTTCTTAACCTGAGGTACGATTTCTGGGTTAGCGGAATAACTACAGGTGCTTTGTAGTTGAGCTCTATATAAGCAGGTTGGCTGAACCCTTCAGTCCTGTTCTGTTCTGGCCTGTGAATAAACAAGAGCTGTTTGAAGAATCGCTGTGTCGTCTGATATGTTCACCCACAACTTAACAGGCAAGATCAACCCTGCTGTGTGGAAATCCCTTGCAGACAACCGCAGTGCCTGGAGACAGACAGTCAGGTTGCGTATCCACAGCAGTGGCCAGAGGCCAAATAATCACTGGGAGGAGCTCAGAAAGAAGAAATGCCATGGTACACCTGCAGCAGCACAACTGGACACCTTCATTTGTCCCAGCTGCAACAAAGCATGTCTCTCTTGTATCAGTTTCTGTAGCCACAGCTGATGCTGTAACTCTCCAATGGTTAACTTCACCCCTGAAGGCACACTCTTCCATTGCCTCCCAAGGCAGATGGGTGACAACCATTTGCAGTTGGAGTGGCAACCAGTTCAATTTTGTGTCAGTGGTGGACAGTGGAAAAATTGCACTCACTTGGAGAATGAAAGGAAGTACAGTGGTACCTCGGGTTAAGAACTTAATTCGTTCCGGAGGTCCGTTCTTAACCTGAAACTGTTCTTAACCTGAGGTACCACTTTAGCTAATGGGGCCTCCCGCTGCCGCTGTACGATTTCTGTTCTCATCCTGAGGTAAAGTTCTTAACCCGAGGTAATGTTTCTGGGTTAGCGGAGTCTGTAACCTGAAGCGTCTGTAACCTGAAGCGTCTGTAACCCGAGGTACCACTGTAGCAGAACTGCCCCACCAAGCCCCACCTGTGCCTACCTTCTTTATTACAACCAGAATTACAATAAGACTGACAACTGTCAGTCTTATTAAGTAGCTGGAGGAGGAGAGGACAGAGGGGGAAGGAAAGAGCTGTGAGTGGAAAGGGCCTCTCTACCCATCCTCTGGAACCCCCCCCCCCGAGGAATTTAACAAACCTGCTGCACCTGAAACTGGGTGTGGAGAGTGCATCTGAATGGGTCACAAACAACTATGGGCAGCCCAAGGAGGTACCATCCAAGAAAAGCAAGTCTAGAGTGAGAAACTAGGGTGATGTCTGCTGCTCCCAGAAACTCTTCTTGTCGTCAGATTTTGGGGGGTGAGCTGAGAGTTTGCTTGGACCAGTGGCGTAGCGTGGGGGGTGCAAGGGGTGCAAGCCGCACCGGGCGCAACATCTGGGGGGGGGCGCTCGCTGCCTCCGGAGTCGCCGAAGAGCCTCGGGCGCAGGCTGTAGCAGAGCCGCATGTCTCGCGGCGCCCGGCTGAAGGCGCCCGGCAGGCAGCGGCTCTCAGCGCTCGCCGCGGAGGACGCGCCAGGCAGCCCCTCCTCACAGCCCCGCCTCCGCCGCTGCTGCTGCAGCTGCTGGGCCGTTGCATTTTCCTCGCCTCTCTGCCCCCCTCCTCCTCCGGGCAAGCGGCGTCGTTTGGGCGCCAGCGGCAACTCGCAGGTTAGGGGTTAGGGGGGGCGCAAATTACGTGCCTTGCCCCGGGTTAGGGGGCGCAAATTACTTGTGTTGCCCCGGGTGCTGACAACTCACGCTACGCCGCTGGCTTGGACCTTGGGTGAGAACCCAGAGGCTGGGACCGACAGCGTGTCAGAAGGAAAATCAATTGGTATTGCTTTTTATATATTGGTCACTCTGTATTTTTATAAGTAACGGTGTATTTTTGCATTTCTTTTATGTTGCTGCTACAGTTTTTTGCACACCGCTTAGAGATATTTTTAAAATATATTAAACGGTAAAGAAATTAGATAATCTATTTTTATTTTTGGGACGCGGGTGGCACTGTGGGTAAAACCTCAGTGCCTAGGACTTGCCAATCGTATGGTCGGCGGTTCGAATCCCCGCGGCGGGGTGAGCTCCCGTCGTTCGGTCCCAGCTCCTGCCCACCTAGCAGTTCGAAAGCACTGTAGATAAATAGGTACTGCTTTATAGCGGGAAGGTAAACGGCGTTTCCGTGTGCTGCACTGGTGCTGGCTCGCCAGCTGCAGCTTCGTCACGCTGGCCACGTGACCCGGAAGTGTCCTCGGACGGCACCGGCTCACGGCCTCTAGAGCGAGATGAGCACGCAACCCTAGAGTCGGAACGACTGGCCCGTACGGGCAGGGGTACCTTTACCTTTATTTTTATTTTTACATTCATGTCCTACCTTTCCTCCATGGAGCTGAAAGTGGCATAACGTGGTTCTTGGGTTCTCCATTTTTATTCCTCAAAACAATCCTGCGAGGGAGTCAGGCTGAAAGATAGTAACTGTCCCAAGGACAACAAGTCAGCTTCTTAGCTGAGAGGGGGCTTGAACCCTGGTCTCCCAGGTCCTAGTCCAACACTCTAACCACTATGCCACACTGGCTTTCAAAAAGGTAAGTGGCAATGCCTTAATCATGTGTGTATTGCATAGGCCACTTGGACCTCTTCCATCCTCATTCAGAGAAGTGCTAACCGTCTCTCCTTTCATACAATAGTCTGAGCGTTGCCTTTGTCAAAGTCAGCAGGTAGGACGATGGGGGGGGGGACCAGAATCAGCTGACTCTGTCATTGGCTCTGGCTCCACCTAGTGTTGGCCTCCCTCTCTGCCTCTTCTCCAATCCCAATGGTAAAAGTCTCTGCTGCACCCAAAGCTGGTTTCATGGATGCAATCAGGTAAGAGGACCTCACACACTACCTGCTGATTTCCACCCTGTATGCGACGCCCAGAGGAAAATTTATATTGCCAATTCTTGATTGGCTTCCAGGTTGATTCGCACAGGAAGTGACAGTGAAACTCCTAGCAGATGAACATCTGTATATTACACACCAGGTAGCCAAATTCGCACTGGCAGCCAAGAAGCTCCGTTCCAGCTATGTGAATGCACTACAGTCTTAAGTCTTAATTTTGTAAATTTCTTTTAAGTTGTAAACTGCTACCGGTTACGTGTATGATTTTAGATGTTTTCTTTTATTCTCTGTCGCCCCTTGTAAAGGCCTTTGGCTATATACAATTAAAACTGATTGATATTGACTCACTGCCAGCAGAGCTATCTATTGGCAGGCACCTTTATACTGCTTTGGAGAAGAATCATAGCTCACTGGCAGAACACAAGCTCTGCACGTATAAAGTCCCAACACTTCTGGTACATAGGAAGCTGCAATATATCAAGCCAGGCTGTTTTCCCATCGAACCAGCCCATCATTGTCTACTCTGATGGGCTGCAGCTCTCCAGGATCTAAGGCTGAGTTCCTCTCTCCCATCATTTGCTACATGATCTTCTTCACTGAAGATGCCAGGGGGTTAAATTGGAAGCTTCTATGCACAAAGCATGCCTCTTCTTATAGAGAACTCAGCTGCACATGATGCTAATTATTTCACTTTTGCAATCTTCACATTTCCCCTCTTTATTTAATTACAGACATGGAGAGTCTTTGGGGGGCGGGGGGCAGCACAAAGAGAGGACAGGTTTGACCCTCCCTGCACCCCCATGCAGCAAAAGGAGCCAATGGGGCCTCTCCCCAAGCCTAACAGCCGCATGGAGGATGGTTTTTGCTGTGATCAAAGTGAATGGAAGGGTTAACTCTCTCTTCCCCATACTCCTTGTTCCCACTGAGCACTGCCCACCATGCCTATAATTAAATAGGGGGGGCACATGGCATGACTGCAAATTTGGCAATTACCACCATGTGTGGCGATTGCGCTCAAGTGCCGTTCCTTTCCCAGTCGGTGGATTTCTGGTAACAGGAATGGGGATGACCCAGTGACATAGCATGGGTTGCCAGTGCCCGGGACAGAGTATGCATGCACATTCAACTGCCTACTGGCATCTGCATCACCCAGGAGATTGCAGCCACAGAGATAAGAAAAAAAGATACGTTCCATTGTTCCATTGGAGCCCATTGATGGAAGCACGCAGCTGTGTTGGGGCAGCACTGGGTGCTGAAATTTTGCACCCCCTGACAATTTTGTGCCCGGGGCAACCACCCCTGTGCTTTGAATGTGTTGATCTGCCCTGGGTCCTGTAAGTTAAGGGGGCTAGGAATTGCCCACCAACAGTTAGCACATGACCCCAGACAAAGAGAGTCACACAGATCACCTGGCCAGAGCGTTCCTCACTTTAAGGAGATGCATCACTATAGGAATTATTCCTAAATGTGCATCTATACATAGAACTTAGCTGATGGAAATCATAAGCTATATGCCCCATCTTTTGTACTCTGTTTCGGGGATGCATAAGTGGCTACCTTACAATCAAAGTAGACACTATTGTGATAAGATGGACCAGCGACCACACTCAGAATATGGCGCAGTTACATATGGGCAGTTACACCGTTGCGATGATCTAATGCACGCTAAAGCCTCATCTAAGATCAACAAGCCTGAAGCAGGCTTGATCTCTCTGCGATGACTATCTCGGCGCGTTTTCACTTCAGAGGTCTAGCTGTCAATCTGCAGGCCGCAGCATTTTTTCTAAAATCCCGATATGCTTGTGGCTCCATGACAAAGATATGCCTGTGATAAATCCCCATAGATTTTCACAGCATCGCTTTGGAAGGCAAGATAAAAAGACTTCTATTTAGGCCATGGCATCAGGAGCAGAAGCCATAAAGACACACAGTTAAATGCTATCACTCTTGTTTGTAGGAAGAGGAAGTGTGTGAATACAGCCTCTCTGATCAGCCAGGCTGGGATTGATGCGCAGCAGAGTCAGGCACCTGCCAGGGGCGCCGACTTATAAAAAACATTGGGGGAGCCCGCGAAAGCTCATGAATAATAAATAAGCTCATGAATAATAAATAAGCTCATGAATATGCAGATAAAGTGGCACCGCCTCCTCGTGAGCGAATAGGGGAGAGCGTGCTGCGCCTATTAATCAGCTCCGAAGGAAATTGGGTGGAGCTTTTGCTCGGGAGGGAGGGCAGGAGGCATGCAGCCCGACCCTGTGCATTTTGGGCTGGGGGAGGGGCGGGGGTGGCGCTCTGCTGGAGGGGCCCGAGATTATTGGGGGGGCGGAGCCCCCCCAAATGAATTTTTGAGGGGGCTCGGGCCCCCTCAGGCCCCATGGAGTCGGCGCCTATGGCACCTGCCAAAGGCCTCATAGTGAGGGTCCAGCGTTCAAGAGTAACCCCTAGGCTCCCCTTGACCACTTCTACCTGCTTGTTTGTCCACTTGTTGCTCTGACTCAGATGCTGGTGGTGGTTAGGAGGAGGAGGAGGAGGAGTAGATGGCGTGGATGTTCTGTCTGGCAAACAAGCGTGTAATAGCACTGATTAGGAAGAGGAGGAGCAGCAGCTGGTGATGGATGTAGTGGTGAGTTAGAATCACAGAAGGAATGGAGGCCCATGGAGAGGGTCTTGTTCTGGAGGCAAAACTGCTGATCAGAAGCTGTGATGTGTTGGTGCTTCCACATGGCAAATTATTGTAGAATTGGCATTTCTCATGCAGGCATTTTGTGTGTGTGTGCAGCGTCCAAGAGGAATAGGCAAACATGTCGTTTGGCTTCTCATTTTTCCAATCTTACATTCAGTTCCCCACTTTTCTACATCAGTTTGCAATTTTTTTAAAAAAAAAATGCCAATGAGAACTCTTCATCATTATAGTGTGACTTGTCTAATAATAATAATAATAATAATAATAATAATAATAATAATAATAATAATAATAATAATTTGATTATACCCCACCTCTCTGGCTGGGTTTCCTCAGCCTAATATACACTTTTTTTGTATGCAATATCACCTATCATAATGTATTTTTGTATGTTATTTTAATGAACATATGCATTTAGATGCACACTGTAGCAAATGCATTTTTTGCACTCATTGCTTGGGTGTAGAACTGCATTGCAAAAATGTGGGTAAGTGTGAATTCTGAAGGAAGGCTGTTTATTATTTCAGAAAGGGTAAACTAGGTAGGTTCGCCTTTAAATGCAAACTGAATCAAATTTCTTCCCCCTCCCTGGTACCAGCAAATCAAAGGCCAGCTCAGCTGTTGGTCTGGCACCTTCCCCCATGCTTCAGGTGGAGAAATGTTGGAGAGTATAGAGTTATCCAAACCCCGAGGCATCTGAAGGCAATCCTGTATAGGGAAGTTTTTCCAAAAAATGCTTAATGTTTTATTATGTTTATATATATATTGGAAACTGCCCAGAGTGGCTGGGGCAACCCAGTAAGATGTGTGGGGTATAAATAGTAAAAATATCATTATGGAATGGGATGTCCCTATTTTCATCGAAGAAATGTTGGAGGGTATGTGTGATGGGTTTGGTATCAGGCTTTGTCTACCCATATCCCTCACTTAAATTTCCCCCTTCAACCACACAGCCCACCAAACTTGCATGGGAACTGCAAATCTACACAAATGATGCACAAACATAGTTTATTTATTTTTGTCGGTCAACTTGGAGCCCCTTCTCATAACTCCCTTCCTAGTTCTAAGATCAAGAAAAGAAATGAGCAGAAGAAACCTTGGCAAACATATTTCAAGCTGGCTTGATCAATGGGAGGCAACTGCAGACCCAAAGATAACATTGTCATTGTTACTGCTTTCCTATCGGTTAGAGAAGCTGTTGATAGCAAGTTCTAAGAAAAACAAGACATTCATTAGTAGGAGGTGTTGTGTTTGCAGCAATTAGTTCTCTCAAATTTCGTGTAACTCCAAAGTGGGGGCCCAAGCCACTTTCCCAGGAGTCACACTGCGTGGGCTGCAAGGAGCTCCAGAGATTTAGGGCTTTGGGTTGTTGCTACATTTCATGCCACGCTTGCCAGAGATAAGCAAAAACCAAGGTCATCCTTTACTGAACAGAGCTCTATGAAGAATGAAGGGGGAAAGAGAAAACCAACAGCCGAGTTGGGGGCTTTAGGAGTTGTCGCTTGAGTCACAAACTCCAAGGCTGCTGAGATGAATCACTGGGAAACATGGAGCCCCGTTGCAAACCGGTTCTGGGAAGTTCACATGTTGACGTGCATGCAGAATGCGAAGGTGTAACATCTGAGTCATTTAATGATTTGAGGGCTCCTTGTCCTTGCTACTTGTCCGGTCCTGATATTTCGAGGCATTGTGGGATACTGGTATTTCTCCCTGTGGCTTAATTAATCTGTACTGATGATTCTACCACCCACTGTTGGAGGCAGTATACTTCTGAATGCCAGTTGTTGGGAGAGGACTATAAGTGCTGTAAGTAGGGCCCTATCAGACTGGCCTTGTTTTTTGTAAATGCCCCCACACCCCTGCCAGCACCAAGACATGTTGTTACAACATAGCCTGGAGCCATTGTACCTTCAGACACATCTCAGAAGATAAGCAGAGCTGCTTTTTTTGAAGTCATTGCCTGCTTTCCCTCTACAGTGGTACCTCAGGTTACAGACGCTTCAGGTTACAGACTCCGCTAACCCAGAAACATTACCTCAGGTTAAGAACTTTGCTTCAGGATGAGAACAGAAATCGTGCGGCGGCAGCGGGAGGCCCCATTAGCTAAAGTGGTACCTCAGGTTAAGAACAGTTTCAGGTTAAGAACGGACCTCCGGAACGAATTAAGTTCTTAACCCGAGGTACCACTGTACTTCCTTTCATTCTCCAAGTGAGTGCAATTTTACCACTGTCCACCACCGACACAAAATTGAACTGGTTGCTACTCCAGCTGCAAATGGTTGGCACCCATCTGCCTTGGGAGGCAATGGAAGAGTGTGCCTTCAGGGGTGAAGTCAAGCCATTGGAGAGTTACAGCATCAGCTGTGGCTGCAGAAACCGATACAAGAGAGACATGCTTTGTTGCAGCTGGGACAAATGAAGGTGTCCGGTTGTGCTGCTACAGGTGTACCATGGCATTTCTTCTTTCTGAGCTCCTCCCAGTGATCATTCGGCCTCTGGCCACTGCTGTGGATACGCAACCTGACTGCCTGTCTCCAGGCACTGCGGTTGTCTGCAAGGGATTTCGACACAGCAGGGTTGATCTTGCCTGTTAAGTTGTGGGTGAACATATCAGATGACACAGCGATTCTTCAAACAGCTCTTGTTTATTCACAGGCCCAGAACAGGACTGAAGGGTTCAGCCAACCTGCTTATATAGAGCTCATCTACAAAGCAACAGTAACAACTTTCTGTAACTTATCCAATCACTGAACGTCACTTTCAATTCCTTATTTGCATATGTGGACCTGGGTGAAAACTATCTACAGTATCCCCCTGCTGGCCCTGGGTGAGAACTTCAGTACATAACACTGCCAGCCATCATGTCTCATTTGCAGGCATCTTTGTAACGCAGAGTTGATCTGCCAACAGGCCTGGTGCCTGAAGCCAGCTCCCTGTAGAACACTTCAAATACAAGACAAGGAAAGGGCTTTCAGTACAGAGACATAGGCCAGAAGGAAAACTCCTCTGTTTGTCCATAAGGAATTGTGGTCAGTGGCTGTTTTCAGTTTAATACTTCAGGCTGTGTGTTACTCTACTGAAGCTATGGGGAACATCTGGGGGTCAAATGTGGCCACACCCACCACCAGCACTGCTTCAGACCCATCTTGAGTGCTTTGTCTGCCTGGAATGTATACTTGGACTCTGATAATGTTTCTTCTTTGCCTGAATGCCAGTGTGTGAAGGGTTTTAAGTCTACTGAAGAAAGGTAGAAGTCGTCGATTGCTCTGCCATCTTTCGCCTTGACCTCACGCAGCATTGGCAAGTGGTCCAGAAATGTTTCCCTCAAGGGTTTGTGGGCCTCATGCTGAAAAAAATATTCTCCCTATTCATGCTCTCCTCTTGGTTTGTTTTTTAAATCCCCACATCTGGCTCCTCTAAGCTCTGCCTCCCCATGCGCAAAACTTCTTGAGCAGTTTGACAACAGAATAATTGAGGCAGAGAGGTTACGGCTTCTCCATCACCTGAAACTTCTAAGCAAAGCCTGGAAGGCCATCAGTTGAGGATGCCGCATTGAGCAGGAGGATGGATCTGCTCATCTATGAGGCCTCCTCCACTTCTGTGATTCTATTCCAGTGGCTTCTGAGTAGATGCTTGGGCCTCATTTAAAAATGACCAGACCTTTGTGGCTGCCATTTGCTATCAGCTTAAGGGTTATATAACCGTCTGAGCTTAACACCCAAGAGCAGAGCTTTATCTTGGTGTCACAGCGGCATCAGAACTCGCTGTATTTTACCTCAGAAATGCAGACATTTGCCCATTTGCTTTCCTGTGAGAGTTGAATATCAATAAGCAAGTTATTTTGAAATGGCGCAAAGGTGACTGACTAGTATCTTCTGAAGCAAAAATAAACATTTTGGAGTTTAGTAAATAATACTCCTCTCCACCAATTTAGCCTTTCCCTGCACCTCCATATTTATGTCCAGTCTTCACTCTTTGCAGTTGACACTAATGATTGAGCAAGGCTTAATATTGCCCCCCCCCCCATTTCTCAGGTCTTCCTGTCACATCTGTTGCTTGAAAGCAACCGATGGTGGTGATTTAAAGGCTCTAGTCAGAGGCAGCCATCTCTATGAGTCAGCTTATTATATGCTTCCAAAAAGTTCTCCCAGTGATTATTTCAGAAATTTAGGGGATTGGGGAATTCTACAGGATGCTCTTCCCGGGTCTTTATGCCAGATTTCAGCAAATCTCACACAGAGGCTCATTAGTTTCCCGCGGGTTGACTGAGTGTTTGGCATTTGAAAAGCATAGCTGTGTTACTGAATTCTTCTTCTCCTTCCTCTCATCCAAATGGTGTACTGGGCAAGAAGGCAGATCTATAACGTTGCTGTGATGAACCTCGATATTTTGATGTATCTCAACAGTGCAAGCTAAAGGGTGGGGATTTCTCACCCCTTGTATCTCATCCCTGAATAGAAAACTATCCTCTGTTTTTGTTTCTGGATATGCAGTAAGCCCACAACTTACGTGCATTTAACTTGTGCACATTCAGCTTTATGTGCTTGGCAACAACAACAACAGCAACCACAGAAAGTGAACGGGGTTTCTGGGGAAATCCTACTCACCATTGAACCCACTGAGGTCCAGCTCTGAGGGCCTTCTGGCAGTTCCCTCACTCCGAAAAGTTAGGTTACATGGAACCAGACAGAGGGCCTTCTTGGTGGTGGTGCCCACCCTGTAGAACGCCCTCTCATCAGATGTCAAGGAAATAAACAACTATCTGACTTTTAGAAGACATCTGAAGGCAGCCCTGTTTAGGGAAGTTTTTAATGTTTGATGTTTCATCGTGTTTTTAATATTCTGTTGGGAGCCACCCAAGGTGGCAGGGGAAACCCGGCAAGATGGGTGGGGTATTATTATTAAATCATTATTATTATTCTTGTTGTTGTTGTTGCTACTACTACTACTACTGTGTTTTGACTATACCTGATTTCAGCTTTAGGTGCGATCCCTGGAACGTAACCCCGTGTAAGTTGCAAGCTTACTTTGCATCTTCAAGTTAATCATATCACATATGCAATAGTGATTCAGGGCACCTATTCTGTCAAACCAGCTTGTGAATCAAAGAAACGCCAGATGAGATGTCAGAGAGAGTTTAGAATGAGATCAGTCACCTCTGCTCCTGTTGAATCAGCAGGGAAAGTGCACATTTTGTAAAAGGCCCAAGCTTTTGTTCACTCCTCCACAGGTCTGTTATTAGCCCTTGTATCAAGCTCTGACTCAACCTCCTTATCACTATTATTGATTACAATGTCCGTCTGCGGTGGAGTTATGCTTCCTGGCATAATTCCTCAGGCAACAGGCTATCTTCTGAGTCAGAATCTAATATTGTGTGTCCTGTTAGGGAAGTGGATCTTTCCAAGTCATTCCAAGACATTAGATTGAGTTTTCCCGTATCTTTATTATTGTTGCTCTCAAGCACGGACACAGAACTTCCATTCAGACTTGAATATCTCATAGGAAGACCAAGAATCAAGACTCCAAAGCTATTTACACCAGCTGCACCATTAGTTTACCATACAATTTAAAAAAAAATCTGTACATGGGGAAGGAATCTTGGAGCTTTATCAATAAGTGAAATGGTTGTTTTATGCCACAGTCACATTCGTGATTTGTCCACCATAGAAGTTGCTTCTGGATTAGCAAGCATAGAGTAAGAATAGAGTGACTACTTCTATATCTCTCCTAAAGAGGAAATGCACCCTCCCCCTAAAAAAGCAACCCCAAGACAAAAGGAAACACAAATTTGCTAGGGCCAATGTGATTAGAAAAGAAGTACAGGCAGAGAAAGGGAGGGCAAGATCTGCCATGAGTCATGGCCAATCAAAATTTTGAAATATAGGAATTCTGGGAGGAAAATCATCATCACCATGCACATGGGTATGACACACTTCCATGCCGGCTTATAGAGCACAATTAGTTCTGTGGGAAGAGGGTACGGAGGAGGGACAAATACATTGAATTATTGAATTATTTCTGTTGATGTTCTGTCCATTGGCGTCAGTGTGGAATGGCGACACCAGGTCAAAGAAAGAAATGGAAATCTACAAATGGTGTGGAAGGTATGCTGCAGTTTCCACAAGCAACTAAAAACAATAAGGCAGTGGCGTTGTGAGGAAGCACGCCGAGAAAGGGGTGGCGAGATAACTGGGAGCTGTAAACTAAAAGCATATGGGGATGCAGGTTTGTAGATCTGATGTGGGAGCAGTGGGTTTGCTGCTTGATAAGAGTCCTATCCTGTCTGCTCCCACCTATGCTCAATTTGAGCATTTGTAAATGAACACAGACATCACAGTGACACCTTGTTCTCCCAGGGATCCTTTCTCCAATGGAAGCTGAACCCGGGAAAGTATGGCTGGTCCTTAGAATTTCTCAGCACGTGGGAAAGTGGGGGGAAGCTAAACAACATAATATTCACTGTCTTGAGTAGGATGTGGAAACCACCAAAGACATTAAAATTGCCAGGTTGGGGTTTTTTGTTTGTTTTGGTTGTCAGTCTGCGGTGCTAGTGTCTGGGTCAGGAGCGTTATGAGCTTATTTCATCTTAATTCATTCAGGCGTTTGAGTGACACTGAGCCACGAAGCTTGGAGGCTGAGTTGCCAAAGCAACTCATCTCAACTCCTTAAGATGACTGACTTACCAAGGCAAGACCTATCATTCAGCAAGAGACCCAGAGCAAAATGTGATGGCTGAACAGAGTTGACTGCAAGGTGTTAAACAGCCCTTGCATATCAATGCTGAATGCTGTCAAAAGTGCATATCCGGAGGCTGCTGCCTCTTTTTTTTGGTGGCCTTTTCCTTTATGAGGGTCAGTGCTTCCTCTTGGTTCATTGGCTTCCTGCTGTGCAGCACGTCCAGTAGACATGAAGCACTTTGCTTAGATTCTCCAGCCTACTACCTTTTACAGAATCCGCTGGATATAATAGGCTCAAGGTAGGCACATCCCATTTGTACAGGGGTCGGCAAAGTTTGTGTGGCTTGGGCCAGTTCACGGTCCCGCAGACGCCGCAGTGAGCTGGAGTGCACGTGCACACATGCGCATGCTCAAACGCTGTTTCCGGTGCTCCTTCCGGCGCAGAGGAGGCATGCACAGGCTGCTTCCCATTGGCTGCAGGAGCTTCCAGCACCGCGGAAGGCGGTCCCCACTCTGCTCTGCGCTGGGAGCCAACCAAGCAGGCAGCAGGGATCCCCAGTCGGGCGGCAGGGGTCCATGGGCCAGTTAAACAACCCCCATGGGCTGCTTATGGCCCATGGGCCTGAATTTGTATGTTTAAAATGACACTTATACAGTCAAACCTCGGGTTGAATGTGCTTCAGGCTGAGCGCTTTTGGGTTGCGCTCTGCGGCAACCCAGAAGTGACGGAGTGTGTTACTTCCGGGTTTTGCCGCTCGCGCATGCGCAGACGCTCAAAATGATGCTGAGGCATCTGTTCATAGTCTGCATTTTAATCAAGGCTTATATTTTGATCAGACACCTGTATTCTTAAAATGAGCTTAAAATATATTTTAAAATATCTGTATCTCTCATGCCAGGCAGTGAGTGCATCGGCAGATGTGCTCATCTTAAAGAGGGCCCCTGGTTTATTGCGGTCATAAAAAGGCTGAGAAGCGAGGTCACTGACCTTACAAATTACAGAATAATCAAGTTGCAAAAACAATTATTATGCCTCCCATTTGAGACTTAAGCCCAAAGGGTAAATTGAAGAAGTTGCTTTTAGAACAGCAGCTGTTTTAGCAGCAAAAGGGGGGCTGTAAACTAAGAGGCTTCTCTCGGAAGTTGCTTTTGGAAACTGGTTTTTTACTAAGTTCCCTTTCTTCTAAATATATATATATATTAATGTATTAAATATATAGGCTTAAATGTAATTATGCAAAGGATTTAGAAAGCATGAAATTTAGATGTTAGATTCTTATTTCATAGAGACATAGAGTCCTAGAGTTGGAAGAGACCACAGACCCATGCCAAACGGGAAGCACTATCACTCCTGACATCTGGTTGCCGAGCCTCTGTTTAAAATGAAATTAAAAACCATCTGGTTTGTAGGGAATAGGGAAAGAGGGGCCAAAGGTTATCTGGTAATTAAGGTGCCTTGTAGAGGTTAATGGCTACTTGTTTGCCATTTATAAATAGAAGAAAATATAGCTCTCTGTCTCCCATAAAAGGTAATAGGAAATGGGTGTATCTTATATGATTGGTTCTAGCAATCAGCCAATAGGAAATTCAACCAGGCTGATTGGACAGAGGCAGCCAAAGGAGGAGCAAGGGGACTGGGCTGAGGGAATATAAGTGCTGGCCATGAGGGCTGGCAGGCAGAGCATTGGTAACCATATACCACTGTGTCTCTCATTTATTTGTCTGACAAATAAATAATTATTTTAATTTCTCTATTGCTGCGTTGAATATTTCATTCCAGCTAAGCGTTAACCACAAGCAGGGTGCTACAATGCCACACGCATGTGCAGAAGCGGCAAAACGTGACCCGCACAAGCGCAGACGCGCCGTTATGTCTTATGTTCCATTCAGGATGTGAACGGGGCTCCGGAATGGATCCCATTTGCATCCCGAGGTACCACTGTAATCCTCATTTTATTATTCAAATGGTGGTGTTCAAAGCGGCAGAGAAAAGCATATGAAAGAAGAAGCAATGCTATCAAATTACAGTGCAACAAGACGCAACTAAAGGATAACATGTTTTTCTTTTTCAGTGTTGGAGAGATGCATTGAAAAGTGGGCAGGTGAAGAATTGACTAAAGGGAAGGTGTGTAAACACCACACCAGCAAATCAGAATGAATACTCATTGTCATATAATCACACTGTAAACAAATGAAAACAAATACTCCATAAAGACGAGGCAGATTCTGACTGCTGTGTAAGCTTTGTGCAAGCAAATTGGGACCAATCAGGATGAATTAAACAGGGCAACTAGAGGAACCCTGGGAGGTAATTGTGGGAAAGGAATCATGTGGAGAAAGTGGTAAGGACCTAACAGAAGCAGAGGACATCAAGAAGAGGTGGCAAGAATACACAGAGGAATTATACCAGGAAGATATGGATGTCTCGTACACCCCAGGTAGTGTGGCTGCTGACCTTGAGCCAGACATCCTGGAAAGTGAAGTCAAATGGGCCTTAGAAAGCACTGCAAATAACAAGGCCAGTGGAAGTGATGGTATTCCAGCTGAACTATTTAAAATTTTAAAAGATGATGCTGTTAAGGTGCTACACTCAATATGCCAGCAAATTTGGAAAACTCAGCAGTGGCCAGAAGATTGGAGAAGATCAGTCTACATCCCAATCCCAAAGAAGGGCAGTGCCAAAGAATGCTCCAACTACCGCACAATTGCACTCATTTCACACGCTAGCAAGGTTATGCTTAAAATTCTACAAGGAAGGCTCAAGCAGTATGTGGATCGAGAACTCCCAGAAGTGCAAGCTGGATTTAGAAGAGGCAGAGGAACCAGAGACCAAATTGCAAACATGCGCTGGATTATGGAGAAAGCTAGAGAGTTCCAGAAAGACATCTACTTCTGCTTCATTGACTATGCAAAAGCCTTTGACTGTGTCGACCACAGCAAACTATGGCAAGTTCTTAAAGAAATGGGAGTGCCTGATCACCTCATCTGTCTCCTGAGAAATCTCTATGTGGGACAAGAAGCTACAGTTAGAACTGGATATGGAACAACTGATTGGTTCAAAATTGGGAAAGGAGTACGACAAGGCTGTATTTTGTCTCCCTGCTTATTTAATTTATATGCAGAATACATAATGCGAAAGGCTGGGCTGGATGCATCCCAAGCTGGAATTAAGATTGCTGGAAGAAATATCAACAACCTCAGATATGCAGATGACACAACCTTGATGGCAGAAAGTGAGGAGGAATTAAAGAACCTTTTAATGAGGGTGAAAGAGGAGAGCGCAAAATATGGTCTGAAGCTCAACATCAAAAAAACGAAGATCATGGCCACTGGTCCCATCACCTCCTGGCAAATAGAAGGGGAAGAAATGGAGGTAGTGAGAGATTTTACTTTCTTGGGCTCCATGATCACTGCAGATGGTGACAGCAGCCACGAAATTAAAAGACGCCTGCTTCTTGGGAGAAGGGCAATGACAGGCCTAGACAGCATCTTGAGAAGTAGAGATGTCACCTTGCCAACAAAGGTCCGTATAGTTAAAGCCATGGTTTTCCCAGTAGTGATGTATGGAAGTGAGAGCTGGACCATAAAGAAGGCTGATCGCCGAAGAATTGATGCTTTTGAATTATGGTGCTGGAGAAGACTCTTGAGAGTCCCATGGACTGCAAGAAGATCAAACGCATCCATTCTTAAGGAAATCAGCCCTGAGTGCTCACTGGAAGGACAGATCGTGAAGCTGAGGCTCCAGTACTTTGGCCACCTCATGAGAAGAGAAGACTCCCTGGAGAAGACACTGATGCTGGGAAAGATGGAGGGCACAAGGAGAAGGGGGCGACAGAGGACAAGATGGTTGGATAGTGTTTTCGAGGTTACCAGCATGGGTTTGACCAAACTGCGGGAGGTAGTGGAGGACAGGGGTGCCTGGCGTGTTCTGGTCCATGGGGTCACGAAGAGTCGGACACGACTAAACGACTAAACAACAACAACAACAATCATGTGGAGCCTGCAACAAAACATTACAGTTTGGAGAGCTCTCTGTTCAGATTCCAGCCACTGTACTCCTATTTCCCTTCTCGTTTCTAGTCCACCCAGCTGCCCTTCAAAAACAGATGTTAAAGACAAGTTAAACAAATAGGGGTTGGTAAGCATACTTACTTTTTATTTGACGTTTGTGAATGAAACGAATCCTAAAAGTGTGGGTCAAGAAAGCTCTCTCATTGCTTACACCAGTGAGCAAGCCTGGTCTAAACAATGCCTAATAATAATAATAATAATAATAATAATAATAATAATAATAATAATAATTTATTTATACCCCGCCCATTTAGCTGGGTTTCCCCAGCCACTCTGGGTGGCTTCCAACAAGGTATCAAAATACAGTGGTCTATTAAACATTAAAAGCTTCCCTAAACAGGGCTGCCTTCAGATGTCTTCTAAAAGTCTGGTAGTTGTTGTTCTCTTTGACATCTGGTGGGAGGGCGTTCCACAGGGCAGGTGCCACTACCGAGAAGGCCCTCTGCCTGGTTCCCTGTAACTTGGCTTCTTACAGTGAGGGAACTGCCAGAAGGCCCTCGGTGCTGGACCCCAGTGTCCGGGCAGAACGATGGGGGTGGAGATGCTCCTATAGCTGTCATATGGTACCACATGACTCTCTTTGGCCTATTTTTGTTGAGAAGAGGTTTCATTTCAATGGTGGCTCATTTCCCTGTAATTCCTTCCTGTGGCAAGTTGGATTTTTGCTTCGCATCCCTCGGTCTCAAGTTGTGCCAGCATGGAAATAACCCTCGCAATGTGAAAGGAACTACAGGGGAAAATAGAGATTTATGGACATATAAGATAATACAATATGCAGTGAAAATGATTATTAGTGGACCCCATGAAAGGGAGGGTGGAAGTCAGAGAATTCGGAGAATTCTATACTTTTGGATTGTATTTTTATTTTTTGTAAATGGAAAACTAAACTGTAAAACCAATAAAAATTATTATATTAAAAAAGGTTGTAACAGCATATCAGTCAACAGAATGCTGGTTTTTGTTTTTTGCTTTATCATTTGGGGGGAAAAGAGTAAGTGTTGGCTACCTGACATCAAAGCAATTTTGTAAGAATTGCTGATACATAATTGGAGGTGGTGTATGTAGAGGGGATGAGTAGAGATGGCAGACATTTGTCATCCATTTCTCTCAAAGAGTGTCTCAGGTAAATAGAACATTATTTGCTATTGCAAGGATCTGGAAAAATATTAACACCGCCTGCCTCACTCACCATTTAATGAAACACACTCCATTCTTCACAGGCAAAGAAAACACAAGACTCCCAAAAATGATTTTTCAGATGAATCAGCCATCAGTCTGGCAAAACACCTTCAAAACTGTCCTCTGTACATTTTCGTAGTCTTTGAATTCTTTCTACAATTGCTCAGATGTCAGCGAGGAGAAAATTATTTTGCTGTACAGTATAGATGCAAGCTCTGAAACCTTGGACCAATCTCTGCAAAATATTGGGCGGGGGGAATACACTTTTTAAAAAATGCAGTTGTAATGTGGAGTTTTTAGTGTTTTGTTTTGTTTTTTAAAAAATGCACAACAGATTTCTGAGTTAACTTTTTGGCACAAAGACCAAAGAAGCATTCTCTCCCCTACTCTCACTTCTGCTTCCATTGTTTAGTCTGATAATATTAGGGCCACATGAAAGAAAATACATCATGTAAATATCCAAGGTTTGGAGAATGGAACAGAAGAACTCAACAATATTTTTCTTAAGAGAACAAACGATTCTTTTGTTCATCAGGCTTGAGTCTGGAAGACATGCCTTCCAACATTTTGGGGGGGAGAGTATACCCCGCTTTCCCGAGGGATTAAACTGTGACAAAGAAAGCATAAAGGGGGAGATAATTAAAGTATGTGCTTAGCAGTTCCATTAAAACGGGGAGATGGAAATTGCAGGTGTTGCAATCTATTAGCCCCAGCCAGTGGCCTAGAATGAAGGTACTTTGAGTCCAACAACATTGGGAGGGCAATAGATTCACCACCCCTGTGTTACACCCAAGAGCCAGGGTGCTGTGCTGTACAAAGAGTGGGTCAGGGAGACCTGGGTTCAAACAGCCCCTTCAGTTGTGAAACTCAATGGATGATCTTTTAACCCTTTGGAGGAGGACTGTAGCTCAATGTTAGAGCATTTCCTTAGTGTGCAAAAGGTCCCAGCATCAACATGTCCCCTCTCTGAAACAGTGGAAAACCAACCTGCTAGTCAGTGTAGACCATGATGAGACCGATGGACTCACTACAAATCTACTTTCCAGTTTCCTCTTTCACTAGTCCACTGTGAGGATGCAGCAGTTTTAACTCCTTTGCATGCAGCTCTGAGCTCATAAGAAGAGCCCTGATGGATCACATCAAAGACCCATTTAGGCAATCACATCCTGTTTCCTACAATTACAGATAGGTAGCCATGTTGGTCTGCCATAGTCAAAATAAAAAAATTCCTTCCAGTAGCACCTTAAAGACCAACTAAGTTAGTTCTTGGTATGAGCTTTCGTGTGCATGCACACTTCTTCAGATACACTGAAACAGAAGTTGCCAGATCCTTCTATATAGTGAGAAGGTGGGGAGGGGTATTACTCAGAAGGGTGGTGAGAAGGTGAGAAATGGCTTAGTCATGTATAATGAGATAAGAATCTCACCCCTTGCCTTTTCCTGTAAGACCTATTACAGTCGTTAAGAGTCGTCAACAGGCTCATCTCAGCTATCTGCCAATCTCCCATTCCCACCACCCTTCTGAGTAATACCCCTCCCCACCTTCTCACTATATAGAAGGATCTGGCAACTTCTGTTTCAGTGTATCTGAAGAAGTGTGCATGCACACGAAAGCTCATACCAAGAACTAACTTAGTTGGTCTTTAAGGTGCTACTGGAAGGAATTTTTTTATGTTTCCTACAATGTCCAGCTAGATGCTACTGGGCTACCCAAGGCCATATTCGCCAATATAGGCATTTATATGCACACGTTATCCTCGCATATGCCTTTTTTTTGGGTACACATTCATTGGCTGGTGCATTGCAAAATTTTGTGCAGATTTTGAAGGATTGTTGTGTTTCAGTTTCAGAAAGCACAAATTTGGGAACTGACTTGAAGTTTTCCCCCATCCCTAGCTGCCGGTCCTCCTGTCTGCTTCCGTACATGGAATTATGGGCTGGGCATCAACTTGTTCTTTGTCTCAGGCAACAAAATGTCTTGAGCTGGTCCTGAACACTGCTCTCCTGCTGTTGCTCCCCCTTTCCAGCAGTTGGTCTACAATGGCACACTAGCCTTGAGCACGGAGGGTCTTCTACAACCATCATGGTGAAAGCAATTGATATGCCTGTTCTCCATCAGTTTGACTAAGCCTGCCCCCCTCCCCCTTTGAAAGGCATCACAGTTTCAAAGTACACATTGTGCTAAATGCAGAGCAGTCAGCATGCAGATACTTTTTTAAAAAATACAGGTGTGTCCTCCCCCACAATTTTTATTGGAACTGCAACGTGTAGGGAAGTTTGATCTACAGGGACGCGGACTTAGAAAAAATATTGGGGGGGCCCGGGAAAGCTCATGAATAATAAATAAGCTCATGAATATGCAAATAAAGTGGCTCCGGCCCTAAATAGGGCAAGCCACGCCCCCCCCAGCCAGCCGATTGGCTGGCTGGGAGGTGTGGCCAGTCGGGATTCCCCTGTTCTCGCGGGATTTCCGGCAGTGCCCCCGATTAGGGCGCGCGGCTGGCTGGCTGGCGAAGGAGCAGGTGAGGAGGAGGCGGCGGGGGACGGCGGCGGCGCTCTGCTGAAAGGGCGCCCGCCCGAGATTATTGGGGGGGCTGAGCCCCCCCAAAAATTTTTTTGAGGGGGCTCGAGCCCCCTCAAGCCCCATGGAGTCGGCGCCTATGTTGATCTACCCTTTCTCAACTGTGATCCCAACAAAAATCACCCTACATGAGCATCAATGGGAACTTCCTCCCCCCTCCCCAAGCCTCATAGCTGTGCATAGATTGTGTATGTGTAAGATTTTTGTCAGGATTGTGGCTGGAGGGAGAAGGTTTATGGCTCTTCTGGATGGCCTGTCGATTTGATGGAACAGACCTTACAAGGAGGTTAGACTAAATCCAGTCTTCACTGAGCATTCATTGTGATTTGTTTGCAGGGAAGTTATATGATAGTGAACATTGCAGCCTGGATTCATATTGATTTGATTGCTGTGGTGTTTACACAGCTTCCCATTAATCATTTGCTTATCCCACACTCTTCAGAACACTTCCCCAACACCTTCCTAAGCAATATTTTTAATATAAAAAATAGATTTGCTGTGCCAGATTGACACAGCACTTTAATGCGCTTCAGTTGTGCAGTCCTAAAGTTCCAGGATGTGTCTGGATCCTTCCCACAAAATTCTGACAGTCTGGGAGGGGCCTTTAAGGTCCTCTCCCCATGTGTTGTGTTCCTGAAGATACCCATCTCATGAGTGTATAAATAAAGAGAAACCATAGACACAGCTGCTGCACAGTCTCAGTAAAGTCGAATTTAGCCATAAGTCAGTGTCCATCACAACACTTTGTAGCAGTGAATTTGTCGCTTTAATTAAGTGTATGAAGAAGTTTCTCCTTCTCTCCATGCTGAATCTACTGCCAGTCCGTTTCAATGGATGAACCCAAGTTCCAGTAGGATAAGAGAAGGAGAAATATGTCAGCACTGTGGGAATGTTCTGGGGTGTAGGAGAGGATATATTGTGGGATTATATCCTTATCCAACTTGTGCTAACAAGTTCCCAAAATATCAGCAGAGTTTATAGACATTCCCCTTTAAGTTCGCAACGGTAACGCTTGCACAGGTTCGCTAGAACCTCTATAATAATTACTCTGGTAATTTCCCCTTTGTTCCCTCTTAAAATACAAGACACAACACAGTCTTTATAAAAGTATAAAAGAGTTTACTCACGTTCTGTTCACAATATGATCCCAGAAGGCAGACAGGCTTAAAAAGGTTACATACATTCAGAACTGTCTTGTAGCAAGATAGTCCTTATCTCCTCTCTTGGCTGGGAGCCAAGAAGGCATCTTTAGATGTTTCCTCATCGAAGGAAAATGGCAGAGAGAGGGAGTGGCTGCCTGCCCTATGCTTTTGTCATTACCTGCACAGGTGAGGCCACACCTACCTCTGGTCACATGCGGAGGAAGTCCGTCCCCAGGAAGTTTACCTGCTTGCTGGACAGACATCCCTCCCCATGTTCTAACATGTACACTCTAGGAATGTTGTCATTGACTGCTCCTGTATTTACATCCCACAAGCACACCCCGCATAATTTTTATAAAGCTTTATCGTCTCCTCCTTCCGCAGCAATTGTTTTCCCCAGCTTAAAACTTCTGGAGCTCCTCCTCAGAGGATGAGCAAAATACATATATTGAATGGATCATCATGGGATTTGTATGTGTTTTGGTTTGCCTGGGTTTGTTCCCACGACCAAATCTTCTGATTATGGAGACTCAAAGGAAAATTAATGATGCAGAGAGAGCCATAACCAGCTGCAACACACACACACACACACACACACACACACACACACACACACACTTTATTTTTTCAGCTGTTTTAGGTAGAGCTAGCACATCACCCCATATATTCTCAGCGGCATGATTACTGAATGAAAAACTGCTTTTAAAGACTGGAACTGAGTAAACGGCAGAGCTGCAGGGTGGCTTGGGACAAACATGAGTGGCAGGTCTGATTTATCATCTTGGGTACTGGAGAGGTTACACGCTGATCATTTCTCTACCCACCACCTTTTTTTTCCATTTCCCTGGGCTTAAGCACAGCTCCCCCTGCAAAGAGCTAATTGGACAGAAAATGCCGTCCCTGGAAAAGTACACAGCGAAGCTGAAATGAAGCCACACTAGGGGACACTTTTAATTAAGCCGCATCAATAGAACACGCTCTTTGATGAAATGCCAGAGGTCAAAATGGCAAACAACTTTAAGGTGAAAATTACACGGCGCACCCAGTGGAAAATGATTTAATGGCAAAAGCAGCTCAAAGATATTGCATTTTGGCCACACAAAGAGGGAAGGGGGAGGGAGACAGAGAGTAGCCCCACCACAATCAAGTTACACCTCACTCGCGCGCCCCCCAAAACACCCACACAATAGCTAGCAATTCTGTGCTTGGAAAGACATAAATCTTCTATACCCATTGCTAGGCATATGTGGAGAAGCATTCAGTAACTTTTGTGTAATGTATGCAGCTGTTCGAAGGGGAAGGAAGATGCCTTCTACTGTCCGTCTATTTTTGTATGGTCACACTGACTGGCAGCAGCTCTCCAGGGCTTTCGGAAGAAGAGATTCCTAGCCCTACCTGGAAATGACATAGATTGAACCTGGTACCTTCTGCCTGCAAAGCAGCGTCTCTGCCTCTGACCTACAACCCCTTCCTTGCTGGATCAGAAGTGCAGGGTGTGAATGGGTATAGAGATGAGTTAGGATTAAGGTCACTGTGCATTTAGGAACGCAGCATCTCTGCCCCAATTTAGATCAATGGATGGGCTGCTTCTGTGGGCTGTTACCTTTATCACTAGTCAGTCCCAGAGCCTACCGGTACCTGTATCTTCTACCTGCTCGTTGCCTAGGGGGAAGGGCATGGAACCTTGACCATGTCATCCACTGACAAAGGCATAGGTCAGGAATTGCCAGACTTGGCCCTCCAGCTGTTTTGGGACTACAACTCCCATCATCCCTAGCTAACAGGACCAGTGGTCAGGGATGATGGGAATTGTAGTCCCAAAACAGCTGGAGGGCCAAGACTGGCCATGCCTGACATAGATGAAGCTGTCATTCACACAGCCATATATCGTCGTCATAGTTTACCTTTCATGATGGATTCAGGTGTTGCTTTGTCATTGACAGGACTCCACATGGTAGGCATCAACTTTAAAATGTCTCAGCAGGCCCTGTGCATTGGACCAAATGTGGACCAGCAGGTCTCCAAAGAAGAGCAACCCTGGCAGGGGTGGAAGTGTTGCCCTCATATGAGACAATTCATGGACCAGAGATTCTTTATTTAATGCATGCATTGTGGAGCATCAGCATGGCAAACTTATTCCCCCTGCCCCAGCCTCTAAGCAGGGACCATAACATTTAAACTGGCCCTTTCCCCCCTACTGATTCTAGCACTTCAATTGCACATCATTGGTACTGACTGCTATCTTCAAATCCAGGGGGAAGCCTATCGCATGCAAAGGTATTTTTGCATAGTTAAGTTTAACAGTGCCAGGTCCACAAACCAAGTTATCAACCTCCCTATATCTGCCTTGCAGATAATAATAATAATAATAATAATAATAATAATAATAATAATAATAATTTTTATTTATACCCTGCCCTCCCCAGCCAAGGCCGGGCTCAGAGCGGCTTACAAGCAATAATAAAAACAAGTTGAATGATTACAACTTTAAAAAAACAAAATTAAAATACAACATTAAAATATTGAAACATTAAAATATTAAAATGTAGCCTCATCGCAGGAGGAGAAAGAAAGGAAAAAAGAAAGGAAAAAAGGAAAAAAGAAAGAGAGGGAGGGAATCAAATTGGCTCCAAGTCAAAGGCCAGACGGAACAACTCTGTCTTACTGGCCCTGCATAAAGAAATCAGATAAGCATGCAAAAAGGTTGCAGTCTTCACAAACCACTCTCCTGGGGAAAAGTCAGCACCAGTGCATTCAGCAGGGCTTACTTCTGAGTAGGCAAAAAGTGTACTACCAGTTCTTGGATCCCAGGATGCTGCAGGGTGACAACTCCTATAATCCCTTGTTATCTAAGATGACTGGGAATGATGGGAGTTGCAACCCAATAAAACCAAAAGACCCAAAGTTGAAGAACATTGTGTCAGTAGCCTATCTATCTAAACATACCTGCACAAAGCACCCATGGCAGGTGCCATAGCAGTTCTAATGGTTGCAGGATGCCTCCTCCTTAAAGTCCCCAGAGGAATGCTGTTGTTTTGGCTCCATCTGAGCAATGCTAAATGTTTAGTGTTGAGACTAAAGCCGTGTGGTTTTGGCCACCTTCAACCACAAATTGCACCCCCTCCGAAACATAGCAATTGCCCTCTCAATTTTCTATTTTTTTAA
Organism: Podarcis bocagei; assembly: GCF_964188305.1. NCBI lineage: Eukaryota > Metazoa > Chordata > Lepidosauria > Squamata > Lacertidae > Podarcis > Podarcis bocagei. The sequence continues at coordinate 16,534,297 of NC_138128.1, forward strand.
AAAAATAATATTTATTAATTTTCCAACCGTTTAAACACAACAAAACAGAAAAACAAACAAACAAAAAATACAGCAATACAATACAATACAAAAACACTACAAAACACTAACACATAAGACTAACAAAACAAGACACAAACCATTTAAAACACAGAACAATTTCAATATCTTATCTTTCATTCCCTTATTTCCACGACCTCCTCACGCCTCCCTTTTTGTATTCCACTTCTGTTAATTATTTCAGCAATTCCTTTCCATCTTCCTCTGTTTTCTATCCTATAATTATCTTAACACATTCTAACCTTATTTTTCCCTTTAATACTCTATTAATCTGTTTATACTTGATTCCTTATAGCATTTCTACTAAAGCCATATAACTTCATTCCAACATTTTTCTAACATTCATTGTTTTTGCAGTATTTCTATAAATAGTCTTAAACTTTTTCCAGTCTTCTTCCACTGACTCTTCTCCCTGGTCTCGGATTTCTGCCAGTCATTTCCGCCAATTCCATATAGTCCATCAACTTCATCTGCCATTCTTCCCAAGTAGCTAAATCTTGTGTCTTCCAATATTTCACAATGAGTATTCTTGCTGCTATTGTTGCATACGTGAAAAAAGTTCTATCCTTCTTTAACACCAATTGGCCGACCATGCCCAGGAGAAAGGCCTCTGGTTTCTTCAAAAGGGTATATTTAAATACCTTTTTCATTTCGTTATGAATCATCTCCCAAAGTGTCTTAATCCTTGGGCATGTCCACCAAAGGTGAACTCTAATCTTCAAATTCGTCTGTTTTTCTTTAAGTTCAGTCATAGCAAGCGTCAACTTATGTTCATCAAATTGCCTCTGTAGGGCTGGGGCTCTCTTTCTCTTTCTCTCCAGTTGTGTTACTTTCATTCAGCAGCAACGGCTTTTTCCCTGGCTTCCTCCGCAGTTTGCCGTATCAAATTAGGTTCCTGTGTCAATTTCTGGGTGGTTTCTGTATTGGTATTATTTATACTTTCTGTATTTAAGTTAATTTTAGTAATTGAAACATCCACTTTTGCATTTATCGTGTCCATTTTCCTGTTAAGCTGATCCAGTGAGTCATTTATCTTATATAATGCAGCCACTAAAGCCTCTTCTGTCGACATTCCTCTTGGTTTTAAATATACTGGTACAAAGGCAGCAACAGAAGGAGCAGGGGGGCCTGATGATGGACTTCTCCTGGATTGTTGCCAAGTCCTCCCAGACCTTAATGTTCTATCAGCAGTTGACTGGTCTGTTTTTCCTCTTCCATTTACCATAACACTTAAAAGATTCAAGGTCAGTCCCAGAGTCTCACGGTTCTTAACTTGCAGCTGGAAATTCCCCTAGCCCAGCTCTTGTAAAGCAACCAGTTTCAAAGGCTTCCACTAGGGGGAAACAGTTTCTATTTGTAATAGTCAATAATATCCTCTTTTAAACAATCCAAAATTAGTTTCAATTTTCAGTTACTTTTACTCCTTTTTAAAGCAGCCGGAGACAGTAGAAACAATGTATTTCTCTTGTTTAGCTAGCTGTCAATGAACGTTCTAAACGCTGTCAATGAACATTCCAAAAGACGTCAGTCCTGCTAGCAGCCCGTTTCCAGGGTCAGAGCGGCGGTATTTTAAATCTCTTTGCTCTCTCCCACAGGCATACTCAGTCCGCAACTTCCCCCTCTCTTCTCCTGCCTCCAAGAGGGGGTTTAATGTTCTTTGCCGATGGAAATTTAATCTTTTACAAAAGGCTTTCCAAGACTCCAGCTTGCAACTTCATTGCCTCAGTCTATTTACAAAAGGGGAAGGCAGACTTCCTGTTTTGAACCTCCCCGTTACGGTACCAAATTAAACATTTAGAAATCCAATTCTTCCGCTTCAGCTCTACTCACGGGTAATTACTTTAAAGTCAAATTGTCCACAGGAAAAGGTCAGCGCTCTCCGGCAACAGCTATGCGGCTTCGCTCCGTGGAAGAAGCAGACGATTCGATGCACCGTGCCGCTCACCCCACGCTGCTCCGGACCCCCCAAAACCGGGGTTCCCCGCGAGTGGGGGAGGCGCAAAAGGTGCCCGCCGAAACCCACGCTCACAGGCTTCTCCCACCTGTGATTTTAACGGGTCTCTGCCTTCGCCGTGGCGGCCAGACCCAGATTCCCACGGAGCAGATTCCTCCCGGTCAGAGGAATTCCGCCATTACCGGAGGCACCTCCCCGGAAGTCCTGCCATCTCAATTTTCTATCTGCAGATGGGTAGCTGGTGCATTCTAGCTAATCTTAGTTTCAGTATTCAATTTTTGATACAGGGAGTGCAAAAAAGAGTTTTATCATCGCTTTTGAAAACAGCCATGCAGTACAATCTGATCCATGTCTAAAGCGAGTCCCACTGGCTTCCATTGGATTTGCTCCCAAGTAGAGCCACAGTTTTCAAGCCGGTTGAAAACCAGCTGAGGAGCCATTGGATGTAGTGTAAATATGGCTTCATGGGTGGACAGAAGGCCTACCAAGTGAGGTGGCACATCTGATTCTCAGGGAACTGCTAATAACCCCACTGACAGCAACAATGGCAGAGTTGCGTTTAATATTGCTACTGCTAGGGCTTGAGGGGCGCCCTGCACCTGGAAGAGAAGAGAAAGGATCGTGCACATGCTATAGCAAGGGAGCACACCCACTTCTGCCTCTAGCCCTGCCCACCACTGCAATGTGGCCCCCAGAAGACTACCCAGGAACTAATGCGGTGTTGCATTCGCAAAGTAAAGGAAGGATTGAACTCTGATTAATAAGAATACACACAGAGACTTGAACCAGCAAGACTCTGGGAAGGGTGCGCATAAATCGTGTCTCTCTGTGCCTGTCCGAATGCAGCAGCCCCTGGCCCAGGTGTTTTATTCACAAAAGAACTTTTTGCAGAGTGTTCGAAAGAACCAATCAGATTTCTTCTGAGCATTTCAACAAACCCACGTGGGGACAAAGTTAAACCACTAAAACTAATTAAGCACAAATATTTCTGGGGTAAATAAGTTGAGAATTACAGTGGTGCCTCGCAAGACGAAAAGAATCCGTTCTGTGATTCTCTTCGTCTAGCGGTTTTTTCGTCTTGTGAAGCAAGCCCATTGACGGATTAGCGGATTAGTGCTATCAGCGCTATTAGCGGCTTTTAGCGGCTTATCTGCTGATTGGATCAGCTGATAAGCGGCTTAGTGGCTTAGAAAAAAGGGGGGAACCAGCAGGAACTCGCAAGACATTGTCGTCTTGCGAAGCAAGCCCATAGGAAATTCGTTTTGCGAAGCACCTCCAAAACGGAAAACTCTTTCGTCTAGCGAGTTTTCCGTCTTGCGAGGCATTCGACTTGCGGGGCACCACTGTACAAAGAAGAGCATCTGGCAACCCCGGAGGTCATAAACAATCAATACATATGATAAGAAGGCTGGCCAGGAGGACAGTGGCCATTATCCCCTTAATGTGAGATCTGTTTCCTGGCCCTAAGATTAACATCCTACATCAAAAGAAACTTGCCCCCTATCTTTGAGGACCCAGGACGCCTGCCTGTCTAAGCAACTGGGCTGTGTACGTGACAAGAGAAATGGGCAGTAGAGAAAATGGCCAGAGGTGTAGATTGATCAAGAATCATATCAAAAATAGTTTCAACCCAGTCAACGCAATGCTTTCATTGCTGACACAGATGGCTTACTCTATGTTTGTTATAATTCCTCATAGCAATCCCACCTGATCACTACATCTCTGGAAATTTACACTCCTACAATGCGGCCCTCAAGTGCATATGAATGTAAATGTAGAGGAGCGAGATCATCATTTTGATCCTACAGCCTTTTAAATATGACTGTGAGAAGCAGGGGGTTTATTGTTTTGTTGTTTTGGTTTTATTATTTACTTGTGCTTTACTTTGTATTTTATTCTGTGAACCGCGCTGAGATCTTTCGATGGAGGGCGGTATATAAATGTAATAAATAAATAAAATAAAATAAAATGGGAGAATGTTTGGCTCAACCGTATCCTGGCTCAGTTCTAGCAATGGAGCTGGGATGTGAGAAAGGAGTCTAGAGAGGCAGGCTCAGAGGAGGCAGAGGGAATGGGAGAGATCCAAGGCATAACACTTTGACTAAAGTAAGGCCCCTGCCATCCCTGCTTTTGATGTGTGAACAGGAAAGACATATGAATGACAGCCTTATCACATCCACTGTGCTTCTCAGCTCATGTGGAATGACGGGCTAGTGCCTTGGGTGAATTAAATGTGTTTCCTAGATTATGGTCAACAAACAAAATCCTCACCTTGGCTTGATCCGGGGGTCATTCGGGGCCCAGGATTTCATTTTGTGACATGCTGCTCTGCAATAAACTCCCTGAAGCTGGAAAATTTAAGACTCCTTGGAGTTTATCCCAGAACACCCCATTTCAATATTGTATGCAACATTATACTCCCATCCAGATATGGCTGACCTGTTTCTCAACGAAGCAGCCAAAAAAGCCATCTAGTTATATTTTCTCTTGTCTTAATTAAACAAGGCTGAACTGACTCAGCAGAAAGAACTCTGTTTAATGAACTGTTCATCAGCCAGCTCCGCAGGGGCTTGCAGTGGAAATAAAGAGTGACATGTAATTCAGGGCAGTGGGCTTCTGCGCTGCCTAATGGACCCTCGTCCTGATTCAGCAAAATGTCATGTTCTGCTCTAGAAATAAGGAGGTGAGGGTTGCAGGGGTTGTAGGTAATTTGGAAGGTCTCCCTCTTGGTGTTGCATTGTAACTTTGTAGCCTTCAAGATTGACAAAGGGAATCAAAGAAGTCTTATGTGGTGCATCTCAACTGATTTTATTTACAGTCATACCTCGGGTTACAGACGCTTCAAGTTGCGTGATTTCGGGTTGTGCACCACGCTGAACCCGGAAGTACTGAAATGGGTTACTTCTGGGTTTTGGCGCTTGCACATGCACAGAAGCGCTAAACGCACTTTGTGCATGCACAGAAGCGCCAAATCACAACCTGTGCGTGCGCAGATGCAGCGCTGCAGGTTGCGGACGCTGCAGGTTGCACACGTGCTTCCCCCATGGATCGTGTTCGCAACCCAAGCATCCACTGTATAGTGTTACAAAGTTTGGATGCCGCCCACTTCTCTCTGCTGAGAAGTAGTCTGGAGGTTCCAGGTCCTCACCCAGGGTCTGTGCTCCTTTGAAGTATTGAGACACGGCAGAGACTGTCGTAGCTTCAAGAAATATGGTTTGTTCACCTATTTACATCTTCAGTATGCACAGAATTGGTGCATCAATCAACAGGGGGAAAAACCGGTCCTGAGAGATCTGCATTGGCTCCCAGTACGTTTCCAAGCACAATTCAAAGTGTTGGTGCTGACCTTTAAAGCCCTAAACGGTCTCAGTCCTGTATACCTGAAGGAGTGTCTCCGCCCCCATCGTTCAGCCTGGACACTAAGGTCCAGCTCCAAGCGTCTTCTGGCAGTTCTCTCATTGCGAGAAGTGAGGTTACAGGAAACCAGACAGAGGGCCTTTTCGGTAGTGGTGCCTGCCCTGTGTAACACCCTCTCACCAGATGTCAAGGAAATAAGCAGCTATCATATTTTTAAAAGACATCTGAAGGCAGCCCTGTTTAGGGAAGTTTTGAATATTTAATGCTGTATTGTTTTTAACACTTGACTGGGAGCCGTCTAGAGTGGCTGGGGAAACTCAGCCAGATGGGCGGGGTATAAATAATAAATTATTATTATTATTTTCCCAGGGAATTGGTAGAACGAGCAGAAGTGTGTGCGAGCCCTGAAATTCCATATACAAAATAGCAACAGTGTGTAAATGTCCTGGGACACATCGGAGAGGAGCTACAAAGCCCCTGCAGGAACCCTTTTTCATTGTGCATTCATGATTTGTGCTCATGATGGCATTTGGCCAGTTGCATGCAATACTGTTTGTCCAAACACTTGAACGAAAAATCTGGACCCACATATGTTTGTTTGTGTGGCTGTGTAATAATATCAAGCCATTTTTAGCCTGCTCTCAGCTGAAAAAGGATCACAGAGTGGCTTACAATGTTCACAAACAAGACAATATCTGTCCTCAAGCTTACCCTCTAAGAGATACAACACAGGAGGAAAAGTTGGACTGAAGTACAACTGAGGGGCTGCTACAGATTCGTCATCTAATGTCCTCAGCAAAGGCATTTGGTAGCTAAAGGAAAGGCAATTCTCAGCAGGAGCTGTAGGCACAACTGAGAGTGCTAGACTGAAATAATAATTTAACATAATGTTCCTTGGCCATTTCTTTGGAAAAGAAACATTTTCTTTTCTTGTTTCCTTATTTCCTGCCACAAATCCATTCTTCTTCCCTCCTGTATCTTTAACGCACCATTTCTTGTCTGACCATTTCATTATTTTAACTACTTCATTCAGCTTAGACGTTTAGAACACTGACAGTATTTGCAAATGAATCCCATCCAGAGTATTTTTCCTGTTCCAATGGATAACAAACATCTGCCATCTGTTTGCAAATAATTGCATTGTGTTAGCTTCCTCAAGGGGGACGTGGGTGGTGCTGTGGGTTAAACCACAGAGCCTAGGACTTGCTGATCAGAAGGTCGGTGGTTCGAATCTCTGTGACGGGGTGAGCTCCCGTTGCTCGGTCCCTGCTCCTGCCAACCTAGCAGTTCGAAAGCACGTCAAAGTGCAAATAGATAAATAGGTACCGCTCCGGCGGGAAGGTAAACGGCGTTTCCGTGTGTTGCTCTTGTTCGCCAGAAGCAGCTTTGTCATGCTGGCCACATGACCCGGAAGCTGTATGCCGGCTCCCTCGGCCAATAAAGCGAGATGAGCACCACAAGCCCAGGGTCAGTCATGACTGCACCTAATGGTCAGGGGTCCCTTTACCTTTACCTTTAGCTTCCTCAAGATGCAGTTAGTTGTGATAGTGCAGTTTTTCTGCACATGAGCATAATGTGGCAAAGTTTTGAAAGGCTTTCTGCTTTCAGCGGTACATGTCATGCGTCCCCTTTGTGCTTGTGATCATTTCTCCTCCATTACTAACATGTCTGCGGCTAACTGTTGCTTTATTGGAAATTCACGTTATGTATCATTTGTGGCATACATGTCTATAATAGTTAATTTATATATTGCATTGGCAACCTAGGAAGCTGCTTTATATATAATCAGACCATTGGTCCATCCAACTCAATGTTGTCTACTCTGACTGGCAGTGACTCCCCCAGGGTTTCAGGCTGTTCACAGAAAATAAGACACCTGCTTGCAATTATAATACAATAACCATGATTTGTGGACTCGTGCTGGACACTTCAGTTGTTACCAGCAGCACATTATTTGCCTTTGTTATCAAATAACAGAGCAGCAGAACAGTATTTCATTCCAGTCACACTTCTCAATTAATTGGGGAGGTTGGCGGGACAATCACTGCATGGGCAGAATGCTACCTTTCTCCACTGCCAGAGATAACATTTGCAGCTATCTCTAAAGGGAACACAGTGTGTTCCCCAGAGAATGCAAGGAGTACTGGAATGAGCCCAGTATCAAAAGACTCCTCCGAAAACTTGATAGCATTATGAAGCAGAATTGGGAAATGTCTTAGACTGGTGATTAATGCCATTCCAATGGGGGAGCAGCTATATTAGGTAAAGGTAAAGGGACCGCTGACCATTAGGTCCAGTCGTGGCCGACTCTGGGGTTGCGGCGCTCATCTCGCTTTATTGCCCAAGGGAGCCAGCCTACAGCTTCCGGGTCATGTGGCCAGCATGACTAAGCCGCTTCTGGCGAACCAGAGCAGCGCACGGAAACGCCGTTTACCTTCCCACCGGAGCGGTACCTATTTATCTACTTGCACTTTGATGTGCTTTCGAACTGCTAGGTTGGCAGGAGCAGGGACTGAGCAACGGGAGCTCACTCCGTCACGGGGATTCGAACCACTGACCTTCTGATCGGCAAGTCCTAGGCTCTGTGGTTTAACCCACAGCGCCACCTGCGTCCCTTAGCTATATTAGGCACCCACTTTTAAAATAACCTAATAATAGAACAGGATTGTTACACTGCCTTTAGATCTTCTATACCCAGGACAAACTAGATGTGATGTTAAACAAGTCATCACCTGACTGCCCCATCCTTTTCTTTTTAAATTAATAAACAAAAAAACCAGAAGTCTCAAGTAGGCACAGATCCGGATCAGGGCAGCGGCATGGAAACTGAAGGTTAACACACACACACCTGGCATTCTTTTCCTGCTAGAAATTTTGGGTGGGGAAGTAGCATGGGGCAAAATATTAAAATCCCTGCATTGCAGTGCAGTCCCTATCTGGATGGCCCTTTTCCTCCCACGGTTATTTTAAAGGATCCAAAAATAAGAAAGATGGAGATGAGCTTCACATCACATCCAACTTGGCCTCTAGGCATTATATGCACGCTCAGTGTGAAATGTACCTCCTCAGTGAGCACTGACAACTAGAAGAGGTCTCTTCGATGTGTTTTGATGGCTGGTGGCTGCTAGCTATGGCAAACAGAGCCAACCTCCTTGAGTAGGTAGTTAGAGGGAGAAAGTGTTTAGAATTGGAATGTCACCAGCAAGGGCGCCAAAGTTGTGCCACCTGGGGAATCGGTGCTGCTTTGATGACCAGAATTGCCTCTCTAGATGCTTGCCTGTGCCTGCGTGTATATTTTGTAAAAATAAAAATGTACCTCCTCAGTGAGCACTGACAACTAACTGCAACTAATATACAACTAATATACAACTGCAACTAATATACAACTGCGTGTATATTTTGTAAAAATAAAAATCTCCAGTACCCTCTCCTCACACGGAAACCGGGCCCACAAAGGAACACGTGAGGAGCAGCACAAAGTGCAGGCACAAACATATACACAGACACACAAACTGTGGGAAGTATCTATAGGAAGTTTCCCCCAAGGACAAAATATTGTGCCTTAAGTATGCAGAAAAATATTTCCCCACAACAGAAGCACAGCTTTGAGAGGAGATGAACAGACTGTGCGGCACAATTGGGAGGGGGGGAGGGGAGGAAAATTGCAGATTTATTTGCAAAGTTCTGATGGCAGATGAAAGGCTTCAAGAGGCAGCTGAGCTCCTGGGTAGAATCTGTTTCCCTTTTGTATGCATACAGAACTGTGTGGGAGGCCTTTCTCTGTGGTGAATATGTGTGAACATAACAAGAACATAGAGGGTGCCAACTGCACAAGCCATTCCAGCCCAATGAGAACCATCCCTCCCTTGCAGGCGGCTGACTACTTGGGAAAGATCCATAGAATTGGCTTCACCCACCTGGACTGAGCATTCACACATACTCTTGCTGACCTTTAAAGCCCTAAACTGCCTCGGTCCAGTATATCTGAAGGAGCGTCTCCACCCCCATTGTTCTACCCGGATGCTGAGGTCCAGCTCCGAGGGCCTTCTGGTGGTTCCCTCGCTGCGAGAAGCCAAGCTACAGGGAACCAGTCAGAGGGCCTTCTTGGTAGTGGCACCCGCCCTGTGGAACGCCCTCCCACCAGATATCAAAGAGAACAACAACTACCAGACTTTTAGAATACATCTGAAAGCAGCCCTGTTTAGGGAAGCTTTTAATGTTTGATGTATTACGGTGTTTTAATATTTTGTTGGAAGCCACCCAGAGTGACTGGGGAAGCCCAGCCAGATGGGTGGGTATAAATAAATTATTATTATTATTATTATTATTATTATTATTATTATTATTATTATTATTATTATTATTATCATCATCACACATTGCAGCTATAGGCAGACCCTCCAAGTGTCCCTATTTTCCAGGGACATCCCTGATTTAGAGAAGCCGTCCTGGTTTCTTATCTGATTCCAAAATGTCCCACTTTTCCTTAGGATGTCGCTATTTTCATTGAAGAAATGTTGGAGGATATTGAGTTATCCAACACCCCCCAAGCAGTCTGAAGGCAAACCTGTATAGGGAAGGTGGGTTTTTGTAATGTTTAATGTTTTATTATGTTTCTATAAATGTTGGAAGCTGCCTAGAGTGGCTGGGGCAACCCAGTAAGATCTGTGGGGTATAAATAGTAAAATTATCATTATGAAATGTGACGTCCCTATTTTCATCAGAGAAATGTTGGAGGGTATGCTGTATGGTGGATTGCCAGAGAACTGGATCCTGCATGACTCAGTGTGTATTTGAAGACGGTCTTTGTCCCTGAACTTCACAGAACTCAGAAGGATCCCAGGCCAAACCTAAGTCTTGAAAAAGAAATGCCCAATGTGATACAGTTCAACTTTAAAAACAACAACTGATGTCATCAATGGCTTCAGATCTGGATTTTACTGGAATACTGGAATTGTTCTGTCTATTTTCAAAGTGCAGGCTCTGAGCACTGTGGCCAAAAGAAAACCACCCATATAGAAGACGAAGATATCAGCCTGTGAAGGAAAACCCAAAGGTTTGCAGAAGTATAAAATATTCGTACAAGAAAACCCAAATGGGGGAAGAGGACGCAAACCAGCCCGGGGGGACTGAGCATGCCCAGTGCCCATGGAATGCAGACTTGAGTGTTGGGGGGGCAAAAAATGGGGGTGCGGTGGGAATACAACCTTCTGGAATCCTGCAGTTCTCTACCCAGCAACATTTAGTTGCAGACCCCATGACTTTCTGTGTACAGAACCTGCTTAAGAACATACAGAGAACGCATTTGCAAAATATTGTTTCCAGAAAAAAACGGTTACACTGCCTCACAATTCCACCAGTGTTCTGTTGGCCCTGTCTTCATTTACCTCCAAGAAATATGGGGAGGAAATGGAAATTACTATATGTATAAGATGGACATTGAAATTGAGGGGTCTCTTATTCACATGTGGTGGTAAGGAATATTGGGAAAATATAGATAATTAATTTTAAAAGATACTTTAAAAAAACTTTCTCCCAAACAGTTGAGATTTTCCTCTTGGGTAACAACGGAAGTCCCCCAAAAGACAAAAGAGTTTATTAGTATATGCCACCGCCCCAGCTAGAACATTATTGGCACAAAGGTGGAGATCAAGTATAGAGATCTCTATAGGAGATCCTCCTATAGAGGAGGGAGAAAGGTTGTTTTCTGCTGCTCCAGAGAAGCGGACACGGAGCAATGGATCCAAACTACAAGAAAGAAGATTCCACCTAAACATTAGGAAGAACTTCCTGACAGTAAGAGCTGTTCGACAGTGGCATTTGCTGCCAAGGAGTGTGGTGGAGTCTCCTACTTTGGAGGTCTTTGAGCAGAGGCTTGACAACCATATGTCAGGAGTGCTCTGATGGTGTTTCCTGCTTGGCAGGGGGTTGGACTCGATGGCCCTTGTGGTCTCTTCCAACTCTATGATTCTATGATTCTATGATTCTATAAGCAAGAATGGCAGTGTAAAATGTTCAAATATGCTGAACTGGCTGGTCTGACAAACAGGATAAGAAAAAACGAAGATAAGGAATATAAAGAGGAATGGATAATGTTTATTGAATATTTTAAGACTCAGTATAGACAAATACATAGCTTAGCAGGTCTCGGGTAAATCCAGCAGAGTTGAAACAGATAGTTTTTAATAAATAACAAATTGGATGATTAAAAAGATGTGGATTACGTGGAGTAGTAGAAAAGCAAAGGAACCAGGAAAAGTGTGGAAGCGAAGTCAAATGATATATGTATACATGCTGTATTTGGCATGAATGTGTAAGTGGGACAGGGGGAGGGGAGGGAAGAGGAGGGGGGTTAAATATGCTCTCTGTTCCTGTTTCTGAAAATTCAAATAAAATAATAATAATAATAATAATAATAATAATAATAATAATAATATGGGCATTGATTTGAAAGTTTTTATGCTGGCAAAGCTATCCTTATTAAGCTTGTTTCCGTAACCTGAGCTAACAATTTTGCTTCCTCAGGATTTCCAAATGCCTTTCGTACAAAACTTTACTTCAAAGAAATCAGAACCTTACAGGGATACTTAACTGTTCAAGATGAGAATTTCATTGATAAATCAAAGATTTTCTTCAGGTACCATCACAGATATCCTCTCAGCTGGATCTGGTTTCCGTGGCAACATTCCCTTTTATTGCCTAGTTGGATTCACTAGATTAAAATGGCAGCCTTGAGGCAATTAAAATAGATGAAACTTCAGTGTTATTTACATTTCCATGAGCGAGGAAATAAGGTACTTGAGTCCAACTGGGAAACAAGGATCTCTGAACTGAGCAAAGAGGAAATAAAAGCTGCCAGTGTTTGATTTGGACATAATGGATAATTGTTTGCCAGTGACATAAAAACCACTGCAGACAAAAGATTGCTTCAGTTCAGAAAGCAGCAGCCTGCGGGAAGGATGAACTAGGAGATATGAATTCTAGGAGATACGAATTCTGCATGAGTTAAACCAAATTATTTTATCACATGTTTTTATAAGTGTGATATAAGATATTAGGCAGAAATGAGGTAGTTGCCTCAAGGCAGCTGGTTTTTTCTGTCTTGAAAGTGGAGGAAAAGGCAATTATTTAATTTATTGTTGTTACATTTTTTTTTACTCCCACAGAAAAGTGTTTACGGGATTTTCTGCCTTAGGTACCAGAATGCTGGGTATTATGTTCCTTGATTGAGGGGCTTATGCCATTCTCTGTTCCTCCTGAGGCATCAAAATGTCTTCAGCTGACTTGGTAAGGAGGTGTGTGTGTGTGTGTGTGTGTGTGTGTACACACACACACACACAGTATATCTGAAGGAGCGTCTCCACCCCCATCGTTCTACCCGGACACTGAGGTCCAGTGCAGAGGGCCTTCTGGCAGTTCCCTCATTGCGAGAAGTCAAGTTACAGGGAACCAGGCAGAGGGCCTTCTTGGTAGTGGCACCCTCCCTGTGGAATGCCCTCCCACCAGATGTCAAAGAGAACAACAACTACCAGACTTTTAGAAGAGATCTGAAGGCAGCCCTGTTTAGGGAAGCTTTTAATTTTTGATGCATTATGGTATTTTAATGTTTTGTTGGAAGCCGCCCAGAGTGGCTGGGGAAGCCCAGCTAGATGGGTGTGGTATAAATTATTATTATTATTATTATTATTATTATTATTATTATTATTATTAATCAGTGTACCCCATCCCTTGCACCCTTGACAAGGAGATGTTGGCTGCCCAGAGGAGCAGAGGAGCAGCCCAGCGAGTGTGCAGATGGACAGGCTTCTAGCCACTCCAAGCCAGAGTGGAGAGGCACAATTTTTGAATACCCTGTGTGAAATGCAATCATGCAGTCCATGCATTATCGAGTTTAGATCTTCCCGTTCCCAAATCTCTGGCTGGAACTGGCGAAACTTTAGGAACTTCAGATAACTGCTCATTTCAGAGATATTTGAATAAGCAGATGTTAACCTGGCCTCACGAATTGAGTGGTGCTGGCAGTGTGCTGAATTCTGTCTCGGTTTCAATTACATTCTTTAAAATGTCTCCGAATTGAATATAATGAAGGGTACCCTGTTCAGCATAAGACTTCCTCTATCATCTGTTCTCATATAAAATGCAATTAAAAATTCTGCTTGGAGACCCTGGCTCATTAATCTCCTCTCCTTTAGTATGCAGTGTGCCAGAATGGGAGATTGAGAACAGGAAATTATATTGCAAGAGATGTTTTGTAAAGTAACCAGAAGCCTATAGACAAAGCCCTGGCCAATTAGTTGAAATCAATATATGAAACTGAGCTCCCAGCCAGGGACGACCCAGGAGATTTTGCTGCCTAAGGCGAAAGACAAGATGGAGCTTGCATCCCATCTCATATATAGAAGTAGGCCAGACTGGTAGCTGAATCTTATTTCAGCACTGGTGACAGGTCACATGGCCCAGACAGGTCCATCTTTCTGCCACTCCTCACTCCTTGCCCCCCCCCCCAGCATCTGCCACCTGAGGCGAACACCTCACTCTACCTAACAGTAGGGCTGGCCCTTCTTCTAGGCCTGTGTTGTGGTCTTTATTGGCTTGTTTTGATATCTGCTAGGGATGGGACGTGGGTGGCGCTCTGGTCTAAACCACTGAGCCTAGGGCTTGCTGATCAGAAGGTCGGCAGTTCGAATCCCTGTGACGGGGTGAGCTCCCGTTGCTCTGTCCCAGCTCCTGCCAACCTAGTAGTTCGAAAGCATGTCAAAGTGCAAGTAGATATTGTTAGGATATTTCCGTTCCACCTTAAAAGGGAGCAGGCTTTGGGAGTCACAGAGTCTGCGCACGTCCTGTTCACAGGATGTTTATGTTCTGCTGTTCCTTTCGATTTCTCCAGTCGGTCAGAGCCACTGACACAGAACGGTCATGTTTTCCTTTGTTCTGTTCAACACTAAATAAAGTCTGTAAAATATGCTCTTCTGCGGTGCAAGCTTTCTGGCTGTGTTTACTGCTGATAATCAGTGTGCACAAGCCCCGGAATGCAGCCAATCTATTTCTGAGGCTTCGTGTCGCTAACTGCTGGATCTGCCTGTCTACGGGAGATCGATGGACGTCCGGCAGCCGGCTTGGGGCCATGATGGACAATATCTCCCTGGCAGTTTCCCAACAACAAGGTTTCGGGCCCAGATTCACAGCACCTACAGGAGAGTAAAGCTGCAACAGACTGCGTTTGAGGTACGTGGGAAAAGCGAAAGAAAAGAGGGAGGCTTTTGGCTTTTCTGTTTACCTCAACAAGGAGCCTTTGAACTCCGGAAGGCTTAATTGGCCTGGGAGCTGCGCCAAAGAGGCTTCGTGATTAATGGCTGCCAAGATAAGGAGTCTCTGAAGTTAAAAAGACTCACGGCTAAAGCAAAAAGCTGGAAATGGAGTTTTTCCAAGCTTCTGGAGATGCTGACTGTCCTAAGTTAAATGCGAAAAATTATGAAACCTGGGCAAAATGGTGTGAATCTTTGCTGCGTCAGTTTGGGGTGTGGCATACCGTATCTGAGCCCCTCCAGTTCCTCTGACAGAGAGATGGAAAGCCGATGATTCGAAGGCGATAGACGTAATAGTCTTATCCGTATCTCTTGAGGAAATTAAGACGCTTGCTGGCAACACCACTGCACATGGAATGTGGAATGCTTTGAAAGCTGCTCACAAGCCAGTCATCCCAGCCCAGAGTTTGACTGCATCGGAGGTCCTAGCTGTTTCCCAGAATGCAAGTGAATGCAGGGATGCTGGGGGCACTGGTTGCAAGATGCAGGGGGAGCTGACCGTCACGTCATCCCAGGCAGCATTCCAGCCTCCAGGGGGAGCCAAGGAGTCGGCAGCTGAGAGCTCTGTTTCTTGTGAGAACCAAGGTCATCGCCTTTGCAGAGGCCGGAAAGGCAAAGGTAAACAGAGGCAGATGCAGATGCCTGCAGATGGCCAGAAGCAGAGGGAGGGTGAAGAGCCCGCGCCAGGGAAAAACAAAGCGTTGTTTGCTGGCACAGCTTCACCAAAGGCTAAAGGCACGTCTGCTGACCAGAAGCAGGGGGGCAAGCTGCAAAAGCCCACGCCAGTGGAAAACAAGGTTTTGTTTGCTGGCACAGCTTCACCAAAGGCTAAAGGCACGTCTGGTGGCCAGGAGCAGCAGGGGGGCAAGCTGCAAAAGCCCACGCCAGTGGAAAACAAGGGTTTGCTTGCTGTAAAGACTGCTCCAACAGCCAAAGGCAGGTTTATTGTCGATTCAGGTGCCACCCGCCACGTCACGAAGGACCGCCATCTCTTTATCTCCTTCAAGCCTCAGGAAGGTGAGATCCACCTGGCTGACGGAAAGACGTTGCAAATCGCAGGAGAAGGGACTGTGAAACTTGCAAGTTTGCACACAACCATCAGCGGTGTACTTTTTGTTCCAGGCGCAGCAAGCAACTTACTCAGTGTTCCACAGCTTACTGGGCGTGGTTTTCAGATTTCCTTCAAGAGGAGCGTCTGTGTCATCAGTAAAGGCAAAGAGGACTATTTGCATGCAAAGTTTATGGATGGTTTGTTCCATATAACTTATGACGACACTGCTGTTGTATCTAATGCTGATTCTTGTTGTGTTGCACAAACTAACAAAGTTCTTCATGCAGGTTGCATTCACGATGCACATCGAAGGTTTTGTCACCTCTCTTGGAAGGCACTGGCCAAGATGCCAGAAGTGGTTGAAGGTTTGAACATCAAACCCTGTAAGTTTCACATGAAATGTGTATCTTGTGCAGAGAACAAGGTGAAGGTTGCTCCAAAAGGCAAGGAGTCTAGCAGGCAGGCTTCCAAACCCTACCAGCTAGTGCATGCGGACCTGGTTGGGCCACTTGCGCCCTCTTTAGGAGGAGCAAGGTACTTCATGGTTCTGATTGATTCTTTTTCCAGGTACATTCATGTGTTTTTGCTCAAACAGAAATCGCAAGCGTTTCCGAAGTTTAAGGCATTCTGTGCTTGGTTGGAGAATGTGCACGGTAAACGTATTGCCTGTTTGTTTACCGATCGAGGCGGGGAGTTCACTTCTCAGCAGTTTGAAGCTTTCCTGACTGAGAAGGGAATCCAGCATGACATGTCAACGCCCAGATCACCATGGATGAATGGGCTTGCGGAGCGAGCGAATCAGACATTGCTGCAAGGAATGAAAACCTTGTTGCATGATGCCAATCTCCCTGATAAGTTTTGGGGCGAAGCTCTGGGGAATTTTGTTTATTCCTTTAATCGCAGATTGTCATCACCCATTGGCTGTACCCCCTATGAGAAGATGTTTGGCAAGAAACCCAACATCAAGCACATGAGAATCTTTGGTTCTGACATGTGGGTACACTCCCCACAAACCAACAAGCTTGGGAAGCGTGGGGCACATGGTTTGTTCATGGGGTACGAAAAAGGTGCATACAGGGTATGGATGACTAACTCTAAGTCCATTAAGTTCACAAGGAGTGTTGAGTACAATCCTAAGTGGGGGGAAAATGTGGGAATTTTCCACAGTTACCCAGAGGAGGATGAAGGTGATGTCAAGCAAGCAGCTAAAGCTGAGGAAGCTGCTGAAGATGATGAGGATGAGGATGATGATGATGATGATAATGATTATCAGAGTTCGGATTCCAGTTCAGTGGGCGGCGCTGCTGCTGGTGTCAGTGACAGTGATGACACAGCAGACTACAAGAGCGCAAAGGCCTCAGTCAGACCATCTGATGCGTCTGACAATGAACTGGAAGAACCACTGTTCACCATTGGTCATTTTTCTCCTAAGAAAGAGGAGATGAGTCCAGAAGACTTGCGTCTAGTACGTAGGTCTGAAAGGGCGACCAAGGGCAGACCTCCAAAGAGGTATGCTGATGAGTTTGCTAAGACAGCAACTGCTGTTCTTAGTAGCTCAGAGAAGGTATGGGAACCTTCAAGCTTCAAAGAGGTTCAGGAGTTAACCTCTAAAGATGCTGAGCCTTGGCTTAATACCATGAAGGCTGAAGTTGATTCCTTAAACAGGAACCAAACTTGGGAACTGGTACCGGTAATCCCAGGAATGAGACTGGTTGGCAGCAAATGGGTCTTCAAGGCCAAGACAGACCAGAATGGCAAGGTAGTCAGACACAAAGCCAGATTGGTTGCCAGAGGTTTTTCACAGGTACCAGGACAGGATTACCACGAGACCTGTGACGTATTTTATCAGCCGTGACCCCCGCTAATTGATTTATGGCCCTCAATTAGCTCTTCCTTGCCCGGCACGCTTCTTCTGCCGCATGCTCTGCTCCGAGCTCTCCGTCACGGCCAAGCAGAGTTTTGCACAGCGGTGAAAACTGTCACGTTGCTTGAATTCAGACAAACTCACACTGAGTCCAGGTTTGTCTATATACAGCATTTATTCCAACATTTCTCAGGATTTCCCAGGGCTATTAGCAGCCATACCAAGACCACGTCTTTTCCCCACAAAGTTCAAAGTGGGACTGGCAAACTTTGCCCAAAAGCTCCTCCCAAGCTTCTAAAAATGACGTCATAATGGTGTAGCATCATGGGAAAAGCTTAACTCGTTAAGTTCCAGCTTCCACACCCCCCCTTGCTGCACCTTCTGACAAGACCCTTTTGAGTTCAACACCTTCCCCTTTGCCTTGTGCTCTTTTCCAGCAT
This sequence comes from Podarcis bocagei, assembly GCF_964188305.1. NCBI lineage: Eukaryota > Metazoa > Chordata > Lepidosauria > Squamata > Lacertidae > Podarcis > Podarcis bocagei. Next base: position 16,552,328 of record NC_138128.1, read on the forward strand.
CTTTCCCAGGCACCCGTTGAACCCCTTCAACACTCCCAGAATCACACTGTGTGAACCAGGCCCATGCACTTGTCGCCTGGTACCTGTCCGGCGGAATTCCTTTCGTTGAGCGACTAGATCTTCTGGGCATAAACTCAGATGTTACCTCTGACTCACTGCCACCAGAACCTGTGTCCTCATCCTCACGGGATTCCCCTTCTGACTTAAAACGCTTTCGGACCTTCTCCATTACACTTACCGGAGAACTGGGCTCGCTTTTGGGTGTTCTCTTAACCTGTGGAGAAACTACAGATACCTCCTCTCGTTCCTGACTTTGGTCAGTTACCTGATCGTCATCATCAGACTCAGTTTCTCCTTCCTCCTCAGAATCTTCCTGTTCTGAATCAGAAAGACACTCTGAAAGAACATCACGCTTGGCAGCAGGTTTTGACTTTTCATCCTGCTCATAGAACTCAGCGTGTTTGCTGATCAGTAACTTACTCTGATCACCTGATGGAAATGCAAATCTCCACGCATTTGCTGTTGGCTCATACCCACAGAAGATCATTTTCCGGAACTTGGATCCATCTGGCCCCTGCAACGCTGCAGGTACTGACACAGAAGCAAGCGATCCAAACCTGCGCAAAAAATGAATCTGGGGTTTCCTGCCATGCAACAGCCCAAACGGTGTGTCCCCTACCATGGAATTGTAGGTGCGGTTCCAGGTGAAGCTCACATACTTGATTGCCTCCAACCAAAACCTTGGAGGTAACCCAGAATCTTTCAGCAACACCTGAGCAGTTTTAACCAGAGCCTGACTCATCTGCTCTGCCTTCCCCCCCTGATTGGGTGCAGTCACTGTGTGACGTATTCCTTTCTTGCGAAAGTACTTCTGCAAAACAGAACCTGTAAACTCAGCTCCCCTGTCACTTGTGACAGCTTGCACTTTGGTGGAAAACTTTTGCTCCACCTCCTCAATCCAACGTTTGATCAGCTGTGCTGCATCATCCTTGGATTTGAGACCATGTGTCCAGGAATTCTGGGTAAAATTATCCTGTATTGAGAGCAGATATCTTGACCCTCCCAGACTTGGTTCTTTCACAGGACCCCACAAATCTACATGAATTTGTTCAAAAGGCCTAGTGGTTATCCTCTCAATCTTTGGATAACTGCATCCTTTTATCTTTGCCAGCTTGCAAGTTTCACAACTTACATCATGTCCACATTCTGAAATCTTACACCCTTTAGAAACTTCCGGCAGTACCTGTAGTTCTTCTACTGAACTATGAGCCGTCCTAGCATGCCAAATATGTGCACATTGCACATGAGTGGGAATCTCAGTACACAGGGCTTGTGCTTTCTCAACCTTCCCCTCACCCTCCAGAGACGTTTTGAGAATGAAAAGATCATTCTGCCCCTTTTTAACCTTGGCAAGCATCCTCCCTCCTTTGGAGATTGTGCACACATCATCCTGAAAAGAAAACGTAAATCCCTTTTTCAGTAAATAAGGCACAGATAACAGACAGTGGTGCATCCCAGGAACGGTACAACACTCCAGCGTTTCCTGCAAAACACGAAAATGCAGATTTACAACGTTAGTCAGATTTCCTTTCTGTCCATTTGCAAACAGTACAGATTTCCCGGCAGGTATTGCCGTGCACTTCCACCTCTCAACAGCAGGTGTCTCTGGAATCAAATTGCGGTTAGCAGCAGAGTCAATAACAAAGCGAAACTGGGAATTTTCCACACAGCCGTCTTCGAACAAAGCCATGCTCGCTGCTATCTGATACGTCTCCTCACGTTGTTTTCCACGTCCTCCTCTTGCGTTCCCAGGCTGGCCTTGTCTCCCAGGCTGGTTCCCATGGAAACCCTGCTGATTTCCATGGTAGGTGTCCTTGAAGGCTTCCTGCCCAGCTGCTCTCGCTTTCTGTGGGCAGTCTCTTTTCAAATGCCCGTGAGAACCACACACGTAACACCGACGAGCTGCAAAAGCCTGAACAAAGCTCTCATCTTGCTTCGCCCCCCCCTTTCTCCCGGTGGAGCTTGCTGCGCCAGACTTGCTCTCCCTGAGCCGTCTCTCCTGTTCGTCAGCCAAGCGTCCTGTGACGTAGGCCAAAGTCAGATCTTGCGGATTCATAGATTCCAAAGTTAGACATAAATTGTCATAACTTTTGTCCAGAGAGCTTAGCAAAATATAAACCTTCAATTCATCAGTAAAGTTCACCTGCAACAGCCGCAGTTCATTAAACACAGAGAGCATCTCTGTAACATGTTGTCTTATGTCCCCACCTGGACGTAGCTTCATTTCAAACAACCGCCTGGTGGTATGGATTTTAGCACCAGCCGTGGTCCTGTGGTGCACTCTTTCAAGAGCAGCATAAGCTTCATGCGCAGTTTCCAAACCCTCCACATGGGGCAACTGTGAACCCTCCAAACTGAGCACTATAGCTCCCAGGGCTTTCTGATTTTTTCTCCGCGAAGCATGCGCATCTGCAATTGCTGCTGCTGCAGCTCCGGCGGCTGGCTGAGGCAGTGGAGGCCCTAGGACCGCGTCCCACAGACCCTTGGCTACCAGCCAGGCCTTCAGCTTTCTGCTCCATTCTCCCCAATTTTGGCCGTTTAATTTTTCGAAGGGTACGGAGAATGATTCATGGCCGTCCGCCATCTCTTTCCGTTCTCCCAAAGGGGCCCCAAGCTGTACTTACAAACGCACCAGCTCCTCCGGCTCCTCAGCTCCGTGGAGAAACGATACCTCAGCTGTTCTCTGCAACTTGGCTCCACAGCAACGCAGGCACTTCTCTGCGTCTTGCAGCTGCCGCTTGCTTGTTTGCCGACACAGCAGATCAAAGCCTCTGCTCGACACCGCAGAGTTTTTACAGCTCCCGCGACAGTTTTACAAGCGGTAATTTATGGGTCCATAACCTGTGACGTATTTTATCAGCCGTGACCCCCGCTAATTGATTTATGGCCCTCAATTAGCTCTTCCTTGCCCGGCACGCTTCTTCTGCCGCATGCTCTGCTCCGAGCTCTCCGTCACGGCCAAGCAGAGTTTTGCACAGCGGTGAAAACTGTCACGTTGCTTGAATTCAGACAAACTCACACTGAGTCCAGGTTTGTCTATATACAGCATTTATTCCAACATTTCTCAGGATTTCCCAGGGCTATTAGCAGCCATACCAAGACCACGTCTTTTCCCCACAAAGTTCAAAGTGGGACTGGCAAACTTTGCCCAAAAGCTCCTCCCAAGCTTCTAAAAATGACGTCATAATGGTGTAGCATCATGGGAAAAGCTTAACTCGTTAAGTTCCAGCTTCCACAAGACCTACTCACCCACAGTCAAATATGAGAGCATTCGGCTGATGCTCAAGATCGCTGCGGAGGAGAAACTGCATGTTTCCCACCATGACATTAATACAGCTTTTTTGTACGGGATTTTGAACGAGGAGCTGTTCATGCTTCCACCTGATGGGGTGCAGATACAGAAGGGAATTGTCAGGGGTACAGGGACAGAGGCACAGGGAAGGCAGGAAATGGAGAGCGATGGAGAGGAATCCCAGGAGAGCGAGGAAGAGGATAGCAATGACGCAGGGGATTCCATGAGTCTCTCCAGCGAATCAGAGGATTCCCAGAGAGGGGCGCCTGTGGTAAGGGCAAGGGGAGCCCCGGGGGGAAGGTGTCAGGAGCGGGGGGCCAGCAGGGGACCCCAAAGCGGCAGCTGGGAATCAGGGCCAGCCTCCCCACCAGAGCGCAGCGAGGGAGGGGGAGGTTCCAGTGTGTCAGAGGGAGCAGCTCCGGCGACAGAGAAAGGGGAGGGATCAGAGCAAGCCGTTCTCCCAGAAAGGGAGGAAAGCAGTGAGGGGAGTAGCATAACTGTCAAAAGGAAGGTCAGAAGTTGGGCGCGCGTGCCAAGTTCAAATGAGGAGGCGCGCGGGAGAACAGGGAGCCCGGAGGAGGAGGGGCCAGGACTCAAAGCCCGCAGGAGGGGGCAGGAGCAGTCTGGAGACTCCGCTTCAGGAGAAAGCAGGAGGGGAGGAACCCCGATGGGCAGAAAGACCCTGCGGAAAAGGAAAGAGAGAAAAAGGTGGAGCAGCGTTAGCTTATTAAGCTGGTGTAGGGGAGGGACCGATTCAGAGGGGACTTCTAATGTCTAGGAGAAAGAGACGCGGGGCTGCACGCCTCGGTTGTGGAACCATTAATGAACTGCAATAAACATCCTTGTACATAAGAAGAGCTTGGCGTTGGTCTTTTGTGAGCTGAGACCTGAGGCAGCCCTGACAGGAATGGTCTGTAAACTGCGGAAATCCTTATATGGTCTCAAGCAGAGTGCCAGGTGTTGGAACACAAAACTCACTGAGACATTGCTTTCTCTAGGTTTTCACCAGGGAAAAGCTGATCCATGTGTGTTTGTCAAGGAGGAGGGACAAAACAAACTGTATTGTTTATGTTTTGTTGATGATCTTCTAATGTTTTGGAAGAATCAGGCTTTTTATCAAAGCACCCTAGCTCAGCTGAAGGAGCACTTTGACATGAAGGATCTTGGTGAGGTATCCAACTACCTTTCTCTGCAGGTGGAGAGGGACCAAGCAGGTAATTTTCTGGTACACCAAACACGGAAAATTGCTGATGTATTAACCAGGTTGAATTTGGTTGATGCAAACCCAGCAGACACACCGATGGTGACAGGTTACCAGGTAGACAGTACTGCTGAAGCGTTTTCTGACACAACGCTGTACAGATGCATTCTAGGCAAGATGAATTTCATTGCCAGATGTTCAAGACCTGACATAGCTGTAAGCTGTAATCTGCTTAGCAGACATGCCAACAATCCTACGGTTCAGGATGGGAAAGCTCTGAAGCGCATAGCCCGCTATTTGAAAGGGACTATGCACTACAGGCTGAGGTTCACCAGTCAGAAGACTGGAGGTCTTGAAATCTTTGCAGATGCAAGTTTTGGAAGTGACACCACGGATAGTACAAGCACTTCTGGAGTATGCTACATGTACAACCACTGCCTGTTTGACTGGTTGTGCAAGAAGCAGACAACAGTGAGCCTAAGTTCCTGTGAAGCAGAACTCAATGCTCTGTCATTTTCACTCATGGATTGTGAATGGTTGATACAACTGTTTAAGGACATCGGGGTTTCTGTGAAATGTCCTGTACAAGTGTATCAAGACAATAGATCGTGTTTGGCTTTGCTGAACTCGGAGAGTTGCAAGCAAAGAACCAAGTACTTGCAGATTAAGCTACATCGTGCAAGAGAGTGTATTCAAAAGGGACTGATTCGGGTGTCCTACATGGCAGGAAATGAAATTCCTGCTGATCTGTTGTCTAAGGTTGTTAACAGAGAACAACTTAAGGTTTACGCACAAAGGTTGCAATTGGGTTGAACCACAGGTACTACAGGTTACACGGAAAGGGGGAGGATGTTAGGATATTTCCGTTCCACCTTAAAAGGGAGCAGGCTTTGGGAGTCACAGAGTCTGCGCATGTCCTGTTCACAGGATGTTTATGTTCTGCTGTTCCTTTCGATTTCTCCAGTCGGTCAGAGCCACTGACACAGAACAGTCATGTTTTCCTTTGTTCTGTTCAACACTAAATAAAGTCTGTAAAATATGCTCTTCTGCGGTGCAAGCTTTCTGGCTGTGTTTACTGCTGATAATCAGTGTGCACAAGCCCCGGAATGCAGCCAATCTATTTCTGAGGCTTCGTGTCGCTAACTGCTGGATCTGCCTGTCTACGGGAGATCGATGGACGTCTGGCAGCCGGCTTTGGGCCATGATGGACAATATCTCCCTGGCAGTTTCCCAACAGATATATAGGTACTGCTCTGGCGGAAAGGTGAACGGTGTTTCCGTGCGCTGCTCTGGTTTTGCCAGAAGTGGCTTAGTCATGCTGGCCACATGACCTGGAAGCTGTCTGTGGACAAACGTCGGCTCCCTCGGCTAATAAAGCGAGATGAGCACCGCAACCCCAGAGTTGTTCGCAACTGGACTTAACTGTCAGGGGTCCTTTACCTTTTTTAGGGATGGGTGACACTGTCAGTTTTCGTTTCTCTCAGTTTCTCATCTTTCCAATCTTTAGTTCTGACTAAACTTTTTTAAGGCCTCATGAAAATCCATCAGCATTTAATGCAAATTTCTCCTATAGACACATTGTTCTATGCACTTTTACCTAATAGAATGCATTCTTATAGGCTCTTTTTGCTAATATATGCATGCTTAATGCACCTTTTACCCTACTACATTAAGGTATATTATCATTAAGGGCTACAATGGACCAATGCATCACAAAGCAGAGAAAGCTGGAGCCAGTCTGCATTTTATTAGTACGTATATCATTTAACATAATTTGCATGACATGCTTATGAACAATGAGCACACTAGGCTGTTACAGTTGGTGGCGTCTAGATTCCCCACCCCCCAACCTGTTATTTGCAGAACTGCTAAAGTAAAATCAAAGTGACAGTTCTTACAATATCTAGCTAAAGGTCATTGGTTAATTGACATCACAGATATACTTAGCAATTTAAAATGTTTGCTCACACAAACATACATGCTTCTTGAGAGGTGTTTCAGTGATTCATGAAGCTTGTGCAAGCTGGTTTTGATCCAGAATGGCAGAATTCTGACAACTATTTTTTAAGCTACTTGTCTTGTCTTACAGGAAAGTACTTAGCAAGCTGTTTCCAAGGAACCAATTCAATAGGGAATAGTAAATCATCAACTTACACAGTCAGTCTTTACTTACAGTTTTCATCAAATAATGTATTGGGGGGAAATAAAAACACTGCAAGAATTCTACAAGAATTATATCAAAGGCCTTTTTTCAGGTAGAGCTTGCTGGAGCTCAGTTCTGATACCTCTCAGGTGGACACCATTTCCATTCTAAGAGGGGCGGGGAGGTAAAGGACCCTGGACAGTTAAGTCCAGTCAAAGGCGACTATGGGGTGCGGTGCTCATCTCGCTTCAGACTGAGGGAGCTGGCATTTGTCCACAGACAGAGAACAAAATGAACCCGAGCACTGTGGCCCTAAAACTGAACCAGTGAGAACCTATCCACTACAATATAGTCATTCCGGTTTAATGACAAGCAGGCAGCCATGATGGTCAGGTTCCCAGTGGTATGGAAGACCCAGTCTGGACCCTGATGGTAGAGGGACCAAGCTGCAAAGGCAGCTCAGCTTTTAAAGGCTCTCTCATTTCTTATTGGATGGAGTGGTCCTTGGCTCTTTCGGACCAATGAAAGCTAGGGTCAGCTGGGTCAGGGAGGTCATATCTCCTAGCACCCCTTTTTGCATTTGAATAGAATGGGAGGGAGATGTGTGACTGGACGGCGTTCAACAAATTGGGGGGGGCAGGCCAGATTCTTTCTTCACACATGCAAATCAGGATGAATGTTCAATAAACAAGTCATCTCTGGAGAAGCCCTGCATGAATGTCTACATGTATGCATGATGCACATGTCACTGCAATTAACTGAATGCACATAGGTCAGGGGTTTGTGGGGAGGGGGGGCTGCTGTCACCATCTTCCCTGTCCTACATTCATTGCACCCAAACTCACAATGTGAATGGGACTCTTGATTGAACCCATACTATCCCAGGGCTGTTTTAAAGATTACCAAACAATGTACATGAAGCGCTTTGAAAGCTAGAAATGTGCTTTGCGAATGTAAAGTAAGAGATATTATTCACAGCCCCAAGTAAAGCTGCTTTTGACAGAACTGAGACTCCTTGCTGGCATGACTTGAAAGCTGCTCCTTTAAGTTGAAGCCGAAATGAAAATTCCCACCCCACTGTCAACACAAACCAGCAAAGAGGCATTAAGGAAATAGAATGCAGGGATTAGTCATCTTTTACATAAGAGATATGACTACACTACAAAGCAAGCAACTGCTTTGAGAACTTGGGCACATCTCATGATTGGCCACAACAGCCATTCTTTGGCATCTCTTTAGATAGGGGCAGCCAGACCCCACGCGTAACATTTATTGCCAAAAATAAAACTACTTGACATTTAATGCATGTCTGCAAATGAGTACAAGGACGGTGGCTTTGCTTCTTGCTGCCCCACTCGTTTTATTAGAAAAATGGTTGCTAATAACCTTTTGACATTGCATGCCACATTTCAATAATGCTCCCTAATAACATCTAGCACAGGACCATTACAGCCTGGAAGCAGGGGTGCATGGACACGATCTGTTGCTGCAGTAAAAGATTGTCAGAAAATGACTGTCTCCAGACTGCTGTTCTGCATCTCATCTTCTGTTTTTCTTTCTTCACCCCACGCCCAGGTAATTGTGTTGTTTGACATAAGTGCACATTGCTATTTCACACACTACAGCAGAGCTGGGGAACCCGTGGTCTTCGAGATGGGATTCCATGTTGAGTTATTGTGGCTGATAGCACCAAGAGTCCCATCCTCCATGAATTTGCTTGAGGCCTGGCTAGGAATCTAGTTCACTCTTTGAAGCCAATGTCTCAGGTGCATGAGAGCTGACCATGATTATGAAAGTGGCACTGGTTGTGACTACAAAGGTAGTGTGGGAAAGAACTCTGTCCATCATTTACCGCTCCATCACTTGTTCCAGGATGAAGTGAGCCCTGGTGTTCAGAATAGATCCTGCTACAGATTCTTAACAGCAGCGTTAAGTAGAAAACCATTATGTACTAAGCTTGGATCCTAGAACAATAGGCAGGTAGGATCCTAGAATGCATCAACCTGACCGGCCTGCAGGAGCAGCCCAATCAGGCTCCACGAGGGATGCAGAATCAGCCAATCAGACAGGACACATTGTGTAAATAATGTATATAAAGCCTGAGGTTTGGGGGGAAATTCATTCACTGTTTGACAAGCTGCAATAAAGAGCATGCAATCACTACGCAACTCCAAGTATATTTCAAAAACCTTGCTAGGTACTGTTGGATTTGTGTGAGCCTAACCCTTAATGAGCTCTAGTACTGCACATTGTTGAAGGCCCTTCCACAACTTTTGAATGCTGCGTTCATCTGCTCTCCCTTCCCGAAAAACCCCAGAGGGCAACAGTTCTTATGGGAACTGATATAATAGAAAAACATAATTGCTCTGCAATATGCTGCCAGCAGCTCAAAATAGGCTTCTCACACCAGCAGCCAGAAACCAGCCAGTGGAGGCAGAGATCCGCTGCATCCTCAGCTGCTCATTCTGTGGATTTTGTCGTAGGATTGTTCCCTAACATGGCTGCCCTCTGGAGTGTTAGAAACCCAGATAGTCCTTACTGTAAACTCTCATCATCGATCAATGACTACAGTATCATTTAGCAGTGCCACTATCAGAAAGAGATGCTTGAACCCTTATACCTTTCCAGGCAAGCGTAGGTTAGCATCCCTGCAGGTTTCATTCAATGTTTGCGTTGTGAAAGAGGTTCTTCCCTTTTCTGATTGGATGCAAGGGCAAACTGGCTGTGAGATCTGCCACCCCATTGATTGTAAAGGTTGATTCAGCTGATCTGGCTAGCTAGGCACATGTGTCCACCACCACCCTTCCTCACTGCTCCTTGTGTTTCCCTCCCCCTTCCATGAGAGGAGAGACTTTGCCAGGCAAGGCCTTCTTCCACCTGCCTTGCTTCACCCTCCAGTCTCTGCTTCTCAATTTGTATTGTATTATTTTATTGACTGTGGTTTAGAAATTATTTATTGTAATTGTTAAGTGTGGATTTCTGTTTAATTTTTATATGCTGATACAGTGGTAGCTCGGGTTAAGAACTTAATTCGTTCCAGAGGTCCGTTCTTAACCTGAAACTGTTCTTAACCTGAGGTACCACTTTAGCCAATGGGGACTCTCGCTGTGGCGCGATTTCTGTTCTCATCTGAAGCAAAGCTCTTAACCCGAGGTACTACTTCTGGGTTAGCGGAGTCTGTAACCTGAAGCATCTGTAACCTGAAGCATCTGTAACCCGAGGTACCACTGTATTATTATTCTATACTGTTCTAATGATGGTTGAATGTTACTTTATTTGATGTAGGTTGCTTATTTTAAAGTTGTGTTTTATTATTTATGATCACATTTTTGTATTGCATTAGATTGTTATAAGGTGTACATTCTTTGTTTCTTCAGCTTGTAAACTGCCTAGGGTATTGTAAGATAGAAAGACGGTATGCAAATTAAAAGTGATGATGATGATGAAGTGGGCTCGTTGGAAGAAGATGACCATCCCAGATAGAAGAAGTGTACCACTCTTTGGTCGAGGATATGCAATACAGTGGTGCCTCGCAAGACGAAAAGAAATCGTTCCGCGAGTCTTTTCGTCTTGCAATGTTTTTCGTCTTGCGAAGCACGGTCCATCGCAACTGCGCCTCTTCAAGCAGCTTTAAAAAAAAGCGCAAGACGTTTTCGTCTTGCGAAGCAAGCCCATAGGGAAATTCGTCTAGCGAAGCAACGCAAAACCGAAAAACCCTTTCGTCTAGCGAGTTTTTCGTCTTGCGAGGCATTCGTCTTGCGGGGCACCACTGTAGCTGCATTCCCCTGCTAGAACTCTCAAAGAAGCCCCCCACGCCCCGATTGGCTGTTTCCCTTGGAAGTGTTCAAGGATCATGGCACAATATGTTTCTTAGTGGTTAGACAACTGTTTCTGGTTTGAAGTTCTTTTTGTTTGAAAGCCAAAGAGGGGGGAACGATCTGAGCGACAACATGCAAACCTCAGGAAAAACAAGGAGAGGAAAACCATCTGTACTAAAAAAAAAAGGAAAAGAAAAAAAGAAAATGAAAAAAATAAATCAAATCTGAAATCAGACCAAAAAAAAACCATCTGTGCAAACAGGCTGCAGTGTCATGGAGTACAACTGCACTAACACAACAACAAGAGGAAATGGAGGCCAATGTTTTATCTTCAGTACAAAGATGCTTAACTTTTAGCAAAGCATGCCCAAGTCAGGATCTGTTGTGGGAGAAGTGAGTCGGAGGGTGTGTCCAAACATGAGCAGAGATGCCACATCAGAGAAAACAGCACAAGACCTTTGTTTGACTGTCATTGAATAGGACTCCAGAAGAAATAAATTCTTTATTTGGGTCCAGTATATGAGAACTGCTCAGAATGAAAGCCAAACTGCGTGTTACGTTAATTTCATGAATGCAATACGCATGCTTTTAAAATTAAATTGCAAACATGGGAAGGTGGGCGATCACCAAACCGCTGTCTTTGCATAATCACCAGCAGCGTTGCAAGAGAAATTTGATTCAGTTCACATTTTCATGCAAACTTACCTAATTCACACAGTCCAAAATAATATGCAATCCAAAATTCACACATCTCTGAATTTTGCAATGCAGTTCTCCACATAGTGAGTACAGAAATGTGTACTTTGGTGTAAAACATGCATAGAAACACACATATTATTTAAAATAACATGCAGAAGTGCATTGCATTAGGAAATATTCCTTTGCTAAAATGCGATATTAGGTGAAATTACATACAAAAATGTGCTTATTAGGGGAAATATGCACTAAAATGTTGAGGAATTTTGATGGGGGTTTTTTTAAAATGCAAACTGATGTCGAAACATGGAGAATGAACTGCATAATTCATTTCGAAAAATGAGAAACTGAGAGAAACTGAAATGGACAAATTTACTCACCACTAATCACCAGTGGAATATTTTCTTCCAGGGTTAGGAGAGAATTTCATTGAGACCATGATGGGGGAGGGAGTTTAGTCACAATCCATTTCTCTGCCTCATTCCCAGACACATATATTGGCAACATAAACATAATGAAATGTGCAAACTGCAAGCATTGCAATTTAACATAACATTTGGGTAGTAGTTTCACCCTAAAATGGTCCGTGTAAACAACATGGTCACAGAAATGAATTTTATTATTAAAAATTATATCCCACCCTTCAAAAATACTCCCCCCCCCCCCCGGCTGGCTCCCAAATATCCATAAAACACAACCCATGCGAATGAGATATAATAAAGTTCATAAAAAGCAACATAAAATCAGTTCTGGAAGGTGTGAAAAACAACAACTTACTTGTCAATTGATTGAAAGGAAGAATCCAAAGGGAGTGGGGATATAGTCTATGTGGAATAGTTTAGTTTTATTAGCTATGTTTCAGTCAAGGAGCGTGATTGGCTTCCTCTATTGGCCCCTGACGCTTTATGGAGTGATATTAAAGGTTGAGTGAGTTAATTTTTATTTCTTCTCTTTATGCTTCAGTAGTTGATTATTGCTATGATGGCTCCCTGGTTGCTTCACTTAGTGCTTATTGGACTGTGTGTTGCGAATTGTATATTTGTGGGTGGTTTTTTGTTGTCTGCTTGTTTTGCTCTTATGTTTGCTGCAATCAAATTGCAGTATTGTACAGCATATTCTGAGTCACCGGGTCACTTTCTGCTTTAGTGCCTTCCTCTTACATTGTGGCACCTTTGAACGGAAGTGACAGGGAAAGGCTATGACGCTATTTACAAAATGATAGTTAGCAAATAAGTGGATAGCAGAAGAAAGGGTGAAATCCTCTAGTACCAAGGAGCCACCCTGTACAGGAAAATAATAGAATTTTAAAAGATCTCTGCAGGTGTGAGTGTAGAGGGAAAAACTGAAGAAGTAAGTTTGCAACGAATTGGGGAAAGAGTGTAATTGATTACTGTCATTAGAGGGATTAAAATTGCATGACTCCATTTGCATCTGGGGAGAAAATTGCATTCTCTTCTGGGAAATTGTCAGGCACAATTTGTAAGGCAGAGAGCGTGTGCGTCTGGTCATGTTCAGCCCTGGAGCGAGTGTGTGAAGGAGGGTTGTAAGAAAGGGAAAAGATGTTGTAAGTACACTTGGGTTGCCATATTTCAAAAAGTGAAAACCCAGACACAAAAGTTGAGGGTTGTTTTGTTTTTGTTGCAAAATCTCAAAAAAGAAGTTATTGAGCTATTTTAAAGGAAATTAGCCAAAATCTAGACTTCTGACATGGGTAGCTATATGTCCAGATTTTCCAGGGCAATTCAGCGATTTCTGCCCGGACACGGTTTCCGGCTGCTGTATTCCGCTATGTCTGGGAAATTCTGGATGTATGGCAACTCTAAACTACACCCTTTCCAAAATTGGGGCGGTATAGAAGTCTGAGCGTCTGAGAGTCTTAGAAATAAAAAATAGGATGCAGAACAGGCTTAGCAAATGTAGACTTTAACATTGAGGTTCTATCCTCGCATAGCTCTGTGGAACCCCCTCTTGTCCTCCCCAGTTTCGCATATATTCTGCAATGGACTGACTGGAGCTGTGACTGAACCAGATCATGATGCAATACTGGCTTGGATTAAGGGACAGATTTGCCACAGCCATTACAAAAGGTAGAGGCAAGTAAGGTGCATCTACTACAAAAGTGGTTTCAAGCTGGTTTAGCTGTCATTCTTTCCTCAAAGGTATGCTGGAGATTATAGCTCTGTAAAAAACCAGGCATTTCTGCTAGAAATTCTTTGGTTCTCCAATTCCCTAGGGTCTTTTATTTTATTGGGTCTTATAAACAAGAATAATGTTGCACAAACAAGTATAACAGGTTTTCTCATGTCATTTGTATATCACAAAAACAGCTTAATAAATGTGGGGAAATATCTACAACATATGTTTCATTATTAGTGGTCGATGCACAGGTTCTTGGTTCATGAATTGGTTTAAACAGTTAAGAAGGAAGGAAGGAAGGAAGGAAGGAAGGAAGGAAGGAAGGAAGGAAGGAAGGAAGGAGAGGGTGAGGAGGGAATGGTGAGTGGAGTGGTGTTGGGTGGTTATGCTTCTATTCTTCTTCTTAGTGTGTTCCTCGGGGTCTTTGAATGGGGTCAAGAACATTTCTTGTGGCCGATGGGATATTGTGAACAGTGCTGGACTTGTTAGGATTCCTGCTCCATGATTGCAGTCATGGGATTTTTGTCTATCACATGATGGTGTATGTTTTGACTCCACAGAGTAGGAAGTGACGGAGACAGGATGTTTGTGTTACTGTGTTCTGTGAAGTGGGACTATTGTCCTTTGTTCTTTCTCTTTTTGCTGTCTGATGCTAGAGAGAGAGGGAGCCATGTTGCAGTGCTCTGTGTGTGTTTATATGTAAATAAAGGTAGATTAGCCAAAGTGCTGAGTTGCTGAGGTCTGTCTTGCAAGTTGCACAAACTCTGCGGATCCCTAAGTGTGCCGGTGTTGGTTGGCATCAGTCGCTGTGAGGTTCTGGCTGAATAAAGCTTTTGAAGCTCCCGAACGATTGACCAGGAGGGAGAGAACATGCCAGTCGGGCATGTGTCTCTGCCAGAGTCCTACTCGAGTGTAGGCTGAACTCCTGACAGGACCTGGGTTGGGGAAGGTGGGGGCCTTTTTTTACTTACAAGCCAATCCAGGATGTTGCACTGCCTATTAGTTTCCTCCTCCTTAAGTCTCTGTGTTGTTCTTGTAGAATGCAAAAGGGAGGAAGAGGAGGCGGGCACAATGCTAGACTCAGTTGGGTTCACCTATCATTGGCTCTGGTTCCACCCAATAGTGGGCTACCCACGTTCTGCCCCACCAATGGGCACCAACCACCACTGCCTGAGACCCAAACGATCTCCTTGCCTGCCAAGCCCATGCCTCACTTGTGGTTTGCTGTATGGAACATGCTGAAAGAGTTATACGGCCAGTTTGCAATTTTATTGCAGAAACAACCAACTTCAACACATTTAATCATAGGCTTGGCTATCACTCAGTGTCAGTGTGTGAAGCCAATCATTTCTCACTCTTCCTCCTCCACCTTCACAGACATCTGCTACCATTTGGAGCAGCAAGCAAACAGGCATTAATCCTTTGCAGCACCTGTCAGAGAGAAAGCTCTGATTCCGATTAACAAGATCTCCCTAATCTGCTCATTTCTACCTGTCTTCGGAGTCATTAATATACAGTTAAGGGAGATTATTTCCTTTGGTATCAAGATTAACGGTGGCTGCTCATAGGAAAGGCCCATTAATTTTAGACAAACGCAGACCACAGGAACTAGGCTGATAGTTCGGCAGATCTGGAGGGCGCTGGAGATTTACAGTCAGACAGCTTTAAAATATTTAGATGTGCTCTGTGAGCTCCTCTTGCTAATGTGAATGAAATGTCACTGGCAAAAGGTTTATATACGAGTCTAGCCTCGTATGGATTCACAACCCAGTATAATAATTAAAAGAATGAGATTCCATATGACTGAAGTTGTTTTAATGCAGGGTGAAGGTAGAACGATTTAGTACAGATATATTGCCTGTATTTCTGTCTGCAAGGGAACCTCACACGTATGCCTGAGCTATGTAGTAAATCAGGCTCCTTCAAATGATTGATGTACCAAGAGTAATTTAGCCTAATAAGACATGCTAGCTAATTAACTGCAGTCTGCTCTGAAACAAAAAACTGTGACGCAAGTTCTGTTGCTGCTCAGAATCCAAGCAAACGCCCTTGTCTGCATCTTATTTCTTTATTACAAGTGGAATACACATCAGGAAGAGCTTCCAAACTGAAGTCAGTCAAAGAAAAAAGGGGGATTGAGGGCCATTTCACACTTGACTGTCAACCACAGCTCCCCAATATTTAGGCACTCCCCTTCAGAATTCACGGGTGGTACTCAACCAAGTTTTTCTCCTAATAGACACCCTGCAATTAATGAACATGACTAAGTTAGATCCATTACTTTCAATGAGTAAAAGTTAGTTGACTACCACCCCATGGCAAAGGCAGCAGTGCATCACTAGCAAAGTATGAAAGCAGACAAGAAACCCAAAACAAAAAAGGGGTTAAGCAAACAGGGAAAAGCAAGCTGCTGGTCCTCATGGTGATGACACAGTGGGCAATCCTTACTTGAGAGCCAGTGTGGTGTAGTGGTTAAGAGCGGTAGTCTCGTAATCTGGTGAACCGGGTTTGCATCTCCGCTCCTCCACATGCAGCTGCTGGGTGACCTTGGGCTAGTCACACTTCTCTGAAGTCTCTCAGCCCCACTCACCTCACAGAGTGTTTGTTGTGGGGGAGGAAGGGAAAGGAGAATGTTAGCCTCTTTGAGACTCCTTCGGGTAGTGATAAAGCGGGATATCAAATCCAAACTCCTCCTCCTCCTCCTCCTCCTCTTCTTCTTCTTCTTCTTCTTCTTCTTCTTCTTCTTCACTTTCCTTCTACCTCCTTTCTGAAAAGGGAAGTTCAGTATATTCTAACCAGAGCAACCAATAGCTCAGTTTTCCAGAGCTATCTAGAGACTCAACTTGAAAAGTATATGCTCTACTACCAAGCACAACTCCCTAATTCATTTGTTGTTGCCCAGTCCTATTGCCTCTGTGGCCATAGTGCTTTATATCGAAGCAGTCAGATTCTTCTTCAGACTTGCAGAACCCTTCTCTCTCTCTCTCTCTCTCTCTCTCTCTCTCTCATACACAAACACACACCCCATGAAGAAGAAAAGTATGTTTATACCGAACACACTGATGGTGGGCGTTGTTCTAAGGTTGGATGTGTATGTTTTGTTAGATATTTAAGACAGTCCTGTGTAGAAACTTGGGAATGGGTAGTTGTGCTGGTTAAATAAGGGTAATTGAATCTCACAATCTAGATGTACGGTAAAGCAATATTTGAAGTCATCAAGGCAAATATAGATCTATTGTTAATTGGCTGGGTTGGCTTTTCCCCACATAGAAGCAAAGATGTGCCTGTTTTCTGAGGACAGTAAACTATTCACTAAGGATTAATCTGGCTTGCCTAATTATGTTTTCATATCTTAATTGCAGGCAGAATATATTCAGAAATTATTCGGTTCATGGTTTGAGCTGCCCCCTCCCCTAACAAATTCTATTTGCCGCTCATACATTACGCCTTCCACTGTTTATAGTTTCCGGAAAGAGAAGACAAACTCAGATGCTTCGTTTAACCGGTGCCCTTGTTCCTTTCTGCCTTTGTGAGTTTCGAAACATCTCTAGCTTTTCAAGACCAAGAAGAAAAAGGAGAAAACCCATTTCTCAAAAGCCCTAGCTGATATGGTTGTTAGAGCCTATGCTATCTTTTTATTTGGGGTGCGTATCCAGTGCACTCCAACTGTTGGGTCCGGAAGCTGTGTACAAACACGGTTGGGCAGTCAACATCTATCCTGTATCTAGCCTGTCTTTTTAAATGAAATATTGATGCATTCTGCGGCAGGAGTATTGTTAGCCCAGAAATAGAAACAAGAAGAAATTCCGACGAAAGAAGAATGGCAGATGAAATTAATGGACTATGCAGAATTGGACAAAATGACAGGAAGGATTCGAAACCTGTGGGACCAGAGATTTACAGAAGATTGGAAGAAGTATATGAATTATTTGAAGAGCAACTGTAATCAACAAATTACGCTAGTAGGACTACAAGAAGTTTTGTAAGGGAAAATATACGAAGTGTTACAAAGTAGAAAAAGATAGAGATATTGGTTATGAGTTTGAAATGTAATAGGGAAGATAAGAAATGCATACTGAGAGATTAGATTGGAAAATTTTCAGACAGGATTGATGGAAGTCAAAAATTTGAATAAGATGTAAAAGTATGTTTAATTACTGTTGAAAATGATACGTTAAAAAAAACCTATTATATATATATATATATATATATATATATATATATATATATATATATATATATATATATTGCTTTCGTAGATTTTCACGGGTACAGGAATGCAGGTTTTGGTGTCTTCGGGTGTCTTCCCGTGTAAGAGTTGGGGTGTCTAGGCGACGTTTCGACGAGGTCTCACTCGTCATCTTCAGGCTGGTGCTTTCGGCTTCTTGTTACTGGAACAGAGCAGGATCTCAGTGTTTGAGTTCCTATAAATACTGTTGAGGGGGTGTGGTGTATAGCCTCCAACGTTCTGGGCAGAGAGGAAGTTTCCAGGTTAGTGTGCCTTTTCTTCTTTTGTTCATTAATTACTTGAGGGATATCTTGAGTGATTTCTTGAGTGATATTCTGAGTACCACTTAGGAGGGTCATTAGGTGTGGATTAGTTGCTAAAGCTTTCGTGTCTTGACCTCTTGAGCTTGTGAAGAGTTTTTTTCTGAGAAGATGGCTGTACTGCACTTTGTTGTGCTCTGGCTTGGCTTCGTGTATAGGGGCGAGCTGTGGTTTTGTGCCCTGTGCCAGCCAGATCTGTGTAGGGATTGCAGGGGGGTGCAGCATCCGGAGGTGCCACTATGGTTTGGCTACTGGATGGTGTCTGTAATTTATCTGTGGAGAGGGTCTGGGTTTGGGTCTGGTGTGGTTGATTGGAGATGGCGTTCTGTGTGCCTCTGGTTCTGGTGTCGGTTTTTGTGGGGAGGGCTAATTTCCAGATGTCTGGCAGGCGGGACGTGTCGTCACGCTTGTTCATGTTGTGAGGGTGTTTCTCTATCTCGATGGCTTCCATGATTATTCTCTTGTGGTGATGTTCCATGTTAAAGAGCAATTTGGAATCTGCAAAATTAATTTCGTGTCCTGTTTCTTTCATGTGTTGGTAAAGAGAGGAAGTTTTTTCTTCTTTTTTGACGGCATTCTTGTGTTCTGCGATACGTGCATTTATTCGTCTGTTTGTTTGTCCAATGTACGTGGCTGGGCAGACTTTGCAGGGTATTTCATAGACCCCTTGGTTTTCTAATTGGATTTTATCTTTGGGGTTTCTGAGGATATTGGCTATTTTTTTGGTTGGTGCAAAAGGCTGTTTTGATATTACTCAAGATATCCCTCAAGTAATTAATGAACAAAAGAAGAAAAGGCACACTAACCTGGAAACTTCCTCTCTGCCCAGAACGTTGGAGGCTATACACCACACCCCCTCAACAGTATTTATAGGAACTCAAACACTGAGATCCTGCTCTGTTCCAGTAACAAGAAGCCGAAAGCACCAGCCTGAAGATGACGAGTGAGACCTCGTCGAAACGTCGCCTAGACACCCCAACTCTTACACGGGAAGACACCCGAAGACACCAAAACCTGCATATATATATATATATATATATATTGATGCATTCCCTCCCCCTCAATTCAATCCAAACTGTTTAGGAGGAAGTTGCATCTAAGTTTTAAGTTGGTAATGTGCATGCAACCCAAGTCTCCTGTTAGCTTTGTCCTCAATTGACTTCTAGGAGTATGCACCCACATTCCTGGAACAGGATTTGTCTATTATCTGAGCAGGGAAAGGCTGTTTTGAGTATGGGCAGAAAGAGAAACAATTTGGATTTTTGAGCTCAATAACTAAAAGAAGCCTTTGGCAGCTGCAGCGATATGCTGTTGCTTTAGAGGGACAGATCTAATTTAGGACTAGCACCTGTCTGTCTGTGCGTCTGCTTGCCTCTTTCCACTTACCCTTTTATTTGCAGAGAATATAAAGGCAGGACACCTTTCCAGTCCCTGCGCAGAGAAACTGACCCTCTTAAGTTACCCTGGAACTTGCTTGCACTCAGAGAAATCAGGAAGCACAGGCATTATTAATGGGGCAAGACAATTCTTATTGGTTTTAGGAATATGGGAACATAGGAAGCTCCCTTAGGCCCAATTAAGTCAGTACTGTCTACACTGACTGGCAGCAACTCTCTAGGGTTTCTCACCCCTACCTGGAGATTGATTTTAGGGTCTTCATCATGCAAGGTAGGTGCTCTATCACTGAGCTAGGACCCTTCCCTCATTTTGAAAGGTGCACCTTCGCACATAACCCAGGACATGGATTTGTTGTTGTTTAGTCATTTAGTCGTTTAGTCGTGTCCGACTCTTTGTGACCCCATGGACCAGAGCACGCCAGGCACTCCTGTCTTCCACTGCCTCCTGCAGTTTAGTCAAACTCATGCTGGTAGCTTTGAGAACACTATCCAACCATCTCGTCCTCTGTCATCCCCTTCTCCTTGTGCCCTCCATCTTTCCCAACATCAGGGTCTTTTCCAGGGAGTCTTCTCTTCTCATGAGGTGGCCAAAGTATTGGAGCCTCAGCTTCAGGATCTGTCCTTCCAGTGAGCACTCAGAGCTGATTTCCTCAAGAATGGATAGGTTTGATCTTCTTGCAGTCCATGGGACTCTCAAGAGTCTCCTCCAGCACCATAAATCAAAAGCATCAATATTTCGGCAATCAGCCTTCTTTATGGTCTCACTTCCATACATCACTACTGGAAAAACCATAGCTTTTACTATACGGACCTTTGTTGGCAAGGTGATGTCTCTACTTTTTAAGATGCTGTCTAGGTTTGTCATTGCTTTTCTCCCAAGAAGCAGGCGTCTTTTAATTTCGTGGCTGCTGTCACCATCTGCAGTGATCATGGAGCCCAAGAAAGTAAAATCTCTCACTGCCTCCATTTCTTCCCCTTCTATTTGCCAGAAGGTGATAGGATCAGTGGCCATGATCTTCGTTTTTTTGATGTTGAGCTTCAGACCATATTTTGCACTCTCCTCTTTTACCCTCAATAAAAGGTTCTTTCTTACACATGGGGAAATCTTTCTGATGCCAACCCCTTCTCTAAATTGGGAGTAAATCCTATTTGCATTTCATCTCCTGAGCTAACCAGATGCACCATTTGGTTCACAGGAACTGGCTGAAAAAATCCAGCTGATTAAAAAGTCTCCGTTTGAAAGATGTGATTTGTTGAGTTTCTTTACAGTTCGCTTGACAGGTCATACATTTCCACCACGATGAGCTGCCACAATATTGTGAGTCTGGCCAATAAATTAGCACCAGTCTGTAGAACAGCAAAATGTGAAATGTAACCAATAGCACTGTTGGATTTTAACAGAAAAAGAAAAGGGAGGAAGAAAAATACTGTCTGGTCCTTTGCATTTCAACCCACACTCACTGTATCAAGCCATTTAATCTTCTCCTAGCACTGTGTCTCCCTCAGCTTCCTCAAAGCATTTGTCTTCATATCTGCAGCAAATCTGCCCAAAGACAAGAGAGATTGTTCCAATCTGGGGATTGGTGTGTGTGTGTGTGTGTGTGTGTGTGTGTGTGTGTGTGTGTGTGTGTAAACCCTGCACTAAGACCTTCCCAGCAGTCACTTTCACTAAGAACTGACAACTTTCCAGCTCTCCTTTCCAGCTGCACCTTTAACAGCCGAATATCCTTCAGAGACACTCACCAGTGACCATGTTTATCTTTGTCTGCTGGTTTTTGCAAACACAAGTGGACCAAACTGGTTGCTTTTCTGCTCAGTTGGCCAGTGCATTTGGTCAGCCATCAAAAAGAACCTCACAGCCTTAAGAGAGAATATTATGAAAATGATATACAGGTGGTACATGACACCAGTCAAGCTTGCAAAAATCTATCATTTGCCCGATAATAAATGTTGGAAATGTAAAGAAACTGAAGGTACATTCTTTCACCTTTGGTGGACGTGCCCAAGGATTAAGGCTTTCTGGGAGATGATTTATAATGAAATGAAAAGGGTATTTAAATATACCTTTCTGAAGAAACCAGAGGCCTTTCTCCTGGGCATGGTTGGCCAACTGGTGTCAAAGAAGGATAGAACTTTCTTTATGTATGCTACAACAGCAGCAAGAATACTTATTGCAAAGTATTGGAAGACACAAGATTTACCCACTCTGGAAGAATGGCAGATGAAGGTGATGGACTATATGGAATTGGCGGAAATGACCGGCAGAATACGAGACCAGGGAGAAGAGTCGGTGGAAGAAGATTGGAAGAAATTTAAAGACTATCTACAGAAATACTGCAAAATTAATGAATGTTAGAATGATGTTGGATTGAAGTTAAGTGGTTTTTAGCAGCAATGTTATAAAGGAATATGTAAAAATGGATGGTTAACAGGTGATAATCTAAAGTTATAATATATTAAGATAAAAGATTAAGATAAAATCAAAGAGGGAAAGGATTTGCTGAATTAACTAACTGAAATGGAATACAAAAAAGGGAGGTGTGAGGAGGTCAGGGAAACAAGCAAATGAAAGATAAGATATGGAAAGACTGATCTGTTTTTAATCGTTTTTACTTTGTATGTCTATTTTTTCTTTTTTCTTTCTTTTCCCCCCCTCTTTTTTTCTTTTTCTTTTCTCTTATTTTTGTAATATGTTGAAACTTTAATAAATATCTTTTTAAAAACAAAAAACAAAAAGAACCTCACAATAGCTCTTGCTCCACAAAGCCAAGTCTTTCAGGCCCAAATCCGGATGGGGAGGGTGGAGTGCCTGGGACTAGCAAATATATCTCACATGTACTGCCTTACAAAGGGTCTAAGCTTTACTGCACTGCTGGAGGGATTCCCCTGTGAGCGGAACCATTTTGACCTGTTTGTTGCTTGCATCAGCATCAGGGAGGAAAATATGTTAAGGCTTGCTCAGTTGGTAGAACATGAGACTCTTAATCTCTGAGTCATGGGTTCACCTCCAACTCTACAATTCTATGATTCTATCATCACCATCATCATTATTACTAACAGCAGCAGCAGAGAAAACATGTTCCCCTCTTTATTTTCAACTTTCTTGGGCACATGAAACTAACCACAATTGCCTTGAATTTCTGCTTAACCCTCAAGAAAGAAGGGCATTTTTGCTGGCCAGGTTTAATTCAAATCCATCAAACCTCCTTTGGAGAAGGTTCTCAGGCAGGGTGGAAGGAGAAAGAACTTGCCCATGTGAAGACCACCTGGTGGACACCCTTACACATATGGTTCTTAATTGTAAACTATACGCTGATCTCCATCAGCAATTTCTAGATCAACTGTATCCCCAAATGAAAACCAGAGTTGGAGGTTATACATTTTCTATTACTAGGGAATGATCAGGAGCTTACCAAGTTAGTGGCTAAATATCTCTATTTGGTTTGGTCGAAATACACTGCAGACGTCTGATCTCCCTGGAGACCAAGAGATCTGACGATAGACTGCTCTGCCTCCTTTCTTTTAGCAAATGTTTTCTGCCACTGGGGAAGTGGTAACTCTGTATTGATTTGTTTTGGATGTTTGTATGTGATGCCAATAAAAGGTTTGATGCTGATGATATTTCTATACCACCCTTCAATCACAGGACGGTTTATAATATTTTTTTAAAAAAAATACAAATAGAGCATACATGCACATTTGTGTTCCTTAGTCATCAAAAAGATATCATGGAGTTATTGAAGTGCTTCCATAGAGGTGCTTTATTCAGGAACTCAGACTCCTCCAATGAATATTTAAAATGTTCCAGGAAAACCAGGCACATTTCTGTGTGCGACTCGTACATCGTCCGCATGGATGCTTCACAGCTTCCTTACATATTTCCCTCTGGTATTACTTGTCAGATGGTATTCATAACTTACTGCCCACATTTCTTACTGAAGAAATTTTCACATCCAGAGAAACTATGGTAAGATGGTTCATATTATTCTGCTTGGTAAAGGATGGTTTCAAGAGAACCTGCTTGCAGGGATGTAGAAATCCCCACATGTGAGTACCCCCAGAATGCTGAGTGCTGGAACTAGCCCAAACTCTTCAATGGTCTTGCAGGAGAAATATAATAAATAAACAAGCCAGCTCTTGGAAGAAGAGAAGAAGAAGAAGAGTTTGGATTTGATATCCCGCCTTTCACTCCCCTTCAGGAGTCTCAAAGCGGCTAACATTCTCCTTTCCCTTCCTCCCCCACAACAAACACTCTGTGAGGTGAGTGGGGCTGAGAGACTTCACAGAAGTGTGACTGGCCCAAGGTCACCCAGCAGCTGCATGTGGAGGAGCGGAGACACGAACCCGGTTTCCCAGATTACGTGACTACCGCTCTTAACCACTACACCACACTGGAAGACCACCAAATAGGGCAAGGACCAAACCAGACATGATATTAATTGTTGTTGTTGTTTAGTCATTTAGTTGTGTCTGACTCTTCGTGACCCCATGGACCAGAGCACGCCAGGCACTTCTGTCTTCCACTGCCTCCCGCAGTTTGGTCAAACTCATGCTGGTAGCTTCGAGAACACTGTCCAACCATCTCGTCCTCTGTCGTCCCCTTCTCCTTGTGCCCTCCATCTTTCCCAACATCAGGGTCTTTTCCAGGGAGTCGTCTCTTCTCATGAGGTGACCAAAGTATTGGAGCTTCAGCTTCAGGATCTGTCCTTCCAGTACAAATATTAATTGTACCTTTGCAATTAACATGCAGGTATTTGAAAATGTAAATAGCATCAAAAGGGGGAGCTGGTAATTATTGGGAACACAGTGGGGAATGAAACCCCTCTCCCCAAGCTGCTATTTGCTTTGGAAAGATGCTCTCCCCAATGTCAATAAGGTACCCCCCCCCCAGCTAATACCAGTTTCATAAGAGAGATTTCCCCCAGGATCACAGCAAAGGCTGGAAATGAAAAGTTGCCTTTGCAGGCCTGTGATCCAATTCACAGCTGATGCTATTTATATTTTAAAATGCCTGCATACTTCAATGGGCATGGGCAATGACTGAGGGTGATGGGAGTTGTAGTCCATTGACTTCAGGAGTGCACCAGGTCAAGGAAGGCTGTTCTATAACAGAGCATGATAAATAATAATATAAACCAAAAGGGATTCAGGACAAATTATCCTTCTTCCCTCAGATGGCGTATAGCAGTCATCGTGACCTCCAAAAGACCATCGTGACTCATGAGTACGAGGGTTTTAGTGGATTGTTGAACAAATCTGCACAAAACATTCACGTCCCACCATTCTGGACACCTTTCTAAAAATAACTGTTAGAATCCAGGCTTCCACCTGGTCTTCATCCAAAAGCACAGCACAAATGATGACTCGAAGCAACGGGCTGGTCACGGAACGATCCTGCTGGCTGCCATTTAAACAAATTAGAATAAGAACCTTTGCCCAGTGAACATCCTGACTCATCAGACCTAAAGAATGGCCTGCAAAAACTAATCATATAATTGCTCCTGGCAACTTCCTCTAAACAATGATTTTGCATTTTGAAATCCTTCTTATACAAACAGACTCGGGCACATAGTGTGGAGCTGTGCAAAATGTCCTGCACAGAACAGACATGTTGGAGTGAATAATGCCTGTAAGATACACAGTGCTTGTGTAAGGCTAGTGTTGCTCAGTAATGGGCAACTTGGAGTCTTCTATTTTCAGTAAGGAACTTCTTCAAGTCCATGGAGCATGGGAAGCTCTGTGAGAGAACAGCTCAAGCCAGTGTCTTGCGCATTCACAGAGTGTGAGTCTATGGAGAGTCACCCAGCATTACGTAGCAGGTAGCAGGTACAGCAGAGATGGGTAAGTTATGGCCTTCAACATGCTATTAGACTATAACTCCCTTCATACCTGACCATTGGCCATGCTGGCTGGGGCTGATGAGTGTTAAGTCCAACTGCATCCAGAGTGTCACAGATTTATTATCCTCAAGGTTCTAACAGGTTCTAAGGAGCTGGGATAGAGTCAGGTTCTACAGGACTTGGGACAGCTCTCAGAGATGGTAGGCATTCAACAGTAGCCTTTACTCAAATGATACCAGGATAAGAGGCCACATGGGAATCACCCGATGAATGCCATATTGAGTTTCATGATGAAATTCTCCTCATCCCTGACCACTGGTCCTGCTAGCTATGGGTGATGGGAGTTGCAGTCCAAAAACAGCTGGGGACCCAAGTTTGGGAAACCCTGATAAACAGAGTAAGGACTGGCCCTAGTTCCTTGTTGAATGTACACACATAGTGACAAATTCAAGTTTGCCACTCAGTGGTATGTGAATGTTTGTTTGTTTGTGCCAAGGCTTCCAAGTGAGCCAATAACCAAAATCAATAAAACATCAAAAAAAAATTAACAACAGTAACAAAACAATTTCAAATCTAACACAGGAATAACTGTGATTAAATGGCAGTTTAAAACAGCAATAAATGCAGCAATAAAACAGGGCTCAAGCAGCATCAAATGTAAATTATACATTTAATAACCCTGGGAGAGAGAAAAAGATCTTAACTTGGCATGGAAAAGAACCAGTCAGGTTTCTCAAGAAAGAGCATTCTGAATGCTGCTAAAAAGGCCCTACACACACACACACACACACACACGCACAACTGTACATCAGTCACCATCAAGCCTGGCATGCAGACAAATATCTCCAGAGTGCTTATATGTTACAGATGAGCTAGAGTGTCTCTTATTCCTTGCCCCTGTGAACATTAAATGGGCTTTGTCATACATCAATTGTTCACAACTAAATTAAGAAGGGATACAGTAAGCAGCACAGAATGGCATTCAGAGACGGCATCAAAGGATCTGAGACATGGCAGCCGCATGTAAAACCAGAGATCAAACACTAAGTCTTGTTTATCATAGAATCATAGAATCTTAGAGCTGGAAGGGAACCCCCAAGGACCATCTAGTCCAACCCCCTGCAATGCAGGAATCTCAGCTAAAGCATCCGTGACAGATGGCCACCCAACGTCTGTTTAGAAACCTCCAAGGAAGGAGAGTCCACAACCTCTCGTGGGAGTCTGTTCCACTGCTGAACAGCAATTACTGTCAGAAAGTTTTTTCCGAATGTTTAGTCAGAATCTCCTTTCTTGCAACTTGAAGCCATTAGTTCGAGTCCTATCCTCCCAGGCAGGAGAAAACAAGCATGCTCCCTCCTCCATGTGACAGCCCTTGAGATATTTGAAGATGTCTTGAAGCCCTGGGGAGCTACTGCAAGTCAGTGTAGACAATACAGTCCTGCACTAGATGCACCAATGATCTGACTCTCCATAACGGAGCTTCCTATATTCCTAATTCCCACACCTTTCCAGCAAAGACTGCATCACAAGTTAACTTGCAGCTGCTCTGTGGGTGGCTGCCAGAAGAAGACACTATGTGTATGGACGGAAGGGAGATATATTTTTTGCTTTGTGTTTCCTTGCTACTTTCCCATGATTCTATGCCTAGAGGATTGGTGGGGTTCCCACTCTGCCTCTGGTCAAGATCTTCAAGCAGAGACTGAACAGCCATTTATTGAGAACGGTGGTAACATCCAGGTAGGACTTTGGGGCTGATCATTCATATTATTTATTTACTTATTTATAACCTACCCTTCACCATTTGGTCCCAGGGCAGTGACACATAACATGGAATGCAGTCAAAGCACCATCAGAAGAATGGAGCAGTGTCGGCACTTATGACCAATTGAAGAAAGTGAAGTAACACATTTCCATTTAAAGACAAGTGCCCACCTTATTCTCCAAAGGACTGAGTCCAGAGTCTAAGCTTCCCTAACTGCACCACTTGGTTGATGATGCTCTCAACGCTGGCTTTGGAAAGCATGAAGGTGGGCGTTGGACTAGATGTTCTTCAAGGCCCCTCTCCAACTCTTCTGATGCTATCGTCATCATTGGGCAGGAGGAATGTGGGGCGAGGAGGGGGCAAGCAGCAGGTGTAGAGAAAACACTTCATAGGAATGGATCGGTGGCTCCTTGTCAAAGTATTATCATATGCACAGAGATAGAAACTGCCTGGCTTCCTTTTTTGTCACACATAGACAAGATTACCCTATGAAAGCGAGAGGTTGGCCAGGGGTAAGAGAGGGCCCGCTGGCTCCAGGGTGTGGTAGGGTTATCTCCGTGGGGGCCACGTTAACGCTGTCTGAGCCTGACTAACACGTGGTGGGGAAGGATGGTTGTCTTCGCGGCTCCTGCTGCTGGTGCTGCTGAGCGGATCACGTGGGCACGGGAGGGAGGAGGAGAGAGAAAGAGAGAGAAGCGCTGAATAATTGAGGGCTGCAGCGATCCGCTCGCCTCCTGCCTGCAAAGCCAGCAGCCTGCGGGAGCTGTCCTTGGTTCTGAAAGCAGCGCCGCGTCCCGGAGGTCTCCTGCCAGCGCCCCTGCGCAGGGCATCAGAGGCGCCCGCCTCAAAAGCCTGCAGCAGCCTCTCCTCTCCTTGGAACAACTCGGGAGTTCGCCCCGCTCCCTCCTCCTCTTCCTCCTCCATCCCAGCTGGATCCTCCCACCCCGGGCTTGATTGGCAGCCGGGGAGAGAGGGGAGGGGGTGGATTCTGTGCATCTGAGCGACAGCCGGCCTCTCACCATCCTCCCCGCGCCCCCTCCACCCCCGCTTGGGTCTCTCCAGGGAGGGAAGCCGCGGAGATCCTGGAGTGGCAGGTGCAGCCAGCCCCCTCCCTCAGCACCAGCCTCCTCCGGCATCCTCCGCCGGGACCCCGCGCAGCTCCTGGACCACCCTCGCCGCCGCCACCGCCGCCTCTCCAGCCCTGAGCTCATCCGGCAGCATCCGCGCGGGGTAAGCGATGGGTCTTTTCTCTCCGCTTCCATTTTACGCCCTCCCTCCGGCTCTCCTCTCCCGCAGAGAGCTTGTTAAGGCGATTATTGGGGGGCGGGGAAGGGGGGGCAGACAGAGGGAGAAAGAGAGAGAGAGAGAGAGAGAGAGAGAGATGAAAGGTGATGCAACCACCCTATTAGTATTAGTTTTATTTTTGCCCTCTCCCTCATTCCAAATTTGGGACGCCACAAGGGACACCACCGTTGAATTGAGGCGTGGTGCAGAGTTCTCTACGGGAAGCGGACCCCCGAGAGTTGAGTCGCTGTCTGTTTGGGCAGCCCAGGGTTTTCTGCTACATCCTCTTACTCCTTGGATGATGAAGAAGAGGGAAATTATGAAAGAGGACGCAGGAGCCACCTTCAGCTCCCTTCCCCTGCTTGGGATGTCTCCCATGTGAGTTCCAGGGAGGGTCTTTTATAAGTACTTTCTTGGTGCTTGCGGAATGGGAGGAGTTCCACTGGGGCGAAGGGGTAAGAGGAGCGCCCCACACACTCCCCCCATGGTTGAGAAGGGGGTTTAGTCCGACTCCTTCCTCACTTGCAGAGGACTCCTGGCAATCTCTTCCTTCTGTCCCCTGCTCTATAAAACTCCACTCATGGGCAGAAGCTCATTCAATGGACAGTCGAGGGTGCTTCGTCTGTCCTCAGCATCACTATTGGAAGCAGCAGCAGCATTTGTGTCGCGCCCGCCCCGAATATACAAATCGCTTTAGTTATATTATCTCAGCACGCTTTGCAACCACTTTGTAAGGTGTAGTTTTATTATATATCCCGTGCTGCAGGAAGAAGGATGTGTTTTGAAGCAGAGCGCCTTGCCTAATCCTAACAGCAGAGGTGAAAATTTGATTCCAGCTGGGGTTTCCCCAAGTTACTGTTCAGTCTCGCCAGCTCCGTTTAGTGTGTTGTTGTTATTCCTGTTTCATAACTGAAGGGAGAAAGGGGCTATGATGGCTTCATATACACCGTCTCTGGCGTTTGTGAGAGTAGATGATAATACGCTGCCAGCAGGAAAGGTGCCGGGGAGGGTTGCAGTGGTGTTTCCTCCCTCTGGGCAGTAGAGAGGAAAACGCTGGAGAGATTTGCCACTGTTCTTCCCCCAAGTGTCTTTCCGTCTTCCCACCGCCCCCCATGCAAACACATGCACAGCAGGCAGGGACACGCTCCTTTGATTTCAAGTTGCAAACCCACTTTCTTTCACGGCCCATATCCAAAAAGTAGGGGCATAATTTTGAGGGCTACCTAACATCTTAACTCGAGGGATCTCAGAGGAGTCACCTCAGAGGGTGGGTTATTCTTGTTGTTTTAAATAGTTAGTCGCCTGCATCGTAAATGAATCAGAGGGCACGAGGGATTTAAGACTGATGAGCTGAGGATTAATAGAAACTGAGAGTGAGGGATAGTGGAGTGAAGGGATAAACACAGACGGATCACACAGAAATAATTCATCCTTCATGTGTCTCTGCCATCCCCCCACTCCACCCCAGAAAACCCCTTCTATGCATCAGATTATGAAACAAACTGAAAAAGAGCAAAAGTAAGGAACGCTAGGGCAGATGGAAGCAGAGAATATAGATGGTGGCAAAATCATCAATATATTGAGGGGGAAAGAGTTGGGGGTGGGGAGAGAGAAATAAGCAAAAGACAGAAGATTGCAGGTATCTGGCTCAATCCATTAGAACTATCTTCTAGATTATTGGACAGGTCTGATGTTGGAAAGGACTGTATCTGCCATTGCTATTATACAAGCTGTTGTTGTTAAAGGAGTTGAGGGTCTTCTTGCCAAAATCAGCTACAGATACTCAAAGCAAAAAAAAAAAAGGGAACAAAAGACTCTTCCCTATCCAAGAAAGCTTTTTATGGTGGTACTGGTAGATTTGTAAAACCTCCTGTAGTTTGCTCCAGAGTAGTCCCATTAACAGAACTCCAGAATAAATGTTTTGAAGGTTGTGGACTCTCCTTCCTTGGAGGTCTTAAAGCAGAGGTTGGATAGCCATCTGTCATGGATGCTTTAATCGAGATTCCTGCATTGTTGGACTAGATAGCCCTTGGGGGTCCCTTCCAACTCTACAATGCTATGATTGAAGTGTGACCACACAGGGTTTACATTTTAAGTATTTCATTTATATTTATTTTTTGTATTTCATTTATATTCCACCTTTATTTTCTCAAGGTAGCATGCAAGGTAGTCTGAGAGGCAATGACTGGTCCAAGGTCACCCAGGGAGCTTCATGACTAAGTGGGGTTTAGATCCTAACCTCTACATCCTAACCTGACTCTTTACAGCTGCATAGAGTAATTATATCGGCCCCAACTATCATGTCTCACTTGGCTATCCCAGTTGATCTGCCTTATTCCAATCCCTAACATCCAATTGGTTCCTATACCTTTCAGAGCATGGAGAGGATGAACAGGTGCAGAACTTTCCATGACACAACTGTCATGGATGAAAAACCCTCATCTGCTGAACTCATCTTCACTGGCATGAAGCTAGTGGTGGTTCAGAAGCATCTTTCACATGCCAGCTGTTGACAGCCTTAGGGCTGCTTCACTCATTGCACATGCTGAAGTTATACCTGTAAATGATATTGCCAATATGTGCAGAAATGAAATATATTACTGTGGAGGTGTATGTTTGCAAGTCTGTGTGCTATGTAGATACAATAGTAAGGGAACTGGGATTGGCTCCAGCTCTGCTTGAGGGTACCCTCAGTTGTATGTCCAATTTACTACAACCTATTGTTCAAAATGACTTTTACTTACTGTCTCACCAGCACTCTTATAGGCCACCAAGCAAATGTGCTTGCGACTGCTTCACTTAGAAGTGAGGGCCAGATCTACCTCTGGGGTAAACTAAAAAAGGTAAATGGGGGCCTTTTTATACAATACAGTTTTCACACAGAAAGTCTTTGTTATTAATTCGTTGCATTTATGCATTGCTTACTACATTAAGGTCTCAAAGGGACTTACAATAACAAAAGCATTCGTAACACAAAATGTAGAATACGTCAAAAAGATAAAAGAGCGTCATTAACTAAAAGTGCTCATTCTGCAATAATATAAAAAAGTGCAAATCCTACCCCAGCCTGCTAAAAGATGAACTCCTATGTAGGCTAGGGTATCTTCATACCATGTGACCCCAATTAAGAGCCTAATATGTGGAATGTCAGGCAAGTCAGGAATGTCTTTGGCTGGTGCCTAAGAGTTGATAAGGATGGCACTAGGCACATCTCTCTGGGGAGAGCATTCCACAATCCGGGAGCCACCACTGAAAATGCCTGTTCTTCTGTTACTACCCTCCACACACCCCTCAGAGGATGCACATGAAGCACTTCAGATAACAACCACGTGTATGCATGGCTTCACACATAATTAGCTTTCTGAATACATTACCAAAGAACTTGTAATAGTAAAAAACTTAGATCAGGGATAGCCAATGTGGTTCCCTCCACATGTTGGTGGACTACAATTCCCATCATCTCTGACTGGCTGAAGTTGATGAGAGTTGGAGTCCAATACCATTTGGAAGGCACCATTTTGGCTATCTGGCTCAGATGGCTTTATAAAATGGTGAAACAAGCTCATGGAGAATATGAGAATTTATAGCGACATGATAGCCTAATTAAGACTCCATGTTTAGAGTCTTATCAACAGAAGCTCTGAACCAGCAAAGGAGGGCTGATGTCTTCACGCCCTGCTTGCAACCTTCCTGGAGGCATCTGGTTAGGCACAGCTGGAATCAAACTGCAGGCTGGCGGAGCTTTGGTCTGACACAGCGAAGGCTCTCATTCTTATGTTGCATATAAGCTAGATGTCACTTTCCAGATTATCAGCCCCATTTCTGTCATCCAGTAGACAAGGCAGTTTTCAATTTACATTTCCGTCCCCTATTACTGTATTTGCAGTGCCTCTAATTGCTGTGTGTTGTTGCTTTGCTTTTGGAATTAGTGATTTGTTTAGTGATGTTGCCTCCAGTGTATGGTGCTTGGCTCCCCTTCCGATCAAATCACATTTCTTTATTTGTGCTTGTTTAAAACACCATAAACGCAGTGCCATTTATCTGGGGTTTTATGGCACTCCATTCTTCCATGGTCACTTGCATCAGCGCATATGTTCTCCTGCACTTGTGCCTTTGTGTCTCTCCATTGCGTTTCCACTTCAGGCATTTTTCAGAAATGTGCATCTTGATTTAAGTCCTAACCCATTTTAAATTGTCTCTCTTTTTTGCATCTTCAGTTATTGAAGCACTCAGGCTCTCCTATGCTCCTAACCTCCACTGCCCATAACCTTAGTCAGTTTATTTATATACTGTGTATTCCAGTATGTATATATATATATATATATTATATACTGTGTGTTCTCTAAGTGGTTCACAGAAAACAGCCAAAATACAATAGCACAATAGCCACAATACATACCTAACTATGGCATAGTGCTTAGCTATGGACATGGAATGACTGGAGGCACAAAGTGGTCAGAAATCTGCTCAGCATTTAGGAGAAGGGTTTAGTGACAGGGCATATGCTTTGCATGCAGAAGGTCCCATGTTCAACCACCAGCACCTCTAGACAGGGTAAGGAAAGACCCTTTTCTGCAGACCCGAAGAACTGCAGCTGCCAAAGAGCATGGTCCATAAATGGAAAGCTTGTGGCCTCTCCAGATGTTGTTGAACTATAGCTTCCATCATTCCTGACCATTGGCTATTCTGGCTGGGCCTGGGCCACAGGTTACCCATGCCTAGTACTGATCAAGACGAGTCAATGATTTGGTAAAAGGCAGCTTCATAGTGTTCCTCTGGTGGGAACAGAATTTAATTTATCAGAGACAATAAAATGTTGTTACCATCAAATATGTCATATGTCAGGAGTTGAGCATAGGCTTTGGGCTTATGTTAAATCAAAGCTAGTAGCAGTGATGTAAAAGATGCATGTGTGTGCCCAGATGAATGGGTGAATGGTAGGGCAGGATATCAAAATGCAGAGGTGCTGTCCTCGGTGCTGAAGTTCCCATTCTCATAGCTGTACTATAGAGCAAGCATATATACCGTATTGATATTGAATGTTTTAGAAGAATAGTTAAGTATTAGGATAGTAACTGTGTGTGATCTGCTACTGTTTATTTCCAATTTCTGCCATTCAAGGTTTTTGGATTCCTGCACCAGGCGGCTCATGCTGAGCATTCCTCTGTACCACAGGCTAGCCTCGTGTTCTGTTTGGCCATTCCACCTCCTGTGATAAGCCTATGTGTACTTGAATAGCTATAGTTTTAAGTGGCTTGGGCAAAAGGTCTGCCACTCAATCTTAGCTGAAATGTAAACACAAGCATACAGTGGCAAGTGACGCTCAGACAGCTTCATTGGTTGGAGCCATCTGATGAGCAAATAATATATGTCTTCCGCAGATGCTGGTTAGAGTCCCTGGTGGACTACTTCTGCCAAATGGGAGGCTGTGCCTTTCGTGCTGACTTAGACTAGCAGGGGATTAGATAATAGGCCTATCAATGGGTGTTAGGCATGACACATGTGATGTGCAACAAAATGAGGCAGCAGATCACTAGCCCCCAAGAGGAGAAATCTGGGAATTTAACATACCGTATTTTTCGCTCTATAAGACGCACCAGACCACAAGACGAACCTAGTTTTTGGAGGAGGAAACCAAGAAAAAAATATTCTGAATCTCAGAAGCCAGAACAGCAAGAGGGATCGCTGCGCAGTGAAAGCAGCAATCCCTCTTGCTGTTCTGGCTTCTGGGATAGCTGCGCAGCCTGCATTCGCTCCATAAGACGCACACACGTTTCCCCTTACTTTTTAGGAGGGAAAAAGTGAGTCTTATAGAGCAAAAAATACGGTAGTTGTATTTGGGCAGTAAAATAGGTCCTTTCTCTGAAGCAATCTCACCAGAAGATCAGTTACTATTAACACCCAGAGGCAGCATGACTGCTGTTAGGCAGCAAGGATGTGGGAGAGCTGTTGGTTTCTTATTCTGTTTTTGCAGGTTTCCGAAGGCATCTGGTTGACCACTGTGAGATACAAAATTCTGGACTGCACATATCTTTTGTTTCTTGCAGCAAAGATTCTGCTTATGATCTTACAACCTTAGCAAATGCAAATTCAAACAAGGCAAATTTTTATTTTTATTTTATTATTTTATTTTATTAAGGCAAATTGAGGATGAGGATGAGGATGAGGATGATGATGATAATGATAATGATAATGATAATGATAATGATAATGATAATGATAATGATAATGATAATATATTATTTATACCCCACCCATCTGGCTGGGCTTCCCCAGCCACTCTGGGCGGCTTCCAACAAAATATTAAAATACAGTAATGCATCAAACATTAAAGGATTCCCTAAACAGGGCTGCCTTCAGATGTCTTCTAAAAGTCTGGTAGTTGTTTGCATGGTAGGAGCAAGCCCTACCCTCTGGACCTACTCCAGAACTCTAAAGGAACTTAATTACTAGGAAACCTTCTCCCACCATTATATGTAGTTAAAACACAGTATTGGCCAAGGAAAGGTTAGCTATCAAAATGATGCCAGGTATAAAGCCATTTATCAATAATTATCTATAGCCATTTACCAGTAAGCTCCCAGGTTGTTGTCAGTGGCACTACATATTCCATTCATAATATGGTCTGTTTTTGAATTTTCTCAAAGAAGAAAAGAAAGAGCAACAATCTCATTAATTTTAAATGGCATGCAATGTGTCAGTGACATTTTGGATATATATCACTTTTTTCATGATCAACGGGTAAGGCAGCAAATTCATCTTAAAAGCAATGTGAATTTGGACAAAAAACCAATGCAGCTGTTAACCAGCATTCTTTTAACTTTTTTTTTAAAAAGCACGTTTTTTGCATGAATTAGCCTGTATGAATTCGTATGATCTCAGAACCCTTTTAAAAATCTGGACAAAGCTGCAGCACTCTCAGGGAGGCACACTGGGTCTCGGCCAGAATGAAGAATATGAGCTGCCTTATCCAAATGATGATCTAGCAGAGAGGTTTGTATTCCTCCTGGGTCTCAGGGTCCCTTGTGACCCCAAAACTGCTAGCAGTGGGAGCTGCCGCTGTGCTTATTTCCCTTCACGCTGTTCGTGTAATGCCAGAAGCCCAAAGTCACGTGGAAGGACCAATGCCATAGATTCTACTGGCATACATTTTTAATATAACATACATATTTTATTCACACAACTAGGAACTTCTGGCAAAAGAGGATTGCTACAGCTGCAACAAGTGGAGCATAAATTGCACAACACCCTTCTACTTAGAGTCACAGAATCTTAGAACTGTAGAATTGAAAGGGATCCCAAGGGTAATCTAGTCCAACCCTCTGCAATGCAGGAATCTCAAGGAAGGAGAGTCCGCCACCTCCTGACAGTTCCACTGTCAAACAGCTCTTACTGTCAGAAAGTTCTTCCTGATATTTAGTCAGAATCTCCTTTCTTGTAATGCTAAGCCATTGGTTTGGGTCCCCTACCCCCCTGAGCAGAAGAAAACAAGCTTTCTCCACCTTCCATGTGACAGCCCTTTAGATAGTTGAAGATGGCTATCATATCTCCTCTCAATCTCCTCTTCTCCATATCCCTAGTTGGAACCGGAACTGGAGCCCAGATTTGTAAGTAGCTCCATCATTGAGTAGCAAAACACATGTGTGCGCTTTTCATGCAGACGTTCCCAAGCTTAGTCTCCAGTTAGAAGTGGCAGGTGGTATGAAAAACCTTTGCTTGAGTTCCTGCTGCAGATTAGAGTCTACAATTCAAGACCAGTTGGGCAGATAGTTTGACTTGGTATAATGGAGTTTCCTAAGAGCCTCTGTGGTGTCAACAAATCTAGTATTAGCAAGCCAGGAGAGGCAAATTGCCCAGGCAGGAAAGAAGCAATTAAAAGAAAACCTTAGACCAAGTATCCATCCACCAGTTGCTGCATCAGCTCACATACCTGTCAAAGTTGTGGCTTCTTGTGGGAGACAAGCATTGTCTAAGAAGAGCCTGAAGCGTTTCTCTAGGCTTATGGCCTACAAAGTTGATCTGAAAATGGAATCACGTAACATCCTTGTTTCTCTGAAGTTTTGATTTAATTTATTTAGGCTTTCATCTCAAGCTCTCAGGGGCTCTCTGTAAATATTTATGATGTTATGCAAAAGAGGAAGAAGCTGGATTTCTCTCCTCAGATTGTTCACAGTCTAAAGCAGCTTTCCCCCAAATTGTCCCTAGCCAGATGTTTTGGACCACAACTGGCTGGGGCTGATGAGAGTTGTTCTCCAAAACATCTAGCAAGCACCTGGTTGGGGAAAGTTCATCTAAAGTCTGTATCTATTTATGAATCGCTGATGTGATTCATAAAACCAGTGTCTTAAATACACGTCAGTATCAGTCCTGACAAGGCTCAAACTGGGAGAGAAAATTACATGTAATTGTTATGGTTTTAAGCATTCTAAAATGCCATCTTTGAGCTTTGGCCAAAATGTGAGCCCCACCCTTTAAAATGTTCTCTGGCATATTTCCAAATGCAGAACAAGTGTGGTATCAGTATCCAATACAAGTGCTTTTCAGCCTATAATTTATACGTTGTTAATTAAAAGATAACCCCCCCAAAAAAACCAGAACAGAAAATACCACTTCTGTGATTTCCATTTTCCCCGTACTTAATGTGGGCATAGGCTACACTAGAGCATTTCTAAGGACATTATTTCTGCTAAATTGGTTTTATTCCAGTAAACACTAAATGGCTGCCAATTTATTTATTTTTTGGAAATGACTCCCACAATGCTTATGACATGAGCTCACTGCATGGAGGGGGGCGAGGAGTGAGTATGATGCACACATGTTTGTTTTTTCACCGCTCTTCCAAAATATGGCTTGTGACCAGAAGCTTGACAAAAGCTTTTACAGCAATCTGAGAGTAATGTAATGCCTTTGGTTCTTATTGCTGTACCCAGACCCCTTTTCAGGCACCTTCTTAGCTGGCCCTACCGGCAAGAGGCTCAGTGCTACTGGCCATAATGATTTGTTTTAGTCTTTAAGATACCAAAAGATTCTGGACTCCATCAGAAA
This sequence comes from Podarcis bocagei, assembly GCF_964188305.1. NCBI lineage: Eukaryota > Metazoa > Chordata > Lepidosauria > Squamata > Lacertidae > Podarcis > Podarcis bocagei. The sequence continues at coordinate 16,589,550 of NC_138128.1, forward strand.
GTTCATTGTACGATTCTGAAATATTTCTAGTTTCCCAGAGATGTTTTCTTACTACCACATCAGAAGAGAAATCCACACTCTGCGGGAAGCCTAAGGTACCACTGCCCCACTCCTCAAAAGACCTCTCTAAAAAAAAGGGGGGGAGACACCTCCCAATTGGACAGATATCAAAAGCCTGATTTTCCACTTAGCTTGCATGAGTGGGAGGGGCTGAGTGAGGAGGAGGGAAGGGCTGCCCCTCCCCCTGTGGGTCAGGAGAGTGGGGGAGGGGCTGAGTGAGGAGGAGGGAAGGGCTGCCCCTCCCCCTGTGGGTCAGGAGAGCGGGGGAGGGGCTGAGTGAGGAGGAGGGAAGGGCTGCCCCTCCCCCTGTGGGTCAGGAGAGTGGGGGAGGGGCTGAGTGAGGAGGAGGGAAGGGCTGCCCCTCCCCCTGTGGGTCAGGAGAGCGGGGGAGGGGCTGAGTGAGGAGGAGGGAAGTGCTGGGGAGTTTCCCAAACTTGGGTCTCCGGTTGTTTTGAGACTACAATTTAAAGCCCTTCACGGCCTAGGACCCTCGTACCTACGGGACCGCCTCTCCCAGTATGCCCCACGGAGGACCTCAAGGTCCAGGGGGCCACTAGGGGGCGCATTGGAAGATGGCCGACAATACCATCTCTCTGACCCACACGGGGTAATTAATTAAGAGGCTGTTATGGGAGTAGGCAACCTCCCTTGTTGCCCCAAGGAAATGAGGAACACTGCCCTTGCCTGCTGTGCCCATAAATCACCCCCTAATTCGAAAGAAGGGGGTGATCTGAGAGTAATGTAATGCCTTTGGTTCTTATTGCTGTACCCAGACCCCTTTTCAGGCACCTTCTTAGCTGGCCCTACCGGCAAGAGGCTCAGTGCTACTGGCCATAATATCACTGAATGCTACCATGATACAGCCTAGTACTTGAACTTCCATACAAAGCCACTAGAGCTTGAGAAGACTGACATAGCTACACCTTCTGATGCTTTTGTTGCTGCCACCCAACAACAGTGTGGTGCAGTGGGAGTGATATTCTCCAGCAGAAGTCATGGGCCACCTCTTACCTTTCCACTTCCTGCCTGATCTGCCCTTTCTCTTATTGCTCACCAGTGCATCCCATAGCTTCTCAGAAGCTGACACGCGAGCAGAACCATTCTGTCTGCTCACACTTGTGGTCTTCCAGACCTCTCTTGAGCAGCCACCAAGAGGGAGCATTTGTCTACAACCAACAGTACCATAACTCATTTCAGGTACTTTTATGGAGCAAGGAACTCCAGACACCTGTACCTGTCATCTCCTGGAAGCAGCAAAAGCCTTCTGGGAAGCAGCGGAGTTGGCAGGAGAAGGTTGAGAGCCAGAGAAGGACCAAATGGGAAGCATCTCTTCAGCTTCTGCATTCTCTGCCTCATGCTGAGTAAGGGTCCCCACTCGTGGGTCTCTTGCCTTCTATCCTGGAGCTGTGCTTGCCATGCCTTCAAAATCCTGAGGTGATAACCACATCTCTCTTATTGGTTGTGTGTTGTTAGCAGCTGGACTAGTTATGGCCCAGTTTTGGCAATATTTGCAAGGGACATCCTTATCAAATTGGCTTAATAGGGTTTGGCAATTGACCAACAAAATACAGCTAGTTAGGTGACAGAGACACAAAGACTCATTTCCAACTGATTGGTACTGTTTTATTGATTACATGAATAAGAAGGGGGGGCTGAACTTTCACAGGCATCCTCCCCCCCCCTCCATTTCTCTAGGTTAAATCATATTCTATGCTTTAGACCGCTGGCTGTGAGTTCTTATGTTGCACTTTCACTGTTTACTTAGGATTTCTTTTAAGACACAGATGCTATTTTCAAAAAAACCAATAAACCTCAGACATCTGGTTGTCATGCCATATTTGATCAAATACGTATTTTATAACTCCTTCAGATAGCATGCTTAAAAACGAACACACCTAGAATATATGGAACCTCCGCTTTCTCACTACTTTACTATGCAATTTTGCAAGTGCAGATCCCCTCAGTTGGTAGAGCATGAGACTCTTAATATCAGGGTCATGGGTTTGAGCCCCGCATTGGGCCAAAGATTCCTGCATTGCAGAGGGTTGGACTAGATGACCCTCGTGGTCCCTTCAACTCTATGACTCTACCATAACTAGCATTCAAAAATGGGGAACCACCACCAGCATTCTGAAGTGCTGGAGTACATTCTACCAATTTACAAGTCTACCACCTCATCTCACTGCATGCACCTTGAGCTGCTGAGAGTAGAAACAAATTATTAGAACGGTCTTCCTCAGCATAGGGCCCTCCAGGGTGTTTTGGACTACAATTTCCATCAGGCTGAGCTAATGTTTCTGGATGCTCACATGCAGAAACACAAAGAGAATGGCCACCCCAATTTATTTACAGTGGTGCCTCACAAGACGAAAAGAATCCGTTCTGTGATTCTCTTCGTCTAGCGGTTTTATTCGTCTTGTGAAGCAAGCCCATTGAAGGATTAGCGGATTAGCACTATTAGCGGCTTTTAGAGGCTTATCCGCTGATCGGATCAGCTGATAAGCGGCTTAGCGGCTTAGAAAAAGGGGGGAGGGGGGAAAAACCAGCAGGAACTCGCAAGACATTGTCGTCTTGCGAAGCAAGCCCATAGGAAATTCGTTTTGCGAAGCACCTCCAAAACGGAAAACTCTTTCGTCTAGCGAGTTTTCCGTCTTGCAAGGCATTTGTCTTGCGGGGCACCACTGTATTCCCTGAGCCTTATGTTGCCAAAATAGCACCATCCATTCACAAGAGAAATGTATCAGCAGGCTTGGGAAATGTTTGCAGATGCATACAATGTTCTTTGAGGGGAAAACCCTAAAGGGTGGTGTTGATGGGCTGGGCCACAAAGCAACCCAGTGAGAACTGAGCATGCGCAGTGGCCACAGAATGCTGAGTGACTGATAGGAAGGGGGCATGGAAAATGTGGCTGGCGGGGGAATAGAATGGGATCCTGGGCAGCAGCATTTTGTTGGAGGCCGCACTTGCAGATATATTAACAGAATTTTTGCAGGCCCCCCATTTACAGATATATTAAGAGTCCTCTGCTTCCAGCAGCACTCTGCAGCTGTCCAGACCAGCAACTGATTCTTTTCAGAATTATTCCGATGATTTGGTTCTGCTCTCTGAGTAATTGCTCCAGCAGAAGCTACTACTATTTTACGCCATGGTGGCTGAGAAGGGGAGGGAAATGAGTCAGCGTTAGAAACATCACAGCCTCGTAAACGATTACTAATTCATGGAGGCTGAGGCACAACCGAGCCGTGAGGGTGAAGTTGCAGCCAGCTTGCTGCTACAATTTTCGTAGCTGGTCCATCTCCTCGCCTGACACTCACGAAGGATTACTTTTGCCCGTGAGCTATGTGGTTTTTGGTTTCAGTCCCAAACCAGGGTGTTAGGTGGGTCCCTGCTGTCCCTTAACCTGCCTCTTATTTTGTGCTTCATAAAGTCTCTGGAATAGAGCATCGCCGCAGGATCTTTCTTCCTCCCTAGCATTCGTAGAAAATAAAAACAGCGAGTGGGGAATCCTGCCAGAAGGAGTCCAAGCAGATCACGTGGCTCCTGTTTTCTTCTCCTTTTATGTGATTATTATCAATAATTTACTGAGCTCTATAATACTATAAATTAAGTCAACGGGACAGGCTGTTAAGAAAGAAGCAGGTATTGCAGTGGCATGACTCACACAAGGATTGCCCCCCCACACCCTACTCTTTTTAATTCATTTACATCTACAAAATTACAGAGTCAGGCAGGTTTTTTACAACCCTAGCAGGAAAGTGGATGATTGCCGGAATAAACAGGATTGTGGAATTAATGTGTCAGTGCTGGGGGACAATGTGGTATTGCTGAAAAGAAAAGAAATCTATGCAGAGGTTTTTGGGAATAATACAGATCTAGGCTAAATACTGGGAGGGGATCTAGAATTCTGTTTAGCAGAACAGAAATTAGGTTTTGAATAATGGTGTGTAAATCAGCATACTTTACTCTGTGGGCAAAAAGGTGTTGTGGCTAGAAGCATTGATGTCAAGCATGAGAGCCTGAGAGCCACATTTATTCATGGGGGACTGTCTAAGTGCCACCTGTCATTGGTGGGCATGGCCAAAGGAAAGGATGAGAATCTTTCCTTTATACAATAGGATACATTCTAGGCATGCAAAAGTTAGAGGCTGTATACACACACACACACACACACACACACACACACACACACACACACACACTCCTTTCCATCCTCCACCCAGGCAGATGGTATCATAGTTGAAGGCCACATTCCAGTCTGGCAGAAGCATTTGAGTAAGGTAGGGAACATGAACAAAAGGGAAAAAATAGGAAATCTATAGTCTTAGGAAGCTGTTTTCTGCATTCTGTATTATGCTTTTTACATTTCCAGCATTTGCACACAATTGCAGGATGTCCACGTTTCTTTCATATTCTTTCACCCTGCCTTACTTTGGTTCATGCTTTCTGTGGCCCCTCGCTTTGATCAATGGGCCAAGGAAAACAGAGAAGTGGAGCCGCGAGTTGCAATCCTTCATAGCTGTATAACCAGTGGGAGACCTTGATCTTGCATTAATCAGACCACACAGCTCACAAAAGGAAGGTGCAGTTCATTTGCGGGGAGGGAACAAAAATCACATTTGAAAGACAAATGTGCTCACCGCTTTGAGAGTCTCAGCTGTGTTCTTTGTGTTAAATCATCATAGGAAATGCTGGGAGGCTACTGAAAGGAGGAACTTTTATTAAGGAAGGAGGAAAACAAACCTCTTATCTAAGTGACCTGTGGCAAAAGGTCTGAAAATGAAAGATGTCACAATTCAAACCTGCCTTTGCTGAAAATGAAAAAAATAACAATTTCAGCATTAACTTGAGCAAGAGGCACTGCAGGGGAGAGGAGCCAAAGCTTCCTGGTAGGAGGGCCGGCCCTGTTATTAGGCAGACAGAAATGGCCACTTCAAGGCAGTTAATTTGGGACTTCATTATTATTGTCATTTGAGTGCATCCCATTTTGCTGCTTGAGGCAAAATGGGGATGCACTGCTGCGCTGCATCTGATCTTGGGTGCTCCATGAGATCTTGCAGGAAACTGGTGCCGCCACCAATGCACCACCTCAAGGCTGTTGCCTCACCTTGCCTCATGGGTGGACCGGCCCTGGGCACTTGTGAGATTTTCTGACTCAGGCGCCAAAATAACTTGACTGGTCTTAGTCACTACGCACTTTGATTTGTGGGGAGCAGGTGCTATTTGCTGCTCAGCTTCAAGCAGCAAAATACCTTGGGCTGGTCCTGCTGTTTGACATGCCAAAAGTTCCATGCTCAGTTGCTAACATTTCTTGTTAAAACGATCTCTGCTTGAGATTATGGAGGACTGCTCTCCAAAAAGAGGACACAGATTTGCATCGAAAAGCCACATGTAAATCTGTAAGTATAGATGCAAATTTGGAAATAATTTCTATAATTTAATGGAAATATAATACGCCTTGGCGGATTGGGGGAGACAGTGACTGTGTGCCTGCACAATCTGCTTTCTGGGTTGTCAAACAAGCAACTGCAAGACCCCTGCTCTCCCTTCCTATGGTTTTTAAAAATCTTTTAACCAGCTTTGTTACCAGACAGTCCTTCAAACAGAGGACTGTGCTCCATAAATTAAGACACACAGCCCCCCTAGAGCTGCAGCCAGTTAGTCAGCAGTACTGGACTAGGCTAGACTCTTATATTCATCCCAGACTTTGAATTTTAGATTCCTTGACATAAAAAAAACATTTAGGATGGAATTTCTTATGCAGCAAATCAGTGATCTGATGGCCATCAAAATATTAAGTGCAGAATCAAATTACATGGCTGACGCACCGAAGAGTGGATAATGAGTGGATGAGTATCCTACTGAAGCAGGCATTCCACATTTTCTCTAGTGGTTGGTAGCTGAAGCTTGACTCATGTAATTTTATTGAAGACATATTGAATTGCACAGCTGATGTCATGCCTTTGCCTACATTAGAAAAGCTGACCAAAAAAAGGAAGCAGAAACTGCCTCGCCAGGCTGAGATTTTACCAGACGAAGAGTAAGAGCAAAAACCCGTGGAATAGCTCCAAGAGGGCACACACTGGGGTGCAACGCTGCCAGAGCCCCCAAAATGTTCTACTAGAACCCATGGGGTGGATGTTCTGGAACAGAAAGGGACTCAGCATTTTACCAACATATGTCCATTCATGGGCAATACTACATGCCTCAATGTATAAAGGTAAAGGTAAAGGGACCCCTGACCATTAGGTCCAGTCGTAACCGACTCTGGGGTTGTGGCGCTCATCTCGCTTTATTGGCCGAGGGAGCCAGCATACAGCTTCCGGGTCATGTGGCCAGCATGACTAAGCTGCTTCTGGCGAACCAGAGCAGCACACAGAAACGCCGTTTACCTTCCCGCCGGAGCGGTACCTATTTATCTACTTGCATTTTGATGTGCTTTTGAACTGCTAGGTTGGCAGGAGCAGGGACCGAGCAACGGGAGCTCACCCCGTCGCGGGGATTCGAACCACCGACCTTCTGATCCTAGGCTCTGCGATTTAACCCACAGCGCCACCCGCGTCCCTAGCCTCAATGTATACATGCCTTATTTTCAGAGGTAAATCATATGGGTTCTTTGCACTCAGAAGGTCCAGGGTTCATCCACTGGCATCTCTAGGTTAGAGGCAGGAGAGGTGTGTGGAACCCTGGAAAGTTGTTGCCAGTGAGTGTGGCCCAGAAGTAGGCAACATGATGCCCTCTAGATAATTACAACTCCCATCATCCCTGGCTAGAACTGATGGCCGTTGTAGCCCAACAACTAGGGTGGGTGCAGCCAGCCCACATCCTCCTCCTTCTCTTCCCACCACCACTTCCGTTTTGTGTTGATGACAACAGCACCTGCTTCCTCCACCCCATTCCTCCATGTATTTCATGCTCTGCCCTGTCTGAGCCTCACTCTGAGAAAGGGCCAAAGGACTCCTTTCTCAGAGTGAGGCATTCTGGGCGAGGAAGTCTAGAATGGCTGAGCCGCTGCTGTGGTTTGCTATGACAGCTTGAGCGCAGACTTTAAAAATTATTTCTTGCAACTTGTTTAAGCGGCATTTATAGCTGCTGGGGGAAAGGACAGGATTGGCAAAGGCATTCTCCAAGACACCACACCCAGAATGCCTTGCTCTGAGAAAGGACCCCATTGGCTGGCCGGCCTGCCCAGTCCACCCAGGAACAAGGAGAACAGGGATCCAAAGGGCACCCATGGTCACCACCTGAGACAATTCTGCTTCAACCTTGGCTCATCCTTGCCAACATCAGAAGGGCACAGTGTTGCCTATCACTGGTGAAGACAGTACTGTGCTAGATGGACCAATGGACTGACTTGGTATAAGCCAGTTTTCAGTGCACTGTCCTGCCTCATGCCCTTTCCCAAAGTGCAAAATGTCATTTCTGAGATGGAGTGTGCAAAGTCAGTCACTTGTAACTGATATCTGTGCAACATGACATTGTCCTCTGTCTTACCCAAGTTGATTGATTGCTGGCTGGGGAATGCAAACACTGTGCTAGAGTTTAGGTATTTGCATTTCTATCCTTCCTCTGCCTGAAAATATTAATAGCTTGTGTTACCTGGAAGAGGTGTGCTTACCCAAATGTATAGGATTCTCATATTTCAAAAAGCAAAATTCCTGACACCCTGGGCAAACCTCCCCGCAAAATAGTGATTTTAAGCTTTTTCCATCACGTTACCGTACATCCAGGTTTTTCTTGACATTTTGCCAATTCGGCAAAATTCCGCCATGATGCAATTTTTACACCCGAAAAAAAGGACATGTCAGGAATTTTCCTGACGTATGGCAAGCCTACCAAACGTAGTGCTTGATGCCTCAGTGACTCACAAGACTCTGATTAGCCTGGTGCACCGGGGACTAGAGAACTTTGATCTAGCTGGCAGAGATCAGTTGGGAAAGGGCCTTGTGTTCAGATCAGTAAAGAAGGGAGCAGCAGGGGACTGCCAGAGCTCAGTGACAGAGCATATGCTTTGCATGCAGAAGGTCCCAGGTATAATTCCTGTCCTTCTTAAAAAGATCAGGTAAGAGGTGATGTGATGTACCAGGTTGAGTCCTGGCTGCCAGTCAGAGTAGTCAGCACTAAGCCAGGTAGACCAATGGCCTGAGTCAGTGTAAGGCAGCATAATATGCTGATCTCAGGCTGGTACCAACAGGAGTCCCTACTACTTAAGGCAACTCTTTCTCCAAGGGGGGTGCCAATGTGGGCAAGAAATCCAGGGCAGACAGCAGCTAATAATTCTGAGACTTGTTTCTGGGCTCAGACTCTGACTATATAATGCTTTTTCCAGGAAGAGCCTTAAGCTCAGTGGCACAACGCCTGCTTTGCATGAAGCAAATCTCAGGTTCAATCCTGGCATCTCCATCTGCCCAATCTGCAATCCTGGAGAGCTGCTGCCAGACAGTGTAGACAATACTAGCCTAGATGCACCAATTGTGTGAGGTGGCAGCTTCCTCTGTTCCTGCATTCCAACTTCCTGTCATTCCAAAGTCTTCAGAAGTGGTTTGAGGGGAAAGCAAGGAAGGGCGAAGGAGTTGCTCCTCCATACTATGCTGGTTCCTGTCCTGTTGATCAATCCAGCAGCCAACAAGATCTTAGAGAGGCAGGACTGGTTGTGAAAAGTATGTCCAATTTTTGAAGTCACAAACATCTGGAAGAACTTTCCCACAGTGGAACAGACTCCTACGAGATGTCAAAATAAAAAAATTCCTTCCTGTAGCACCTTAAAGACCAACTAAGTTAGTTCTTGGTATAAGCTTTCGTGTGCATGCACACTTCTTCAGTGTGTATCTGAAGAAGTGTTCATGCACACGAAAGCTTATACCAAGAACTAACTTAGTTGGTCTTTAAGGTGCTACAGGAAGGAATTTTTTTATTTTGACTATGGCAGACCAACACGGCTACCCATCTGTAACTGAATCCTACGAGATGTATTAGACTTAGAGCAAACGTTGGATGGCCATCTGCCATGGATGATCTAGTTGAGATTCCTGCACTGCAGGGGGTGGGACTAGATGACCCTCAGAGTCCCTTCCCCACACTACAATTCTGTGATTCTATGATTCTATGAAAAGCTCATCCGTTTCCCACTGGCAGCTCACAGGAAAGAAGCTACTTCAATGAGCACGAGAGGAACAAGCCTCTGTGCTCGTTTCTCTCTGCCATTTAATTCCTTTTTAGCAAGTCCATGACGTAACTCGTTCCACAGATGCGGCTTTAGCAGCGACCAGCCTTCACTGTGTCTTAGTACAAAGACCATCTGCTCCAGCCAGCTGAGGGTCAGCTGCCAGTGTCACCAGTGACTAAAATAGCCCTGCATCTCTCTCTGTCTCTCTTTCCATCTCCCACCTTCCCATGTGCACATTCTTCCTGCACCATCAGCCGCCAGGTGTGGCTGCCTTTCTGAATTCTGTACATGGTTCAGCTTACCATAAGCAACGTTCAGCGCTCCTCCTGTCTAGCAGGCTGTAGTGCAGGCGATGGGTATCCCTGGGGACAAAAGATACAGGGTTGGGTGGGCGGTCAGCCAGAATGCAACTAGTCTGGAGGCTATTTCGGGGCCCTTTGATATATGCCTAGGTAAGTCAAACCAATTGCACATATCCGGAGGCTCATACAAGTCAAGCTAGTAGCCAGGATGGCTTTAAGTGCCGCCATGGCAACAAATCGAACCTTCGCTGAATATGAATAATGCAGGAAATGTTTCCATAGGTAAAGATGATTTGTGCCTGTAAACATGTTTCTCTCTCTCTCTATCTGCAATATGATTGCTGTTTTAGTTTAATTTTCCCTAATGAAGAATGTTGTTGTGGTGCAAACAACCCTTTCCTAATAATGTCTGGCATCACAGCAGTAGGTGGTAGACTTTTGATTAATGACAGTGAAAATGGAAAAAGCCAATTAGAATTCAAAAAGAGATGGTTTTCTTGTCTCTTCTTGGGCTGTGGGGGGGGGGCGCCATGGGCTGACGAAGTGTTTTTCTTAAGCTTTTGGGTATCATTGTACAAATTTTGTGTTTATCCACTCATAAGCCCATTTATTCCTATTTCTGCATCAATCTTTCAATTTCTTTTTTAAACTCACACCATTTTTTCATAAAACTTGTATTTTTCAGAGTTTTTTTCATTAAAAAAAATACATATTTGTGTATCCTGTAGTTTGCTGAGGGTACTGAGAGTTGTGAGGAGAGTGGTTTATCAATCGAGCCTTCTTCCCAGGGAAGTCTGGGAATTGTAGCTCTGTGAGGGGAATAGTGTCCTCCTAACAACGGGTGGCGCTGTGGGTTAAACCACAGAACCTAAGACTTGCCGATTAGAAGGTCGGCGGTTCGAATCCCCGCAACGGGGTGAGCTCCCATTGCTCTGTCCCAGCTCCTGCCAACCTAGCAGTTCGAAAGCACGTCAAAGTGCAAGTAGATAAATAGGTACCGCTCCGGCGGGAAGGTAAATGGCGTTTCCGTGCGCTGCTCTGGTTCGCCAGAAGTGGCTTAGTCATGCTGGCCACATGACCCTGGAAGCTGTACACAGGCTCCCTTGGCCAGTAAAGCAAGATGAGCGCCGCAACCCCAGAGTCGGCCACGACTGGACCTAATGGTCAGGGGTCCCTTTACCTTTACCTTAACAACCTTTAAGCACCCTTAATAAACTACAGTTCCGAAGAATCCATGACTGTTCAAGTGGAATCCTAGTGCTTTAAATGCATGGTGCAGATGTGGCCTCACTTATTGGTCTAGTAAATGCAAATCACCACCATCAAGGAAAAGAACCCTGTGGGTTGGGCACCATCTTTGGAAGCTATTTGCAAAACCAGAAATGAACAAAGTTTTCTCCAGGAAAAACTAAACCTGTACAGCCTTCCCCTTCTCCCCCAGTGTTTAATAAAGCCCCACACCAAAGTGTTTGTGCCATTTGCTGTGTTTAATGGGCAAGAAGGTAATTAGTGGATGAGTGAAAAATGTAACATTTGGCCATAGGGAGCATTATACATCTTTGAGTTTTCTATGTCCCCACAGTGGGATGCTTTTGAGCTGAAAAAGACAGACATAGTTTAATTATAAAGCACTCAGTTGAAACCCATCCAGATGTTTTAAATGTCACTGCTGAAGTTATGAAACTGATGTCTTTGGGTGCTCTTTGAAGCCACGGGGATTAAAACTCTGAATGCACTTAAACTGAGCCAGATCACCAGCTCATTATGCCTGCTGCTGTCTGCAGTGACTCTCCAATGTAGTTCCCACCAGCCCTGCTGTCTGAGATCCTTGCTTAAAAATAGCAGGTACCAGGGGCTAAACCAAGTGCAGACAAAGCTATGTTCCAACAGTAAGCTATGGCACGTGTCCCCCGTCCTCAGAAAGCACAGTCCGTAGCACACTGGACTAGGCCTCCCACATTGGAAGTAAGAATTCGACCACTTGGCTATGAATGAAGAGCTCAACCTTATGGCTATTGGCTGCTAGTTGGGATGGCCATCTGCCGCATCCAGGATCAAAGGCAGTGTGTCACTGAATTCCAGTTGATGGGAGCAACAGCAGGAGATGGCGACTGTGCTCCTGCCTGCCTTTGAACTTCCCACAGGCATCTGGTTGGTCACTGTGGTTGGAAACAGGCCTATTCAATAGGTCTTTGTTCAGGTGGTCTTATATCCTGCTTTATAGAGCACAGTCCCCGATTTAAAGTCCAGTCCTAGCCCTGTTGAAAGATAACAATGTTGATGGGCATTGGTAAGAGGATATATTAATTATAGCTAGTCCTCTACAGACCCATGTGTGTGTGTTAGGAAACAAAAGAAGAAATGGCTGGTACCTGGGTTTTTTAGGAACGCAGGGCTTGTGCATAAAGAGCCCCAGTAGCAGAGTTACAATCCCATCGTTAGGCAGATTTAGTGAAGTGTAGGAATAGGCTTTTAAGCCTTATTTTAATGCACTCCAGCTACTTGAAGCAGTTGGCTCCCTTTACCTCTCCTGCACACCATACGTTGAAGGAAGTTTAAAATATATTTTACTTACAGTCATGCATTGTTCTTAGCAGCACGATGAATTTCTGGTAAATGTTCTTGGTTGAAAAGTACCACAAGGGCAGTCTCATACATATGTCTGGGACAGAGAGCTAAGGTGAGGGATCCGTCACATGCAACGCGAGAGGGGGGAGGGAGAAAGAGAACAGGAAATAAGAATTATTTCTTCCCTCTCAGGAGAAGTGGGATGTGACATCACTGAGCCTACTCTAGCAATTTAGAAGTCTGTGGTTCTTAACCCTTTCACATACTAACTCTGTCCTGAACTAGAGACTCTTGGCCCCTTGCTATCTATTCTGATTGGCAGTAATTTTTTGAAGTCTTTTGTAGGACTTGAGCAGGACAATAGCACCCTCCCCTTTCCAGCAATTGGTATTCAGAAGCCTTTAGCTGTGGAGACAGAGCATAGCCATTGTGGCTAGCAGCTACTGATAAGTCTTATCCTCCATGAATTGGCCTACCGTATTTTTCGCCCTATAGGACGCACCGTCCCATAAGACGCACCTAGTTTTTTGGGGGGGAAATAAAGGGGAAAAAATTATTTCCCCCCCAGGTGCGGGGCTGGGGCAGCCCGAGCTTCCCCCGACCCCAGCCCCCAAACAGGCAGCTCTCTGCAAGCCGTGGGAGCCCAGCGGTGGCTCCCGCTGCTTGAGGAGAGATCCGCGAAGCCTGGACGCGCTGAGATCAGCGCGCACAGGCTTCGGGATGCCGGCAACTCTCCCCAAGCAGCGGGAGCGTTCCCGCTGCTTGCCGAGAGGTCCGCGAAGCCTGGACGCGCTGAGATCAACGCGCGCTGGCTTTGGGATGCCGGCAACTCTCCCCAAGCAGCGGGAGCGTTCCCGCTGCTTGAGGAGAGATCCGCGAAGCCTGGACGCGTTGAGATCAGTGCGCGCAGGCTTCAGGATGCCGGCAACTCTCCCCAAGCAGCGGGAACGTTCCCGCTGCTTGGGGAGAGATCCGTGAAGCCTGGACGCACTGAGATCAGCGCGCGCAGGCTTCGGGATGCCGGCAACTCTCCCCAAGCAGCGGGAGCGTTCCCGCTGCTTGCCGAGAGGTCCGCGAAGCCTGGACGCGCTGTGATCAGCGCGCGCAGGCTTCGGGATGCCGGCAACTCTCCCCAAGCAGCGGGAGCGTTCCCGCTGCTTGGGGAGAGATCCGCGAAGCCTGGACGCGCTGTGATCAGCGCGCGCAGGCTTCGGGATGCCGGCAACTCTCCCCAAGCAGCGGGAGCGTTCCCGCTGCTTGAGGAGAGGTCCGCGAAGCCTGGAGAGCGAGAGGGGTCGGTGCACACCTACCGCTCTCGCTCTCCAGGCTTCAGCGAAAGCCTGCATTCGCCCCATAGGACGCACCCACATTTCCCCTTCATTTTTGGAGGGGGAAAAGTGCGTCTTATAGGGCGAAAAATACGGTAATCCTCTTTTCAAGCCATCCGTTGTCTCTGCCCCCTGTGGGAGTGAGTTCCACAGTTTAACTATGCACTGCATGAATATGTACTTTCCTTTGTCTGTCCCGAGTTTTTCAACATTCAGCTTTGTTGGATGTGCATGAATTCTAGTGTAATGAGTGAGACAGAGAGAGAGAGAGAGAGAGAGAGAGAGAGAGAGAGAGAGAGAGAGAGAGAGAGAGAGTTTTCTCTAGCCACTTTCTCTATGCCATGCATAATTTTATAAACTTTGATCATGCCACCTCTTCCTCACCTTTTCTATAAACTAAAAAATCCTAAATGCTACAACCTTTAATCGTGGGGAAAATATTGCTTGGGGTAAATATCTGGGGAAACTCTCTTGGTTTTAGACAACCAACAGCAGTCAACTTAACGCCATGTTTTTGCTAACTTGGCTAAATTTCTGTATGTATTAAAAACACACATTTAGATACAAAGGAGGAAAATAGTTTCTTTTTAGCCAAAAATGAAAAAAGAGGGAATTGTTTCTTCCCCAGGCAGCTGGAAAGATATTGTTTCACACTACCCCTTTCCTAAACAGTGAAAAGTTCAAGGCACCATTTGCCCAGTAAATATCATTTGTGGAAGAGAACACAGAAGAAAGCCTCTCTAATCATCTATGTCCAAATATACAAAGTAATCATTTCTCAAGCAGAAAAAGCAATAGGTTGCAGAAGCAAGCACACAGTGTATCTACAGCACAGTCCTATGCCTATTTACTCGTAAGTCAGGCTCATTAGCTTCATATTCCTACACAGTGCAGCCCAAGTGTAGAGCAATTAAGTGCTAAAAATCCAACTGATGTGCATAGATGTGTGATCCAGGCCTTATTGTGCTGCTGACCAGTTGCCCCATCCTTTTCGAATATATTCTGAACAATAGCACCAACTGGGCAGGTGTCAAGAGCCCTCTCAGCAGGACCCCCAAACCCAGCAGGGCTCTCTTAACACATTTTAAAGTAAGTGGAGTAATACACATTATCATCTAATTACCACACACACACGACTATTAAGCCCAATGTTTAAAATTATGTAGCTTAACCACTGATTCTGAGTGCCACGTATCTTGAGTAATAATAATAATAATAAATTATTTATATCCCACCCTCCCCAGCCAAAGCCAGGTTCAGAGCGGCAAACAACTGTAAAAATAACACAGTTTACATAAAATCACAATCAATTAATTGAAATACATTCTAAAATCAATTCATTCTAAAATCAATTCAGAGTCAAATTAATGGCAACCATTGGGCTAGAGTTCTATGAGGATTACAGAAGGAGAGAGGGGGTCAGACTGTGCCTTGGCCAAAGGCCTGGTGGAACAGCCCTGTGGAAAGATGTCAAGTCCTGCAGGGCCCTAGTCTCTTGTGACAGAGCATTCCACCAGATCGGGGCCACGGCCGAAAAAGCCCTGGCTCTGGTTGAGGCCAGCCTAACCTCCCTGTGGCCCGGGATCTCCAAGATGTTTTTATTTGAAGACCATAAGGTCCTCCGTAGGACATACCAGGAGAGGCGGTCCCGTAGGTACGAGGGTCCTAGGCCGTATAGTAAGGAAGACAAGGAAAGAGAAGCCACCTTCATTGCTTCTGAGATTCCTACATTGCAGGGGAGTTGAATTCCATGACCCTCGGGATCCCTTCCAATTCTATGTTTCTGTGAAAGTAACACCACCACATGAACACATAGCAGGTCTATAGTATGGGACTTAACAAGAAGCTGCCCATTACCAGGTCAG
This sequence comes from Podarcis bocagei, assembly GCF_964188305.1. NCBI lineage: Eukaryota > Metazoa > Chordata > Lepidosauria > Squamata > Lacertidae > Podarcis > Podarcis bocagei. The sequence goes on from NC_138128.1 coordinate 16,604,836, forward strand.
AACATTAATTCATCTAGAAATTAGTATTGCTTACACTATACACCAAATGTGACTGGTCCTCCAGCATATGCTGCTCACGTATATATTACTGTAATCTTGATTCCTAGGAGTGGGATAGTAACGTTCCGTGGTCCCACTTTCTTTCATTCACACAGGAATATATTTTCCCCCTCTTTCTCCCTTTTTCATAGGATCTCACAAGGCGAAACTGAAACCCAGGTTGTTAAAGCTGCAGTTTACAATCACACCGCAGTGGCTTTGAGTTGACATGGACCATCTCTGAAACTGACTACCTGTCTGCTAAAGTCTATGCTGTCAGACTTCGTTACGGGAGCTAACTGAACACTGTGGTTTTCGTTGGCCTTTCTTTCCATCCCTTGACATCACAATGAGCGGCATCCTCTCGCACTTGGACCCCCGGCGGATCCAGTGGGGTGCCACATGGTATGCCATGCACTCTCGAATCCTCCGCACCAAGCCAGTGGAATCCATGCTGGAGGGGACAGGCACCACCACATCCCATGGAACCAAACTGGCCCAAGTGCTCACTACCCTGGATCTGGTTTCACTGGGTGTTGGAAGTTGTGTTGGCACCGGGATGTATGTGGTCTCTGGCCTGGTTGCTAAGGAGATGGCCGGGCCAGGCATCATCGTTTCCTTCATCATTGCAGCCGTAGCCTCCATTTTGTCTGGTGAGTCTTCCCAAACTGTATGCTTACTAAATGCCTATTTACTGAAGAACAGTTGTGGCTGATTCTATTTCTCATGAATCTCTAGGGCAAACCTTTTAGCTTCTCTTTCATCAAGCATTGTCGTTGCTCATAATCCAGGGGTTGGGGTACCATTTTGGCCCATGGTGCCAGATTATTATTCCCATCCCCACCCCTGCAAACCCACTGTGACAAGTGGACAAGTCCACCCATCTATCAATCATCTTATATCATGATGGCATCATGACCAGCTGATGAGCTAAGGGTTCAATCCTGCTAGCTACAGGGGTCAAATAACACACTGTTGATGCAGCTCCCAGTGGGACTGAATCATGCCCATCAGCTGACATCACTCAGTGTCATCAGTGAGTGGACAGCTGGGGTTGGTTTGGAGAAAATGGCCCTGAGGACAAACCTGGACCACCTGGCAGGCCAACACTGGCCACGGGCCATGGGCCATGAGGTTCCCCACTTTTTTCTTAAGCATGCCAGGAATACATATTTTATAAGCAATTGTTCTTTGAAGTATGTATGTATTTATCTATTGGAAACCATTTTATGCCGCCTTCCACTTCCTGTCTCCAGGCTGTGTACAACTGTATTGAAATACATGTCAAAACAGCATTAAACTACAGGAAGAAAATGCAATGGAAAACTAGGGCAGAGTTAAAAATATAATATACTGAGATCAAACACCAGCCTGGGAGCACAAATGTCTTTTTAAAATTAAAGAGGGATGGGACGACTATTGCCTTCAGGTGCTCAAACTGTCAGCCAAAAGGAATATGTAAGTCACTCATAAGTCGTCATTTTACTTTTCAGGAAGCAGCATAATCGTCTAAGGCTATTGGGGTGGCACACATTGGTGTGCAATGCTGAATGTTCAGAATGTAAAGAAAGTAAGCTGTGCTATCTTTCCCTCTGACTAAGGACATTATTAAACTTGTTTATATTACCTGCCTTCCATTTTATGAGACCTGCTGAAACTCTCTAGATGGCACTGACCCTAAATGCCTCTCTGGGCCTAAACATGCTATTTGTTGAAGCGGGGGGAAATGGCAAAATATACAAGAGCAAAGTACTATTCTTTTAATGAGTCAACACCTTTAGTAGCACCAACACCTCTGCCCCAGACTAATGCCAATGACTGATAAAACCTTTTGCATTACCAAGTGGGAATGTTTGACGACCTTACAAGTAAGTCCACCATGGCATCTGATTGGTTGTGACTACAGCACTCCGCAAACATTCCTAAACCTAACTGGATAGCATAATAACTATGTAAGAATTCTGCCTCTATATTAAGATAGGGTGCAGTCAATTAGAACTATGCTCCATTTAAGGTTTAGCTGAACCATGACCGAGTTTTGTTGTGTTTCCACGATCCTTTTCAGATATCATGAGAGTCAGCTCAACCACTATGCTGAGTATTAAATCTTTGTAAACCTGGGGTCCCCACCATGGTATCCCCAGACCTCCTCTTGGTTCCTGCCTAAACCTCTTGCCCTCCCAATTTTTATTTTATTTTTTTAATTGAGGACTTTTTTTGGCTTGGCAGGCCGTATGATTGGAAGGAGCTGTCTGTTTTAGGGGGGGTGTTTGCTTTGTTTGTCTGTATTGTATTTTTGGGGGGGTGTAAACATTTCAACTTTTTAAATTAAGGGTCTGACCATCAGCTGTTTTCCTTCTGTATTTTGTGGTTTCCAAATGTACCCTGGGCTCAACTGAGGACCATTGGAGCCAACTCCTAAGGGTCAAGGTCCCTTTGCTCCCCAAAACCATTTGAGGGTTGCTGCCCCACTCAAGTTGATGGGCATTGCTATTCAAATGATGTGCATGCACTGTATCTTGTGATCAGTAATGTGGGGCAGGGCTTTCTTGGGTCCCCCCAATATTTTATTCAAGTTGGCACCCCTGCTGAGGACCATTGTTGTAGACGTAGACTGTTTCAATGACCTAGCTTAACTGGATTTAGTCAAGTTAGAAAGCAAAGATACATACACCGTGCTTAAGATAAGGATTGCTTAGACCAGCTTTCCCTAACCTGATGCTGTCTGGGACTGATGGAAGTTGTAGTCCAATGACCTTTTGAGGACATCGCTTTAAGGAAGGCTGGCTTAGACTATCAGGGGAGTTGCATTGACACCATCCTTTTCGGACATCACGAGAGCCAACAAATACTTCCAGAGGGTCTCTGGCTAGCAAGAAAGGCTTGTGGATTACTCACCGGCTACACCGAACATATTTGTAATCCATCTCAGTCAATTAGCGTAATTGGTCTAGCAATATGGTACGAACTGTACTTGTGTAGATTAATTAACATTCACTTCCGCTACCCTATAATAATGAGGAGAGAAAGGACGTTTTCAGGACCCTCTAGGACTGTCAGAATCTATTACCCATTATCGTTAAATGGCACCTCAAGGTTTAGAGTTAAGCATCCTTTTGAATATCAGTTGCGTGGCAAGTTCCCTCCCCCAATGAAATGAAGACACAGGACACGTTAGTTAAGGTTAATGGGCGTAAATGGCCACAACTTTATTGATTACAGAATTGAAGGTATTGGCCTTAGGCATTGGTCCCTATCACTACCCGGCATGGGAACCGGGAAGGGTTGAACACAAACCGTGGGTGTCCTGCTGAAGTACGCCAGCTAGGACCCCCACGGGTGTCACTGCTCGTGGGCGTGCCGGCGGCCCTCACCTTACTAGGTCTCGGACAAGGCAAACGCCCCCGGAGTCCTCTACCGGACTACCCTTTTCTCGGGGGAAGGTGATGGCGTGTCCTTCCCCCCATCCATTTGCATAACAATAGACCCCTGCCAATGCCTAACCGCCAAAACCGCGAAAGTTGTGACGATTTGCTACGAGGTAGGCGAAAAAACCAAAAGGCTGAAAAGTTGCCAACTTGGAAAAATTCCTACCAGGCCCCTTGCGGCGACCAACCGAAGTCCATAGCAAGGTCAAGACTGCCTAACCTAAGGGTGGGTGGGCTGGGAAAACTTCTCTGCTGCCGAGGAGTGAAGAGGGAGATCCCGGGGCGTGCCTGGCCTTAAATAGCCCAGGCCACGCCTCCCCGGCCCGCCGATTGGCGGACAGGGGAAGGCGGAGAGGCACGCCCCCGGGGATTCCCTGGCTCTCGCGGGGCTAAACTCCAGCCCCGCGCTTGTGGGAGGGGCCAGCCCGCAACACCCTCTCCTCCCGAGGCTCGGAAATGGCTTTGCGTGGCAAGTTCCCTCCCCCAATGAAATGAAGACACAGGACACGTTAGTTAAGGTTAATGGGCGTAAATGGCCACAACTTTATTGATTACAGAATTGAAGGTATTGGCCTTAGGCATTGGTCCCTATCACTACCCGGCATGGGAACCGGGAAGGGTTGAACACAAACCGGTGGTGTCCTGCTGAAGTACGCCAGCTAGGACCCCCACGGGTGTCACCGCTCGTGGGCGTGCCGGCGGCCCTCACCTTACTAGGTCTCGGACAAGGCAAACGCCCCCGGAGTCCTCTACCGGACTACCCTTTTCTCGGGGGAAGGTGATGGCGTGTCCTTCCCCCCCATCCATTTGCATAACAATAGACCCCTGCCAATGCCTAACCGCCACTCGAGCAAAGCTCGCCGCCAATACCTTCAGGCCTGTAACCAACCCCTAATACCTACTATGATATCCCCCAACCATATATCGTTCCCAACATCGGACAAATGCACGCCATCCCGCCTGTAGAGGGCCTCGTTGCTGAACTGTATGTCTGGGTGTCGGATGATGCACCCGCCCAAGGCCACCACTCTACGTTCCACTGCCCGCTCTAAAACTTTCCTTGCCTTATTCACACCAACTGGGCTCACACAGTCCCTCCATGTCCTCCTCTCAAGCAACGAGGACCACAATATTTTGATGTTTGGGTACCCTGTCACCAGTTCGGACAGGTCATCAAAAATGTTCCATCTGAGATCTATCGCCTTGCGATATGCGAGGTCATTCTCCCCTAACTGAATCACTTCTCTGCTGCCGAGGAGTGAAGAGGGAGATCCCGGGGCGTGCCTGGCCTTAAATAGCCCAGGCCACGCCTCCCCGGCCCGCCGATTGGCGGACAGGGGAAGGCGGAGAGGCACACCCCCGGGGATTCCCTGGCTCTCGCGGGGCTAAACTCCAGCCCCGCGCTTGTGGGAGGGGCCAGCCCGCAACACCCTCTCCTCCCGAGGCTCGGAAATGGCTATGTCAGGAACAAACAAGAGGGGAAGGCTATTGAATTTGTACCCTGCCTACAAGTTTCCCAGATGCGATTGGGATGCAACATTCTGGACCAGGTTGACTAAAAGAATGCTGGACCAGCAAGACTCTTCTGTTTACATGCCTGAAATTTGATTGCCAGTTTCAGAGTTGTCTGATTGATATTTGATTGCAGGCTTTGGTTTTTAAAGGATCACGATGGATAAGAAGAAGTAAACAAGTGTAAAACAAAAGTCTCTGAATCCTGGCTTCATTGATTGAATTTAGCCAAGGGTATGAATTGGTCTATGTATGTTTTCCACGTGAGCCCATTTACGTCTGGTGTTCGTCCTTTACAGTTCAATGATAGCAAGCAGACACAATGTTCCAACGCAAGCAGTGGAAGGAGCATTCTGTGCTTCTGAGGCGGGTTATTGATGCTTCAAATTTGATGTGGGTGTCAGTTAAGAAAACACTGATAAATAACAGAAGAACCTTGATTTGAATTCTGCATTGTAAATGCAACACAATGAAATATCCTGGATAAATTTAGCTTTTTAAAACAAGCTTTTCTCTAATGCTTTTCTCAAGCATAAAATAGTTGTTTTCATTCTACTTTCTCTTATGAGATTGGAATTTCTCATCCCAGGTCTACACCTGGCCTGGCTACAAAACAACAAGGGAAAACATTCAACTCATTGTTTCACTTAACTGTTTCTGAGGACTGGGAATGGCTAACTGGTGCCACAATGGATGGACTAGAAGCAACTTTATCCACTCTGGTGGGACCTATCAGATTTTTATCAAGGTGGGTCAAGACAACAGTGGGCAGAAGACAACCATGGATCTGCCATTAGCTCCCTGGATGATTGACAAGGGCTTCTGACACCCAGCTGATTTACTAGTAGCAACTAAATGACAGTCCCCCTGCCCTGGCTCAAATTATACTGCTGAAATGAAGAAGGCTGTTGATAGATTTTGGTGTGGAAGGGCTGTGAGCTCCATTTAGATCTGGTGCCTAAAATAAATTCTTTGGCTCAGAATTCTTTAATTCTAAGTGTATATCCTTTGCAGCAGGTTCCAGTTGGTGGATCACAGCGTCTACTAAAAAACCCCACCCAAGTATTTCCTGAGGTCTGCCCAACCCAGATTATGGGCTTATCCGCAATTACCTTTCCTCCGCTCTTTCCAGGCACAGTCCACTGCTTAAAGTTCTGTGTCTGAGCACACCCCCTCTTTTGCAAAAAAACAAAACGAAACCCTGACCTATAAAGCTCAATAAAAGCGTATGTCAATCCGCAGAAAGCCCAAATTGATGTTTGCTCCAATTGAGCACTAAAGAGCAGGTTTTCATGGAGAAAGCTTGGGGCAAAACAAAAACAGAGACTCAGACACAGAGCTTTTAAGCACAGACCTGTGCCTGGAAAGAGGAGGGCAAAAGATAAGTATGGATAAGTATTATCCACAAAGCATAGAATCAAATAGGATGGTATTTATGTGGGTCTGGACCAAAACATCTGAACTCACAAAGCAGAACTATAAAATTTAAGAAGGTCAAAGCCTGTTCAGGGGGGGGAATGACATAAATTCATGCCTATAAAAAAATCAACACAACCAGGAGCTAAAACTCTGACTTACCTAGAAATGGAAAATGCTATTGAATGAAAAGACAATGCTTTTTTAGGCATCAGAATTCTAAAGAATAAAGCTAGCCATAATATTAATTCCAGAGTCTATATTAGGTCAACCAAAATGCCATAAAATAGTGGGCAAGCTTTTGAATTCCCCAAAACACTTCATCAGTTTTAAAAAAAAATGTGTGGAAGAGGGGAGAAAAGTCAGCTGTTGTTCGTCAAGCCATACATGTCTCAATTTGGCACATTTCAAGAGGCAGAGTGGGAGGAGCCAGCAGACATTCAAATAAGGCACTTTAAATTTCAGATATTTCAGGTTTCATGTTGCCCAGTGGCCTCCTGGGAAGAAGAAATACATAATGGCTGCGCCCCCATCTCTGTAAATATAACAGCCAGCTGTCACTGATCCAAAGTTACTAAAATGTTTTCTGACGGGCGTTTGTTCTTTTGAGACAGAGATAAAAATAAGCCTCTGTGCTATCATAGCAGCTGGACTGCAAAATGTGAGGCACCACCCAAACTGCTGCTGAGAAGGGACGACAGCACACCTTGTCAGATCACAGTTTCAGGTAGAGATCACACGACTCAGGTGGTGTCCTTAGCCAGCTGAAAGCGTTTCGGTTACATTACAAATTGGAATAAATGGATGCAACGAAGGAGGTCTGTGACTTTTACATGTGAACGCGTACCAGGAAGGATTTCTGGGGTACCTGGTAGTTTGTTAAGAGGGCTGGGAATTGTAGCCCTGTGAGGGGTCTCCTAAGAATTCTCAGGACCCTTAACAAACTACAGTTCCCAGGGTTCTTTAAGGGTAGTCCTGACTGTTAAAGTGGCACAAGAGTGCTTAGATGAAGGACTGCATGTGAAATCATAGAAAGCCATTCAACTACCTGTTCCTATGACCTTGGTGGTTTTCCATTAAGATATTACTTGGGTACAAACAACACAGCTACACACTATAAGCAAGAGTAACACACAAAACTGCCAATATTGTATCTCTACCACAGGGGTTATGTTTTAAAAATTTAAGATGATAGCAAGTTTGCTGTGTTGGTTATTCCTTTTCTTCTTTCATCTTGATTTGCTTTCATTCCACTGAAGAAAAACATTTTCCCAAGCACTGAGATATATTTTTATAGTCTCCTCGGCCATTTCCCCCTTTTTGATCATTCCTGAGTTTTGTTATTTATAACAGCAACGCATTCTTGGAAAGCAAAAGTGAGGCTGAGCTAGGAAATCACAAAGCACATGAAACTGAATCTTTCGCTTCACCTTCTGCTTAACCTTTTAGCTGCGGTTCTCATAAGCATCTGGGATATAAACAAAACCTTGGGATGGGTTCTCATGTTACTATTTTCAAGAGCCGTCTCTCTTTTCCCTGAGCTAGCCTGGGTGATCATATCTCAGCTTCATAAACTGAGATAAGAACGAGCCTTTTCCCAGGACACATAGCCTCTTCTCCTGCCTGAATGTGAGCCATGATAAAGACCTCCACTAGTGTAACTGGTGCATTGCTTCACAGCACAATCAAGGTTTACAGAATAAAGTCGGATAGATGTCAAGAACAATTCTTTCCAGGTAAATATGCATAAACGTACAGGTATAGGCAAGATTCAGACCCTCCAAATGTCCCTATTTTCCAGGATGTCCCTGATTTAAAGAATCTGTCTCGGTTTCTGATTTATAATAATAATAATAATAATAATAATAATAATAATTTATTATTTATACCCCGCCCATCTGGCTGGGCCTCCCCAGCCACTCTGGGCGGCTTCCATAAAAACCAGAAATACAGTAAAATGTCACACGTTAAAAACTTCCCTGAACAGGGCTGCCTTAAGATGTCTCCTGAATGTCAGGTAGTTGTTTATCGCTTTGACATCTGCTGGAAGGGCGTTCCACAGGGCGGGCGCCACTACCGAGAAGGCCCTCTGCCTGGTTCCCTGTAGCTTTGCTTCTCGCAGTGAGGGAACCGCCAGAAGGCCCTCGGCGCTGGACCTCAGCGTCCGGGCAGACTGATGGGGGTGGAGACGCTCCTTCAGGTATACTGGACCGAGGCCGTTTAGGGCTTTAAAGGTCAGCACCAACACTTTGAATTGTGCTCGGAAACGTACTGGGAGCCAATGCAGGTCTTTCAAGACCGGTGTTATATGGTCTCGGCGGCCGCTCCCAGTCACCAGTCTAGCTGCCGCATTCTGGATTAGTTGTAGTTTCCGCGTCACCTTCAAAGGTAGCCCCACGTAGAGCGCATTGCAGTAGTCCAAGCGGGAGATAACCAGAGCATGCACCACTCTGGCGAGACAGTCCGCAGGCAGATAGGGTCTCAGCCTACGTACCAGATGGAGTTGGTAAACAGCTGCCCTGGACACAGATTTGACCTGTGCCTCCATGGACAGCTGTGAGTCCAAAATGACTCCCAGGCTGCGCACCTGGTCCTTCAGGGGCACAGTTACCCCATTCAGGACCAGGGAATCCTCCACACCTGCCCGCCTCCTGTCCCCCAAAAACAGTACTTCTGTCTTGTCAGGATTCAACCTCAATCTGTTAGCCGCCATCCATCCTCCAACCGCCTCCAGACACTGAATGTCCCACTTTGATCCCTGAATGTCCCACTTTTCCTTAGGATGTCCCTATTTTCATCAGAGAAATGTTGGGTGGTATGGAGTTATCTAACCCTCGAGCCATCTGAAGGCAATCCTGTATAGGGAAGGTTTTTATATATATATTTAATGTTTTATTATGTTTTTGTATATGTTGGAAGCTGCCCAGAGTCCTGGGGCAACCCAATAAGATAAAATTATCTTTATGGAATGGGATGTCCCTATTTTCATCGGAGAAATGTCAGAGGGTATGCAGATTTCTGGGTTGTGGCTGGTGGTGGCCCAGAAATATTTGGCTAGCTGAAGTGGAGACCAAATAGCGCTCCCTTCCCCCTGCTTTAAAAAGTCTTCCTGCCTTTCCTGATTTCATCTATTTGCTCCTTCCGCACCCCAGGGTTGTCTGAAGCAGGTCCTTTTACCTTCATTTCCTCCCACCTGATTCCGACATTCCCAGGGTCTTTGGTAAAGGCTTGTCCCTGGTTGTTTACTAGAACTCAGCTCCTGAGTCTGAACCTGCTGCCACTAACTCATGACCTTGCAGGGGCAACTGCCAAAAAAGGAAGACTTATATCAATCATAGGCTGAGTGCATTTGAGCTGTTCAGCAAAACATACACGCAAGGACCGGAAAAGATTTGCCACAGTAGTTCATGCGTTGGTTACTTCAAGACTGGATTACTACAATGTGCCTCACACATGCACACTTCACCACTTTGATCAGCAGAATTGGCATTGCTGCAGGCACTAAATAATAACCATTCCCCGACCTGGCCACAGTGATCCATGCGACGGTCACCTCCAGGCTTGACTACTGTAATTCGCTCTACGTGGGGCTGCCCTTGAAGCTGTCCCAGAAACTCTAGCGGGTGCGGAATGCGGCAGCGAGGCTCCTCACGGGATCTCTGCCATGGGAGCATATTCACCCAGTGCTTTTCCAGCTGCACTGGCTCCCGGTGGAGTACAGGGTCGGATTTAAGGTGCTGGTTTTAACCTTTAAAGCCCTTCATGGCCTAGGACCCTTGTACCTACGGGACTGCCTCTCCTGGTATGCCCTACCTCAAAGTCCATAAATAGCAACACCCTAGAGGTCCCGGGCCGTAAGGAAGTTAGATTGGCTTCAACCAGAGCCAGGGCCTTTTCAACACTGGCCCCGGCCTGGTGGAACGCTCTGCCTCATGAGACCAGGGCCCTGCAGGATCTGATTTCTTTCCGCAGGGCCTGTAAGACAGAGTTGTTCCGCCTGGCCTTTGGCTTGGAGCCAATTTGATTCCCTCCCCCTCCTTCTTTTCTTTTTCCTTTCTCCTCCTGTGATGAGGCTGCATTTTAATGTTTCAATATTTTAATGTTGTCTTTTAATCTTGTTTTTAAGTTGTATTCATTCAACTTGTTTTTATTATTGCTTGTTAGCCACCCTGAGCCCGGCCTTGGCTGGGGAGGGCGGGGTATAAATAAAAATTATTATTATTATTATTATTATTATCATCATCATCATCTGTAAGAACCCATTTGTTTGGTGTGGCAGCACCTGTCCTTTGGAACTCCCTGCCAATTGAGATCAAGAGCCACCTTCACTGCCCTCTTTTTGGTGCCTGCTAAAACTTATTCCCGCTTAGAGAAGTCTGCCCAGATGCTTAGGAAAGTGAGGTAATGTTAAACTGCTTTAGTAATTCAACTCATGTATGTTTTAAAGCAGGGTTGAGAATTTTTCTTGATTTTATTGTTTTGTCTTTTTGTAAACTGTTTTGAGGTTTGTTTGTTTTTACAATCAAGCGGTGTATAAATTGTAAGGCAAAAAAAAGAGGGCACCTATTGTCCCTCATGCAATCCTAGGCTGGATCTAGACACATCAAATAAGCGTTTCAGTTAAACATGTTGTAAACTCGTACAGGGAAATCCTGTAGGGAAAGACGGGACTCATCAGCGCCATCTGGTGACACGGTGTTATATTGCATATACAACACATATAAAACACTTTCTTTAGCAGTCTAGCCGAGTCCCTAGCCATGCCTACTCAAAAATAAGTCCAACTGAATTCAATGGGACTTATCCCAAGGTACACGTGTGTATAGAATAGCAGTCTCCAACATATTTACCATGGGGAAAGTATCATTAAATTCAGTAGATCTTGCTTCAGAGTCGACATGGCTAGGACTGCATTGCTAAGGAACTGAAGAAAAGGGGATTTTATTATGAAGAAGAAGAAGAAGAAGAAGAAGAAGAAGAAGAAGAAGAAGAAGAAGAAGAAGGTGCTATAAATAGGAATTTATAGCCAGTCTTATGAAAGCCCTAACTATCCAGCTGTGTTTATTTGTTCCTGAATGATACCATCAAGCATATTATCATGCCAGCAAAGTTTTTGTTACACTATTTAGGAGCTGAGACATAAAATAAATAAATATTACCCATAGATCCATTTCCAATCATCTGCTTTGTAGGTCTATTTCATTCTACCTTATCTTATTTTTAAAATCTACAGCCATGCCAGATTGGGCAAATATAATCCTAATTTGAAAAAATCTTGCAAAGTCATGTTAGGTCCTTTGGCTAGAAGCTCTGGTCATTTTGTAAAAAATCGGGACCAGCTCTTGGCTTCCTGCATGAATGTTTAATAGGCCAATAAACAGGAAGCTGTATTCCTGTCACATACACAAATTGATTCAGATGCAAAATAATTGGCTTTCTGGCAGATACATCTGGCCTCAAGGTATCAGGAATGCATTAGATCTGTGTTGTTTTCCTGCAGAAAATAAAGGAAACGGCACTTGTCTCCATCCAAGAGAGACCAAAACATATTTTTACTTTGCTAAAAGAAACACATTGGGTAACGAAGCTCACAAAACATTAGACTGGTTTCATTAGAGACATTATTAATGGCAGGCAGCACATTTCCACCCATCCACCTCTTTTCAACACAATTTCCCAACACAATTTTAGAAGTTACCGGTTTATCATTAGCTAAATGACCTTAATGGCTGCTGGCTACTGGCTGCTGGCATTTGTGACCCTGGTAATCATAGGTAAAGGTAGAGGGACCCCTGACCATTAGGTCCAGTCGTGGCCGACTCTGGGGCTGCGGTGCTCATCTCGCTTTATTGGCCGAGGGAGCCGGCGTACAGCTTCCGGGTCATGTGGCCAGCATGACGAAGCCGCTTCTGGTGAACCAGAGCAGCACACAGAAATTCCGTTTCCCTTCCCACCAGAGCAGTACCTATTTATCTACTTGCACTTTGATGTGCTTTCGAACTGCTAGGTTGGCAGGAGCTGGGACTGAGCAATGGGAGCTCACCCCGTTGCAGGGATTCGAACCGCTGACCTTCTGATCGGCAAGCCCTAGGCTCTGTGGTTTAACCCACAGCACTACCCGCGTCCCTCTGGTAATCATAGCTGAATACTTACTAGGGTGACAGGTGCGGAAGGTGGGCATCACTGAGGATAGCCTTGTTGACTCCCTCTCTCCTTAACTCCTTCAACACTGGGTTGAAGGACACTGGGTCATTTGCCCAACTTCTCCAGCCCAGTGTCGGCACCTTGCACCTTCTTCTTCCCTTCTTCTGCTGCATCCACAAGGCCACTTTTAAATTGGCATCTTAGGACACATTGTCAGATGGAAGATGGAGCCCGTTTGTTTTCTCCTCCTCTGGAGGGTAAGACTTGAACCAACGGCTTCAAGTTACAAGACAGGAGATTCCAACCAAACATCAGGAAGAGCTTTCTGACCGTAAGAGTTGTTCGACAGTGGAACAGTCTCCCTTGGGAGGTGGTGGACTTCTCCTTCCTTGGAGGTTTTTAAGCAGAGGTTGGATGGCCATCTGCCATGGATGCTTTAGCTGAGATTCCTGCATTGCAGCGGGTTGGACTAAATGACCCTTAGGGTCCCTTCCAACTCTACAGTTCTGTGACTGTATGCCACCCAGAGGAAACCATTCAGACTGTACACCTGCATGATGCCACCTGTCTTAAAGGTAAAGGGACCCCTGAACATTAAGTCTAGTTGTGACCGACTCTGGGGTTGCGGCGTTCATCTCGCTTTATTGGCCGAGTGAGCCGGCATACAGTTTCTGGGTCACATGGCCAGCATGACTAAGCCACTTCTGGTAAACCAGAGCAGCGCACGGAAACACAGTTTACCTTCCTGCTGGAGTGGTACCTATTTATCTACTTGCACTTTGACGTGCTTTCGAACTGCTAGGTTGGCAGAAGCAGGGACCGAGCAACGGGAGCTCACCCCGTTGCGGGGATTCGAACCACCGACCTTCTGATCAGCAAGTCGTAGGCTCTGTGGTTTAACCCACAGCGCCACCCAACACCCACTGTTTATTCACCGCCGTCCTATATTTTTGTAGAAAAGCCCAGGAGGATAGCCTGCTGAAATGTACTGGGCATGAATAAAAACTGCATTACTCTCCAGCCTCTTTGAGATGGTTTCTCCTTTGTTATCTTCCCCCGCCGAGATGCTTCCTGCTTTTCCTGTGTGTGTGTGGTTTCGTGCACAAACGAGCCTCTCTGGATAACCAAGGCACAGGAAATTCTGCTAATGTTCCATATGAAAATTATAACAGGAGCTCGAGTTACCTTGGCATACTAATGAGATAGCCGATTAGTTACCGCTATGCATGCCCTCCAACATTTCTCCGATGAAAACAGGAAAAGCGGGACATTCTGGGATCAAATCAGAAACTGGGGCGGCTTCTGCAAATCTAGGACTGTCCCTGGAATATAGGGACACTTGGTGGGTTCTCATTATGCACATCAAACACAAACCTTGCCTGCCTGCCTGTGGGCTAAAGTTAGCCACCAGCTTTGTTATGGTTTTTCAAGTCAAAGCCTGGAATAGAATACCTGTCTTCATCAAGGCATCTGTTTCATCAATCTTTCAGGAATGTACTTATTTTCTGGTCTCTTGTGTGTGCAGCTTGCATGCATTTTTAATCAGCTTTGAATAATTACTTTATATGCAAGTCAATGGTTGAGGGGTCGGCCGGCGGGGAAGGGGGAGAGGAATTCGGATTGGTTCCTCCCCCACCTCATTCTTCCTTGTTCCTGGTCTACATGGTAGAAATAAAAGTCTCAGATATCCTCTTCAAAGCTTTCATTATCCAAGTGCAAATGAAAGTGCATGAAATATAGAGGGCCTTCAATAAAAAGAGCACTTAATATCATCAGCCTGCGCCTTCATGTGCCATTTAGCACATTCACTGGACTTAGTGGGAAAACTGGGGCAATGTGAAAATGACAGTCATTTGAATCATCTTCTCAAGATGTCAGGCTAGTTGCAAACTCAGAAGGACAGATAGGGGAGAAATTTGATTCAGTGTTCATTCAAAGGCAAACTTCGCGGTTTCCAAAACAATATGACAAATGAAACCCAGCAATCTGTCAACATTTTTGCTTCTCCAGATTTGCAGTGGCAGTACTCCAGCCGAGTAATGTGTACAAAATGCATAAATTAGAGTGAAAACGTGCATAAAAATGCATTGTATTGGGGAAATTTGCTTTGCAGTAATGCATACATTGGGCAGAATTGCATACAAAAATGTGCCTCTTAGGAGAAAGTGATCTGGATACTATCCTTTTGTTGATGCAGCCTAGAATTGCATTAGCTTTTTTTGCTGCTGCTGCTGCATCACACTGTTGACTCATGTTAAGCTTGTGGTCTACTAAGACCCCTGGATCCTTTTCACATGTACTGCTAGTAAGCTCATGGGGCTTACTATGCCAGGTGCCAAAATTACTTCATCAGTACTGGGGTGGAGAAATTAAATTTTAACGCAAGCCTACCTAATTCACATATATATATATACAAAAATCCATATGCAGGGGAAAGCACTTATAAAAATAAGCAAAATCACATACAGAAATTTATATTACAGATAGGTAGCCGTGTTGGTCTGCCATAGTCAAAATAAAAAAATTCCTTCCAGTAGCACCTTAAAGACCAACTAAGTTAGTTCTTGGTATGAGCTTTCGTGTGCATGCACACTTCTTCATTTATATATATAAAATTTATATATTAGGGGAAATGCTCCGTAAAATGCAGGTGAATTTTCACGAGGACTTTTTTTAAAAATCACAAACTGATGTATGAATTGAACTGGAAAAATGTGAAATGGAAATGGACGGATTTCTCCATCCATTGACCACGCGTGTGTGTGTGCATGTGTGTGTGCACATGCAAACGCGCGCCATTTGTTGCTCTGTAAATGAAGAGGCTGGGCCTGCTCATGGTAGCTTTGAATCATTCATATTCTTTACAGCATGCTAGAAGTTCTGAGAGCATAACAACCACGTGACAGTATACACTTTAGGAATTGACTGTGAAATCAAACAGAAGGCCGGGGTGGGGGGTGGGAGGAACCAATGAATGCCCCTACAACAGAATAGAATTGGCTAGAAATTGCATCCTTCCTACCTGCTTATCATACTCCAGAATGAAAGAGCAGAGGCGGGCATACACATTTCAATTACAGGGTATTATTGACCGCTGGGGTTAGTGTTGTTCCCATTGATCTAAGTGATGTTAATAACAGTCTGTCTCGCTATCAGAACAGAGGAGGAGGCACAGACCTGAACCAGCAACAAGTCTGCGGCTATAAACGCCAGGAGGGACTGGTTAGAAAAGATGGGTTTTATTGGTGCTTTCAGTAATTCGTTTTATTTGTTTTGTTAATCAATTATTTCCCATAAAACACCCTGAAACGATTTAATGAAAACATCAACAATGAAAATATAAATGAAAGCAATTTAAAGTCCAATATGGAAACAGATTGGGGGGGGGGGGCTTGTTTGAAAAGGAAGGTCTTTAATAGATACCAAAAAGATAATAGAATTGGAGAGTTGGAAGGAGCCCTGGGGATCATCTATATCCAACCCCCTGCAGTACAAGAATATGCAGTTGTCCCATACAGGAATCAAACCTGCAATCTTGGCATTATCAGCACCACACTCTAACCAACTGAGCTCTCCAGGCTGATGGAATTCACTCTTTCCTGATATCTAACAGGAGGACCTCCAAAGGGTAGGTGTTGCTACACTAAAGGCCTGATTCCTGCATCATATGGAAAGGACCTCCTGACCTTAAGGTGGTCTGCACAGGAGGCTCCCACCTGCAGTGCTCAGTGTTCAGTTAAGTATTTAAGCAGTGAGATGAGCAGTTGGGTATCCTGGTCCCAAGCTGTATAGAAGGTCGGCGTTTCAAATCCCCGCAACGGGGTGAGCTCCCGTTGCTCCGTCCCTGCTCCTGCCAACCTAGCAGTTTGTGCTGCTCTGGTTCGGCAGAAGCGGCTTAGTCATGCTGGCCACATGACCCGGAAGCTGTACGCCAGCTCCCTCGGCCGATAAAGCAAGATGAGCACCGCAACCCCAGAGTCAGTCACAACTGGACCTAATGGGCAGGGGTCCCTTTACCTTTACTGACACCTGGAGCACATTTCCAAGTTAGCATTTCATTGGAATAGTACATTGTTGTAGTAAACAGCCCTGCTGTTGGGCAGAGTGGGGTAGCTGCCTTGCGTCGCCAGCACTGGGTGTCAGTGGCTGGTGTTTTTTTGTTTGTTTTGTTTTTAATAGTAAATTTTATTAAATTCTTGCAAACTACATCAGCCAAAACATACAGACATTTAAAAGGTAAAAATAAAGAAATAGAAAAAAATAGAAAAGAAAAAGAATAGAGAATAGATATCAGATTAACCCATATTAACATAAAAGAAACAAACTTACAGACGTTACACATTGGCTTCCTTCCATCTCAATTTAGGTTAGATAAACTTATAACCATTCTGCAGTTGTATTATAATAACTCTATACATTGCAGGTTTTAAATTCCGTCCACTGTTATTTTTTTAATTCCCAAATTACCTTCAATATAACTTAAAAATTTATTCCAATCATTCTTTAGTTTTACATTTTTTTTATGCCTGATCCTCTGTGTCAATCTCGCTAACTCTATATACTCAAATAATTTCGTCCGCCATTCTCTAACCATGGGGATATTAGGGGTTTTCCAGTTTTGCGCTAACAGGATCCTAGCCGCCACCGTTGCGTATTGGAAGAATGTTTGATCTTCGCTTTTGATCTCCTCTCCGATCATACCTAAGAGGAACGCTTCAGGTTTTTTTGGGAAAGTGTATTTCAATATTTTCTTTAATTCATCATAAATTTGTCCCCAAAATCTTTTCACCTCATCACAAGTCCACCACATGTGGAAAAAATTACCTTCTATAGTTTTACATTTCCAGCATGTGCTATCCCCGGTCTTGTACATCTTCCCCAGTTTTGCCGGGGTGATGTACCAACGATACATCATTTTTTCTAAGTTTTCTCGGAGAGTAGCACAGGTCGTGAACTTCATACCACTCCTCCAAAGTTTCACCCATCTGTCATGTTCCAGGTTATACCCCAAGTCTCTAGACCATTTGACCATGACACCCTTCACCTTTTCATCTTTAGTTTCCCAGTCCAGCAATTGATTATACATTTTGGAAAGAAGTTTAGTATTGCTTTCTAGGATTTCCACCTGGTATCTGGACTTTTTTTCACTCATCCCTGTTTTTTTATGGTCATACCACAGCGCACTAATTTGGTGAAATTGTAACCAACCAACTAATTTGTCCTTTAACTCTTCATACGGTCTAATTTTCCACCCCCTTTCTGACTTAACTAAAAGATCTTCATATGTCCATCTTTCACCCTCTAGGGTGTCAGTGGCTGTTAACTTGCTCTTCTACCCATCCTGGACTGCAGGGCACTTCTTTGGATTCTGGCAGCCTCCAGCATTCCCTCTACCAAACCTAATTCTAGACAAGGGAGAAAGCCAACCCTGTGGTTTTATTTACCTGAATGGTGGTAACACTGTTACCAAACTCCTGCCTGTTTACATGATGTCCGAATCCAAGCCGTGCTTCCCTGTACCTCTCCCTTTAGACATGTAAAGGTAAAGGGACCCCTGACCTTTAGGTCCAGTTGCGGACAACTCTGGGGTTGCGGCGCTCATCTCGCTTTACCGGCTGAGGGAGCCGGCGTACAGCTTCCGGGTCATGTGGCCAGCATGACTAAGCCGCTTCTGGTGAACCAGAGCAGCGCATGGAAGCACTGTTTACCTTTCCACCTATTTATCTACTTGCACTTGACATGCTTTCAAACTGCTAGGTTGGGAGGAGCTGGGACTGAACAACGGGAGTTCACCCCGCCGCGGGGATTCGAACCACTGACCTTCTGATCGGCAAGTCCTAGGCTCTGTGGTTTAACCCACAGCGCCACCCGTGTCCTAAACACCCGCTACTAAACATGTCGCATGACCCTTATGGCTTAGCACATAGATGAGGCACATCTTTTGGGCTAGGCAAATCATGGAAACAACTTCTAATTTGATTTGAAGAGGCTTGTTTAGGGTTCAAGGCGTGGTGGGGGGAGGGTTGGAACTTGAGTCCAGCAGCATCTGGAGAGCCACATATTCCCCAGCCATGGCCATGGCCACATATTCCCAGCTGTTTTGGGACTGGACTATAATTCCCACCATCCCTGACCGCTGGTCCTGCTAGCTAAGGATGATGGGAGTAGTAGTCGAAAAACAGCTGGAGACCCAAGTTTGGGAAACCCTGGCCTAGTGGATGAGCAGTTGATGCTTACCACTGCCAGGAAGGGCAGAGCAAGCAAGAATGATGGTGCTGTGCCAATTCCACAAAGGCTAGACTGATTTAGCACCCCAAGCCTCTTCCTGTGGATTTAGAGAGAAAGAAAGAGGTATACATATCTTGCCCACTTCTCTAATAGAGAAGGGACTCTTTGGACAAAGAGAGGAACTCTTAAAGGGACAAACCTTTAAGGGGTTGGATATTCCTTCACAAGAGCTCAACCATTTTCTTGTTTTGACGCCAGCTTATAACGGATTACTTTTCCTTCAGCCACATTTCCTTATGGTTACATGCATTTCCTGTGTCTCTGTCCAGGGGTTTGCTATGCCGAGTTTGGTGTGCGAGTTCCAAAAACCACTGGCTCCGCCTACACTTACAGCTACGTCACGGTGGGAGAGTTTGTGGCCTTTTTCATCGGATGGAACCTAATCCTGGAGTATCTGATCGGCACAGCTGCAGGCGCCAGTGCTCTAAGCAGCATGTTCGACTCCCTGGCCAATCACACCATCAGTCGCTGGATGATTGACACCGTTGGGACTTTGAATGGGCTGGGTAAGGATTATCCCGGATTGTGACTCTTGTCTTTGCCTGATCATGTAAATTAGGCTCCAAGAGGCCATGGGATTCTGAATGGAAACCACAGCATACCAAGATGGTTTGAAATTGAAATATTGTGTGCATTGATTCAACATTTCCTGTCCCCAAGCTTAGGAAAATGTGCATCTAAGTTTAAAAAGCTTTCCAGCTGCCACAGAAAAACTTAGTGGCAACTCACTTAGAAGGTGTGGTCCTTCCCAGAGTCCCAGCAAGGCCAGGCCATATTCGAGAGCAGCAGTCACACACCGCAGCTAAAATACATCTGGTCCTGGGTCCAACAAGGGAATGGTGAGTGACTGGGTAGCAGGGTCAGGACCCTGGGGGACCTTACTCCAGCCCTTGACCAACTGCTGCCATTGGACTTGATATAAGCAGAGCAGGGACCACCATACTGAAACCCACCTTTCGGACATTTCCAACACTTGTGTTTAAGGCGCTTTTTAAATTTCAGCACTATTGTGCATTTGCTTTTTAAGAGCATTAAAAAGTAAACGAAAGAAAACTAGATTTAAAAAAAACACCATGGAGATAAATGCAGGGTCATAAAGATGGTTTCCTTTCAAGAGATGGAATCAAAAAAATTATTTGCCTTAAAAAAACACCCCACCCTTATCTTTAAGCACTATGAAATGTTTTTTTTGTTTCATTTTCATTAAATATATACTGTATGCAAAAAAAAAAAAAAAATGCAGATTAACACCGAAAGGTAATAGTGAAGATGCACAGAGATGTCCATGTGGGGCAATGTGCTCAGCTGCCCAATATGCCATAAGAAATAGAACAGGTGGTGCTCAAGTTTCCTACAGTTCTGGAGACGGTTCTGCTCTTCCATTGTTTGGGGAACAAGTCAGACTTTCTTTGCTCTGAAAAGAAAACAGAAAAGAACTGCAGAGAAGACACAGGAACAAAACCATTTGATGGCAATGCCATGCCTATGTTCCTATGAGAAAGAGTTAACATAGCATGTCTGCTGTGCCGTGAATACTAAGTGCAGAAGGATTTCTTAAACCGACACATTCCCCCAGAAGATCGTTTATTTGCCTTTCCTTTGTTTCTGCTATATTTCCAAAGTTCCATATATACCTATGTTTTCTTCTCATAGGTAAAGGAGAAGAATCTTACCCAGATTTGCTGGCTTTGCTCATTGCTGTCATTGTAACGATCATTGTCGCTTTGGGAGTGAAGAACTCTGTGGGATTTAACAACGTCCTCAACGTGATTAACTTGGTGGTGTGGCTCTTCATCATGATTGCTGGACTCTTCTATGTCAATGGAGAATATTGGGCCGAAGGGCAGTTCCTGCCATTTGGATGGTCGGGGGTGAGTGATTTAGATAAAGAATTCGGCCATTATCAGCCTAAAAGCCTGGCAACCAAAGGATAAGTGTTTAAAGGCATCATATTACATGGATCTCCATTTTTATTATTGGCAAGGAGAAATCCAACCCAGGCACCCCTGGGTTGTATCCAATGCTGTACGAGTGGCTTAAGCAATGTGATTTCTCTCCCCTCCCCTCTCCCCATGCATCTCTTCTGGAGTAGATATTCAGGTCTGGAGGGGACTGCAGAAGAGAAGTGGTGGGAGTTCTGCTGTGGAAATCTCCTGCAGTGGTAGATCTGCAGCACAGGATACAACTTCCTCTCGTCTACTTGGTCTGATTCCTCATGTCATCTCAATAATGACTACGATACTCAACAATAACATACCTAATAGGTCTCCTTATCTTGTGGGACTGCAAATTCCATCATCCTTGGCCCCGTGACTGGGACTGATGGGACCTGAAGTCTAAGCACATGTTGAAGCTCACAGCTTCCCTAAAAAGAAGTAAAAATGCAAGCATCGAGAAAGGAGGGGTGGGAAGCCAAGAAGAAATTTATGTTGATTTTTGGTTGTGTGTATGACAATAAATGTTTTGGAATATTTTTGGAGATTTAATAAAAATGATATATATCATAAGATGCCCACAGTTCCCCCACCTCTGCTGGACCAAACCATGATGTAAATCTCCAATCTCCACTTCCAAGACAGATTTCTGGATGTCTTCCTTAAGATTTCCTGGAACCTCCATTGAACCTCTGTTGGTACCTTGAACCTAGATACCTAAGAACATGAGACTGATGGAGTGGCCCTTCTAGTTCAGCATCCTGTTGTCACAATAGCCAACCAGATGCCTGTGAGAAGTTCACAAGCAGGGCATGAGTGTAACAGCCTTCTGCCCACCTGTGGTTTCAGAGGCAGAGGTCAAACATAGCCATTGTGGCTTATAGCCCATTGCTTAATCAACGTTCCTTTCTTTTACTAGTCTGTTTGAAATAAATACCACCCCCAAAGTATGTTCCAGATTTTCATTCAAGTTCAAAACAAAACAAAACACCACTTCACTCTCCAGCTGGCAAAATTAAAGGTGGCTAAAACAGAATTGCTCAACCGAGTGAAATTAACAATGCATAAACACAATTATCGCGCTCTCTGGAGAGCTGATGACTTAAAGGCTAATTACAATTGATCCCATAAGCAGCGTATAATAAAACGCACAGCACCAACAGGCAGGTAAATGGTTTGCTGAGAACAAAAAATGACATGGGTGAAAAGCATGATGTCAGTGGGTGCAATCTAAAAGGAAGTATATATCTATGGCTACAATCTTGTGCACACTTTTCTGGGATTATGCCCTATTAATCGGACATGGTGGGACTGACATCCCTAAACATGGCCAGGATTGCACTGCATGGCTGTAATCTTATGCATGCTTGCTTGAGCATTAACACTACTAAACTCAGTGGGACTTATTTCTGATGCTTAGGACCAGGCTATGCACACCATTATAAGCAATGGGACGACAAACCCCTTTGCTTTCAACTGTATCTAAATGGGCACCAGTGTATTAAGTGGGTCTGAAATAAATAGTCTCCCCCGACCTGGTACCTTCTAACACAGCTGGCTGGGGCTCATGGGCATTGTAGTTCAAAACACCTGGAGGGCAGCAGATTGGGGAAGTCTGAAGTAGACTAGGATGCACTGATATTTGCTTTGGTTGTTTCTCAGTACTGTATAGCAATGGGCCTAAGTCATTTGCTTTATACGCACTTCCCAGTGCTGCCCAATTAGTGCTTGTCACACATGTGTCAGCTTAAAACTCAGCTGGGAATTCAAACAGATTTGGATTTCCTGCCTTGCAGAGGCAAATTCTTCTCCAAGGAGGAGCAGAGACTGCAGGTATTCTGGCCTGGCCCCCAAGCTAGTGAGTTGGATTTATGCTGCTTGCCTCTTGAATGTCTGGCCCAGAAAATGCAGCAGCAAAGAGGGGAGATGTGTGGCTTTCAGTTTTAAAACTAACTTTGCTAGATTATTTTTAAAGAGATGGAAGGACCCTTCCACAGGGCCTAAAGTGAGATTTCCTGGTTACTGGCCATTCTGACTGATGGGAGTTGGAGTCTGGAGTGACACCAGTTAACCATCCCTGGCGTTTGGAGAAACTATGTTTCTTTCAAATGAGCATTTAATTTGTTGCATGCAAGGCCATCTGTCCCTGTGCTGTCCCAGTCTCTGCAACTTCTTCCCATTGTTCACCTTGTTTAGTCCAAGGGTAGCAAGCGTAATTCTCCCCAAATGTTTTTGGACTCCAGATCCCATGAGTCTGGACCATTGGCCACTGAGGCTAATGGGATTTGGAGTCCAACAGCATCTGGAATGCACTGCATTGGTTGCCCCTGGGCTAACCTATTCCCTTCTATTTTCTCTTTCTTTGCTACCTTCTTGAATTGCCAGTCAGGGCTCTGCCTACCTTGAGGCAGGATGAGGCAGCTGGTTTGGAGTGTCATGAAAGTAGGGCGGTCACATGCAAAAGAGGATGGGACAACTGCAGGTTGTCATTAGGAATGTAAGAAGGCATTGTTAGTTCCAGATAAATGGATATGACTTGGAAGCCTCGATCAGTCTAACGTGAGTCTATTGGTCATGCAGGTGCTACAAGGTGCAGCCACCTGCTTCTACGCCTTCATTGGATTTGACATCATTGCCACCACTGGAGAAGAAGCAAAGAGTCCCAACACTTCCATCCCTTATGCCATCACTGCTTCACTTGTCACATGCCTGACCGCATATGTGTCTGTAAGTAAGCGCTCTGTACGATTCTGCGTTTTGCAGGAAGGTGTAACGTGGTGGCTGAGAATGTAAGGTGCAAGCTGAGGAATGTCTGAACTATGTGGCAATACAAAAGTGTTTGTTTGAGCTTAAAAGGGGGGGGGGGAAACCTTGACAAACCACGCCTCCCCCTCCTCCATTCAACAGATCACATGGGCCACCTGCTCTGCTTGCTTGCTCATTTGCCCAGCATCATTGTCACGCTGGGCTTGGCATGGCCGCCTATTGGTGGCTGCACGAACCTTGGTGTGAAGACAACCTTTCATTTTTATGTGTATAGGAAGACAAGTTTCTGATCCAGGCTCATGGCTGCTTGTCCATGTGGACTGCAGAATTGGTCGTACCATTAGGGAGAGCGAGGCAGCTGCCTCCGCCAGTAGATGCTAGAGGACAGAGCTATCTGGGCCACACGGTCTGCCCTGTACACACACACTCCCGTGGCCCTCAGGTGCAGTGGATGATGCTGCCCCATTGCCAGAGTCAAGGTAAAATTCACCTGCCGATCTGGTACATGGAATACAGTTGGTGGGGGCATCTTTTCCTTCATCTCAAACAAGATGAACTTTAACAGGGAGAAATGTAAAGTATTGCACTTGGGCAAAAAAAATGAGGGGCACAAATACAAGATGGGGGACACCTGGCTTGAGAGCAGTACATGTGAAAAGGATCTAGGAGTCTTGGTTGACCACAAACTTGACATGAGCCAACAGTGTGACGCGGCAGCTAAAAAAGCTAATGCAATTCTGGGCTGCATCAATAGGAGTATAGCATCTAGATCAAGGGAAGTAATAGTGCCACTGTATTCTGCACTGGTCAGACCTCACCTGGAGTACTGTGTCCAGTTCTGGGCACCACAGTTCAAGAAGGACACTGACAAACTGGAACGTGTCCAGAGGAGGGCAACCAAAATGGTCAAAGGCCTGGAAATGATGCCTTATGAGGAACGGCTAAGGGAGCTGGGCATGTTTAGCCTGGAGAAGAGGAGGTTAAGGTGTGATATGATAGCCATGTTCAAATATATAAAAGGATGTCATATAGAGGAGGGAGAAAGGTTGTTTTCTGCTGCTCCAGAGAAGCAGACACGGAGCAATGGATCCAAACTACAAGAAAGAAGATTCCACCTAAACATTAGGAAGAACTTCCTGACAGTAAGAGCTGTTCGACAGTGGAATTTGCTGCCAAGGAGTGTGGTGGAGTCTCCTTCTTTGGAGGTCTTTAAGAAGAGGCTTGACAACCATATGTCAGGAGTGCTCTGATGGTGTTTCCTGCTTGGCAGGGGGTTGGACTCGATGGCCCTTGTGGTCTATTCCAACTCTATGATTCTATGATTCTATGATTCATCTCCAGCAACAAAATGTATTGGGCGAAACCTGCTGATGGGGTTGCGGTCAGTCATCTTTTCTGTGCCCATTCTTCATTCACATTCTCTCTCACTCTTACACACACACAATTTATGCACAATGTGCATACTACTCACACCCCCGGATCACATAGCACTCCCACGCATGCCAGCCACACACTCAGCCTAACAGTTAACTACTGTTGTCATAGTGCTGCTTCCTGGCTCCTCTGCAACCCTGCCATAAGAGCTCCCTCTATCCCTTTTACAAACTTCTGGACTAATGGAATATTCATAAACATTCCATGAGATCTTAGCAGCTTCTTTCAATCAAATGAAGCTGGAGCTCCGCATTTGCGAACGGAATGTACGATTGCTTCGGGTTTTGGTTTTCTTTTCATAATGTCCAGAAAAATAGGATGCTGCTTCTCTCTCCTGTACTGCTGGGGTGTGTGTGTGTGTGTGTGTGTGTGTGTGTGTGTGTGTGTGTGTGATTATATTACTGTTTTATCTATTCTATTTTTATGATTGGATTTTTAAACTGGCCGGGGATCAATTGGTGAAGGGTGGTAGGAAACAAAAGGAGTGAGTTGCCCAGAGAACTACAATGGGGCACCCAAAACAAACAAATAAATAAACCCCGTGCCACTTCTAACCGTACATCACCTTCACTCTTCCCACTCAACAGGTGAGCATAATCTTGACTCTGATGGTGCCATACACCGACATTGATACCGAATCGCCCCTGATGGAGATGTTTGCAGCCCACCGATTCTACACTGCCAAGTTCATTGTTGCCATCGGGTCTGTGGCTGGGTTGACGGTGAGCTTGCTGGGCTCCCTCTTCCCTATGCCTCGGATCATTTATGCTATGGCTGGCGATGGGCTTCTCTTCAGGTAAGTCCCATGTCATCAGAGGCAGTTGGAGAAGGGGCCTTGGAAGACCTTGCCAGGGCTAGCCAGAAGTTGTTGGGCTCCATTAGCCATCAATCCTCCAGCCAGCATGGCCAATAGTCAGGGGTGGTAGGACTCCAACAGCAGCTTGAAGGCAGCACAGTGGCTGCCTCTGTTATACCAGGTGGTTCAGACTCCCATCAGCTAGTCAGCATGGACAGTAAATAATGATGGGGATTTTAGTCTACCTACACGCACTCTGTATGGCACACCCCTCGCATTTGGTCCAGAAGCTGCAGTTAGTGCAGAATGCTACAACACGATTGCTGACAGGAGTGAGGCCTTGTCAGCATACAACACCTGGCCTCAGAGATCTGCACTGGTTACCAGTTTGCTACCCAGCTGAGTTCAAGGTGTTACTAATAGCATATCATCCTCATTTAATGTGTATGCTGCCTTTCCATAGTTAAAACCATGCTCAAGGTGGCTTAGGACATGAAAAGATTTACATAATTACAAGCAGAAATACAACACACCAAAAAGTAAACAACCATAACGGAACAATTTCCACATAAATTGTTATAAGATCTAAAAATGAAGATGAAAATAATAACAATAACATCAATAACTGCAGTCAAAAAAATAAACAACAACAACCCCGAAGCAATACCCCAGCCCAAGAATCTGTTCAGCAGCCTCAGCTTTTGTAGTTGGAGTCAGTCCGGGCCCCACCCTCCCAAGGCAGGTAGGAAAAGGCCAGCAAGGAAGGGGGCAGGTCTTCCAGGACTCACAGCCAAGATGGCATATAAAGCCCTTAACAACTTGGGACCAGTGTACCTATGAGATCACCTTACATTACATGTGCCCACTCAACCGCTTTGATCGGCAGAATTTGTGCTACTACTACAGATCCCCGTATTTGTGAGATACTCCCTTCCTATTGAAATTGAGCCTTCACTGTACTCTTTTTGGCATCTCCTTTTTGGCAGTGTTTAGACAAGCTTAGAAAGTTGAGGTGATTTTCATCTGCTTTAGTATTTTAACTTTTGCATGTTTTGAAGTAGGGTTGTAGATTTTTCTTGATTTTCTTGTTTTATCTTTTCGTAAACCTTCCTTGAAGTTTCTTATTACCATCAAGCAGTGTGTAAATTTTATGGAATAAATAAAATAAAATAAAATAAAGAAACAAACATATGGTGGGCCACAGGTTCTCTTCCTCTGTCCTAAAAGTCAATAATAGGGAGTTTATGGTGTTTATGCTAATTTTAACTCTTTCACGTCTAGGTTCTTGTCCCATGTAAGTTCTTACACGGAGACTCCCGTAGTCGCCTGCATTGTCTCGGGGTTTCTCGCAGCCCTGCTCTCCTTGCTGGTAAGCCTGAGGGACCTAATAGAGATGATGTCCATCGGCACGTTGCTCGCCTACACTTTGGTCTCCGTGTGTGTCCTGCTTCTTCGGTACCAACCAGAAAGCGACATTGACGGCTTCGTCAAGTTCCTTTCTGAAGAGCACACTAAGAAGAAGGAAGGGATCATAGCAGACTGCGAGAAGGAAGTCTGCTCTCCGGTCAGCGAAGGGGAGGAGTTTGCAGGCCCGCCCACCAACACTTGTGGTGCTAAGAACCTGCCTTCCTTGGGCGACAACGAGATGCTCATTGGGAAATCGGACAAATCCGCTTACAACGTCAACCACCCCAACTATGGCACGGTCGACATGACTTCTGGAATAGAGGCAGATGAGTCTGAGAACATCTACCTCATCAAGCTAAAGAAACTCATAGGACCACGATACTACACGATGAGGATTCACCTGGGACTTCCCGGGAAAATGGATCGACCCACTGCGGCTACTGGCCAGACTGTCACCACTTGTGTGCTCTTGCTGTTTGTCCTAATGTTCATCTTCTGCTCTTTCATCATTTTTGGGGTGGACTACCTCTATGACCAAAGTTGGTGGGCAATTCTTCTGGTGGTCCTGATGGTCCTGCTGATCATTGTGTTGGTGTTCGTCATTCTTCAGCAGCCAGAAAACCCCAAAAAGCTCCCTTATATGGCTCCTTGCCTGCCTTTTGTCCCAGCCTTCGCTATGCTTGTGAACATCTATCTCATGCTGAAACTTTCAAGGATCACCTGGATCCGGTTTGCTGTCTGGTGTTTTGTGGGTAGGTTCTAAACGTGGGGTGTGAAGGTTTGGGGACAGTGCATGTGTCAGGGTGAGATGCAGGTCAGCACAAAGAAGCAGAGACAGTTGTCAGTCAAGTTAACACTTTATTCAAGGAAATGGCTTACAACTCAACAACAATTCCCAGTAGGTCTTTCCCCTATAGAGCAGTTGCCAGGACTGAAGGTCCCTGCCTTCCACTCCTTCTAAGACTCCTCCTCTCCTGGATGTTTCCCAAGCAGTCTCAAACTGTGTCTGCCCACCTTTGACCTCTGTTCCACTCTTCTCATTATCCTTCTCATTCTTGGAGACAGGGATGGGGAGCGGAGCTTGCCAGAGCAGGAGATGGAGACTCCCTGGATTCTTCAGCAGTCTCTTGACCTCTGCTTCAGCCTCAGAGTCTGAACTGCTCCCTGTCACAGGTTCCTCCAGCTCATAAAACCCTGTTGTCCCTTTAGCATGCAACAGCTCCCCCCAATCTTCTCCCTCTGACCACCACCAATTCTCAGGCTCTGAACCTTCCTCCTCTGCAATTTCCCCCAGAGGTCCCCTGGCTGGCACCTCCTACTACTCCTTGTCATCCAGCCAATCCCTGGCAATATGGGATAATTCCACTGAAGAGACCACCCAGAGTATGTCAGAGTGCTCAATTTCAACCAACCTTCATTGGTTTGGAGAATGGAAACCTCTTCTTAGAGCAGATGTGGGGAAATGGTGGCCCTCCAGATGTTGCTGGACATCAGCTCTCATCACCCCTGACCACAGACTGTGGTGGTTGCAGTGGATGAGAGATGGAGTCCACCAACTTCTAGGGGGTCACAGGTTTCCCACCCCTGTCTTAAAAGAAGCATTCCCCATTTGGCTTTACAAAAGTTCTACCTATGAAGTATTGATTGGTGAGTTATGGCATGACAGCACAAGGCACTACTGTATAATATCAGCATGGACCCAGTGAATGGCTCGAAGCATCTGTGACTACACCTAACTAAATCTTCATTTGGATAGGTCACTGCTGGGAGTCCCATTTCACAGCAGAATAGAATAACTACATAAAAAGAAATTCAGTAGCTCTTAAACCCTTCCCTTGTGGAGTTTCTCATGCTAACATATCGATAGTCAGTGAGGTGCCATCTAGATGTTGTTGGACTGCAACTTCCATCAGCCCCAGTCCCATCAGCCAATGGTCAAGGATGATGGGAGTTGTAGTCCAGCAAATGCCACGTTGGCAACCTCTGTTGTTCAACAGAAGAATCTTTGATACAGCAGAGCCTTCCACCAGTTGAATATGGAGGGATATGATTTGTCATTTCCCACTTCCTCTGCATCCCCCTTACCCACATGCCCCCCAAAACCTTCTCCAAAGGACTGGGGGACCCTTTGGAACTGTGAAGAAGGTGGCATAGGAGACTGCAGAGGGAAAGGGGAAATGGAGGAAACGCCTCTCTTCCCTTTCCACGCCTGGAAAGAAGTTCCCTTTCTATCAACATGAGGCACAACATGGGATACAACTCCTATATTTGCATGTGACTCTCATCTCTTGCCCTGCTCCTTATCCTCAACTTGTTTTCCTCCCTCTCAGCCTCTGCTAGTCTGCCATTGAAATGAGAGGAAGCAAAGGCCACAGAAGAACATAATCAAGAGATCTTTTCCTTTGTGTTTATCCTCCTTTTCTTCATTTTAAAAAAAATTAGCAATGTGGTTTGTTTTGTTACTAAATCCTGCTTCGATATTGTGCCAATGAAAACCTACAGGTGAAAAACAAAAATATAGCACAGCAGGTTGTGTAATTATTTTACATGTTTCCTTTTCTGCCCTGGGGGTTTGGCTTTGCAACTGAAAAATCTAGTAAATAAAATGTATTTTCAGAAAAAGAGCTCAGCAAAAGGAGAAGGAATGGCACAATCAAGATAGTTTTGGAACTATCCCACAGAGTATATAGCCCATATGGGGAATTATAGATAATAAACCACTCGACTTCTGCAGCAGTGTTTATAGATTCATTAGGGCTTGGAACCGTTTCATGTTGGATTGCCTACAAGGCAACCCTAATTCAGACTACAGTACAATATTTTTACCAGCCAAACTCTCCCCTCTCCTGCAGGGTTGCTGATTTATTTTGGCTATGGCATATGGAACAGCACACTGGAGATCACCGCTCGGGAAGAGGCGCTGCATCAGAGCACATACCAGCGCTACGATGTTGATGTCGACCCCTTCTCCGTCGACGATGGCTTGGCCTACACCGAGAACGACAACTACCAGGACTGGGATCCTGCCGACGACAAAGGTTTCTCTTACCAGCATATGTCAGAAGCAAAGGAAAACAGTCGGACAAGTAGCAAATCAAAGAGCAAAGGCAAACACAAACAGAACTCGGATGCACTGATTTCAAATGACGAGTTAGACTACTCGCCCGAGTAGATGAAATGGGAACACGACAGTTCCACTCTTTGTCACCAAGCTAAACCTTGGGCTAAAATTCAGTGGCTTCTTTCGGCTCTCATTTCAAACCCATCTTTTCCCGTAAAGTTTCTGTTTCCAGAAGTCATATCACTCACTCACTCACTCACTCACTCACTCACTCAGACACCTTTCTGTTCTTCAGGATGGTTCTGTCAAGTGCTCATCCTGAATCAACAGAAGATCACATCAAGGAAAACATCATGTTTCTGATCTCACCACCACCATTCACAGCCCTCTTTCACTGAATGTTGCTTCCGATAGGCTAGTTGAGCCTGTTGAGTTTTTTTCTGGGCCTACGAAACCCATTGCATAAGACACTTCCTGCTGCAGTGATAGTATGGTTTCAATGGAACCCACACTCAATGAAGTGGGTATCTGATAAGGAAATGCAGTAAGATTCCCTTGGCAGGGGACATGTCTATGATCTCTTTGCTTTCCGGTGGAGAAGGATGGGAAACATGTTACCCTCTGGATGTTGTTGGAATTCCATTATCCATGACCGTTGGCCATGTGGACTGGGGTTGAGAAGGAAGCTGAGTCCTACAATATCTGAAGGGCCACAGGTTCCCCATCCCTGCCAAAGAAAATACTCAGTTGCAGTCATACTAAGGACCGTTAAGTTATTTGGCAAAGAGCAAGTCAGTTTTTCATTTTGTGAATGCAAACATTGACTAGATGGGTAGGTTTATTCAGGCAGGAGCCATAGTTTTCCAGAGATAAAAAGAGCTCCAGTGATCAGGCTGTGCAGACCAGCACCCCCATTTTCACCTATATAAAACTACTTCACCTTTTCACTTAGCAAAATATTCTTGCACTTTGGCACACTTGTGCTTCACTTCCCACGTCACCTTCTCCATTCGTTTTGTCTCAATTGTTTCCTGGTGAACTATGGTATGACACAACATGACTCAACCACAATTTAATATATTGACCAGTTGGAATTTGCATCTTGGTGAGTTCTTTTTGGATATTTTGTTTGATCCATTTAGCCATTTTATCTAGTAAGTAAGAATGGAGACTTTGGTTGTCAGATTTCTGTGATTTGGTTTATCTGAACCGGAATAATTTAGCAAGCAGGACCCGTACAGTGACAGATTTCAGTACCATGACCCTAAAAGCTAATATTCATGACTAGCAGAATCATGTGGCACAAGCAAGAATGGTACCATGTGATTCTGCTGAACATGTAGTTCAACACTAATTTCAAACATCTGCATTAGGAATAGATGGGAGGCTAAACCTAGAATGTGACTAAAATCCTAATGTTATATCCATGGGCTACTTCAGATGGACTGAAACACAGCTCAGACCAATATCAGAACTTCTTGGATTTAGGTCATCTATAACCATGGTACAAACAAATCAATACTCATGTAAGATCACTCCACTCCACTCCACTCCACTCAGTATCTAACTTTGAATATTGTAGAATGGTTGCCTTGGAGCTCCCAACTTTTCATATTTGATACACTAAAAGCTGATTCCTGCTTTATGTGCAGTACCAACCACAGGTTCCCAAGGCAGCATCAGTTCCCAATGAGGCAACAGTCCAATTCTCACTTACCTTTAAAACCCAAATAAATAAATAAATCTATTGTGATAAATTAAAATTTAAACATTACATTATTTGATACTACAACAAAAACAGACTTTTGTCCCATTTATTATGTCCACAGTTATTATTCCAATAAACAATACAACTTAACTACTTGTCTGCTATATTGATGATCTGTTTTGTCCCAAATCTTTGATACCTTCCATCATTTTTTCCATTATAGCTAGGTCCAAACATTTTAACACCAATTCCCAAATGGAGGGAGACTGGGCATTTTTTCCAATATCAAGCCTATATCATTTTAGCATCAATCAATGATTTTTAGATCTCAGGAATACCAAGTCGAGTTACATTGAAAAGGACCAATGAAGGGTTTAAGCCCCAGTTTGCAATATTACGCCCCAAAAATGTCTCCAATAACTTTTGACATGTTGACATTCCTGCCACATATAAAGGAAACTCGTTGTATTTCCTACACTTAAATCTAGCTGTTGAGAATATTGAGCTTGAGTTAAGTACCAATGGCGTTTACGTTGGTGTTGCATCTTCTTCACTAACTTTATTGAGTGACAAATATTTCCATTTCCATTTCCTTTCAGAGATACAGATTCCCTGATTCCTGTCGCAGTAAACCATGAATTTGTGCCTCCTTTAACATGGCATAAAAAACATTGCAGCGGTCCTTCTAAGTTCCCATGAGTTAATAAGTTTTTCTCCATTTGTGAGTTTCCTTAATTCATATGGTGAGTGAGACCCATTAATACAACAGGTCTTATTTCCAAACAATCTTGCACTGTGGCTTCGGATGTCACATCCTACACAGCAAACAAGAACTTCGTGTTTCCTTTTATGCAGTCCTGTAGACCTCTGCTTGATATAGCAAGCTCTGCAGCCTATGTGCAATGAAGTCACTGGAACTGGGATCCATCAAACATCCACAGCTTATCAGATATTCACTGGCCCTTCTTTACTTTTTCATCTGGCCATTTGAGATTGAGCTCATGGGATACACCTGTATGGAACTATTTGTCCATTTGCTTGCTTGTCACTGTTATTACCCATATCCCCTAAGACAGGGGTGAGGAGCCTTGTTCATTGTTGTCGTTTGGACCATCATGGTCATCTTAACCACAGGGTGAGGAACCTGTGGTCCTCCAGATGTTGTTGGACTCTGGTTCCCATTGGGCAATTGCCAGGGATAATGGGTCCCGCTTACTCTGTTATTTATCTAATTTAGGAATTGATTTCAACATGAGTCTTGAGGTGATTGCCACAAAACAAACAACAACTAAAGCCGACAGAATAAGCGCCTATGCTGAAATCCAGCAACAACTGGCTACCCACACCTGCCCGAAGAAATAAAAACTCCAAGCCAGTCAAATATCCTTTGGCAACTTTAAATGCTGACTACATACCTCCAGGACGAAACTCAGGGTCTTTCAATCCCTTTTCTAAAGGAAAGCTTAATAATATTGCAAGGTACAAAAATAGAGAACTTCTTGGATTCAATCCCTAGTACAAACAGCACTGCCCCTCTCCGTAAACAACCATAATATATTTATTTATAA
The DNA here is from genome assembly GCF_964188305.1 of Podarcis bocagei. Classification (NCBI taxonomy): domain Eukaryota; kingdom Metazoa; phylum Chordata; class Lepidosauria; order Squamata; family Lacertidae; genus Podarcis; species Podarcis bocagei. The sequence goes on from NC_138128.1 coordinate 16,638,337, forward strand.
CAGCACTCGCAGCCAAGTGTGCACAGAGTTCTGTACAAATACTGCATAGGTAGGATTCTAAAATGGTCTGGAGTCACATGGAGTGCTCAGTGGTGGCCACGGGGTCAAGAAGAGGAGAGGTGGTGGCCCTTGGCTGAGGCTCATATAAAGCAAAAACCACGAGAAAGAATTCTCAAAATAAACATTTCCTAAAGAATAAGGAAGGGCTTTGGGATTTGTGCCATTTACTGTATTCTTCTGCCAAGCTTTTCCCTGCTTGCAGCAGCCTACTACTGAGCTGTTGTCCATTCCCAAAGGATCCCACTCTTTTAGCTCAGAGAATGAAACCTTGGAGGAGTGATGAAGAACCTGTAGTCCTCAAGATGTTGTTGGACTCCAGTTTCCATTGGCCATGCCAGCTGGGGCTGATGGGAGTTGGAGTCAAATACCTTCCACGAGACCACAGGTTCCTCACCCTTTCATAGAACGAAAGGAAGCAAAATTCTCAGACACCCTGAAAGCAGGTTCTAAATGTAGAAATAAATACATAAATTCTTTACCCATTTTATGTCACTTCTTGCGAAATCATGATGCAATGGCAACATTTTTCCTTTAAAAGGGGGGCGGGGAGGAAAGCAGTGCAGGGCTCTTGTTGTTTGTAATGTTTATATCATAATCTAGGTGAGTGCCTTCATATACCAGGAAATCAAAGTTAACCCACAACATACACATGAGGGATTACGTTGTAGGGATCATGGAACTCACAACAAGCCAAACCAAATGTCAGAATGGAGATGAAATTTAGCTCACCTGGTTCAGGTGTGTTTTGGTGTGTTTTTCACACTCCTGCTCAGTAACAGTTATAATGATCAGGCTGCTATAGTGGGAATACTGAAGAGAAGGACTCGCCCCCTTAATGGCGCAAGAAAGCCTATATTGCAGTCAAGGGCACTCCAGTTCTGCTTCAACACAAACCCTGTTCATGTTAATAACGCGAATGTTTTTTATTTCAGAAGAGAGAAACATACGCAGTTCAATACCTGGTTTTTTTATTCTTTTGTATAATCACAATGATACACAACATTTCTAAAATTCAGCTCTCTGATCTTTCTTGTACCAGGAGGGCACAAATTCAGATTGGATTCCCGCCATAGCACAATATCTGAGTGCCGATTTTTCTGTTGGGGTGCAGAGCCTCCAGATGTGATGTTAATTGTGCATGTACATTTAACATACCTAAAGCTTCTTAAAATTCAAACAGCATGGCCACTGGTCAGGGAATCATTCATTTATTGATTGCATTTCTAGCCCAGGTGTGGCATACACACTTTCCCCTCTCTTTGTTTTATCCTCACAACAACCCTGAGAGGCAGGTTAGGCTGAGAGGCAGCAACTGACCCAAAGACACCCAGGTGGGATGGGAGGTGCTGACCAGGTAGATATGAAGGACCGTAAGTCTCCCAACCAACCACAGCATGTACACAGTGGGCATTTTTCCTGCATGATAAAATAGGAGATTGGTTTGGGGTGGGGGGTGGGGTGGGACAGAGGTGAGGGTTGGAATGCAGTGTTTTCAAGAGAATGAAAAAAACATTTGGAGATATTAGAATGCAGCTTGTTGTGACATCATTGTACAGATAGAAGCCAATTTGAGTGTTCTCTTATAATGGCAAGGGTGCCCACCTGAGAGGTGCCAGAACTGAGTTTGAGTTCCGGCTGGGGGGTGGAGCCCCGTTTGCAGCTATTAAAGACACAACAACAAGGCCAAGGTTTTGGGTGAAACTAACATAGCTACATCTTGATGCACCTATCCCGCTCTTTCTGGAAGAAAATCGTGAAAGTGTACTGTTGATACGTACCTCAGTTAACTCACAGCATCAGCTATCACTGGCCAAACAGCACGGGTGGAAATTCCACCTCAGCTCAGTCTCAAATCATGCTTTGCGATGGAGCCATTTCACATGTTCAGCTGCTAAGTGACGAGAAATCAAGCAGTGCATCGGCCTGTGTGCAAACAGGCCCATGAGAGCTGAATGGCCCTCAGGAGTTTTAACTAGTGATGGGAAACTTTGGCGCTCCCAGATGTTGTTTGCCTACAACTCCCAGCAGCCCCTGCCTCTATGGGGCAACCAGTCAGGGATGATGGGAGTTGTAGTTGAAACAGCATCTGGAGGCCCACAGCTTCCACAACCCAGATGGACAGGGCTCCACACATCCCAAGAAATGAACAGTAACTCGACGCATGCAACCTTTTGCACATTCCAAGCTGTTCCCTCTATGAAAGCAAATGGAAGGCCCTTGAGAGCTTGTGAAGCCCTTGTATCTGCAAAGGGTACAAGTGGACTGGAAGAGGGGGCCACTACAATTATGTTATTACAAGGCCCTGCACTCAAGCTTTGTTGCTGCAAAAGACTGTCACTGTGTGTGTGTGTGTGTAGATGTAACAATGGCATTTGTGTTCGACATTCAAATCTTTCTTGCTTTCATTTCATTTGGTTTCTAGATTGTCCAAGTTGCAACTGTGTTTTATTGTTATTTTTTGCAGGTAGCATTTCCTGCTGTAACAATTCTCTACAGTTCTGGTATGAAATTGATGTATTTGTTTAAAAGGGAAACAACATGTTTGTTCTCTGACTTATTTATTTTTTTGTGGTTCCTGAACCCCATTGGTGCACTATGCAATGGGCTTTTGTGGTGTGTCATGACGAAAGTTTATGCAGATATCTTAATGGAGTGACCTTTATTTTGAGACTGATTGTGTTGTTGACTATTATATAATATATATAAATATAAATATGTTGACTTACTGACACATGGAAAAGAAATCTAAATTTACCAAATGTGTATATTTTAATAGATGCATAAAGCTTCATTGTGTGCCTTTATATTTACAAAAATAAAAAACAGGGGTTTATAAAGAAAGCCAGAGAGAAAAAACATGTCAGCTGAACTGTCCATACCTTTTAAATGAAATATTAAACCAAAAAAAAGAGGGGAGGCGGGAAGAAATCCCACAGCCTCTATGCTGATATATACAAATATATGTTTAACTTGCCAGTATCTGAAGGTCTGATATTTTTCAATGCTAAAATGAATTAAATGTAAACAAATTTTGCCTTAAGAGCTTGGGTGGGAGGGAATCCTTTGTAGAGGAACAGTTGAAATGGGCTGATTTTGGAATTTATTTGCATTGTTGTGGGGGGTGGGTAGTTGTTCATTTACACAATAAAACATGGGGGGAAATGACTGCTGACTGAGTTTTAGGGGCATTCCTGTCATCCTCTGTCTACTTTTTATTCTCTCTTTCTCTCTCTCCGCCTACATTAAGCTGGTATCAAATTTTTAATAGTTTAACTGACGAAGTTCAAAGGATCTTTGGGAATGGTTTGAAAAACAGAACCTACAACAAAATGCTGCTGTGTTCCTGTTCAGCTATGCCCTTTTTCCAGGATCACTTCATTCCATTCCTTGCCCCTCCAACCATTTCCCATATACAGTGGTACCTCAGGTTACATACGCTTCAGGTTACAGACTCCGCTAACCCAGAAATAGTGCTTCAGCTTAAGAACTTTGCTTCAGGATGAGAACAGAAATCGGGCTCCGGCGGCGCAGCAGCAGCAGGAGGCCCCATTATTTTTTTTAAAAAAAATTATTGGTTTTTCACAGTTTTTATAAACACAAACATTACACAATACAAACAAACTGACACATAAACAAACATGTATAATTTTGAATCCTTATTTCTTAAACCTTACTTCACCAACTTCCCCATACCTCCCCTTTCTGCATCCCAATTTCCAAATTTGTTTCAGCAAATCCTACCCTTGGTTTTATCGAATTTTCCCTTATTCTTTTCTTTTATTTAATCTTTTACAGCTGTAATCCCCTTTTTCTAAAACCTCAACATTTTAGCATTCATTAATTTTACAATATTTCTTAAGATAAATTTTAAATTTCTTCCAGTCTTCATCCGCCGTCTCTTTCTTCTGGTCACGGATTCTGCTGGTCATTTCAGCCAATCCTATGTAGTCTATCACCTTCATCTGCCATTCTTCCAGAGTGGGTAGATCTTGTGTCTTCCAATACTTTGCGATGAGTATTCTTGCTGCTGTTGTAGCGTACATAAAAAAAGTTCTGTCTTTCTTTGGCACCAATTGGCCGACGATGCCCAAGAGAAAGGCCTCTGGTTTCTTAGGGAAGGTACATTTAAGTACCTTTTTCATTTCATTATATATCATTTCCCAGAAAGCCTTAATCTTCGGGCACGTCCACCAAAGGTGATAAAAAGTACCTTCAGTTTCTTTACATTTCCAACACTTATTATCAGGCAAATGGTAGATTTTTGCTAGCTTGACTGGGGTCATGTACCAAGCAGGAGGCCCCATTAGCTAAAGTGGTGCTTCAGGTTAAGAACAGTTTCAGGTTAAGTACGGACCTCCGGAAGGAATTAAGTACTTAACCTGAGGTACCACTGTATTCACATTCTCCCTCCAATAGTCAGATGACATTCTGTGTCCAATGGGCATGTTCAAGCTTCCCTTAACTTAGGCAGTTCCGGGAGCTTCCCTCCCAAATATATTTTCTACTTCCACACACCCGCAGGGTTCTCCCAAGCCTGTTGAAACCTCCCCTCTTGTGCCTGCTGCTGTCTCGGCTACAGAAGGGCTGGCAACTGGAGAACTTTGATTGCTATTCATCATTATCCCTTCACCAGCAGGTCCAAAAGTGGGTTACAACAACATAAAATTCTGCATTCACAATTTAGAAAATAGAAGGTGGCTTATATTGGTCACAGGAATCAGAGAACTGCAGAGTTGGAAGGATGCAGGGATCTCAGCTACATCATACATGACAGATAACCATCCAGCCACTGCTTTAACACATCCAACGAAGGTGAGAAGGAGGAATAGGGTGGGTCTCAAAAAACTCAGGGGCCTTAGGTGTCACACGCCAGGGCAAAGAGGTGTGCACAGAAACATAGCTCAGTAGGTACAGGGTGAGACTCAAGGTTGTGGGTTCAAGCCCTATGTTGGGCAAAAGATTCATGCATTGCATGTGGGTGGACCTGATGGCCCTCATGGTCTCTTCCAACTCTACAATTCTATGGTTTTATTATTCTTCAACATATGATGAAAGCTGTACAGTGAAGGTGCCCAGTGACACATCTGTGGTAAGGAATTTCCATAAACCCCAGAAAGAGGGATTAAACCATTCTGGCAGCTGTAGCTCTGGGAGGAGGGTTTTCTAACAAATCCCATCACCCTTAACAAACTACAGCTCCCAGAATTCTTTGGGGGAAACCATGACTGCTTAAAGTGGTATCATAGCACTTTAAATGTATGCTGTGAATGTGAACTGAGTCAATCTTCTCAGTCTTTCTGCCTTCTCAAAACTTTGAGCTCCACATGGCAAGCTAGGCCATGTTGCAGATTGCAAATGTAATTTCCTACCCTTTGGTGGGCACATCTCGTCACAAAGAAATAAGAACCACGAAGCAACGGCATAATTAAGATCGTGGCGTGCCTTTTATGCTGAAAAGAACCCATCATTCGAACTGGTTCTGCTTCTGCTGGTGCGGCAGCTTGCAAGATTTAAAGTCACACATTACGTTCGATGCAAATTTGACTCCATGCTCTTTCACCGGCAGTAGCTGACCTCACAGCTGATAACAATGTCCCCCTTTGTATTTCATCTTCTCCGAGGCCAACAAACTCCGTGGAATGTCTTCCTTCTCCAGAGTATCCACAGCTGAAGCTACAGACAATGCGTAAGAGTCACTCCTGCCTAGCACCATTAGTGGCTTGGAGGGTGGGGGAGGGGGAGGAGGGGAGGAGGAGGTGCTGCTGCTGCTGCTGCTGCTGCTGCTGCTGCAGAAACCATTAGCATTTGTGACTCTGCCCCTCCCCCATCACCCACTTGGAGAGCAAGGGAGCTTCTTGCCCAAAGACAATGCCTCTCAGTGATCCCATCAGGCTGCTAAACCTTTACATAGCTTTTTGGGGGTAGCCATGTGACCTACTGCTAGCCACTATTTATAGCCTGCCGAACACAGTACCACCCTTGTGCGGTCAGCTTTTGTTGCAGTAGAGAATGCTATTATCCTCACTCCCATGCCACCCCCTATGCATACATCAGGCATGGACAATCCATAAACTTCCACAACACAGAGCCTACATGGCATGTGGATGTTGCACCCAAGAACCCAGAGGAGGACAATTCAAAGGCAGAAGAGTCAATGTCCTGTTTATTCAAGGAAGGAGCTATGGAAGAATCTGCTCTACGGATGACCTGTATACCAGGTGGCAAGTTCCTGCAATGTGCATGCTATCGCTTGGTAAGCTGGCCATCAACATTGTCCTGCTAGGTGTGGGAGAGTGATAAAATGTAGATCGCTATCTGGAAGGAGGAATCATAGAATTGGAAGGGACCCCTGCCCACAACCTTCCCTGGGTGGGCTCGAACCACCAGCCTTCTGGTTAGCAGCCAGATGCAATGACCCATTGTGCCAGAGGGCCTCAGATGTGACGCAGGCTGTGTGTACACTCCCATTTACTCTTCATTCAGTGTGCTCCCACCACTGGTTTGTGAAGTTGTGTCCACACAGAATTAGCCACAATCCACATCTATGCTGTGGCGTCATGAAAAATATTGTGTTTTGATGTATTCCCCACCCAAAAAAAAATCTAGCTCTGATCTGACTTGAAAACATGAACATAGCCAATGATCAGGAGATGGTAACCTTTGATGTGTACAGTTGGGGGTGGAGGTCCAATTTGGAGGCCAAAGAGGACATACTGTGAGTTGTGCTGAATCTTTGCTTCCCTATCTGCCGCCTGTACCCCAACATCACTTCTACTTCTTCATTTATTGCAGTTATATCAAGGCTCCCGTCCAGCCACTGACCACACCCAAACCTGTCTGGCTTCAGCAAGGTTCCCATATTGCATGCCTTGAGATCAGGCCATGGGCCTATTCCCTCAGTGAGGCTCCCATTATCAGAAATAAACTCAGACATTGGAGAGAAATGGCTGGTGGGAGGGGAGCCTATCAAAGACAGTCAGCAAGAGAAGTAGCAATGAGAATCGTGCAAATAAAATCCACCCCATTAGTGTGTTGAAAATACTTTGCATATTTTTCGAATACTGACTGTAGGATTATATTTAATTGTTCAGAAAGTTTAAAGTGGAATACTGAATGCAGGATTATATTTAATTGTTCAGAAAGTTTAAAGTGGTACTCTTACTTGCCCTCATATTTTGTCCATTGTGAAATTTGCCAGTGATGTTTGTTCTTGTCTCTTCCTTGGGGTCCCTTTGCCTGTGGTTTTACCCCAGTGCACGCTTAAAAACCAAACTCCACAGTACCTTGAGGTCTTCTCAAGGAGACACAAAGAAGCTTAGGCTGTTTGGTAGAGGCAGCCAAGGAAAACAAAGACTTCCACCTGGTAGCTGCAGAAAGGTTGTGGGAGAGGAAAGGCAAACTAGAAGGAGATACCCTGTTTGGTCCAGTCTCCATTTCACAAGCCAAGGTGTAGCTGGGCTGTGGGACACCCTTCCTCCAAGGAGCTCGGGGTGGCTAGCAAGGTATCTCATTCGCTCTTTTATCCTCACAAACATCCTGTGAGGTAGGATAGGCAGAGAGAGTATTTGTTCAATCTTAGTATCACAGAACCGTACAGATGGAAGGGACCCCAAGGTCCCCAAACTCATCCACCCCTGCAATGCAGAAATATGCAGTTGTCCCATATGGGGATCAAACCTGCGACCTTGACATTATCAGCACCATGCTCTAACCAACTGAGCTACCTCAATTTCTTAATGTGACCCAGTCCACTTCTTGGCTTAATGGAGTTTTGAAGCTAGGTCTCCCCAGTCTTAGTCTGGCACTCAGCTCACTATGTCACACTGGCTGGGATGTCTAGAGAAGCCACTGCTCATTTTACCACCTCATGTCACATTCAGAGGGCAGGTTTTGCGCATTTCTGCACCTATACTATCAGGTAATCAGACTGTAAGTTGAGAAGGCTCAGACTGTTTGAGAACACCTGTAACCGAACATTTTGCTGGTCAGGCAGAGGAGCAGCTCAGAGTTAGCAGCTTTATATGACTAGGTGGAACCCTATTGGTGCCTTGTATCACCTGACCCCTATTGAGCTGGTAGCTCAGTACTGCCCTCCAGGGATCCCAAAGGGTAGTGCTGAACTCCAGCAGAGAGCGGGCCAGCCCAGTAGTATTCCCTTCAGGAAAGCTCAGGAAAGCACCTTTCCCTTTCATCTAAAATACCTGGTTCAAGACCACAGGTGCTTTTCATATACACATTCAAGTATACTGGAAGATAAGCCAGGTTAGTAAAATAATGGAAATACGAAACACACCGAGTCTGAACATTTCACAGAATCCAAACGCTTGCTGTTAGCATTGCATGTGCATGTGAAACTATTGTTGGAGCACTAAACTTGGATGCAATATCCAAGAAAACAACACAACCTTGCCATGTGAGGAAGAAGAGATCTGCATGTGCTCCTTGCTGAAGCCATCAACAAATGCAATCAAATTTGTCAATGAATTCCAGTTGTGGAGTCTCTTGCTCCAATTGCCCTCAGAGATGGAGCTTCCATTATTCCCATGCTGCTTTGCGGCTTATGCGTCCCGTTACAGCTTTGGCTCAGCCCCATCCCAGCCATCTGAATGGGATCCATTCAGCAGAGAGCAGCATGCATAAAAACAACACCGTCCACAATCTCAGGCCAGTTTTCACAAAGCTGCACATCTGTGTGTTACACATTCCATTGTGGCGCCCACATCTCACAATGGCAGCGCTTATTGTTTCTTTACGGGGCATAAAGCAAGTAACTGTACGCGGAGCCTATGATGTAATGCGCACAAATGTTCTGCCAAGGATCTGTGGAATGATAGTTCACATTGTGAACATTGTGTCAAGAGGGAGAAGGAGAATGAGAAAACAATATGAAATTGACACAACAAATTGCAGTGAGTGACAAAACATGCATTTTGTTCGGATTCTGCTTGATTGCAAAAGGCAATTCAGTGCCAATATACCCAGTGCCAATGTGGCTATCTTAAACTCTGCATCTTACTTTAGATACAAGATATTACCATTTTTCACATCAAATTGTTCCATTTTAAAGTTTTATGTTTTATCATGACTTTTTGTATTAGATCAGATTATTATAAGGTGTTCTTTGCTGCATATTTTGTTGCTGCAAACTGCCTTGCGTATAGTAATATAGAAAGGCGGTATACAAATTAAAAGTGAAATGAAATGGGAATTTTCAGCTGATTTGGGTGACGTAAGTCATCTGCATCCTGTAACGAACACTAAAATCAATGAGATTTGGTTACTTAACTTTCAATTCATTATATAATTTAGCTATTAGAATTACAAATTCCAGAGAAGTAGTTATGTTCATTGCAGTAAAACCAGTAAAGAGCCACCTAGCAAATTCTAGCAAATTCACTGGAGCATTGGCTTTGATGGCTATCCCTCACTTGGTCAAATGTTCAAACTGGACAGAATCTCAGGGTCCATTAAAACATATATCACACTAAATTTGCTAGTCTTTAAGGTGCCTCGGGTTGCTCTTGTTTGTGTTATCATCATTATTCCTATAAATTATATATATATATATATATATATATATATATATATATATATATATATATGGCTATAAAACACACACATTCAGATCTACTAGAAAGATGGAGTGAAAACCGCACAGGACAATAAGAGAGCCACAAGCACAAGGAGAAGAAAATAAACTAGTAATTTCAACATTTATTTCTGTGTATTTTACAGTATTTCACTTAAAGACCAAAAGCATCATCAGTATTCATTGGATTTTTTCACGGAACTGGCAACCGATAGATTATAGTAATTTTTTAAGATAAGTTCCACTTCAATAGTGCATGTCAGAATACAAATTAATTGGAACAAAGTAAAAAATAAAAATAAACTGCATTTAGCAACAAACCTGTACAAAAGAAGGGGAGGTTGCGGGAAGCGGCCCCACCGCGGGTATTTTAAGGCTATGTACAAGTGTTCTGTTATTTACCTTGCAATTAGAAACTTTTCGCTTCATCTCCTTCATACTGATGCGTTTAGACAAAAACACTGTTACTAAAGTGTTCAAATTCCTTGAAAACTTTTGCTGAGAAAGCAAAGAGATTACTCCCTAATCTCGTGAAAAAGAAAACATTTGTGCAGATGGGAAAGTACGGTGTCTTCCTCTCCCTTTTGTTCTAACGTTGCCCCAAAAGATGACCTTGGATCTGGGGGAGTAGGGAGAGGAAGGCGTTGGTCACTTTTTCTGAGAAAAAGACGGGCAATTCAAACATTCCAGGTGTGTATTTGTTAACTACCTTCCTAGACTGAGGGAGAAGGAGGAAAGAGAGGGAAACTTAATGTTTCAACGGTGAATATATAAGCCTTGGGCAGTGAGACTTTTATAAGGGCTGACCTGGTCTTTTTTTTTTTTTGCTACAGGTTTCTATTAAGGCAAACTGGTGGAGTTTATTGCTTAAGAAATATCACACTGTTTCTTTGAATCTTCTGCAAGGGATGAGGTCAACCTTTGTGCAAAGATGCAAGCATGCGCAACACCTGGAGCACAAAGAAAACCCATCCACCCGTTTTGAAACATTTGGTGATAAAGGCGCAGGAAGTCTCAGGATCATTTATACATGGGCGCTTTTAGCATGGGTTGGGGAGCTGGATCCTGACCCATAGTAGAAACGGTTCTGGCCAAATGTTTCCGCGTCGCCCGAGCAGCAGACGATGATGCAACCGCCGAAAAGGCAAAGAGCAGACCCAATCCAGCCCGTGTAAAGGGAATATCCAAAGCTCATGATCATGGTTTCACGGTGAGCACTCACGGGGAACCAAATCGTAGCCACAACGCCACACAGAGCTGGGGAAATATTTGGGGGGAAAGGAAAGAGAAAGATGGTCATTGTTCAGCAGGGAGCACAGAACATCATGCAAACATGTAATAATTTTAATCGTTCTTTTCTGTGATATCTGCGCTGAGATAGGGTTGCTTTCATTTATTTGCAAAAAATTATCTCCCACCAACATTAAGAAAAGGATCACAGAAATGTGCAGCACAAAATCAACAATAAAATTGCATCCGTGAAACAAACAGAAAATACATCACAAAACAGTAGATCAAGTTAGTACACTAAAATAGGTGGATCACCCCTCGGAAAAAGATATGGGGTAACCCAAACTGTGCACAGTATTCTAAATATTAGGTGTTCTTCATGTAGCGATTCAGGGATGGGAATGGTTTTTCCTTTTAAGTCTTCCAGGGCCTGGCAAAGTGCCTAATACCTTCACTTCCTGTTTAAGCCACAGGAATCAAAGGCAATAAGACCCTCAAAAGATAACATGCATCTTAAAAACCACGCTTTTTAAGAGGGAAAGAAAACGGCTTCCACATCTGAGAATCATCAGACTGGGCAATACTTTTATTTCCTGTGGAAGAGAGCGGCGCTGGATTTGGTCCCTGAGAAATCAGTCAAATAACAACAAAAATTTGGTACAGCTACATTTGTTCCAGAGACCACATCGAAAGATGTCTTGAGGCAGTGTCAAAGTGCTGAGGTTACACAACAGAGAGAGAGGGAGGGAATGGAGAAAAGAAAACAGGGACAAAAGTTCGGTTTAAAAGCAACAAACACACTATTTAGCCGGTGGGAGAATGTGACACAAAATGGCGGCGGCTATTACCGTGTGAGAGCAGGTTGCATCAGGTAAGGGGACACCAGCCTTAGGGGGGCCTTTGGGCACTTTTGCAAGGTGGAGGAACTGCTGTGAGCATCACACAAACATATCCCTGGAACCAAGCACACACTGTCTCCTACCTGTTGGCTTCCTTTAACTCTAATTTCATCAGGTGGGGGAGCAGAAGAGCAGGCACCCAAACCCTCCAACATTTTTCCGATGAAAATAAGGACGTCCTAAGGAAAAGCGGGACATTCCAGGATCAAATCAGAAACCCAGATGGCTTCTGTAAATCCAGGACTGTCCTTGGGAAACAGGGGCATTTAGAGGGTCTGCTGTTGCATAGATGGCCTAGGAGATGGTGCTGGGAAGGAATCAGCAGCTGTGGTGCATGTTGGCACCAATGGCATGAAGAAATGTTGTCACGAGTTCCTGGAAGCATGAGCTGGAGATCAATGAGCAGAAGTGGCTCGCGGTGTGAGACAGAGCTGCTCTGCTGCATCCTGGCAGGTGCATCATTGTGTGGCTCACAGGAGGGAGAGGCTGCAGGGAGGTCAGTGCTGTGCAAACACAGGGCAGAGCCAACCAAGTGCTCTTGCCAGCACATTTGCACCACACCAACCTTCCCTCCCTCTTCCCCTCCTGGGAACCAGCAGCAAGCCCCCCGCGGCTGGGAAGCGAGCAACACAGCTCCATCCTATTCAGCAAGCCACTTCTGACAACTGAGCATGAGGGGTGGAAATGAACACACTAGTTCTCACTCACCTTGCTCACGTATAGGGTTTGCATGCCCTACACGCCCCTTAAATTCGTTCTGGGTTTTCCCCAACACTTCAGAGCAGGATTTGGGGAGTGCATGTGGCACACAGGAGAGGAGAGGGCAGAAAGTCCTATTGCGCAAGTAGAGATCCTTGCACTGATCAGGCAGTTATTGAGTAGATGCCTAGATATCTGTTCTCTAGATATTCTAGAACGTATTTTATTTCTCTGTTGTGGAAAGGCTTTTAATCTTCAAAACCTATTAAAGGCATCTTTTTCACATTCAAATTTCCCCCAAAAAACGTGTCTGTTTGAGAAGAAAGCTTGTTGAACGCAAAGGAAAATCCCTACAAAAAAGCTTGCAGAAGAATTGCTGGAAGTGACTGGGGGTGACCAAAATAGTGACTTCCAGATGTTGGGGACTACAACTCTCATCATCCTTGACAATACTTGCTGGGGCCGATGGAAGCTGTAGTCCTATACGGCTTAGGACCCTCGTACCTACGGGAACGTCTCTCCTGGTATGTCCCATGAAGGACCTTACGGTCTTCAAATAAAAACATCTTGGAGGTCCCTGGCCACAGAGAGGTTAGGCTGACCTCAACCAGAGCCAGGGCTTTTTCAGCTGTGGCTCCGATCTGGTGGAACACTGTCACAAGAGACTAGAGCCCTGAGGAATTTGACATCTTTCCGCAGGGCCTGCAAGACAGAGCTGTTCCACCAGGCCTTTGGCCAAGGCACAGTCTGACCCCCTCCTTTGGTAATCCCTCACAAAACTCTAGCCCAATGGTTGCCATTAATTTGATTTGAACTGATTTTATAATGAATTGATTTTAGAATGCTGTATTATTTTACTGTTGTTAGCCGCTCTGAGCCCGGCTTCGGCTGGGGAGGGCAGGATATAAATAAATTATTATTATTATTATTAGTCCAAAATATCTGGGTGGTAACACATTGGTTACCCCCTGCCTTACTGCATATTTGTTTATGCCTCATTGCTGCCTTTGATCAATCATATTGTGGTTTTCCAAACCATTTAAAAAACATTCCACACTGCCTAAAGCACTTTGAAAATTCTTTTCTCTGTTTCCAGCCTCATTGGGTGTATTAAAGCTTCAATATGCTGTCAGATATGATGAGCAAACAGGGTTACAGGGGGCATTTTAAAAACCATCAAGCAGGATGGAAGGGTGGGCACCTCTGATATGATTGTCAACCTCTGTTTTCAGCTGTCATTAAATCAGCTGGAAGATCAGAGCTTGCTATTTTCCTGGCAAGCCGCCAACAGTTATTCTGCGTTGCCTGCTGTCTTCTGCTGTGGCCTGGAGCAGATGCACTGCTGCCGGATCTCCCAACCGTGGTTAGGAGGCTGGCACTATCTAAATATTTAATATGCTGTGCTCTTTGCCATTCGTACAGCAGCCAGCATGGCTTACAACAAAAGTAGAAGCACATAGTCACATAGGAACCGAGGAAACCACCTTGCACTGTTAAGACCATGAGTCCATTTAGCTCAGTACAGGCAATGACCAACTGATGCCTCACTGGATCACAGAACTGTTGAGTTAGAAGGGGTCCCCAGGGTCATCTAGTCCAACCCCCTGCAATGCGGGAATCTCAACCAGATCGTCTGTGCATGAGGGATGGCCATCCAGCCTCTGCTTTAAAATCTCCAAGGAAGGAGAGTCCACCACCTCAAAGCAGGTTACAAAAAGTTAAAGCAATGAAATCCAAGAAAAAATTACAGTACTTAAAAATATACCAAAAATTAAAATACTGAAAAATTAAAATTCCCACCAGCATTTCTAAGCCTCTGGGTAGGCTTGCCTAAACAAGAATGTTTTTAAGCAGACACAGAAGAGAATACAGTGAATAGGCAGGGATATGCAGACATTTAGAATGCATGGAACCTATTGGCTTAAGAGACAACTATATCATGGAATCATGGAATTGCAAAGTTGGAAGGAACCACATGGGTCATCTAATCCAGGAATTTTTTTCCTCAGCAGGGGGAAAGAGGTGGAAAAAGCATGACAATAGGACCTTTGGAACATAGGCTTTCCTGCTTGCTTGCTTGCTTGCTTGCTTGCTTGCTTGCTTGCTTAAGTATTTGTTTGTGAAAGAAAAATGGGGGGCAAATAACATTTAGGGGCAGCCCCCCATTAACTATGGGCCTGCAAAGCCCTGGATATTTTTGGTGTTCTCCTCAGTCTGCATTGCACTTTGCACTACCCTAGGTCCATCTCTGCAAGACACAGCAAGAAACTAGTCCACCGGTTTTTGCCTGGCAATTCCTACCACTCTGGGTTTATTGCCTACATGGTGTGGCCTGCAGACAACTCGAAGCCTCTACTGCAGCTGGACACGTCTCCGCTTAGCCTTTCTGGCGTGTTGGGGGGAACCGCACAGAGCGCCTGCTATAAATAAGGCATGATGTCAGCTCTGGCTGCCACAGGGAGAGAGCCGACTTCAGGGCAGGACGGCACAAAGAGGCAACTCTCTCCTCAGCCGCCCCCCACCTCCCCCTCAGCTAAACAAGCGGGTGAAAACAAGACACCGAGGCCTGTTGTTAGGAGATGAGGAGGCCTTGAGAATACGCAGGTGCTGGAGAAGACTGTGGAGCTCATTGTTATCAGGGTGATACTGACTGGGTCTTCCACCCCACTGAAGGGGGGGGACATAGACTGGACTGAGAGATGCTCCAGGGCACTGCCAGGGGAGCACCCCACACTGAGCAGAGCTGTGGAGGGCACACAGGGACAAGTTTTCCTCTCCAGGGTTTTATAGCAGCAAGGTCCACAGCTGTGAACCAGGCCTTTGCACTCGGTTTGCAAAATGTTAGCTGCTCCTGGGTAGTAATAAGCCTTCCTGCAGCCCTCCCCAATTGCTGTCATCAAGATGTGGGCTACAATAGGGTTGCGAGGTCAGGAGTATCTCAGACCCTGAGATTTCAAGGCCCCAAACTGAGTTTTGGGAGCAGGCCCTGGTGATTTTCCTCTGCTCTCCCTCCCATCACTGAGCCCTGGAGATGGAGGTTAATTGGGGAGCAGAGGCGTAGGAAGGTCAGGTGGTACCCGGTGCGGAAAATTTCTTGTCACCCCCCTACACACACACACATGGTTTGTTTTTGTTTTTTGCCTGCAAAAATGGTTTTACGTTATTTCATATCTTCTTATAAAGGAATGTGGATTCTAGGCCTCTGATAACAAGTAGGCGACTATGGACAGGGAGGCAGGACCCTCCCTTTAGAGAAGCCTTTCTCAACTTGTGGGTGCCCAGATGTTGTTGAACTACAACTCCCATCAGCCTTAGCTAGCAAGGCCAGAGCTCAGGGATGATGGGAATTGTAGTCCAACAACATCTGGGGGCCCACAGGTTGAGAACTGCTGCTTTAGAGAGTCTATGCAATAATTTGAGGCTGGCTTCAGCTTGCAAGCTGGACATGTAGTCTTCTCAACAAACAAACAAACAAACAGATTTAAGGCACTTTCTTCCACCTGGAGAATCAAGCCCTTCCTCTACCACCTGGAAGAGGCAAGGCAATCCTGGAGACTTCAGGTCAGTCCTGCAGGTCTGGCAACCCTAGACTACAAATCCCATCAGCCCCAGCTAGGTGGATAGTGCTCAGTGATTATGGAAATTGTACTCCAGCAACATTTGGAGAGCACTGGCTTAGGGGAGGCTGCCTTAGTGTGTACTGTTTTCCAGCCTCCATTTTTTTAAAAAATGGACCCTTTAGGTCATTCTGAGAGTCTGGGTTCTGTAATGTTTATAAAGTCCTTATCTTTCTCCCCAGGTTCCTACAAAGTCAGGCTTTCCTTTAGGAAACCTCGAAATACTACTGCATCCCCCAGTTGGAAAACTTGGCCTTTTGCAGATTAGGCTGGCGTCTCTGGCAAGTGAGTGAGCTAGGCTGTTTCCATATCTTACCCAAGAGTATTAGCAGGATTCCTCCCAGCTGGGAACGCCGGTACTTGGCCACTCCAGGTTCGTTTCCCATCCGGATGCAAGGCAGGACAGTCACCAGAAGGAACACAGCTGGCAGTCCCAAAACAGAGGCTGCAATCATCAGAGCCCGACATGCCTGGACGTACCCTGCCAGAAGGAAAAAGCGTTCAGAACTCAGGTGCCTCCTACAAGATGCAGTAAGGTATATTCATACAGGAGATCTGAAAACCTGGAGACAGTTCAGATGCCTTATCCAGACGGCTATCCATATACACAGAGGAATGCATGCACGCCCCTTCCTCTCATGCGTGCCCTTTGAGTAATGGACATGTGTCCTCCTTTGCAGAACACAGCCCTCTGTTTGAAGGAGTCCTCTGTTTGAAGGGCTGCTCAGTTCAAGTATGGTTTGAAGGTTTAGGCTGCACACATGCTGTTCATTTAAAGGGCATGACACGCCCTACAAAAGAATCCTGGGAACTGTAGTTTGTTAAGGGTGCTGGGAATTGTAGCTCTGTGAGGGGTAAGCTGCAGTCCCCAGGATTTGGGGGGGGGGATCTCACACGCTTTAAATGATTGTTGCAAAAACCCTCAGAAGGGCAAGTAGAGGCCTTGAAGTTGTCCATCAGCAATTAGCATCTGGATTTAGGCATCTGCTCCACCACTATAATGAGGTGCATTGCGTTTCAATTTATAACATTTATTTATTAATGTGAATCTGTGTATAATTTGCATATGCAAATTTTATGCAAATCTGCGCTCTTTCGGCCTCTTTTCTTGGTGATGCACGAGGGGCCTCCAAAAAAAAAGCTGGTGTGTGTGATATTCTGCTTCTGAAGCAAATGAAACGGCAAGCTCTCCACAGGTGTGTCCACAAGAAAACAAAGACTGGAATTTTGACTTTTCAAACTCTCCTAAGAGTATTTCAAGACAATTCACTTTCTGCACTGCAGAAGTGCAACTGTTACTCCTTACCTTCAAGAGATCCAAAGTCTGGGCTGCGTGTATCCAGACATTCCACTGCAGCGATGCTACATTTTCCCAGCACTCAAGCCACAACGGCTACATACAATATATTTACAGTAAAGCGCGCACACACTCTGAATCAGGCTTCCTCAACCTCGGCCCTCCAGATGTTTTGAGACTACAATTCCCATCATCCCTGACCACTGGTCCTGCTATCTAGGGATCATGGGAGATGTAGGCCAAAAACATCTGGAGGGCCGAGGTTGAGGAAGCCTGCTCTGAATCCTGGGAACTGTAGCTTCATCCCCACACAGTTACAATTCCCAGCACCCTTAGCAAACTACAGTTCCTAGGATATGTGAGAGAGGATTCTTTAAATGCCTGGTGTGTATGGAGCCTGTACAGTGGTACCTCAGGTTAAGTACTTAATTTGTTCCAGAGGTCCGTTCTTAACCTGAAACTGTTCTTAACCTGAAGCACCACTTTAGTTAATGGGGCCTCCTGCTGCCACTTCGCTGCCGGAGCACGATTTCTGTTCTCATCCTGAAACAAAGTTCTTAACCCGGGGTACTATTTCTGGGTTAGCGGAGTCTGTAACCTGAACCGTATGTAACCCGAGGTAGCACTGTATTATTTTCACTCTGAAAATGTTGTCTCCACTAGCATGAGAGCACTATAGAGAGAGAGAGACTGGGGGTGGGGGGACTTGGCTTTTATTTACTTATTCCGATTTATACCCCACCCCTTTCATCAAAAGACCTTAGGATGGGTAACAACATGTAAAACAGATAAGCCAAACTATTACTCTTAATAATTTAATGAGGAAAACTCACACACCTATCTGTATAATCCAGATAGGTCAAAAGATGTCATCACTCAAAGGTCTGGAACAGGGGTATCCAGCACATTTTGGATGTCATGAAAGGGCAGTGAAAATGTAATTTGTTATTGTTGTATTTTTACTTCCAAGGCACTTGCAGAGGCACTTGTGGAATTTTCTGCCCCAGGTATATAAAAACACACACATCGTCTTCTCAATCCGGCCCGCGGACGGTCTGGGAATCAGCGTGTTTTTACACGAGTAGAATGTGTGTTTTTATTTAAAATGCATCTCTGGGTTATTTGTGGGGCATAGGAATTTGTTCATGGTTGTTGTTTTTTCCAAAATATAGTCCAGCCCACCAGAAGGTCTGAGGGACGGTGGACCGGCCCACAGCTGAAAAAGGTTACTGACCCCTGGTCTGGAGGAAGAGGAAAGTGTTCGGCTGGCATGTAAAGGTGTATAATGTTGCCACCAATCCAACCCCACTGGAGAAGCTTTTCCAAACTGGGGTACCATTGCCAAGAAGGCCCTCCTGCAAACCACAGAACATCACCCAGCAGGGCTGTCCCCTACCATTAGGCAGAGTGAGGTGGCTGTCTCAGCCAGCAGATTTTGGATGTCATGAAAGGGCAGTGAAAATGTAAATGTGTTATTGTTGTATTTTTACTTCCAAGGCACTTGTGGGATTTTCTGCCTCAGGTATATAAAAAAACACACATCTTGGATGCTAAGCAGATTAGTGGAGAAGGGAAAAAACAGAGCACCATTCACTACTCTGCCTCAGGCAACGAAATGCACTGGCCCTGCCACTCAGAGATGATATTACTAATAGGGCCCCTTCAGATGATCTCGGAGCCCAGGCAAAACAGAATGGGGTGAGGGGTTTGGTAACTACAGTGCTTCTTCAGGTAGATGAGTTCTAACCTGGTGAGGCCTGTATAAGTCAAACCTAAAACTCAAATTCTCAAACCTAAAACTCTGAATTGGACTTGGTGACAAATAGGCAGCAAGTAGATTATTTTTTTAGGGCTAATGTGATGTGGCCCATTAAGACTCTGGCTGCTATATTTTGCACTAGTGGTAGCCTCCATATTGTCTTCACAGGTAGCACCGCATCCAACAAATTATAGTAGTCCAAACAGAAAGTTACTTGACTGTAAAAGGGGGAGGCCGTATCCAGCTATAGCTGGAGAAAGTAGCTAAAGTATGCATGTGGTTCCATGCTCTTGAAATTAAAAATTCTGGAGCAGGAATGAAGTCTAGGCCAGAACAGATCCAGTGAGGAAAACCTGGTATTTTGAAAGGAAAGCCCTTCTGGATCAGAGCAAAGTTCCATCCAGTCCAACATTCTGTATCCTACAGTGGCCAAGCAGATCCATCTGAGAGGTCCACAAGTAGCACTGTCAAGGCATA
This sequence comes from Podarcis bocagei, assembly GCF_964188305.1. Classification (NCBI taxonomy): domain Eukaryota; kingdom Metazoa; phylum Chordata; class Lepidosauria; order Squamata; family Lacertidae; genus Podarcis; species Podarcis bocagei. Next base: position 16,657,964 of record NC_138128.1, read on the forward strand.
ATACCAGAACCCAGAGCTATCCAATGAAGCTGAATGCTGGAAGAATCAGGATAGACAAAACAAACTACTTCTCAGAACCGGGCCAGCCATGAGGCGAGGTGAGGCAATTGCCTCAGGCAGCAGATCCAAGGAGCCCATTCCCCCTGCCAACCCCCACCCACTCCTCCCTGGCCTCCTTCTACTCCCCTACCACTGCGAAGAGGCAGCTGTGTGTGTTTGTGTGTGTGTGTGTGTGTGTGAGTGGTTGTGGTGAGGACTGCAGAAGAAGAGAAAGAGGGGGGGCGCCATTTTCTTTTTTCCTTCAACCAGCAAAATGTCCTGGCTTGACCCTGGTACCTCTTCACAAGATGTGGTGGTGGCCACTGACCTGGATAGCTTTAAAAGGAGCTTAGAAAAAATTTGTGGAGGATAAGGCCATTAATGGTTGCTGGGAATCACAAGTGGGGAGAGTGTTGTTGCGGTCTTCCCACGGGCATCTGCTTGGCCACTGTGACAACAGAATTCTGGCCCAGATGGGCCTTTGGTCTGATCCACTGCTACAGCAATGTTGTCAATGAAGGCCAACAACTGCCTTTAAAAAAAAGAAAAGAAAGCAAAAAGCAAAGAGCATTTATATTAGGTGTTATTTTTTAAAAAAGAATCAAAGAGAAGATGCTTAAGGACATAAGAAGATCCTGCTGGATCAATTCACTGACCGATCAAGCCTGTTCTCACAGCAGCCAACCAGCTCCCTATGGGAAGCAAGCATAAAACCACAAGGCCCAGAACAGAGCTTTCCAAACTTTTCATGTTGGTGACACACTTTTTAGACATGCCTCATTTCGCGACACAGTAATCCAGTTTTACTTAGGAAACTGGAGGTTCAACTAAACCCTTTCCAGCCCCGGGAGGAGCGTGGGGAACATTCGTGTGACACACCGTAGGCAGACACACAGTTTGGAAAGCAACAAAGGACGGTGCAACAGGAGGCATCCTTTGACCCTTGGTCTTCGGATTCATCATGGACCACACTTCCTCTGCTGACATTTACACTGGGTGAACGTTAAGCAGTCAACCTGGGTGCCCTATCGTGTTAGCAAACTAGAGACTGGCAAAGAGGAACACTGAGTGTGCAGGAGCCTCTATGCACAACTTAAATGATGCTGCGATGCTGGTCATGAGAGCAACGTGGGATACCCAGCTTCAGAGGCACTCTAAATGCCAGTTGCTAGGAAACAACAGCAGGAGAGGGCTACAGCATTCATAGGCTGCTTGTGAGCGTCCCAGAGCCATCTTCGTACCTACTGGGAAACACATGAAGCCAGACCACTGATTAGATCCAGAAGCAGTCTTCTTATATTCTTTCGAACACTGCACTGGCATGCAAGCATGGCAAGGAACTTTTAACGCAGTGATGATCTGCATGAGTCCCTGCACAGATAGGCTCCTCATATTGTATTTCAGGCCTACAAGTTGCCCACCCATGAGAGCTTACAGCATGCAGGGGCTAACAGTGTGAAACCAAAAGGTCTCTGATTCAAACCTCCCCTCGTCTTTGAGCTTATAATAGGTGGCTCATGCTCATCACACTAATCTTATCCATTATCAGCACAGCAAAAATGTATGATTATAAGAAAAGGCCTTCTGAATCAGACCAAAGGTTGGTCATGTCCAGCATCCTATTTCACAGTGGCCAGTCCAATGCCCCCTGGAAACCAATAAGCAGGCCTCTCCCATTGTTGCTCCCCGTGAGCTCATATTCTTCAGAGCATTATGCCTCTGAACTTTAAGATTGCATGTCAGCCTTATCACCTTGCCAACAAAGGTCCGTATAGTAAAAGCTATGGTTTTCCCAGTAGTGATGTATGGAAGTGAAAGCTGGACCATAAAGAAGGCTGATCGCCGAAGAATTGATGCTTTTGACTTATGGTGCTGGAGGAGACTCTTGAGAGTCCCATGGACTGCAAGAAGATCAAACCTATCCATTCTTAAGGAAATCAGCCCTGAGTGCTCACTGGAAGGACAGATCGTGAAGCTGAGGCTCCAATACTTTGGCCACCTCATGAGAAGAGAAGACTCCCTGGAAAAGACCCTGATGCTGGGAAAGATGGAGGGCACAAGGAGAAGGGGACGACAGAGGACGAGATGGTTGGATAGTGTTCTCGAAGCTACCAGCATGAGTTTGACCAAACTGCGGGAGGCAGTGGGAGACAGGAGTGCCTGGCATGCTCTGGTCCATGGGGTCACGAAGAGTCGGACACGACTAAGCGACTAAACAACAACATCAGCCTTATGACTGGTAGTCAGTCAGCAGCAAGCAGACTTATACTGAATTAGACCACTGGTCTAGCTAGCTCAGTATTGCCTCAGTGACAGTAGCTCCCAGTGTATCAACGAGGGATTTCTCCAAGCTTTGCCTAGAGATGCTGGAGATTAGATTTGAGGCCTTCTGCATGCAAAACAGATATTCTGTCCTGAACGAACCCCTTTGGTGGAAGCCTTGTACAAGGGCTTCTCTTTGCACAATTGAACCTGGGACATTTTGCGAACGCGGCATGTTCTCTCACTGATCCACCACAACCCTTCTCTAACCCTTTGTGAATTTTGTCTGATCTCCAAAGATTCCTGAGCTTGCGACCGTCACCACCACCTTGTGGCTGCAAGTTGCATAAATGCATTGCGAGCTGTGTGAAGAAGCAGCCCTCTCCTTTGTCTCTCCTACCAATCGGTTTAAGAAAGAATGTCAAAGCAGCATGCACGAAAATATAACAAAAAAGAGCAAAACCAGTATTTGCTCTTCTACAGACATTTAAATATCTTCTACCATAGCCATCGTAATAGCACAGAAGCCCTCAGTTTGAATTCAACCATCCATACCCACTAAATTTAACCTGGAGAGGCCCCTATCAGCATCCAGATGTGAGGAACCTTATTTGATCATTACTCCCACTGAAATCAGTGGAATTTAAAGCCAATTAGTGTATACTTGGGACTGAACTGTAAGAACCAGGGTGGGGTTTGGTGGTAAAATAATATGCTGATCCATCTTTCGTCTGTGGAGTTTCAAAGATTTCCACTTCTGCAAAATAATAACCGTCTGCTTGCCTGAGCATGCACAGAGTGCATTTCCCTAACCACAAGATACAAGATTAAAGACCAATGCTGCCTGGTCAAACTTTCAGAAAAAGCTGAACCCAAGCAACCTTCTCTTAAAAAAAAAAAAGCTAATAATTTCTAAGCCAGATTTTGCACTTACCAAAGTCAATATACCTGCACACACTTCCCCCACTTCGTAGAACTTCTTAACTTCCCAGAATGCTTAACTTTCTCCTCCCATCCTCCTCCCCTCCAGTCCCTGTTATTTTCCCAGCAGTGGATTGTAAGATCCTTGGGACAGAGACTTTTCATTATTATTATTTTTTGCTTGTTACTCTGTAAAAGCACCTTGCACATGAATGCAACCAAATAGCCATCGGAGTCGCACTGTTGATTTCAATCTGCCCTAAAGTCCCAAGCAGCCCTTGGGAGTTTTTGGATAGCCCATACCTGGCAATATGAGGATGTCCACCAGCGGCTTGCAGTGATAGAGGCCCGTTGCCATGACACAGTCTGCCCACAGCCCTTTGGACCCCAGCTCATCCATCTTCCTGCAGGTGGTGATGGTGTAGCCGCAAGTCACGACCCAGTCATTGGTGGAGGTTGCCACAATCAAGCTAATCCAGCCGACAAAGCTAGCCACAAATCCCGTAAGGTGCAAGCAGGTGGCAACCATGATTCTCCTCCGGGCCGGTGAGCCAGGCAACCCAGCAGCTTAAGAGAAGAAGGTGGCTGAGGGTTGCTGCAAGAGTCAAAGAAGCGTAGAGGCTGAGGAGCAACAAGTGGCAGTGTCTGCCTTTGAGCTGTCAGCAGAGAGGACTGGAGGCTGATGTGATGATGGAGCTGGAGGATACAAAGATGCCTCACATCAGTTAGTTCGGCCTCTGGGAGGAGCCCACTCCCACACAGCTTGATGGGAGGTGTCATGCAAAATGCCAAGGGCCTGTTTCATCTCCCTCCCCCCTTCTTTTCTTTAAAAAAAATCTCTCCAACTAAACAATGGGAGAAGTTAGCCTACTGAACTAAAAGAGAAAAAGCCAGAAGGAAGAAGCTACAACACAGATAGTAGCTCAGGCCTTCGTGTGACACTGAAGAGCCTTCGATGTCTGTACTGAATTTGAAATGATTTTTGCATAGGAAAGTGTTTGCAATTGTTATATATGAAATTTTGTACGGGGAGCTTGCTGATTGTGTGTGTGAAATGGCTTTGAGATATTTTGTGGGAAATGATTCATAAACAGAATTAAATAATTGCAAAACTCAATCCACTGCAGGGGATGGAGGATAGATTTTGCAAAGCACTTTTGGCTCTGTCCCAGAATGAGAGGCAGTGGTTTATTTTTTTCTAGAGAGAAAGTTGCAAGACTAGGAAGATCCCATGAATGGCGGTGGCCCCATTGCAAGGGGCGTGGGCCTCGGCAGATGCCCAACAAGGCCTACTATGGATGATATTGATCATTCTTTCATTCCACAGTTTTAAAGGCATTTCTCCATCAGTCTCCTGACCACAAAAAGTCTGTTGCTGTTTTTGCAAGTGGATTTGTCACAGTGGAGCAACAGTGTTTTAATCCACTTTACGTGTGCAGCCTAAATTCCTCAGTATGTACCTATATCACTCCTGCAAAACACTGGCATTCTGGAGGTGTCCTCTATCTGAGGGGGGTTTGCATCCTTAGATGATTAAATGCATACCTTATTGTAGATGCCAGCTGGCCTGCCAGAACCTCCCTCCCCCCCCCCCGAAAAAAAATTACTGCAAGCTGGATGCTTGGCAGGGAGTACAAACTCATTCCAAACAGGTTGAATATTAAATCCACAAACCAACCACTCATTAACAGCATCCATCTCATCAGGTTGAGGTGGTTTTTTTAGGGGTAAGGCATCATCCACTTTATTATTAATTTCAAACTCTAATTCAGCACTTTTATTGCCTTACCCAAATCAGGGGGGGGGGAGCAAGTATCTGGAGGGTCACAGGTCCCCCGCCCAATCTAAGTGATTTTTATTATTAATTAAAGATCCCAAGGCGGCTAACAACACAAAAATACAGGATAAAAAGCACAAAATGCATAATAAAAGCAAGAGCAAACCGATAACCGCCCTCCTTTCCACACATAAATTTAAGAGGGTATCAGATGTTAATCAGCCGAAGGACTGGTTAAAGAACAACCTTTTTTGTCTGGCGCCTGGCGTATAACGAAGATGCCAGCTGAACCTCCAATCCTAAACACAGCTATATGGAAACAATGCATTTATAATCAAGGTGTAATTTATGATGCTCAGAATAAATTCTTTTAAAAGCATACTATTTTAATATGCATTTTAATTTAGTATGAAGAAGTTCTGTAATAACAGAACAAAATTCGCTCAGCATCCTGGCTGTCTGAATTGCAAATGAGAACAGTCTAAAGAGAATCTGCTTCTTCTGGTGCTTCAAATGTTCAAATATTCTTCGTGCCGAAAGCGCCGCAAAAGAACATCTGGGTTTCTTTCCACTGATAAAATATGCCTGCAGTGACCACTAGTGGATTTTTTCTGGAACTGCACTCCAGACTGATTAGGTACACAGCTCCAAGCCCGGGAGAGTTAAGTTTGCTGTACATAGGCCTGGTTCACACAATGTATGTGCCTATCACATGAACTATTCATCAGTGATTCCACTAGGGTTCGACCTCAAGTCCAACATCCAGGGCTCTGCTCCCCCAGCCACAAGACCAACCGGAGAGCTGCAGAATTCAACACTTGATGACTGTGTGAACATGTGAACATGTTGCTGCTTATACAATTCCTGCTGCTGTTTTTCAATCTGTGATGCCTCATTCACATAGAAGGCACTACTTAGGATTACTATGCAGTTATGGACCTGCACAGATGGAGCCAGCCCATCATGTATAAGGGAACAACATATACATTTCATTCCTTGCCATATAAGGCATTTTTCATTTAGATTTTTTAAATGCTCTTTTATGTAATTTTCTGCTGGTGCTTTTCATCTATTCTATTTTTTGGCTCAGAGAATGTAAAAATAATAATAAATGCTCCAACCCATTACATGTAAGAGGAGCAGCGTTGACAGCCAGTCAGAATTTTGCCAGCCTGGTCAGAATTTCACTTACTGATCAATTGCCAGTTTCATGAATAGCCAGAAAGGTGTGTTTCTTCTTTATGGTAGGAAAGTATTTGTGCAGTATTAAGGACAGTTGTCATTGGGTCAAAATGTCTTAATTCTCTCTCTCTCTCTCTCTCTCTCTCTCTCTCTCTCTCTCTCTCACACACACACACACACACACACACACTTGCAGGAAATACAATTCCTTTTTTGCTGTCACATGCTAAGAATGAAAGAAATAAACTAGTTTTCTTGAAAAGGAATACTACACACACACACACACACACACACACACATACCAGGAACTGAAAGGGAATCCCCTTTCATGATATTTATGTTCAAGCCACTTTTGCCTTCATTGTACAGCTATTTACATTAACTGAAATACCTGAAAAACCTCTTTGACGTGGGGTAACTGAAATGTGCAAACATGATGTCTCCGACGGCATTCAACTCTCTTAAAACTATTGTCTGTCTCCAGCCTTACAGGTCTGCTGATCTATGCCGTTATGAATACTAGAGTGAATGGTACATTGTCAAATGCACAAAACTAGCATTGAGAAATATCTTGAACAAACACCCAATTCACATACTATATATACAAAGTACACAAAACGTGAAGTGCTTGACATTAGAATTGTTTTTATTTGTATGTGGATCCACAATCTATACAGGATATTTACAATGCATGAAAAATGGAAAACTGCACAAAATACAATTGAGGTATAAGCTAAGAGCACAGTATGTTATGTTTCAATAAATAGAATTCAAAATTTGTAAACTAAGTGACCAGATAAATGCATCTTGTTTTACTAAAACCATACAAAATATCTGTTTTTGTATCACATGAGGTAGAGGCCAGCTTTGTGTGTCATGTAATGCAATTACAGCAACTCCAACCGTAGAACTGTACATCATTGGCAAAACGTCAAAAATTATTGGTATGCACCAACCTTTTTAAAAAACTTTTGATTTTATTTTTTAACTCCAGTAATCCCACCTGTTGCCTTGAATGTTTTGCAGGACCTATTAAGTCTATAAATTATTTTCTTTAAAGATCTTGTCGCAATCCAGAAAGGTACTTTATGTTTGTCCAATGACTTTTGTATGCGCCCAGCTGGACAGCAAACCATATATGATATATATGAACAGCAAACCATAGGACATATTGCAAACTAATTTTTAAACTTCAAAAATGATTTGCTGCATGGGCATGATAAACTGCTGGTCCAGGTAAATACCAAAGGTCCTGCTGAGCAAACAGAAGGTGGTCACATGCTGCTCTAGATTGTGGAAATATATTAAGGTATCAGCATCAATAAATACTTTCAAAAGCATCATGAACACATACAAAATAGAAGTTTGTCATAGTCTTGCTTATTCTGGAAGGCAATACAGCTGCATCCAGACATTTACAAACCAATAATTTGTATGGATTCACTAGAGTGATTTAGATACATTACAACTGTGCTTCCTTTCTCTTTAAGGTGAGGTATTTGAAAGAATATAATGGATTGCTATACTTATCAGGATATTCATTTGGGGGGGAATAAGAACTTGTTTCACTGTGCTTGAATATTTCAGAGCACCAGAGAATTCAAAGTATCCTCTATATTGTGGGTTTACAAAAAAAAAGTTGTGCAATCTGTTTAATGTGTGACTTTTGCTTTTATAATAGAGAGCATCTGCAACAACAAAAGTATCAAAAGATTTCCAGGACAGGAATTATGGACTGCCTCACATTACCACAGATGTAATGGATGAAAACGTTGCAGAGCAAGTATAACAAAGAGATCAAGCTGTCACTTCCTGGACAGAGATATTTTACAGCTGCAGCATAAATATTTCAAGCATAGGATTACAAGAGAATTTAAGTATTTTCTTACATTATATTATCAGGGTTTTAAAACATGTTAATGGTATATATTTATCTGCGTTCTCCTGTGCAAAGAAAAAGTTATGCTTTTCTAAGATCAAATGAACTTTAGCATAGGAAGCTGACTTGGAAAGTGTTTGGAGGTCAGCTACATAGCCCTATGAAAATGACTCAAAGGTACATCAGTCAGCCATTCACACAGCTGTTTTTACGGCAAATTCTGCCCTTTCAAACGGAAGCTAAGGGAAAAGTGGAAGTTCAGGTCACTAGAGGCTCCAAGAATGTGGAACTAAGCAGCAGCGAGTAGGCAAAACTGCTTCATAGTACTCTACAGTCCCCACAGCCTAGTCTACTGCAGGGGTTGCATTACGATACCTTAACTATGTACAAATGATTTTACAGCTATCAATATATTAAATATATAATAAAATTAATCCAAGAATGTAAAATATACCCCATAACTACCATGTTTACCTCAAATACTCAAGCTAAGTGATATAAGACCTACTGGAAAGTAAAAGAACAATTTGTCTGAACACACTTCGCTAAAGCTTTTTGATCTAATGCCAAAGGGGTTGTGTCTTCAAGTGCGGATGAAAGTCTTTAGGGCTGCCACAATGGTAAGATACTTCGCTCCCTAACATTTCCTGCAGAGTCTATCGCACCCTGCACTATTTGGTTTTTTTAAAAGCAGGGATACCAAGAAGCAGATTTTTTTCTTAAAAGTATTCTTGGCAGCCTTGCTTCTAATGGTATGGTTTTTAGTGCTTTTCAGAAATATTAATGGAGAAGACAAATTGGAAACAAACCTATCTAAAAGGCCAACACAGGGATGACTTTTTAAAGAAAAGCCTTCAGTAATTATTAACATACAGAATGAGCATGCTAAGTCTAAAAGAGCAAATTTGAATTTACAGGAAAATTTGTCATAGGTCTCTGTAAATGGGCAAAGCCTTGTATGCAGTTCAAGCTATATAGGCATGGAGTAAATCACCCATTAGGTACGTCATGTTAAGAGATAAACATAAGAAACTAGCTGCTGTAAAACATAGACTATTTACAATTTACTACAAAACTATCTCTTGGTGGCTATGGACACCTATGGCACACTTCTATGTATTAATTACTTAACATCTAGGGAAGTCTTATGTAAAGGAGGCTGAAATTAACTGTTCAATTTAAGGGTTACAATTATGATTTCTTTGATTATAAGTTGGTGTGTCATTTGCTTTTACAAATTTTCAGAGACATTAAACAAACCTGAAAGTGGCACTCTCTCTCTCCCTCTCACGTCAACAAATTATTACTACTACAAACGCATCTAAAATATAGTCAAAGTTGCCACATGTTCATCTCCGATATGTGTTGCAACTATAGCAACGTTTAGGACAAACACTGCTGATCTTTGCATTTTAGTTACCAAATCCTGTCTAAATAGAAACATGATAACAAATTGTGACATCATTCGTTCTATAAAACTGCTTTTATAATGGAAAATTGGGGCAGAAAGAAGGAAGGCATTATATTGCAGCAACATTCAGGAAGGATTGTGTCCAAAGTTCAGCGGTGGCTCAACTCTTTCTGTAGCAGAGGACAGAAAACCTGTTGTCCTCCAATAGTTGCTGGGTTCCAAATCTAATCAACCCCAGCCAACTGGGAATGGTCAGGGAGTGATGTGAATTGTAGTCTAGCAGCATCTAGAACAGGCCCATCCAGGCTTCTCCTTGTATTCAGGACAGGAAAGCAAACATTGGCTAACTGCTAGCATCCCAAGAGTTAATTACCAAATGGCTCAAACGCTCTCTTAGAGTCCGTTCAAACATTACATATATTACTAATGAAAGGTGTTAGCAAGTTAACTTGGTTACTGATCAACAGCCACCTCCATAATTGCAAGGAGATTTCCCCAGCTCCTACAATTAGTTATTACCACTGGTCAACAACACACAGCATCTACTTAATGCTTTCCACCTCTACATGGAAGACAGTCTCATGAGATAACTGTGTGAGAAGCAAAATTTTATGTCTGAACTCACCTTTACCTTGCAAAGGGGGGGGGGAGTACTAGATAAAACAGACTCAGAACTTTAAAAATCAAACAGTAGCTTCCATTTCTGACACCCAATAGCAGAACAGTGACCACAATTCAACACAGAGTCAGATGTGCTCACTGATTTTAGTGGGAAGCACAACGATCTATTGGATTACCATTATCACAAAATAAAAGATGATAGCCTATGTTAGTCATACCTCCAAGAGTAGACCCACTGAAATAAATGCATCTGAGTGAGTTAAGTCCATTGATTTCTGTGGGTCAATTCCAACTATGACTAACATTGATATTCCCCATAGTTTTCAGTTTTTAGGTGTGCAATCAATGGATAAATAATCTAGGTTCAGTGATTTTGACCCAAATATAACCTTTTCCCACATATCCCAAGAACTGCTTTAGGAATCTACCTCTGCTGACCACCCTGGGCCACTGGCAATAGTCTTTCTGATTCTGTTTATAGGATCATACTTCCTAAGAAGAAAGTAAGAGATGTGCCAAGAGCAACCAATCAATTTACTTTTGATTGATCACTTGAATGCCTAAACAAGTTAAAGACTGAAACAAGTATGGAATTATTACCAATAAGATAACTTATAATGTAAAACAAGCATGTGTGATACTTAGCTCTACTTCTTCCCCCATTTGTCTGAAATGTGCTAAATAGCAGCAAAATACTTTAGCATGCAAAAAAATAATAATTCACAAGCATGTTGTACTTGAACTAGTAGAATATATGAACAAATAACCTGTTAAGACCAACAGTGGAATATGCTTACCTGCTTTGAAAATGAACACAATCATAATTTATTCTGGCAAAATTAAATATTGAAATTGGTATATTCTACTGCAATAATATTTAAGGATGCAAAACACCCAAACATGTGAGCATAGTATTTCTCATTAAAATTTAGCTATTTCTTCAGTAGTACTGCATTATTATTGAAACAGCAAATAAAGGCATGCAAAACATATTACATGTTAGAAGCACTATGAGGTGAACAGTTAAATGTGGGCAGAGACAGCATTTAGCATTTTTAGCTGCTTAAGATGTACATTTTAGGCAGCAATGTCCAATCCCAAGACTTCGTTTTCTACTAGGTTCAGCTCCAAGCAACCATTTAAAAAAAAACCAACTTTGTGGTGATGTAGAAGCTGACTGCTTGGGATGTAAGCACACAATTGTTTCACCAGGTCTTGATCTCCACCCACAAACTTGGCAGCTGTGTTATGGAGTCTCACAAGTTTGTTTTCCAATCCCTGTGTTATTTAACATCTACATTCAACTGCTGGGGAAATTGTCCAAGAACATGGGGTGTTACGCTATCAACGTCACTCAACCCTTTTATCCTTTGCAACAGGTGCAGGTGTAATGGTTAAGGCCTAATTATAGACACTGGATGTACAAATTCAATCCAGTTAAGATGGATCTGTTTTTGTTGAGAGGTTTGACACCCCAAGAAATTGTGGATTTACCTGTTCTAAGACGGTCATACTTCCCCTTGAATATAAATATAAATTTGAATTTTAAAAAAGGATATAAATTTTCCAGGTTCCTGGATTCAGGGGGTCCTTCTGGATTTTCATTTTTATGTGGCCAGAAGTGTGCTGTACCAGCTTCAGTTTGTGCAAAAGCTGCATTACTTTCTGGGTGGCAAGGTCCTTGCTATTGTTTTGCATGCCCTGGTAACATATTCACCGAACTAATATAATTTGCTTTATATGGAGCTGCCCTTAAAGACAGCCTGGCTCCTGATTTGTGGACTTATCAAAGGAGACAGACTGCGCGGATCCTGTACCCTTAAATCCAGAAATGCACTTATACATTTTATTTTGCCAGGCATTTTAGTCTGTTTCGTTTTATATTGTCACCTGCTTGTTGCTATGTGTGTTATAGTATCGTTTTATGATGCCATTGGTTTCTTTTTATTAATTTAGATTGCTGTGATCACTCTGGGGAGCTGAAAAAAAAGAATTTATTTTATTATTAAGTTTCTATCCCACCCTTACTCCCCCCCCAAAAAAAGCCCAGGCCAGCAAAACGTAACTGGAAATGGTATTCTTAATGGTCCCTAAATAAAGAGTGTGTATTTTTTTAAAATTAAAACATAAATGCTCCGGGTCCACACATGTAGCAGGCCTCCACAACATGCAGATCAGATGGGGATGCACACAGAGTTGGACAGCACTACCTGCAGTTGTCGTTTGCAGAAGTGGCTTGTCAAGTGAGACAGAACCACTATGTTAAGATTCCTAGCTGGTGGGGGTGCTGTTTACCAGGAGGGAGTAGGGGATGTGGCAGGGAGGTTGGGGTGCAAAGGCAGCTACCCTGTATGTGTGCTTGCTGTGATCTGACATCTCCACCCGTTTCCAGTAAGCAACAGCAACTCACTGACTGGAAAGCTAGAGCAGCAGGTCTGTCCTACCCAGTGAGCTGGATCTGGTTGTTTGTGCAAAGGCACCGTTCCATCCCACGATGCAATGCGTATCCCACACACATTTTTGTGGTTTCAATGGCATGCAGCACCTATAGCTAGGACAGGGCAACAAAGCTAGAATTTCTGTGAAATATATTGGTCACGTTGCTTTTTATGTTCAATGATCTGAATGTAGGCCTAGGTTTTGAAGATGATTTCCCCGCCCCTCTTCACCAAAAGCCATTCAAATACAATACTTTGGAGCAATTAGATATTTGTCTACCTGATCTATTTTACCTTCTATATAACAGAACTGCCTTTCCTTCTGGATAACCCAAACTGTACTCAGGTTTCCACCAACAAAACAATTGTCCATTGAAGTTTATACGTAAGCATCTAAAAAAAATAAATTAATAATCCACCAATTTATTTCCCTTCTGTTAATATACTTTATCTGTTTGGTTTCCATTGGAAAAAACACTGGAACTGAACTACTTGATTACTGGCAGCAGCCTATCAGCACACTAAACGTCAGATGTCCCAATAAGGATCTTAGCATTTCTTTTCAAAAGAAGTAAAGGTTTAATAACTATGTTGTTTACAAATGATAGCAATTTTACTTTGCCATTTAAATGAACCTTATTAGCATCACTTTCACAATATCACAGACTCCATTTGTTCCCTCTCAACTTTTAAAATACTTTTAAAATGTCAAGACCACCCACTTTCCTGTGCTCAAAGAAAATCCAGGAATGAGAACTTTATTGCTAATGAAGTAACCCACTCAGCTGAGGGTTAAAATTGCCACTCTACAAAATAAGGCTGACATTTTCAAACTTCCAAAGGTGTTTGGGAATCCTCAAAGAACTGTATCAAAAGTGACCTTTTCTGTCATCATTGCTTGAAGAGTTACCCAAAGAAGCTGAGAGTGAATGGGAAGCTTTGAAAATTAAATATCTCAGTTTCTAATTCAGCAGCTCCTTTTCATAACAGGATTCAGCAGGGTACTGAAAGAATTGGCATTTGGCATTTTAACAGTTAATAACGGACAGTTAACTGTGTGAAAATCTGCATTTTGAAAAATGTTTGCTGTTGAATAATTACCAGTTTGCAGTTCTCAATCCAGCTTTAATAATCAAAATGAAGTATCAGGCTAGAACAATGCATGGCAGCAAATTCTCTACAATCTCTTCTTTCTGCTTTAGATTCTTGGAACTATAAAAACCATTTTATGAAAATGGACTGCATGCAATAGAAAGCAAATATGCAGTTCCTGCATATTTTGAAAGAAACCAAAGTTGCACTCAGTAAAAAGTATATAGAGCCCTCGAAACAGCTTGTAAAATAAAGTTACACTGAGGAGTGTAAAACACTACGGGTTGTATCCAATGCTTCCTCTTCCTCTTCCTCTCCTTGCATGTCCCCCAACATCTGCTCTGGAAGCTCCCCCAACCTACAAGAGCTGATTTGAGGATATGCAGGGGGTTATAGGGGAGAAAAGAAGAAGAGGAAGTTCCACTGTACAAGTGAAAGTCTGCTTTGCGAGCAGAATAGCAGTGCTGGATACAACCAGTGTTTTCAACACTGCTGAAAACCATAAAAAAGAAGGAAAGAAAGCAACATAAATACAGATTTTGTCAGTCTGGAAGTTTTACAAAGGTGTATCATTACAGATTTAAATGCATAAATCGGACACAATCTACTGGGAACTCCTCTTGTGCAAAACGTCATTGAAATGATTGGGAATTGCAACAACTCCTACTCCATTGATGCTCTGCTCACATAGGAAAAGTTCCCCATGATTGTCCCAATACCTTCGCTGATCCATGGCTTGACTTCCCCGTGGCAGGACATTTATTAGCCCTGCTGAGAAAGTGCAGATACAATCTCGTTGGCACTTTCATTTCCCTTTGCCGTTTTTTGAAGACTTCTGAATCTGAAGTTTTAATTCCTTGATCATCATCTCCAACTTTTGCCTCGCTTCTCGTTCCTGTCTCAGTTCATCTTGAAGCTCCTGTCGATCGGCCTCAGCGTGATCCAGCCTCTGCCTTAGCTCTGCCAGCTGCACATTTTTAAAAGGAGAGAAAAGGTTTAAAAACTTCATAATGTATCCCCATCCATACAACTCTAGAAACCATGCAGTTGTTTCTGAAACAACATTAAGTAAGGTATGTACAGACTCGAGCCCACTGACGCGGCAATGTGAGGTGCCTGCTTCAAAAAGTGGAAGCCAAGCGGCAGTCCCCAACTCGCCTCCAATTAGCCGCCAGCAGCACTAGTTTCCAGCAAAATCTCACCACGCAATGCAGTTAAGAGAGGTGCAGAGGCGGGGTGACAGCAAAGGGGAGGCCACAAGCGGCAAAACAGGACATGCAGAATATTCAGTGCATAATAATCAGCATCACGTTTCTATTTATTTATTTATTTGACTTGTATCTCACCCTACCTTCAAAGCAACTTAGCAAAAGGCAAAAATAGACACACATATGTGTGCAGGAGTGGACCTTGGTAATATGCTGGCCTGTGCAAGGCCATAATTTGATCCAAGGCAACAATGACTGTAATCAACATTAAACCACTGTTCATGTTTAATTACAATTTAAGGCAAACAAGCAGGGTGCTGGCGTAGTCAGTTCAAAGATTTCTGCCTTGCTTCTTCCCCACATCACACTGGGAGCAACAACCACAAGTCATGACTTCTCGTGTCGCCTGAATCCAGCTCATGGTTTGTTTTCCTCAAACAATGAAGCAGTAAACCAAGAGCTAACCTTGGCTACTAGTCATGGCTAGTCTTGACATAAACCACAGTTTTAACTTCAGATGTCACAAGAAGTCAAGGCTTGTGGTTTGTTGTGACCAAAAGTGAGGTAGGACCAAAATGGAGAATTTCAAGAAGCATGCACCAGCACATTACTCATTCACATTAAACCACAGTTCAACATTAAGAACCGGGCCATTCTGTCCTCTGGGAAATGCATTCCTCATGACACACATAAGCCAATTTACCAAACAGAAATATGTAGACCAAGATTTGTCTGGAAATAGTGAGCTATAGAAGCCATCTAGTGGAGAGCTTTAGTATAAATTTTACATTTCAGCACAAATGTAACAGGGTTTCTTTACTACCAGCATACTAGAAAGTGTTCCTAACAAATGATTTACAATCTAATGATGGGATCTTACATACACTGGCAACTAGCATAAAGTAAAGGTAAAGGGACCCCTGACCATTAGGTCCAGTCGTGCCCGACTCTGGGGTTGCAGCGCTCATATCGCTCTACTGGCCGAGGGAGCCGGCGTACAGCTTCTGGGTCATGTGGCCAGCATGACTAAGCCGCTTCTGGCGAACCAGAGCAGCACATGGAAACGCCATTTATCTTCCTGCCAGAGCGGTACCTATTTATCTACTTGCACTTTGACATGCTTTCGAACTGCTAGGTTGGCAGGAGCAGGGACTGAACAACAGGAGCTCACCCCGTTGCAGGGATTTGAACCGCCGACCTTCTGATCGGCAAGTCCTAGGCTCTGTGGTTTAACCCACTTTGAAGTAAAATCAGTGGTATACAGGGTCAATTCATGCATGGTTCAGATTGCTTAAGCTACCCATGTACAGGGAAAAATTGTGACCTTTTCTACTACGTACAGTAGTATCTTAGTTGTTGAACAAATCGGCTCCCAAACGCCACAAACCTGGAAATGAGTGTTCCGGTTTGCAAACATTTTTCGGAAGCCAAATGTCCGATGCAGCTTCCGATTGAGTGCAGGAAGCTCCTGCAGCCAATCGGAAACCACACCTTGGTTTTCGAATGGTTCCGGGAGTCTAACGGACTCCTGGAACAGATTTAAGTTCGACAACCAGGGTAACACTGTATAACCTTTAATGAGAACTGGAGTGTTTATACATGAACAGCTCCATCATTAAGTCAGTCTTGTATTTAATGATTCAGTCCAGAGGCAATAGTTGATCGGGAATTCCATGCATAGATTCAACACAGATGTGTGAGAGGGGAGGCAAGAGGGATGGATGTCTCCATTCCTCCTCTAGCAATCTGCTTGGTTTCCAAGTTGGCTGTGGAGGAAAGGAAACCTTTTCCTCCCCTTCAGGTTCTGATCCTCCTCTGCTGGGCCATTTGACAGAAGACTTTTTTTACACTAGCTTAGCATCTTGTGTTTCCATGACAACAATGGGATAAGGGTCTTCCCTTCTTCTTCAACCAGCACAGAAACACCAGCTCCTGGCCTCCTACAAGGCTAGTAAGAACATTTGCAAGCTTGTTTACGAGGGGAAATTCGGCTTGATAACCTTTGGGGTTTCTTTTAACGCTATGATTCTAGGATACGAACTAGGATAACAATCCATTATTGTTGTTATCCTAACTAAAGAAGTATGGACTTGACTCCCATTCAAATAAGAAAAGAGGGAAAGGCCTAACTCTAGTTTCCCCTGTCAGATATCATTCTAATCTCCTCTTCAGAACTAATGCCCCAATGATGTCTTAGATCTGGGCTTCCAGTTCCTCTCTGCCTTAATGGAGGCAGCCCCCATGACAATGGGAGATTGTTGGCAAAGGATTGAGGGTAATTATCCTTGCAAATTCCCCCCAGGGGTGGGGGCAGGGAACGGGCTTCACTTGCAGTACTGGCTCTCACTCCAGCATGGAATGAGAGGGGCAGGGAGGCTCTGAGTGCAAAAGCACTTCGCCTGCCAAAACCCTCCAATAGCGCTATTAAGAAGCAGAGCTTCTCCTGTTAACTAGAGCTTAATTGGACTAAAGTACAGGCGAGTACTAGAAGAGATGAAATCACAAACTGCGGAACTAACCAACTGCAAGGACTTTAAGGTCTGAACTTGAGATAAGACTTAATTCGGTGCAAAAGATGGTGGGGGGAGTGGAGCCTACTGTTTCTTTAAATTTTTCTTCTCTTCATTTATGATTCAGCAACTCTCCTCTGAATGTTAGTTCAAATTATAGTTGTACAAGCAGGGATGGAAGAAATTGGATTATAAATATGGAATACAACATCAAATGGAATTGTGTGTAAAAAAAGGGAAAAGGGAAGGAAGCTCTATTTTGCAAAAGGTTTACGATGGAAACTTAGAGCTGACTCTTCCCCGTCTGTTATTATTTACGAAGTGAACTGAATAACACTAAAAGGACTTGGGATTTAATTTAACTGGAAGTATGATTGCTCATTTATCTTCAGTTGGAAGGAAGGATGAAGGAGTCTGTGAACTGCCAAAGAACTGATAAGGTTCTTTACTGAGTCATCTGCAGTTCGACAGACTGCTCTTCTTCCCGGGGGAGAGGAAAAATGGTGAAAACAGGTTATTTACTGGGACAGAGTGTCTTTTGCAACTGCAAAAAGTTGCAAAGCAATGACGCATGGGACAGAGCTATGGATAAACTTCTGGAACAATGAGATATCAGCTCCAACCAAGGCATGATGAATAACAGCAACAACCGGGGTAACGAAAGACATAGCATCTTAGAAGGACAGGAAGAAACACCACAGACAGAATAATTGCCATACACAGGAAGAACAAGCATACAGTTTGAGTTCCTCACTTGTAGTTTTATAAATCATTTAATGTGTCAACACTCGAAGGCGTTATTAATATTGCAGTTGTTGTATAAGGGATTATTATTATTATGACGGGAATGTAATGGAAATTAATAAGATTTTGGCATGCAGAAATATAGAAAATAATCAAATCTAACATGCGGGGGGGCACTTTATCTAAATTATATAATATGGAATTTGAACAATTGGTATTAATAATTGTATTATAAATTGATTTTGTTATAATGAGGCTATTATTGGATTGTAATTGAAAACTAATAAAAAATATTATTTTAAAAAAGGATGTCTTAGATCTAGAGGAATTGTAAACTCATTGTAATCTGCCAGTCAGTACACTCAAGGGAATACTATTCATGACACCCAAAGGTGTAAGCCTCAAGCCACAATTCAGTGGGAAAGTAAAATCCCCTGCCTTAAATATATCAAAACTATGGTTCTTTTGGATTAGTCAGCTGACTGTGGTAGAGCCAACTCACTAGCATCTCTAATAAGGGCTTTAGTCCATTATTTAAGAAGATAAATTGGGGAAGAAGGGGGAGAGAGACATACCTAGTTAATAAAACTGAAAAAGCTTAAATTAATCCATAATAGAACTAAGGCACAAAAATAGATCAGTGTACTGACTGGAATTGAAAAATGAATTTAACATAAAAACTATATGAGGAATACTTTTACAGTCCCTGCTTGGTACAGAAAATCAACCGTACTCAACACATGCCAGTCTTTTAAAGCATGCTGATATTTGTGGTTCCAGTGGTGATACCAAATGCTTAATAAAACCCATTCTATAATCAGGGAGGATAATTTTTTAACAAGAATTTAGGGGACATACCAAACATATCAAAAATTTAAGTCAGGCATCATCATCATCATAATACATTAAACCATCTTATTTAAAACTGTCTATAGAGGGTGTGTGGGTGTGGCTGTATTGACCCAAACCCACTGTTATTTATTTATGGATTTAAATGCATAATTTCTGTATCTGTTACAAGTTTTACATGCCTTTGCAATATAAAGTATTTTCTGCTATTTGCTATGTTCCAGCAGCAATTTCATAGGTAATTAACAAGCGAAGACCTCCAACAACCAGGTTAAACTAATGTTTTGTGCTCACCTGAGCTGCATATTCTGCTTCTTTGTCCTTTTCCAAGTTAGAATCGCAGGTACATTTTTGCTTTATTACCTGCTCTAACTTCTTCTCCAAGTCCCTTTGCTCAACATAAAACTCTTGCATTCTTTGAGCATGCTCAGTCTGCAAAGATTCAAGTTCTTTTTGCAAATTCTGCTGCTCTTCTGTTAACTCCTTCATGGCTTTTGAACTACTTAACATTTCTACTTCCTGTGAAGAAAATGACCAGAATTACACAATGTTAGCAACACCACAAAAGCACAAAGCATTTATTTCTATACTGCAAACTTCTACGGTTACTGTCATTTTTGTTATGCAGAATATAGCTTCAAGTTTTGTGGCACTTATTTGAAACCAGAGAATAAATTTCATGTTCTTGGCAGCTTTAAAATGTTCTCAAAGCCTAATGTTATTTAGTGCCATCACTATACATTTTCTTTAAGCTACCTTCAATTTTGAAACCAAATATTGGGATGGGAAAGTTTTTTTTTAAATGTTTAATGCTTTTAATGTTTTTAATATTTTGCCGCCCAGAGTGGCTTGGGCAACCCAGTCAGATGGGCAGGATACAAATAATAAAATTCTATCAGCTTCAAGGAGAGACATATGTGCCTGGAGGAACTGCACACCACTAACTGATGGAATCTAGCAAGCATATTTACATCTAGCCAGCAACTACATCGGGGTCGGCAAGGTTTACCTCGCCTGGGCCAGTTCACTCCAGCTGAGCACGCCTGCGATTGCCGGTGTCTGCGCAGATGCAATTTCCGGCGTCTGCGCATGCACAGACGCGATTTCCGGTGCCACAGAAGCAAGTTCCCGCACCGTGCTGCCCCGGTTTAGCGCAGCGCACGGGGATTTGCCGATCGGGTGGCTCGGTTAGGGGGCGGCTCATGGGCTGGTCAAACAACCCCCATGGGCTGCTTGTGGCACATGGGCCTTAAGTTGCCGATCCCTGAACTGCATGAAGGTTTAAGGGGGGATATGAAGTATCCAACAATGCACCCAGATCTTTGTTCATGCTTCTCTGGCTCACAGGCTACATGATTCAATTTGATATCTCCACTTGTTATGCACAAGCAGCTCTTGCTACTTACTCAGGGCACACTGCAGAATAAGGTATTTCAAACTTACACTGATCGTATTTACTCTTATCTGAGTGAAGCCTCACACTGTCAAAGGGCAGTGTACACCAATCTAGAAATACTTAATACTTTTAAACAACGCAAGCAAGAGTCATTAATAGACACTCAAACCACAGAAGGGCTCTTGTGTTAAGGTTTCATACCACAAGTAAATAGAAAAGCTGGCAGAGAGCTGGTACAAAGATAATCGCACTAATTAAGCCCTTAATCCTTTGCAGCAGAGTGAATTTCATGCTTATTTAACATGCTAATGTTACACATAAGAATTAAGATTGTGTAAACACCTAAAGTCTACTTGATTCACTTTTTCTACACAATACTGGAGCCAAGTGTTAAACAGTAGGCTTCAGCAAGGCACTCCTAATTCAGAAAACTTGATCAAACCCCAGTCCAGGTCCCAAATGCAATGAGGTGGCTTGCACAGCCCCTAATTAAAAATTAGTATTTAAAACCCTAATTAAACATGTGGTTGGTAGTGGTGAGAAAGAGGCAATGGCTCCATAATCTTCTTCTCCCCCCACACCCCACTGATAGCTATGGTTTGCTCCAGGTAGACCTGACCTGAGGTGATCTGGAGCTGCCTCAGCCCACTTTAGATAAATCTTGAATCAGGTCAAATCAAACTTGGTTCAGTTCAGGATCCAGGATTTGTCTGGAACCAGATGCACAACCCTATTCTGTAGCAGCAGAGTACTATATGGAATGCTGAAAGATTGTTCCGTACGGGTTCAGATAGTTTTTTGTATATACTAAATGATACCCTTTCTCCCACATTCAAGACAAAATTGTACTGGCGGTGGTTAAATCAGTCTTGTAATTTAATCCACAAAATTAATCACCAATATCAATTTACAGGAGCCTATGCTAGTTCGAAAGCACGTCAAAGTGCAAGTAGATAAATACGTCAAAGTGCAAGTAGATAAATAGGTACCGCTCCGGCAGGAAGGTATACGGCATTTCCGTGTGCTGCTGTGGTTCGCCAGAAGCGGCTTAGTCATGCTGGCCACATGACCCGGAAGCTGTATGCCGGCTCCCTCAGCCAATAAAGCGAGATGAGCGCCGCAACCCCCGAGTCGGCCACGACTGGACCTAATGGTCAGGGGTCCCTTTACCTTTACTTTATGCTAGTTACCAGTGATTTGTGGCCTAGAGGTAGAAAAGGGGAGGCGTGGCAATCAAGTGTTGTAGAACTCCCTACTTAATTCCCTATAGGCAACTCTTAGTGGCTATCTACAACCTCAGTTTTGTGTCTAATGCTATCTCAAGTATCCCCATTCCGGACTTCCAATCCTTTGCATTTTGTGTAAGGAACCTCTGGACAGAATATTTCCAGAGCACTTCCTCCAGTGCAGACACACAGTCTACAATGTAAGAATTTATAATTATGTAGTCATGGCATTTTAGCATACAATAATAAAAAAGCATATCCAGGTGGTGACTTTAGACTCTAAAGATTATTCCAGTAACACCTGAGGTTTGGCAGCCAAGTCAGCAATTTCAGGATTATATTAGTTTATAGTATATTAAGTTAATGTGACTTGAAATGAGGAGACAAGCCTTTACCTTGTACGATCCTATCTGTGTATTACTGTAGTTAACACTTCACGGTAATCAAGATTTAAAACCACTACAAAAAGTTATGCGACAAGCAGGTTTCAGAAGACAGAACAAAGCTAAATCAAATACATGCCATACCATCTGAAGATGTTGCTTCTTCTGCAAAATTGTATGTAGCTTTTCTTGCTGTTTTATATAGGTTTTCATTACATCTTCCATCATTTTCCCTTTGTCATCATCACAGCCAGTATCACGTGGAAGAGTCTGAGATGAAGTTTGTGCACTGCTGATTACTTCTACCACGTCTTCTGTAGTCACTTTGGAAGAGATCTGTTCAGCTTTCCTTCTGCTTGCAGGTTTAATGGATACAGGCCGCTCTATAGGAGTCAAAAAGGTAGGAAAAGTAATGATTGTTGAAATGCTACACTGGAAAGCAGCTGCACGTTACAAGATGCAAGTGTACAGAAAGATGTTTCTTTTTCCTACTCACCTGAATTAGCACACACTTCTGTACTAAGTTTCAAATCAACTTTCTCTTGTACTTCAAGAGAAAGATCCTGAAAGAAAATGGCTTTTTTACGTTTGCCACCGCTGTGTTGCTTCACTGACTGTCCCGGTAGAGATTTAATTACCTCTGAAATCTTCTCTGCGGTTTTAGTAGCTTCTTTACATTGTGGCACAGAAGAGGTAAGAGATACATTGGGAGCAACCATTTTATCACACATATAGAAGTAGTAGCTGGAAACAAAAAAATAAAAAAGCAGAATTAATAAAAATTATTTAAATCAACTGAATTTGAACCAAGCATGAATTATTATTACATCTTAGGTTTTAAAACCTGGGAACATGAATTAATTTGGCTTTGGTTATACGAGAACAGATTTAAAATGGAAATCTGTTTTAAAGCAGTTGTGCATATTCATTTAGTTTAACAGGATAAAAAACAAATCAACTAAGGAAAGCAAGATAGAAACCAAATCAACTAGTTGCTATCATGAGATATGAATGGCACATTGGCAAGGATGAATAAAGAGAAAGTTTTAGTTTTTGTGTATTACTACAGTACCTCACCTTATTCAACTCTGTGCTCTTGAAAATTTGCATAATGCTTTTAGGCTATTGCTTTATCACATAGATTTAACTGTATATTATACAAAACTATGAGTGCTCAAATTGTGCAGAAGATGCCACTCATATTGCATAAATAAACCACATTATAGTAATGGAGCAACTTCGCTTTTCCCACAGATGAATATCAGCAGGGTTACAGCTGTGAGTTTAAAGACAGAGCAGATTAATTCCTAGCAAAACCAGTTCCTTCCCTTATTAACCAACAAAGGAACCCTACCATTTTAAGTTTTCGCTTATTTACCTGAGGACCGCATAGTTTATGTGGGAATGGCTGCACCAGTGTTTCTGCTCCCAAAAACTGCATCTGCAAGCAAATTGCTACAGAGCAGGTAATAAATGCCTGTGTTCTCAGATTGGAGACACATATAGGAAAATTATATAGTATAAAGAAGCTGCACCGCAGCAGCTAAAGAGCTGTCATCAGCTTTGTAGACAGTCTTAATACATTTAAAGAAAGACCACCCTTTAGTATAAGATTCCCATGGTGGCAGACAATTCATGGAGATGAAACTAATAAAATAATTCTCAAGTGGAAATGAAAAAAAATTCTATGTGTAGCAGGCATAAAAGATGTCCAGCATAAAACCACAACCTAAAGCCAGTTACAGAACATGCTGAAATGTCCTTTCAGTGCTTGGCATTTGTATTTGCCCAGACATCAGGGCTGGCACCAGGAGAAATCCTCTAAGGAGGGCATGCTAAATATGGCCTTCTCACTATCCACTGAACTTCAGGAAGTGGTGTAACCCTCAGATGAGGGCCACTGATGAATAATGAAGAGTTCAGGTAATCTCATACTGTAGCAGATGACCCTTCATATAACCTAGTCCAAGCCTCTATTCATCACATCCGTCCCACCCTCCAAAATTTGCAATATAGAAAATGATAACACCACCGTGTTCTGCAGGTTCTTGTACACTACCTCGGCAATCCTGTGTACATGGAAGTGCTTTGAACACTAACAGCAGCATATAAATCCTAAAAGCATACTTTCAAAAGTGCAGCGTTTGCAGCCTCAACTACTCTTATTTCCTATGCAGTTTAAATAATATTTTATTCCCAATATCAACTACACGGGAATTCATACTGCTATTAAGAAAAGGAAGGTGCAAAGAACACAATTAACTAAGCAAATTTTAGTCACAGAATCATAGAATTGCATAGTTGGAAGGGAATATGAGGGTCATCGAGCCCACCCTGCGAGGCAGGAAACTTTTGTGCAACATGGAACTCAAACCCATGACCTTGACATTAACAGCTTCATGCTGTACCAACTAAGCTTGTTTTAACATTTTCTCTTCCATTTTCCTGTTTTTGCATTTGTGTTACGCTGTAGAAATCTGAAATAATAATGTGCAATTAAAAAAAAATGTTTTAAATAAATTCTCTTTGGGGGATGGAAGCCAGATACATTTTGAAAGCTATTACGAATACTTGGGACAGAGGGAATCTGTTTGGCTGGTAGATATGTGACCATAATGAAGCAATGTGCTCTGTTTGTGAAATTAGCTGAGGAACGGCGCATGTGATAATTCAACTGCTACATCAGCATTATACAGACATGTCATCAGCAGAGCAGAGCTTCCCATGGTTTCAGTGAGCTGTGAAGCGTGTCAACTCTTCACATGGTTGAAAGACAGCTGCATTTAATTTGTGAGACTGACTGACAACTATACAGCGCAAGTGGAGTCTCCCATGCAGCAATTTAATGTTAAAACAACTTTTGAATATAGATTGAAGTTGCTATTGCACAGACCCACACACATACACAGTGCAACAATATATGCTCAATTAACTCTGGACCAAATCTAGCCTGAGAAAAGCAGCTCCTTGACAGGCTGATACAAATCACCCCTCACCGCCATCCGCTTTAGGAATCTGCTTCCTAACTACATTGGTACTTGCTGCTGTAACACATCCAGCTTTACATTAGCCTAAATTGTATATGTCGGCAAGTCTAAGAGAGAGGCAACAGAGAAATCTGTGTCAACTACAGCAGGGTAATCAACCTTGCAGGTAAGTGGGAAGAGCTCAGCTTGGAGAAAAATGCAAGTGGGGCAGAACTGGATTGCTTGCAGGGGTACCGTATTTTTCGCACCATAGGACGCACTTTTTCCCTCCTAAAAAGCAAGGGAAAATGTGTGTGCGTCCTATGGAGCGAATGCAGGCTTTCGCTGAAGCCTGGAGAGTGAGAGGGGTCGGTGCGCACCGACTCCTCTCGCTCTCCAGGCTTCAGGAAGCTATCTGCTAGCAGAGGGAGACCCAGCTCTCCCACCGCTAGCGGAGCGCTGCATTAATCCCGAAGCTTGGGGCGTGCGGAGCTCCGCGCGACGTCGCGGGGCTCTCCCAGGGCTAGCGGACCACTGCGCTAATCCCGAAGCTTGGGGCGTGCGGAGCTCAGCACGCCCCAAGCTTCTGGGTGCCGGCAAGGTCTCCGCTAGCGCTGGGAGAGCCCCGCGACGTCGCGCGGCTCTCCCAGGGCTAGCGGACCACTGCGCTAATCCCGAAGCTTGGGGCGTGCGGAGCTCAGCACGCCCCAAGCTTCTGGGTGCCGGCAAGGTCTCCGCTAGCCCTGGGAGAGCCCCGCGACGTCGCGCGGCTCTCCCAGGGCTAGCGGACCACTGCGCTAATCCCGAAGCTTGGGGCGTGCGGAGCTCAGCACGCCCCAAGCTTCTGGGTGCCGGCAAGGTCTCCGCTAGCCCTGGGAGAGCCCCGCGACGTCGCGCGGCTCTCCCAGGGCTAGCGGACCACTGCGCTAATCCCGAAGCTTGGGGCGTGCGGAGCTCAGCACGCCCCAAGCTTCTGGGTGCCGGCAAGGTCTCCGCTAGCCCTGGGAGAGCCCCGCGACGTCGCGCGGCTCTCCCAGGGCTAGCGGACCACTGCGCTAATCCCGAAGTTTGGGGCGTGCGGAGCTGAGCGCGCCCCAAGCTTCTGGGTGCCGGCAAGGTCTCCGCTAGCCCTGGGAGAGCCCCGCGACGTCGCGCGGCTCTCCCAGGGCTAGCGGACCACTGCGCTAATCCCGAAGCTTGGGGCGTGCGGAGCTCAGCACGCCCCAAGCTTCTGGGTGCCGGCAAGGTCTCCGCTAGCCCTGGGAGAGCCCCGCGACGTCGCGCGGCTCTCCCAGGGCTAGCGGACCACTGCGCTAATCCCGAAGCTTGGGGCGTGCGGAGCTCAGCACGCCCCAAGCTTCTGGGTGCCGGCAAGGTCTCCGCTAGCCCTGGGAGAGCCCCGCGACGTCGCGCGGCTCTCCCAGGGCTAGCGGACCACTGCGCTAATCCCGAAGTTTGGGGCGTGCGGAGCTGAGCGCGCCCCAAGCTTCTGGGTGCTGGCAAGGTCTCCGCTAGCCCTGGGAGAGCCCCGCGACGTCGCGCGGCTCTCCCAGGGCTAGCGGACCACTGCGCTAATCCCGAAGTTTGGGGCGTGCGGAGCTGAGCGCGCCCCAAGCTTCTGGGTGCCGGCAAGGTCTCCGCTAGCCCTGGGAGAGCCCCGCGACGTCGCGCGGCTCTCCCAGGGCTAGCGGACCACTGCGCTAATCCCGAAGTTTGGGGCGTGCGGAGCTGAGCGCGCCCCAAGCTTCTGGGTGCTGGCAAGGTCTCCGCTAGCCCTGGGAGAGCCCCGCGACGTCGCGCGGCTCTCCCAGGGCTAGCGGACCACTGCGCTAATCCCGAAGTTTGGGGCGTGCGGAGCTGAGCGCGCCCCAAGCTTCTGGGTGCTGGCAAGGTCTCCGCTAGCCCTGGGAGAGCCCCGCGACGTCGCACGGCTCTCCCAGGGCTAGCGGACCACTGCGCTAATCCCGAAGTTTGGGGCGTGCGGAGCTGAGCGCGCCCCAAGCTTCTGGGTGCCGGCAAGGTCTCCGCTAGCCCTGGGAGAGCCCCGCGACGTCGCGCGGCTCTCCCAGGGCTAGCGGACCACTGCGCTAATCCCGAAGCTTGGGGCGTGCGGAGCTCAGCACGCCCCAAGCTTCTGGGTGCCGGCAAGGTCTCCGCTAGCCCTGGGAGAGCCCCGCGACGTCGCGCGGCTCTCCCAGGGCTAGCGGACCACTGCGCTAATCCCGAAGCTTGGGGCGTGCGGAGCTCAGCACGCCCCAAGCTTCTGGGTGCCGGCAAGGTCTCCGCTAGCCCTGGGAGAGCCCCGCGACGTCGCGCGGCTCTCCCAGGGCTAGCGGACCACTGCGCTAATCCCGAAGTTTGGGGCGTGCGGAGCTGAGCGCGCCCCAAGCTTCTGGGTGCTGGCAAGGTCTCCGCTAGCCCTGGGAGAGCCCCGCGACGTCGCGCGGCTCTCCCAGGGCTAGCGGACCACTGCGCTAATCCCGAAGTTTGGGGCGTGCGGAGCTGAGCGCGCCCCAAGCTTCTGGGTGCTGGCAAGGTCTCCGCTAGCCCTGGGAGAGCCCCGCGACGTCGCACGGCTCTCCCAGGGCTAGCGGACCACTGCGCTAATCCCGAAGCTTGGGGCGTGCGGAGCTCAGCGCGCCCTAAGCTTCTGGGTGCTGGCAAGGTCTCCGCTAGCCCTGGGAGAGCCCCGCGACGTCGCGGGGCTCTCCCAGGGCTAGCGGAGACCTTGCCGGCGCCCAGAAGCTTGGGGCACGCTGAGCTCCGCACGCCCCAAGCTTCGGGATTAGCGCTCCGCTAGCCGTGTCTAGGCTGCGGATAGCAGCCTGCTTCCCGGAGCGTCGGGCGCCCTGAAAGCAGAGCTCCCGGCGCTTTGGGAACACATCCGCAGCATGGGGACCCTTGCAGGAGCTCCCCGCAAGCTTCCCCACGCTGCGGATAGCAGCCTGCCGCCCGGCGGGTGGGGCACCCTGAAGCAGAGCGCCCCTCGCGCCAGGCATACATCCGCAGCGTGGGGAGCCCTGCAGCAGTTCCCCACAAGGCTCCCCAAGCTGCGGATAGCAGCCTGCCGCCCGGCGGGTAGGGCGCCCTGAAGCAGAGCGCCCCGCGCGCTAGGCAGACATCAGCCAGCCCCACAAGCTCGGGGGACAGCAGGGAGGCGCAGCGCCACTATCCCGCTGTTCCTCGACCTGGTTCGGTTTCCCTGACCTGCTTTTGGGGGGGAAATAAAGGGAAAATTTTTTTCCTTTATTTCCCCCCAAAAAAACTAGGCGCGTCCTATGGTCCGGTGCGTCCAATCGTGCAAAAAATACGGTAAGTCCATAGCATAGTAAAGAGAAAGCTCTAAAGCAAAAGGTGCTGGTAACTGAAGGGCTGAAGAGCTGGGATAGAAGAGCCAGGAGACACAACAGGTTGCAAGAGCACAGTGAAAGTGCTGTTACACTTGCACTGGTCTGGTCCCAAAAGATGGAAGGAGCAAGGAACAAAGAATCCACTTCTTGAGCCTCCTCCTTTCAACATCCGCTTGACAAAGCTTAAAAGGCCCATATCCCGGGCAGCCAACTTCAGTCACTCAAGCAACTATGTAGTAATTTTTCCTACATATGCACCTTAAGTGTTCAAGCAAGTCTTCTCTTAGCAGCTGGTTTAAGTCCCTGGAGGAAAAGAATGAAGGTGGTCCCAGACAGGTGTTTATTGCAGAATCAGTGCTGCTTAGGCACAGATGTTTTTCACCATACTCACAAGACATCACCAAAATGCCAGCTGGATTTCACCTTCATGTGGAAGATGCAATGCATAAAAATAACAGCTGCATGTGGAAGGTCATTAACAAATTTTGGGGGGTGGGCTGTTTGTCCCGTGAGGTGACATTTGGGTGTGTGGCCTTTATCGCTGCACAATACTTTCATTTGCTCCTTACCTGATCACACAAGCTAGCTGTTTTGTTTCTGGTGGCTGAAACTTCATAATTGAGTATGACCATTTCCATCAATTGCCCATGCTGAAGTCACAAATAAATATTAGCAACCTGGTGCGAAGGAACTGTTCTCTCAGGAATGCCACAGAGCACATGCAATAGATTACCTTGGAGTCTGGAGTACATACACTGGGCTCTATTAATATATGTTTGTTAATAAGGTGCTTTTGCACAAGACCTCTATGAATCTTGCACAAAACTTATACAAGTCAAGTAAATATCACTCTTGCACAAAAGCTCAGTTTTACAAAGAAATCAAGAGTTGTAAAACAGCAACTGCAGTGAGTGTACCAAAAGGAAAAGAAAGAAAAAAAAGAGTAGAAACTGCTTTGTAAGAAGTGGCCCATAATACCAAAATTCAGCTCTAGATTGGTCTAGAGCAGAATGGGGTATATCTGGCCCTCCATATGCTTTTGGATTACAAATTCTGTAATTCCTGGCTGAGGCCAGGATACTTATAATTCTGAAGGGAGATAGAATCCAACAATATATGAGGAATCACAGCCTCCACATCCCTGGCTCAGGAGGCCTATAATTATTTCTTAAGAAATAGTTTCTTAAGACACGTTACATATGTGACCAAACTCTAGAACGTTCACTTATCCTTGCGCAAAATATGGACTACCCCTCTAAACTTCAAGTTGTGCATTCACTGCTTATATTATTGACAAAAGGATGTTTACCTGGGATGCATGAATGAGTGCGGCTGATTAACGGAATCTGCTTCCTGCTTTACAACTGGATACCATTGTTGAAATTCTAGGTTATACTGAGAATCTGCCTGAGGAGAGAAAAAAATCAGCATTTATGTTTTATGATACAACATTCCAGTTGTGAGAGTTATGATCTGGAGGAACTGCTTTACAATTATTTCTCCAATGTCATCAAATTAGGCAGGAGAAATTACAAGGCAACAAAACAGAAGCAACAGTAGAAAAGCAAGATTACCTCAGTTTCCCCCATTCCAATTACAGATGAAAGAATTAGCAGCTTTCTTGAAAACTGGTCACCTTCCAGCTTTTTTTACTACAATAAATATACTATGCCACACATAGGACCCTGCTCTGGACAATGCTCCCATACTGGCATGGGGTGGGCTTGAAAGACTCCCATGAGTGACCAAAAGTGATCCTGTGCTTCTTTTGATCAAAGTACATGCTTCAGAAATATTCATATATTGCGTCAATGGCAGCATGTGGAATTTTAATTCAAGGTTCTTAATACCATCATCATAGCAATGTATATCAGTATGAAACCTTCATAATGGATAAAGATGGGAAAGGAGCTAGGGTTTCCGCGGCCAGATAAAATACTTATTTCAAATATGACAGCTTCAAAGAACCTTGAGAATTTCAACTTTCATTTCTGAAGGTTCAGCAAGTATAGGACATGACTGCGGAGAATGAACAAACAATGTTGTTCTTCCCTCGGTGAAGGAGCACCCGTAGAATAATAACTGAAAAATCTCAGATCAGGAAGCCTAGTTACTGGCTTCAGCCTCTTTCTTTTAACCAGAAAGCAAATTAGTCAGGTAGATTTTTATAGAAAAAAGTAACGAGAAGGAGCTGGCAGAAGTCTAGATGCAAACCTTGTCTGCAAAAGCCACACGGCTTTGCCACTTCAAAATGTGTTTCACACATATACATCAAACAATATTTCTTCTGTAGGAAAAGTGTTGTATTGGGATAAACTGGGCCACTTCAAATGGGACGAAAAGCCTAAATGGAAAGCACTACTGCATGTGAAATAGCATCTCAACTTGTGTGATAACTGAAAATTGCTATGACTGAGAATTTCAGAGATGTAGAATTAATTCAGTTTTACCATTAGCCCATGACCTTGCCTTCTCGTTGTTCTATCCCAGCTAACAAAGCATAAATCTAAGTTCTTAAAAACCGCTTCTGCGTGTGCTTTGGCTACTCATTACTCACCACTCAGTTATACTGTGAAATTAAAAAGCAAATTTGTTCCAAGAACCAACTTTGCAGAGAGCATTCATAGTGAAACTGATAAGCAGAGAACAGAAACAGAGTTCTAGTATGTTTGTGTTTAGATCACAGATGGTGAAACTTCAAGAAAGGGATCCTCCCCGGGGCAAATCTGTTTCAGCGTATCAGAACGCTTGCATCTGTACACAGATCTTTTTCTTCCCCTTTGCACATTTCATGTATGTGCTAAACCATGATGAGTCATTTCATATGCTTTATGCGGAGGAGACAAAACACTATTTTCACAAGACACATGGAGATGTATATGTGCACCAGAAGAAGTAAAAACAGCTGGAGTTCCTAATCATAAGAACTTGCCTTCAAAAACATTTGTTTCTCCCAAACTGTGTCACAAGGAGGACACAATATCCATCATGAGGTTACTAAAAAATGATGGAACATCTTGGCTCCATAGATAATGCCAATCCTTTTAACAACTCTGCACTTGAAGGCAACAACACCTTGCACTATGGCTTCGGATACTGTGCTGAATTCGCTTTTCAACCTTCCCCAAATCATAATTAATTAAAAACCTGTTCTGACACATGCAAACATATTATGAGAGTCAAATAAAAATTTACCACGCCATTATGTTTTTAAAAGGATTGGACCAAAAGTTTCAACAGTAACATTTTTTTAAAATAAAGGCAAGTCTTGAATTTCCCCCTACCCTCCTGAGTAATTCTTATGCAGCACTGCTTCTCTGATTCTTGCATTTTCAGCACTTACAATATATTTAGAGTCTTGGGAGGGGGGGTGTCAGCCAAAGCCAGTTAGGTGTAGTTCATATTAGCAGAAGGGCATTCCTCTACCCCTCCTCCACCCTTTTTTTTTCTCATCAAAATGTGAAGATCCCCAGAATCACTGCATCTTAACTATTCTTTTGCTACTTTGCTTTTCACATCTCAGAAGTGTTAGAAGCACTGCTGAAGCAGCAGTGTGTTTCTAGAATTCCTGTTAATGCTGGATAAGGATGTTCCTATTCTCACGCATATAAATTCTCCTTATAAAAGGTCTAAGTCACATTTTACATTCTGTTAAGCTAAAGGAGAGGATATAGTTGTATCATTCTTCCCCAGATGAACAATTACTCCTGGGATAATGTTAATTGTCTTGCATTTTACAGATAACTTGCCCAAACCCAACAGCAATAGTTCCTCTAGAAATAAAGAGGGGGAATCACCACAACTCAGATGTAACCAGCTTTCGTTATATATTTCTTTCCTCCCACTAGGGAAAGAAAGGGGATTTGGAATGATGTTCAGAAGTATGTTCAATACACATTAAGATCAGTGCGGTCCCTTCTGTTTCTTCATGCAAATGTTTGCTCAACTACAAACATGCTAACACCCTGCCTCCAGCAGGAAGGGAGGAAGGTAGATAGGTGAACATGCATGTTATTGGAATGGTGTTGAGTGTAGAATACTGATAGAGAGGTCCTTAGCTCTACGCTTCTTCCATATTTTAGGTAACCACCCATTACCAAACAAGCACTATTCTACACATGAGATGAGAATATAATTCCCTGAAACTGTAATTTAATATTCTATCCACGAGACAGCCCTGGCCTATTATGTATGAGGAGTCTCACATTGGCACATCAACAAAACCATAGTCTTCATAGCAGTTGTTGTGTCCTTATTTAAATTCTCCCTCTTGCACAAATCACTCATTAAAACTCATATTGTGAAGGCTCATGGAAAGGTCATCTGTATTTATACAGCAATATGTAAATGCAGCACAATATTTTGGTAATACATAGCCCTTCATTAGCCATATTGCAAGAATGCAACAAAACGATAATGAGGTTGTTTATAAGCCTTGAGACACAATGTATCAATCATTTTCTTTTAAGGTAAGCCAAAATATTGTCTAATGAGTTACCATACCTTAAGCTATGTTGTCATTTAATGAATAGCAACACACTTGCTACATCTTTAATGATCATATAAACCTGATTAAGCTGGGAAATTTATAGTTTCTGTCGCCATAACAAGTTCAGTATCTTCTTGGCCTGTGTACCTAGAACAAGTAAGCTCCCAATCACCCATCTGTGGTCCAACATTCATTTAGAGCTGTATTACTGCCAGTCAATGGACAATTCATGGCTGAGACAACGCCTCTAGGCAAAACCTCACATGAACTGTACTTCTCGCCACTTTATTTTACTTATCCTCCACTTCTCCCAACAGGCAGAAAGCATAAAAAAATGAAGAAGCTAGCCTATGATTAAATGGACTGATTTATATACTCATCCATGAACAGAAGTTGATCCACCAAAATCCTACAACTTTTATCTATTTACTATGACTATTGGAAAAGCAATAAATGGAAAGGGTAGTGATTAGCTTTTCCCCCTCTCCTAAGTTTTGCCTCTAGAAAACCTGGTCTTTGAGATGGAGTAAGTTAGTGCTGTTTCATTTGCTGCCAGTTAAGCTTTTGCTAGTTATGAATTCTGAGTTCCCACCTCCTGCTTTCCCATCAAGCATAACGGGGGGGGGGGGGGTTGCTACATATCATGGACATTTGAAATTTACAGATATGGAAAGTTCAATGTAGGTATGTGCAACCACCAGTATAATTGCTCTCCATGAAGCAATTGAGTTATAACTTGCGACTACCCTTATACACGCAATGATTCCACCCATTTTAATGCCTCCTCTCAAGAATTCTTAGGCATGTAAGCATGAAGCTGAAATGGCTACAGATATGCCCAAACTGCATTTTGAAATGACTGCATCGCACTTTGCGTATGAGGCTTGCTGCCTTCATCAGATGGGGCCACGTAAACATATGAAGAAGCCTTATAACCAAATTAAACTACTGACTCTCTTAGCCCATTACCATCTGCTCTGTCTGCCAACATCTCTGCAGGGTTTTTCCCTAGCTTGCTATCCAAGACTATTAATTGGGAGATTCCAGGGACTGATCTTGAGTCACTCTCAATAAAGGCCATCGCTCAGTGGTAGAGCATCTGCTATGCATACAGAGGGTCCCAAGTTCAATCCCCCATATCTCCAGGTAGGGCTGTCAGAGACCCTTGCCTGAACCCTGGAGAGCCACTGCCAGCCCATAATTCCCATCCTCTCATCTACACTGGCTTAAAAAGACTCTCTTGGTGCTTCTGGCTTGCTCTCAGTTTCTGACAACCTCCACCCATCAAAATAAGCTTTGCTAAGTTTTTGGAGCAGGACCATAGTTCACTGATAGAGCTCACAATTTGCATGCAGAAGGTCTCAAGTTCAACTCATACTATTTCCAAGCCAGCTTAGATGAAATCAAGCAACACATGCTAGGAAAAGGCTGAAACATTGGGGAACCTCTGTCAGGCAAGGCAAATGATACAAAGCAGCTTTGTATGTTTGTGCATTTGTAGTTTCTTTGATGTGTTATGAAAGACACAGTATATAGTACGGACAATGAAAAAACTTCTAAAGGTTACTTATATATAAAATTTCTCCAGGTGTTCACATCTCTGAATTGAAACAAACAACATTTTTCTATTTAGAAGGCAGAAAATAAGAGGTGCTTCTGGGATTTTAAAAGTAGACACAATAATAATCTATAATGGAAAAGATAATTATAGATATTTAAACACTATGCTCCAGCATAAAAGATATCTGTGGGCCTCGTTATCTATATTCTTTTGGTGCTCTTTTTAAATAAAGCACAATGACTTCTATCTATTTTCTTTAGTCATATTTAACTGTGGAACAGTTTACAACATATAACACCTACTGAAAAAGACAGTAACTCATATTTTGTAGAATGGACAGTGCTCCATGGTTACATTTATCATTGAATGGTGCCAAGCTATTTATAACAAGCATGCATGCGTGTGTGTGAAGTAAAATCAAACAGGCAAGTCTGTACATCAATGCTAATTGATGTTCCACGCACTTAAGTCAGTTAGGAAGCAAGAAGTAAAATTCCAAACTTGTTAGCTTATCTAATATCCCTGAGTTTTAAAACACTGAAGTGTTATTTTATTGTATTTGCCATGATAACACTTCCTGATAACAACTTAAGTTTTCCAAAAATTTAAAGGGTCCAATTTACATTTAGGAAACACCTATTTAGAATACTTTTAAGGCAATTTTAAATGTTAATTCAATGCAAATATTTTACAACTATAAATAAACTTACTTTAGCCTGGATTATTTTCTGATTTTTCATACTGAATTTTTCTTTCATTTCTTCCAAGAGACGCTTCATATTTCTCTCTTCTGGCTTGCCTAGATATTTTTTGTTAATATGAAGATAGCAGTGCCATTTAGCTGATTCAAAGCCCCAGTGGCAGGTCCTCTTGTCAGGAGCTCGATGAGAATGCATCACAAATGTTTGGGGAGAAAACATCGAATAGCACTCTAAACACTGGATACATGGCGAATCTGGCTGCAGATAAAACTGTGGAGCAAATAAACCCTGACACTTTCCCAAGCATTCATGCTCTACTTCAAAGGCACCGCCTGTCTCTTTTAGCTGGGCCAGTGAATTCTTCGCGTGAAGCAGGCTGCCATTTTGAGGGAAAGTGCGAGGCCGCAGTAATGCATTGCATAGTCTCTGAGCATCAGTCAGTGTGATCAGCCCACAAGACGGGGCATTAAACGGAAGGATTCCCAAAACCTTTAAGATGTGAAGCTGGTCTGAAGTGCACCTAGAGCAATAGATGTAAAGTTCATCGCACACTGTGTTAATTTGCTGTAAAGAAAAGTCACGGAGCACAGAATTCAAGACTTGAGGCAGGCAAAGTCTCTGTTCCCCTCCAACGTTAAAACAAGATATAGACTCCCCTTCCAATAAAGTCTGTGTCAGCTCTGTAGAGCTGTCAGAAGGAACAAGCAGTGGACCAGGAAGGATCTGGGGCGATGGGAGAGGTACAAAGACAGAAGACGTGCTTTCTTGAGAATGGCGAGCAGAAAATGCTGCTGGTCCTCCCAGCGAACTCTGGCTACTTAAGTGGAATTGTGCCAGTGTATGTTTCAGCCCTGGATTTAAGTTCAAGGGCTCAGATGCTGAAGCAGTGTTTGGTTTGGCATCTTCCTCTCTGTCCTCCATAAAGTTTTCTTCACATTCATCCAAATGTTCCTTCTTTATTGTTGGCAATTTATTTACCAGAGTTTGTTTTACATGCATTTCTGTCATTGCTTTTTTTGCTGGAGGACTGTCCTCTTCTTCTGCTGCAGTCCCCTTTTGCTTTGACTGACAACCACGGGGAAAGTTTGTCTGTGCAGCTGCCATAGCTAAACTTTAGATAGGTGACTCTGAAGTTTGATCACTGGCAGGTCTTTTAAATCTCAATTCCTGGTTGTCTCAGCTGCTCAACCAGTATGGCTGCTTTTAATTAAATAAGACACCAAAGTAGGTAAATGAAAAGTTCAACACTTTGCATTTAAAATCACAGCCTTTGAAGTTAAGGAATCGCCTAGAAATATGTCATTCAAAAATACTTTTTCTCTAATTAACTAAATATAAAACGAACAGCCCAATGCACATATAAAAAGGTTTTCCTCAAATCTTCAAGTCACTGGTCTTGAAACAGATCCAGTGATTTTGATCCAATAGAAAACTGTGATTTAGTACAAAGTTAAGCTTTGAAGGAGATTTCAATGTCTACAGGCTCTTCCATCAGAACACAGAAGTTCTCACAGTCTGAGATGTGCTGCTTTCAAACCTACACTTCTGTAAGAGGGGGAGCTTTATGTGTCACGTCTTGTTATTTGCACTATCATAGACAAGGTTTTGGATTTACTGTCCAACAAAGTTTTCCAGTCCCATCAGTCTCAGTGTTAATTCACCAATAAACACTCGAGTGGAAGCTGATCCTAGATTGTTGGTTGTAACTGTATGTATATAGGTGACCATTGCGAAAAATGAAAATTAGCTCCCAGCCATCAGCAAAATTGATTTCTTGGGTTCATCCTTTCACAAAATCTGAATGAGGGGTAGAAAAACAGGCAGGTATTTTATAATCAGAAATGTACTAAAGCAATCAAACAGTTTCAAATTAAATTCATATATTTTAAATATGCACACTTAACACAGCAATAGTGTTTCCTGAACTAACATAAATTGATCAGTGAGAGTGCAAGCTTGAGTTATAGAAGCTTTATCTTGTTAAAATATCCTGGGCACTACTTTCAGACACTTAATCAAGAATAGTCAAATAAAAGAGATTGCTATGCGTATTTTCCCTTAGAACCAAAACTATTCACAAGAAATCCATGATCTCTCAAGATCTTGCCTTGGTAATGGACTGGATGACAGCCAACAAACTGAAGCTCAATCTAGATCTAGGACAGTTCCCTAGAACGGATTGATGGGAGGTTGCCTGCTCTTGGAGGGGTTGCATTGCTTCAGAAGTAGCAGGTAGGCTGTTTGAGGTACTTCTGGATCCTTTACTGTCGCTTGAGGCTCAGGTGGCCTCAGTGGTCCTTCTATCAGCTTTGACAGGTGGCCCAGCTGCACTCCTATCTGCACCTCTATCTAACCACTGTTGTCTATGCTCTGGTAACCACTAGGTTAGATTACTGTGATGTGTTATACACAGGGCTGCCTCTGAAGACAGTTCGGAAACTTCCAACTAGTGCAGGAATTGGTGGCCAGGTTGCACACTGGGGCAAGATGGTTTGAGCATATTACATCCTGACCCACCAATCCTGACTGCCGATTAGCTCCCAGGCCCAATTCAAAGTGCTGGTTTTGACCTATAAAGCCCTGAACAGCTCAGGATTTCCAAAAGCTGCCTAGCCCTACTTGTGGGGGAAGGAGGCATGTTTTCTTCCGGCACACATCTTTGTATTTCCTCTCCCTGTTCCCCATTTATTCACCTGTGCATATTCAACAATACAGACATGTGCACTCCTTATATCTTATCCACCCCCTCCATTTCAATGTATCAACTGTTTAGACATATTATGAAATGACAGCCTGTCCTGCATATAATACAGGTCCTGAAGTTAGCTAGGCAAAATGTAAGCAAAGCAGACATTCCACTTGACTTCTCCTCTCCTCCCCTACATATTCTGTTGCTTTACTCACATTCCACTCGGTATTTACCCCATAACCTATTTTGAAGGGGAATGGAACAACATAGGGGAGGCAAGTGTTAGTTTCTCTCCCACCAATTTTGTTCCCTTCTCCTCTTGCCCTAATTGCTATTTCCTGGTCTCAGAATTCTCCAACATTTCCCCATAAATATATATCTCTCTCTCTCTCTTTGTAATGCATTTCTCACCCCCTCCCAATTCACATATTTGTTATTTCTGCTGCCTCTAACCCCCATCACCAGGAGCTAACTCCTCTCAATTTCATCACACAGTGAATCTACACAATATAAGCTATTTAGAAATACAGGGGTGATGAGAAAACAATTATTTGGAAACAAAATATTGCATGTTTAAATAAAAAAAATACTCTTGGAATTTGTAGAATTGAAAAAAGGAGCACTTCTCTCTCATACTTGGTAAATTCAGAATCTACAGCAGAAATCCTAGGAAAATCAAAGTTCCCTTTAGCCTTTTGAAACTGGTATATAAAACACAAATAATTGCACTGCAACCATACAAATTTTACATTTGGAACTTATGTTTCTCATGCAATAATAAAGAATGACAACACTACTGTTGCTTCAGACAAAGCAACTCCAACATAATATATTTTCCCTTTCAACACATGAACTGCCTATACCCTTCCCTTCTAGCTTTGGGTTAATACTCAGCATTTTTTGTGGGGGGTGGGACGGGACACATTTAGCACAGGAGTTCCTCACTCCCTAACATCACTAGTTTCAAAAATCTACCATGTAAATCAGCTCACTTCTCCCATGACTAAATGTATATGCTTTCAAAATAGTCTTTCTCCAGACTTCCTCAACACACATACCACAATTACATGATTTATTTTACCCCAAAGACAATCAGAGCTTCCCACTTCCCAGAGTAACTTTTTGTCAAATTACCACACTCCATCCAAACCTAGCCCTACAAAAAAAAATCACAGAGACTTTCCCCTAAAAATCATTCAAGATGTCACAAAGAACCATTAACCTTACTAATATCCACCTAAGAGTCCCTTTAGTCTACCCTCCCAAAGACATGCAAAATCTCACAGAATTTCTTTTCCCAATGTCTTTTTGCAATACAGTGGTACCTCGGGTTAAGAACTTAATTCGTTCTGGAGGTCCGTTCTTAACCTGAAACTGTTCTTAACCTGAGGCACCACTTTAGCTAATGAGGCCTCCCACTGCCACCACAAGATTTCTGTTCTCATCCTGAAGCAAAGTTCTTAACCCGAGGTACTATTTCTGGGTTAGTGGAGTCTGTAACCTGAAGCGTCTGTAACCTGAAGCATCTGTAACCCAAGGTACCACTGTAATTCTTATACACCCATCCACAGTAAGCCACCTCCTGAAGAAACACTCAAATATATAAATACCTGTAGTATTATTATTATTTAAATTTGCATACAACCCTTCATCCGTAGATCTCAGGGCAGTTCACAGCATAAAAATACAAGATAAAAACACAATATACATAATAAAAGCAAAACAAAAACACATTTAAAATGATATAGGATGTTAGTCATCTCAAAGCCTGGTTGAAGAGGAACGGTTTCATCTGGCACCAAAAGGTGTATAATGAAGGTGTCAGGCAAACCTCCCTGAGGAGAACATTCCACAAACAGGGAGCCACTGCAGAAAAGGCTACTACCCTCCATTTTTAAACTGCTTCAGAGGATTCCTTAGAAAGGTATAAGGGCGTCCTTAATGAGAAGATGGTAAACAAGCTTCCTTGGAAGCTCACTCAGTACTTTCCACCACCCTGCCTTTGCAAACTGGACCTGTCTATTCTAAGATCCACTCTTTTTAGTTTACACTGAGCAACGGGGAGGCCCACCAGACTGCACGAACAGTGTGCACACCCTAGAACATTTCCCAGAATCCTCCGCAATATGCAGGCATTCCAGAGCAGGTGAGCAAGGGGTTCCTCAGCAGAAAAGTCAGTCTGTGTGGAAAAGGTTCCCTGCAGCTGGAAATCTTTGAAAGCCACTCACTCAATACATTATAGTCTGGAAACTCCTTGTCCACAAACACTTCTGTTCTCAGGAAACATCCTAAAGCAATGACTTAACATTCCCACAGCCAATGCAAGTGTGCCTTTGCTTGCAAACCCCGACAAAAGCGGCCCTCCACCCCCCACCCCACAACATCCTGCGCTGAATCATTCCTGGTAGAAGCTGCTGCTGCTGCTGACGACCAGCCCCCACCCCCGGTTCCCCCCACCGCCTTCTACTAGGAATCTCCTTCCACACCTCCAGCCCCAGAACCCCAACCCCAACTCCTCCTCTTCTTCTTCTCGTGGAATTTCCCTGCCCTGCCCTGAACTAAACTCCTTTCCCTTCTGGCATCAGACTTAACCTGCTGCTGCAGACGCTCCTCCCCCGACAGGCGGCGAGGAAGGTTAAGTCTAGCTAGCAGAGAGGCGACCGGGGGGGGGGTGGAGAGGGAAGGTTAGGCCGTGTGGGGCGGAGTGTCTGCAAAGAG
Source organism: Podarcis bocagei (assembly GCF_964188305.1). Taxonomy (NCBI): domain Eukaryota; kingdom Metazoa; phylum Chordata; class Lepidosauria; order Squamata; family Lacertidae; genus Podarcis; species Podarcis bocagei. Next base: position 16,698,376 of record NC_138128.1, read on the forward strand.
TCTCTTCAAAGACGCCCTCAGATTTTCACCTCCTCCCCTCCCTCCAGCCGTATCGCCCCTTCTCTCTCTGTCCTCCCCTCCCCCGACGCCACAGCTTCCCTTCCCAGGCCGACGTTGCTCTCCAGAACAACCTCCCTCCACCCACCCCACTCGTGCATATTTGTCTAGTTTATTGAGTAAATAAAATGTTTAAGGAAATCCCCCCTCTTTTGGGGGGGGAGGTAGGTTGTTAGTCCGATCCCCATCGCGCAAGCGATCCTTCCCCGACACACACACACACAACACTCACTAAGTAATAATTACCCCCACCTCCAAAAATGAAGCCTATTTCCCATCCCCCATCCGGACAGGAGACGAGCCTTTCCCCCCCCGCACCCCATTTGCAATACACACACCCCCCATCCCCCCCCACACACACCCTGCAACTGCTCTCGGCTAACCCCACTCCATTCCCCTCCCCCATCACCCTTCCTCCCCGGGACCATCCCTTTCTCTCTCCCCCCCCCCCACCATTGCCTCAGTATAAACACGGAGCCCCCCAATACATACACCCTAGTCTCTCCCCCACGCCCAACTCCCCCTGCCCCGCTTCCCCTCCTCCTCTCATCGAGGGTCCCGCCGGCCGGCCGGCCTCACCTTCTTCCGAGAGAAGCGAGCGTCCTTTCCCCCGCTTCACCGTCCATACCTCACAGCCGGGCTGCCCCCGACAGAGGAGCAGAAGCCGCTGACGCGCCGCCCACCCGTGACCTCACTGCGGAGACAGAGGAGGAGGAGGAGGAGGAAGGAAGGAAGGAGGAGGCGGCGGCGGCGGCGATGGTGGAAAAACCACCGTGACTGAGACGGAGGCGGCGGCGGCGGCGCGCGGGCACGAACCCTCCAGGAGCGCGCGCCCCGCCAAGCCCCGCCCACTGTCTGGGCCAGCTGCTGGCTGGCGCTGGCTCTGGCGCTGCGTGTGTGTGTGTGTGTGTGTGAGGGAAAGAGCGCGTGAGGCAATACTTTCCCTTCCCTCTCTGTTTGCTTGGGAGAAAGCCAGCCCGTCTGCGCCGCCGCCGCCGCCGCGTCCTCCTACTAACCGCGGAATTTATAGAGCTGTTCCCGCTCCGCCGGTGTCCGCCTCTTCCCACCAGGCCACCCACCCCCAGAATATGAACACAGGAATACGTCTTCCCCTCACACACACCATCCCCCCGTCCCTTCGCTCTTCTCTGGCCGCCCAACAACCGAATGGCTCCGCAACCCGCGTCTTCCTCTCTGCCCTCCGCTTCCTTGTGCCGTATTTCGCCTCAGCGTCGCTTCACACGTTACGCGGGGATCGAAAAGCCCAGGTTGGGTTTCCCGCAGCAGGACGCGTGCAAAAATAAACTAGAGTGGACCGCAGCGCCCTCTGAAGTGCACGCGTCTTGTGTCACATTCGGGCTTTAGGACTTCTCGAAAGCAACGCTGGTGAGGGGAAGTCAGCTGAAAACTGCGGTTTTCACGTTGTTTCTTACTAGTTACTTGGTTTTGTCTGATCCGTCAGCTCGTCTCCGCTGCGGTTGTCGGGGATAGCTACCCCGGAGATTTTGGCGTCTGAGACAGGAAAGCCAAAGGCAGGCAAACAGAGAGAAGGGAAAGCATTCCCCGCATAACAATTAACTCGAGGGCACTAGACTTCCCAAGTGGATTGTGGCTGTGACTCACATCTTTGTCTGTCTGCCTCCCGGGGCGACCACCCTTATCTCACGGTGAAACTGCCTGTGCTTGTTTGTCCTCCGCTTGCCTAGTCAAAACACTTCGCCCAGTTTGGCCTGCTTCTTTGCTCCTACGTGCCAGTAGGTTAAACAGTAATTGGGTGAAAGTTTGTCACTAATTCAACTTTTTTAAAGCTGAAAAAGCATATTGCCCAGCAACCAAAGTGTAAACACACAGTTGAAGACTCATGGGCACCAGCTGTTAGCTTTTCCACTAAGCTTTCGCCCTTGTCGCTCTTCCTTAACCCCCAAGTAACCTAACTATTACAAGCACAGTTACATAGATAAGTGGTAGTATAATGCATACTTACCAAATTTATTCAATTCCATTCAGAGGTAGGAATTAGGATTGGGGGCAGCCTATCTAGTTAGTGTTATCTAGGAATCTCTGTATTCCAATATTATTGTGTTCACCTAACAGACAACAAACAGAAACATTTTAAAAATATTCCTTTATTTTAACTCAAATACATGCTGGTTCTTAGATTGTAAAACAACAAAAAACACCTGGCCTAGAAGTTCTTTGGCTGAAGCAAGTCAAGCTCCCAGCTCTTTCCTGGCTGGCCTAACCAGGGGAACAAGACTGCTAGGGAGCAGAGCCACTCAGTATGTGAATGCCTCACCACCCGCGTCTCAGTGAGGCTTACTCCCAGGTAAATGGGTTTAGGAATGCAGCTTCTCCGCAGTTCTGCCTTTGAAATAGGAAGGTTGGTTGGTGAAGCAAATAGAAGATGGAAGGTTTTTGGCTATTGATTTTTTGGTCTCTCCAATTATTTTCAATGTCAGCACCAAATAAGTTTGAAACTTTGGTCCCATAGTGATATAATAAGCTAATATTTTAATAAAATCACTATGGCCTGGAAAGCCAATGGAAACCGGGGAAGCCAGTCATTCTATTAAACCGATAGTGCCCTAAGGTTTGAAACAGATCAACACTGATCAAAAACTGAATTGTTAATAAGAGTATAAATATAATTTGGAGTGAGAAAGAAGAGCAGCTGCTAAAACTGAACACTAAAGTAAGTGTCGCTAGGGAAACCTATCCAGAAGCACTTGGAGTATTAGAGCTACTTACTTAAGATGATGTGGTGTTAAATGTGTATTCTTACTAGATTTATTTACTTAAAACTAATAATAATAATAATATTGCCCCAACCCCTGGGCTGTTTCCAGCAAATTAAAACATTAAACACAGTAAAGCATCAAACATTAAAAACTTCTCTAAAGAGGGCTGCCTTCAGATTTATTCTAAAAGTCAGATAGTTGTTCATTTTCTCTGCCTAGTTGTTCATTTTCTCTGCCTAGTTCCCTGCAGCCTCACTTCTCACAATGAGGGAACTGCCAGAAAGGTAGAGTTGGATCTCAGTGTCTGAATGATAGGGGTATATAACAATACTGTACACATAAAACCACACAGTAAAAACAGACATCAATTAACCATTGCAGAAAGATGTATTCTTAATTGCCTGCATAGGTCTGGTGGAACAGAAAAGTTTTCAGCAGGTGTTTAAAAGTTGAAATAAAAGGCACCTTGCAACCTTCAAATACTGGTAATTCATGCCGTATTGTAAGGACTTGTTCTTAAGACTCATGGCCACAGGATTAGTTTAAACCACAAGACTGGGAGTAGTCAGGGGTTAAAATTGCCAGGCACAGGGTGTTGAAAGCAACACAAGGGATGGGGACAGCTTTTTAAATGCACATCCTTCATTATCCCTGGTGGCTCTCCAGCAAAGCTTCAAAGATTAGAGCTTTCAGTTCTCATACAAGATGAAATAAACACATCAAGTTCCTTTAAAGAGCTTTCTACTTGGCACACAGAAAAAACTCCACAAGGCAATTTTAAAATCTCTTTATAGCTCACCCTTCACATCTTTTAATGTAGTTTCTGATAGGTGGTGTCTCTCTCACCCACACGTGAAAGAAGTGAGACAATTGATCTGCATTTTTAATGCACAAGTGAAAATTGCTATTCCAAATTACTTCATGTTAAGAGAGAGGTGTTGACTAGTGTTGTACAAAAACTTAAAAATAACCTTCCTGTCAAACTGGTTAGCATACACACCAAACCTGTTTCTCAAACTGCTAAGATGTATACGGCACTTTGTCACACTGTTTTATGAATTAATTCAAATTCATCATTTCCATTTGTGAACATCTCTCATTATCTACCACTTACAAAGGATATGCGCTTCCTACATTATCTGAAAATCTAATTAACACACCAGGAGAGAAATGGAAAACATATTCACTACAATTCCTTGAGCTAAAGCTATGAATCAGAATAGATACCAACTGTCCAAATGTATAGATGCATGTGGTTAGGAACCCTAGATATAAAAAATAATAATCACACGCTAGCTTCCCATCACTTACATTAGGCTTTTCCGTGTTAGTGTGGTGACTTGAGACTGAACCCAAAGAATTCCCCTTTTCATCTTCCCATTCCTTTAAGACATCAGCCCCAGCTATTTAGAATCCTTCCCTTCTGCCTCTCTGTAAGTGTTGAGCCATAATATGCTATTTACTCCCAATAATAGAACACATGGGCAACTACCCCAGATTTGGGTAGGTGATCCTCATATCCTGGAGGTGAGCAGAGATTTGCATAATTAAGCTTGCTCTATCTCCTTTCACTCCATTGTACCTGAGAACAGTGCAGACTTTATGACTTTAGCATCAACCTACATTCCCCCCCCACACACACACACACTTTGCTTAGCATTCAGTCTGATGAAGAATGTTGGAGAACTCAAAACGTTGCTCCCTATTTTGTGACAGTTCCCATTTGATCCTAACATAGGTATTCTCCTATTGTGGATTTTGAAACACTTATCTTATGTTATCTCAAATAGGTCATGTATTATGTTACCCTACAGTCCCTAAAATCATCACTGTTACCTTCTACAAAGTTCTGCTATAGACACTTAAGGACGTAGGAGTCTACCTTATATTCGGACAGGGCATGGAGCTCAGTAGTTTCTCTTGACAGCAGCTCACGGAGCTTTGAACAAGAGTCACTCTCAGTTCTACTTGGATATTTCAGGGGTTGAAGTTTTTTTCTATATTTCCAGTGCAAGACGCCTTAAATTTGATATAAAATGTTAGTTTACAGATACAGTAAAGGGAGATAAGTCTGCATTTGATCTATAATTAGCAGCATGGTTACCAAGAAACAGCATCACTTGTCTAGGGGCAGCAGGGAGGCATATGGTTATAACCACCACACAGAATATTAGTAATTCCCAAGAATAACAGTCTCTTGCAGCAATGGCAGCGACTGTCTAGAGTTGGTGGGTTGGGAATTTTTAAGTCCCCCTCCTGCTTATGACTTTTACAGCACTAAAAAGGAAATAACTCATTTAAATATGTGCAAAGACCCATAGTCTTCCAACTAAGCAACTATTCTCTATATATTCACAGATAGGGAGAATATCATTTCCTAAAATTGAATTTCAGCCACATAGACAAATAAAGAGCAAAATCTGATCCAGAACCCATCAGAATTTAGCATTAGAAGACCCTATTTTCAATACCATGGCTCAGCCCTGGAAATGTGAAAGACCTCTACGCCATGTCCAGAGTACCTCCCCACTGCACAATCACAACTAGGCTCCGTATGTCTAGGGCAAGATATATTCCAGATTTGGGTGAGGATACTGTGTTGATCGACATGACCTACCCCACAACATGAGATTTGATAACTCCAACTTCCAAGATACCCATTAATGTAATGAACTGAAACATAGGAACTCTCGCACGAACTTCATCTCAGTACCTTTCACCTAGGTGGAAGCGGAGGTTTTGCTACTCAGGTAGGCCGCAGAGAAGTCAGGAAAGCAGAATCCAGAAAGAGTGATATTTAAGATGCACCATAATAGGTAGTTCCAACCAAAGACAGGAGTCTTGATGAGTAACATGACAAGGTTGCCTACTAGCTCTTTGGATTAGCCAGGGCACAAGTCTGTCCCACAATGTCTGCTCCATTAGGCAACAGACTCTTTAAATCTGACCATCACACAAGGTCACGATTATGCTTGATTTTGCAGGTAAAAGGAGAGACAGACAATAGATAAAATCTTAGCAGCAAAGGGTAAAAACAGGCACATATGGACTTGTTTGGCTGTAATTCTAAAGTTAAAACAGGCATTTGGATGTTATTCTCTTTTCTTCAAACAGTGAAAACACAGCTCTGTTGACAGCAAAGGAGGACATGCCTTTCTCTGGCACAAAGAAGTATGCAGGTGCTGCACCTGGTTTTGATACGTCTGAATGTGATCTTCCTTCATTCCCGAGATTCAGTGTTTCACTGTCAAGTGGGAAGCGCTCCTTAAACACAACGCAAGATTGCCCTGAGTAATGTGTGAAGGGGGCCGGGAGCCATGGCAGCTCTACACCATACTTTTAAAGCACATCCTACACACATTCAAAGGATGTGACCTCCCCTAAAGAATCTTAGGAACTATAGTTTCCCTGCCAGAGTGCTGCTATTACCAGCATATTTAAACTATGCTTTAAATGTATAGTATGGGGCACGGGTGGCGCTGTGGCCTAAACCACAAAGCCTAGGGCTTGCTGATCAGAAGGTTGGCGGTTCGAATCCCCATGACAGGGTGAGCTCCCATTGCTCAGTCCCTGCTCCTGCCAACCTAGCAGTTCGAAAGCACGTCAAAGTGCAAGTAGATAAATAGGTACCACTCTGGCGGGAAGGTAAACGTCATTTCCGTGCACTGCTCTGGTTTGCCAGAAGCAGCTTAGACATGCTGGCCACATAACCCAGAAGCTGTCTGCAAGCGAACGCTGGCACCCTTGGCCAGTAAAGCGAGATGAGCGCCGCAACTCGAGCCGTCCATGACTGGACTTAACGGTCAGGGGTCCCTTTACCTTTAAATGTATAGTATGGACCTGCCCCTAGTCTGCAACTAAGCATTTTCAATAGGGCTGTAAACAAATGATGGAAGAACGTCTTATGATGCACATTTCTCTTAACTGCTAATTGGCATTACTATAACCTAAATTGTACCCTTCCCTGCAGAAGAGATGCCAGTTCATAGACTCCCATGATGAATTAAGATTTGAGGAGTTAATCGTCTGTGAAAACTAATTATGTGTTTACTGTCTAATGTTCAAGAGTTCTCCAGTAGTAATAAAGAGAAGTAAATAAAATTGCTAAATTAGAAGGATACTCAAGGAAAGCGTACAATGAGTGCAACACAGGATTTAAAGAAAAAGCCCTGGTGGTTTTTTTAATTTTGAAACTTAAAATGGAAAGTAAAAAAGTGTGCAGAAATACAAGAGATTACAGTACAGTACAATATCTGCAAAATGAAGGAAGTACATAGTACAGGATGGAAGCACCCATTTAGTTCAATGTTTACACTAAAAGGCTACCTTCAGAAAAGCATGCTGAATTAGCTGTCCACGTCTGAATTCCCTGTTCAATATTTTAAGACAGCCTCTACACATTTAATATATTTTTTTAAAAAAACAACAACAACTAACAACTTAATACCATGGCACTTGTTTGGAAACATGAAAAACAAAACAAAACAAAACTTGATTTTTGCTTTTAACATCCCTCAGTTCTTTGTGAAAAATTGACACTATAAGATGAAATAAGTAAGACACACATATACAAGGGGGTGGGAAGCACATTGTAACATCTGCAATTTTACTCCTTTTGTGCTTTGAAGAAAAGTCTTAGATGTGAGAATTTCACTCACCTACAGTTTGTGAGTCAGAAAATGTACCTCTTATATAAGTCATTCTGTACCATGCAGCTTATGAAGTGAAACCGCTGTTAGTGGCCTAATTTCAGATACGTTAAGAAAGGACGAAATAAAATAAGAGGGCACAAGCCAAGTTGCAAGTTAGCTCCATTAAGTTATAGAGGTCTCCTTCCCCCTTCAAGAATGTAAAACTGAAAGACTACTCATCAGATCTAAAACATAGCACAATTAAATGTTTTTAGATGTACCCTGTAACTGACATGAGCTTAACAAGGGAAAGTACCAAAGTGGTTGAATTCCTCTTCAACATGCCAGTGTTTGAAAAGCACAATGAAGATAATGTATACTAGTCAAAGAGGCAATTTTTGCCTTAATGCACAAATGTACCATAGATTAAGTTCACAATGGCAGAGAAAAATAACTCACAGAAGGCTAACTAGAATGTGCTTGGTTCTGGACAACTATTAAGTTAAGTCCACATTTCTACATTATCGAAAACACTTTGAAAATCCCTTGTCTTTACAAGCATTTAAAAATCAAGCAAAATACACAAGTGACATCTCCAGCCAGCAGTTCCTCGACTTTTAAGATAAAGCATGCAACTTTTTCTCGGTACATCATTATATTAATTATATACAGACCTTTAGAACGCCCATCTTCACTGACCTAGCTGGTTTGAATTTTTATTTAGACTTTTGCATACATCTTAGAGCAGTAAGTATAGGACCATGAGAGGAGCCACACTTCCCTAATCACATTAATAGAGGGATCCTTTTGTAGTGGTATAGTGTAATGGTTTTTAAAACTGTACAGCTGCAGTATGAGCCTATTAGCCTTTTAAATCCATAGTGAAAATAAATTCCGATCTACCTTAACAGAAGCTACAAAATTATAAAGCTGGCTGCATGAGGTTGTATTTGTTAACATTAGCTGCCTATTTCTGCTAAATACTTATTTTTTTTCTTTTTTAAAAAAACTCTATTGGTTCATTTTAATTCAAACTGATACCATACATTTTATTAGCCCTTTTGAAAAGGACAGACTTAATAAGAAGGCACTCACTTACATAGCAAGGATGTATACCAAAGAACTTTGATTAAACGAATGTCAAGTAATTTTGGAGTCAAATCTACTGCATGGTGCTTGAAAGAAAAGTCCTATTTAGAGGCAGCCATGGTCTCCATTGTCAAGAAAGCAACTATTCTCCATGGCTTTGTCAAGCCTAAAGTAAATGCTGTGCCACTTCCAAGTCTAAAAAAAAAAGCAAGGCATTACAGTGGTACCTTGGTTTACGAACGATTTGGTTTACAAACTCCGCAAAGCCGGAAATAGTGTCCTGGTTTGAGAACTTTACCTCGGCATAAGAACAGAATCCGAATGGTGGAAGGACACCGGCGGCAGGAGGCCTCATTAGGGAAAGCATGCCTCGGTTTAAGAACAGTTTCAGTTTAAGAACCGACTTCCAGAACGGATTGAGTTCATAAACCGAGGTACCACTGTATCCTGGAGACTGCAAATATTACACCACAATCCTATGCATGTTTGCTCAGAAGTAAATCCCACCAAATCCAATGGCGTCTACTCAAAGTGCACCCAGGATTGCAATGCTAAAATTGTAACATGGAAGATGAAACTTTACGTCCAGTTCACACTGAATGTGGAATATACATGGAATGGAAGCGGGCTGTGGCAGTACATGTAAATTCTCCTGCTGCTCTTCATTTGTTTTCAGTCTAACACATTATCATCACCAATGCGAGTAAGCTTCTTAGCCAGGTCTGAGAACTCAGGTTTAGCAAGGGTTCTTCAAATGAATTAGGGAGCATACTCGTTTTACTCTGGGTTGGCAACAGACACATGTAAAACTGAAGACAGGTGGACTTGATGTGTTAATTTCACTTAATGCAAGCAGGTGCTCTTTAATTAGACCACTTTGAACCCAGAGCTGCATTACATTTCAAGTGGAATAGGTGGCAACATCCTCTATTTCACATTAGGCAGCCTGTAGGAAAATGGTTGCCTTGATGTTTCAAGTTCAACTTTGGCAAAATCTGTTTTAGTGTTTTAGATTTCCTTATAGTCAAATAAAAAGCATCCAGCTTATATAGGAGGTTAATGAAAAGTTCGTATTTGATAGCAAATGACAAAGGTAAATTCATTTTATTCATTGCATCCCAACTGCAAACTGTTCATCCATGCAGAAAAATGTGTCAGCGACAAATGGCACAGTTCAGAAGTGGGAGATCAGACACATTCCTCAGCAGACATCAGAAGGGGATTGATATATTCAAAGCCTTCAAATTCAGACTGGTCAATCTTCTTCACAATATCACTGAAAATAAAAAGAGCATTTATATTCTCAAAAAACAATACAATACATTTCTACTGACCAAAAAACCCAGAGAGCTACTGTATTCAGCACTGGCTCTACTGAAACATCAGATTCATCAGGCTACTCTCTCAACTGTCCATCAGCAACCATTCCATCAAGCTACTACAGAAGGACAAAGGTTGCTGAAAAAGTAGTAACTTTTAGCCCTTTCCCTCTGAATCTTTCTATTCAAGCTGGTCTACAAGACCTCTGTAACTAAGAACCAGTGCAGAAGCTTCCTTTTCCCCCTTCTCTTACAGAGTCCCATCTTGTGTAGCATCTTTTAGATTGTAAGCCTGAGGGCAGGGACTGTCTTTTCATTCATGTCTGTAAGCTGCTCAAGGAGTCCCCCCCCCCCTTTTAACTTAAAACTGAGGTGCTAAAAACAAATAAGGGAGCCCAACGAAATGTGCTCTTGTCAGGGTTCTGATGCACTGAACAAAAAGTACACACAGGAATTCTTTTAGTCACTTCTCCTATCACTAAACTATAATTCAAGTAGAAACTATTATATTCGTTTATTGTTGCTGTTGTTAATATTAATAATATTAATATTTTTATACCAAGCATCATCCAAGGATGACAAGGCAGTTTAGTTTTTAAATAAAAATACAAACAAACAAAACAATACCACCACAACTTCCAGTTTAAATGGCCTGGGGAAGAGGAATGCTTTCGCTTGGTATCTAAATACCGTATTTTTCACTCTATAAGACGCACCTTTTCCCTCCTAAAAAGTAAGGGGAAATGTGTGTGCATCTTATAGAGCAAATGCAGGCTGCACAGCTATCCCAGAAGCCAGAACGGGGAGAGGGATCGCTGAACAGCGCTCCCTTTCACTGTTCTAGCTTCTGGGATAGCCGCGCGAAGCCTCTTCAGGGCAGCAGGGAGCCTTCATCTTCTGGGATTCAGAATATTTTTTTCTTGTTTTCCTCCTCCAAAAACTAGGTGCGTCTTATGGTCTGGTACGTCTTACAGAGCGAAAAATGCGGTGTGCGAAATGAAGCTGCCAGGCGAGCCACCCTGGGGAGAGGCCCACTGGTGATATAGTTGGTGCAAGAGCTGGTTTGCGGGGTGGTGCAAAGTGAGGAAAGTTGGGCTCAGGCAACCGCTTCCCGTAATATAACGGTGATAGCAGCAGCCAGGTAAGCAGCACCCATGGACTGGGGCAATGAGAGGCGAAGACAAAGAGGAGAGGACAATTAGGCCTGGCAGAATAGCCAAGCACATGGAGCAGCAGTGCAGGAGCTGCCCACCAAGGGTGCTATATTGCTGGCTGCTTCACTATTGTGTTCTGTGTGGGCAACCCCCTGATGAAACAGCACCCAACAGGACTGAACCCTTCCACTCTCTGCAGTGTGGCAAGAGGAGGCGGGCTAAGGAGATATACCGTCTTCCTTCCTCAGCCCTCCTCCTGGCTACCTTGGGTTTAAAAAACCCTAATTAACATTAGCCCTGCTCTCCGAGTTGATTCAGAGTTCATGGTCAGCTGTTAACGGAGTCAGATTGGAGGAGCATGCACAGGCCTAGAAATTAATAAATTATGCTATCCATTTATAAATTTCTAAATTTTTTGGTGCTTAGAATTCCTGAACAATACCAGGTAATTTCCACCAGTTCTTATTATAAGCAAGTATTCGCTCTCCAAGTTAGAAATATATCTACGCTTGTCCTCATATAACCTTAACAATAAATAATAATAATAATAATAATAATAATAATAATAATAATAATAATAATTTATTTACACCCCACCCATCTAGCTAGGTTTCCCCAGCCACACATAGATGCTTTGCATGCAGATGGCTTCAGGGTCAATTCATGTCATCACTACTTGTGATCAGGTAACAGGTGATATGATATATCTCTACTGGAGACCCTGGAAAGTAGGTGCCAGGCAATACTGGGCAAGACAGACACTAAGTCTGGTTTTGGTATAAAGTGGCTTCCTGTGCTGAACTATCTGAAGTTACAAAATCCTGGATTGGCCCCAATTATATTTTTCAAAATCTCAGAAACCATGTTAGTTACAATTCATTGTGCAATTTACCAGTTGCCATTTTGTTCACCCCAATGGGGTAGTCATTTTTGGTCACATGGGAATATGAGCAGCTCTGCTGAATCAGACTAAGCATCTATCCAATTCAGTGTTCTGCTTCCAGCAATGGCCAATCAAGCAAGGAAGAATGTGGATAGCCTTCTTTGTTTGTCTCTACTTCTGGAAACTGTTAGAGGTTCTGAAGTTCCATCACGGCAAATACTACCACAATAAGAGCTGTTAGAATTGCAAGGGAGCATTTCATTCAGTTTAGTAGCTTAATCATTTACTTACTCATCATCAGGGGTGAGTTGAACAGGCTCATTCGTGAACTGGGAGTCAAAGTTGTCCAGACCAAATTCTCCACATATGTTTGGTTTAAAGGGAGGAACCACTTGCTTTTGCTCCATCTAGGAATAAGTTCACATAGCATTTAAGTGTTGCTGTTGGATAATTATACAGAGTGCATTAAGGATAATTCACATTTCTCTTAGGAGGACAAACTATGGGTTATAGTGTTTGTAAGCTTTTATTCCACACAATGATCCTATTGCTTTGGAGGCTCTGTATTGCAGAGTATAATGGGTAGAACGCTTTTGGCCCCCTTGTGGTTATGCTACAGGGTGCCACGGGGAACTATTTTATCCCCCAGTGCTACTTAATATCTACATGAAGCCACAGGGAACTGTTATCAGGAGTTTGGGGCCAAGGTGCCACCAGTACACTGTCGACACTCACCTCGAATTCTCCATTTATTACACTGGAATCAGGATAACACTTGGACTGGTGCCAGTTTGGCAAATCTGCAGGCAAGTGGTTCCCATGGCAGAAAACAAAACCTGGATGGGGTTGCATTCCCTATGAACGAGCAGGTTACACAGTCCAGGGTGCTTCTATACCTAGCTCTGTCTCTGGGAGCCCAGACTGCCTCAGTACCTAGAAGCCCTTTTTACCAGCTGTGCCTGATACAACAGCTACAACCATTCCTGGACCAGCTTAATTTGACCACAGTAGTTCAGGCACTGGTGACTTCAAGATAAAATTACTGCAATGCACTCTATCTGGGGCTTCCCTTGCTCTTGATTTGAAAACTGCAGCTAGTACAGAATACTGCAGCATGGTTGCTGACAGAAGCAAGACCCTGCCAACTTATAAACATGTCTGCTTAGAGATTTTCATTGGTTACAGGATCAGGTTCAAGGTACTGTTCCTGGTATATAAAGCCCTTAACAAGCCTGGGACCAGTTTATCTGCAGGATGGCCTTACCCAATATGTGCCCACTCAACTGCTTCGATCTGCCAAAGTGACACTGTTAACAAGTGCCACACAATAATAATCCCATACTTCTAAGAAATTTTTGTGTGGCATCACCTACACTTAGGTAGTAGGTGACATCAAACAGACATATTTGCGATATTCTTTTCAGCATCTGCTTAAATTATTTTTGTTTAGGCAAATCTATCCAGACATATACATGCTGACATGTTTTAATCTCTTTTTAGTTTACTCCTTTTTTTAATTGTTTTTACTTTTTTAATGAAAATTTTAATAGTTATTGCTAACCACCTAGAGATTTTGTTACAATCAAGCAGTATATAAGTTTTGTTAAATCTTTAAAACCCCTTGCTCTGAACATAATCCTCAAACTTCTTAGTAGTAGTATGGTAAAAGGGAAGTACTAAAGTACTAAAGTGACTCCTGAAGTACTAAAATGACTACTGCACTGCATAGTCCATGCTCACTTTGAGTACTTGAAAGGACATTGCTCATGCCCCAAAAAGATTAATTATCTGCTTATAATATAAAATCTATGGGGAAAATGCAATGTTTTTTGGCAACTTTTCACTGACAATGGCAGAGGCTCTCTCATCCAGGCAAGATTTCAGATATTCACTGTGCATAGTACTATTTAAAAGCAATATTCATACTGTCCACTTACCAGGTCCCAATCAACGTTACGAAAAAACGGATGTCCCTGAATGTCTGCAAACCCTGTTTGAGGATGACAACCTAGACGTTCTTTTGGATCCTAGGTAAAGAAAACATGTAACATGAAGGTCAAATTAAGCTTAATAAGACTATTGTAACTGGGCCAGTAAACAGGCACAGATTGTAAATATAAATGAGTTTCAGTACACAAATTGTTAAAGTGCTCATATTACATTCCTTCCCAAATATGTATTTTGATATTTTTATACTAATTTTCTCTTGCCAGTTTTAAACCTGTAACATGTATATTTAAGAACCAAAGTTCAACCCAAATATGGCACGAGCTCTTACCTTGTTAAGAAAGCTTTTTAGAACACTTGCTGCCTTCACAGAAAGGGATCGTGGGATACGGATTTGCTTCTCTAGAATAACTAGAAGAAATAATTAAAAACATTTTAATTTCATGAATTTTCTGTTTTAAAATTCTAAAGGTGTGTTTTGGAACTGATGTACAACGGAAAACTCAATCTGTGTAAGAGGTTGAACTAAATTAAAGGCTGTTTTTATGCTAAATAGTAGTACTCTTTTGGACCATGGGATATAAATTTCACCTCTTTTGTGCTTTAAATACATAGAATAATTTTAAAAGATATGTAGGTTTCCTTTTCTGGTATAGGAACTTGACTGCACCCTCCTTTATTTTAAAAGTTAAGATCTAGCCACAGAAGTAAACTTTCAGGTCTCTAAAGACAATGGAAAATCAGCCCAATACACTGCTGTCCTTTAGCTAATTTTGCACTATGTTTGTTCAGAAAGCACAAATCTACTTGGGAATCAGGCATTCGTCAGGAGATAAACCTTGCCTCATTGTAAATTTCACAGAATCAACTGCTTGAACAAACTAAAAATTGTGCTTTTGAATTACTTACCTTGGAAAAGATAGTCTTCTGTATTTTGATCAGGATTATCAGAGCTTCCAACAATATCAAATGGTGATCTGCCTGCCATCATTTCAAACATCAGGACACCTAAAGCCCACCAGTCCACACTAAATCCTGTGATTTAAAACAAGGCAGAACACTACTTTAAAAGGATTTGGTATAATCAGCATGTTTATCTGGCAAAGCCTTTAAAGATGTGGTGGAAAGTAATAGATATAGCAGGAAGAAGAGCAGTGGTTAGACTACACAATCGAGGATTTCAAGGTAAATCTAGGTGGATAAGTAATTCCAGGCTTTCAATGACATCCTTATGATCGCTATGGCCTAGTTCTCCCAAAGAGGTAGTAAGCCAATTCCCCAAGTGGTTGCAGGTGGGCTCCACGGCCTGGGATGGCACCTTCCATCGGCTCAGGCAGGGAGGGTCTAATCTACTGACCAATTCACCTGGCGGGATGGGCAATCCCACCGATCAAACTGGCCTACCTCTTGCTGTGGCCAGTCTGGTGTAGCCAAGCTCCCTAAGAACCTAGCCTGCTTCATCTTTCTTTTTAAAAACCTCACACTTTCCCCATTTTTCTTGCTTATTATCTTTTTATCTTTTCTCTGCACCCCACTGTACTCCTTCTACTTCCTTGCTTTCTTGCCAGACCTCTGGCCCCCACATCCTCTGCACAGGGCGGGGAAATACTTAAGAGGGCTGCAGGATAAGCAGTGCTGTGAGGGAGCTCAAACATGTTCCCACATTCTAAGAAATCAAACTGATGAAGCAGAACTGGTCACTGTCAATTTATTTTGCATTTGGATCAAGTGCTAGGTTTAATTGCACAATCATTTTGAGTACAAGAGGGGTTCAGTGCCAGGGGGAAACTGTGGTGGACATTTGGTTTGTGTGGTAACTACTCATGCTCTCCAGGTTTGGTATTTATACATGTAATATTTACCATAATCTTCTCCACGCAAGATCTCAGGAGCAATGTAGTTAGGAGTGCCACAGAATGTGCTTGTTGTGTCTCCAGGCCTTAATCCTTCCTTTTAAAACGGAAACAAAGGGGAATGAAAATCGTACACAAATATTTATTCTGCTTCCCATCATAATAGCAAGTCAGTTGTTTTAACTGCACAACACCTAATTTAACAGGCAAGAGCAAACATACGAGCTCTTTTTCATACATGCGCCACACTTCCAGAATAAAAATTTTAATTGATAAGAAATACATTGGAAAACAAAAAGAAACAACTCCTAGCTTGATCTATAGCATAGATCACAACTACTTTATAATATGATTGTGGGACATCCAGAAAGTATAAAACAATACAGCTACATAAGAACAGGAATCATTCCCAAAATAGAATTATAAACAAGTCTTTTGCACTCAATGAGAGGTGTAAGCTTGCTTTTGCAGGGTAATCTTATTCATATTAGATCTAATTTGAGACAAAAGTCTCTCTTCTGATCTTTCATATTTGTCAGAATTGTTCACAATAATATGTCATGGAGAACTGTAGAATAGTGAATGCTCTTGAAGAAGAGTTGTTTCTGGTTCTATATCCAAAAAGAGTCCAGTGGCATACGCCTGTATTTCATTATACTACACTGAAAAGTTTCTTTGATTGTTCTTGAATCTTCCTGCCACAATTGCCATCCTCTCCTGCCAAACCAGTGTGGAGCGCCACACCCTTTGAGAACCACTGCACTAGATCAAGATAAAAGTAGCGCTCTTTCTAAAAACTGAAGATGTTCTGGGCTGCTAGCTAAAGTCCATGGAAAATCATTTTACCGAATTAGCAGAAAATCTAGTTAGCACAATTCCAAACTACTTGAGGCTCCCACTGGTGGCCAGAGGTGGCAGCATTTTTTAACAATCTACTCAAATCCCCCTGAAAATCTGGATTGGAGGACTGTGAGACCACCCCTGAACAGTGTGGGGGAAGTCATGTTTGGGGCTGCAGGGGATAGAGGAAAACAGCAATAACTGAAGCTTGTGTGCTTATGGGAGGACAGCATGGCAGCCCAACCTAGTAGCATAGACTTACTACTGCTTCTAAACAACTTGAAAAAATGAGTCAAGAGAAACCATGACAGCTGCAGTCCATGGATATTCCTCTTCTCTCCAGTTATTTGGTAATTTGATTGCATCATTGTACATATTTTAATGAAGCCAACCTAATCAAAAACTACAGCACATTCTAGGGAGGAAAATCATGTTAGGAAAATCAAGACTTCAAGATGTTTGGAGATTTTGCCTCTTACCTTGCACATGCCATAGTCAGTCAGTTTGATATGCCCCTCAGAATCTAGCAACACATTATCGAGTTTCAAATCCCTATAAATTATTCCTCGTTCATGAAGGTAGTTTAATGCTAAACTGATTTCTGCCGAGTAAAACCTAAAATGAAATTGAAGTGCCTTATTTTATTCTTAAGCTTCCATAGCTAGATCCAACAACACCAGCAGTGTATATCAAACGTTATGAAACTGGGTGTCCCTTCTAAGCTTATTAGTCATCTCAGGCCTCCCTGAAATCTGTAAGTTAGAGTGTTACATCCTCTGTGGAAGAGCTATTTCTACCTTTCATCATTAGGCATTCGAGTTTTAGATCTTTGAGAAAGGTGGAATATATTAAGTATAATTAGTAGTGACCTGACCCTTCCACCCTTCAGTTGAACCCCAGTAATTCCAAGCACTGATACATATGAACACAACTAGCCTTTTTGTGTCTTATTTCTGCTGAGTGGCAAAAAAAAAGTTAAATGTCTAAAAATCAGTCTCTTGGCAGTTTTAAAAGGCTTTTTGAAGTAGGAGCCAATTATGTCTGCCAGAAGAGATCAAACTGTGGTGCCTGAGAAATTCAAGAACAACAGCTAAGATGAGTGAGAAAGTAAATCTAGAAATTGAAGGTATAAACAAGTAAAGAACATACAACTTTTATTCACCTCTCTCAGCTGTGCTGGCAAAGAATGAGCACAGGAGGCAGTAGGTGGTACTTAACTAAGTTTTACTCAGAGTAAACCCATTGAAATGATTATGACTAAGCTAGCTCCATTAATTTCAATAGGTCTCCTTTGAGCAAAACAGAGTGGAATACGAGCCAGTGCCACATAAAATGACTGTGGCACCCATTTCAGAGTTCTAGGGTACTTTGCAAATGAAATTAGATTCATTTGGGAGCATCTCTGAAAGAGAAGATAAGAACCACCAAATGCAACTCTTTCATTTCAATAATTAGGCTGACCAAAACAATAATTAAAATTGGGAGGCAAAAGGAGATGTTCCATGTAATTAGACACCTTTGGGTTTTCCCTCAATCCATAACAATGTGCAAAAGTCATGGCAAGAACACATACCTTGCATGCTCTTCCGGCAATTTCCTTTGGCGCTGCATATGAAACATGAGGTCCCCTCCGTTTACATATTCTATAACAAAAAATAGTCTGGAACACAGAAGTAAATTCTATAATGGCTTGATTCTTACATACTTTTATTATTATGGTCCACCTTGTCACCTACACAAACTTAACAACTGAAGTGCTTTCAGAGCGTTCCCCCTGTCCTCTTTGGTTAGTCCATCTCAAACATCAATAAAACATGCCTATCTATTCACCCTTTGCAGGTATTTTCAACATGAACACAGCCCTATACCACCCTTCCTCTGCAGATCAATGGGCAGTTTACACTATAAATCTTCTAACATACATCTTATAATCTTATTCCTTTACTGATAGGTAGAGTTGGGAGTACAGCTCCGCTGAATGCTTCAGGACTTGTGTTTTGATTTTCCTTGTACTCCCTTTTCGTCAAACTCTACCCTTCCTCGAAAAGGTTTGCCTGAGGATATATTCTCTAGTGTTTTACCATGGTAAGTAAACAGGCATGTATATTGAAGTATGTGACACAGCAGCACCTAGGCCACTATGAGAAAATGATTCAAGGCTTGTTTATCACCTTCCTCCTTCTTTTCCTATTTTACAACCTTGCACTACCAACTTCTTTAATAAATATATCACACCATGTGTGGCTCCTGTATGCAGCTTTGTTTTCAA
This sequence comes from Podarcis bocagei, assembly GCF_964188305.1. Classification (NCBI taxonomy): domain Eukaryota; kingdom Metazoa; phylum Chordata; class Lepidosauria; order Squamata; family Lacertidae; genus Podarcis; species Podarcis bocagei. The sequence goes on from NC_138128.1 coordinate 16,717,156, forward strand.
GACATTTGATCAACTAAGCCCTCCAGCTGTTTTGGGACTACAACTCCCATCATCCCTAGCTAACAGGACCAGTGGTCAGGGATGATGAGAACTGTAGTCCCAAAACAGCTGGAGGGCCGAGTTTGGGGATGCCTGAACTGAAGTATTATATTCACTTCACCACTCCTCAAAGTATTTTCCTATGCTTAAGCAATTTCTTTATTATAGTAATCCATTTTACTTAGGTTTTGAACACTCAATGAAAAAGCAAACAATTGTTTTGGCACATTCTGGCTTTTCTCCTTATCTGTACTGTGTTCAAACTTTAACGCAGACTATGATCTCTCTGCACACATGGTTCCCATCTTTCCACCTTCATTAACTATAGTTCTCCTACTCCCAATTAGAAACCAGCTCTTCTGCATGCTGTTTTTACATTTCATTCTACTATCCTTTATTCTACGGATGGCTTCATTGTTCAACAACTCTCTTTTGAAAATCATTTTTGCAGCTCAAGATTTCCTTACAGCCATCTTCTCTGATCATAAGGAACCTGTCGTTCAAGTCTTTTTTGATGAAACTGCGTAAGTGTTAGTGCTGTATGTTGCTAATTATATCTTAGCGTTGGGGGGAAAATAATGGCTTATTATAAAAAGGATCAAGTGAAAGAACCTGCAAAAATCATATTACACAATTACCTGCTTTCTGTCTGGAAACAAGAGTGAAGGCCAACAAGAAAAGGATGATTTGAAGCCTGCTCAAAGACATGTTTCTCTGTCTGAACCCAATCAATATCCTATTATAAAAATACACAGAACAGTTGCTTTTGTAATACTTTCGGCTAATATTAATTAACTTGCAACAGATAAGCAGAAATATTATTTCCTGGCTCTTGTAGGCAGACAATGATAATAAGATTCTTAATTATCCTGAAAAAAGTAATACCCATTTCTAAAGTCAAATATTCTGCTCCCATATTCAGCAATTCGTAGGATGCAATTGAATTTTGTTTCCAAAATTATACAACAATGCAATTTCAAAACAGGCTTAAACTCCCCATGGTCTTTAAGTTGCTTGTGGTGATAGCTTCCTTTAAATGCATTTATACCATCAATGTCTTTAAGCACAAATAGTTATTTGAGGTTTGCCAATACAGATGTGTATTAAAAGTCTGAGAAATAGTTTAAGAACACTATCATGTCACAATGCAGAGACACTAACCTTGAGTACCCAAGATTGTCTTTATACATAAACAGGAAGGGCTCTTCCTGAAAGGAGATTTGGTCCAACATTTCCATATCTTTTAAATTGCTGACAGAGTTTTAATTAGTGGAAAACCTGATTAACTTGTTAAGAACCAAACTCAGAAGTGCCACTTTGAATACAACCAAACATGATCACAAATTACAGGGGAGTTATCTGACCTCTAATATGCCACCATTCATATAAAACAGAATTTAAAGAACAGTTCATTTAACAGAAATACCACTCACCTCATCATCATTTACTAGTTCCTTTTTCACAACTTTCATTGCATAAATGCGCTCAGTCTTCTTTAACCGAACCAGAAGTACTTTTGCATAACTTCCTCTCCCTATAACTCGAAGTAGATCAAAATCTTGGAGACCCAGACTGGAAGATACTTTACCACTTTCTCTAATACTTGTTGCCTATGGGTAGATGGAAACATTTAAATAGAATTACCCTGGGTAATACTGTCAGATCTTTGAGAGCTTTTCTGACCTCAAAAATTCTATTAACAATAGGCTAACTGAGCTGCATATGTTGTGTTGGAAGTTACAGGTAAGTTTCTTAATATTCCAGAAATGCACAGATAACTTAGTAAAAAACCAAGACATTAAACAATTAGAATACCTCCTTTTCTTCACCAACATGGTCCAAACTTTCATGACTTGAAGGATGATAAGGAATCACTAAAAGTAAAAAAATGTAAGGATAGTATCAAAATTACAGGCAAATGCAATTCCTTTCTGCAAGTGATTGGAAATTCCTCTTTGCTTTTATGCTTCTAAGATGGTAAATTGGCAAAGTCTGCTAGAACGTCCTACAAATTAATTAATTTTGCTGTGTTATTCCAAACATGGCCATATTATTAAGTCATCTTCTGTACATCCACAGGGAACCACACAGTAAATTACATGAAATTAAATGGGTAGGCATGGCTGTGCCCGTTCCCTGCAGTTAATAGAACACACTTCTAAAGATGCTTTTATATAGAGATCACAAATAAATGATTCATTTAAAGTCAGTGAAGAATACATAGTTTTGCTTCTTGCTCACAGTAATTTAAAAAATAGAAGATTGTATTCAACACCGCCATTCTGCTCATGCAGCATACTTTTGCCTGCACGATGGAACTTCCTCTCCCTTGAACCCTCAAAATCTGTTCCAGGAAAAGTCCTGCTGTATAAGTGGAACACTACATGCAGTGTTGGATAAAACCCAGAAATAATTATGCAAATAAGCGCTAATTCATTTTTTTTGGGGGGTGTCACATTTGGTCCTTTCAATATAATTAAAGAAAGCACTGTTCTTACCTGGTTCCATGTTATCAAGATGCACTGATGAAGGATCCATAGACTCCTACAAAAAGTCAAAGAATAAGATTACAACTTTTCTGTTTTCTACAAGGAGCTATGTCATTGTATCAAATTGCAAAACTGGCAGTCTAAATCTAAGGTTTCAATCCTATGCTCTTGTACTTGGGAGTAAATCCCACTAAACAGAGTAGGGCATTCTTCAAAATAATTAATGCACAGACCAGACTGATCTTTGATCAGAAGCCACAAGGTCTGGTGCAAAATTTAAGGGCCTCACAATTTTTGTGTTTCATTCATTGAAACACAAATTCAAAATTCATTCAAAATTATTGTTGTTGTTGTTATTTAATAATAATTACCCACACTTCACAGTAAGGTCCCAGGCCTGATCACAACAATAAAACCCAGTATCAAAAACAGTTTAAAACAACTTATAATCACAAAAATGAGGTGGGTTCTCAAAATATACACCTCAAGTTCAAAAGCTAGGATTGTTTAGTTACCAAAATCAAGCAGGATTGAAGTGCCCATATTGGCATCTAAATTCACTTTCACAGAACAGTAAAGCAAACCAGCTGTGTTATATTTTAGTGAGGCAACACCAGACATCAAAACCAGAATCAAAGAAGTGAAAGTTGAATGTGGCATTCAGCTTTTGTGTTCTTCCAGTTGTTCCATCTGTACAAATTTATCAGCTTGTCAAACAGAACCCCCCCCCCATCTCCCCCACCACGCTGGTCTGAAGGTTCTCCAACCCCCAGAACCTATTTTGGGGGTATGGGGGAAGCCCCATTGCATGTGGAAGTCTTAGCACAGGGCTTACACTAATGGGGCATGTTAGGCTAATCCCACCCCAGGTCCCCATCACAGTCTTAGTAAAATCATTATGTATACTTGTGTATTTATATGCACATTGGAGAAGGTTATAGCTATCAATATCACTTACTTGTGGTAATGCGTGTCGGCCACATTCTATGCTGACCAGTTTGTGACATTTTTTGTGAACAAGGAGTTTACAATTGATGCATTTATATCCCTGGCGTCCCAATCCCCATATCCTATCAGTGCAGATGGCACAATGAGCTCTCTGAAACACAAACAGGCAAATGACCATTAACTAACAGTATCTAGATAGTCTCAAACTACGACTCATGCAATAGGGTATCTACTCACAAAATACCACACTGAAAAATCTGATAACCTGTTGCTCTGAAGTTATGGTTAAAGTAATTAGCTCACAAGTGCTCTTTTTGTGTGTTTTTCTGGCTTTCTCATGGTAAAATTATGTTCCCCACTACATACATTAAAAATGCTCAGCTTTGTTAATTTGGTTTTTTTTAAAAAAAAATTCTCCCCCCTCTTCATTTATTCTCTAGCTTTTTGACTATATATACATTTTTATAACGCAATGATGAGATAACCAATCTGATTAAATGATAATATATATAACAAATTCTGAGCATAAAAAATACCCAATTTTAAGTTTTGTTGAATCTCTGTAAAACAGCACCTCCAATACCCATCTCACTGAGTTGGTTCAAAAGGATACAACTGCCAGTGGTTATCAAAAACCACTGACAAAAATATCAAGTAAGAATAAAAGAGTTTCACTCCTTCTGTTCTCCTTGTGATGAAGGTTATCTAGCAGAGCTACAAAGGCTCATTCAGTCCCATAACCATGTCTGAAGCCAGATTAAAATGGGTCAAGATAATCAGTTTCATCCAAGAGTGCTTAATATGATATGAAGTTGGTTTAATACCCTGGCTTCTTTTGGCAATCACAGTTTCCTGTTTCAGTTAGAATAGGAAAATATTATTTAGAGGCTTCCAGAACTGACTGCTTATGTTGTGAAGGGACAAGTCAAAGGGGCTGCCTGCATCAGAGAAAGGGTGGCTCACCTCCTGGGTTATTAAACAGAAATACGCTTGTCTCAATGTGGTGGTTACTATGTCTGAAGCACTCTGTATGTTATAAAGCACTATGTAAACATTCCTTGGTTGTCAGGATCCTTCATTATCCATGATCACCGGACTCATCTGTAAGGTACACTGTACTAACAAATAAGGGTGCCCAATATTCTGTAGAAGTTGGGCTTTAAACCCAATACTTTGAATCCCAGCATAAACACTCACAAGCAAAGCTTTCCCATTTAAAGGACTTAGCACATTTTTAAAGCATCACATTTAGTTGAAAACCACAGGGTGCTCAGAAATAAATAGTCCTACAGATGAAGCCAGTGTGGTGTAGTGGTTAAGAGCGGTAGTCTTGTAATCTGGGGAACCGGGTTCGTGTCTCCGCTCCTCCACATGCAGCTGCTGGGTGACCTTGGGCCAGTCACACTTCTTTGAAGTCTCTCAGCCCCACTCACCTCACAGAGTGTTTCTTGTGAGGGAGGAAGGGAAAGGAGAATGTTAGCCGCTTTGAGACTCCTTCGGGTAGTGATAAAGCGGGATATCAAATCCAAACTCTTCTTCTTCTTCTTCTTCTTCTTCTTCTTCTATTATATGGAAAACTAAATAAACTCTGATTGGACTTGCAGCTGACAAAGTAAATTTGATCTTTTAAGGCCTATTTCCTAATTATCAGTACGTATATAAAAAGGCATTTAATATCTCAGGAGGACAAAGTCCATTTCGAAAAGGTGATATTTATTAGGAGAGGTAAACTACAAATGAAAGAGCAGTCTCAGTAAAGTCTATTAAAACCTACCCTGTTGAATCGCTTGGCTTGGAAAGTGTGACCATTTGCACAATAAAGTTTTCGCCATCGCCGTGCACCTCGACGATAAATAGACTCTAGGGAGAGAAATCAGAAACAATCACACAAAAACTCCAGAGAAGGCTGCTTGTTTTGTCCCTATCAAACTGAGCCCAGTTTCAAGAATTATGCAAGTCAAGCATATGTAAATAGATTACCCAAATATTTAACAATTACTTTGTATTTATAAAGGTTTTTACTCTTGTGTATCACATAATCTCAGTAAGCCTTAAAACTGGCCTTGAAGGTTGGCTAGCGTTTTTATCCCCATGTTATGGATCCTGGGTGTAAGCATAATTGTATGATAGTTACCAGCTTGCCTATCACCATCAGTAACATCACAGATAAAGTGAGATTTAAACTGGAGTTTCTTGGGTCACAGTTTATTTGATTAACCACCATACTGTACTCGCCAGTCATAAAATTGAAAGTTATGTATATTTTTAATTTACCGTATTTTTCGCCCCATAAGACGCACTTTTTCCCCTCCAAAAATGAAGGGGAAATCGGGGTGCGTCTTATGGGGCGAATGCCTGCAAGCCTCGCGCGCCCGGCAGGAGGTCCCACCGGGTGCGCGAGGCTTGGGGCGGCAGCCTGTCGCCCGAAGCACGGGGAGCCCTCGGGAGGGCTCCCCCTGCTTCGGGCGAGTGTCTGCAAGCCTCGCGCACCCGGCAGGAGGTCCCACCGGGTGCGCGAGGCTTGGGGCGGCAGCGGACTGCTTGCGCGCACCTAGAAGCTTGGGGCGTGCTGAGGTCAGCGCGCCCCAAGCTTCTGCATGCCGGCAAGCAGTCCGCTGCCGCCCCAAGCCTCCCGCACCCGGCAGGAGGTCCCGCCAGGTGCGCAAGGCTTGGGGCGGCAGCGGACTGCTTGCGTGCACCTAGAAGCTTGGGGCATGCTGAGGTCAGCGCGCCCCAAGCTTCTAGGTGCGCTCAAGCAGTCCGCTGCCGCCCCAAGCCTTGCGCACCCGGCGGGACCTCCTGCCGGGTGCGGGAGGCTTGGGGCGGCAGCGGACTGCTTGCCGGCATGCAGAAGCTTGGGGCGTGCTGAGGTCAGCACACCCCAAGCTTCTAGGTGCGCGCAAGCAGTCCGCTGCCGCCCCAAGCCTTGCGCACCCGGCGGGACCTCCTGCCGGGTGCGGGAGGCTTGGGGCGGCAGCGGACTGCTTGCTGGCATGCAGAAGCTTGGGGCGCGCTGACCTCAGCACGCCCCAAGCTTCTAGGTGCGCGCAAGCAGTCCGCTGCCGCCCCAAGCCTTGCGCACCCGGCGGGACCTCCTGCCGGGTGCGGGAGGCTTGGGGCGGCAGCGGACTGCTTGCCGGCATGCAGAAGCTTGGGGCGTGCTGAGGTCAGCACACCCCAAGCTTCTAGGTGCGCGCACGCAGTCCGCTGCCGCCCCAAGCCTTGCGCACCCGGCGGGACCTCCTGCCGGGTGCGGGAGGCTTGGGGCGGCAGCGGACTGCTTGCCGGCATGCAGAAGCTTGGGGCGCGCTGACCTCAGCACGCCCCAAGCTTCTAGGTGCGCGCAAGCAGTCCGCTGCCGCCCCAAGCCTTGCGCACCCGGCGGGACCTCCTGCCGGGTGCGGGAGGCTTGGGGCGGCAGCGGACTGCTTGCCGGCATGCAGAAGCTTGGGGCGTGCTGAGGTCAGCACACCCCAAGCTTCTAGGTGCGCGCAAGCAGTCCGCTGCCGCCCCAAGCCTTGCGCACCCGACGGGACCTCCTGCCAGGTGCGGGAGGCTTGGGGCGGCAGCGGACTGCTTGCCGGCATGCAGAAGCTTGGGGCGCGCTGACCTCAGCACGCCCCAAGCTTCTAGGTGCGCGCAAGCAGTCCGCTGCCGCCCCAAGCCTTGCGCACCCGGCGGGACCTCCTGCCGGGTGCGGGAGGCTTGGGGCGGCAGCGGAGTGCTTGCCGGCATGCAGAAGCTTGGGGCGCGCTGACCTCAGCACGCCCCAAGCTCCTGGTGTAGCGCAGCGCACCTGGGGGGGAAATAAAAAAAATTTCCTTTATTTCCCCCCCTAAAATCTAGGTGCGTCTTATGGGCCGGTGCGTCTTATGGGGCGAAAAATACGGTAGGTAAAATTCAGGGAGGCTCGCCTGACACCTTCATTACATATTTTTAGATGGCAGGTGAAAACAGTTCTTAATAACCAGGCCTTTGGCTCATTAACATTCTATGGCCTTTTAAATGTGTTTGTAGAATGAGGTTATTTGTTTTTGTTTTATTATGTATTTTCTGTCCTCATTTTGATTTTTATGCTGTGAACCACCTTGAGATCTTTGAATGAAGAGTGGTATATTTATATTTAATAAGTATAAACAAACAACTCACTCCAAAAACAAAAACACAACAAGGATCCAGATTTTAAAAATATGATAACACTGAATATTTCAAATAATCATACTTACTATCTTCCCCTGGACAGGGCATTCCAGGCCTTTCTGGTACACAAGGAAACACTGGGGGAGGGGGAAAAATCAGTAATACTGCATTAGCTATTATTTTAATGATATGTGAAAAGATAAAATATGCATCAGAAATCAGTGCCAAACTGCTTGGTTGCATGAGCAGTGGCCCTAAGTTACAAAGGAGAGAATTGAGCATTCAGTGTCATCTAGGGCAGTGTTCCCCAACCTTGGGCCTCCAGCTGTTTTTGGGCTACAATTCCCATCATCCTTGACCACTGGTCTTGCTAGCGAGGGATGATGGGAGTTGTAGTCCAAAAACAGCTGGAGGCCCAAGGTTGGGCAACACTGATCTAGGGCACATGCAGGCCACATATACGAAGTCACATTTCAAAAGCCATCTCCAAATGTGTTTCTAAAGGACTCATTTCAGTTAAGAATGGATCACATAAGTGCCTCAGAACGGTAACTAGCATTCATATAAAAATAAAAAAGTTATCCATGGCATTTATATTTCTCCCACTCAACTTCCTACTAGCAAGAAGTGTAAAATCTGTAACGATAGAAATAGTCACAAAGACAACAGTTGTTTCAAGTACAATAGAACTTTACTAGCACTAACTTTATTAGCACTAAACAAAAAACTAATGAGGAAAGCCTGTGTATTCTCCACTCCTCAAATCAGGAGTGGATGTGCCAAAGTGATGTCTAGTAGAGTTAAAAATATTTTTGTTTATTCCCTCCCCGGAAAAACTTTTGCATGGTAAGAAGGCAGGTGGACGAATATGGTATGTAAAACAAATATCCCTAAACAAGGGTACCGTATTTTTCGCCCCAAAAGGACGCACTTTTTCCCCTCCAAAAATGAAGGGGAAATGTATGTGCGTCCTATAGGGCGAATGCAGGCTTTCGCTGAAGCATGGAGAGGGCAAGGGGTCGGTGCGCACCGACCCCTCTCGCTCTCCAGGCTTCAGAAGAGCCCCACCGCCAGCCCCACAAGCTCGGGGGACAGCGGGGAGGCGGAACGCCGCCATCCCGCTGTCCCCCAACTTGGTTAGAAGGCTGGCGGGGGGGAGAAGCCTGCTCCTCCCCGTCGCCAGCCCCACAAACTCGGGGGACAGCGGGGAGGTGCAGTGCGCCATCCCGCTGTCTCCCGACCTGGTTTGGAGGCTGGCTGAGGGCTTCCCCGCCCCCCCAGCATCGGCATCGCTCTGGGTCCCGTTCTGGGAGCTGGGGTCGGGGGAAGCTCGGGCTTCCCTCGCCCCAGCTCTGCGCCGGGGGGGGGATAATTTTTGTTCCTTTATTTCCCCCCCCCCAAAAAAAAATCTAGGTGCGTCCTATGGGCCGGTGCGTCCTATAGGGCGAAAAATACGGTAACTTGCTCCTTCAGTCTTTGCACACAAGTTAAGTGTTTTTAAAAAACAAAGCTGATGAACATTTAAATATTAAAATAGAGGTCATTCATGCAGGCTGAAGAATATGTTCCTTCCTTCCTCTCTGTCCCTCCTTCTCTCATGCACACACACACACAAAAACAGTATTATACCACGTTACCATGTATTAGGAGTTCTGAATCTTTGTTTAGTTCATACAACCGAAAAGCTTCTTCCAATTCCAGCTGAGAAGAAACAGTACATGGATCCCCTAGAAAGAAATGAATTCATTCAATGAATATAGCTCAACTTGAGTCAAGCTGCTCCTTAACATATTCCTATAATCAAGGGTAATATTCTCTTTAGAGTTCTTGATTATGTCAGCTCAGATTTCAGAGAAACTACCTAATTGCTTTCCAATCTAAAGAAGGAAAATTATGAATTATTTATTTTTAAAATATTTTGATTTAAGCCTAGCAAACAAAATCTGTCATTACACACCCACATTCACTGGATAAACTAAATATGTGCCAATTTTCCTCTAAAAGTATGTTTCTTGAAGTTGCATTAGCATATCAGATTCACAATATTTTCTATGATAGAGTGAGTCTTTTAAAAAGAATATAGTTATCGAGAAACACTCCTCCTCCCCACTCCTATCCTTTGAGATTTATAGGTGTGGATTTAATCTATTTTATATGTCAATAAAAGAAGCCATAAACTAACTTTGCAAGGCTTACATTCATGGAGGACATGGGCTTCAAATGGTTACTCGTTATGATGGCTATATACTACCTCCAATATCAGAGGCAGAATGCCGCTTGAGGAACAAGAACAGGAGAAAACTTATGTGCTTACGCCCTGCCTGCAGACTTCCCATGGGCATTTGGTTGGCCACCAGAAAAAGCAGGATGCTAGACTAGATGGGCCAGCAGGGCTTTCTTTGTGTTCAAGGCTGGCTAAAGTTATTCTCACAGCTACACAAAGAATAACTAGCTTTTTTTCAGAGCTATTTCAAACATTATGATTTTTACATGCAAACATTTAATGACTGTAACAAACAAGTTTGCAGACATGTATGCATGCTGAAGAGCTGTGATTGAGAACAACTTTTTGTTGAAAATATCAGCAAACTCAGATTTACAGATACATAATAATACGTGAAATGGTTCTCTTGAGATGTAATGGCTCTCTTTTATCAAACTTCACAATTTATGTAAAAAATATCATTTTCACCATCCTACATACCATTTGTATATTTGGGAATTCATCCTAAGTCATTTGAGATACAACTGGCACCCAAAGCTAAAGGACAACATCTCTTCCTTTGTACTGTGCTCAAAACTGATTAAACAAGGGCATCTAAGACAGACACTGAATATTGCACAGAAATGAATTGTAGCAATTAAAATTCAGGGACACTAAGAGAACAAACCTGTTTTTCTTCAGCCAAGCAAAGAAACAATTGCGGTACAAGTTTAGCAAAACAAAGAACAAGAAAAGAAATATGGGCAGGTGTTCTTATGTATGCCTGAGGATATTTAGTGCTTACCAGAATTAATGTTTACTTTGTATAACAATGATTCTAGGTGTGCCAAGGTTAAAAAGTTGCCTGCTCCACCTCACCATCTCAACAAAATCCTTACTTTCAGAATGAAGGAAACAGGAAGAACAGTCCAATGAAGATGACATTGTGCTCTTACACTCCAGTATGAACACATCATCAATGACTCACAACCTACAAAACCATTACATTAAGTGTAACACATCAGGTATGCGGACTCATGGGTGTGTTTATTGTTCAACCCTACAATCTTAGTTTTGTTACAAAACTTAGGACTCTAGCTCTCATGAGTGCAAAGAAGTGGGAAAATATGGAAGCAATGGCTGCAATCCAGTCTAGTGTCTAGGTCACTTTCACTAATGCAAATAAAAAAACTCAACGATAGTATACTTTCAATTCACATAATTTCTCTACTGAACTAGTAACTCTGAACTGAGATTAAATACCAGGAAGTTTACATTGCAAGTCATTTGGGAAAATAAGGAACTTGTTCTGCAGCTTTCCAATCCTGTAATTTTATTTGCATCTGTTTTCCCTGGCACACTCTTTCTCTATACTCCCCCTCAAAACTTAACTGTGGTACATTTCCACGGCAGCTTGAACTAATGATTTTATTGTAACTTACTGACCAGCACACAGGGAAGCTTTTTCCCTCTGCAGGCAATAGTTAAAAAGTTTGCTATTTTGGAAGAATAAGTGACCTATAACTAAGGAAGGCATCTCTTGAAAATGCATTTACATAAGACACAATCAAAACACATGACAGAAACAGCAAAAATCAATACCAAAGCTTAGGAAAGGAATACGATCTTTCTTGGTTCATATTACATATAATTAGGTGACAATGAACTAGATTAGCATATGGAATTTACTGCCCTAAAGAACAGAGAATCTTAAAACTTCTCACTTTATACAGTACTAAGATGTCTCAAGTTCTCCTTCTCCATGTTTATAGTTGGAATGCTCTGAAAACTGACATGCCTACATCTGACACATGAAAGAGTTCAAATAGACTGCTATGGTCTTTCTTTCTTTCTTTCTTTCTTTCTTTCTTTCTTTCTTTCTTTGTTGGCAAATAGAGGCTACAGATGAAATGAAATGCTTTCTACTTTGTTCCTGGGAAATAAAGCTGGGATATTAGGTAGAAGCAGTGCTTTTTTTTCTAAAAAAAAAATATGTTTAGGGGTACTCTCATTTTCCAACTCATATTGAAATACTGCCCCTTAATGAGGCCAAACTTAGATACACAAAATGTTTAGGGGTATGTGTACCCCTGTGTCCCCCCAGAAAAAAGCACTGGGTAGAAATTACTAGTATTATATGTAGTTCTGCTTTGTATCATCTTACCTTCTTCATCGATCCACTTCATGGTAAAAAGCTGTTCATTATCAAAGGCGCACATGTCTCGAACTTCGTTACACAATCCCTCAAAGGAGATGGAAGGTTCAAAGTAGGTTATCATAATGTCACTGGAAAGAGTCCAAACAAATGGTCTATTAATTTCAGAACTAAGGACCTATTTATATTGCATCAACTCTGTTTGCTTCCATCTGTCAATGAACATGCATTCGTTTACCTGTATGTTTGAGTCTTGAATGCGTTATTCTTAATGTCTATCCTGCTATCTAAGCCAGGCTTGGTACAAAAGTTCAGTTTCTAAGCAACACACCAGCACATGTCTGAAAAAGAACTTCTGTTTTATATACCAACGTCAACTGTTAAGGTGCCCGTGATTTCTACAATACTGCTTGTACCACAGAAATAGTTAGCAGCCTAACCAGACTATCATTTCCTCTTAACTAATTTGATCCCTGGCATCATTCAGGTTTTAGAAAGTAATACTTGGTATTTAATGAACTATAGAAAAGTATTTCCCATAAAATGTGGATACTTAGTGATACGGAAGGGGGGGGCATGTCTTCTTCACCTCCTTCTTTGCTACAATATACCGTATTTTTCGCCCCATAAGACGCACCGGCCCATAAGACGCACCTAGATTTTTGGGGGGGAAATAAAGGGGGAAAAAATTATTTCCCCCCCAGGTGCGCTGCGCTACACCAGGAGCTTGGGGCGTGCTGAGCTCAGCGCGCCCCAAGCTTCTGCGTGCCGGCAAGCAGTCCGCTAGCCCTGGGAGAGCCGCGGGCCTCTCCCAGGGCTAGCGGATCGCTGCGCTACACCAGGAGCTTGGGGCGTGCTGAGCTCAGCGCGCCCCAAGCTTCTGCGTGCGCGCAAGCAGTCCGCTGCCGCCCCAAGCCTCGCGCACCCGGCAGGAGGTCCCACTGGGTGCGCGAGGCTTGGGGCGGCAGCGGACTGCTTGCGCGCACCTAGAAGCTTGGGGCGCGCTGAGCTCAGCGCGCCCCAAGCTTCTAGGTGTGCGCAAGCAGTCCGCTAGCCTTGGGAGAGCCGCGGGGCTCTCCCAGGGCTAGCGGATCGCTGCACTACACCAGGAGCTTGGGGCGTGCTGAGCTCAGCGCGCCCCAAGCTTCTGCGTGCGCGCAAGCAGTCCGCTAGTCTTGGGAGAGCCGCGGGGCTCTCCCAGGGCTAGCGGATCGCTGCGCTACACCAGGAGCTTGGGGCGTGCTGAGCTCAGCGCGCCCCAAGCTTCTAGGTGCGCGCAAGCAGTCCGCTGCCGCCCCAAGCCTCGCGCACCCGGTGGGACCTCCTGCCGGGTGCGCGAGGCTTGCAGACACTCGCCTGAAGCAGGGGGAGCCCTCCCGAGGGCTCCCTGTGCTTCGGGCGACAGGCTGCCGCCCCAAGCCTCGCGCACCCGGTGGAACCTCCTGCCGGGTGCGCGAGGCTTGCAGACACTCGCCCGAAGCAGGGGGAGCCCTCCCGAGGGCTCCCCATGCTTCGGGCGACAGGCTGCCGCCCCAAGCCTCGCGCACCCGGTGGGACCTCCTGCCGGGCGCGCGAGGCTTGCAGGCATTCGCCCCATAAGACGCACCCCGATTTCCCCTTCATTTTTGGAGGGGAAAAAGTGCGTCTTATGGGGCGAAAAATACGGTATCCATTTATTTCCAATTGTCAATGTCAAAAGGGACTAAAATCTATAAAATTCATAGAAAATCAACGTGACAATTTGCTCAATTTCTCTAGGACCCCATGACACCTCCCCTGTCCTCCATAATCCCTCAAGCAAGGTGTCAAGACCCTAATCCGGTCAAATCGCTCTGCCAAGCCCTTCCTCCGGGAGATGCCAGGTGACAGACTATGCATACATGGACCATTGTCTTCTCAGGATGTGCTTATCTGTGCATATCTCCAGCTCTGCATATTCCCCCCTCCCTCCTCCATATGTTAATCCGGTGTAACCCAACCTCTTCCTAATGTATTCGTGATGTAATCTGTGTAACCCAACCTCTTCTTAATGTATTCATGATGTAACTGGGATGTATTTTGCACTGTATTCTGGGACATGGAGGGAAATTTCAAAAGTTCATATCACCCCTTTCTCGCTGTTCAATCTTGCCTTGAACCTGTTGCGCAATAAACTTGGATCTTTTGCAGTTTGCTCCTGTCCGGCTGAGCTCATTTTCTTCTGCAGGGACCCGCGGACCTAGTCCGACGAGCTGGGTGGCAGAGTAGCCCCGCACCCAGATTTTTCCGTAACACTTAGCAACAGTTGGTAAGAGACCCATACAAATTATACATGTTATATTTTTCTCATGCTCTAAGTACCCTACATTTTCAAGTCTGATGAAACAAATTCATGGCTACACAGTTCATACTTGAGATGCAGAATGTAATCACAGAAGCATCCAAAAAGGCAAATTTTGTAGTAATGGGTGACTTCAACTACCCTCACACAGACTGGATTCATATGTGTTCCAGTCATTGTTGAGAAATACAAATGTTGAACCCAGTGAGAGATGTTAAGTGTTGTTGAACCAACTGGGAGATGTGACCACAGTGTTATATTAAATATACATGTAAATGACCAATTGGCAAGAATATCCCATACAGTGACATTTTAAAGTCAACTTTAACCATGGGATGGATCCTATCACCTCTGTTCTGGGCTCTGAAAGATATGGCTTTCTGATGACTTGCAAGAATCACATTATAAAACACTTGTAACAAATGTGAATAATATTGCAAAATATGTCCTTGGAAGTTTTGTGTGTGTGTTGGCAGTGTGCTGCTAAAAGAGGGACAATGAACTGTGGAGGAAACACTAGCAGTCTTGTTGGGTGTGTAAGACTGTTGGTCTTGCTAGGATTTGGAATAATTGAGCAGATTTGGCAGTAGAATAGCTATGGCATAAATTGAACAGAGCTTAGTTTCTAACTAAGTTCTATTGAACTGGTTGGGGTTTACTAATGAGAACAAACTTTACAAAACCTGGTAGCCTCTATATTTCCTCCTAAACATATCTCTTATTGCAAATAGTTTTTAACTTTTAAAAAGGGGCTTTAAAATCTTATTATTTATTATTACAATTATCTCTCATCTTTCCTTCAGTGAGCACCCTCTTCATTTTGTCTTCACAACAACCTTGAGACTTAGGTTAAGCTGTCAATTTATGCTAACTTACACATGTATCAAACCATGGTCTGTTATATCTGAGCCAAGTCTGGCTATACACCATGATAGGTTTGTGCTGCATTAAAATACAGTGGTACCTTGGGTTACATACGCTTCAGGTTACAGACTCCGCTAACCCAGAAATAGTGCTTCAGGTTAAGAACTTTGCTTCAGGATAAGAACAGAAATCGTGCTCCTGCGGCGCGGTGGCAGCAGGAGGCCCCATTAGCTAAAGCATTACACAACTGTTAAATCATTACCAAATGGCCATTTTTAATGCAGAGGTACAGCCAGCATAAACCAAGAACTGAATTATTTTTAAGCAGGATTCTACAGTGGTGAAAACTGTAGTCAACAACTAGCTCATGTTGAGTGAAAGTCAATCACCTGGTGAACTTGTTCATTAATTTGACTATTCCACAGTAATAATTAGCAACAATTTATAATCGCATTCAGCTAGAATAACAGTATCAACTTTAGCCCAGTTTAATAGGAATGAGTTATTTGCCATTGCTTTCTCTCCACAGACTGAAACCAAGCCATATACATAACACACAGGTCACCACAGTTCAAGAAACCACAGTCAAAAGACTATGGTTCCACATGAATTAGAAGCATGATGGTAAACACTCCTACTGAGCCAAGAAACGCACCAGATTCTGACTTGTTGAGGTATATGAATGCAGGCTTGATGTTTTCCCCCTAACAAGCCATGAACCTGGTTTCAGATGTCACAACAAGTGGGACTCTGGCTTGTTTCTCAGTGGTGCAGCAGCAGCAGCAGATGCAGAAGAGAAGCAGAGTGAGAAATTTTGAGCAGCATACACAAGCATGCTGGTTTAATTTGACATATAAACTGGGCTATTGTGATGTGCTAAAATACCGTATTTTTCGCTTGATAACACGCACCTGACCATAACACGCACATAGTTTTTAGAGGAGGAAAACAAGAAAAAAAAAATTCTGAATGAATGTATCATTTTTGTGCTTCATGCTGTGGCCAAGACATGTGATTTGACGGTGAGTTTGGGGTAGCCCAATGCAAAGATCCTGAGAATCCATGTGGATCTGTGCTTTGTAACCACGTTTTTGCACCATTGCAGCCCCAGGCAACAATGGGTGCGTGATTTTTTTGATGCAGGCTGTAACCATGGACATGCTATGTGATCTGATGGTGAATTTGGGGTGACCCAATGCAAAGATCCTGAGGATCCATGTGGATCCGTGCTTTGTAACCACGTTTTAAGTGGGGAGGGAAGGAAAAACATAGAAGGGACAAGGAGCACTGAGAGGGGTGTGCGGAGAAGCAGCTGGCTAAGAATGCAGGAGAGGGGTTTTACCGGAGGGAGTTCCCCCCACGCACCCACCCAAGCCAGCCATCTCTCTCTCTCCCACCCCCCACCTGCATGTTGCAGCACCGGAGCACGAGAGGAATTAGAAGGAAGGATGCTCTGCTTTCCCCTCTGCTTGCCTGGAGGGGAGGGGTTTTCTCTGCTCTTTGTTCCATTTGAGCAAACACAGTAACAAACAGAAGCGGGTGGGCAGTAAGACCCTGAGGCAGAATGCAGGAAAGCAGCAGCTTCCTCTTTTCAAGGCTTCCCTTCTCCGGACTCGCGCCTGTTGGCTCCAGGGACCACACATTCGCTCAATAACACGCACAGACATTTCCCCTTACTTTTTAGGAGAAAAAATCTGCGTGTTATAGAGGGAAAAATACGGTAGCTAATGCAGTTGGTCATAATAGTAGATTAGAAAGAAGCATTATTGTGTAGCAACAATATACAAATAAACAGCATGTCAGAATTGAATGCATGTAGAATCTTGCAAGGGACGCGGGTGGCGCTGTGGGTTAAACCACAGAGCCTAGGACTTGCCGATCAGAAGGTTGGCGATTCGAATCCTTGTGACAGGGTGAGCTCCCGTTGCTGGGTCCCAACCTAGCAGTTCGAAAGCACATCAAAGCGCAAGTAGATAAACAGGTACTGCTCCAGCGGGAAGGTAAACAGCGTTTCCGTGTGCTGCTCTGCTTCGCCAGAAGCGGCTTAGTCATGCTGGCCACATGACCTGGACGCTGTACGCCGGCTCCCTCGGCCAATAAAGTGAGATGAGGGCCGCAACCCCAGAGTCGGCCATGACTGGACCTAATGGTCAGGGGTCCCTTTACCTTTACCTAGAATCTTGCAAAGCACACATTATTTGCTAAACAAGGTGCTGAGGAGAACTGTACAACCTTTTTCTTTGAGGTTTCTCAATGGAATGCTCAACATATATTTGACAAGCATGTTATAAGTATAATTGGTGATAGCCAGACTCTGAACCCCATGAAATCCATGGACTTCTGTATTTAAGTGCATTGAGCTCAATATGTCTACACAGATTATGACTATTGCTAGTTATCATCCAAGTATTTAACATTGTAAGACTTAAGGTTTAATCCTGATCATTATAGGCCAACCATCTCTGGGGGAAAGATGGCATCTTTGGTTGTGACTAATTCCACAAAAGGTAATTCCAGTTTGTTAACCTATTTATGCAAAGATCATGAACCAACACCCTATGTGACTCATTTTAGCTCCAGATGTACTAATTTGCCATAGACTGCATTTATTGTCCCAGGTGGAAGTTAACAGACTATCTGAAGGAAAGTTTCCCATCTATTAGTGACCTCCGTTACAAAAGTTTTCAATCTGCAAATGACAACATTATACTACTCTTGCCTGACATTTTAAGATCAACAGCATTAAATATCCAACACACAAAACAGACGTCTAAACAGTTTTTAAACAAAGTTTAAAGTGATCTCACTCTAGAGACCCAACAAAATTATAAAGCACCAAATATATGTGTTTCAGACTAGAAATCTTAGACTTTTATATTCAGCGTGCAGAGTTTCTAAACTTCCTTCCAGTTAAGAATTTCGGGTGAAGATAAAATCATAGAATCACAGAATTGTAGAGTTGGAAGGGACCATTGGGGTCATCTAGTCCAGGCAGAAAAGTTTTGCCCAATGTGTTGCTTGAACCCATGATCCTGAGATTAAGAGTGTCATGCTCTACCAACTGAGCTATTATCCAATTCTGCCATTTTCCAAATAGAAATAAATAATTTTACAGTGAACGCCACCTTTAAGTATTCCTCTATATTAGGAAGAAGGTCTTGTCTAGAATATTACATTAAAAGTGTAGCTCTAACCACATCTACTAGAAGTCCTACTGAAATCAAAGGACTTTATCCCCAGGTAAGTAGGGTTAAAGTTGCAGGCTGAGCTTAGTGAGCAATGGTGAGAGCATTTTCACAGCAAGAGTCCCTCCTTAGAAAGCCTTTGCCTTTTTTTGTTTGCTCTTCTTGACTTGACATGTTTGCTTGCTTAACCTTCCAACTGTTTTAGAAGAAAATGTTTTGACTCTATGGTTAACTAGAAATAAAAACTTTAAAAATATTTCTTTCAAGCCCCTTTTGTTATGAATGAGGCAAATGCAAGTGTTCTTAGTTCTCTAATTCACGAAGAAACAGTATTATTAAAACACTGAAGTTCTGTAGTGATTGTGTGATGTGGTCAAGAAGTGCTTTCCTCTATCTTGTCTGCCAGATAAGGCATACAGTTCTAAGAAAGCTATCTGGGAAAGCCTACTGTGAATACAGAGGTTCAAGTTACCTTAGTGAGAGCCCTAAAAACAGATTCCTACTTAAACTATGATTACAAGGACAGCAACAGGCTTGGTCTTAGAGCTGAAAGGTTAGTTCAGTAAAGTTCTAATAAAGCTAATTTTTATCATCAACAAAAGCAGTACTATAAATTTAAGAGGTCACTAGACTTTTTATTTAAAATATTTATACAGGAATATATCCAACATTAGTTCTACTCATAATAGATCTAAATCAGTCATTGGGTAAAACCCATACACACTGCCTTGCAACCTAAATTCTCAAGGAAGCTAGAGACAGGAGCGCCTTCCACAAATATTTACTTCAGTTACCATAAACTGTATGTTCAGAGACAGAAGAAGGAATGCACATTAACCTTCTTTTAACTAATTAATTTTCATAAATAAAATCTAAACAACTTCCATAACATAATTAATTTTTAATCCCAGTCTGTATCTGTATTGTATTTGAAAGCGATTCATAAATGGAAAGTGAATCATAAATTAAATGAATGAATAACTTATATGCAATTAGAAAACATAAGAACGTTTTTATTTTACCACAAGAAACTTCTTACCTTAAAAACAAAATGTTGAGTATTGTCTTTCATTTCAATACATTTTATCATTTTTACAGCATTCAAATAAAGATTCCAATTAACTTTGAAGTAGCTCTGCTTCGTCATTTCATTACAAAATATGTTCATTTGTCTATAATGCCCAAATCCCCTATCTTAATAAGCTAGTCTTTTACCAATGGAAAAAATGAGAATTTGAACTGACTAGCACCACAAAAAAATAGCTGCAGTAAAATTTTAAGACACCACTTATTTGCACACTCAAGGAACTGGCCCCTCCATATAACATTGGATCAAACATAATTTCCTAATAGAATTTTATATTAACCATGAATTTAATTTTCTCCCAATACTAGACCATTCCCACCATAAATGGTAGTGATCTCCATTTTATATTAAAAAACACACAAGTAGAAGTATAGTTTCTGTCTACCTTATTTATCAATGCTAAAGTTAAGAACCACCTTGTTATAGTTTTATTCCACTTGTTCCTCATCATCAACATCCAGACATGTAAGACAATGAAGCTGAGCCACATCAATGGCCAGCTGATCAGAATAACACACACAACTGGACACAGTCTTGTTCAGTTGAGTATGCAGGTCTGATGCTTAAAGATTTATTTTATTTATTTATTTAAATTATATATTGCCCTTTATCTGAGGATCGCAGGGCAGCTTACAGGATAAAAACACAAAAATACTAGTCCTTTAAAGCAGAAAGCTAGCAAACCACACACAAATTAAGCAAAAGAAAGGCCATTACTATCAATATTTTCTTTGAGAACCTAGCCCTAAGGAAAACAGCACAACTGGAAGACAACAAGGAGAGTGGCAGAAAAACAAAATGGTCATCCTCCAATAATTAGCTAATTTTACGAACCAATTAAATATGTTGTTGATTTAAAAAGTTCATGGTACGACATTCTTTTGATGATCTGTAACTTGGCAAAGATGCCTATTCTTCTGGAGAAAGCTTAAAACTGTGGCTCCAGGTGGCCTCTAAATACTAGGCACAATAGAAATCAAAGGTGAGAAATAAATGTAAATGCTTCTATTTAAATGTAGTGAATAGTAAAAGAACATTTAGCTACTCAAATTCTTTCCCTTGTTTTTCCCATTTCAGTGTCACTCGCCTCCACTCATCCCATGTTTTGCAATATATAATCACTGGACATGGACTTACTGCTTAGCCTTAGGTTAATAATGCAGAACAAAAATGATCACACTGTTGAGAGCTCTGAGCTTTATCTTTATTTGAATTCCACAGACCTACTAAGCAGCTGGATTTTAATAGTTATCCAAAGTATCCAAGTGTAGGGAATAGAAGCATTAAAAAAAAAAAATCTTAGAGAAAGCCTATTTAACAACTAAGCCTAGTTGACCAGGAACCAGTATCAGGATACACAGAACCAGCTGTGTGATGAAGCCTGATGCTGCCAGGAGACGTTCACAGAATAAAACTTCATCCAGTTACCACTGTCTGAAAAAATGTGATTATTTTTCTCAAAACAGCAGCTGAAAGCAGACATGAGTGTGTTCCATGTCGCATACATTTTTCTTCAAAACTGTGAACAGGCAAAACATAGTTTTGTGATCCACAGTATCTAGTTGTTTTTTTAAATTAAAAGGGTGTCCCCACTTGTAAAGCGGGGCTGTTATTGTTTATTCTAATCACAAGTATTTTTTAAAAAAACAGAGTGGCAAGTGTCATCATAGAATACACATTACTGGACTCTCACAATGAGAAATGCCCTTTCTAAGACTATACCTGCTATAAGCTGTTTTGAGTCCCTGTCAGGAAAAAAATGTGGGATATAAATATTATAATGATGATGATGATGTACAACAAAAACAAATATTTGATGCTTCTCTCTACTCATTTGCCAATTTAATCAATTAATACTGAATGCATTTAATACAGGTACTGGAGTAAAAGGATGCCCATGAACACAAGGACAGCAAAAGGGGGGAAATCATTCACTACAAAAACACAATTTAGGGAAGGTACTGAAATTGTATTGGCATATTTAAGAGGAGGAAATAGTGTTTCATCAGTCTACATAATTAATTAGTAGAACTCCCTAGCCCAGATATTTAATTTAAGTACATTTATATCCTACACATGCCACTTCTAGAAAAATGAAAAAAACATACAGAGTGGCTTACAGCATTTAAAAAAATAATCAAAAGGTCTCAGAGTCTTGCACTATACATTTGTGTACTTTGGTTTTGCAGAATATGAACGTCACATGGGCTTTACCAATAGCAATTAGTAAATGGATTTGATGAACACAATGAAAGTGAATTTACTGAAACCCATCAGCCCAAACATATACTGTGCTCAGAAAAAGATCCCTCTAATCATCATAATCTGTAAATCAGAAACAGAGGGTGCTTTACTGCAGAACTTGCATGTGGCCACAGACAGTTCTGGACTGCTTACGTGGCAAGAGAAAGTATAGCTGGCCCTATAATATGAAAGTAGGAGTAATACAAAGGGTTCATAATTGGAAGGGTCTGTTTCAGTCTTCACCTAGTCCTTTAGATGTTGCTGGCCAACTGTCAGGGATGATAGTCCAACATCATCTTAGAAGGCAGCAGGTTGGGTAAAGCTGGTCTACTTGATCAGCTTCTGAAAACCCTGACAAAAGTAAAATCCTCTTAAAAACAATCTCATCATGTGAGATCTAACCAGCAAATCATCTTAACTCCTTGTGTCACAATAACTGATACTTCTGAGTATTAAGTCAAACATTCAAGAATTATCTCAGTTCTCAAAGATTCCTGCATTGCAGGGAGTTGGACCAGATGACCCTTGGGATCTCTTCCAACTCTACAATTCTATGATTCCAAAGTGGGATAGCAACTTCTCTTTAACCAACCACAGATCCCCAAACCCTGCGGTATGCACACCTTTGTTCCACAGCTATGAGAACAATGGCTAAAAATTGAAAGTGAAATCAATACTAGAATCCTTTCTACCTAACCAAAATGTTCTTAAATACTCCGTGTTATTATAAGTATACAAAAATTGACCATATTCAAAAGAAGCAAATTCCTCCTTTTCTATCTTTAGTTCAAGATGCCAGGGAAAGGGAAACAAACCAAACCAGGGAGGAATGCTTCCGTAGCTTCATGCATGCTGCAATCATGTTCTCCAAGTACTCTGTAGTTACACACCACCCACAGAACTAAATCTTTGTCCAACAACTCAATTCCGTGGTCTTTCTTATACACTGCTACTTACATTATTTTACTGAACCAGTACCTTTACTATTGGCATTGCAAGATATGAATCTAGCAAAGAAAATCTAAAAAATTCAATTTCAAGAACCAGCTCCTATTCAGATCTATATTAATTTTGATCAGTATTCTCTAGCAAAAGAACCGATTGAAGCTCATCCAGCTTTAAAATAGACCTTAAGTTTTATATGCATTTTGTATTGTTGAATTTTAATTGTGTTCTTGTTGAACTGTGAAACTAGTCTGCTATTATATGCCCTGGAAATGATGTAATCTGCACTGCAACTATGGGGTGAAGAGCAGGGCAGATTTTTTTCTTTAAAAACCGAAATACCTATGGATTTCCCTCACACACATTTCCAAGACATGCATCACTTACCTGCAATATATTTTACTGCAGACAAGTGATTACACAGAAAAAGACAACAAAAATGAGGGGGGGGGAGAGACTGTATAATGCACTGCCACATCTACCAAGAAAAATCCAAACTATCCACATTCAGCTGGTATGAAGCATAAATAGAGAACCACAATTTACTGCACCATGCATACTACTGGTAATTCAGCTTATACAGTCTAGCTTCGATCCATATTCCTAAATTTGCTAAATGCCCCTTGTTTTCTGTATTTTCTGAGTTGCCCCTCTATTTCAAAAGATGGCACAGATTCCATCCACTTCCTTAAATACTTTCATGAAGCTCTACACTCCCACAGCTTCAGTGCTTCATTTTTGGAATTCTGATCTCTGCATGCTTCTCTCACCCTATGAGCAATCCTCCTACTCATGGTTTCCCCTCCCCCATAACAATACAGCACTCTCTTGTATCTCACAGATGCATCCTGAGCAGTGAACATGAGACACATCACCTTACTGTAGAATCATTATTTGCTCCCCATGCTAGGCGCAATAAATCTTACCTTTTCCCAACATTCTTCCCCCAGTAATTAAACCCCCAGTGCCCATCCCATAATAACTGTCGCTACAATTTCCATGCCTAGATAATGTGCTGCCACCCAACCTCTCATAGCTACCCAGCAGATAGAAGTCAAAAGCATGCAAACCCCCTCACATTGGCAGCAACCTGCATCTCATTCCATACACTTGAAATTTACGCCACTGGCCATTTCCCATTTCTACAGACTCTCTTCCCAGGTATCTTAATCCCTGAATCCTCCACCTTGTGAAAGATTTGCCTACCATGTGTGTAGCCCATTTCTTCCCTATCCCTAAAAGGACTCTGCTCCCCCACCTTGTATCTCGCCCCAGCCAAGCTGCTGGATCACAGCTCCCTTCGTCTTCGGTCACTAGCCATACTGGCTCTGGATAATGAGAGCTGCACCTGGACAACACCTGGAAATCCAAGGCTGCGGAGGGGACCAAGCATCCAATTTGGTGAAGCATTCAATGTCCAACCGCACTCGGCCATATGTCATCAAGCAGGGCAGGGAGACAACCCTCCTTCCCTGTTTCCTCCACCCCAAGCAACTTGTACGGTGCTTCTGAACAGGAGGGTACCTATGACTGGCAACTTCGCGATGGTCAGGTCCGACCTTTTCTTCTTTTCTTTCCCCCGAAGCCAGTGGGCTCCGCCTGCATCGTGCGCGAATAAAACCCCACGAATTAAACTGTGTGTGTGGAACAAGAGCTGCTTCCCTCCTGAACCGACAGCTGATCTATGGGACTGAATGATTTCTCGCAAGGGAGGGCGGCGCGCCTCTGCCACTCCATTCACCTCATCCTCCCCACAACCCCAGTATAACGCCCTAAACCCCCCAACCGCCCCACACATTACTCAGTCTATAGTCTCGTCGGTCTCCCCCCCCCGCCCCCAACCGCTTTCCTCCAAGCCAATTACTCACCCCTTGTAAAAAGCCTTGACGCGGACTTGGTGGGCGCTGTCCCCGCCGGGGCCACCGAGACCCCCGGAGCCGCCCCCGCCGCCCAGGCCCGGGAGAGACATGCTGTTCCCGCCGCCGCTGTTG
Source organism: Podarcis bocagei (assembly GCF_964188305.1). Taxonomy (NCBI): domain Eukaryota; kingdom Metazoa; phylum Chordata; class Lepidosauria; order Squamata; family Lacertidae; genus Podarcis; species Podarcis bocagei. Next base: position 16,741,766 of record NC_138128.1, read on the forward strand.
CTGCCGCTCTCGCGCTGAGTCGGCATCGCCCCCTCGCCTTGCCCGGCCCCGCCCGCCGGCTCTGCCAGCCCCACCCCGGAGCTGCGGAAGGCAGAGGAAGAAATGAGGGGGAAGAGCGGGAGGAGGAGAAGAAAAAGAAGAGGAGAGGAGAAGGAGGAGGGAGCGAGCTGCGCGCACCCGCCGCCGCCGCCTCACAACTCTTCCCTTTCCCGCCCGCTCCCCGTCAGCCAGCCGCCGCTCCCTCCCTCGAGCCGCTCCAACGTACGCTCGGCTCGAGCCGCCTCAGCGCGCGTGCGCGAGGGAGAAGGTTCCGTTCCTACTCCATACTTCCCATCCTCCTCCCAGAACGCGTCGAGCAACCCGAGCGGAAGCGACCCGAAGGAATTGTGGGATAAACTATTTCTCAAGACTTATGGGGGGGTGGAGAGGGACGACGCCATCTCTTGCGCGCTAGGGGACACCGCGGATATGTCTGTGCGTAAACGGATGCCATTCATTTCCAGAGGCTGAGAGACTGGGGACAGGTTCGTTGTCTGGCCTGGCCTCGACCCCGGCTTCTTTCGTGCCTAAGCGAATGGGTTGTACCACCATGCAAGGGCATTAAATACTGGGCAAAAGGCAGGTAAACGCTGCTGAGTCGGACCTCAACTCCGACACTCGCCATATGAAACCAAAACTTCCGCAGAGCCTCGTTATAGGTTGGTACCGTCCATAGTATCCGGTGGGCACTTCCGAGTGGTAGGGATACCTGCGCCGCGGAGAATTTTGGGTAATGGAGTTTCCAAATGCAGCTGGCGGGCGACGCTGTGCAAGCGCCAGGTGTTTTGTGGTGCCTGCGCGTTCTGACACTTGCGCCGATTTTACGGCTTGGTGGAGATTTATGACGCTGCGATGCATGAGGACACCAAACAGGGTTACAAACATTTACAAGTATGTGCACAAACGCGTTTAGGCTTGTTTGAGGATTAGGGATTTGTCTTTACCTGGACTGGAAATGTCAGCAGTTCACCTTGGATGAATGAGAAACTGAACTATTAGAGCTCGTTTACAGTAGAAAGCTCTGAGTATTCAATCTTTGGACTTCCTTTTTTTGGATGGGAAAAAAAAAATGCCAGCAAATGAGCCCCGTATTATTCCCACTTCAAATCACAAGAAGCAAAACAGTATTTAACAATGCACTCCTATTTTCCTGGTTGTTGTTGTTTAGTCGTTTAGTCGTGTCCGACTCTTCGTGACCCCATGGACCAGAGCACGCCAGGCACTTCTGTCCTCCACTGCCTCCCGCAGTTTGATCAAACTCATGCTGGTAGCTTCAAGAACACCATCCAACCATCTCATTCTCTGTCGTCCCCTTCTCCTTGTGCCCTCCATCTTTCCCAACATCAGGGTCTTTTCCAGGGAGTCTTCTCTTCTCATGAGGTGGCCAAAGTATTGGAGCCTCAGCTTCACGATCTGTCCTTCCAGTGAGCGCTCAGGGCTGATTTCCTTCAGAATGGAGAGGTTTGATCTTCTTGCAGTCCATGGGACTCTCAAGAGTCTCCTCCAGCACCATAATTCAAAAGCATCAATTCTTCGGCGATCAGCCTTCTTTATGGTCCAGCTCTCACTTCCATACATCACTACTGGGAAAACCATGGCTTTTACTATACGGACCTTTGTTGGCAAGGTGATGTCTCTGCTTTTTAAGATGTTGTCTAGGTTTGCCATCGCCTTTCTCCCAAGGATCAGGCGTCTTTTAATTTCGTGACTGCTGTCACCATCTGCACTGATCATGGAGCCCAAGAAGGTAAAATCTCTCACTGCCTCCATTTCTTCCCCTTCTATTTGCCAGGAGGTGATGGGACCAGTGGCCATCATCTTCGTTTTTTTGATGTTGAGCTTCAGACCATATTTTGCGCTCTCCTCTTTCACCCTCATTAAAAGGTTCTTTAATTCCTCTTCACTTTCTGCCATCAAGGTTGTGTCATCTGCATATCTGAGGTTGTTGATATTTCTTCCGGCAATCTTAATTCCGGCTTGGTATTCATCCAGCCCAGCCAGGGACGCGGACTTAGAAAAAATATTGGGGGGGGGGGGGGCGGGAAAGCTCATGAATAATAAATAAGCTCATGAATATGCAAATAAAGTGGCTCCGGCCCTAAATAGGGCAAGCCACGCCCCCCCAGCCAGCCGATTGGCTGGCTGGGAGGTGTGGCCAGTCGGGATTCCCCTGTTCTCGCGGGATTTCCGGCCGGGGCTCTCTGATTAGGGCGCACGGCTGGCTGGCTGGCGAAGGAGGAGGCGGGGGACGGCGGCGGCGCTCTGCTGGAAGGGCGCCCGCCCGAGATTATTGGGGGGGCTGAGCCCCCCAAAAAATTTTTTTGAGGGGGCTCGAGCCCCCTCAAGCCCCATGGAGTCGGCGCCTATGAGCCCAGCCTTTCGCATGATGAATTCTGCATATAAGTTAAATAAGCAGGGAGACAATATACAGCCTTGCCGTACTCCTTTCCCAATTTGGAACCAATCAGTTGTTCCATATCCAGTTCTAACTGTAGCTTCTTGTCCCACATAGAGATTTCTCAGGAGACAGATGAGGTGATCAGGCACTCCCATTTCTTTAAGAACTTGCCATAGTTTGCTGTGGTCAACACAGTCAAAGGCTTTTGCATAGTCAATGAAGCAGAAGTAGATGTCTTTCTGGAGCTCTCTAGCTTTCTCCATAATCCAGCGCATGTTTGCAATTTGGTCTCTGGTTCCTCTGCCTCTTCTAAATCCAGCTTACACTTCTGGGAGTTCTCGGTCCACATACTGCTTGAGCCTTCCTTGTAGAATTTTAAGCATAACCTTGCTAGCGTGTGAAATGAGTGCAATTGTGCGGTAGTTGGAGCATTCTTTGGCACTGCCTTTCTTTGGGATTGGGATGTAGACTGATCTTCTCCAATCCTCTGGCCACTGCTGAGTTTTCCAAACTTGCTGGCATATTGAGTGTAGCACCTTAACAGCATCATCTTTTAAAATTTTAAACAGTTCAGCTGGAATACCATCACTTCCACTGGCCTTGTTATTTGCAGTGCTTTCTAAGGCCCATTTGACTTCACTCTCCAGGATGTCTGGCTCAAGGTCAGCAACCACACTACCTGGGGTGTACGAGACATCCATATCTTTCTGGTATAATTCCTCTGTGTATTCTTGCCACCTCTTTTTGGTGTCTTCTGCTTCAGTTAGGTCTGTACCACTTTTGTCCTTTATTATGGTAATCTTTGTACGAAAAGTTCCTTTCATATTTCCGATTTTCTTGAACAGATCTCTGGTTCTTCCCATTCTGTTGCTTTCCTCTATTTCTTTGCATTGCTCGCTTAAGAAGGCCTTCTTGTCTCTCCTTGCTATTCTTTGGAAATCTGCATTCAATTTCTTGTATCTTTCATTATCTCCCTCGCATTTTGCTTGCCTTCTCTCCCCCGCTATTTGTAAGGCCTCGTTGGACAGCCACTTTGCTTTCTTGCATTTCTTTTTCATTGGGATGGTTTTAGTTGCTGCCTCCTGTATAATGTTGCGAGCCTCCACCCATAGTTCTTCAGGCACTCTGTCCAGCAAATCTAAATCCTTAAACCTGTTCCTCACTTCCACTGTGTATTCATAAGGGATTTGGTTTAGATTGTATCTTACCTGTCCAGTGGTTTTTCCTACTTTCTTCAGTTTAAGCTTGAATTTTGCTATAAGAAGCTGATGATCTGAGCCACAGTCAGCTCCAGGTCTTGTTTTTGCTGACTGTATAGAGCTTCTCCCTCTTTGGCTGCAGAGAATATAATCAATCTGATTTCGATGTTGCCCATCTGGGGATGTCCATGTGTAGAGTCGTCTCTTGTGTTGTTGGAAAAGCGTGTTTGTGATGACCAGCTTGTTCTCTTGGCAGAACTCTATTAGCCTTTGCCCTGCTTCGTTTTGATCTCCAAGGCCAAACTTGCCAGTTGTTCCTTTTATCTCTTGATTCCCTACTTTAGCATTCCAATCCCCTATAATGAGCAGAACATCCTTCTTTGGTGTCACTTCTATAAGGTCTTGTAATTCTTCATAGAATTGGTCAATTTCAGTTTCTTCAGCACCAGTAGTTGGTGCATAAACTTGAATTACTGTGATGTTAAAAGGTCTGCCTTGGATTCGTATCGAGATCATTCTATCATTTTTGAGACTGCATCCCAGTACAGCTTTCGCCACTCTTTTGTTGACTATGAGGGCCACTCCATTTCTTTTACGGGTTTCTTGCCCACAGTAGTAGATATGATAGTCATCCGAACTGAATTCGCCCATTCCCGTCCATTTTAGCTCACTGATGCCCAGGATGTCAATATTTATTCTTGCCATCTCATTTTTGACCACATCCAACTTACCCAGGTTCATGGTTCTTACATTCCAGGTTCCTATGCAATATTTTTCTTTACAGCATTGGACTTTCCTTTTGCTTCCATGCATATCCGCAACTGAGCGTCCTTTCGGCTTTGGCCCAGCCGCTTCATCAGCTCTGGATCTACTTGTACTTGTCCTCCGCTCTTCCCCAGTAGCATGTTGGACACCTTCCGACCTGAGGGGCTCATCTTCCAGCGTCATAACTTTTATATGCCTGTTGTCTTTGTCCATGGAGTTTTCTTGGCAGGGATACTGGAGTGGCTTGCCGGTTCCTACTCCAGGTGGATCACGTTTGGTCAAAACTCTCCACTATGACCTGTTCATCTTGGGTGCCCTGCTCGGCATAGTTCATAGCTTCTCTGAGTTCTTCAAGCCCCTTCGCCACGGCAAGGCAGTGATCCATGAAGGGGATTTTCCTGGTAGTAAGTCCCATTGAATATAGGGATTTACTCCTTTGACTGATTAATATTCTATGGCCTTTTAAATGTGTTTGTGGGAGGGGGGTTATGGGTTTTTATTTTATGAATTTTGTGTTTTCATTTTATATTGTGGACATCCACATAATCTTTGGATGAAAGGCGGTATACAAATTTAATAAACAAATACAAATTAAAAAATAGAAAACATGAAGTGAATTGCACTTGATAATCACACAAAAAGGAGCTTATGTTACATTGCTGCAAGTTGGGTGTAGACACCCTTTGGTCCTCCAGATGTTACTGAAGGGCAACTCCCATCAGCTCCAACACGTCTCCAACACACCAATGGCCAGGGATGATGGGAGTTGTAGTTCATCAACATCTGAAAGACCAAAGGCTTCCCACACCTGCTCAGCCTACCTTAGCTTGAGGACTTAGCTTGAGAACAGGTAGCACATTTGAGATCACTGACAACCCGTTTTTTAATATCTCAGCTGCTTTTGCAGCTAGCAGCGATCATACTGCATACATTAAGAGCATCTGCTGCATTATAGACTTTTCAGTTAGCCCAACTAAACATGTGACTATTATGAAAGTATTTCAATTAATGCTTAGAATATATATATGAACCACACTAGGCAGCCAGATGCCTCAAGGGAAACTCACAAGCAGGGGTACAAGGGCACACAGTTCGTTTCATTAGCCTGCTGCGAGTTTTAATATTATGTGTTCTCTTATGCATGTCTACTCGGAAGCAAATCCTATTTAGTGAGACTTTCACACAAGGCAAGTATTACAGGATTGCAGCCCCGTCTAGAGCAAGGGAGCAAAAGCCAGTGTGGTGTAGTAGTTAAGAGCTTGTAGGCTTGTAATCTGGGGAACCAGGTTCGCGTCTCCGCTCCTCCACATGCAGCTGCTGGGTGACCTTGGGCTAGTCACACTTCTCTGAAGTCTCTCAGCCCCACTCATCTCACAGAGTGTTTGTTGTGGGGGAGGAAGGGAAAGGAGATTGTTAGCCGCTTTGAGACTCCTTCGGGTAGTTATAAAGCAGGATATCAAATCCAAACTCTTTTTCGTCGTCTTCATCTTCTTCTCAGTCCACAACCTCATACTAGTTTTTAAAAGCCTCTACCACTTTCCCTTGCACACTGCAACCCTGCACTCGCTTACCTGAAATCAATAGGACATACCTCCGAGTAGACATGTACAGCGTTCGCTGTTAGACATCCCTTTCCCTAAAGAAACAAAAACACACACCTCCGAATGCTTTTGCCTCCCCGTAACCCGCACCGCCGCCTTAAACAACTGTATACCCAGCATATGTCTACACAAAGAGGCTCGCGCTTCAAAAGCGACGGCCGAAGCGGCGCCGAAAGAACCCTCGCGCGACCCATCCCTACGCCGCGACCTTTTGGCGCGAGCCGAGTCCGGCCTCCCGGCCGAGGGGCGCATGCGCGGTACCTCCCTGTGAGGGAGACGAGAACATGGCGGAAGCGGTGTGAAGGGTCTGTACGCCAAGCGGGCGCGTCTTCTCGCGGGCGGGCGGCGCTGTGCGCGGAGAAAGGAGAGGCCTGCTGAGGGGCTGCTGCGCGGCGACTGCTGGCTCCGGGGCCCGCGGGTGGCGGCCCCAGCCTCCCCTTGGGCTTTGTCAGGTAGGGAGTGGGGAAGGTCCTGGGCCCAGACACCGGTTTCTCCCGGCGCTGCCTCGCTCTGAGGGCAGGCAGCGAAGACCGAGGGCTGCCTCGACTGGACGACCCCTGGAGTGCCCTGGCCCAGCCTAAGGATGGGAGGGGAGCGGGAGGCTGGGCCCTGCTGGCTGGCTGGAAGCTGGTGCTCCCTTCAGTTCTATATCCATCTTTCTGTATATCTATCCGTGTCTACGCATTTTCCTGCGGCGTGTGTTAGTGGTTAGGGCAGAGCGGCTTCTCCCTCTGCAAAATGGATGGAAAACTCTTGGCAGGTGGAAATCCAACAGGTACGGATTGCACCAAGCTCGGCCCCTCTTGCTCTGGGGAAAAGCTGCCGCTGTTGGAATAGCTCAGTCGGTAGAACATAAGGGTCTTGGGTTCGGGTCACACTTTGGGCAAAATATTCTTGCATTTCAGAAGGTGGGACTAGCTCTGTGATTCTGCAGGCTGTGCGTTTTTATTTATTTAAATTATTCACGTCCCACCCCCAATCATCCCAAGCGACACGCGGGAGGTGCTGGTGTCGTGACGGAGCTACGAAACAGGAAGTCTCTTAAGTTGACTCTTGCCTTTTCCATGAACTCGCAGTAGGTGGCCTTAGGGAAGCCGCTCTTATCTCGGCCACCCCACCTGCTATGTGGGGGTATAATAATACTGACAGCGTTTGTTATTTTTGCAAGGGTTAGCACTTAATTATTCACGTGGAGTGCTTTGAACACTTGAAAGTGCTATCCAAATGTTAAGTTTTGTTACGTTAAACAAGATAAAACCGTATTTGGAAAACAATAAAACAAATATGCATCAAAAAGTTTAATTCACCATTAAACATAATTATTGCTGTGTACAAACAAGCAGCAGCCAAATTCCACTAGGATGCAAGTTTTGCATCCCCTCCAGAATGAGAGGAGAGCGGCTTTTGCCTTTGTTAGGGAGACCATTCCACAGCCTTAAGACAATTGCAGAAAAAATGGTCCCACTCTTTGAAGATGAAGTTTTCATCTTGTATACAATATGTCTTGCATTCTCGTATTTATCAGAAGGTATGCTACAGACCTCCTGAGCCAACTGTAGCTTCTGAGTCAGCTTCAACCCTAACCCACATAAAACAAAATTGTGGAACAGTGCTCTGAAAACAAGTCAGAGCCTGATAATATACTTTTGGCCATTACCACCACTGTGTCCTGATCCAAAGGTACCCCTCTGGTCAGATGGAGAGATTACCAGCCCATCTATCACATGCATAACACATTCCTTTTTAGAGCAGTAAGATTACCCAGAAGCATCACTTCCATCTTATCCGGATTCAGCATCAGCTTGTTTAGCCTCATTCACTCAGTTACAGCCTTTGGTTATAGAGTCTCTGGAAAAACAAATGCACAAAACCCAGGTTCAAAAGGCCCTTCCTCAAAGGGCGGTCCTGAGGCGAACACCTTTCTGAGCTCCTTGAGAAGAAGGACAGATTTATAAACAACCTTGGACCAGTGTTTCCATATATGCTGATGCTTAATGCAAGAAGATAATGTATAGATTTTTAAAGAAATGAGCAGACTGGTAGTTGCTGGTGTGTAGAGAATAATATATAATGTATATGTTTATAACTAGTAAGAAACGGCTTTCTTGGCTTAGAAGTATAAAATTTGAAATGTTAATAAAAGTGTAGGAATTCTGTAGTTTTCTGTTTTTCTGTATACAGGACTTAGATAAGCATAAGATACCAAAGAGGTACAAACTGGAAAATTGTGTTATCTAGACAGAGTCGGAATTTATAAATTGAAAATCGGAATTTTCAGCTATATTTCATAGAATATGCTAGCCAGCAGGTCCCATCAAAGTGATTGGCTTGTGCTGCTTGGTATCCTTTTATGAACAGTGAGGGTTGCTGCTCATGTTATACCTCTTACTTTTCAAGTATATACTTAAATCTGTAGCGTGGATACATCAGATAGGTAGTTTAGAATACACATATGATACAGGCACATCTGTCAGCTTGGATTAACTGGAGCTCCTGGTTGGGTGTACGTTCTGAGGTGTATCTGAGTTACTCGCTGAGATGTGTTAAATGATCTATATTCTTTCACATGGTGTATTGCACAGGTGTGCCAGTACCAAAGGCACTCTTGCACTCATGCAGCACACAGACATACTTGCCAGACATACAGCACTAACAGCATTCACCATATATGCAAGTACACAGTACTGTCTATTTCACAGCACACTACACACATTCTCTCTCTCTCTCTCTCTCTCTCTCTCTCTCTCTCTCTCTCTCTCTCTCTCACGCGCGCACACACACACACACACACACTCATCCCCATCATAGTGCTAGACTGAAAGGAGAAATTTAAATGTCTCCTCTAAATCCAGCACTACAATGGGGTGATTCATCCAGCATATGCAAGTTAATAGCAGCATCTGCTTTATCATATTTTCCCCTCTAAGGCAATATGATTTTTTAAAAGGTCAATCCATATCAAAGAGTGTATTGCATTAACCAAAGGCCATAACAATTTCATTACAGTTTGCCAAACTGCAAATCATAACATACAGCATACAGCAGTTGCATAATGCAATGCATCAGTGATTTAAAGAAAGGGAGTAAGAATTCTTAAGTATCATCTGCTAGCTTATACTAAGTTTAACTTCCATTACACCTCTGAATCTCCAGTGCAATTTATTGCAATATTGTCTACCTCTCTTTTTCCAATCTTTCAGCCAGAGCAGAAAGCGCCTCTTTATGTGTCACAGATCTGTTAGCGTCATACAAAAGAAAGCAAACCATTTCTGCCATAGTAAGCCTGCTTCCATGAATTAGCAAAGGTTTCAGGAATTGATATCTTGGATCCCAATATAAAGAGCAGATTAACAACCTTATTGTAGTGGCTATCCAAGACTGCTGTGGGCATCACTTCATATCTGAGCTCCATAAAGGCATTTCTTAAGACAGCAGGCATGAGTTTGGTCAGATAAAATGCTCTTAAATGCTCCACTTTCAGAAATTGGAACCATGGCGAGAATCTAGAATTCCCAATCAAGTGCAAATCCTTTCTGGATTTTTAAAAAAGGTTTTGAGGTAGTCTAGGCTCAGAAGAACTGGAATAGTTCTTTATTTGTTACTTTTTGGGTGTACAGTGCAAATTAATAAGGCAACTTCACTTTGTTTCTTTAATATTATGACTCTGAAATAAACTTACTCAGTAATTACTAGTGTGAATAGCTTACTCTGGTAACACCCTCTCTCGGTCTTCAAATGGGTGTGATTTCCTTCCTGAATGAAGAATTAGCCACAGCAGTCTTTTGAGGCAAGCCATTTTCTTGTTCTGCAAATGCAGAGCTGCAAGTGAGCGATTGTAACTTGCATTCTTGGATGACCCACGATTTGAACTTGCATTTTGCAGGGCAATGCCCAGCAGACATTCTTATTCGAATCACACCAGCATCTATGTTCCTCTCTGGTTTCCAAACACTAGGATGTTGCTTACATTGAGCCATTGGTTCTTCTTTCGTTTTTTCCTTACCAGGTGGAAGAATAATTTCACAGCTATGGAGAATGAACCGAGCACAACAACATGTTCTACATGCACAACTACTATCACCACCACATCCTCCCCTTCCCGTACTCAGCCACCTCAGATATCTGTCTATAGTGGTGCAGATCGACATGCTGTGCAGGTATTTTGTAGTTGACAATAATAATAGTATAAATACGGAGGATTCAAAAGCACTGACAAGCAATGGTGATTTCTGTATATCTGGTGGGGAACTGCATCTGGCTGGCAATCTTTATTTCTCCAACCTGTTGCAGGTGGGTGAGACCTCAGATGATGGTTTTGCCCCATACTTGCAGAGCCCCTTTCAATGTGATCCACAAGATGGTGCTTTGAAAGGGGCTTCCGGCAGCTGACAGTCAACTAAGCCTCTTTCAAAGTGTGAGGGGGCGGGGAGTGGAGAAGGAGGGGAAGTCCTTTTGTGGGAGAAGAAATCAGCTTTTTCGGTAACATCCATAAAGTAGTTTATGGCAGTCGTAGTGTATTACCGGTCACTGTTGAGTTGAAATATGTTGATTTTAAATGCATCCTGTATATCTGACCAGCCGCAGGTTCTTGAATGGTTTAATGTGCTAGCATCAGCACGTTTTCTATTTCTGTCCCTGTGATGATGTTACTTTAAAATCCACAGGTTATTCAGCAGGCCTTGCATCGCCCGCCAAGCTCAGCAGCGCAGTATCTTCAGCAGATGTATGCAGCTCAGCAGCAGCATCTCATGTTACAAACAGCTGCTTTGCAGCAACAGCATTTAAGTAGCACCCAGTTCCAGAGCCTGGCCAGTGTCCCACAGGTGAGATTGAAATAGAAAATACAGTAACCATCTGGGAATTAAGCTTAAAGTGCCACAAAATGCATTATCAGGATACTGCTTTCATCTTAATTACAGTTTTTGACAGATTTTTTTTTTACCCCAGGTTTTTTAATCATCAGCGAGAGCTTCAGTTCACAATTTTACCTGGCAGCATGAGGCTCAGCTAGGGAAAAGGGACAGTGTTCTCTCCTTCTAGATCATCATACCGCCAACCAATACCGTGTTGTTGTTTCCAAGGGGATATATTTTAAAAAGACTTTTCAACTTGGCAATTTTATGTTGTAAAGAGGGTACCTGGAACAGAAGACTAAGCTAGTTCAGCAGCTACTTCAAAATAATCAAATTAATATTGCAAAATCATTTTAACTATGTGACTGGTCAGTTTTTAATCAGAGATGTATATTTAATGCGCCAATTTTAGCCTGATATCACATTCTTGGTTGTGACATTCCCATGAATCATGGGTCTCTAACCTTTCTGGGCCTTTGTGAGCATTTGGAAGTGTTGTTGCTCCTCCCAGAAAATGGCTGCCATGGGGCATAGCCCTTCACAAAATTGTAAGAGTCATCAAATTGTATAATTGGAAGAGGCCACGAGGGTCATCTAGTCCAAACCCCTGCAGTGCAGGAATCTTTTGCCCAACATGGGGCTCGAACCCACAACCCTGAAATTAAGAGTCTCGTGCTCTTGAAGTTTGATCTAATAAACAATAACTAGATCCTCTTTTGAATATGTGTGACTTTTAAACAGGACCTGCCCCATCATCAAACTAAAGCTTTCATTGGGGTCTCTAGACAGCACAGTGAAAATAACAGATCCAGCACTTGGCAGCCTCTTAAAAAGTAGAGAGTTGGCCGTAGGGTTAAAGAGACTGCGGGCCACAGAGAAAACCATTGTGGGTTTCATGTGAGCATGGGACTGCCTAGCAAATGCCATTGAGCCTAGATGTTCAATTCATCATATTCAACATTATTTAAATACTTTTTATTGCAGTGTAAATGACACATTTGACAGATGTGCTTGCTATTTAGGCAAACCTGTCAGGTGGGAGGCAGTGCGCATCCCCCAATGGCAGTGTCACTCAGCAGTCAAGTATGTCGGAGACATCGGTAAGTAGCGAAACAAAGTGCTTTCTTTTAAACTAGCTTAAGTTACCATGTCAGTTCTCGGAAAGTTAGGAATGCAGCTGTGTGATCACATTTACATGCAGATAGCTGGAGGAGCAGAAGCTTCAATTTTAAAAATTGTCCGCAACAGAGTCTCAGTGCATTAATAGTTTGAAAAACAATAGCAAACACATAAATATAAATTTGCCATTGAAGAAGCTCTATGGTGACCCCCTGACATTGTGCTTTGCAAGAATAACTTAATGTTCATGGATTGTACTTGTGTGGATTTTGCCAGATCTCTTAAAACAGGAATTTTTTGCAGAATACCAATTAGAGGCTTAATCAATAATAATGTTTGAGCATAAGTGTCCATGACTTTTACAGGTGGATAACGTCAGTTATTAATAACACGTTGAGTTTAGTGTGGGCTAAATTAAGCCTTATTCTGGACATTTTAATTGCAATTTGGAAAAATTAAAATGGCAAATCTAAGAAGGCAGATCTTCTGCAATGTGGCTGAACATTTTATTGCAATCATAATTTTAAACTCCAGTATAAAAATGAAACACCTCCTTATGATCAGGTATATCAGAAGATAAACGCAAGATCTGCTGTATCAGAATTGGTGTCTGTTTAAGTTACATATTTAAACTTAAACATTTTTCTTAACATGTTAGCAATAGTTTACAATTTATGGCTTTGTGCAATGATCTTCCTGATGATCAAACAGGTGCTTAAGGATTCAACTTTGACAGATGACATAAACTTTCTTACAAACCTAGATTCTGTGCTGCAGACTACAACTGCAAGTCCAATATATTGCTTGGCAACCCTGCAAATGTTTACTTGGAAGCAAGTTCCGCTGTTTTCTGTGGGGCTCTTTTTGAAATTGTGGAATGAAGGTAGTTAATAAAACAATATTTTTGCTTCCATAGATTAATCTTTCTCCTTCTCCTACACCCGCGCAGCTAATAAGCCGTTCACAGACGTCCAACAGTAGTAGCAGCAGTCTTACCCAACAGACCATGCTTCTGGGGAGCACCTCTCCTACTCTGACTGCAAGCCAGGCTCAGATGTACCTCCGAGCCCAAATGGTAAGTCTTGCTAGTTTATATTTTATTATTATTTTTTGAATGGTTTAGTTGTTCTTTTCTGTTTCATGGCTAATGGTTCCTTGCCCCTTCTGAGTTTCCAACAGTGACTGTAATTTAGCAGTTAAGTTTTGTAATTGCATCTTGTTTAAATATCACGAGGCCACAAAGGAGCAGAATCCTGCCGAAATCTCAAGAACATTTCTGTGGGTACCGGATAATTGGTGGTTTTGACATAACAGCCCTGCATGCAGTTCCTCAAAAAGGATATCGTAGGTTTGGAAAAGGTTCAGAAAAGGGCAGCCAAAATGATCAAGTGGGTGAAGCAACTCCCCTATGAAGAAAGGTTGCAGTGTTTGGGATTTTTAAGTTTAGAGAAAAGACAAGTGAGAGGTGACATGATGGAGTTTATAAAATTATTCATGGTGCAGAGAAAGTGGATACAGAATTTTCCCCCTTCCCCTAACACTAGAATTCATGTTACAGGTAGGTAGCCGTGTTGGCCTGCTGTAGTCGAAACAAAATAAAAAAAATCCTTCCAGTAGCACCTTGGAGACCAACTAAGTTTGTTATTGGTATGAGCTTTTGTGTGCATGAACACTTCTTCAGATACTAGAATTCATGGACATCCAATGAAGCTTAGTGTTGGAAGGTTCAGGAGAGATAAAAGAAAATACTTCTTCATGTGACACATAGTTAAACTGTAGAACTCGCTTCCACAGGTAGGCAGCGATGACCTCCAACATAAAAGAGGATTTGACAAATTCATGGAGGGAGAGGGCAATCAGTGGTTACTAGCTAAGATGGCTATTCTCTGCTGCCGCAGTTGGAGGCAGCAGTGCTTCTGAATACCAGTAGCTGGAAACACGAGGAGGGGAGAGTTTCCTTGTTCTCGAATCCTTCTGGTGGGTTTCCCACAGGCGTCTGGTTGGCCGCTGTGAGAACACGATGCTGGACTAGATGAGCCATTGGCTTCATCCAGGACGCTCTTCTTATGTTCTTAGATATTGTTAAAGTAGAAGAATGGGCCTTTTAAATTACTCCCTCTGCTTGCAAAGTATATGTGGTCTGGTGTTTATAGTAGGGCTTTTTCAGGATGGACACAAGTGAGAGTCACTTAGCCCTGGCAGCAGTTTTGTTTTCCAGCTGCTCTTCCTCTGTAGCTTGGTGAACATCTGGTGTAGGGTAACCCAACAAATGATGGTTAAGCAAATCCATAGTTAAGACAACAAGCCCCACTTGTCAAGGAAAAACTGGGGATCCCGTTTATTCTTTTGCAGCTATGCTGCTGCTTACCCACACTTGATTCCACGTGTGATGTGAGCTGTGTAGCAGATGGAAATGGCTTGGGGAAATAGCCTCATGTGCCAGATTGGGACTTGTGCTGGGCCATATGTTCTGCACCCCTGTTCTATATAGAAGAAAGTGCCATAGAATAGAACAGTTGGAGTATATTAAGGGAGGAACTTTTGGCTAGCCCTCCACATTGTGTGATGTCATACTGTTGCATGGGCAGGAATACCCCTGATCCACTTCCTCTGTATAACTTTTTCTTAGATACTAAATGGAATAAGCTGTTTCTTAAGTAGCATCAGGCCAGGATGTTCATCCACCAGGGCCGGTTCCATGATTGTTTATCTTTAAACCCAGTTCCTTATGAGTGAAAGACTTTTATGAGTATGAATTGGAAACCTTTGAAAATGATGTGTAAAATCATTGGCAAAGAACTGTTTAAAAAAAAGTTTGTGCTGTTGAGCCTTTTTGATTTCTCCTTCTGATGACTCTCTTTGAGAATGATTTTAAGCATTAACGGGGGGAAATACGCTGTTCTGTTTTTGTTAAATCAATCTCTCTGATGAAGTTTGTTGTGGGGCATGACTAGAATAATTCATTTGAAGGAACAAAGAGTTGGCAAAGATGATCTGTGGGGTCAGCAAGTGTTTTGTTTTTTGTTTGCTTGTTTTGTTCGGGGATTACCTGGTTCAGGCCTGTAATTAAAATAACTATGCTGCTTTTCTTGCTAGACTTAGGATAGTGGGAAATATTTCTGAAGGGAGCACACCATCTCTTGCTGTAGACATCCCCGAGTTTGTGTTTTTTCACCTGTGGGATTTTAGAGATGTTGCCTGCAGCTCCTCACCAGTCATGTCTCAGATGTATATGGAGATGCAACACCAATGGCCCAGTTTACAGTTCCTTCTGTCATCCTCTGGTCATGGCTTTTGTGGACTTGTTGCATGTGCTTCTTCCATTCCCGGTCAAGCCTGCTGATTCCTAATGTGCCATCCCTTGAAAAGGCTTTGTGATCTCACTTGCCTCTCTGCCTCTCCTTGGAATTGGATATCACTTTGCAACTCCATATAAATAAATTAATGCGGGGATCTGCTGGTTCTGCGTTTCTCCCTCATTTTGGAGAGTGTGAGCAAATCAGTTGTTTGCCTCCCTTTCCTCTCTGTGTTCCGATGCAAAGAGCAGCTTCTGAGGAAGGAGGGATTTCCATCAGGAACATTGCAGGTGAGTCGGAAGGGTTAAAACTCTTCCTTTCCACTCCCTGCAGTCCTGGTGCTGGTCTCTGCTTTACCTCTCCTGTGGCTGAGCTACTTGGTGAAAGACTGGAAAGCTGCATTATTCTGGAATACTGCAGCAAATCTTTGCAGCTTTTTTTAAAAAACAAAAACCTGAGAGAATTTTCTATCTAAGCTTTTGTTTGTTTGTGTGCATTCATGGTACAGTGTGTGTCTCAATTTTCTTTTTTGCTACCTTCCACAGCTGATTTTTACACCTGCTACCACTGTGGCGGCTGTCCAGTCTGACATTCCTGTTGTGTCGTCGTCCTCTTCGTTTCCCTGTCAGTCTGCGGCTACTCAGGTGAGCTCACGTGGGTTGTGTGAGCATGTGTGTGTGTGTGTATCCATTTCCAGATCCATTGTGAGTGGTCGGCATGCTGTTCTACTCTTTGTATCTAATGCTGCATTATTTATATACTGCTTTTCAAGCGGACCTCGCAAAGGGGTTTATATAAAAGTATTAAAACTGTAAGATAAATAAAATTTAAAAAACAACAACAGACAAGCTATGGGGTAGGGGGGTGTAGAAGCCTGTGAATGCTAGATCCCATTTACCTTCAGGGCAAGGTGCTTCTTGAGTTTCTCTGTACAGTGGTACCTCGTGTTACATACGCTTCAGGTTACAGACGCTTCAGGTTACAGACTCCGCTAACCCAGAAATAGTACCTCGAGTTAAGAACTTTGCTTCAGGATGAGAACAGAAATCGTGCAGCAGCAGCGCGGCGGCAGCAGGAGGCCCCATTAGCTAAAGTGGTGCTTCAGGTTATGTACGGACCTCCAGAACGAATTAAGTACTTAATCCGAGGTACCACTGTAGTGGTAGTTGGGAGTGGGAGAGGTCTCCCCAGCTGAAACACCGAGAGCTGGATGATGTCGATTCTCCAGGGTGTTCCATCTTTCTCTCTTTCTCCTCCTCACAGAGCAAGATGACTGTTGAACCACAGCCACTATAGGGCCACTCATTCAACTGTTATCTATATCTTTATCTTAAAACTTTGAACTGCTACAGCAGTCAGTCTATGTTAGCAGTAACGTATTCTTGAGCGCAAGAAGCATATATCTAAAACACCTTAGAAAGGTGTCGCTTAAATTTCAATGACCTCTTACCCTCTTTAACCTGTTAGAAAATAGTTGTACTGTAGGTTGGTACATTTTGATACATTTTCCCAAAGAGGTAGATATAGATGCTTTTTTTAAGATGACAATGTAGAATGACTTTAAACCTAATGACTAAATAATATTGCAGTATTGATGAACCCCTTGCTGCCAGAATTGATGTATAAGATCAGACTTAACCAGTGCATATTAATGCCAAAGAGCCTTTGAAAGAAATAAAGGATTCACTATGAAGAATAATAAAGTTTTATAAGCTTTTAACATGGCAGTTCCGTATGTCGGCTCACATTGATAACTGAATTTATTTCTGCATAAACGATGATCCTAAACACACTTACTTGAAACTGAGGGTCACAGTTAATGCTAATCCTACTTAGAGTAGACCCTTAGCAAAAAAGCACTGTGTATGTATACAGTGGTACCTCGTGTTGCGTAACCTCCAGGTTACGGAATCTTCGGATTATGACTGCGGCAAACCCAAAAGTGTATACTTCCGGGTTTCGCCGCATGCGCAGAAGTGCTCTGCACGTGTGCACAGAAGCAGTGCCTCTAGTTATGGATTTTTCAGGGTGTGCATGGCACCCCAAAATGAATTAAATTTGTAATCAGAGGTACCATCGTATATGTATGTGTGTGTGAGAGAGAGAAAAAATATGAAATATGAAAAAAATCCATCAACAGAAATACTTTAGTACAAAAAGAACCATGTGCAATCAGTAAAGTATTCTTTCTACACCTTCTCTAATTTCCCTTTGAGCAGATCAGAGTGGTGTTAAAAGGACAATGAAACAAATGTGTAGTCTAACAAGGTTGCACATTCACGGCACTGTTAGATGACAGGCTTGGGAGCAGTGGCAGAGACATTGGGTGTGGAATGTGCAGAGTTTGGGTAATAGCAACGTGAAGGCATCTGCATCAGATACTGTTATGTGTAGAAGTCTCACACGATACGCAGCCTTGGTGAATCCCATTCCAAAGACAGGTGTCAAGTTTACATTTTATTGTAAGTCCTGCATGTAAGTCCTGAGTCATCTGATCATTCTTACAGTTAAAATGCCTCTTTTTCTTCCATGTTTATATAAGCATGGTCATAGGTTCGGCAGAATCAGTTACAATAGCTTTTGAAAATAGGGCTTTTGTAGACTGTGAGTGACTGCCAGTTTAACAAAAAGCTACATCTTTAGAAATAGCAGGGGTGTGGGAGAAGCTTTGCAGATTCAGAATATATAAATCAATGATCCTTTTGTGAATCAAAATATTTACCCTCCTATCTTTGCTTAACTTGTCAATACCAATGTGAAATTATGGATAGTGTAGTTGGAGAAACTGAACACTGCTAAATCAAAACCCAACCAATTTTCTTCATCTTACTAACAAAACTATTAAACTTCATGGGTTTTGCTTGACAGAAAGTGGAATCCTGAAGTACAAGGAGTACTGTTCAGCAACATAAACCTTTTCACCTAACTTTAAATGCTTTGCGACGTCTGTCGAAGGGGAAGGGGAAGAAGAGGGAAAGAATCTGTGATCAGTCTTGAATCCAGAAAGAATCTCCCTAATAGTAAAAAACAGATGTCAAAAGGCAAAACCACCCAAATGGTCTATCAACTACACTGGTAACAATCTCCAATAAAACAACCTCTAGCTTTCGTATCGCCTTTCCATCTCATAAATAGTATCTACATATGAATTAATAAACAAATCAATGACAGTTGACATTTGTATTTTTTTTTATTGATGATTTTGCCCAGCTAGTGTGACAGCCTGTGGAATTTGATGAACTGTTGTCTATGGAAAATGAGCTGTATTGTTATTCCATCTGGTAATTAAGATGGCACTTCGCTGGGTGGAATTAATGAGAGGGAGGTGTTGGCACTTGTCTACAGATTAGCAAGCAACCAGTCAAGAAGTCCGCCACGAGGCATGTTTCCCACAGCGGCATCAACCTGTTGTTTTTCGAAATACTTCATTACCTCCTGTAAAATATCCCCCACACTCGCACCCTTCTTGGCTGCTTTATCAGCCAATTGAGGAAGCTTCTTCAGTTCCTCATCATTCTCATTCATGAATGTGAGATTGGGCACTTGGAAGTGAGAGGCCGCCATCCATTGGAGGATAGCCTGGAGCTCTTTGTTCTGTGAGCTGGTATTGGCGCACTGGTTGTTTACTATCACCTCAGAACCAGCGGGCACAAGTGGCTTTCCAATAGTAGTAGGTTGTGGAGGTTTCTGGGATGCCATCGAATCTGGACTTGATACACCTTTGTTTCTTGCGGTAAAGTATGTAGCTTGATCATCAGAGTAATCTTCAACAACAAAATCAGGGCTTTTAGTCATGTACATACACAGCTTCATCACAGATTCCATCAGCTGATCAATGAATTTCTTGTTTATTTGGTCCATGTTTTCGGAATCCATTTCTGGATTGCAGTGTTTGGTTGAGGATTTTCTGCTAGACCTATCATCATATGAGCTTGGTTTGCAATTCTTGGTGCTTATTTCGCACTCATCCACGTTGAAACCAGCCTCTTGAAGGACCTTCTGGATGATTGATAGGAGAGCACTTTGTATTTCTCCCCTCTGGTAATCTTGCTGTTGTGGATCACCCTTGCAACCATGAGATTTGGAACCATGTTTGCCTCCCTTTTCACCGAACCCAAATGAAGATGTATTTGAGTCATGACATGGGTCCTTGTATTGAGTTAGCAGGTGCTGCTGTATCAACATTAAAGCTGTCAAAATGAGGTCTTTTGCTAGAAACTCAGTTGTGGAGCTACTTTTTTCTGGTCTCTTGTCATGGCATCCCCTGTCTGGACCTTTGCATCCTGTTTTTGATCGCAGCATGCTGATTCCATCCTTAATTATTGTCTCACCTACTTTCTGAGCTGCAGACTGAGCTGGATCTTGCTTTACTTTCTCCCTCGTGTGTAATCCACCTTTCAAAGATGCGAAATGCATATTTGGAGCATTAGGATCTAACGAACATCCTGTCTTCAATAAAGAGTATACAAGACTATGCCCTTTCTCCTTAGTTTCCGACATCAAAGCGTTGTACATTCTTAGTACCATTGCTTCTAAAATCTCCGTTGACTTCTGGGTCCCTGCATTGAAGAGATTTTTCTTCACTGTGGTAACAAAGTCAGAGTCTGTCATGAGGACCCCAGTGACATTATGTAGATTTTTCATAGTAGAGTCAATTAAGTCTGATATGACATCCTTTGTGTGTTTGAGAAACACTCTTTTCAAAATCACACAAGCTGGAAGTGGTTGCCTACTCTTGTGAATCTTTGTCGCATTCACAAATGAGAATGTCATATCCTTAGCATTTTTATTTGCATAAACCATTAGCCCTTTGTTAAAAGAACCGCAGTCATTGCGACCTGACTGTTTCCTTGGATGTATCAAATGAGCATGTGACGTTGGCTTTCCGTCATCACATTCTGGCATGGATTCACTTTGGTTGGAGCATACCTCACCATAAAAGAGAGAGGTTTTCTTGGGACTTCCTTTACCCTCTTCCTTCTTGCCCGTAACCTGTTCTTGAGATGATTTAACACCAGGATCCTGGGCATTTTCCATCACCTCGTTCACCATCTTGGATGCAACTTTACTTACAGAACCAGGATTGAGGGCTTTCCCATCTTTGGTGGCATAAATTGCCTGGCGTATACATTTATTGGCAGCATCTTCCAGATTTTCAGAGATCTCTTTACTTGCCATTTGCATAACCAAGGAGCACAACTTTTGAACAGTGCTTGCTACTTCATCTGCAGGTCCTTTCTGACCTTCAGCAGACTTGAAAGCTGTGTTGTTGTTGTTCTGGGACATTTTGTCAGCCGCTGATGGCTTTTGTTGACGAGGGGCAGTAGAAGGGGTCAGTGCATGTTGGAATCCACATGCATATTTCTGCAGGTCGTCAAAGAGCCAGGACACAACATTCAGTTCTTCAGTTGAACCTTGTTTGAACAGACAGACTGCTCCTTCAGTCTTAGACTGTTCTGGTGTCTCACTATCCTTTATTACAATTACCTCTTTGTCCTGCATTTTCCCCAGATCAAGTCCTGTGGCAGTTTCATTGCCTTTAGACTGGCCAGCAGCATCTTTGCCTGTATCGTCTGTGTTTTTTATGTTCAGGCTGGAGACATCAACAAAACAGATCACTTTTCGCTCCTGGTCCTTCCCTCCATCAGGATTGTAGAGGTCTACCTTACACACGCCTGCTTGGCTGTGTAACCAGTCAACTTCTTGAGACATCCTTTGAAGTTTACAACTGGAATTGCACCTAGGACCGTAGTGGGTGTTCTTTCTCAGCTCAGCTGCTTTGGTGACCCTGCCAGACTGAAGATGTTGCCTCCTCTCTCAACTTTCCATGCTCTTCTGCTGCCAGATGTCATTTTCACTTGTGTGCACACATGGTTTCTATGGCAGCAATGACATCACAAAGAAGCAGCACTGCCACCCACCAGTGGTGTGATTTCAGTTATTTAACAAGATATTGTTGCCCAACTTCTCTCCTTATCTATCCTACATGGCCTATGAGAAATTTGTTGTGTGTAGGGGGAAATTAATGGTGCATTTTCAAACCTAATGCAGTCATACCTCATGTTACATTTGCTTCATGTTATGTTCTTCAGGCTTCGTCCCGTGGCGACCCAGAAGTACCGGAAAGGGTTACTTCCGGGTTTCGCCACTCGCTCATGCGCACTAGCGCTAAATCGCGCTTTGCGCATGCGCACAAGCGCCAAATCGCGCTGCGCACCTGCGCAGATATGGCGCTTCAGGTTGTGCTCTTTTCATGTTGCGAACGGGCCTCTGGAACCGATCCCGTTCGCAACCAGAGGTACCACTGTAATGGAAAATTAAGAATGGTTGGTTTCTACATTTATTTTACTATAAAAAATAATCTATGCAGACCTTAAGTAAAGCTTCCACAGTGATTTAATCATAATAGGTTTCTAAACATAGCCACAAAGGAAGTGTCACAACTTCAAAATACTTGAGGCACTTGGTTGTCATCTGTCTGTCTCAAGAGACAATGAAGGAGTGTGCCTTTCAGGGTGAAGTCAAACTGTTGGAATGTTACACAGCGTCTGCTGTGGCTGTAGAGATTAATATGGGAGAGACATGTTTTGTTGCAGCTGGGGCAGATAAAGATGTCTTGTTGTGCTGCTGCAAATGCACCATGGTGCTTCTTCCCTCTGCACTCCTCCCAGCAGTCCTTCCTCCTCTGGGCACTGCTGTGGATACGTGACCTGATTGTCTTCAGGCCCTGCAGTCATCTGCATAGGATTCCTGTGCGGCAGAGTTAACGATGCCTGCCTTCACGTCTCATTTGCAGACATCTTTGTAACACAGGATTTGTGTGCCGATGGGCCTGGTGCCTGAAGTCAGCTCCCTGCAGTGCTACAGTGTGCTAAAGTAACCCAACTTTGAGGTTACCAATGCATGGGTCTCTGTTGCCATGCTATCCTTTGTCCAAGAATAGCTGTAATTCGTACACAAGCCAAAACTGACAGAAGACACTCCTAGTGATGAAAACCACTTGTGCCTCCACTGGCACAGCTGGATCCTGGAGCCTTGTTCCTTCAGATGGAGTGCAACCCTGTCTACATTAGATAATCTACCAAATTCCTAGATCCAGGAACCCACACACTTAAAAGCAAGGGCATAGGAAAGGGGGCATTGGGGGGGCAGTCCGTCCTGGGTGTCATCTCTGAGGGGGGTGACAAATGCCCCCTGGGCAGATCGCCACACCACCCCCTGAGCACCACCCAATGGGCACTGGCCACAGACTCCGCACTGTCTGCCCGCTGCCTCCCCTCCAGCTGTAGGGCAGATGAGGCCCCGTGGCACACCCTGTCCCTTCCTCAGAGCGCCCTGCCCCTGGGCACACCGCCCCAGGTGCCTGAGAGGCTTCCGCTGCTGCTGCTGCTTAAAAGGCATGTTCTCAGGATTTAGGCCATGATCTCACATACGCATATGAAACCCAGAATAGGTTATAGCCTTTGGTTGGCATCACTGGACATTTGGCTGAGGCCTGTGCCTTCTCATACTACTTGCTATTGTTGCCTGCCTCCTGCTCACTGTGGATGAGTGAGCATTAACATAAATGAGGAGGAGTTGTAATTTCTACATCAGGGGCATAGGAAGGGGGCGGCAGGGGCGGTTGCCCCAGGTGTCATCCCAGAGGGGGATGACAAAATCCACCCTGGGCAGATCACACCACCGTGCCGCGATCGGACCCCTGCCGGGAGAATCACACTTCCACACCACAATGAGACCCCCACTGGGAGGATTGCACCACTACATCGCAATTGCGCTGCCCCCTTGGGCGGATCGCAGCGCCCCCAGGTGCACGGCATGTGCGCCGCTCTGGGTGCCCGAGCAGTTAGCTCCGCCGCTGAATACCATGTCAGCATTCTGGGAGGTGGTCAGATTGGGTGAAGAGAGAACGGCAAGAAGGGAGCTGTGGCATTAGCAACAAATTCTGTGGCACTTAATCCTGGGTAGGGATATAGGATTGCAGCCTTAAATGGTGAAAAAAATTCAGACACTTTGAACTGAAGTCATAGTAATTCATGGAGCTCTTCCTGAGTAGAAGAATCAAACCATACAGTAGGGCTCAGCGTCCCTCTTGCACACCTGTCTGATGAATCTGGGAACCTGTTAAATGGACCAGCCAAGATCGACTTTGATGCAAGCCAAACAATGCTTGTAGCTCAAGTATCATGTAATAGGTCCCATGCTACATCCACTCTGAAGGTTTATAGAACGTAAGTGCCCTTCTGGTTCACATTAAGGGCCCATTTAGTCCAGCATCCTGTTCTCATAGTGGCCAAATAGATGCTTTGGAAAAGCCACAGGAGGTTCTAAGTGCCAACAGCACTCTGCACCCCTGTGTTCCTCAGGAACTAGTGTACTGGAGATATAGCCATCATGGCTAGTAGCCATTGATAGCCTTATCCATAATTTGTCTAACTGCATTTTAAAGCTATCCAAGTTGGGACCCATCACTATAGTTGGTGGCAGCAGATTCCATAGTTTAACTGTTCACTACCTGAAGAAGTATTTCCTGAATTTTCCAGTATTCAACTTCATTGGATAACCATGATGTCTTGCGTTGTGAGAGGATGGGAAAACCTCTATTCATTTTCTCGACATTGTGTGTAATTTTTTGCTCCAATTTCAATCCCCAGCATCTCCGTGGAGGGCTGGAAATGCCCCTTGCCTGAAACCCTGGAGAGCAGCTGCCAGTCAGAGTAGACAGTATTGAGCTAGATGGACCAATGGTCTGATTCAGTAGAAGGCAGCTTCCGATGCCCCAGCTCTGCAATATTATTTTTAATACAGAACTGTATCACAAGTGCAGTTGCATCTTAGATGTGATATTATGATACTGACCGTTTCATTTTTACAATCTTTCTGAATGGTGCCAAACGTGCAATTCACCTTTTTCACAGCTGCTGCACAATTGGACAACATTTGCACCAACCTTTGCACTACAATCCCAAGTTCTCTTTTTCTGGTCAGTCACCTCCCTTTTAGAGCCCTTTAGTATATATATGAATTTAGGATTTTTTTACCCTATTGTGTATCCTTTTATGCTTGCTTACATTGAACTATATTTGCCGTTTTAATGCCAACTCAGCTAGTTTGGAAATATTCTTTTGGAGCTCCTCATAGCCCTCTTTTTATTTTACCACTTTTATGTCATCAGCAAAATTGGCCACCTCACTGCTCACTCCTAACTCCAGATCATTTATGAATAGGTTAAAAAGCACCAGAATCTTACTTTCTACACGCCTCCACAAGAGAACTATCTATTTATTCCTACTTTCTGCTTCTCCTTGCTTACCTTATGGTCCATAAGAGGGCCTCTCCTCTTATCCAGTGATTGCTAAGCTCACTTAGAGGTCTTTCATGAGGGACTGTATCAAGCTCCTTGAAAGTCGAAAATTCGAAATGTCTGCTGCTTATTAATACTATTGGACTAACTGACACTCACAAAGAACTTTGAAAATTTAGACATAACTTTCCTTTGTGGAAGCTATGCTGATTCTTCTTCAGCAAGACTTGTTCTTCTATATGCTTAGTGTTTTTATCTTTAAGAGCGCATTCCATCACTTTTCCTGGAACACATGTTAAACTAGCTGGTCTAATTTATTGGATTCCTACCCATCCACCTTGATTGTTTTAAAAAAAACCTAGTGTTGCATTGACAGTTTTCCAGCCCTTGGGTATGGAAGCTAATCTGAGGAATGAGTTACAGAGTTGCACTGCAAGAAGGAGCAGCACATTCTAATTTCTCTGTGTATCTGGCTCAGCAAGCATCCTCCCTTCTTTTCATTTTTCCTCCTGGGTAACTTATAGGTCTGATTCAACCACAGGAAAATCCTCCAAGTGGAGTGGCCCTATGGATACATATGTGTGAAGTAACATCTGACCAGGCCCATCCATGGTTACAGAGCCTCTTAACTGATGGTGATGCAAGCGAACACACTGGCTGAAAAATGTACGGCCCCACACATGCAAATGATCACCAAGCAGTGGCATATGTGATCTTAATTGTGTCTGATCAGCTTCCCCAGTCCATTCTCACCACACGCTCCAAAAGTGACTGACCATGCCCCACAGAATTGGTTTGTACTAGGTCAAACTTATTTGCAGACACCAGTGGCAACAATACCCACATTTCAGCTGTTAGGGGAGGTACACATTACCTTACTAAAGGTCACAAGAACAAAAGATGAGCCTTCTAAGCAACTGACCATTTGCATGTATATTTAAGAGCACTATAGGCACTGCTCCCAGTTCGCTTAACAACGCGGGTGCCACTCAATATTAAGTCCAGGGTCACCACCTCTCTGGTCAATTCCAACACCAGCTGTTATAGTGCACAGTCATTAAGGGCATCTAGAAATATTACCTCTTTGTCATGACTGGTACACATATGTAGCCATTCTATACATTATTGCAATGTCTCCTCTTTTAGAGACTTCCTTGATTTCATTCATCATCTCAAGGTCTGCTTGAGCATTTTGATAGCACGTCCCCAGTACTAAATTATTTTGGGGGCCCAGTATCACCACCCACAATGGATCTGTGGTGGAGTCTGCCTATTTTGAGATTTCTAGCTTGCTGGATTCAGTGCTGTCTTTGAGGTGCAGAGTGACACCACCTCTGGTCTGCCCTTATCTGTTATTCCTGTAGCATTTATATCCAAAGATAACCATGTCCCACTGGTTCTCTCCATTCCACCAGGTTTTTGTGATGTTCACTATATCAATGCCATTCCCTAAGTCCAAGCACTCAAGTTGACCCATCTTGGCTTGGAGACTTCTAGCATAAACACTTGTATACCAGTCTCCTCTTGAAACTTTGTTTACCCTCCAGGTGTCCCCTCCTTCTCCTCCAGTGAGACTTGCCCCACATTTCTCTCTACGCGGGGCTGCCCTTGAAGCTGACCCAGAAACTCCAGCGGGTGCAGAATGCTGCAGCGAGGCTCCTCACGGGGTCTCTGCCATGGGAGCATATTCACCCAGTGCTTTTCAAACTGCACTGGCTCCCGGTAGAGTACAGGGTCAGATTTAAGGTGCTGCTTTTGACCTTTAAAGCCCTTTACGGCCTAGGACCCTCGTACCTACGGGACCGCCTCTCCCGGTATGCCCCACGGAGAGCCTCAAGGTCCATAAATAGCAACACCCTAGTGGTCCCAGGTCCTAAGGAAGTTAGATTAGCTTCAACCAGAGCCCAGGGCCTTTTCAACTCTGGCTCCGGCCTGGTGGAACGCTCTGCCTCATGAGACCAGGGCCCTGCAGGATCTGATTTCTTTCCGCAGGGCCTGTAAGACAGAGTTGTTCTGCCTGGCCTTTGGCTTGGAGCCAATTCGATGCCCTCCCTCCCTCTCTTTCCTTTTTCCTTTCCTTCTCCTCCTGCGATGAGGCTACATTTTAATATTTTAATGTTTCATTATTTTAATGCTGTATTTTAATTTTGTTTTTAAGTTGTAATCATTCAACTTGTTTTTATTATTGCTTGTAAGCCGCTCTGAGCCCGGCCTTGGCTGGGGAGGGCGGGGTATAAATAAAAATTATTATTATTATTATTATTATTATTATTATTATTATTATTATTATTATTATTATTATTATTATTTTGAAAACGTTAGCCTTGAGATTATGTTTTCTTTTATGAAGGTCACCTGAGGCTTGCGTTGAGGAGGTCTACCAGAGTCTAAGAAGATGCAGTTCCCAAAACACTGTAAACCCTTTAATTCTAGCAAGCTTTCAGTGAGCTTGACGTAGGTTTGGGAAGTGTGTGTGAAATAGATAGTATTTTTAATGAATTTATGCTGCTAATTATATTGAAATCACTCACATATTAGCAGGCTGGCTAAGGGTAAGCTGGCAATGTGTGTAGTATGCAGTGCTAAATTTGCAAACAGAACTCTTCCAAGGATATCAGCAGTCTGTATAAGATTACTATATTGGCTCTACTTGCATGCTCTGCACAGTGTCTCTTGCAATATAGTACAAAGCGTTGCCTAACATTTCTCCAGTTCCTTACCGTGTGCTGATTATTACTGCTCTTCACCTCATATGTTCGCTTCCATCAGTTTTGTAGCAGCAAATAATTGGTCTTCACATCACATAGTTTTGCATAAAAGAACTTTTTTCCTTGGTTCTGGTAAGGGGTGGTTCCAGGTTTGATAAGCCTTTTGGCAACCTGTGCAGTGAGAGATATCTCGAGGAGGGATTGTGTAAACAGAAAAATCCTCTACCATGCACAACTACTGTACTTGATGTGGGGCTGGTGAGGTCAAAAGCAATGTGCAGAGAGAGTTCTTGGATGGAGGCCTGGGCCCCAACAGAGAAAGTAGTTGCAAGTTATTCTTACTGTTTGTCCTAAAAGATAACGCATGTGCATGTAGGATTATATTTTATGACAGAAAGATCTGCATTTTCTTTTAACATTATTAAATGCAGACTCATGAAAATACTTGGGGGTTTTTAAACTGTAAAAATTTCTTAAGCATTTTATGGTGCAATCTTACATTCATCATTTTTCCATAATCAAGTGACAGAGACTTTTTTATTTTTCTGCCACATGTTGTGACATACCCTTGTAGAGATCCACCAATTCAGAATGGGTAGAGCTTAAATTACAAAAAGTAAAACACTTATTTTTCGTGTAAGCACAAAACCAGTCCTTGCAACTGGTACATCTTTGTCCTTCATTATGTAGAAAGAAGACGCAGATCTACTTTTATTGTTACTTGTCTAAAATCCTAAACTTTGTTAAGCTAGAAGTAACACCAAAATTACCTTGCTGAGACTAAGGCATTAAAACAATACTCACCACACTCAAAATTGCAGGATAGTCATTTAGTCCTTGTTTAATTCACTGTGTTGCCTACAATTTAGCATTAAATTTCATATGTCAGAAAGGACATGCAAAAAAAGATGCACCATTCCAACTGCAACAAGGGTCTATCCAGGTGACTGACCGAAGCTAGCTATATAACGTGATGCTCAAGATGAGGACCTCCTATTCATCCCATTGTCGTGAACTTTCTGTCATGGGGTTGTGTGCATTTTTGGGGGGGGGGAGTATTCCTGATTTCAGATACATTAATTTATGAGGCCCTGAATTGGTCAGCAATATCTACCAATGCTTGATATTCTATGATTCCACCTCAGCAGTATACAGCTTAGCGTGCCTGTCTTTGGTTACAGACATCCTGGATGCAACCATGTAAGAGGCAACTGACTTTCAAAATAGCTAAGAAGTAGAGGGAGTCTCCCATAAGTGCCAGAGGTTGCCCCCAGTAGTTTGTTAATTGCATTCTACTTCCCTATTAAAGTTATGGGCAGCAGCAAAGGAGAAGCATGGAGATTCCTTTAAAATAAACTGGCCTGGAAGTGAACACAACGTAAATGCATTCTCCTAACATTTATTTTCTGGAGCGCTCCTTTTGGAGACAGAATACTTCTTTACATCAGTCGGTAGATGAGGGTGGAATGTACAAAGCACAAAGTGGGTGTCACAAAGCAGAAGTGAATATAAGGTTTTAAAACTTAACACATTCTGATTTGTAACGAGTTGAGACGGTTGCCACAACTGATACTTTCTCATCTACTGTGACCGGAAACTTGGACTCCCTCCCCTCCCTTCTTTTCCCCACCTTTCTGTGCCTTATCACTAATTTTCATTAGCAGCCTACAGTAGTAGTAGAAAGGCCTTGAACACATCCTGCATTTTGATTTATTTTTTTAATGCTGTTTCTGGGCTCCTTGGATTATGTATAATGTTGCAGCTAATTAGGACCTGGTTATTTGTTTGAAGTGATCAATAAACAGCCTGTCTCCCCTCTCACTTTTTTTTTATTCTTTTTTATTGATGAGCTTGCCCAGCTACCCCAGTTCAGTTCAGTGCACTGT
The DNA here is from genome assembly GCF_964188305.1 of Podarcis bocagei. NCBI lineage: Eukaryota > Metazoa > Chordata > Lepidosauria > Squamata > Lacertidae > Podarcis > Podarcis bocagei. The sequence goes on from NC_138128.1 coordinate 16,770,934, forward strand.
TGCTTGCAGTGGGGCTGTATTGGTGGTTTCAGTTGCGCCAGCAAAGAGTGGTTTCGGCGCCTGGACTGGGCTCACGAGAGTAACATGAGAGGGAAGAGTTAGTTCTTACAGGTTAGCAATCAGCCAGTCGACTAGTCCACACCGAGGCATTTGTCCCGACATGGCATCCACCTGTTGTTTTTCATAATACCTCATTACCTCCTGAACAATGTCGCCTACGCTGTAGCCCTTCTTGGCTGCTTTGTCAGCCAGCTGAGGAAGCCTTGCCAATTCTCCATCTTGATCGTTCATGAATGTCAGGTTTGGCACATTGAATTGCGAAGCAACTAACCACTGGAGCACAGCTTGCAGTTCTTTGTTTTGTGTACTGTTGTTGCAGTTCTGGTTATTCACAATCACCTCAGAGCCCACACCCAATGGCATCCCGTTACATTTTCCGTCATCGCCACCTTTAGCCATCAGCATGCACAGCTTCATCACCGATTCCACCAGTTGGTCAATAAACTGCTTGTTTATCTGTTCCATGTTGTCATTCATATCAGGCCCCCCATATGATTTAGATAAGGCCCTCTGTGGTCTGCACTCGGCAAAGGAAGGCTGCTTATAGCCTCTGTCAGGGGGACACTCATCTGCAACACCAGCTTCTCTTAGCACTTTCTGGATGATGGACAAGAGAATACTTGAGATATCACATTTTTGGGATTCCAGGCTTTCCTGTCTGCCCCCGCCTGGCCTTGAACCATATTTGGACCCACCGCTTCTGTCATGGGAACAGCAAAACGATGTGGTAGTTGTCTCGCGGGTGGGTGCTTGATCTTTGTTTTTTTCTAAGAGGTGTTGCTGTATTAACATTAACGCTGTTACAATAAGGTCTTTAGCGTACACATCCATTGAACAGTGCTTGTCTGCACCTTTGCTTCCACCGGGATGGGGCCTCATTTGTCCATTTCCTCCTCTGCCCTGCATTTCACCTTTAAGTGATGCAAACTGCAATCCTTGAGTTCTGGAGTCTGTGTGTGTACCTGCTTTTAGTGCTGTGAAAGCTAGGCATTGCTTTTTATCGTCTCCTGACAATGCTTTGAATAAACGTTTCACCATTGCTTCCAGAATCTCAGTTGACTTCTGGGTCCCTGCATTGAAAAGGTTCTTCTTCACTGTATTGACAAAGTCAGAGTCTGTCATGAGCACTCCTGTGACGTTGTGTAGATTTTTCATAGTGGAGTCAATTAAGTCAGATATGACATCCCTGGTGTGCTTCAAAAGCACCTTCTTTAACACCACGCAAGCTGGTGGAGGATGCTTGCCTTTTTGGACTTTCATTGTCTTCATGAATGAGAACATCATATCTGAAGCAACCTGGTTTGCATATACCATCAACCCTTTGCTTACAGAGCCATCATCCTGTCCAGGACATGACTGTTTCCTTTCCAACATTTGTCTGTCCGCTCCCTGACCATTCCTGTAGCCGTTCTGATTGCACATCTCTCCATAAAAGACGGAAGCTTTTCTGGGGTCATCGTGAGATGATTTGGGGGACAGCTTGCCATAGTCTGCACTGCTGTTTGATCCGCGGGGATTGATTGATTGCCGAATGCATTTACTACTGTCAAATTTATCCTTCATTTCCTTCTGTGCCATTTGAACCACTAAAGAACAGAGTTTGTTAACATAATAGGAAAGATCATCTCCTCCTCTTGGGCAACCATTGCCCCGGAAGGAAGTATCACTGGTCTGGGACATCTTCTCAAGCGCAGGTGAATTGTAAGCAGATTTACGAGGGCCTGAGGGGGTTAGTGCATGCTGGAATCCAACTGCGTATTTCTGAAGGTCGTTGCTGAGCCAGCTAACAACGTTGAGTTCTTCAGAAGAGCCTTGCTTGAAAAGGCAGACGGCGCCTTCGGTATTAGAATGGGGATCGTTCTCGTTGTCCTTTATTACAATTACTTCCTTTTCTTCAAGATTACGAAGGTCAAGACAAGGGTCAGCGGCACCGGATAATCCTCTGTTGTGTTTGTGTTTGTCTGTTACTTTGAGGTTGCCAACATCAACGAAACAGATAACTTTGCGGTCTTGGTTTCTTGACTCGTCGGGACTGTAGAGGTCTACTTTGCAAAGAGCTGACTGACTCTGTAGCCAGTCAAACTCCTGTTCCATACTATGTGCCCAGAATCTGAATTGTGCCCCAGGTTGTGGAGCGTTCTTGTTTCGGTTTTCGCTGACCCTGCCCCACTCAAGATGTTGCCTCCTCTCTCAGCTTTCCATGCTCTTGTACTGGCTGATGGCATTTTCATTTGTGTGCACACATGGTTTCTATGACAGCAGTGACATCATAAAGCATGGATATCATCCACCAACCAGTGATGCCTTGGCCCTGCTTAACATAAGATTGATCAGTATTTTTCCCTTGTTAACCTGTACTAAAAGCATACCCAAAAGATTAAAGTATTGATTTTAGTAGTCAGGTTGAAAAATAAGGGCGTGTATTGGTTTTCTTCCTAAGTAATCCCCCTTTTCAGAACACAATCAAGGAAGCAGGCAGCCAACTGTTCCAATATAAGCTTTTATTTTTGTACAAATAAATATATTGCATTTGCATTAGCTCAGTGTGCCACATATTTGAGCGTGTATGAGAATTAAGAGCTTAAGGGCAATCTTTTCTCATGTAGGATCTTTGGCCTCAAGGCTTCCAGTGACCTCACAAAGAACTGTTGCCACATCAATAACCCTATCCTCTCAATTTTTTGATCTGCTTGCTTTTCTGCTGCCTCTTTTTTCTACCACTACCTTCAGTCTTACTGTGGCATGTTACCTTTGAGTGCTTGTCTTCATATTTTCATTTATAGTTTCCTTGTCATTGTTCATTGTCCTCTTTGGTTTTAAATACCTTAATGTATTATTTCTTAAAAGTGAGACTGTGACTTTGACCATATTAGGGTAAGGAACCTAGTCATAGACACTGTTTTGTGTAAAAGACAGAGCAATGAACAGAAGAAAATAAAAGAAAAATCATCCATCTCAATATGTAACAGAGCAAACAGCAAAAAGTTCATTCCTCTTCAAGATGAAGGTGGGGAGTTTTTGTCCTTCCTGGAGAGAAGGAATATTTCAGCTTTTAGGCCAGTCTTCCTCAAACTCAGCCTTCCAGATGTTTTGATACTACAATTCCTATCATCCCTGACCACTGGTCCAGCTAGCTAGGGATCATGGGAGTTATAGGCCAAAAACATCTGGAGGGCCGAGTTTGAGGAAGCCTGTTTTAGGCTATGCCTTCTAGGAAAGAGCAGGGTAGTTCTGCTATTTTTAAGCTACTACTTGGAAGTAGCATATAGGCAGTGCGAGTGCCAGGCTACTTTGTGCCCTAGGCAAGGCTAACTACCTCAAAAAATTGCTAACTTCAGTTTTCAGAAACAGATGTCTTGCAGAACAAATGAAAAGCACAAACTTGAAATTGCTAAATTTATCTTAAATTGAAAGAATATGTAATACATCCATATTTGATTATGTTTCTCAAATAGAAAATGTTTTAGCCAAATCATTTTGAATAATAATCTTGTGAATTATGATATTAAGATGTCTCATAAATTTCAATTTCATGCACATCAGTATCTTGCTTTGAGTCCCTTTTCCTTTACTAATTTTGCCACCAGTTCCTTCAGGTCAAGTGCTGATGCTTGGGCATGTTCAACTGTTATAGTTCTCAAGCCAACTAGTCTCTTTTGCAACATGATTGAGCATATGTAAGTTTTTATAAGTTTGAGCTTTGAGAAACTGCACTTGCCACTAGCCACTGACACTGCAAGTGTGAGAAACATTAGGCATATTATCCAGGAGTTTTTGTTTCAGTATGAAAAGAAGTACTGCTTGTGGCAGCATGGACTTTGGAAGTCTTTGAGCTATTGCTAGAAATTCACAGCAAAGATATTCAGCATCAGTATAGTATTTTTGTTTCCATTGTGCATCTATGATTTTTCCAATTTTTTGCAGACCTTCAGTACATCATCAGTAGATTTTGTGTTCATACTGTATACAGTCAAACCTCTGTTGTCGAAGGTGATCCGTTTGGCTTCTGAAATGTTTGACAACCGAGGCGCAGCTTCCAGTTGGCTGCAGGAGCTTCCTGGACTCAAACGGAAGCTGCGTCAGACATTTGGCTTCTGAAAAGCATTTAAAACCAGAGCATTTACTTCCAGGTTTTGGCGTTCAGGAGCTGAAACGTTCCAAAATGGAGGCGTTCACCGTCTGAGGTTTGACTGTATATCATACAGGAAGCCAAATAGGGAATTGTATTGTTGTAGCTGCTGGAATCTTTTCAGTTGTACCACGGAATGCCAGGTTTTACATGCCAAGAACTCTGACCAAAGCAGTCAAGTATTCTAAGATCTGTCACCAATATTGTTTTTCTCGCCTAATTTCCTGCTGGTTAACATTGTGAATTGGTTTTCCTTTAGATAAGCACAATTCACATTCTCTCCAGGCAGGTCTGATAATTTTCTTAATGTTCAGTATTCCTCTCTTGTGAAGACAGAATTGCTCCCGTGTTCTTCCAGTCTTTTAATAGAACCATAGAATTGTAGAGTTGGAAGGGACCCCAAAGGTCACAGGAATTTCTTGGGATGTCAGTTAACAGTGGTTCGTGTGACGCTATGCAGGGCCTTAAGGGTATAAATTTATTTATTGTCTGTTTGATCAACATGATTATGGAAGTGTTCAAAACAGATATACAGTGGTACCTTGGGTTAAGTACTTAATTCGTTCCGGAGGTCCGTTCTTATCCTGAAGCTGTTCTTAACTTGAAGCACCACTTTAGCTAATGGGCCCTCCTTCTGCCACCGTGCTGCTGGAGCATGATTTCTGTTCTCATCCTGAAGCAAAGTTCTTAACCCAAGGTACTATTTCTGGATTAGCGGAGTCTGTAACCTGAAGCGTATGTAACCCGAGGTACCCCTGTAGTTGGACTTCCCTTCCCTTTGTATTATAAGTATAGCACCTTACAGCCTGGCATTTCAAGCTAGGTGCAGGTATCTTAACAGTTTCCTGGAATGTGAGAAGTCATTCTGATTTGAGGAGCATTGACTTTGACCCAGCTGTGGTCTAGTGAAGTGCCTGCAGTGTTTTTATTTTATTTACCAGCAGGAAACTTCATCTTTTCAGGATTCAGTTAGCATCATGTGGAACTATAAGAATCTCGTACATCTGTGCTGTGTTTCACTTTTACAACTAGTGTTCAATATAAATATGTTACATCCCTTTTTGCAATATATTTAAATGGTTTGTTAAATACACTTTGAGGTGGCCTTTCTGTATGGTAATATTGGGGTATTTATGTTTCCTCCCTCTTTTCATTTTATCCTGACACTACCCCAACCAGAACTGTATAACCTATCATAGATGTGACAGAAGACCAAGCAAAGTAATTTCCTTGGGGGAACTGTGAATGGATTTGAATTCCACTATTTATTGTCAGTCTGATAGTAATATCATGTAAATTTTAAGATACAGTGGTGCCTCGCAAGACGAAAAGAATCCGTTCCACGAGTCTCTTCATCTTGCGGTTTTTTCGTCTTGCGAAGCAAGCCCATTAGCGGCTTAGTGGATTAGCGCTATTAGCGGCTTAGCGGGCTTAGCGGATCAGCTGATAAGCGGTTTAGCGTCTTAGCGGATCAGCTGTTAAGCGGCTTAGCGGATCAGCTGATAAGCAGCTTAGCGGATCAGCTGTTAAGCGGCTTAGCGGCTTAGGATCAGCTGATAAGCGGCTTAGCGGCTTGGGAAAAAGGGGGGAGGGGAAAAGCCCCGCAGGAACTCGCAAGACATTTTTGTCTTGCGAAGCAAGCCCATAGGAAATTCGTTTTGCGAAGCACCTCCAAAACGGAAAACCCTTTCGTCTAGCGGGTTTTCCGTCTTGCGAGGCATTCGTCTTGCGGGGCACCACTGTAGCTCTCTGACCAAGATAGTATGGACTTCGGTATTCTTAACATCTCTGGCACTGTGTAAACAGTAGATATTGAGATGCTCAGTTCTGACCTGTTTTTCCCATGAAACTTACTGGGCTTCATTGTAGTGCTTTTCTGATTTTGGTATCGTCAAATTGAAAGTTTGCCATTAAGCTGGTTATTAAACTTCATGTTAGATTTATTTTTTAATCGCTTTCTTTAGGTCCAGAATTTGACATTACGCAGCCAGAAGTTGGGTGTATTATCTAGTTCACAGAACGGCTCTCCAAAAAGCAGTAGTCATGCCCAGACACTAGCTGTGTGCCCTAATAAACCCGTAACCAGTACCAAAGCCAGCCAGTCAGATCCTCTAGAAAGCAAACGGAAAGGTGACAGCCCAACAGCAGAGCCTCGAAGCCCAGCCGTCACACGCACATCCAGTATTCATCAGCTCATGGCACCAGGTAGGATAGAGAGGTCACCTTCTTCAAAGAGTGTTCATTTTAAATACAATGTATTGTTTGATTTTTGTGCATATTTTCTGTGTCCTGTCACTTGTGTGGAATGCACCACAAAATCTGAAGCCCCAGGAAATTCTAGGAAACTCTAGGTAAGTGGGAACATTAAAATAAGCACTCATATACTGACACGACAGTGTTCCATCACATTCTGGACTGAAAAATTCTGCCTAAAGTCATTGAAATGTGACGTACATATTCATTTTACATATATTGGAGAAACAGCGTGGCACATTAGTGGTACATCACTGTATATCTATCTGGGAAGGTTTCTTCCCATTACCAACAGTAGTTCAACTCAAGTATTTGATGAGAGGGAAGCATTTCAATAAACTTCACTTTGTGCAATTCCTGAGGGTGATAGGAGAACAGAACAGAACATCCCAATCCAGCGCTCTGCTGGGTAAAGGATTGCTCTTCTGCACCTACCTGTTTTTGTTTTCAATTTCCCTCCCATTCTTGTTGGGATCAAATCGGTATAAATATGTCGGCCCCAGGGCTAATATACTTGTCCTCCTGGTTTGGGGCATGTCGGGGAACTGGGACAGCAATGGATCATTCATACCCAAGCCTTGCCCTGGTCTGGCCCCAAAACACCCTTGTCAACCCTACAAGCACCAGAACTCTGACGTCAGCAAAGCAAAGGGCCGTGGCAGTTTCCACAGCTTCAGGAAGGGAGCAGCCGGCATACGGTCTCCCTCTCCAAGGTTAGATGTCTCTTTCCACTACTGGAGAGCTGATCTTCCTCTATCCCATGGGTTGCCATCCCAGGGACCCATAGGATTTTAGGGTTAGCGTTTGAATGTTACAGTCAAACAAACTCGAAGCTTTACTGGGGAATTATTTTTATTAGGATATTTGTAAGTATTTTAGTACATGATGGCACAATAACACATGCCCTTCCATAAATGTATGAATTATATAGATTTTAAGGCAGCGAACGGCAGTGAAAACTGTTAACATACAAAATTAAAAAAAAATTCCAGTAGCACCGTAGAGACCAACTAAGTTTGTTATTGGTATGAGCTTTCGTGTGCATGCACACTTCTTCAGATACCAAATGTTAACATACAAAATATTCTAGTATGCCTGAAGAACTGCTTCCTAGGGATAGTCACTGGAAAAACGTTAGCTACAACTTTGATTTTAGATTTGACTAGTGTTTTGTCTATTACAGTTGCCCAATTTAATTCTAAAAATGAAGAACTTTCTAGTGAAAAATTGTCCCCCAGCCCTCAAATTACTGTTCATAGGTGTGTTTCTCTAAGGATTTGTCAAATTCAGGGTATTGTATTGAATATATTAGTTGCCATTTATAAAGATAATGGATCTATTTGCTTGATTTGGTCAAATGCCAGGTGGACGTGACTAAAACCATTCATTATTATTTTTTGTGGATTTAAGGAAATGATTATTGATTCTCTCTTTTTATTTCCCTTTTCACTGTGCAGCTTCATATTCTGCTATTCAGCCTCATTCTTTGTTAAAGCACCAGCAGTCCCCTCTTCACTCACCACCTTCAAAAATTTCCCACCACCAGCTGATCTTCCAGCAGCAACAAGTTCAACCAATCACGCTCCAGCTTCCTCCCAACCAGGAAGCATCTGTGTCGCAACACTGTGCCCCTCTCCAAGGCCATGCTCTTCCTCCAGCCCCCAGCAGCGCCTCATCGCAGCACTGCACACCTGTCCACATCCATCCCCCGCCACTTCCTCCTCCGCTTTCTCCAACTCCATCCCAGTCCTCCCAGCAGTCAGTCGTGGTATCTCCTCCACCACCTCCTTCGCCCAGCCAGTCGCCAACAATAATTATGCACCCCCAGGCTCTTATTCAGTCGCAAACACATCCGCTAGCATCATCAGCACTTCAGTCAGAGCATCACCCGGCGCAGGCCGATGATAGGCCAACAGAAGCAACCTCACAGCCTTCTAATCTTCCAGCCCAGCTGCCACCTTCCCCAATAGTTCACATTGGGTCACCGGATCAGCCTACCTTGGTGTCCGCGGGCCAACATATAACATCTCCAACGCCTCACCAGCAGTATCCAGCTTTGCAGCCCACGCCAATCCCAGTGGCAGCCTCTCCTCAGCTGCCAACATCTCCAGCCCACAGCCAGCCACTTCCTCTCCCGCCTGTTCAGTCTTTACAAGTGCAGCCTGACATTTTGTCCCAGGGTCAGGTTTTGGTGCAGAACACGTTGGTTTCTGAGGAGGAGCTTCCTGCTGCCGAAGCGTTGGTCCAGCTGCCGTTTCAGACTCTTCCTCCTCCTCAGACGGTTGCAGTGAATCTTCAAGTGCAACAAGCAGTACCTGTTGAGACCCCGGTGGTGAGCATCTGAGAACTTCCCTCTCCAGTTTTGAAATGGGAGATGAAACACTGACAAGTTTAAACTGGGTGGATGTTAGATATTTGTTTTATTACAGCTCTTCAGGATTGAAAATAGTGGTTTTTCTCAAAAGCGTTTGCCGGTTTTACGATTTTGATGTGAAAGATTATACATTTGACTTAAAAATTGTTAGGTCTCGACCAAGAGCAGGGTGGAAATAGCTAAAGGAATGAATGCATATGTAAATCAAAGCATCCTAACCCTGTCATGTATGCACCAGCTGTTTATTTCATGATGAAGCAGTAATCACTATACAGTGGACGCTCAGGTTGCGAATGTGATCAGTGCGGGAGGCACGTTTGCAACCCGCAGTGCCGCGTCTGCGCAGGTCGCGATTCGGTGCTTCTGCGCATGCACAAAGCGTGATTTAGTGCTTCTGCGCATGCGCAAGCGTCAAAACCTGGAAGTAACCCATTCCAGTACTTCCGGATACGGCGCGGTGCGCAGCCTGAAACATCTGTAACCTGTGGTATGACTGTAATCTTTGCTAAAATTACATTGATAATAGCTAAAGTTACATTGATAATAGCCTTATTTTGATTAAGTTGGCAAAACCTTTATTTCAGTATGGCTGTCCTGCATTTCCCTTCAAAAAAATAAATAAAGAAGACCCAGGGCAACTAACAATTCCATAAAATATCTGTAGGGTTTGATTCTAAAAGTGCTTATTTCTTCAATGCAGATTTATCAAGTGGAAGACATGTGTGAGGAGGAGATGCCAGAAGAATCGGACTGTGTGCATATGGTTAGGACCCCCACTCCACCCACCTTGTCGCCTCCAGCTATAACTTTAAGAAATAGAGACGAACTTGGCTATGAGGAACCTTTTTCAGGTAAGAAGGAATATGGAGGTGTGTAGTTATTTAGGGCAGATTCCGGTGTGGTGTCCATTCTTTTCTCTTTGTGCAGTTTTGATTGTGCTGCAAGATAAAGGGATAGAATCTCACCCAGTATACTTGAATGTCTGAATTGTGTCTTGGATTCAGCAGATTGCTGAAACCAATTTAGATTCAAGGTGGGGAGAGGACAGGGGGAAAACTGATCACCCGCCAACTACGGTAGTTCACCTTAGCAGCAGGCAGCCTGCTAGTTTGTAGCTTAAGGCAGAAGGAAACGGCAAGAGCCTCTCCTTTTTTTGCACATGTGCTTCTGCAGTTCAGACCCCTGAAGGAAAAAGAGAGAATTCAAGGGCCTATTACAGTAGGCAGACATGAGGAAGCCAGGCAGATCCAACATCAGTAGAAACAGAAGAGGAAGGAGCTAAACAGTTTCTATATGAGGGGAAGCATAAGTGAGCAGCCACATAGCCACTGAGGTACAACCAATGGCTGACATGATTGTGGAATTGGGGAGAGGTGCAGGGGCACCCTCTTAGGGTTTCACAGACCCCAAAGCCAGGCATTATTGACTTGAGGTGGATGTAGGATTGAGTCTTTTGCCTAATGCGGGTTTTTTTGCTGCTTGCTCAGAGGCAATGACTAGCAATGTTCATCCGCCCTAAGATCCCCAGATCTCTAGAGCTACCAGTCTCTAACATCTGTAAGCCAGATGTCTGCAACCAGCTATCTTAAAACATGGCAATAGGTGTAACTCAATAATCATTGCATTTTAACCCCCCACACCTTACATTGCATTCCAGGCCCCATCCCAGGCCACAGATTCATCAGATTTGGTGAAAAGTATCAATGCACTTTGCTTAACTGGGTATAATTCGGTTAGTTCCCATTTTTTTAAAAAATGCAATGTCACAAAGCCAGGCTTCACAATTGCTGGTCACTTCTGTTAACCTCTGTCAACACAAGATAACAGAAGACAAGAATGTCAGTAGCTATTTAGCTATAGGTAAACTGTCATTGGTGTGCATTTCCTCAGAAGTATTCAGAAATGGAATATGTCACAGGCAGAATATTGGGCAAGATGGACCATAGAATTGAACAAGTAGCAGTGATAGTTAAGGAACAGAAACATAGAAGGAGGCATGCTTGCTGGTTGTTTCTCAATTTCTCAGCATGTACACAAATTAGGTTATACAATTTATCTTATTAAAAATAAAAATATGAGTGTGATTCCTTTAATGTTACAATAATGTTTAATGGACTAGAAAAATGCTTTAGGCAAGAAAGAAGGATAATTATTATGCACAACAGGCTGCTAGCATATTGTCCTCCTTGCACCAATAAATTTCATGCCAGTGGAACTGGATTTCTGTGCTAGTTAAACAATATTGTGACAAATCACATTATTCAAATTGCTATGTTGTGCAGTTCCCACTCCCAACAGTGCATTTGTGATACTGGTAGGCTCTTATCTAAGATAAGAGCACACTGGACAAAAAGACCAAATTACTTTGGGAATTTGTCAGTAGAAGAAACAAGAATTAGGAAGGAATTCTGTAGTGGTGAAGCCGTGAATGTAAATAATACTTGAGTTGTTTTTTTAAAATAATAATACTTTTTTTCCAGAACAAGACGGACATCCCTCAATGGCCTCATCAGTTAGCGCTTCTGTAATTAAATCACCATCAGACCCTTCACATGCCTCTGTTCCACAACCACCTCTTTTGCTTCCAGCAATTCCAACAAGGAGTAACAGCGCATCAGTGTCTCATAAGAACCCTAGCATAGAAAACAAACCTCCACAGGCTATCGTTAAGCCACAAATCCTGACCCATGTTATTGAGGGCTTTGTGATCCAAGAGGGGTTAGAGCCATTTCCTGTAAGTGTGCAATGTTGAGCCATATTTGTATCTTGTTGGTTGGTTGGTTTGATTTAGGAGGCAATGTGTTGTGGTTATTTGGGGCTATTGCTTCTCTAAAGCTTTTCACTCCAAATAACTTGATTCTAGTAACTGCTGTCTGTCAAATAGCTTATTAGAAACACTTTCACTGTGGTCAATGGGGTCTGTTTTTTCTTGGTTTAGATGTGTTGGCTCCCTGCAATTCTGAACATGAAGTAGCAGAGCTAGGAAGGCCCTCTGCATGAGTCCCAAAAGACCCCTGCCCTTCAGATTATGTAATTCAGGGTTCACTGGACCAATGTGTTGACTCAGTATAAAAAAGGGGGCAGGAAATTGGAAGGCATCCGATGTCAGGATGTAGAGAGGAGAGCTCAAAGGTAGATAAGATTATGTATTCGTCCCAAGACCTTCTGAGTCAATTGACTCTTCCTTGGGGGCAACCATTAAAGGAAAGATGAACCAGTACTGTAATTGATGCCAAAACATGCAAAACAGTCATGGACTAGAAATAGACTGATTTACCCAATCCGAATCCTGCCACAATCTTCTAAATGGATTCACTTCTGGATAGGCTGACCCTGAATGGGCAGTTTTTTTGCCTATACCACGCTGTTATTGTTGTCAGCTGTTAAATACAACTTATGTTCAGTCCATCTATTGAACTTCAGAGAGGAAAGAATAAGCAAAGAGGGTAGATAGATTCCAAGCCATTTTTTATATTTTTATTATTATTATTATTATTATTATTATTATTATTATTATTATTATTATTATATTTAAATACTGTGTCATCGTCCCCACCTCCCCCTTGAAAAGGCTATAGGTTGATTAACAGCTGCAGGCCTGGTTGAAGAGGAATGCTTTTGCCTAAACTTATTTCCCTGGGGACAGCGTTCCACAAATGGGGAGCCACCGCAGAAAAGGCCTGTTCTCTGGGAAGGCCTCATCACAGATCACTGGGTCTGTTCATATGAGCTATTGGCATCCTGAGTAGCGTAAGATATCATAGGTCAAAAGCATCATTTTGAAATGGATGCAGAAGCTAAATAGCAGCCAGTGCAGCTGGGCCAGGATTGGTGTTACATCCTTTAGAGTCAGCTCCACGTATAACATTCAGCAGAATTCTTCTACCTTCATAACAGGCAGATTATCTTCCTGAGTCTCTTTTCTTTCCTTTGTACACATTTAAAGACAGAAAATAGACAATGGAAGGTAATCTATCTATCAAGAAAGGAGTGGGAAGATATTTTAGATATAACAGGCATTGGATGAATTGAAAATAGCATATATATTTTCTGTAGTGTCTTCTTTTCATACTTTCCCTTATGTTTTGAGATTTCCGAAGCCACAAGTAGAAGTCTAAAATAAGCAACAATTTCTTTCAAATGAAAAATAGATTTCTTTGCTTCTCTTCTCATTCTTCCATTCTCATTTCATCTGTTTTGATTGTTATGTTGGTTCGGAGTTGGACCGTAGACAACAAAAGGCACAGACCTATTCTTTGTCTCTCTGTGTAGCAATAAGTCTAATGAATGCATGCCCTGACCTTGCAAGGTTATGTGTACTGTTTTCTTGTATCATGATCTTCTTCTTTTCTCTTGTAACAGGTAAGTTGCTCCTCTCTTCTAGTTGAGCAGCCTGCAAAAAAGAGGCTGCTGGTGGAGGGCCAGGGGGTGAACGTTATGTGTGTGGAGCCAGAGCTGCAGAACAATGCAAAGCACGTAGACAACTCCTCAGACACGGAGTTGGAGGATATAATTACGGAAGGTTTGTGCATCTTATTTAACATATGCTGAGCAACTGTATTTTCTGAAACCTGAGCCTATTCTATTTTTCCGCCAGAGACTGTTTCCTGAGATTTCTAATTACCACATTTTCCCATGTATAAGACGAGATTTCCTCCCAATTTTTTAAAGTTTAAAATTGGGGGTTGTCTTATACAGCGGAATGCTGCAATTAAATATGTAAATAAATACATGCCGCCATCCATATTCTTACCCCGCCCCCAGCCTCCCCTCACTATTGGCCTCACGACAAACCCTGGTTTGGTACTCTCCCCCCCCCAGCAGCCCCCACTCCAGACATTGTCCCTTTCACCCAGTTCCCTCAGCCGCCCCCTGGCTACCCAGACCCCCCCATTCCCCAAGCGCACTCACTCAGGCAGCTCTGGCAATCGCAGCTCCTCGATCAGCGTTCGCGTCTGCCAGCGCTCGTGGAGTAAATAACGGTACATACTGTAAATACTGAGACAAAAGTGCCACATACAGGTGGGAGAGCTGTAGCTGTAGCTACGGTGGAGTTACACTGAGCTGACAGGAGCTGCCACCATTACACAGCTTGCCTCACTGTGTTTGATGTTTAAATATATGGTACTAAATATACTGGTGTTTTGAAAATTTAATAAAATATCAAAGTTCTGTTTGGTATTTAAGATATTTATTTCTTAATTTTGGGCTCAAAAAATAGGGGGCGTCTTATACATGGGGGCGTCTTATACACAGAATAATACAGTACAGTGGTACCTCGGGTTAAGTACTTAATTCGTTCCAGAGGTCCGTTCTTAACCTGAAACTGTTCTTAACCTGAAGCATCACTTTAGCTCATTGGGCCTCCTGCTGCTGCCGTGCTGCTGGAGCACGATTTCTGTTCTCATCCTGAAGCAAAGTTCTTAACCTGAAGCACTATTTCTGGGTTAGCGGAATCTGTAACCTGAAGCGTATGCAACCTGAAGTGTATGTAACCCAAGGTACCACTGTATGTTAGGAAAGAGAGTTTCCCAGACGTTGTCACCCAATGCCATATTTTGTGTGGATGCCGAAGTTGTAAATAAATGTTTTAGCACCTGATCTAGCTGTTGTCCTTTTTGTTGCATGGAGGTCACAGCCCTGACTGCAGATGTGTATCCTTATCCCCTTCAAATGGTAACACATACACATCAGCAGCATGTATGGACTTCCCTTCCTTGCTTGATCAGGCAACTGTGCATTACAGTAGGCTTCATTATGTAAAATAACTGCAATTTTGGTGGTACACAGCCAGATTCCAGTCAGCCTACTACAGCGTAATAAGAACTACATTGATTTATAGACAAGCCCTCCCCCTTTTCATCAAGCTGACAATAGGGAATTTTCATGGGTAGAATCCCAGGTGAAATAACAAGCATAGACAAGAGAGAGTCCAAATTTATATACTGAGCCAAGGTGAATCTCTTTGGTGCAGAAATAGGGTTGGAGAGCACTACAACAAAAGGGCAAGCATGGGCCAAAAATATGACATAACCTGATTTATGCTGAAATATCTCCATAGAGCCACTCCTGTCTGTACAGGGAACTGAATTTTCAGGTGTTCGGCTTTCATACCACTGAAAAGCAGCATTTTGTGTCGTCGTTAAATTCCTCCGTATTTTGTAAACACCATCAGATAAGCCATTGAGCAGTTCCTTTTGTTCAGCTATTGGATATTTCAAAGAGTTAACAGCTTTTATACTACAGAAGCTGTTCTGCAGGTAGTGTTTAGCAAAAGTAAAATAAGATGCAATAATCTCTTATATTTCCAAGATAAGCTGTTGGTCACCCGTTGTACTGTATTTGACTAAAATTCCATGTGGCCTTTCTCATAAAGGACAAGTAGTTCTCAAATTATGTTTTTTTAAATAAAAAAGTAGCATTGTGTTAAGCATTTCCTCATGTTTTGTGCCAAAATTTATACGTATGCTGTTACGCACCCCACTCTTACAGTTATTTCTCAGTCTTACGTTTCAGTCTTAAGACATTGGAGGAACTGCAAACAATGAGCCTTCCTGTGCTTGTTGTAATCCACACGAATGTATTATATTTTCCGATAGGATTTATTTATTTATTTGATTGCTTCTGTTTTAATAGTTGCTTTTCTTCAACAAACCTCCAAGAAATAGTGTTTCTGTTCTTTTGTGGTGTCTCAAGTATTTGCATCCTTGTTTTCTCTTTGGTTTGGACTTTACGCCCAAGTGGTGCTAGCCTGGTGATCAAATGCTACAGTTAACCGGTTCAGCCAACATTTACTCAAACAATGAATTTGCTTAAAGGCAGCAGTTGGCAACTTGTTTTGCGCCAGGAGTGAGGAGAACGTTTTCATCCCAAGGACCAGATAAAGAACTGGCTCATCCAGTTCTGGGGAGTTTTTGACAGGAGGGTGGCCTCATGCGCCGACGCGGTGGGTCAGGATTGGCTCATGGGCCAGTGGTTCCCCATCCCTGATCTAGCAAGACAAATTTTGTGTTCTTAGCTTTCGATTTCCCATTGCCTGCATAGGGTCCTTGTGCTGCCTTGGAGCTCTGGATGGTAACACACTGGTAGAATGCATGTTTTGCATGAAGATCCTAGGTTCAGTCTACAGCCTATCCAATCCTTTGCTAGTCAAAGCAGTTGGGCTGAATGGACCTGACTCAGCTTCAGGCACTTTTAAATGTTCATTAAATTATGCAAAATAAGTATGTTTACAGACAAACTCGCTTGATCTAAATTAATTTATAAGGTAAAGGTAAAAGGACCCCTGACCATTAGGTCCAGTCATGACCGACTCTGGGGTTGCGGCGCTCATCTTGCTTTATTGGCCGAGGGAGCGGGCGTACAGCTTCCGGGTCACGTGGCCAGCATGACTAAGCCGCTTCTGGCGAACCAGAGCAGCGCATGGAAACGCTGTTTTCCTTCCCACTGGAGCGGTACCTATTTATCTACTTGCACTTTGATGTGCTTTCAAACTGCTAGGTTGGCAGGAGCAGGGACCGAGCAAAGGGAGCTCACCCCGTCACGGGGATTCAAACCGCCAACCTTCTGATTGGCAAGTCCTAGGCTCTGTGGTTTAACCCACAGCGCCACCCTACGTAATTTATACAAGCCATCAAATACCGTTTCTCTTGGCAATACGGTTTGGAGTATCTTTTCTTTGACAGTTCATCACAGCTTCTGTCGGACTTTTGAAAATGTTTTTATAACTGAGTGGCTCAGACTGACTGAATTTATGTTGCTGTTTCCCTTTAGAGGGGCTGGATGAGATGGAAACGGATCTCCTCAAGTGCGAGTTTTGTGGGAAAATGGGATATGCAAATAAGTTTCTGCGGTCAAAGCGATTCTGCACCATGTCCTGTGCCAAGAGGTATTCTTCATTAGTTATAATTTCAAATATTCCAAAAATTGTGTATAGGCCTGCTTTTTAAACATAGCGCTGGATTTGGGATCAAAATCTTATGAACAGATAGTTCAGTGAGACCCCAGCATAGGATTTTACCCAGCCTAGTGACTCTTTGTTCCAGTTTTGCTAGTGGTGTTTATCAGTTTGTTTTTTAAATCAGCTTTATTTTTACATTTTCAAAAATATAGTCAACTTGCAATTTACACATATTTAACTGGCACAATCACAGTTTTGCACTCCTGGGGAACATTGGCAATCCCACGTGCCACTGCACTCACCCTGGAAAGGAATCCAGAGGTGCAGGGAAAGTCTACACCAGCCTTGGGAAGAGTGCATATCACCTTCAAAGAGAGCGTGGAGGTGGTTGGAGAGTGCTGCACTGTGCTTTTTGCAGTTTTTAAAGGGTTGTTTTTGCTATGTGCGATTTTGGCTTTATGCTCTATCCCTGGAACTTAAGCCCCATGTAAGTTGAGAGTCTACTGCATGGGTAGGCAAACTAAGGCCTGGCGGCTGGATCCAGCCCAATCGCCTTCCAAATCCGGCCCATGGACAGTCTGGGAATCAGCATGTTTTTACATGAGTAGAATGTGTTTCTTTATTTAAAATGCATCTCTGCGTTATTTGTGGGGCATAGAAATTTGTTCTTTCCCCACCCCTTCAAAATATAGTCCAGCCCCCCACAAGGTCTGAGGGACAGTGGACCGGCCCCCTGCTGAAAAGTTTGCAGACCCCTGGTCTACTGTATTAAAAAATCTACAAGTTTATGAAGCATGTAACACAAATTTCCATTTCCCTTCTCTCCCAAAATACGTTACAGGAATTTCATGTGTTGGATTTTGGACAGTTGTGATTGTTGGGCATTGTTTTCTATTCTTACCTGAACAAGTTGTTCCAGAGAGAGTCATGCACTGCTGGTGGTTTTGTTATTGTACTGTCTCTTCTGACATGCTGAATAAACATGTACCATGTTTCTCCAAAACCATCCTTAGCTCTCATGTTTTTTAGATCTGTAAGTTGCTCTGATAACTTTTCCATAAGAGCAGTGTTCCATGCCCTTTCCAACCAAGTCTCCAGGGTCAAATTAGCAGATGTTTTCCAGTGCCTTGCTATAACTTGTCTGGCTTCAGTCATAAAAAGGATTAACACTTCTTTAAACATTAAGTCTTTCAAATAATCGATAAACAAGCTTACATTTGGGGTCACAGGGTACTTTAATCATAATTAATTACCAAAGGAATTCATTCTTACTGCAGTTTCACTACTTATGGAAATAAGACCCCAATTTATCAGCATGATTGATTAAAACATTTATCATAGTAGTTGTTGCTGTTGTTGTTGTTTAAAAAAAACCAATTAACCCCAAACATGCTACTTATTGTGCTCTAAAAGCAATGTAAAGAAATTAACAACACAATCACCAACGACTCATGGAAAAAGTGGATAGAGAAAAGTTTCCCCCCATCTCATAATAGCAGAGCTCATGAGCCTCCAGTGAAGCTGAATGTTGAAAAATTTAAGACAGATAAAAGAAAGTACCATATTCTTCGCTCTGTAAGACGCACTTCCCCCTCCTAAAAAGTAAGGAGAAATGTGTGTGCGTCTTATGGAGCGAATGCAGACTGCGCAGCTATCGCTGAAGCCAGGAGAGCAAGAGGGATTGGTGCGCACCTGCTCCTGCCTCTTCGCTCAAGAGGCTTTGCGTTGCTTTCTTGTTTCTAGTTTTCCTCCTCTAAAAACTAGGTGCGTCTTATAGAGCGAAAAATATGGTATTTCTTCGTGCAGCACATAGTTTGAACTTTGGAATGGAGGGAAAGAAACAGTACTGAACTATACTAGCCCCTGGGCAGAAATTATTTTTGGTGTGGGTCATGGATATGTGGAATGAGGGGGGTAGTTTTGGACACTTGATCCAAGCCACCCCCTGGATTTGCCCCTGTCATGCTTCAGTCCTCCTCTGGTATGCCCCCTTTTCAGCTGCACCTGTATCAGAGCTCCAACACTGGTAGGGTATGGACTGTAGAGGTAATGACAGGAGGAGGAGGGGAATCTGACATGGGCTCTCCCTCCCTGAAGTCAGAACTCTCCCCACCCTCAGAGAAGACCTAATACTTCCTATTACCCTTGGCCCACCCTCCTAGGGGCCAAAGAACTGCAGGTGAAATCATATAAAACCACAAGAGGTAGTAAACTAACATATCTTGAACTCATTAGATACAGTTAACTCAGAACATTTAGGGAAGTAACATTTATTTTAAACTATGAATTGATGGACTTTGACCAGTTTTGATAAGAAAACAATTATTTGTTTATGATATTTATTTCCTTCTTGCATTATGGAACCAAAGGCTCTATTGCTTTTTTTAAAAAAAAGTTAGTTCTCACTGAGCATTGACATTCTACTCCCAGAAGCAATTTTTCAGAATGTTTAATTTTTTAAAAATTTTTTAGGTACAACGTCAGCTGCAGTAAGAAATTTGGATTATATGGCTCAGAAAAAAGCAGTCGTTGGAGCCGGAGTCTTGGGCGACGCGGGCGACGGCCAAGCAGCTCTGATGGAGCTCCCAGGGAACACTTCCTTAGACAGGTCTGTGGAATGCTAACTAAACTCCACGGTGTCCTTTTGTAAGAGTTAATCAAGGAAAATGGTTATACTGTGGTTTATCTGTACTGCATTTTCCAGCTTCCAATTACTTATCCATCTGCAGAAGAAGACTTGGCTTCTCAGGAAGACAATGTACCGGTTGCCATGACCACTCGCTTGCGAAGGCAAAGTGAAAGGGAAAGAGAGCGCGAACTTAGGGAACTGAGAATTAGGAAAACAACAGACAACATGGATTTGTTACCAGCGATACAATCTGATCCATCTGGATGGACTGTGGAAGATGTTTGGGCCTTCATACATTCTTTGCCTGGTATGGAAATGGAGCACATTTGTTTGCTAAGAATGTCCAATGACAATATTACTACCTTGAGGAGAGAGGCAGAGGAGGCGTAGGAGAGCTGGTTTGGGTTGCAAAGAAACAGGATTAATATCGCACCTATTTCCTCTTGTGCTTCTAGAGTTTACTTTCAGAATCCTTGGCAGCAGAGAGGGGTTTCGGGATTTATACGGTGACTTCCAGCAAGTTCTCAGGCTTACCAAAAATAAAATAAAATCTCAGTCCAAACAAATTAAATGCAAACATTAAAGTGATTTACAGGGGGGAACAGTTACGTTTTTAAAAACTGGAAAAATAAAAGAGACATTTGCCTAGTTCCAAAATGACATCAGAGTAGGTCCCAGGTGAGCCCGCCACAGTCAGGGTGCCACCACTAAGTAGGCCTTTTCTCTCACAGCCACTTAAAACCACTCAGATGGAAACTGTTGTGACAGTTTTCAAAAATAGCTGATTTATTTTCAGTTCTTAAATCTTTTTATTTTGCTTGCACACACCTTAGTATGTCTACCAGTACTGTTTCATAATCACTATGGCATTGTTCAGTATCCCTTGGTACATCACTGAGGCTGTTGTGTAGTGAGAGGTTTATGCTTCAATAGTGTGGTAACACCTCCCTATTCAGCTGAACCCTGATTTCCTTTTAAATATCCCAGGTATCTCTTGTTTAAATAACACTGCATTGGCTGAATGTGTTTGCTTAGGTAGCGGCTAGGATCCTGAGAGAGACCCAGTTTCACCCACGCTCCACTGCCAAGAAGTCTCCAGTCAACAGGGCTAATTCACACCACCAAGCAGGAGGAAGAGGGGGGTTCCCCCCCCCATCCTTGTGTTGTGATCTGTGCATTGGTTACTATTCTCAAAGATCAAGCTGTAATCTGAACGTTTCAGACACTACAGTGTTACGTGAATCCTGTTCTGTTGCACCTGTGTCTCATCTGAAGTAGAATATTAGTGTTTCCCACCCCAGAAGACATAAATGATCTATTTCAGAGCATTTCAGGTCTATTTCTTATCTCATTATATATGATAAAGCTATTTTTAGCCATCTCACCCCTTGCTTTTTCCTGTAAGACCAATAGCAGTTGTTAACAGGATTACCACACCTATCAGCCAATCACCCATTCCCACCACCCTTCTGAGTAAGACTGCTCCCCACCCTCTCACTATGTATAAGGGTCTGGTGACTTCTGTTTCAGTGTATCTGAAGAAGTGTGCATGGCACACGAAAGCTCATACCAATAACAAACTTAGTTGGTCTCTAAGGTGCTACTGGAAGGAATTTTTTATTATTATTTCAGAGCAGGCAGAGATGTGAAGGAACAGGAAGTGTCTGCTGCAATATTTCAGTGGTTTTACAACAGTAGAAAGAGAAGGCCCAGGTTAATGAGGAGCTGGAACCCTTGAGAATGTGCGCTCTTTTCTACCAACAATAATGCAAACAGGGATGGAATTATAGGCAAGATTTAGATAAAGGTGGAAGTCATTAAACCAAGCTTTGGGGGAGGAAATCTTATTTCAAGATCACAATGCCTATTTTTAAATTAATAATTGTCATTTCTTTGCAGGTTGCCAAGATATTGCCGATGAATTTCGAGCCCAGGAGATTGATGGGCAGGCTCTCCTCTTATTAAAAGAGGATCACCTCATGAGTGCAATGAATATTAAGCTAGGACCTGCACTGAAAATCTGTGCACGAATCAACTCCTTGAAGGAATCCTAGTGGAAAATAAGGCTTTAAATCACAGCTTCCACCATATGACAGACTTGTAATAAAACAGCATCTTAACGTTTGATGTGATTATTACTGCTGTGTTTTGCTAAGCATCCTTTTCCACATAAAGACTGTTGGAGGAGCATATCTAATGTAATCTTCCAAACCTTCCAGTAGTTATCCAGCTTATCAGGAAGCATAAGCTGTGTTGGCAAGTTGTTGTAGTCAAATGCAGGGCAAGGAGAGTCAGTGGAAAGCTCTATGAGGCTTCTGTAAGATGTTGCGAGTGATGCTTATTCCAAAAAGGTGATTATTTAACATTCAAGATTTAAGCTTTTTTTAGAAAATGTAACCTTGATATAACCTTGATTACAGTTTCAAATTGTGTTTCTATACACTTTTTCCTTTGTAGAAAGCTTTTTAAGAATATGGATTAACAGAAGAGTCCACAGAGTCTGTGGAAGCACTGATTATGGTAAAATGCTATGCATTTAATTGTGCTCTTTTGAGTTTCAATTAATCCTGAGCGTATAGTTTGAAGGGAACTTGCAACTGACTTCCTCTTCTCTCATAACCCTACAGCTGCCCCACCACTGTAGTATTCTCTTTTAAGTGCTGAAGCTTTTCTGTGAACATGCAAGATATTTTGTAAATGCAGTATACCTTCCACTGTCAGAACCTTGGTCACTTGAATTCCATGTCAGCATAAGCATCCCTCTCATGTGTACAAACCTATGAATGTTTTTTTTGGGGGGTGGGGGAAGGGGTGGGGGGTATTCTTGATAAATGAAGTTGTACAGTTAGGTGTGATGCACATAGTGGCAAAACTGCTGAGAGCTGGAACGGCGGTGTGGCACACACTTCCCAGACGGTAGTAAAAAGCACATACATGATGACAATGATTCTTTGTATGCTGCTATGCACTGAAGAGGGCATTATGTTGTTATTGTTCTGGTTTTTTTCTTCTTCTTCTTGCTGGTTTAGACCAAAGGAGTTAATGTACACCTGTTCAATGGAAATGTGTCGCCCGTACGCTGGTGTGCAACTCCGAATTATTGAATAATTCTCAAGGGCAAATTGGATCAGCAGACATTTCTAGACTTCGCTTTCTTTCTATAGTTCTCTCGCCTCTCCATTTGCAGGTGTTCTGGTGGACGCTGCTGGGGACGTTGTTCTTCCCTCTCCATAGGGAATAAGCACTTTTTGAAATCACAATGGTTTTTCTTTGTAACATTTCCTCGCAGCCCAGTGTTATCTGCAGCAGTTATTCATGTTACAGCAAGGACCCTAAACCAATGGCACCAAAGTATTAAGAGTAAGTGTTCAGAAGTTTGTCCTCTATATCTGAGTAGGAGTTTGAATCATTCTTTGGAAGATCTTCTACCCCACCATTAAGTTAGCATGCTTCAGTGAAATGGGGCCCAGTTCACTGAGTATTTCTCCTAAGCCAGACCCACTAACATGAATGAGTGTGTCATAAGACTAAGGGATCTCTGTTCATTTTAATAGAGCTTGTTCAAAAGAAATGTCTTATAGATTGTGATCATCATTTAACTGAATGTGAATCTTCCACAAGGGCTTGTGGCCTGGTAAAATGTTGTTTGTTTTATTGGGCATTAACACTGTATCTGTTAATTTAAGGGTGGTTTAATTAGCAAAATTACTTAAGACTACTGGTTTTAGCCCTACTGGTTTTTTTTAATCTCAAATTTAGGAATGCGTTCAGAAAGTTACTGTATTATCGTTAACCTTCAACAATTAATCCGTTTATTATTATCAGAAGCTCAAAGTAAGTAAATTCTTTATAGTGTTAAGGAGAGCTACCAAACATTTACAGGTGCCTATGGTAAAGGTTTGAAAATTACAAAGTATTAATCATTCTCCAACTCCTCGTATTTACTGCGCATAGATTCTTTTGCATATGAAACATGCAAACATGTTGTAGGATGCCAAGTAGTTAAAGCTGCCTCCAAATCATATGGTCTGGTTCTTTACGGAAATAGTAGTTGTGAACAGCTAACTGAACTGGTTCTTTGCCTAAATAGTATTGGTAACTGTAAGTTCAGAAAACTGGTAAAGGTGTTTTTTTGAGAAAGCACAACAGGAGGATTTCAGAATTAAGAGCTTTCTGCCACATTTTGGAGGATGGACAGACATTAGTTGTTCAGTCCTACTCACATGGGATTTAGGTGGGGAGCATTTGAGCCATTTTAGTCTCATTTACTTCACAGAGATTAAGGCTGAAGTATGATGCGTATTTATGTGGGAGTAAGTCCCATTTTAATTCTGTGTGACAGTTCTCAGTAAATGTGTACTGGGCTGTAAATCATATGAATCAAAATATTTCAATTTAACTGAGTGCTACACAAAGCTTATTTTGTTTTGTAAATTGCTATTATTATTATTTTATTTTAAGTCTCTTATTTTAAGCATCTGGGAACTGGAACAATGTTACATCTCCTGTAATTATAAATAGAGCACAAAATCCATGGCCGAGTGATTATTACATAAACATTATATAAATTACATATACCAAATGCTCAGTTACTTTCATTAGCTGCACTATGTATAGGTTCACAGAGAATGCTGACAATAATTATAGAATAATATAGTATATTAAAGTACTGTGGGCCTGAGGATAAAAAGTAAGAACAGAAGCACAGATAATTCTGCCCTGAATAGAAACATTTGTTCGAGCTGTCTCCAACAAACCAGTTTGTCCAGCAAGATGTATTGCTCAAAGAACCAGGCGCTTACCTTATCCTAATCTGTCAGCCTATCAGTTTGATGGGTTCCTTTCTCTCCCCTCCCACTCAGGCTGTGGCAATGGTGGCAGACCAAACAGAGCAGCAAAGAAGACTGGTGCTGTGGCAAGCTGCTGTCATAGCACCACCACCCCTGGCAGTAGCAGCTGATACAATTGCCACACTGAACTAATTGCAAAAGCTAAACAGAGAAGTTTCTGTATCATGCAAAAGCGGACTGGTTCTTGTCAAAAGTCAGTGCCTTTTGCTCTCAGCATTGACCTTGGGACAGTAAAGTTTGACTTTGGGACAGATAAAGAAAGCACATCATCTCCTCCTTGTTCATCCCCTACAACTCAGCTTGTCTCTTTATGGCAATAGCATTCCTGCCCCTGCCCCTGCCCACCATAGAAGGCAATGTTTCACAAGCCATTCCTGTGTATGCACTGGAGTTTCCCCCTTAATTTAACCAAGTTTGTATGCCACTTAATTATAAATGAAACCCCTAAGCAGGTTACAGAATTATACACTAATTAGTTAATAAAGGTAAGGCTTAAAATAATTCTTTTTTAAAAAAAAATCAAATTATAATTAAGGAGTTAAAAATATACGTTATGAGCTAGAATTACTGATTAAAATACACATCAACTTTGCATGTCTAGGTAGGCTTCCTTAAACAGAAAAGTTTTTAGGCTCTGAAAAGAGGCAGTGCAGGCACCTGCCTAAAGGCAATGGGCAGGAAGTTCCCAGAGTCTGGGAATTGCCACTCTAAAACACTGATTCCTAGCAGCATGAAAAGGAGCACGATCAAGTGAGAAACTAAAGTGGTTTTCATAGCTTGATATAATAGGCTAGTTTGGGCCCTGAGTGAATGAATTCGTTTCAGTTTGCCTTTAAGTGTTACTCATCATGATGTGGATATAATTAGTATTTATTCTTTAAGATGGGTAATTTGTAAGGGGGCATGTGTGTGTTCTTGAAGACATTTTAACACTGTATGGAGCAACATGGACATGTATGGACTACATGGTATTGAGCTTCAATCCTGCCCTCCAGTTAGGAATAGCACTTGGATTTCAGATTCCTTTAGTAGTGCTTGTAGCATTTAGGGGATGCCCAGAAATAATTGCACAAGGCTTGTTAAAAGTGATCTTCAGTGCTTGTGTGAATACAGCAACAAGTGGAAGCACATTATTTGCTTGCAATTATCAGCACCATTATCAGCGTCAGCATTTCAGGGCTAATTCTCACTTTACATTTTGTACTCAAGTACAGTGGTGCCTCGCAAGACGAAA
The DNA here is from genome assembly GCF_964188305.1 of Podarcis bocagei. Classification (NCBI taxonomy): domain Eukaryota; kingdom Metazoa; phylum Chordata; class Lepidosauria; order Squamata; family Lacertidae; genus Podarcis; species Podarcis bocagei. The sequence goes on from NC_138128.1 coordinate 16,796,363, forward strand.
AGAATCCGTTCTGTGATTCTCTTCGTCTAGCGAATCCGTTCTGTGATTCTCTTCGTCTAGCGGTTTTTTCGTCTTGCGAAGCAAGCCCTTTGACGGATTAGCGCTATTAGCGGCTTATCGGATCAGCTGATAAGCGGCTTAGAAAAAGGGGGGGAAGGGGGGGAAAACCCGCAGGAACTCGCAAGACATTTTCGTCTTGCGAAGCAAGCCCATAGGAGATTTGTTTTGCGAAGCACCTCCAAAATGGAAAACTCTTTCGTCTAGCGAGTTTTCCGTCTTGCGAGGCATTCATCTTGCGGGGCACCACTGTACAGCTTCTAAAAGAACAGGATGTGAAATGGGAAGTGGTAATTTGCATTGGTTGTTTGGTTGTTTGTTTGTTTGATTGGTTGCATTGATAGTTTGGGGACTATTTACTGAAGCTACAGGCTTAGTATGGAGTATTTTAAATTTTAGTCCTAAGGTAAATACAATGTTTTCTTCTCCTTTTAATAAAATTCCCTGCCTCTTTACATCACATCCTTGATTCTAGTCAAGTGATGGCATTTACAGAAGTTAGAAATCTGAGTCATACTTGGGCTGTGTCCAGTCACTGTTAGTTGCGAGGTTTAGAATCTTATGGGAACTACAAGAAACAGTTTGCTTGAAGGTGTTTGGGGGAAGCATGTACCAAGTCACACAGAAACTTGCACTACTATTCTGGGCAATCTTATCATTTATAGACTGTGCCACCTGAGTTGGCCACACCTCAGGTCTTCCTCATAGATTAGCAAGCATCTGCACAAGGACAGAGCATATTTCCCATGTGGGTTTCAGGCACAGACTGCACAAAATTATACTCCTGACACTCCAGAACACTTTTACATTAGATGGCTATTTTCCATATACCAAGCTGTAATAGGAATAGAAATGTCAAATGGCGCCAGATGTAACAGTAGTAGTAGCAGCCACCCCTCATCGCTGTCGGTTTAATGACTTGTCACAGCGTTCGACCTTTTTGTATTGACGTGGGCTAAAATCCCATGATTGTAAACAGCCATGGAGACTTGACAGTAGACTTCACAAGTGTGCAATGTAAATATGCATCAGATATATGTGATGGAGTCATCTGCAGGAAAAGGGCATAGAAAACTGCCTTTTGATATATTTAAAACAAAATTAAGGACATGAGCCAGAGTGAGGGCTCAAGTGCCTTTCAGTGTTTGGGAATCATTTGATCATTCACCTGCATAATCTCCCCATCAGTGATGCACCAAGTGATGCTTGTTACGTTTGAGTAACTCCATGGGATCACCACCTTGTTGGGCAGTTAAGATAGCCAAGGATCAATGCCTGCTGACATTATCCTGGGAGTAAGGACATGTGAGGGGTTTAAACACAGACTAACAAATCTTGGCTAAAGCTATTGTATATGGAGAAGAGAAGTGTCATACTTGACTCAGGCAGTATTTTAGGAGAATGGCAAAAGGACATTAGCAATGGAGTGATGGCAAAGCAAGTCCTGGGTGCAGTTTTGATGGAAGTTACTTCATATCCTTCATTTTCTCTAACAGGATGGAACAGTCCCTTAAACTGCAGCTCCCTTGCAGCACTAAGTTAGTTATAAACAAGCAGCTTACATCATATTTCATCACCAGTGTTATTATCTCTTCACACAAATCTGTAAAGTAAATATTCACTCCTGAAATGCAAATTGACATATTCTTCCCATAACATTTGCATGTAATTTTTTAAATAAAAAATGCTTACTCTAAAATATGTTCTTTCTGATGTTATCAGTGAAATCTAAGTAAACATGAACAGTTTCAGTAAATATGATTCTAATGAAGGCATAAAAAACAGATTGTTTGCAATAGTAGGAGAAAGTTCCCTGCGTGTGTCTGAAGCTAGTCTGTTATAGTAAATGAAAGCCTCATATAGCACAAGATTTCAACCTTTGTTGTGTCCTAACAACTAAAAGATAAAAGAACCCCATGTAAGTGGTCTACGAGCTGTCCCCTAAGTAGCCTTAGCCTTTCTCGACTTTTTCCTGTGGTTTTAGATCTTTGTTAGCAAACTGACATTACAATAATACTTCCCCATTTCAGACCTTATGGGAATTTGTGATTAAAGATCCTATGATCAAAGTACTAAAGTTGGCATGCAGTTTGAGGAAGGGGGAGAATGTTGGCCCAATGTTTGTTCCAGCTAAATATGGTTTTCTGATGCCAGGATCAATATGTTCAAACTGGCACCTTAATTAAGCAAGATCATCTGGAATCAGTGCCATTGGGGAAAACCTGAATACATATATTAACTCTTTATTATATATATAATCTCATTTGTATTAGGAAATATTTCTTCCACATACTTCTGGGTTTTTTGTTCATATCCATGGTCTTTTAAGACATCTGATGCTAGAGTACCTGTTATACTGCCCTTTCATAAATCTGTTGGGTTTATAAATCTGTTAATAATTCCTCTCTATGGGTGTCTAGTTATATAGATTGACAAAAGTACCGTGCCCTCCAAAAAAACCAATAGGATAAAATTGGCCCTATGGCCTTAAACATTTCTGACTCTGAAAAATGACCATTTTGTGTTCTTTACCCTTTTCTGTTATGTGAACCAGTAAATAGATGAAACATAATCTTAACTTTACTGCCTCTTCTATTGCACTAATATCTGAAAATGCTGTTTAAGCAGATAAAGTACTTAACTACAATTTATAAGCTTGTAAACTAAATTCTTTATGTTCTGAACCCCATTTTTGTATTTCTCCAGGGTAATTTCTCCCTCTCTTCTCTTTTGTTACATCTATGAAAGCCAACAGAGACAAGGGTTATGTGAGGAATTAGCAAATTTGTGTGAGGCTGAGAGACAATGGGACTTTGAGTATATTTGCATATAAATTTGTGTAAAATTAATCACACTTCCTTGTGTGCCTCCTTGAGAGGTCCAGAGGGTGGCAGGGCCTTCTCTGCAGTGGCTCCCCATCTGTGGAATGTTCTCTCCAGGGAAGTTCGCCTGGCACCTTCATTATACATCTTTAGGCGCAAGGTAAAAATGTTCCTTTTTAACCAGGCCTTTGGTTGATTGGATTGACATCCTATGCCCTTTTAAAATGTGGGGTTTTGGGGAGGGGGGGTTATTGGGTTGTTGCTTTTATTTTGATTATGTATTTTGTGGTTTTATATTTTGATTTTATTCTGTGAGCCACCCTGAGACCTCTTGGTACAGGGTGGTATATAAATTCGATAAATAATAATAATATATGTACGTCTGTGTTTGTATCATGGAATGGTACTTCGATTTTCCTAAACAAGTGGTTTAAGCATATGTAGCAACAATTTGGCACTTTCATTGTTTCCAGTGAAAGTTTTGAAAAATTATCCTTCCCCTAATTAAGCTGTATCATTTTTACATTTAAAGAATAAGCCACACAGTGATTTCGGTAAAAATTGATCTATATGTATCCTTTTTATATAAAAAGCACTTTCATATTTACATAGCATGTGGATGAATTTTAGATTCTCATATTTGTTATGGTCTGTAGGAGTGATGTAAAATTTACTTGTTATTAAATCTGTCCATGAATAATCAGATTATACAAAGGATGAATCAAAGCACCTTATACTATTGCTGCTTCAATTTGCTTGTAATTGCACCTTTTGTTATTGGCACACACTTTTTTTTAAATTGAGCATTCTTATGTGGTAATATTTGCTTCCTGTGGGGTTAAATATTTGACCTACAGCATCACCAACTTGGTTTATAGTTGAACTTTACATTGAAAGTGTGAATACAGTGCTGCAGAAATAAAAGCTACTTCCATTTGTCTAGTTTGATGTCTTTTTTCACATTGAGGGAAGAGTGACAGCCACTGATTACTTTATTTCAAGTATGTTGCTCAAACACTGTGTAATAAAATTATTTATATTTATTTATATACCGCCCTATACAATATAAAAACACAAAATATATAATCAAAATAAAAGCAAGAACAACCCAATAACCCCCTGCAAATAACCAGAGAGGGAAAATAGAATTTAAAACACACATACACAATATTTGTAATAAAACATATAAAAACACACACCCATCAGGTATCATCAAGGATTAAAAGATCAATTTAACTGTCTTTCAAATCAAAACATTTTAGCCATTGGTGTTTTTCCCAACCATTCATAGAAGCTCTTTGATCCAGTTGAGGCTTCCATGGAGGGGCGCTAGGAGGCAATTTTCTATTATTCCCCCTTCCTTCTGCAGCCCTTGCCCCCACCCCCAAATCTGTTCCAAGGGTTGAGGAAACCTTTGGGACAGCATTTGGTGGGAGCAGGGAAGGTGGCATTGAGGGCTGCAAGAGAAAGGTGGAAATTGCAACAACTGCCTCCTTCCGTCCATGGTAGCCTCCACTGGATCTGAGAGCCTTGAATGAGATGAGGGCAGAATTTGGTTATTATTACAAACAACACTGTTGGGCACCTTTGACAGTAATTTGTCATTATTTTGAAGTAAGCACCCATACTGGAAATCCAACTTGGTAAACAGCACACAATTACATTATAGCACCACTCACATACACATATTGGTGATCCCTTCCCCCAAAAAACCTACAAAAGTTTACAAATGTCGCAGAATAATACAATCTTCCCCCAAGCTGTTATGGTAACTCAATATTCACCTCTCGCAGCTGCTTGCTAACAGATTAAACTTTGGGTGGTGGGCTTTTGAGTTTTCTCTTCATCTTGGCAGTTGAATGGGGCAAAGCAGAATTCCCAGCTGACAAATGGATCCACATCCCAAGTCTCTTCTGTCATTTCAATCTGGCAGCGCCTGACCCAAAATGCGATTCCAATAATAAAGCTGTTGGCAAAATAAAGCCAGGGAACGTTCATCTCTATGCAAGCAGGAATCTCTGCACCAAGGAACAGGATTAGCATTTGAAGGAGCACAAATGGTGCCCAAGTGCCAATAAAGCAGATAAGAAGTCTTGTCAAAAAATGCTTTGCAGAGTCTTTGAGGTTGCACTCAGGCATATAAGGGAAGAACAAAACAACCTCTCTCTCGATGGAAATTAGTTTAATTGATTTCACCATATCCACAACTTCTGACCAACAGAATACAAGAACCAGGCATATGATAAACAGCATGCCTACCGTCAGCCAGTAGCTCTGACTGCTGGTGTAGAAAGGGCACTGGTAGGCAGAATTGGAATGGCTTACCTCAAGTCCTATAGAGCTGCCTGGAAGATTCAGAACATAACAGAGAACTGAAATCCACGTGAAGGCAACAGCAACTGTGTATAGTGATCGCCAACACATGTTAGGACGCTTGGAAGTTTGGGTTATTGTAAGGTAGTAATCCAAACCAGCTACAAAAGAAACTGGGTAAAATAAGATTCCATAGGCAAGGGCTGCTATCTGAGCCAGAAGACAGATATGATACACAGTAAATCGGACGCCTAAAAGCATGAAATCCTGAAAACAGGCAATGAAGGACATAGTTGCTAGAAGCACAAAGTCAACAAAGGCTAGCGAATTGCAGAAATAGCCCATATAACTCTCACGGAGATTTGGTTTTCGGACTTGTAACAAAAATAGATTGAGCATGACTTTCCCAAGCATGATGAGCAGAAGAGCTCCACTAGCTTCAGAATGATGGGAGGCTTGGCCATGTTGAAAATATGAAAAGGAACAGTTCTCACAGAAAATGGCAGCCATTATTTTGGATGGAGTTGAGTATTATTGAACTTTATTTCCAACACATACCTAAAACATAAAAACAAGGGTTGGTTAGTTATTTCTAGATTCTTAGATACATAATTAAAATAGCAGTACAAGCTATACATTAAAAGCTCGTTGGAATAAAATATGTTTTCAAAGACTTCCGAAGAACAAAGGGGGATGCTGATCAATACCTCCAGGGAAGGGATCCCACAACTGCGATGCCTCCACAAAATCGGGTATATCTATCCATATTAAAAGATATTGCACAATCAACCCACTGCCAGAGGAGTCCATATAAAAAGTTTCCTTTTCTTATCCAGCAGGCTTTAAATCATGCCATATTCATATGTTGCCATTCTTTCATTTTCCCTGCCTTCCTCACTTGTCAAGAGAATAAACACAGAAAACCAAGATGTCTTGTGTTTTGCTTTCATCACATTTAGGAAAGCATAGTGGTGAAGCTTTTGCATGTATGCAGTCTCATATTAAATCCCTGGCATCTCCATTTTAAAGTCAAGTAGCACCACTAGAAACACCTCTGCCTCAGACCTTTAAGAGACATTGCCAATCAAAACAAACAATGCTAGGCTGAGACGGACCCAAAAATCAGCCCCATTTCCCAGTACTGAAAACACCATTGCCCTGTTTCTTGACGTGCACTGTCAGAAATAATGGTTTTGTTTCTCAACAAAGAAACCATAGCCCCAAATGGGAAATAGCTCTGTACATGCAATCTTGACAGTAAGGCTCAGAGCTAGACACCAAACTTATTAACAAAGTTACTATTAAAGGCAGTCGGTTTACAAAAGCCTGATGGAACAAAACAGTATTCACCTGCCAGCAGAAGGACAAGGAGGGAGCCAGTCTAGCTTATCTGGGGAGGGAATTTCAAAGACTGGGAGCAGCTACCGAGAAGTCCCTGTCCCATGATCCCACAAAGCATGCCTGTGAGGGTGGTGGGAACAAGAGAAGGCCTCCCCTGAAGATCTCAAAACCCAGGCAGGTTTGTATGAGTCATCAGGAGACCATCCAGATCCATCAGCCTCCTGGGTGCAACACTTATTCAGTCCCCCACCCCTGCAGAGTCTCTGACTTCCAGCAAGTCTAAACTTTACCAGGTAGTAATCTGACCGTGACAACTGAACAACAGAAAGTTCCTCCACTCTAAGATCACCATAATCCAATTCAGTGCAGAAAACCAAGGCCAGAGTCCATTCACTGACCTAGTATTGACCAGCATCATGAGATCACAAGGTAATAGAACCATGGAAGGGTTTGGAAGCAAGAGAAGGGCATGTATATTTTGTTTATATCGTCTAGTCCAGGGGTCTGCAACCCGCGGCTCCAGAGCCACATGTGGCTCTTTTACACCTTTGCCGCGGCTCCGGGGCGGATACTAGCGAGGGGAGGAGGCGCATTGTGCACCCCGACACTCCCCACTGTGGCAGGCGCTGTACTGGCTGTGACGTTGCATGGGGGCGGTGCGTGCGTTAGTCATGCACCGTCCTGACGTCACCTTCCCGCCCACCCGCTACATTGTAAGGGGCATGTACGCTGGTCACTGCATTGAAAGGGGGCATGTACGCTGGTCACTGTTTTGAAGGGGAGTGAAGAACACACACACACAAAAAAGGTAACTTGTTAATTTAACGTTTATTTCTATGAGGAGGAGTAATTCTGAGGGGTCAAACAAAGAAATAATAATAAAAAAGTGACAAAAAAGTTATTTTTATAATGACGAGTTTTGCAGCTCCCAGTTGTTTTTTCTTCGGAAACGGGTCCAAGTGGCTCTTTTTGTCTTAAAGGTTGCAGACCCCTGGTCTAGTCTATGAATTTATGTATACCTCTCAGCTTTATACTGAATCAGACCCTTGGTCAACCAAAATACATTGTGATGCGCATCCTGCAGGCCAGCAGAACATCATGATGTAGCCACTGTTCAACCAAGTCACTGATCTCGGTGGGTGCAGCCTTATCAGTCAGAACCTGCAGTCAGCAGGAATGAGGTCAGTGGCATTAACTCTTGAATAATGCAGCCTTTATCCAAAGAAAGACCTGGACCCCACCACCTCTGGCTCAGACAGTTGTTTTCAGCCACTCTTGTGTCAGCATTTCTATTATAAACCTTCCCCGCCCCCCATCCTGCTCCTCGCTCCTATCTTTTAAAATGTTATGACTCAGCCTAAAAGGCCTGGGCAGCATTAAAACTCTGTTCACGAGGTCAAAGCACAAGAGCCATTTTATTTGCATAGATTATTCCTATTAGAGGAATGCCATTGTGTTGGAAGGCTTAAAATGGAAACACCAGGTGTTTGTACTCTTGAAGGCAGCAAAACTGAGTATTTTCGAGTCCCGTTCCGCTGGAGAATTCTGTTTCCCTCAATATTGCAGTCTTACACTTTTTAAAAAGCAAGTGTACAATTCTCTTTATTTGATGAGTTTCGCAGCATGAAAAGGTTCTTTAATATGCATAAAAATAGAGGACTGTGAACGGCTGGGGAGTGGGGAGCAAACAAAGCAGGACTACTAGGCAGTCAGACCTAGAGGGAAAGTACCTTCTCAGAGTCAAACGATCAACCAAAGCTTGCTTCCTTATACCCACACCACCTTGTGTCTCTTATCATTCAAGGCAGCTTACAAATTTACCATTATTAAACAGAAGCATTACTGTCCAAAGCAGGGCCACACAATAACCCTTTCAACAAAGTAGTTCAGTTGACTATTTCCATACTCTAGATAGGGTGAATAATGATGAAATATTGACTTTAAATTTTCCCCCATTTACCGTATTTTATTTAACAAAACTTAAACTCCAGGCAAGACTGAGGCACTGTTAGTAAGTGGTTCTCTAAACCAGAGGGGTTGGATACGGCCGGCTCTGGGTGGGGTAACATTCCCTCCAAAGGAGTAGGTACATAGCTTGCGGGTACTTCTAGACCTGTTACGGTTGCTTAAGGTTCAGGTGGCCTCAGTGGCACAGAATGCCTTCCACCAGCTTTTTAGTGATGATGCAGCTGTGCCCCTATCTGGACTGGGATAGTCTTAACATCTGTTGTCTATGCTCTGGTAACCTCTAGTAACCTCTAGGTTGGATTACTGCAATGCATTCTATGTTGGCTGCCTTTGAAGACATTGCAGCAATTGCAGATGGTACAGAATTTGGCAGCTAGATTGTTGACAGGGACAGAGCAGTCTGGACATAAAATACCAATTCTGGAACAACTGCATTAGCTACCAGTTAGTTTCCTGGCTCAATTTAAAGTGCTGATTTAACTTATAAAGCCTTCTGTTTTTATTTATTGTGTTTATTGTAATTGTGTTTAGTATTTTTGATGCTCTAGTATTTATTATTCTCTTTGCCCTACTGCTGAACTCAGGGTCTCCCTATCCTAAGGAGAAATAAGAAAGTGATCCATGACAGACAAAGACCCTGACAGACACATAGCATGATCCAAAGACTATCATGTGTAAGAGCCATTATGGAATAGCATCATCATTCATGGTTGTCACCATAAGTTTCCATAGTGAAAAAGCGAATGATTGTGGCTTGTCTTTTCATGATCAGCTGCTGCAAAAGCAACAAATGAGGCTCCGGCTATGTTGTCTCCTTGACATGCATGTATCACTTCTTTGGATCCTGACCAAATGCTTATTTTGTTTTGCCTTGTTTTGTTTTGTTTTGTTTTGTTTGATTTGCAAGCAGATTGTAGGGGAGTAGGAAGAGGCTGGAGACATTCAATCTGTTGCTTTCATGGCTTAAGGAGATTGGTTATGACCGAGTTTGCAGCTGTCAAGTTTCCTTCAGTTTACTTTAACTTCTGATTCATCTCTTGAATGTTTAAACAAATCAAAGGTTATCTCATTGTATACTGACTGTATGAAGAGGCTCTGAATTAACTTGTTGGATAGGGAAAGACAGTTGACCTGACCAGGCAAGATTTTGGACGTTGTAGACCATTTTCTCTAAAAAGGAGGATATATATTTACTAGATATCCTCCTTTTTTAGAGAAAATGGTCTATTTACTAGATGAGAATGAACTCTTGTATTATACACAGCACATGATGGTCCATGTGCTTTTGTTTATATTAACATCTCAGTGCTGGGTAAATGTCATAAGATGTAGCTGATTGAGACCATTTTGATCTTCACCCTGGTCAGGCCTCCAGCATTTTATACAGTGGTGCCCCGCAAGACGAATGCCTCGCAAGACAGAAAACTCGCTAGACGAAAGAGTTTTCCGTTTTGGAGGTGCTTCGCAAAACGAATCTCCTATGGGCTTGCTTCGCAAGACGAAAATGTCTTGCGGGTTCCTGCGGGTTTCCCCCCTTTTTTCTAAGCCGCTAAGCCGCTTATCAGCTGATCTGATAAGCCGCTAATAGCGCTAATAGCACTAATCCGCTAATCCGTCAATGGGCTTGCTTCGCAAGACGAAAAAACCGCTAGACGAAGAGAATCACAGAACGGATTCTTTTCGTCTTGCGAGGCACCACTGTATAAGGAACTCCAAGGAATAAACAACCACACCCCAGGCCAACCCCAACCTCTCTCACCACCAAGGAACACAAGCGAACAACACAAGCAACGCTGACACCAAACTCTACATACATTAAACATAATAGAAACATCGCCACCCAACCCCAACCCCACTCATCTTCCCTCCCGCCACTCCCCTTTCCCCCCCTTTTTTTTCTTCCCCTCCAATGTCTCAACAAATGAAACAGATTTGTAAAAATGTTACATGGAAAAAATACGAGGCATTACACTTACTTCTGTAAAACAAGAAAATCCTTAATAAAATATTTACCGTATTTTTCGCTCTATAAGACGCACCAGACCACAAGACGCACCTAGTTTTTGGAGGAGGAAAACAAGAAAAAAAATATTCTGAATCTCAGAAGCCAGAACAGCAAGAGGGATCACTGCGCAGTGAATGCAGCAATCCCTCTTGCTATTCTGGCTTCTGGGATAGCTGCACAGCCTGCATTCGCTCCATAAGACGCACACACATTTCCCCTTACTTTTTAGGAGGGAAAAAGTGAGTCTTATAGAGCAAAAAATACGGTATTTAAAAAAAGGAACTCTAAGGACCAAGTATGTTTAAAAACAAGGTTCTCCAAGGTAGCTTTCTATGCAATGCTACTGCTTCCATACACAGGGCGAGCTACACAGACACAACTTTTCAGTCTCAGTGCAATGGATGTGATAATGGTGTTATGAGGAAAGGTTTGGATTTGTTAGGCAGTGGGGAATATTCTAGGGCAAACTAGGCCTGCATAAAAGGGATGACTCCATTTGCAGTAGGATGCAGGTATGGGATTAGTCTTAGTCCCATACTCAAATCCAACAGCTGGTATAATCGCTTCAACAGCAGGCACTGAAAGAGTTGGAAAAATTCAGTCTTCAACTACACATGGATACAGAAGACTATGGAACAGAATATTATGCAATTCTGAGTATGTGTCCTTGGGGCGCCTACACAAGATGTGGCATTTTTAGTTCAGGTTAAGTAATCCAGGAGGGACACAGGTGGCGCTGTGGGTAAAACCTCAGTGCCTAGGACTTGCTGATCATAAGGTCGGCAGTTCGAATCACCGCGGCGGGGTGAGCTCCCCTCATTCGGTCCCAGCTCCTGCCCACCTAGCAGTTTGAAAGCACCCCTAAGTGCAAGTGGATAAATAGGTACCGCTTTATAGCGGGAAGGTAAACGGCGTTTCCGTGTGCTGCGCTGGTGCTGGCTCGCCAGAGCAGCTTCGTCACGCTGGGCACGTGACCCGGAAGTGTCTCCGGACAGCGCTGGCCCCCGGCCTCTTAAGTGAGATGGGCGCACAACCCTAGAGTCGGACACGACTGGCCCGTACGGGCAGGGGTACCTTTACCTTTACCTCTAAGTAATCCAGACTACCCACTATACCAATGAACATAGTCAGATATGGTTCATACTTTTACCCAGGGCCATCCTACACTAGCCTTGTGAAAAAGCAGTGTGAGTCCCTCCATTCACCAAACAGATAAATTAAGAAAATCAGGAAAGCTCTGCTGGATCAGGCCAAATGCCTATAAAGTCCAGGTTTATGCTCCCACTGCAACCAACCAGATACCTATGAGAAGCTCACAAAGAGGAGTGTGAAAGCACTCTCCCACATATTGCCTTCAGTACTGAGGGTGATAAACGGCCATCCTGACCAACAGACACTGAAATGTGAGCCAAAAGTGTGAAACTGGGTCCTCTGCAAGAAAGCCCACTTCATGTGTGCCCACTTCACATGATTACTGTATATACCACTTGATTGTAAAAAGAACCTTGAAGTGGTTTATAAAAAAATAAAACAAAACAATAGAATTACCACTAAAAAAGTTACAGTTAAAACCACAATAGTATAAACTAAAACAAATTTAAACTCATACAAATTTTCCAGTTGGTTGTCTGGTGAATCAGAGCTATGGTGGTGAATCAGAGCTATTCACTATGTGAATCAGAGCTCGACCAAAACTGGTGGTCACAAAGAAATCTATCTGTAGAGGACCTCATGCAGCTTCTCCACATGGGTACTGCAGAACCCAACTAAACCTTTCAAAAGTGGGATGGAGTCTCACCCTTAGCCCATTGCTTAATTAGCTTGCTCATTATAGGGCAATAAGCTGTTTTGAGTTTGCAATGTTAAACTGGAGAAATAGATTCAAATCTCAATAGAGGCCAACATTCACATTAATATGATTAGTAATGGCATGAAGAACCCAATCATTAAGAGTCCTTGATGGGGCAATCAGACATTACTGTTAACCTAGAGCACAATGGTGCCTACTGAAGACATTTTTATTTAAGAAGGCTTTCCCTGAGGTGTGACTCAGTCATTTATGGAATATTAATTGTACATATGTAGAAACAGTTGTTTTTAGAGTTTGCAGGGATGGTTCTATTGTTTTTAAAACTTGTATTTTAACTCATTTTCTCTTGTTGTACATGGCTTGTAAAATAAATAAATTTCTCACTGCCACACAAACTAAACTCCCTTGACTAGAAAAGGGTTGTTGATGTCAACATCAAATTTTCAGAAGCTCATAAGACTGGCCAGCAGTATTTTCTTCAAGCCATGTGCTTTACACCGTTTTCTTATTCCAAATTATGTGATTATTCTGATTCCTCCAAGGAAAGCATGACATGAGTGTACAGCACATGCAAAAAGCCACTCGTGGAAGTGTCAGACACCAAGCAAGTCGCAAACTATTTTTTAGAAACAACCTACTTACTAACAGTTACCTAGAAAAGGTCTTAAATAGAAAGTACTTATATAAATTGTGGGTTTTCATGACATTTGAAGCAACCATCATAACATGAAGTGTAAGGAAGTGATCTTGCCTGTTGTGTAAAGGAGAAAGGGGAATACACGCCTATGAATGAAGTGAAGGAGTCGTCAGGGGAGTGGGAGGGAGAAGTGGAGGTTATTTTCATATCAGTGGAGGGGAGTTAAAGAGCTAAGTGTGCAATTGGGAGCCACAAAATAAGACAACACTGGGTCTCACATCAAGGCAGATGGGGTGATAATAGGGCCTCATGTAGACCAAATATCTTGTTCTCTCTGAGGTGATAAAATTTGTGTACGGGGAATACTATTTCAGACTGCAAGGCGGGGGCTAACAATTTCCATCCATACAAAATCATATTGTGTACACACAAAAATGACCAGGGAGAAAGGTTCAAGTCTAGCTTGCTCTCCCCACACCAAGAAAAGCAGCTGAAGTGGAGGTGAGTGATTTTTCAATAGAAAAGCAGCTGGAAGGGTAAAGCAGTCTCTAAGCAGGTGGGGTTAGTGTAGTTTGGCACAAAAGGTGGAGTTGGGGGGCGAATTGTGCAGTTGGACAGCTGATAAAATGCAGTTTTGAAAAAGGAGGATCAGGCACTTTAGGTTTTTGTGTTTATTAAGCATTTAAATAACAGGCCATGTCAAGGACAGAATGTATACAAATTATATACGGGTAGAATGCACTCAGTTTTCTTACTTATTACAAACGACTCAAACCACATTATAACACCTTTGTTTGGGCCTCTTCTTCACCTTCCGGCAGGTGACGCTTCAACTCATCCAAGTAAATACCCTTAAAGGACTCCGATTTTTTTTGTGCTGGTTAGTTACTGAACTAAGGCAGATTCATAAATGCACCTTTGCTATACAGGGGTCAGAGGGACGCGGGTGGCGCTGTGGGTTAAACCACAGAGCCTAGGACTTGCCAATCAGAAGGTCAGCGGTTCAAATCCCTGCGACGGGGTGAGCTCCCGTTGCTCGGTCCCTGCTCCTGCCAACCTAGCAGTTCAAAAGCACGTCAAAGTGCAAGTAGATAAATAGGTACTGCTCCGGCAGGAAGGTAAACGGCGTTTCCGTGCTCTGCTCTGGTTCGCCAGAAGTGGCTTAGTCATGCTGGCCACATGGCCAGCTCCCTCAGCCAGTAAAGTGAGATGAGCGCTGCAACCCCAGAGTCGGCCACAACTGGACCTAATGGTCAGGGATCCCTTTAAAAAATAAAAATCAAACCTAAACAAAGTTACAACTACCCATCGAATGTCATTTGACCCTAATCACACCTTTGTGATCACATTTCCTGACTGTTATTTTGTCTGATCATCTCCTTTTGTTTTCACCTTCATTGCCACAACTTAACTGGTAAGCAACCTTTTCCTTCCAGAGGTGATGCGTATTCAGCCATTGCCTGGCAAGCAGAAATCTAACCGATTTAACTCTCACGATCCACACAGAAGCTTAACCTATTGCCATTTTTGCCTGCTGCGCAGTTGGTTAAAGAGCATAAAGCAGGAACTCACCTGTCTTAAGCGGTCTTCAGTTTCTAGGCAAGATAGCACATCAGGAGGAGGGCTGGACCAAAAAAAGGACATTTCCCCCCTCACCCCCGCCTTCCATAAATCCTTAAGTTTCTAAATTTAGAGGCTCATGCCTGTCTATATCAGAATTCACACGCGAACCTAGGCTCCCTGGAAAGAGAGAGACGCACTCTACACACGCTCAGAAGCACTCTCCTCTTCACGAATCCCTCGCGCCCAAAGGAGGTTCCCGACTCAGAGGAAACCCTGTCAAACACGCAAGCCGATCTTCCGCTGTCATCTCTTAAAGCGAGCCTTTAGATTAAGGGCGGGTCTTCAGAGTTCAGCTCGCGTGGGGCGGGAAGGAAGGCGGGCGAGCTCCTTCGGCGGCCACTTTTAACTTGCAGGCAGCCACCCACCCAAGCCCCACGCCGTGACCCAGCAAGACGCTGGGCTCGGCGGGAGGGCGAGCGAGCGAGCAGGCGGTCGGACTGCCTGCCTGGTATAAAGGTGCCCGCCGCTTGACTGGCGGCCACTCCCAAAGGCGGCCCTGGGTGGGGCTTCGCGGGCCTCGCTCCGCGAGCAGAACCGGTCTGACGGTGGAGGCTCGGAGGCAGAGAGGGAAGCGCCCTCAGAGCCCTCTGATCGTTGATTTCTCGGCCTGTTTCATGTGGCGCTTAATCTGACTCGTCCATCGAAGCCGCCGTCTGATTTTGAGCGCCCCTAAGGGGGCTCACGTCTTGGTCAGTTTATATCGCATTAGCCGTCTCGCATGGATATTATTTGTATTTATTTTTAAAGGAGGGAAAGACTTTCCCCACACGTTCCCTCAGCACTTGGTTGTCTCAGTCGTGGTCTTGAGCCACTTCTGGTGGCCTTCGCCGCCGCAGACGGGTGGGGAGTAAATATAACGAATACACATGCCCCCTCCGACAACCTGCTCTCTGCCCTCTTTTCATAGGTTTTACCTTCCCCTGAGGGAACGCCGTTCGCAACAAAGCCTCTCTGGCATAAATGTCACCTGCCCAAGGCATTTTGGCACCTGAGGCGAACCACAAAATGGCGCCCTTCTGAGCACCAGGGAAGAGGCGTGAGGGACCTTTACCTTTTTTTACATCAGGAACAAGGGTGGGTAGGTGGGAAATAAATATCTACATCATGGGGCTCTGCTGCTGCTGCTGCCACCCCTGTGGATCCTGCCGCCAGAGGCGGTTGCCTCACTTTGCCTAATGGGTGGGCCAGCCCTGCATAAGCAATGGGTACGTTTGGGCAGGCCTGATCTCCCACCTCACCCTCTCCTTAACAATAAAATTGCTCGCTGGATCCCATCAGCAGCACACCCATCATTTTTATCTGAGAGAAAAGCAGAAGGATGTGGGTGTGCAGAGTGAGATAAGGAGATATAATATCAGTTGGGAGAATGAGCAACTTGCCCCAGTTATGCAGTGATCTTTATAGTTGAAATATTCAAACCTTATAGTCTGAGACTTTTTGTGAGAAATGTATATGTTGTCTTTTCAGTTTGCTCCTGCAGAAAAGGAAAATGTTTTTATTAATCGTGTAAATCATAGGGCTTTTAAGAAAATTGCAGCAGGGGTGTGTAAGGCTATAGGAATATTGCAGCCAGGATGTGGAGTAGCTTTTGGTAGCATATTTCAAACTAGCTGTGGTCACATGTTCTTTGGGTGTTGTTTCATTTGAAACCTTGAGGCTGGGAACTTTTTGAGAAAGATAAGTTGTTCTGAAGAAATAGAGTATCTTTAGCAACCGTGGCCAGGGGCTTTTTGCAAAACAGGTAGCTGAAACAGGTCACGGTGTCACACACTTCAGTGAAATAAAGGAACCTAGCCTTATTTCAGAGGGACAGAGGCTTGACCAAATTAGGGGCTTTGGGGAATGGGAAAAATTAACCAAATAAGGGGCTTTGGGGGATGAAAGAGGGGGTGGGGGTTTGGATTTTACATAGCAATAGACAGACACGATAGGTGTTGAACTTTGAATGCCCCTTCCTAGTGGGCGGCAAAGGAGGGACTTGCACTCGGGAAAAAGGTTTACCGTATTTTTCACCCCATAGGGCGCACCTAGTTCTGGGGGGGAGGAATAAAGGGGGGAATTATTTTCCCCCCCAGGCGCGGGGCTGGGGAAGCCCGAGCTTCCCCTGAGCCCAGCCCCCAGAACAGGCTGCTATCCGCAAGCCTAGGGAGCCCGGCAGGAAGTCGCGCTGGGCTCCCAAGGGTTGTGGAGAGCTGCCCGAAGCCCGGGGCGCGCTCCGCTGCGCTCCCCAGGTTTCGGGCTGCAGGCTGCTGTCCGCAAGCCTTGGGAGCCCGGCGGGAACTCCCACGGGCTCCTAAGGCTTGCGGATAGCTCCCTGAAGGCTGGAGAGCGAGAGGGGTCGGTGCACACCGACCCCTCTCGCTCTCCAGACTTCAGCGAAGGCTTGCATTCGCCCCATAGGACGCACACACATTTCCCTTTCATTTTTGGAGGGGGGAAAGTGCGTCCTATAGGGCGAAAAATACGGTAAATATTCATGTTTTTGATAAGAAAGTGTGTGCCTGCCTTTTCAGGTCAACCACTTGCAAGTGTTTATTTTCAGTAAAATATTGCTGCTTCATCAACTTTGCCCAGACTTTATTATTTCAAAGGGGTAAAGGACCTAAGTCCTGGCCTAGGGACCAGTGTATCTTTCTCACATTTTTGCACCTCTTTTAGCCGTGTCCCTTTGCTTTGCCTAACTTTTATCTCCCAAAGCTGAAGCCCTTTCCCCAAATGGACCTCATGTGGCTCTTTGAATAACTTGGCCAGATCTTCTAAACAAAGTCCTCTCATAGTGTTGCACATTTCCATTTTCAAATGTGGAGCTGCCAGAACCAAACTGGCAGAACTCTCATCTGTTGTCCTCCAACAAAATACCGGTTTTTAACAAGTTGCAACTGGATTTGATGCAGTTTTAGAATTTCAATCCAAGAGCAAAGGAGTCCCTCTGGCAAGGGAAAACTGGAATAAATGTCTGACAAGAATAATCATCTTTGGGCAGCTAACCTATGAAGTTGTTACTTTTTTTGTAAATATATTTGTAAATACTAGGAAGGGGGCACTACCCCTATCCCTAATTTCAGTATCCTAGTCCCAAACTGCACTATCAGATTCTGGAAGGCTGATGTTTAGGATGCAAGTTTAATCACACTTACTATGTCCCTTTGAACTCGGTTGATGTTACTTCCAAATAATTATGCATAGGAATAATTTCCATTGAACAAAACAAAACTTCCTTCATAAATTCAGTGTAGTCCTTGGTACTCTAAAGCCATTACAGCAGCAAACAACACCGAGGAATCTTTTCACTCCCATTTCCCCTCCTAGTTATCAGAAATGTCCACTCCTTAACCTGCAGGGTTAATTGGACATATTCCAGAATTGTTCTTGAGTTTCTGCTTGGCACTTACACCCTATGTTTCAAACAGCCGAGCCTTTTTCTGCCATAGGTTATTTTGTGCTTGAACAAAAATTACTATTTCCCCTTGTCAGCATCACTAGTGAGTTCCTTATAAACCCTTCAGGATAACTTGACTGGTATTTTTAATATATATTATATTAAATATTATAAATATATAATATATATAATATAAAATATATAATATTTTATAAATATATAAAATATATAATATTACAATATATATTTTAATATATATAATATTATATATAATATATATAAAAATAATATATATATATTTAATATATATTTTCTTTTTTCTATCATTTCTATTTATTCCTGACATTCCCCTTGCTTTGAATGATAATTTGAATTATTAATTGTACTTAAGCTGGAACTGTACACTGACTATGGCCTGCCCATTACCCTCCCCTAGCTGCTATAGACTCTATATATGTCCCATGACAGGCGGGATGGGAGCAATGTGTATGGGCAAATGCCTCCTAAACCAAAGGAGCCTGCAAAGGTCCTTGCTTATCTCCATAACATAACCAGAATAAATTTTAGAGAAGAAAATGAATCATGCACATTTCCTTGATTTGTACAACTTATACAGGTTGCAGAATTGACTATAGTGACAGAAACAATCCATTCCTTACTGTACTGTTTTTTTCTGGTCCATTTAATTTCATCTTCTTTATAACCACTGCCTTATTTGTTGTGATGTTACAGAACCCAGATGAAACGCAGGAAGGCATAGAGATAAGGAAAGTGGGTGAGTGGCACGTTAAAAGGATACCAGAATACAAGACATAATTCAACCCAGGCTTATGAGGGTTTAGTGTCAAAACTTGTTTTCAGCGCTAGTGCTCATCCTAAACAGAAAAGACGAGTCTGCTTATGAGTATGTATAAAGTTCCCTCCTCACTGAATAGCTCTACTCAGTTAAGACACAACTAGGATTGCATTGCACAGAGAACAAACTACAGGAAATGACTTTCTTCACACAATTTGTAGGGACTAAAACTGACTCAGGCTCAAACTGTCACTCAGCTATGAAACTTGGGCCAGTGATTTATTACTACTACTACTACTACTACTACTACCACAGCTACTAGATTTATTACCCACCCTTCACCAGCAAGTCCCAGGGCAGGCTACAACAATTTGAAATTTAGTATTAAACAGTAAAGACAAATTACAGTCACTGTAATAGAGTGGGTCCTGAAAACACACATCTCAGTTAGCTTGATCTGCATCACAGGGTTGTTATGGAGATAAATGTTTAAAGGAGAAAACCTATGTATACCACCCTACGCTCATCAAAGGAAGGGAATAATAGAAAAGAAACATATTAATAGAAATATATTTTAAAAATGGAAAGAGTTACGTGACAGCTGTTGCTAGACACTACAGGAGGGGAGTGGAAAAGCTGCACATCATCCTTTAGTATGTAAACCCAATATTTATTTATTTATTGAGATTCAAAGGGTCTCAAAGGCAATTTACAAATAGCAAATACAAAAATAAAGCAGAGTGGGGGGGAATAAACCATTTTTTTAAAAAACCACAAACCACACAAGCAGCAAGGAGGTGAAGAAACAAAGTAAACACATCATCATAATCAAAGCAAAGTATATTGAACACAGCAAAAGTGGTGGTAGTAGAAGCAGTTTTAAAAGCTTTCCTAAAAAGCGAAGTTTTCAGCACCTGCCAAATGACACACGGTGACTAGGTCAGAACTGTAATTCTATTGTTGCGTGCTTTAGATACATTTATTTGTCCAGGCCTTAGAGACGTTATAGGAGCCAAGTCTCTTGGTCAAGGTACTGCTGAGTGCTGCTGCTGTTTTATGTATAGAATTATCAGTGTTGGATTTGCCAGTGATTAAACTATTACGATGTTTATTATATTATATTGTTAGCAGCCCTGTGCTTCTCTGATAACTGAGGAGGCAACTAAAATCTGCTGTTTTTTTCTCTTTCGTAGCTTTGAGCAGAATCTGCTTGTTTCTCTGCCGCTGCTGCCCAAGTTTTCTCCATGATGAAAATCCACAAAATAGATGAAAGCAAGCTATTATCCTCTTCTCCTGCACTTGGCCTCTAAGGTACACTCTTACTAATTATGAATTTAGTATGGCAGAGTAAGAATCTGCCCACACACACACACACACACACACACACACACACAACTCCCTTGTACCACCTGGAAATGGATCCATACAAAAAACGGGGACTAGTTTAACTGCTGCTTTCCAAAGCTACTCTACAGCGCTATTCCTGTTTTAAGACAGAAAATTATTCAAGTGGTCATTTAATACCATGTTTTCATATACAGTATTGCATTATAAAGTAGTTCCAGGAGCTATGTAACTCCCTAACCCGCCTGCAAGTTGGACTTCCTCTTACTTCCATAACAACCAGGTAGCCCTAAATACCTATAAGGGAAGAATTTACTAGAATGCAAAAGCCAAGAAAGCGGCTCTGTTCCTCCTCTTTCTGTATGTGAGAGGCCCAGAAACATAGGTTGGAGTTCAGGTCAGGAAATTTTTGTCTGTGGCTAAGCAGCCTAGGAGACTCAGGTGTGTGTGCACACAAGCCTAAATGTCAAAAGAAATGCAAAAAGTGAAACATTTAAAAATGCAACATGCTACTACAAAATATATTTAGCAAGTTTTACCAAATTGTCTTCAGCTATTGCTGTAAACATTATTTCAGATAAAGCCGTTTTTTAAATAAAAGGGGGGGGGGTACACATCAAACAAAGGAAAGAATATCTGGGTTGTCCTGGTCATAGTCAGTCACTGTACCACTGGGCTGTGCTATGCTCTTCAATTCTTCAGTTTCATTTTTTAATCAAATCAAGTATATTCAGTAATGTGGACTTTGATCAAGCAATTTGTATCTTGAGAGAGTTAAAATTGTTCAATAGATCCATAAGGGCAAAAAAAGATTATGCTGGATTAAAAACTACATCATTAGCATACAGTGTAGTTTTATTACGGTACTCGTGTTTGGATCAGTTTCCTGAACTTGCCTTTCAGCTCTTACCTCTGAAAGGAGAGCTGAGGGACAGCTGTTTGTTTATTTACAGACTCCTATCCAATCATTATATGCCACCCCTATGTCAAAACCCCAGGTTTCCTATCCCCTCCCCAATTATTATTATAGGGTTCTCCCCACACATGACAGGTTTAAAAAAACTGAAGACAAAACTTTTCTAAATGGCATTTGCAGTGATAAATCAATAAGCAGAGAACAAGTTAAGCACCCACTTCCTGCCCACAATCCTTCCTATAAATAGCCCCTACCAAGCTTTCTAGTAATGTTACACTGTAAACAGAGTTCCCATTGTAATTTATAGTGTGCAAGCCCATCCCATCCATGAGGCGGGGTGAAGCAACTGCCTCAGATGGTGGAAGCCCCCAAGGTGACCCCCACAGGCACCCACCACTGTGGTAGAGAAGCAGCCCTAATTTCTGGTGAGATCTTGCTGGAAATCAGCACTGCTTCTTCTTCTCTACCAGTGGCAGGGACAGTGGGATGAACAAAGTGGAGGCTGCAGGGCAGTGTGGCATTTATTCTGTGAAGGTATAGGCAGTATATGTTGTTGCTGTTTAGTCGTGTCCGACTCTTTGTGACCCCATGGACCAGAGCACGCCAGGCACTCCTGTCTTCCACTGCCTCCCACAGTCAAACTCATGTTCGTAACTTCAAGAACACTGTCCAACCGCCTCATCCTCTGTCGTCCCCTTCTCCCTGTGCCCTCCATCTTTCAGTATATAAATTATCATTATTATCATCATCATCTCCCAAAACAAGACACACTACCCCAATTAGTGTGGCCTTGGCATCTTGAGAGTTGCTGCCAGTCGGAGCAGGCAGCAGCAGCAGGCAGATAGTGTACATGAACAGTCTGACGCAACATGAAAAAGCTTTTTGCTAGTTTTTTTTTCTACAGCAGTTCTAAAAATGAACTTTTCCTCCTTTTCAAAATTAAACCGGAGGTTCTCTGGAATTGTTCATACTTTGTGTCAACTACTGGATTGCACCATACCCAGCCCTGGTGATTAGCCTAATGCAATGAACAGACCTCTGCTCATTTCCTGCTATTTAAGCTGATGGTGTGTTTTGAATATTTAACTGCACAGCATGTTGTTTTTCATGCTTCTTCAGTTTAGCTCATGATGATATATATATATATATATATATATTCAGTAATATATATATATGTACAGAAAATTTATAGATCACTTAAAGAGATCCCTGAGTGGTATACATAGAAAAAGTATAGATAACACACAGTTAAAGTCCACAACAATCCAAAACTCACTTTTTCCACAGAGTGTTTGTTGTGGGGGAGGAAGGGAAAGAAGAATGTTAGCCGCTTTGAGACTCCTTAAAGGGAGTGAAAGGCGGGATATCAAATCCAAACTCTTCTTCTACATAGAAAAAGTATAGATAACACACAGTTAAAGTCCACAACAATCCAAAACTCACTTTTTCCATATAGTCTTTTGTTTGTCCTCATCACCCTCATTTACATGCAGTTTGCCTATGGTCATCCTTGCTTTCTTTTGTCTGTTCCTTCTTTCCGTTGCTGCTCCACAATCTGTCTTAGAGTGTAAGCACATTGAGAGCAGGGACCTACCTATGTTGCCTTTGTAACTGGGTAAATACCATGTACTCCAGTGGTATGAATGAACAAAGAAAAATTCAGAAAAAGGTTGGCAAGCATAGAACTTTTCCTTCCCATGCTTCAGATGCCTCCCTTAGGAGCATGGAAATCCAATAAGATAGTGGAAAGAAAGTATGATGTAGCATTGATTTTCTCTTGCTAATATTTCTGTTTAAAATGTAGCATCCATGCTCAGGTCAGTGCAGCACTCTTCCTATCTGCAATAAGCAAGTTGGAGATACAAAGATGCTCTCAGCAGTTCAGATGTACTGAACGAGCATACCTGAGATCTGAAAGTAACCCAGATAATCCTTCATCTGCTTGGGATCCCTGTCTTGTATTCAGATAATAACCCTGTGTCATTAATTATCACTGAGTCAAATTACTTGGTTCAGATTTCTATTGGCCTTGGGGTAGGGTTTGAAACTGCACGGCTCCCTAAAAATTGGATTAATCATTAAGGGAGAGCAAGTTCTGAAAACTGTGAGTGTGTGGGATTGCTTTTAAGGATACAGTCTTTAAAAAACAACAACAGGGGAAAGCTTCACCTTGGTAGCTGGGCAGCAGAATGTCCTATGGGAACAACACTCTGTCAAAAGCACTCTTCCTGATTTATTGTTGAAGCAAATGAAGTTGTATTTTGTTCTTGAAATCAACGCCACCTCACAGTTTGCATAAACGAGTGAACCATGAACCAGCTGCATAGGTGTGTCTGACTGATACAAACATATATTAAGCATTTGACCAGGACTATGCACTGTGAAGTTGATGTTAAAACTACTAGTTGTGGGCCAAACTAGATATATTAAATACATTAGTAAAGTTCATTGATTTCAATTAACCTACCTGAGCATGACATAGTTGGATATAGCCCGTTGACCTGTTAAAAGAGACAGAATGTCTGCAGGAAGCACTGCCAAAAAAGAAATTGGCAGCCCTTTTTATGCACACATCTAACCTACCAACTCTAATGCAAAATAAAAAAATTCCTTCCAGTAGCACCTTAAAGACCAACTAAGTCTAAGAACTAACTTAGTTGGTCTTTAAGGTGCTACTGGAAGGAATTTTTTTATTTTGACTATGGCAGACCAACACGGCTACCTATCTGCAACTCTAATGCAGTCCCACAGTGCTTCTCTGAAAATCAGGATGTGGGCAAGTTAAGGGTATATCTGCATCTACTCACTGTATCCCCTCAAACAGCAATAGTTACTCCATTAGTAACTTCAGTAATTATATGCCTCATCTTGGTTGATGTAGAAGTCCTTCAGCTCATCCTGATTTGCTTGAACAAAATGTGTGTGGAGACTATACAGTGTCCACCCTTTATTGAGCATTCATTCTGACTGGTTTGTGGGGAGCTTGTACAACAAGCAGCACTCATCCCAGTTTGTTTGCCAGTAGGTTATATGTCTTCCTGTCCATCTATTAGTATCTCATGCTTTTTAGTGCATTTCCCCATCATTTCCCCTAATTGCAAAAAGTATGCTTTTCTCTAAATAAATAAATATGTGAATGTGTTGTGCCAGAGCACTTCAACCCACTTCGATTGTGGAAACCTACATTTTGAGAATGTGACTGAATGCCTCTTGCAAAATATTGGCAGTCCAGATGCAACTCTGCAGACACATTGATGTGAACAGGGGCAATGTATTCCTCACTGCAATGTCAGCATGAACAGGTCAGAAGGAAGTGTTTTAGTAATGAAACTACTACTACTACTGTTTGAGAGGGCAGGTATGAACATATCCAAATTTCCTCTCCCTTGTGTTCTTCCCAACTTACATATTTTCAAAGGCACCTGCCCCTAGCTGCTGCCAAATGTGCTGTTCTAGGAGCGATTTTCTGTACTGAATTACTAATATACAAATAGCCTTCATGTCTGAAACTCAACCACAGCATGCAAAAATTCCACATTAGCCTGAGCAGCCTCTCCAAAGACGTCTAAAAGAATAAGACAAGCTTTTATTTAGAAAATAATAATGATGATGGTGGTGGTGGTGGTGATGCAATCCGCACCAAAGCAGAGACATTATATTCAAGTTCACTGAACCTTGTGGCTATGATGTAATTTAAATGATAGAAATTAGCATATTGCAGAGATGCTAAATTTCTTTTAGCAAACAGAACCAAAGAAAATGCACTTCTTCCTATCCCATTGTTAAAAGAAAACCACTTTCAAAAATAAGATTGGCAACACAGCAGTGCGTTGCCTGGCGGTGGGCAGAGCCATAGCAATAGCTTCCTGGCAACAGGATCACAGCTGCTTACTGGGAGGGATGAGGTTGGGAGCTCCAGATTGGCTCCATTGGTGAAGTGTTCAGTTCAAACATTGCCGATGCCTCATTCCCCTCCCTCCCTCACCATTCTGGAAAATAAGATACATTTTAATATGAGCTATATAAAAAAGAAAGCAAAATCTAATTGCAACAAATAAAATTTGGATTAAAGTTAACTTTCCGGGCAGGCACATAATAAACATTTTTATGATGTGAAGTATCTGCTGAGGTAAGTGCATCAAATAAGCGTCCGATTTTCCCCCCCAAAACAAAATTGAGAACACTATAAAGGAGATATGAATATTGGCAAATATTTACAAAACTCAAATCGTCCAAATTGCTTAAAAGATGGAGACCATCTGTGTTTCTGTAATTTAGCATACATCACAAAACCATACCATACTGAAATAAATTTATATTTTTGATTTTGGCCTCCAATGACTCTAAATTTGAATGTCAAATTTCCAAGTGACACAACATCGCACAGTAATTCAGATTAGCTCCTGCCAAGTCCCTTCAGAATTCTGCAATTGTGAATCATGCTGCAATAAGAAAGTATATAGAAAACTCTTTTTACTGTTTTTATTAAATATTTTATTGGGTTACAAAAGAAGTACATGTGGCTCTGCCTCACTGGAAACAAATCTCGTGGTCACCAAATTTCACCAAGACACTATTTTCGAGAAGCAAAATAAATACACACTTGTTTCTAGAGTTGCCAGCTTTTGAACTAGTCCCATTTGATTTGCATCAATTAGTGGTCATAATACTTATCTCCCTGCTGTGAAAAGCTTTCATCGGCTAATTCCTGCATACCAAGCTCCTTTAAAAGCAACAAGAATAGGGGAAGCTGTGTGCCCCTCCCCCAAACTGGCTACACTTTCTCTTCCTCATTTATGGCACATCATCCCCAGGGCTTTTCTGAAAATATGCACTTTAGTGGTAGGGACCTTCACATTTTTCAAAGACATAGAGAGCAGTTTTCTTGGTGCAACCTTACATCTTTATAGAAATTAGGTTTGCTATCAACTCGCAACACTCAGTTTTTAGACTAACTTGTCCTCTGCAAGTGTTGAGGAAAGTGGTTAACATGTGAGGCAGCGGGCATTGAAATGAGGTGCCGTAGTCCACCCCATTCCTACTGCCCTTTGGCAGGTGGAGGGCAATTGTGTGCCACAGGGAGTCAACTTCTATTCATGAGGTTGGCCCTGCATTGTGTGCAGCCCTGGGAAATCAGGGTTCTACATGCAGGGCTGATGATACATGCATAGAGTCGGAAGGGATCCTGGGGGTCATCTAGCCCAACCCCAATGCTATGCAGAAAAGCTTGCTCATTCCCACCTCTCCCTCTCATTTATTAGTTTAATGATTTTCCTAGATGGCTGAAGGGGTTTTCTTGCTTTCTCTCCCTCCCTTCCAGCTTTGTTTAACATCCACTTTGATGCAGAGTTCTGGAAAACCGGAAAGCCTGCTCACTAATTTGTGGCAATGTGGTTGGTGCTAATTATAGCATTTCAAACAATTTGTTTTAAAAAGTTCTCATCTTTAAAAAAACACAAAAAGTTACAACCTTATTTTTAAACAGCTTAGCTAGTTCTTTAAGTTTGGAACAGGTTGCAAGGTCAGGAATTTTTTTTATAAAGGAGGCCATTCTCCCCGCCCCCGCCCCCCACTCCAGCTTCTCACCACACACACACACACACACACACACACACACACACACACACAACAGCTTTTGGGCTGATCCTGCAGTGCCTTTCTAATGTGCATTGCACATTCATGCTTCCCATGGAATAGGAAGGCCTTTGGGAGGGTTCTGAGCAAGTGTCATCACATGTGCTATGATCCCTGCAGCCAAGGAGACTGTTGCAGGAGAGGAGGGTGTTTCAGTCTTCCAGCCCCAGCTTGCTACCAGTAACATGACCTAATACACCCAAGAAGGAACCACCTAGTAGTGGAGATCAGCCAGAGTCGGGGGCATAAAAATGCAGAGAGAGACTGGTGTGTTGGGGAGGGAGATGTTGTGCACAGTGAAACAATGGCTTAATGTATAATCTTGGGCTAAGCAGGCTCACTTTCTTGTGTGATCTGCTTTGCATGGGGTTTGCATTTTCTTCTATGAAGTTACTTACCGATTGCCTTTCAGACTACTGCCTCCCTGCCTCAATGTCTCTCATCTGTAAAGTGGGCAAAAAAATTTTTTTACAACCTCCTCTCTTCTAAATGTTATATTTGTTCATCATATATTCATACAAGTGGGAAAAGCAACAAAATGTTGTGCTGTGGAGACTGCTTCTGTTCATAATTCCAGCCACCACCTCTTGCAAAATACTCCATTCCATTTCCCCTCCACTCCTACCATCTTCCCCCTTAACAGCCAGGATTTTGTGCCCACTAAACATGCTTAGTCCTCATCGTGCTGTTGTGGATTTTTTTTCTGTTGAGGGTTTTATTCTTTCTTAAAGTGTTGTCTGGGGCCGTTAGGAGTTATGATAATAAAAATAATAACTTTATTATTTATACCCCACCCATCCAGCTGGGTTTCCCCAGCCACTCTGGGCATTAAAAAATTGTAAAACGTTGTTGTTTAGTCATTTAGTCATGTCCGACTCTTCATGACCCCATGGACCAGAGCACGCCAGGCACTCCTGTCTTTCACTGCCTCCTGCAGTTTGGTCAAACTCATGTTGGTAGCTTTGAAAACACTGTCCAACCATCTCGTCCTCTGTCGTCCCCTTCTCCTTGTGCCCTCAATCTTTCCCAACATCAGGGTCTTTTCCAGGGAATCTTCTTTTCTTGTGAGGTGGCCAAAGTATTGGAGCCTCAGCTTCAGGATATGTCCTTCCAGTGAGCACTCAGGGCTGATTTCCTTAAGAATGGATTAGACATTAAAAATTTCCCAATACAGGGTTGACTTCAGATATTTATTTATTTCCTTGACATCTGATGGGAGCGCGTTCCACAAAGGGGTGCCATTACTGAGAAGGCCCTCTGCCTAGCTCCCTGTAACCTCACAGTGAGGGAACCGCCAGAAGGCCCTCATAGCTGGACCTCAGTGTCTGGGCTGAACAAAGGGGAAGGAGACGCTCCTTCAGAACGCTCCAATAAGAACTAGAGGGCACCAGGTTGGTGAAGCCTGTCTTAGATTAGTATGTTTTCTATGGGCTGTGGCCCCATTGAGCTCCACCTTTAGCTCTCCTACTGCCTTCTGAACAGGCTCTATCCTAGGCCCTGACCAGGTACAAGAGTTTGGATTTTAGGGAGTTGACAGCCCAGTGGAGAACATGTAACAATAGTTTTCTGCCCATGAGTTCATTTAAATTAAGCACTGATGTTGCACAATTGAGTCCTTTACTCAATAACAATGATGATGAATCACACCCAAGAAAAGTTATATTTCTTGCCGAGCAGGAAAGGTTTCAGCAAGCGATCAGTAAGGCATTCAGAGGCCGAATCCAGATCTCTGTTTACAGAGTTTTTATAGTAATATAAGTTATGCATGCAAGACACCCAGTGCTACAGTTTTACCCCAGCTTAACCACAAATACAGATGTTTCCACAACTCAGCTAGCTCAGCTTTTTCCTGTTTATAATCTTGTTATAAAAGTCATACCCTTGCACGTTCTTAAAACTTTCCTTGTGGTTTGCACTTTCTCTGTCCCTCTTAAGCTTGCGTTTCAGCATGATTACAGTGCTCTAACAATGAAGGTGGTAGAGCATAGTCATCATGGCTGGTAGCTGTTGATAGCCTTGCCCTGCAATAATTTGTCTTATCCTCCTTTAAAGCCATCCAAGCTGGTGGCCATCACTGTCTCCTGTGGGAGTGAGTTCCTTATTTTAACTATGCTATGTGATTAAGCACTCGCTTCTGTCTGCCCTGAATCTTCCCACATTCAGCATCACTGGATGTCCACAAGTCCTAGTGTCATGAGAGAGGGAGAAAAACTTTTCTCTATCCATTTCCTCCATGCCGTGCACAATCTTAGAAACTTCTACCATGCTTTCTATCATGCTGCTGAACTACAACTGCCGTCATCCCTGACCACTGGCTAAACTTGCTGGGGGTGATAGGAGCTGTAGTTCAACATCTGGAGGGTTAAAGGTTCCTCACCTCCGTTATAGGGATTTGAAGGGGCCCCAGGGGCAAGAGGTGGCCCCAAGTGGATGTTACAGGAATGAATTCCATGTGGATGGGCTGTGGGAGAAGAAATGTGTAGAGGCACCCTTTTGTTTGATGCTCACTCCCTTATAGAAGGCAGGGGCCCTACTCACTTCCTATTCTGGTAAGGAAGAGATAATTCCGTTTACCTTCCATTCAACTAGTCTTTGAAGCTGTGTGTGTCAAATGAAAACAGCTTGTTCCTGGAACTGCTGTGTGCTGAAGATATAGGGCCCCTTATCTTTATGCCTTTATAGGTGTGCACACTACCTAGTAAAGTAGCTAAAAAACACCTTTTCATCAGCGACTGACTCAATAAACCTTTACTCTCATCCACACTGCTCTTTGGAACGGAGATCTTAGCAACAGCACCATATTACTGTAAGCCATACATAATAGGCATGCCCCCTATCTCCACCTCCACAGGTTTTCTCAGAAGTCTTACACCATAAAAATCCAATGAGCACAGGCAAATATTTATATTCACATGTATTTATATGCACATGCACAAAAAAGGCAAAAGGGGAGGAGAAAAGAAATAAGTGACCTCGCACATGTTTCCAAAAGTAGTGCACGATAAATTTTACTACCCAACTCTCTCACACATACATTGGTACCCTTTAAAAAAATGGGGGGGGGGAGGAAGAAGTGTTGTGATTTCGTGACTGAAGTGTAGGTACCTAAATGAGGGAGACCACGGGTTCACATTCCTGCTGGAATATGAGCTCACTGCATGACTCTGACTCCTCCATTCACTCTCAGCTTAATCTGCCTCACATAGTTATTGTGAGGATAAAGTAAGGGGGAGTACGTATGCCATCCTGAGCTCCTTGAAGGAACAGTGAATAAAAATGCAGGGGGAGAAAGACAGATTTTTTAAAAAATCAGCAGTTATTCCAAATATATAGAAGCTCCCCTATCTGGTTGCCCAATGGTTATTACCCACTGTATTTTTTTAAAAAATAAAATATTTATTAAGATTTTACACAAAACATAGAAAAAAGAAAAAAGGGCAACAGCTAACAAGAAAATTACCAAAAAAACCCTAAAAAAACGATAGTTGAAAAAATTAAAAAAGAGAGAAAAAAGAAAGAACAATATCTTAAAAAGAAATAATCCATTTTTCAATATCTTAAGTTCATTTGCTTATTTCCTTGACCTCCTCACACCTCCCCTTTTGTATTCCCGTTTACAAAATCCTTTCAGCAAATCCTTACCCTCTTTCATTTATCTTTACTCTATAATCTTAACCTATTATAACTATATATTTTCATTCAAATAACTATCTATATTTACATATTCTTATTAGCCTTGATACCAAAACCACTTATTTTCAGTCCAACATCATTTTAACATTCATTAATTTTACAGTATTTCTGTAGCTAATCTTTAAATTTCTTCCAGTCTTCTTCCACCATTTCTTCTCCCTGGTCTCGGATTCTGCCAGTCATTTCTGCCAGTTCCATATAGTCCATCATCTTCATCTGCCATTCTTCCAGAGTGGGTAAATCTTGTGTCTTCCAATACTTTGCAATAAGTATTCTTGCTGCTGTTGTAGCATACATGAAAAAAGTTCTATCCTTCTTTGACACCAATTGGCCGACAATGCCTAGAAGAAAGGCCTCTGGTTTCTTCAAGAAAGTGTATTTAAATACCTTTTTCATTTCATTATAGATCATTTCCCAGAAAGCCTTAATCCTTGGGCACGTCCACCAAAGGTGAAAGAATGTACCTTCAGTTTCTTTACATTTCCAACATTTATTATCGGGCAAATGATAGATTTTTGCAAGCTTGACTGGTGTCACGTACCACCTATAAATCATTTTCATAATATTCTCTCTTAGGGCATTACATGCCGTAAATTTTATACCTGTGGTCCACAACTGTTCCCAATCAGCAAACATAATGTTATGTCCAACATCCTGTGCCCATTTAATCATAGCCAATTTAACCGTCTCGTCTTGAGTGTTCCATTTTAACAGCAAGTTATACATTCTTGAAAGCATCTTTGTTTTAGGATCTAACAGTTCTGTTTCCTACTTTGATTTTTCCACCTGGAAGCCAATTTTTTTGTCTAAATTATAGACCTCTCTTATTTGATAATAGTAAAGCCAGTCTCGCACTTTATCTTTTAGTTTCTCAAAACTCTGCAATTTCAGTTTATCTCCTTCCTGCTCCAAAATTTCCCAATATTTCGGCCACTTGGCCTCCATATTGAGCTTTTTCTGGGCCTTTGCCTCCATCGGTGACAACCACCTTGGAGTTTTGTTTTCAAGCAAGTCTTTGTATCTTGTCCAGACATTAAACAATGCTTTCCTGGCGATATGATTTTTAAATGCTTTATGTGCTTTAACCTTGTCATACCACAAGTATGTATGCCACCCAAAAACATTGTTAAAACCTTCTAGATCCAAAATGTCTGTGTTCTCAAGAAGCAGCCATTCTTTCAGCCAGCAAAATGCTGCTGACTCATAGTAAAGTTTAAGGTCTGGCAGGGCAAATCCACCTCTGTCCTTTGTATCAGTTAATATTTTAAATTTTATTCTAGGCT
The DNA here is from genome assembly GCF_964188305.1 of Podarcis bocagei. NCBI lineage: Eukaryota > Metazoa > Chordata > Lepidosauria > Squamata > Lacertidae > Podarcis > Podarcis bocagei. Next base: position 16,827,984 of record NC_138128.1, read on the forward strand.
TCTTGCCCTGTCAGACAAATCTAGAAATGTCTCTCTGCCACTTCTTGAAACAGTCCATTTTGTCCAAAATTTGTAGTGATTGAAATAAAAACAACATTCTTGGCAGTACATTCATCTTTATAGCAGCAATTCGACCCAACAAGGAAAGCTTCAGATTTGACCATATTTCTAAATCCTTTTTAACATCCGCCCAGCATTTTTTATAATTGTCTTTAAATAAGTTCCCATTTTTGGCTGTCATATTAATCCCCAAGTATTTCACCTTCTTAACCACTGTTAAGCCTGTCTCATTCTGAAACCTCTCTTTCTCATTCGTTGTTAAATTTTTCACAAGGACTTTAGTTTTTAACTTATTCAACTTAAATCCTGCCACATGACCAAATTCTTGGATCAGTTCTAATACTCTTTTAGTACTAGGTTCTGGCTCCTGTAATGTCAATACTAAATCATCTGCAAAAGCTTTCAATTTATATTGTTTAGCTCCGACCTTTATACCCTTAATCAGATGGTCCCTTCTAATCATATTTAACAGAACCTCCAGGACCGAAATAAAAAGTAATGGGGAAATCGGACAGCCTTGTCGTATCCCTTTCTCTATCTTAAATTCCTCTGTCACCACATTATTAACTATTAATTTAGCCTTTTGTTCTGAATAAATTGCACTTATACCATTTTCAAACCCTTGATCGACCCCCATCCCCTGAAGATTTTTCTTCATAAAACTCCAAGAAATATTATCAAAGGCTTTCTCAGCGTCCACAAAAAATTAAAACTGCTTTGGTGTTGATATCCTCTTGCAACTTCTCCAAAATGTTAATTATATTCCTCGTGTTGTCAGACAGGTGTCTGCCTGGGAGAAAGCCAGCTTGGTCCTTATGTATCTCTTCCCCTAGTACTTTTTTTAGCCTTTTAGCCAAAATGTCGGCAAATATTTTGTAATCCACATTTAACAGGGATATGGGTCGGTAGTTCTTAAGTTGTGTCTTTTCAGACTCAGTTTTCGGTATAAGTGTAATATATGCTTCTTTCCACGACTCTGGCGCTTTTCCCCCCTCCAAAATTTCATTGCAAACCTCCTTTAGTGGTTAAATTGGTTATTACCCACTGTAGGCGATTAGGCAAGTAGGAATTTACAAGCTTGAAACAAATGAACAGCAATATATTGTAACCCTTAATGCCTTTTCCCCTGTCAGAGGTGTTTTTTCACTAATCTAGAGCTCTAAAATAATTCCTTATGAGCCAAAAGAGTAGCTTTAGCAGCCTTGGCTGACCAGGTCTGGTGACGAGGGCCTCAGCATGGTCTAAGGTATCTTTTTACATTTCCCAGCACTTAATTTCTTAATTGTACCCACCTGAACAGCAACGTAAGTACGTACGTACGTACGTACGTACGTACGTACGTATGTATGTATGTAGAATCACAGCCTTCTAAATGATTCTATTTCATTCTACTTCCATGCCCACCTGCTGAAATGTGAAGCCAGTGGGCATGATAGAACATTTTCAGAGACACTTGAACTGTAGACATCCCCCCCCCCCCAAGTGAGGAACCCTAGATTGCCTTGTAACAGGTATTGCCAAAGTGGGCAATGGTCAAGGATGCTGGGAATTGTAGTCCAACAACATCAGGAGTGTACCAAGTTGGCTATTCCTGGCCTACAGCTAGATTCCTATGCAATCCCATCCTGACCTAGTTGGTAATTATCCCCCGTCTGTTGAAACTTACAAGTTTGGGGAAAGCCTTGCCAATTTCACCCATGCCTCCTCAGGGTTTGCATTAAAAGCACACACACACACAACTGAGCTATTACTATGTGTATTGCCACTGGTGTATATGTATAAGAAAAACATGCAAATGAAATTAGTGGGCTTTCTCATGGACCTTGTCAGTTTTATTTCAAAAGGGAGGAAAGGCAATGGAAAAGGTGTTGAACAGATGCCCGTCACATTCATTCATTCATTCATTCATTCATTCATTCATTCAAAAAGGAGGAATAGGAGGAATTGGGTTAGAACTGTGAATGGTGACCATCAAAACAGTTCCGTCACACAGGGAAGAGAGCTTAAACTGTGAAAAAAGGCCATTCCGAAATGTGAACTTCTTTACTGGGAGGAGGGGAAAGTGGATGAAAGACTAAAAATGTGCTTTGTATAGAACACCACCTATTCACAAATGTTGTGCATTTTGCAAACTGCAAGCTGTAATTGTAAATCTACCTTCTTGCATAGCCAGTTTTAAAAAACCCCTAATAAAAATGCATTTCTGTCTTTCAGGCATGCTTTCAGTTGCACATCCACCATGGGAAAGAAGCTCAAAAGCTTCTTTAGTATACATGTGGTTTGGCTGCACACACCCTTCCATATTCTCATTACCTTCATGGCAACACACAACAATAAAAAGCTATGTTGGACTTGCGTAGCTGAGAAAAAGTAATTTCCCCACCCTCCACTAAGAACATAATTTACACTAAGCAACAATCATTTTCCAGCTTGACACACCCTGCTACAGAGGTAACCCAAGCCACAATTTCCAAGGGTTGTTTATTCTTTGGCTTTCTTTTGTCACTGTATGCTATATGCCTAAGAAAAATGTAGCAGGACATATGACAAAAGCAAATGATATTCTGGCCCTGATAGGAAGAGAGATTTTTCTGTGCTTGATCTTTGTACTTGTTTTAAAGCACAGGTGAGGGAGAAGAACAGATGGCACAAGGAGAGCCACAATTTTGCAAAGTTGTCTCAGAGTACAGTTGGCAGAGCTTTGGTCTAAATCATGGGGCAAGGTCATAGCTGAGTGGTAGAGCATCTGTTCTGCACATAGAAGGTGGTCTTGAGTTCAGCCTCCAACATCTCTCCAGGTACGATTGGCAATTTATCATTCCAATCAATGTTAAGCAAATTCAGTTTTTCTTCAAACTTATCTCTCAATCTGCCTTCTCTTACTTGATTAGAGAAGTAATATTGACGGTATATGCTGTTCCCCACATCTTAGAAAGCCATAAATCTCTAGAGGTTAGTATGGAAAGTCTGCAGTTTTGACAAATTAGCATTCTACTGTTGCCGTATTTTGAGGAGCAAAAAAGAGGACACATTTGCCGACTTCTATTTCCCCCCCCAAAAAAAGATATTTATTAAAGTTTTTTTAAAAATATAACAATGGGGGAAAAAAATAAAGAGAAACAAAATACAACATAAAAACAGTTAAAAAACAAATAATTTTCCATACCATATCTTCCTTACGCTTATTTCCCCAGACCTCCTTATACCTCCCTTCTTTGTATTCCACTTCAATTTGTTAGTTCAGCAAATCCTTACCATTAAGCTTTTACCCATTTATAAACCTTTTTTTTTTCGTATCTCCTAAAGCATTACAGCTGGAAACCCCTTAGTTTTTTATCCAACATCCTTCTAACATTCATTAATTTTACAATATTTCTGTAAATAGTCTTTAAATATCTTCCAGTCTTCTTTCACCAACTCTTCTCCCTGGTCTCGGATTCTGCCAGTCATTTCTGCCAATTCCATGTAGTCGATCACCTTCATCTGCCATTCTTCCAGAGTGGGTAAATCTTGTGTCTTCCAATACTTTGCAATGAGTATTCTTGCTGCTGTTGTAGCATACATAAAAAAAGTTCTGTCCTTCTTTGGCACCAATTGGCCGACAATGCCCAGAAGAAAGGCCTCTGGTTTCTTCAGGAAGGTATATTTAAATACCTTTTTCAGTTCATTATATATCATTTCCCAGAAAGCCTTAATCTTTGGGCACATCTACCAAAGGTGAAAGAATGTACCTTCCGTTTCTTTACATTTCCAACATTTGTTATCGGGCAAATGATAGATTTTTGCAAGCTTGACTGGGGTCATGTACCACCTGTATATCATTTACATAATATTCTCTCTTAAGGCATTGCATGCCGTAAACTTCATACCTATGGTCCATAACTGTTCCCAGTCAGCAAACATAATATTATGTCTAACATCTTGTGCCCATTTAATCATAGCAGATTTCACCGTTTCATCCTGAGTATTCTATTTCAACAGCAAGTTATACATTCTTGGCAGATTCTTAGTTTTGGGTTCTAACAGTTCTGTTTCTAATTTTGACTTTTCCACATGGAAGCCGATTTTCTTGTCCAAATTATATGCCTCCATTATCTGATAATAATGAAGCCAATCTCTCACTTTGTTTTTTAATTTTTCGAAACTCTACAATTTCAATTTGTCTCCTTCTTGTTCCAAAATTTCCCAATATGTCGGCCATTTGGCCTCCATATTGAGCCTTTTCTGAGCTTTTGCTTCCATTGGTGACAACCACCTTGGGGTTTTATTTTCCAATAAGTCTTTATATCTTACCCAGACATTAAACAATGCTTTCCTAACAATATGGTTTTTGAATGCTTTATGTGCTTTGACCTTATCATACCATAAATATGCATGCCATCCAAATACATTGTTAAAACCTTCTAAGTCTAAAATGTCTGTGTTTTCAAGAAGTAGCCATTCTTTCAACCAGCAAAAGGCTGCTGATTCATAGTATGCCGACTTCTATTTTTAACTATGGATCGCTACCCATGAAAAAGAGGACATGTCCTGGAAAGAGAGGACATATGGCAACCCTAGTTAGCAAGTGGAGCTTATCAATGGTGTTGGCATGTTCTCAAAGAGCAACCGCATACACACATACCATTTGTGATAACTCTTCTTTATGTTTATAAATTAAACCAGTGTGTTTCTTTATTATTAGATTATCAGATTTCTGGAGTCATATTTCTGCCCAGCTTGATAAACCTTACCATAGATTTACACTCTTGATCTAACCATGCACACCAAACTACAAACGAAGCCTGTCATGCTGAAATCAGAGTTTAGAGAGTTGACATAAACACCGCCCTATTTAATTTTGCCCCTTATCTCCTGCCAAAACCTACTTCAGTTCATTAACATTTCCTGTTACCACATACCAGAATGGTCCAAAATAACCCAGAAAGAAATTAAGGAAATGTCCCAGTAGCACCCACAAGAGCGTGCTTTATATACAATTATATTTTTATGTACCTTGCCAAGATGTTGCTGCGTCACAGCCATTGTTCTGTAAGTTTCTAAAATTGAAGGGTTGGCTAACAGAAGGTTAATGGAGCTGAAGAGTGTCTTAATAGTCCTGGCAAATTTGCCAAGTATCTTCTTTGTGGGAAATTACAGGTAAACTGTTGACAATGGCTTGCAAATAGTGCGGCGTAGGGAACCGAGGACTGCCAGATGTTGTTGGATTACAGATTTCATCAGCCCCAGCCAGTGTGGCCAGTGTTTAGGGATCATAGAATTGTAGAGATGGAAGGGACCCCAGGGGTCATCTAGACTCTGTAATGCAGGGTCACAGGTTGCCCATCCCTGAGACTCTTTTAGAAGGAGAGGGCTATTTTGGCACAGGGACATGCTCCCCACTTTTAGCTAAGGAATATGTCATCTAAGGCTGTGTTCACACATCCATTTACTGTGCATTCGCTGTGTTTTAAGTGCTGAATTTTTAATCTGGGTTCACAGGAAATTTATCCAAAGTGCATATGCATCCTTTACTTTGTTACAAAATACTACAGTTTGAGGAAGTTGGGCTGATTTGAACAGCTGGCGGTGGGGAAGAACTGTGAAACACACTGGGGTGTTCACTGTGCTCTAAGTGGGGTAATGTGAGCACACCCTAGGAGTTTGTGAAGGAAGCAGGCTGGAAGTTAAGAGAGACTAAGAAAGGCACAGACACACAGAGCTGAATTCAGTGTCTGTGAGCATCTTACAGCATCTTACAGCTCCAGTGCATAGCTGTCAACTTAGAGACTTGAAAATAAGGGACCAGCAGCCATGAAAATAAGGGACCAGCAGCCAAAATAAGGGACCTGCAGCCTCACCTGTTCCAGGCACTCCAGTCTTCCTGTCCTCCTGCAGTCTGGTCAAACTCATGCTGGTAGCTTCGAGAACACTGTCCAACCAACTTTGTAACCAGAGGTTCAACTGAATAGAATCTGAATCACATGCACCACAAGGCCTATGCAGCCTCAGCTTAAGATGGCTCCCCGGCCTGGCTTTGCACTGCAAAGTTTGCAGCAGCACGTGCAACAAAATGGCGTCCAGCATTCAAAACTCCCCTCAGCTTGCATTAACTAGCCACACACAAGGCATGCAAGCTCCACCCCCCAGTCGTTCTTAGACTTCTTATTGGGTGAGCAACACAGCCAAGCAACACAGTTGCAGCCTCCCTCCTCCCTAGCCGGCAGGCAGGGAGGGAGAGGAGCTGCTTCCTTTGAAATTTAAGGGACATCATTTAAGGGACATCTATCAATAAGGGACAGCAGCGGGACATGGCGCTGGAATAAGGGACTGTCCCTTCAAATAAGGGACACTTGACAGCTATGTCCAGTGTAGAAGCAGTTGGCCATGGTTGTCTGCTGAAATGTGTAAGCCAGGGGACAGCAATCTTTTTCAGCCGAGGGCCGGTCCACCGTCCCTCAGACCATGTGGTGGGCCGGACTATATTGGGGGGGGGATTAACAAATTCCTATGCCCCACAAATAACCCAGAGATGCATTTTAAATAAAAGCACACATTCTACTCATGTAAAAACACGCTGATACCCAGACTGTCTGCAGGCTGGATTGAGAAGGCGATTGGGCCGCATCCGGCCCCCGGGCCTTAGGTTGCCTACCCCTGATTTAAGCTGTGCCTTCACCTATGATGAATCTGCAGATTTGTAAATGGATGTGAATATTATGAAGTGCCAATAAGGCTCCTTCCAAGCGATCTACTTCAAAATGTAAATAAAACTAGGTCATGCCCTAGCCCTGGAACATCTTACTTCTTGGAGAAGTGGAGTGAGTATAATAAATATACATATATAATTCTTGCCTTGATGTTATTAGACTTCACAAAACTCTCCTGTGCGATTTAAGTTGTAGACCTGAATCTTTCAAGGGCAGCAGAATTGCTAACCTCACAATTTGGAAACCGTGAAGCATATCCTTAAAAAAAAATTATCAGGAGAGCTCAACAATATTGCAATTAGACAGCACAACCAGTTTTCTGTTAATTCTCTTCCCCAACATATTACTGCACATGCACCATACATTAAAAGCACATTCCTCCAAAGAATCTTGGAAGCTTAAATTTGTTAAGGATGCTGGGAATTATAGCTATGTTGAGCTAAAGTGCAGTTCCCAGAAAACTCTTTCTGGGTGTGTGTGCTTTAAATGTACAGTGTGTACTTCTGAGAACATGAGAAGTGGAGACATTAAAAAGTCAGAGGCTCCCGAGATGTAATGAGTCTGGCAAGCTTACAAAAACAGCCCACAGGAAACAGAACCCACAACAGGTATCAGCTTTAGAGTAGCAAAATGAAAAACCTCAACCCACATAATACCTGACAGATTCAGGGGATGCCATTTCATGATATTTTGAAAGTCCAAATGACTTTTGGCATGATCAGGTAATGACAAGTGTTCTGGACTATTCCCAAAATTGCTTCTGCTACTCACTGTCACAGCTGGGTGGGACTGAAGCGACCATCCTCAGGTGGGAGCAAGTCAGGTCATTCCAGGGTTTTCCAGCCAGATGGTCTCAAAGCCTAATACAGAAGAACTTTGAATGTGGACTTGAGCAAGCAGCAGATGGGAAGGTGACCAAGGTACCGGTAACATCTGAGAACAAGCTCCTGCTTGTCTGTGTAATGAGTGCCAGTTTACAAGTGAAAAAAGAAGGGCAGAGTCCAGGTAGGGGAGAAGGAGGTTGGACAAAAGCACGCAGAGCAGGAGGTGGAGCTCATTTCCTGAAAAGCAGCTCTCTGGAAGAAGGAGTGCAGAAGTGGAATACAGCAGTTGAGAAAACAGCTATGCTACCTAGGCAAGGTGGCAATATTTTAAGATGCTGCATTAGTACCACACTGTGGGAAATGAGAGTTGCCTCCTCCTCAGTAGGATCTGCTGCCAAACACTCCCAGAGAATCCATTTTGATGGAAGTTCCAGATTGCTGTCTTGGGAGTTCAGAAGTTTCTCGGTAATTTCTAATGAGGCTTCTTCTCTTTGCCTTACTTTTGGTGCTCCCCTGAGACTGGTTGTTTTCATGCTCCACTAGAATTCCCAGTGGAATTCCTCAACCCCACCTTTTTTGAAATGTGCTAAGCAGAAATTCAGCCAGTGAAGCTTTTCATAGTATGTAGATGCAAAACTGGGTACAGTTCCAGGCTGATGCATCCCATGAGATGCATGGTTCTAAGTACATGTCCACTTGCATTAGGAATACCATGGGAGGGAAGCAATTCACAGCAGGAAAATTAGTGATGGGGAAGGCTTATAATGCAACACTTCCCACCTGCTGTTTCTCTGCTAAAAATGGGATCATCCCCAAGCAGTTTTTCTTCAGAAAATAGTTGTTTCCAGATGAAGGTTTAATATTGCAAATGGGTTGTTCAGCCAGCACAAACTGGTTTTAGGTCAACAGGTTCTTTCAACTTACGAAATTACTCCCTGGAAAGGACAGCTCCAGATTAAATCGGGAAATATGGGCTGTCATTTTGATACCAACAGCATTATGTGAACACTTATCCAGGCCGGCAGGGTTCAAAGGGCAGTGTAACCGCAACAAGCCCAGGTCAAGCACAGGGAATCAGTTTAACAGCAACAGGGTCCCCGAAAGAATCCTGGAAACTGTAATTTGTTAAGGATGCTGACCTTGCAGAGCTACAATTACCAGTATCCTTAGCAACTACAATTCACAAGATTCTTCATGCAAGTTAGCATGGTATAAGAATGCTTTAAAGGTATGGTGTGGATGATACAAACTGATGTGGAGACTAGGTCAGACAACAGTACAAGGTCAATAGTGCAGGATCAAAATAATTACAGTGGTACCTCGGTTTACAAACTTAATCCGTTCCGGAAGTCCGTTCTTAAACCGAAACCGTTCTTAAACCAAGGCACGCTTTCCCTAATGAGGCCTCCCACCGCTGGTGCCCTTCCACCATTCAGATTCTGTTCTTAGACCAAGGTAAAGTTCGCAAACCAGGACACTACTTCCAGTTTTGCGGAGTTCGTAAACCGAATCATTCATGAACAGGACTGTTCTTAAACCAAGGTACCACTGTAATTACTTTTACAATCCACTGATACTCAAACAAAGTACAGTCAAACCTCGGTTGTCTAATTAATATGTTCCGGAAGCCTGTCCGGCTTCTAAAATGTTTGACAACTGAGGCATGGCTTCTGACTGGTTGCAAGAGCTTCATGCACTCAAATGGAAGCCACGTCGGATGTTCAGTTTCCGAAAAGCATTACACAACTGGAGCACTCACTTCTGGGTTTTCAGCATTCGAGAGCTGAAATGTTCAAAAATGGAGCCATTCAACAATCGAGGTTTGACTGTACAACACAGCCAGGAGGGGGAATTGGGGACAAGGTGCCAAAGTACCAGGAACCAGTCCTGTTGGCAGCAACAAGGCAGCTGAAGAGAGAGACCTCTCTGGTTTCCTAGACCACACCCTAACTCCAGTTACTGGTAGTGAAGGAGTTCCAGGGATTCCTTACTCATGAGCCATGCAAGAACTCTGAGCCTATCAATGCATGCTGTGATATTGCTCTTCAGGCCCAGGCCTTTTGGCACCAGCGTTCTCCAGAATTGAAGGGTGGATGCAACACTTCCTCTGACAGCTTCATGGGTTCTTCAGTCGGAAGGCCCCTCAAGGGGATTCTCAGCACTCAAACCTGTGGGGTGTCCAGTTTGGCCTCTGACGTGTCAGTGTTTGGTACCAGGTCAGGGCTAGGCATGACAGCAGCTAAACTGACCCGGTGAAACAAATTCATTTCTGCTCTATGGAATGTCGTGTAGGAACCACAGCAATCAGTCAAGCCAAAGCTTGTGCAAAAATGCCATTGCTGAATCACCAAGCCTGTTGTTGTGAAAGTTACAGCCTGCTTGAATATTCTTGCAAAGGTCTTCCCATTTGGTACTCTCAGAGACAGAAAGAGGAAATTGCACAAGGCACAGATTGAACTTGCCTGATATACTTTGCTGTTACAAGCAATTGCATTATCCAAGGTGTGGCTCAAACACAAGCTTCCTTACTGAGAGTCCTCCATATTGGAGCAGCATTGTAATTAGGGGATTTTAGGCTCTGGAGACTTAATAGTTTTACAGCCCCAACCCCACCCGCTTTTAATGGTATTGCGTATTGCATAAGTCACTTCAAAATTTGGTAAACAAGTTCTCAAAGGAGAAATGGTTCAAACTTTACCTGACTTGAGAAACAGGAAGCCTCCTTGTCTGCATCTACAACAGGAAGCCCCTCTGCATGCCAAGCATGGCATAACTCAAACCAATTCATATTTTCTCAGAAGGCATGCGAAAGAAAGATGGCTCTGAAGCAGAAAAGACTTAAATATTAGTCCCATAGTGCAGATGTGAAAGAGAAATACTCATGCCTAAGGCCACCTAGTAAGTCCTTGTGAACAATTGTTAAGAATGCACCACCTGACTCTGTATATACAAGAACAAACACCCTTGTACACTTAAGTGGATGACTCCCAAATAATTAAATACTTGTTGTGGGGTGGTGGGGGCGCCAGGTCAAGGACAGACTGGAGGAGGCCACCAGCAGCTACTGGAGGTCCTTGGGACTTAGTTCAGGAGATCTCAACACCACTGTGGGACATCATAGGAGCTGGTGGAAGAGGGACCATTGGAAGAGCAGGAAGACAGCACAGAACACCAGGAATACAGGGAAGAAGAGATCAAACAGCCTTCCAGCACAGAGGGAACTAGAACCTTGAAGAAACATGACTATTTGCTATCCCGAGAGCCAGGAGGAACATGACTATTTGCTATCCCGAGAGCCAGGAGGACGATTAGGAGGGCAGAACAACTGTCATGGCTGGTACAAAGGAGTGCAGGATTGAGAGCACATGACTCACCACCTGAAACCAATTAAGAGTCAACACCTGGAACCAATGGAGTCAAAACTCAGGTGGTGAGTCTCCGCCCCCATCAACTAAGGGCTATATAAGAAGAGAGTAACTTACCAGGGTGGATGCTTGCTTGACATGAAGGTTGTACAGGAAAGGGAGAGCAGCAGAGGCAACAGTGACAGAGGGAAGCGAGGCGAGTATTGCCTGAACAGCAGAGGTGTATGTGGGTCGTGCCAGGAAGTTGCTGTGATCCTGGACAGGAGGAGGATGCGAAAGCAAGGAAAACCATTGTTGCCAACCTGTAGGCACCACCCGTGTAGCTAGCTGGTGTATAGGAGCCACCAGTTGTGCTGCTGGGACTGAGAACACCCCTGGGATCAGCATGGCACATAGGCTGCTGACCCTCAGCACAGAGTGCCTGTGGGAGACTGCTTCAGGGCACATAGCTATAAACATCATTGCACCTGTGCAAATACAGAGTGTCACAACTGCAGCAAAGAAAATATGTGTATTTTACAGGATGTGTAAAGCTGCAATCTTCAAACAGCTAAGCTTATTAGATAAAGGAAAGCTCTATAGCTGTTAGCCGCAGCCCTCTGCATACCGACACATATACAAAAGCAATTAACTATACTGTAGACATAAAATATGAGTAACAAAGCTTCCTGGGTCTAATTTCATTTTCAGAGCAAAGCTGAAATAAATCTGATTACTTCTGAAGCTTTCCCCTTTGTTCAAATCAATCACCTTTACAGGGTTGTTGTAAGGATAATCGCAAGATAATGTATCTGAAACACTTTGAACGTTGAGAAACAAGATATAAGTGCTAAGTAATGCCAAAATGGTATTTGTTCTTACTGGACTTTAAACCCATGTTATCAAACCAAAAGATAGAATACCGTAATAGTTTGAACAACTAAATGGATTTTAGAGAAAATGGAGCAGGAGATTGCATAGTCTCTTTGCCCTTGCATAGAAGACAAAGAAATCAAATTTTTTTAAAGGAGAAAAGGTATTCTATCTCAAAAGAAGTGTGTGTTAAAAATCGACATTGAAAGTTTATTTATTATGAGTTGCCCACATCTAAGGCAAAGAGCATTATGTTTAAGAGGGATAAAGTGAGAACCTGGATCTCATCTCATCTCCTCCTACACTTATTATCTTTTAGGTGGAGGCAACAAACAGAATTATAACCAGGTCTACTCAGAAAGAAGTCTCATTGAATTCAATGAGGTTTGCTCCCAGGTCACTGGAGTTAAGACTACAGCCTAAATGAAGGAGGGGGAGTAAAGACTGCTAACAGAAGAGATCTCTGATAAAACAAGACGAGTCAGAGGAACAAGTATAAATCATGAGAAGATACACCAAGACTCGGTATGGCAAAGGGACTGATGGGGGAGGGGGGGGACTTTCCTTTCTTTCCTTTATGTGATTAAACAAGAATCCTCCCCCACAAGTCAGAAATGTCGTTTTAAGGACTTAAGCTGTGGATTTAAGGCTGTGTGGAGATAAACTTTCGAACCAAAGCATGTTTTGAGAAGAGCGTGGAATGTATAAGGGCTTTGGAATGACGCAGTTAAAAGTGCCGTCGCCATATTGGGAAGTTCTGTCAGAGGACTTAAGTCTGGGAGGAGAAATAGAGAAATAGAGCTGTTTTTATATTGTGGGTGAAACTCCTCAGAGGGACTTAAGAACGACAGTTCTGTAATTAAAGATGGAAAGAGCGATGTTATCTATGAAGGCGATGATATATGGAAACCATCTCGATTTGAGGATTGGAAGAACGGAAAATTCACACAGGATTATTATTGGTGTTTATCGGCTTAAGGAGACTATCAGAAGAGATCATAAAGAAAAAAGAGAAAATATATGAACAAGATGTGATGTGGAAACAGCAAGATAAGACTGGATAGAATTATGAACTTTGGACTGATTTGGACATTAACGCAGTAGCAAGAAGATGATCAGAATCCCCCTTTGGATCTTGAAATATGGGTCCCCTCAACAAAATTTAAAATTCGGCTTTGTAATTCGGAATTTATGTGATGTGATTTGATTTGATTTGATTTGATTGGCCGGTTAATACAAATTATTTTTTTAAAAAAAGACTGCAGCCTAAATGAGGGTAATGGATGCCCATTTCAGCAAAAATTTATGGCATTTGCTAGACGAGACATGTGGCTTCTTTTTTTAAGTCATAAGACAAGGTCTGGGAGCCTTTGGCCCTCCAGATGTTGCTGAACTACACTCCTATCATCCCTGGTCAATGGCCATGCTTGCTAGGGCTGATGGGAGCTGTAGTCCAGCAACATTTGGAGGCCAAAGGCTCTGCACCTGTCATAATGGCAGGTCAGACAATTTTTTCTCCTCATTAGTTGGCAAACCTATCCCCATTAGGCTGCCTGCTTTAAGATGAAAATGTAGCTGAATGCTAGTGAAATTATTGCTCTTTAGGTGACCCTGAAGGCACAAACAATGGGAAACTGCCCTGGGTTACGACTTTATATATTTTTGTACTCTCTCTCAAATGAGGTTTTGCTTACGCTTACTACTTTTGCATGAACCCATAGGGGGAGGTGGTGATTAAGCTAGAAAGGAAAGTCTATATAAAATACCTGTTTAACCAGTATAAGATAAGATTCTGTCCCTAAGTAGCTCCTCAAAAATGTTTTAGGACCTTTCCTCACCATCTGATCTGGGGGGTTGGGGGTTGTCGCCTTTGTTGCTCACTTGATGTGTGCAGCCCTCAGCTGCTCCCTCATGGATGCCTTTCTGCTCTGTGAGGATTTGGTGCTTTCATACAGCTGTATTACCGTATTTTTTGCTCTATAAGACTCACTTTTTCCCTCCTAAAAAGTAAGGGGAAATGTGTGTGCATCTTATCGAGCGAATGCAGGCTGCGCAGCTATCCCAGAAGCCAGAACAGCAAGAGGGATTGCTGCTTTCACTGCACAGCGATCCCTCTTGCTGTTCTGGCTTCTGAGATTCAGAATTATTTTTTTTCTTGTTTTCCTCCTCCAAAAACTAGGTGCGCCTTGTGATCTGGTGCGTCTTATAGAGCGGAAAATACGGTAGTTGTCCCTTCCTTAGGAGGAATATACTTCCTGAAGCCAGCGATGGCTAGCAGAGACTTGCAGTCAAATATTTTCCCATCGGTATGTAACTTTGCTTTCTTCAGAACTTGCAAAGTTTGTTTTAAAAAGTACTTTGATATGTCCCAATCAGAATTTACTCAAGTTGTTCACCCCTTTACAAAACAAACCAATTCAGCTCACATTCAGTTCACAGTTCGAGTCCAGCAATTTCTTTCTTTCTTTCTTTCTTTCTTTCTTTCTTTCTTTCTTTCTTTCTTTCTTTCTTTCTTTCTTTCTTTCTTTCTTTCCAGCATCCAGAATGTTACCAAGCTGCTGTGCTTAAGTATACTTAAGACTAATAAAATATCAAAACTCTCACACAGTAGAATGCGAATGGTTTAATACGTTTCCCCCAACAATAATGATCTTTGAACTTAAAGGTCCAAAGAATCTAAACTCTAAAACGTGGTGTTTTTTTAAAAAAAACATGTTAGAGAATTTATGTGAATATGAACTAGATATTGTACAAAGTTCTACCCAAAGCAAACTTATGTTTGGTTCACTTATGTTTGGGAACTACATGTTCAGTAGTAGTTCAGATTTTTGAACAAATTCAGTGAACTTTGTTAAACCAAATTGGTTCATTCCAAGCACTGATTTTCCTCACCTCTGCAGTCAGAGGCACCTTTTGAGATTTTGAATGCTCTGTTTCCTTGTAGTTGCACCTGGACTTTCTGTAAGGGGAGGAGTTATTTATACATTTTGTTGAATTTCAACTCTGTTCCTTGTTAGTTCTCATCAATTGTAATCACTCAGTTAAACACCCTGGTGGATTCTTTTGCACAGTTCCAAATTCCATAACCTTTCCAAGGCAGGTCTGTAAGGCCTCAAGATTAATCCACATCCGGAATGCGTATCAAGGTGCAAAATAGTTCTCATTCCAACATGAAAAGAATCTAGTCATAGCTAGCCGGAGACAACACTTTAAAAAGAAGTTTGCACAGTACTTGCTTTCTGACTTTACAGGATTCACATTTCCATGTTTTCTTTAAAATTGTCAGGACCTGCACCACGAGCAGCTGTTTGGGCTCTCACTTTGATGAATGGGGCCAGATCCAGCAGGCCAGTGTCACTGGTGGTAGAGCAACAGGCCTCATTGTGGTGCAGCCAGATCCCATTGAATCAGCGGCTTCTGAGCTAGGCACCACGCAGCTGGGATATCCAGAGATGATGATGATGATGATGATGATGATGATGATAATAATAATAATAATAATAATAATAATAATAATAATAATATATTATTTGTACCCCGCCCATCTGGCTGGGTTTCCCCAGCCACTCTGGGTGGCTTCCAACAAAGATGAAAAATACACTAAAATGTCACATATTAAAAACTTCCCTGAACAGGGCTGCCTTCAGATGTCTTCTGAATGTCAGGTAGTTGTTTATCGCTTTGACATCTGGTGGGAGGGTGTTCCACAGGGCGGGCACCACTACCGAGAAGGCCCTCTGCCTGGTTCCCTGTAACTTGGCCTCTCGCAGTGAGGGAACCGCCAGAAGGCCCTCGGAGCTGGACCTCAGTGTCCGAGCAGAACGATGGGGGTGGAGACGCTCCTTCAGATATACTGGACCGAGGCCATTTAGGGCTTTAAAGGTCAACACCAATACTTTGAATTGTGCTCGGAAACGTACTGGGAGCCAATGAAGATCTTTCAAGACCGGTGTTATATGGTCTTGGCGGCCGCTCCCTGTCACCAGTCTAGCTGCCACATTCTGGATTAGTTGTAGTTTCCAGGTCACCTTCAGAGGTATCCCCATGTAGAGCGCATTGCAATACTTTACATTTCTCCCTGTTAAAATTCATCTTGTTTGTTTTGGCCCAGTTCTCTAATCTGTCAAGGTCGTTTTGAAGTGTGATCCTGTCCTCTGGGGTGTTAGCCACCCCTCCCAGTTTGGTGTCATCTGCAAATTTGATCAGGATGCCCTTGAGTCCATCATCCAAGTCGTTGATAAAGATGTTGAATAAGACCGGGCCCAAGACAGAACCCTTGGCACCCCACTAGTCACTCTTCTCCAGGATGAAGAGGAACCATTGATGAGCACCCTTTGGGTTCGGTCAGTCAGCCAGTTACAAATCCACTGAGTGGTAGCATAGTCAAGACCGCATTTTACCAGCTTCTTTACAAGAATATCATGGGGCACCTTGTGAAATGCCTTGCTGAAATCAAGGTAGGCTACATCCACTGCGTTCCCTTCATCTACCAGGCTTGTAATTCTGTCAAAAAACGAGATCAGGTTAGTCTGACATGACTTATTTTTCAGAAATCCATGCTGACTATTGGTGATCACAGCATTCCTTTCTAGGTGCTCACAGACTGTTTTCTTAATGATCTGCTCCAGAATCTTCCCTGGTATTGATGTCAGACTGACTGGGCGGTAATTATTTGGGTCCTCTCTTTTCCCCTTTTTGAAAATAGGGACAACATTTGCCCTCCTCCAGTCTGCCGGGACTTCGCCTGTTCTCCAGGAATTCTCAAAGATGACTGCCAGTGGTTCTGAGATCACATCTGCCAGTTCTTTTAATACTCTTGGATGCAGTTCATCTGGCCCTGGAGACTTGAATACATCTAAACTAGCCAAGTATTCTTGTACTATCTCCTTAGTTATTCTGGGCTGTGTTTCCTTTGCTGAATCATTTGCTCCAAATTCTTCAGGTCGGGCATTGTTTTCTTTATCGGAGAAGACTGAGGCAAAGAAGGCATTGAGGAGTTCAGCCCTTTCTGTGTCCCCTGTTTGCATTTCACCATCTTCTCCTCTGAGTGACCCCACTGTTTCTTTGTTCTTCCTTTTGCTACGAACATACCCATAAAAGCCTTTTTTGTTGCTTTTAACCTCTCTAGCAAGCCTGAGTTCATTCTGTGCTTTAGCTTTTCTGACTATGTGTCTACACGTGCTGGCTATTTGTTTGAATTCCTCTTTGGTGTACATTTTTTGTACACATCCTTTTTTAATCTTAACTCAGTTAAAAGTTCTTTAGATAGCCACCCTGGCTTCTTTAAGCACCTTCCATGTTTCCGTCTCATTGGTATTGCCTGACGTTGTGCTTTTACTATCTCCCTCTTAACAAACTCCCAGCCATCATGAACTCCCTTTCCTTTTAGTATTACTTCCCTAAGTTTTATGAAGTCGGCTTTCTTAAAGTCAAGAAATTGAGTCCTAGTATGCTTTGCTGCTCCTTTCCGCTGTATAGTAAACTTCAGAAGAGCATGATCACTCGCGCCTAATGATCCTTCCACTTCTACCCCACTAACCAGGTCATCAACATGAGGAGTGTGTGTGTGTACATAACATAACATAACATAACATAACATAACATAACATAACAACATAACATAACATAACATAACAACATAACATAACATAACATAACATAACATAACATAACAACATAACATAACATAACATAACATAACAACATAACATAACATAACAACATAACATAACACACATAAAACATAAAAATGAATATAGTTGGCAACACTGAAACTTCCAGGAGGACTGGGTCACCACCCTGTTAGAGGCAGCTCCACATCTTATCTTAGTTTTTATTAGTACTTCAAAAGTTTTTTTTTCAAATGCCTGAGTTTGCTGGTTTGCAGTAAGCAGCAGCTACATTTTATCCAGTGCCCCCCTTTCTCCTTTAAGGATTCAATTAACAGGCGTACTTTGATCTGTTTTAGCTGCCACGAGCCCACACCTATAGTAGGAGTCGCCCTCTGCTTTTAAGCAGTTATATATTTTAGCTGCCTGTGCCTTATGCTTTATTTTATTTTAAAAGCTGTGGAGCGATTTGGTTTCTTCTCCCCCCACCCTTTCTTCTACTCTCTGGCCAATGAACTTAAAAAGCCCCAGAAAAAAGAGTTGTCACCACTCCCTGGAATGTTTACAATCTAAGCTTCACAAAGTATTTACTCCTTTGACTTATAACTATTGAGAACCTACTTGCTGAGACCTGTGGAGGAGGTGGTAAACAGGTGGTCAGAGCTCCAGACTGATGTGTGGATCTGTGGTCCGGTCGAAAAGGAAGAACACACATGTTAAAATCGTGAAAATGCTTTTTAAACAATCGTTTTGAAAAATGCTTTGAATTTGCTATAGCTCACAGTCTCCATCTAGTGTCACAATTGTATATTGCACCTTGCAACACATTCAAAACATTTTACTGTATTTGCAGCTGTATAGCTGAGTCCCCAGTGGGATTAGGACCCAAAATAGGACAATTGGAACCACTCCCTACTCCCTGGTAGCTGGTAACCAGTTAAAGATATCGAACTGAGTTCCATGGATTGTGGTTGCTGCTCTAAAGACTGAGTTGACATCCTGAGCAGGGAAAGACCATGCCTAACTGATTCCTGGGACAGGAAGATGTTAACAGAAATTCAATCTTTGGGGTGAAAGGAAACTTCAAGAAGTTTGGAAGAAGAAAGAACATCTGTCTATTCTAGCTTTGAGCCCCCAATGTTTTCTATGGGACTTTTGAACCACTAAGCAATCTTCTGAAGACAAACACTAGGACTTAAACCCGAACTGGTCAGCTCCATTCAGGCAAAACCACTCCTTTCATATGGTCAGGTCATATAGCCCTGTCTTTTGCATTTATTACTAATTGTTTCTCCTCTGATGGATAGACCTAAGCTGAAGTAACAGACTTAATGCATTTCTTCCTGAACAATTTGTTTGTTTTAAATTTAATTTTTCTAGATATAGCACTTGATTATATGTACCTATATATATATTTATATGTGAATGTATCTGTGAATATATTCTTATTATTATATTATTTTTAGACCCAGTAGGTCAATACCAGATGATAGTAAACCTACAATTCCTATCTTTAATAGATTTGACATTATAGAAATGGAAAGGCCAGAGCCCCAGCAGTTATGTCAGGAATACTAATAACACTAATGATATCAATCATACAAGTTGAAGTGGAGAGGAAGGTTTAAAAAATGCCATCTCTTCTCCAAGTGATAGGGTACTTCTTGCTGCACAATGTAATTTGGTGGCTGCAACAGTCCAAAATATTTTTAAAGATCTTAAACATCTCAAATAATGTAAACAGCCTGCTATCTGTGATAGCTCTACATTCCCTTCCCAAGCCCATTACTGAGAAGTCGGACAGTATTGCAACATCGTATAATAATGCAGTTGGTCAACCTTTCCAAATCTGCATAGTCAATAATTCTTCAGTGGATCCAATCCTACTTCTCCAGGCTAACAAGGTACATCTAACCATTTATCCTCACAGGAATACATTCAGGAAAATTGCTTGCAAAAATGTGTTAATAGTCAAAACCGCATACAAAAATGTGTTAAGAGAAATCTGCACTGAAATGCTGATGAATTTTCATGATGATTATTATTTAATTGCAAGTTGCTGGAGAACTGATATTTAAACTAGAAACATTAAAAATGTAGGGAACAGAAACCCTACACATGCAAATTAACAGTTTGTCCATCCCTAGAGTGAAGTTCTACTCTTTAGGGTACCATCCACTTCATTCTTCTGCCAGTCCATTACTCAGTAAGCATTCCATAGCCACTGAGCGTGCTTAGCCCTCATTTGGCTGTTTGTTCTCCCGCCTAAAGATGTTTGTGTTGTATTATTTCTGGAAACATAGAGATTCCCTCAGACCTGTCTGTTCTTATCTCACTCTTGTTTATGAGTGGTGCCACTCCGGTTACATAAAGAACAGTGCCTTTAGAACATTAGAAACACAAGGATTCCATTCCCGTCCCTGCACTTATTTTTCAAGCATATTCAGACACATTTCATTCTGTTTGGGGCTCCAAAGAATCCAGTCTCATAGAATCAGCTTCAAAGGATGGCTTCTGAAGAATTGCACCCAGTAGAGTATTTCAGCAAAACACAAGGCTGCATCTCCAGAAATCTATCCATGATTTTGTCTCCCCACCATTCCCACTTACAGGGGATCACATGAAAACAGCAACAGGGATATCTGGTGAACAGAGCAAACCTTTTCATCTCTACAGTGGTACCTCGGGTTACATATGCTTCAGGTTACATACGCTTCAGGTTACAGACTCCGCTAACCCAGAAATAGTACCTCGGGTTAAGAACTTTGCTTCAGGATGAGAACAGAAATCGCGCGGCAGCAGCGGGGGGCCCCATTAGCTAAAGTGGTGCTTCAGGTTAAGAACAGTTTCAGGTTAAGAACAGACCTCCAGAACGAATTAAGTACTTAACCCGAGGTACCACTGTATTTGGAGGGAGAAAGCAGGTTATATACATTATTCCATCCTGTTTGGGATGGAAGGCATAGGATTTAAGTTTTCTTCTAAATAAATGACCAAATAGCATCTTCCCTAAATAATGTGATGTGCCAAATATGGACTTTGAGTGCCTGTGTATGATGAACATGTTGGAAATGGAGAGAAATGTTGCTATGCTACAAATAAAATCATTCAACCGCTAATTTTTATTTTTTTAAAGACGCATGAAATTATAGCACCAACCACTGCCAGGCAACTCTGTTCAGAATGCTAATCTCCACAGCTGGCCAGTGCAAGGGTTCATATGTATTGACAGAGGAACCTAATGGCTTGTGTGCGTGCAAAGCAGGAATCAGTAGCCTTGGTAAGCGAAAAAAGCTTTCAGTCACAGAGAAAATGCACTGCTGCTCATAAATCTATTGAAGCCTTGAGTTAACAGCTACAGTAGGTTACATTTGTATTTATTTACTTATTTATATTAAATGACATCAGGCAGGCGTGTAGAATGTGAATGAGTGTTTTAATATGTTCTCAGTTTATTTCTTCTTTCATATTTTGAACGTTTTAAACGGTATTTTTATGTTTGTTTTTTACTGCTTTTACTTGGTTGCTTTTGTAAGCTGCTTTGAGCTTCTTCTTCTATTTATTAAATTTGCATACAGCCCTTCATTCGTAGACCTCAGGGCAGTTCACAGCATAAAAATACAAGATTAAAAACACAAAATACATAATAAAAACAACAAGACAATAATCCCTCCCACAAACACATTTAAAAAGGCATAGGACAGGGGTCAGCAAGGTTTACCTTGCCTGGGCCGGTTCACTCCAGCGGAGATCCCTCCATGGGCCGGATCAGGCATGCGTCTGCAATTTCCAACATCTGCGCAGACACGATTTCCGGTGCTGCGGAAGCGAGTCCCCGTGCCACACTGCGTCGGTTTAGCACAGCAGGCCCAGCAGGCAGCTTGGTTTGGGGGCAGCTCGTGAGTTGGTTAAACGACCCCCATGGGCCACTCGTGGCCCATGGGCCTTAGATTGCTGACCTCTGGCATAGGATAACAATCAAGCGGTGTGTGAATTTTATGAAATAAATAAATAAAATAATAAAGCTGTTATACTACCTAAAAGTGGCATACAAAAGAGGCAGTTAAAATGTTGATGAAAATCCCTCAAGAAAATAAAATACAACAAATGTCAAAAGACCAGCAGAAAACAGGAGCAAAACCCTCAAGGAAGGATGAGATTAGCTCCCTTAGGGAGGGACTTCCACAGCTTGGGGGCTAAAACCAGTAACGCCTTGTCCTGCATTCCTAACAACTGCACTCCTGACAGTGTTGAGATGTGAAGCAGGACAGTTCTATAGGTATCTACAGTGAGGCAGGGTGATGTAGAAGCAGACAGCCATTTAATAAATACCCTAGTCCCAAACCATTTAGGGCACAGTGGCTAGCCTGTGGTTGGGCAGAGGTGACTCAACCAGCACAGATTATCTGAGCATACAGTAACATATCACCACTAAGCTACAGTCCAGGTTAGCCACCCCTGGTTTAGGGCTTAAAAACTGACAAGTAGCACTTTGATTTGGACTATGGAACAAACCAAGAACCAACAGATATCAAATAATAGCAGGATAACACACTCTGATAAAGAGTCAGCTGTTATTCTGGCCATATCATTCTGCACCAGTTGCACTTTCACTTCAAAAGCAGTACTTTGATTTTTAAAAAATCTTTTGCAGATAATGTTGGTGTTAAGTTGCAATGATAACCATACTCATTAAGGTATCCTTTTTCAGCATTAGGCCCCCAGATGTTAAGCCTGCAAGAATGGCTTTGCAACAGTGTGAAGCTGGGGTGTGAAATGACAGAGAGACTGGAATGGAGTATCTTGAAATAAGGCATTGACTAGCTTGCAGACACACCAAACGGAAGCACCTCATCTGGCAACAGTATGTTTCTGTACCACCTTTCTGTTTTATGAATTATTTGTAAATATTATGTGCAACAAAATGAGTCATATACTAACAGCATTGCAAATCTATCCTGAAGGGTTGCTAAACCTTTGGGTGTAGGCTGTGTTGGAATGAAAAACTGTTAAAATACAAGGTAAAAGTTACCCCCAAAAAAATATGTGACTTGCTTTATGACACTATTTGAGCCAGCACCCTCTGCTGTCATCTGACACATTATACCTGTTTCATACAAAGGTGTCGTAGTAATTAGAATGCAGGAAATTGTTTTTCCCATGAGTGAAGTCTCTCAACAAAATCACGGCTTGTTGGCTGTATTCTCATGCATTTCATCTTCTCCTCTACAGTACGGTATTGTAAGTTGTGGAAGCTTTGCAGCCACTTTGCAAACCCTTTTAAAAATGCTAATAAACACATTTATCTCCTTTTGAGGCTAGTGCATTTAGCCTGTGCTTCAATTTTACTGCCCACCCCACTTCTGTTGCTGGAGAGTTATTTCCCTCAGCCACAGTCCAGCTTTGGAGGCAATTACCGGAGGGTACCTTCAGGGGTGGCCCAAGACATTCTGCTGCTAGAGACAAAGGCACTGGAGCTGCCCTCCAGCCCGTCACCGCCTGGCGGCCACTAAAGGTAAAGCAACCCCTGACCATTAGGTCCAGTCGTGACCAACTCTGGGGTTGCAGCGCTCATCTCGCTTTACTGGCCGAGGGAGCTGGCATACAGCTTCCGGGTCATGTGGCCAGCATGACTAAGCCGCTTCTGACGAACCAGAGCAGCACACGGAAATGCTGTTTACCTTCCCGCCGGAGCGGTATCTATTTATCTACTTGCACTTTGATGTGCTTTTGAACTGCTAGGTTGGCAGGAGCAGGGACCGAGCAACAGGAGCTCACCCCGTCGTGGGGATTCAAACCGCCGACCTTCTGATCGGCAAGTCCTCTACCAAGCATTTGCTGCTGCCTGATGCTCTGCTCCTCCACTGCTACAGCCACACACCCACCCACCCATGGCTATGTGCCCTTGACGCCAGCACACCAGGGCTTCCCCAAGCAACCTTCATGCGTCGAGGAAGCAATGCAGTGGAGGAGCAGCACCTGGCAGTGGAAAAGCAGGGGTGCACAGCAGTGATCAGCAGTTGGTGGCATGCGGCAGCAGCAATGCCACCCCTGGGAGCCTGCTTTCTTGAGGCCACAGCCTTACCGTGCCTCATGGACGAGCTGACCCCGGGTGCCTTCACACTTTGTCTCAGGTGCAAAGTTATAAGGCACCAGTGTGCCTGCAGCCTTTTTAGCAAATTGGGCTGGGGAGCTGTTTTGGGTAGGATATTTTGGGGAGTGTAATTGGCCATTTAGAGGTTTGTTTGTTTGTTTGTTTGTTTGTTTGTTTGTTTGTTTGTTTAAGGCTTTTTGCTCCCCCCTTTCCTCCTTTTGGTACTTTGGGAGTTTGGCAATTTTGGTAGCAGTTAGCTTGATAGGGTTTTTTGGACTTCTTGTTAGGCGGAATTTTTTTGTCATCAGGCACTTTTTGTTGTTGCTGGGCAGATATTTAGCATCTTCTGCCCTCTAGGTACTTTTACCTAGGTACTTTTACAGTTTGTTTCGGGCCTGTGGGTTTTCAGGTTTTCGACATCTGCTTTGTCATTGTGATCTTAACTGCCAGTTCATTTCCTCTGCAATTTTGAGTTTGGTCCTGCCATTCTTTTTATATTGTCTTAATGTTAATTTTTCTTTGCAGTTGTAATTGACCTTTTGCTTTGGCTCCTCAGACAAGAGGGCCAGCTCGAGTACAAGCAGCCTCATTTCCCTTTTGACTTTATCGTGGGCTCTATTAATCCCCAAAGGGTCAAAACTGTGACAGAATTTCTGACCAATTTTAACATCAGTCCAAATGAGCCTGAGTCTGGGTGGACAAACATACTATTGGGCACCAACATCTTTTAAAAGTAGTATTGAATACTAGCACTTACGTGTAGTCAAACTAGGCTCGTACACAGCCGATTCCACACAGTTCTTCCCACCCTTGTGGTACAACCACTCTCTGCCTAAGCCTGGTTGAACTGCTACAATTTTCAGAGTAAAACCAGCCCCCTTAGAAGTGCTACACATTAATCATGCGCCTTGCAGCAATCTGGATTCTAGAGGAATGCACAAGGTTGCTGAATGCTTTGCAAAGAATTGTAGGCACACCCATTTTCTTCTTAGTAATCATCCTGGTGTTTCTTTGAGTTTTCAACAAGATGATGATTTCAAATACGCCTTCTCCCCTCAACTAGATGAAATAATTTTTAGTGTTAGCAGTTAAACTGCAAGTAATTAGCTTTGTCATCTGTACTACTTCTTGTAGTTTTGTAATTACAATTCAACTACATGAAAAATTAAGTTTCACTGCTGCCCATCACTGGATAATCACTGCAAATTCATTTTTCCTTAGTTTTGATGACTGCACATATACAGCACTATGATGACTGATACAGCACTTCAAAAATAAAGGGCTTTCATCGTTGCTGTTCTTCCAATGCTATTTAAAATGTAGATACAACTTAAGAATCTAGTTTTACTTCCTTTTTCAGATATCCTAAACCAGAGGTGGGGAACCTATTCTGCTCCTGACATTACTGGACTGCAACTCACATCAGTTCTAACCATTAACCATGTTGGCTAGGACCAATGGGAGTTGGTTCACCAATGTCTGAGGGCCACAGGTCCCCTGCCTCTGCCCTAATTGACCAGAGATTGGCTGGCAACACTGGCTGGATGAACCCCAAACTGCACTACCACTGCTAACCTGCACTCCAAATCCAGCTGCAATAATATACCTTCATTGAACTCTGCATGACATTGTTGTTGAATGTTGTAGCACCATGCAGATAGAACATTAACTGGCTGGAAGAACCCAGCCAGATGGGTGGGGTATAAATAATAATAATTATTATTAATCAGAGACCTGCAGAAATCTGGACTGTATTCACCTAAATGCAGCATCATTGGTACTTAGTGAGGTGGTAAAGAAGAGTCCTCAAAGAAGGCCTAGTGAAACTACCATCTAAGCACATAGCAGCCACATTTCCCCCCACCAGGGATGCAATGGACTGAATTGTCTGTTAACAAAATATATTACACTAAGCAATGGTCAGGAGCTGGTATCCAACTGTCACAACTGAGTAGATTTGATTGATACTCAAAACACAAATAACCAACAAACGCAGTCCAAGTTAATACTGTCATAAGTTAGCATGAATAGATAGGGAAAGTGCAGCTGCTATGGGCTCAAATGGTCATCAGATTACATCCAGGTAAACTGGCTAAAGTAGTTGTGATTTACTCCACTGATGTGAAAAATCTGCCATCAACCTCCAAGAGCTCAGCCTAATTGTCTTATTGCACTAAACTGAAGAGCAGTCTTTCCAAGGCAGCATTCACTACTCAGAATTGAATACTTGGCAAGCTGCAAGTGATTCAGATGCCATTTCAGTTACTGTTCTCTACTGTAGTTCCACATCAAGCCTTGGTCACTGCACTGCCCATGAATGGCTCAGTGTAAAAAAAGGGTGTGCTGGCAGAGAGAAAGAAATTGTTTTAGCAAATCCATATTTAAACTGTGTTGTAAGACTCTAACACCTTTTGAATGAACACCATGAATTACTGAGAATTACTGCACAGCTGAATAAGAAGATTCTGAGCAAGTGCAGTGAGAAATAAAACACACACATTTAAAGCAATAGATGGTGGCGACAGGGCTCTTGAAAAGAGAAATAATTGAATGCTGCTAACTCAAAACTGCTATCAAGATGAACAGAAAAATGGAAACAACATACCATTTTACTTTCCCAGCTGTTAAATGAGAGGAACAGGTAATAAGCAAGTCAGACCACATTTGTGAATGGTTTTTATCAATGCACACATAAAATGCATATATTTGCACAATCAGAAAAAATTAACATCTTCAGTCAAAACACTGGTGATGGAAAAAGCAGTTCAAGGAAAAAAGGAGAGATCTGTTACGTCAGCTATCGAAAATGCAAGCAAGTAACTAGCATTATCTCTTCACAGTCACTTTGCTAAGAAAGAACTGAATCTGTATTCATAATTTCAGTTTTAGGCTGAAATTCAATGATTCAGAGGAATGATGTAAAGTCTTAACTTTAAAAATGTTTATAGAACTAAACACACAATGGTCTTCCAAGTCAGTCAAATGAGGGATGCATAAGAGAGAAAGTGAACAATCAGAACTCCTTCAAGATTTCAAGAAATTATTTGGTCTTGGTAATCTTTTTTTTATGAGCTTCTTTTAATGTTCAAGCCAAGCCTATCCTCTCTCATGGCAGTGTCTACTCATCAAATACAGTACTCCACTTTCTGAAGACAGAAAGAAATAAAAGACTAACATTAAGGCATACACAGAGCTACGCTGTCTGCTTTTGTTGAATTAGAATCAGTTTACTTGGACTTGAATACGTGGAATGTTGGCACAAAACTAAAGCAGTAGTGAACACAGCTGCCAATCTCACTGATTCGGTTAGGTCCTTGTGACTTGCATTTCCCTTACACACACACATTCTGAAATGGCTTTTAATTATACAAATTGAAAACTGGATAAATCCTCCAAATAATAAGTAACAGGTAAAATAAGGGGGTTGCTTTATTTGTATGTTATGTACAGAATACACTTCTTGTAGTATGATGGGGCAAGTCAAGACAAGAGCTATAACCTCCAAATTATGCTCTCCCCCCCCCCGCCACCTGTTGACGATGACTTTTTGCTCTGAACCAGATGGACAGAACAGTCTGGATTTCCTAAGTTGGTCACACACGGTTAAAAAGTTTAAAACCCTACAGCCAAGTCAGCATTAACTTATATGTCTTAAGAAAAAAAATATTCTTAAACAAAAAGTTCTAAGAAAAGTCTTACAGTTTTATGAAGATTAATAACAATATAAATAGAATGAACCGAAAAGTTCAGTTGTTGTAAGTATCAATCAAATTAAGCTATTAGGAATAAATGCAACAAGTGCCATTTTAAATTACTATTCTGGAAAAGTGTAGTTACTGAAAACATGCAATTTCCCAAAATATTATTAAAAGAACTACATTCCTCCGTATATTTGATGACTTAAGCAGACCAAAATATCTGACTGACAAGTTGTGAAACAGGTGGCTTTTGTAAGTGTATATTAGATTACTTACAACAACTATCGAGTTAAGTGGTTTTCTTCTGTTTGTAAAACAAATTAAGAACTATGTTATAAAGCTGTTTGGCTAAGCGGCATCTGTATATTTCAGCAAATAAGGAAGAAATGAATGCTGTCAAGATGGTATAGCAGCCAACATAGAAAATCCAACTGTCTGCACAAAATTTAGTCCCAAACTACAGCTGAATTAAGATTGTTCATGTAAAGGCCTAGTATCTTGCTCCTCCTCTTCCTCTTCCTCCTCTTCACAATCCTCTTCATCCGTTTGCTGGTCAAGTTCCTCTTTTGTGATCATTTCAAAATCATTTCCATTGCCACTACTGTGCTGGGACCGGTCATCCTCCCGCCTATCACTGTCTGTGTCCGAATTCCGCTCTCCGCCAGAAGCTTCTGATCCCAAACCTCCCAGTGGATCAGCTTTGCCGTCCTCATCTTCTTTTTTCTCACTATCAGATTTCTCCTCACTGTCGAATTTTGGTTGCTTTTTGGATTCGGACTTCTCATCTTTCTTTGAATCAGCTTTTGGTCCTTTGTACTCATGTGTATACAGGGGCCTGAAGGAGTCAATGAAGCCAACGTCAGCAGTCAGGTTTGGCAAGAACCAGAAGTGATGTCTTCCGCCAGTTATCAGCCAGATGATAAGGAAGAGGATGCAGCGGGCTACAAGAAGAAAACGTCCAAATGTGTTAAACAGAATATTTACAGAACACAGAGCTACATTTATGTTTGCAAATGACAAAATGCCTAAACTGGCAAAGCAGAAAATTCTGAGTGAGAGAAATTAGGTAAGCCACTGCAACCTTGGGGCCCACACTTAAGAGGCAGCTCAGGAATTTAAAGGGCTCCGGGTTTCCCCACCTCCAATTCTTTTCCAGAAATTGCTTTCCATATCTATTAATTACATTAAGATCAAGGGTTAAAATGCAAACTCAACTGCTGAGTTCCAATTAAGGCCCTAACATTCTTAAACTGCTTCACCACTTGTTGAAAATCTGTATGGTGTACATTCTCTACTGCCAGTTAATGACCAACTTTGGTTGCTGGCTAATAGTTCAAACTACAAGGTAAAGGTTGAAAACATTAAAATATAATAATATTGAGTAAGCATTCCCTTTCAATTCCACCAACAAGGAATACCTAAATGGTTAAGATGCTCATTTGTTTTTTGTTTACTTACATTTCTAGACCACACTAAACCTCACAGGGCAGATAACAAAACATGCATTACACATATACCATATAACAAAACATTTAAAATCAAATTGCATCATTACCAAACAATTTTAAGCCCTATTTTTGCTTGGCTGCGGATACTGCAATCTAGCTCCAATGATGTGGCTTAAGCACATTCAAAAGGAGACTGATTGGCAAGTCTCTAGAAGAATGAAATGTGTAAGCCCACAACCACTCTACATGCCCTTGAGGAATAGACATATGCAGCAGAACCAAGAGGGAATTCTGAACAATCACAATCAACACAACTGGAAATATAATAGTAATAATAATATATTAAGGTAAGCAGGGACCAAGACATTTTTAAAGTTTTAGAATCTGAGAGACCTCTATCTGAGAGACTGTAGGTATCTGGAGCAGATGCAGGAATATCTGGAATAAAACCTGATTCTAAAGAACCATTTCAGTTAATTGTATTTACTGCCCTGTCTATGCTCAGTAATTTAATTAATTTGCACACTACAATCTCAAGAATGTTAAAGGGATCTCATTCTGTCTCTTAACCTTTTCCCCTGCCTCGTTATACATATATATGTTTCCTTCTAGCTTCCTTTTACTACCAAAAATAGTTTCAGCAGTGAATGCTTTCACGTAAGTAAATGAACTACTTGTAGCCAGTGGCAGATAGTTAAGCATAAAGCTGTACAACCAGGTGCCGCCCCATATAAAACATGGTTCCATGAAGTGATCATATGTGCAGTAAAGCACAGAATACCGTTTTTATGCTGTAAATCAAGTCTCACAGCAAAGCATCACAGAATACCCCTCCTGTAGGTTTAGCACTTCTAATTGTCAGTAAGGAGACAAAAAGTCTCATTGAAGCAGTAAAGCTAGAGGGAAATGGTAAGCACAGTCCTAAAACAAGTTATTGCTGCAAGAGCAGTCAGAGGAAATGTAAGCAAGACTACTGTACAGGGACTGGTGCACTTAGCTTCTCCCATGAGACAGAAATGGCAACACAAACATCAGAACTGCTCCCACTGCGTGAAAGCAACCAGAATGAATGCACACTTGCAGTCAGCTTTATTACAAATGGCACAATGGTGACATATGGTGGCCACCTGGGAAACATTCACATGGTGCAAGGCAAGTCTATGAGATGCTTAAATCTGAACTGTGAGAGATGGAGAGGAAGAGAAGAGAAACACACACTTACCAACAGCCAGGAGGAGAATACTAGCCACAAAACACCCTGCACCTACGCTCAAATAATAAACGCCTACTCGCATCTCTGCAGGCCAGAGTGGGAAGAGAGTTGCAGCTATAACAGCAGTCACTGTTAAAAGAAAGACAGCACAAGCATAAGAAATACTGGGAGCTTTAGGACTGAAATAAATACAACAGCACCACTTTAATTGGGGGGGAATGTTTTGAGCCCTCACAATTGCCTTGTAAAAGTGGATGCTGTGTCTGTAATGCACTGCAGTGTTTGTCCTGCCCAAAACCAATTAACATCTATTGGAACTTAACAAGCCCCATTTATTTCAATGGGAAGGCGGGGGGGATTTGCCCCCGTGAAAGCCACAGATGTGCTAAGAGGCAGACCGTTTGTTGGGTGGGTTGCCAGTTTCACCCAACAGTGCTCACTTACTTACCAAGTATGAGTCCCATGGCAAATGTTTTAAAATGAACTGGGTCATAAATCCACACATATACCTGGAAGGAGAATGATTACGTAAAAATTAAACCAGGTTCAGAAAGCAAAGGTTTATGAGGAAGCTGATTGGAAATAATATATTCTGCTTGCAATAGTTCATCACTGTAGCATGTAAAGAAGTCTAAACATTTTCTCCGTGACCTGAGGCAGCTTATTAATGGGCTGAGCTAAAGTCTTGTTCTCTGTGCAACAATAAATCTATGTATTTTATCTAAGCATTGCAGGGGGTTGGAACAGATGAGCCTCAGGTCCCTTCCAACTCTACAATTCTATGATTCTATGTCTGGGGCTGTGTCACTTCAGACTGGAGATGGAAGTTTATATCCTTTAATGTTCCTCCATAGAAAAAGTTGCTGGCATGTAGAAAACTGTGCATCAGGAAGAAAACTGCAACCTTTCTCCATGACAGCTAGTGCTCTCCCTCCCTCCCTTCTCCTGTACTAGAGTACTGCAGTGTGAGGGAATGAAGCTCAGACACAGGTCTAGTTCCTCAAGGAGAACTAGGTCTAAGTATTTATGGTTATTATCATAGATCTGGGAACCTGATAAGCACTTCTCTGCAAAGTAGGCTGGGGATGGACGTATAGGGGAAAAGCAGGGCTGGGTGAGGATGCTTCTCCTCCCTGCCCATCACTGTTTCTGCACAACACCCATCTACCATTGCTTTCTGCAACAAGAGCAGCAAACATACATCTAGGATCAAAATGGAGGGGGGGGTAGCGTGTAGGGTAGAGAGGTGTCACGTGAAGAGCTACATCTCCCCTGCAAACTGCCTTTCCCTTTGCAGCAGAAAAACAGTGGTGTGGTTCCACCACCAAATGCTCAATTAGCCTTATAACAACATCTGAGATCCCATAAACCCACAATGCACCCGCAATTTGAAGGGCAGGCCTAGAGATGCAATCTATTGAATCCAGCCACAACAGGTAATTCTTGTCATGGCTATGAAGAACAATTGGAAAGTGCTGTTCCTTATTTCAAGCAAGACTAATGGTCCGTCTATGGCAGCAGCTTTTCAGGACTTTAAGGCAGAAGTAAACCTGTGCTTTTGAATAAGCGTACACATTTTGGGGAGCAATAACCAACAGTACCAGGACATAAGAATTGTCCTGTTAAATCAGACCAATCTAGCCTTGGTATGAAATTTATGCATGTTGTGATTATGTGATAAGTAAACTAAATATGAAATCTTAACAGAAAAAAGCCCTTAGATTATGACTCCTATTTTATTTAAAAGATTTATATCCTGTTCTTCACCTAATGGTCTCAGAGGAAATTACACTCAAGTAAACTACATCACTACAGTGTCTCCCAACTTAGTACTCTCTAGATGTTTTGGACTACAATTACCATCCGCCTCAGCCAGCATAGCCAATGGTCAGGGATTTTATTTATTTATTGCATTATTGCACCTTTCCTCCAAGAAGTTCAAGGTGACATATTGTAGTCTGAAACAGTTGGGGGCACCAGGTTAGAGAAGACTGCAGTAAAACAACAGAACAGAAAAATATATATTTTAAAAATAAAAAATCAAAACCAAGAATTCCCCTATTTTTATTTATTTAAAAGAATGTATAAGCTACGTGATTGTAAGAAAATCCCTAAGCAGTTTACAAAAATATATTTTTTAAAAATTACTGATAAAAACAGCTAAAACAGGTATTTTAAAACATTACCAAACATTCATAAAACCAGAGCCAGATGTCTCCAATTCTGACCAACTACATCAAGAAAAATCTAGTCAGACTAGTGGATTTCTCCACATTTTTATTACTGGTAAACATTATAGACAGGAAAACATTTCAGCAACAGAGATTATTCAGATACTGTACCTCATTTCCATCCAGAAAAACCTGATCTTCATGAGGCTCAAGTTTGAATTTTCTCTTTGTCTCCTTCTTCTTAGGTGTGCCAGGAGTCTCATCCTAATGACATATATTGGAAACAATTGCCAGTAAAATTGTGCTCATGAGAACACCTCATGTAGCTGGGATACAAGAGAGCCTTCCCTTCTGCCTTTGTTCCCACATACTGATTCGAAAGCAGCATTGAGGATAAAGACATGGTTCTACTTCAGACCATGGTCTTTGGACTGAGATATAAAGGTTTAACTAGGCATTTCCTTTTGGGGAACCTCCAGTCTGTGGGCCTTTCTGGCAGCATCATTTGCCCCACGGGGCCATGTTGGACAAGCTATGCCAACCTGCCGTTCAACCTGATGTCATATATGACATCAGATGGAGAGGCAGGTAAAGGTGGGGTTTGGCCAAATGAGGCTTTGCAGGCACCACCAATCCAAGGTGCCTGCAAAACCCTTTCTGCAGTAGCTCCTAAGCACCTGACAACCAGGAGGTTGTCAGACACTTTGCAAGCAGAGTTTGGAATGCCCCTTGTGCTACATTTCCCAAGCACTGGGCGCCGAGTACCTGGACAAAGGGGGCTATGAAACCTCCCCTAAAAGAAAGAAAAATTGTCCCATAAAGAATTACAACATGTTGACACTTACTCTCCTAGAGATAAATTTGACAGGTGGGTAGGCCTGCCAGGACTGGAGATACAAAGATCTTATCCACTGAACTGAACAGGTACCCCATACCCGCCTTAAGCCCATTAAAATTCTCCCACTGATTTCAGTTACATGCAAATCAAGGAATACAACATTGACAAAAAGCTAAACATTTTGTTAAAATTTACTATTTAGTATTACTGAGAACTCAGAAAGATACAGACACCAATTGTTCTGACTAATTCTCTTTTCTTCCTTAGAACACAAAGTTCTAGAACAGGCTATTTATACTTTAACCTCCTCTTTATTAGACCAATTCCTCCCAAAAATCTTAACTCAAACATGCCTCTATAATATAGGTTATTTAATGTGCATCTTTTCAAATAAATTCTTAAAACTTTCTTCCCTGCATGTCTGCCTAGCTTCTTACTCTCCCCCTTCTCACAGTCCTTGCCCTGGCACACCCCTCTGTGATTCCCCAGTAATGTTCCATCACTATGGACTGAAAAGACTGCCGGGGTGCCATGAATTCTTACCTGTGCTATGGAATCTCTCAAGTATGTGTGTTACAAAAATAAGTGCACAATGCAGCCAAAATTAAGCCCTTTTTATTTTCACCAATTTCAAAAGGAAAGATTTAAGCACCTGTTAAAGTATTTTATTAAAATCAAGGGACTTTTTATATGCTTAGCTATAGCTGAATGCTGTTAATTATAATTTACAGTTGGTAATCGCAGACAAAAAAAATGAAGAATGCTCAAAATAACGACAGTTAACTCACAACTTGCACTCATTTAACTTGTGCGCATTCAACTTTACGCGCTTGGCAAATTTTTAAAAATATAAATAAAAAGGGGCTGGAAGTGGGTGGGTTGCCTGGGGAAAAATTATTTTAGGCAATACCACCTGCCATTCCACCCAATGCATTTTGACTACACACAAGTTTGGCTTTATATGCTATCCCCAGAACATAACCCCCACATAAGTTGAACCTTGCTTGTACAGTATTACAATCTGGTTTCCAGCCTAGCTATAGCCCTGAAACTATCTTGATCATTCTAGCTAATGACCTTCATCAGGAGGGACAGGAGGAGCACAACCCTGTTGATTCTTGATTCTCCAATGTCTTCGATACTGCAGACCATGGCATCCCTCTGAACTGCCTTGTCTGAATGGGGCTTGGAGACACAATGTTACAGTGGCTCTGGTTCTTTCCGGAAGAGTGAGTCTAGAACATGGTGTTGGGAGACTAATCACTGGATGAGCTCTGCCAGAGTTTTGGGCTGGTGTGTCACCAAGATGCAGAGAACACACAGTTCTGCTTCTCGTTTCTGCTTCTCAGAAAGGCAGTAGAAACCTTTATCAGGTATCTTGGGGCAGCTATGGAACAAATGAGGTCAAACAAATGGAAACTTAATCATGATAAAATGGATATACAGTTTGGGCTCTGCATAGAGGTTTGCAAACAATTTTAGACAGGCTTACCCTGTCTCTAAAGAATCAGGTATGCAGTTTGAAAGTACTCATGGATCCAGTATTACCTATGAAAGTATAGATGGTAGACATGGAGGGGATGGGAGGAGAGGAGAGGGGGTTATTGGTTTATGGGTTGGTTTGTGGTTTTTTTGTTCTTGTTTTTATTATGCATTTGCTATGTTTATCTTGTATTTTTATGTTGAGAACTACCTTGAGATCAATTGATGAAGGGTGGTATACAAATTTAATATACAGTAATAATAATAATGCTTTTTACCAGCTGCAATGCTGTCTAGAGAAAGCGTCAGCTACACACACAACATACAGACTACACTACTGTAACTACATAGGGCTGCCTCTGGAGACAGTCCAGAAACTTCAGCTAGTGAAAAATTCAACCACCAGAATACTTGCCAAGGTGTGGGGTGGAGTAGGCAGCACGGCCACACCACACAAACTTTGCATCAGTTGCATTGGTCAGCCATTCGTTTCCTGGGTCAATTTAATGTGCTGCCATTAACATTCAAAGCATCAAAAGGGTTGGTACCAGATTATTTGACAAATACCCAAACTCACAGAAAGCTGCTCAGGCCCTAAAATCAACCTTAGAGGACCTGTTCTTGCCATTGAAGACAATCAGATTAGTCAGGAACAGGACCCTTTCAGGAATGATCCTACATCTGTGAAATATCCTGCCCTGAAAAGTCTGCTTTGGGGCCCTTTTGTATTAAATGGCCCCTAAAAGTGTCCTTATCCTGTCAAGTTTTCTATTGATTTTCCCGTGACACTCCTACCCCAGATACGATTTTATCTGTTGCTAGTTTATTATACTATTTGTTAGTTGGTTTTTTACACATTTTTATTGTAAGGGGCTGTATAACAATCTGCCCTAAAAGGGGTGGGGGGAATAAATAAGATGATGAAAATTAGGTGAATGGGTAATTATTGTACAGTAATTGTGGTTCTTAGGGACGCGGGTGGCGCTGTGGGTTAAACCACAGAGCCTAGGATTTGCCGATCAGAAGGTCGGCGGTTCAAATCCCTGCGGCGGGGTGAGCTCCCGTTGCTCGGTCTCAGCTCCTGCCCACCTAGCAGTTCGAAAGCACGTCAAAGTGCAAGTAGATAAATAGGTACCGCTCTGGCGGAAAGGTAAACGGCGTTTCCGTGCACTGCTCTGGTTCGCCAGAAGTAGCTTAGTCATGCTGGCCACATGACCTGGAAGCTGTACACTGGCTCCCTCGGCCAATAAAGCGAGATGAGCGCCGCAACCCCAGAGTTGGTCACGACTGGACCTAATGGTCAGGGGTCCCTTTACCTTTACTTAATTGTGGTTCTTATTGGGCCAAACGTTACTCTGGCAGAAGGTTGCTTGATTTCCCGTACCCGCCTCCTTACTGTGCCCCAAAAATGATTCTCTGTAAAATTAGAGAACACTCAAAATAGGGTTCACCCTGGATTGTTGTGCTGGGAGGGAAGACATAGCCAAAAGACAGAGGGAGCTCACAGAAGTGGAACTGCTTTTGTCCAATGTCTGATGATTTCCCCATCTGTAACCTTCCACATAACATCCTAATTCTGAGGGTTCCCTGTCCACAGGAGTAGCTTTTCCAGGACACAGAAAACAGCAGTGAGGAGAAAGGGTATAAAAAAGCTAGGCAGTGCAAAAGGTTTCTTACTCATGAAAATTTGGAGGCTGCTTGTTGTTCTAATACAAGACAAATGGAGTCCAGTTCTCTAAACCTATCTATCATGTGGTATACCTCTCTGGCTCAAATATAGGTTGTGAGATTCATAACTTGTTACTTTTAGTTGAATGGTATAAATCCTAAGATATGTTCTCTGAAAGACATTCACAAAATGACCGTCTCCTCTCCTCTCCCTTCCCTACCTTGCACCCCCTAAAAAGCTTATCTAGAGAGTTGGTGGGCCCTTCTAAACAATGTAGTTTGTGATGTCTGGGGGGGGGGTCTTCTGAGGGAAGGGGAGAATCTGTTGAATGGTCACTTTAAAATGTGAAGGTTCATTATTGTTTCACAAGTTGTGTATGTCTTTAAGGGCCAGGGCAAATAACGAGACCCAGTGTTACAGCTGTGAAACATAGCAGGTGCTGCTGAGTTGTGCTAATCAAGCTGTGTCAGCAATTGGGTATAGTATATAAGGAGCAGCACCTAGCTCTCTCATTACCCTGGGGGATGGGTTGGTGGTTGGGTCTGGTTTGTTGTTGATGTATTTAGTGTATAAGGAGTTTTTGTTTTTGTTATTAAAACCTTGTTTAAGTTATTTTTGAGTCCCTTTTTAATGCATGGTCTCCCCAGCAAGCTCTCTGCAGCGCTACTAAACTGCAAATAGCCAACAGAATTGCCCATAATCCATCTTAGATCCTAGAACAAGTTAACGAAGTTCATGGAAGGAAACCATTTCCAGTAGGATAGCCATGATAGTTGGTTGCAGCAAAAACAACAAAGCCTTAAGGCATTACATCTGCTCTGACCCATCACACAGACTCACAATTTAAGGATTTACATCAGGCATTTCTCAGATTACAATACAAATCCAATGGAGTGAAAGAGCAAATCAGCAAGGTCAGACCAATTTCCAGAAATAATCAACTACAGGACAGATGAGGAAGAGAAAGCAACAGACCACCATTTATAGCCACCTACAGCTCCCAGATATAGCCACTCAAGCATGAATAATCTACAGCCCATCTTGGACAATATTGCTTCCTTCTCACAGGTCTTGGGTAGAAGGACTGTTCTTGCTTACACACAACACCCATAACAACTACTCGCCAACAAGAGCTCATATAACAGAACACAAAAACAGGAACCAGGCCCTGCAACAAACCGAGATGCCAATTCTTTTCCCATACCTTCTCTGGCAACAGTATTACAGGACCTAAAATAACATCAATAGTTCATTCACCTGCTCATCTTCCAATGCATTATGTCATCTGCCAGCAATGCCCTTCTGCATTCTACATAGGACAAACAGGCCCATCCCTACACAAAAGAATCAATGAATACATATCTGACATAAGAAATGGCAATATTCATAGACCAGTAGGAGAATGCTTCAATCCACTAGGGCACTTTGCCAGTGATCTTAAAGTAGCCATACTTGAACAAAGGAATTTCCAAAGGAGGCCACAGCATGAAACAGCTACATTACAATTCGCATGATCCTCCAGACAGCTTGGAGGGGGTCTTCTGCACATAGCAGGATGAGCAACTCTCCTTCCTTCCACAAACCTCTTTAGCTGACTTAAGAGTCATGCTATCGATTTTAGGAGCTGAATTTTTTTTCAGCTGACAGTTGCATCTTTTGCAGAAATACAAAACAAGCAAAAAACTGTAGGGGGAAATTCTCAGGCCCAATAAGGACTAAGCATTCTCAGTTGCTACAGCACATTGTGTTGAGTGGTGGGGTGGTTGGAATGGGCAACTGGGAGTGGGGGGAGAACAGAGGAAGGACTAGATGAAATGTAGTGTCATAGAAAAGGGCATGGCTGACACCTGAACAGGAAAACTCCAGGACAGGAATATGTGTTTCAAACAAATTGTAAACTCAGTTATTTTATGCATCCTACCTGAGTATATTGTACAGTGGTGCCTCGCAAGACGAAATTAATCCGTTCCACGAGTCTCTTCGTCTAGCGGTTTTTTCGTCTTGCGAAGCAACCCTATTAGCGGCTTAGCGCTATTAGCGGTTTAGCGGCTATTAAAGGCTTAGCGGCTATTAAAGGATTAGCGGCTAAAAGGCTATTAGCGACTTAGAAAAAGGGGGGGAAAGCGAAAAAAAATCGGAACACTTGCAAGACGTTTTCGTCTTGCGAAGCAGCTCAAAAACGGAAAACCCTTTCATCTAGCGGGTTTTCCGTCTTGCGAGGCATTCGTCTTGCGGGGCACCACTGTATTTCTAAATAAGAGACCTTGTATTTTTAATGAAACTGATATTCATCTATGGTTAAATTCACCCCAAGGATTTCAGTTTTCCTTAAACTTAAATCTGGAACCAATACTAAAAGAGGTAGTTATCAAAACAGTAATTTTTTTAGAACTTGAAACTGTTTACAGTATGCATATGGTACAATCTTAAGCACATATATTAGTATTTATTCTTGAAATTTTAATATTGAACCTAATGATGAAAAAGAGAAGGAAATTATGTCTAACCATGTCTACTGCCTCTTCCCAAATTAGAGTGCCCCGACAGAAACACATTTATTCATACACAAATTGGGATGAAGATTACTGTACACTGCAGAAAATACTTCTCACAAATCTATTTCAGAAATAAGTAACAGAAAGGGCCACTGAAACCTACTAAACACCTTTTGAGCACCCCGAAAAAGTTCACAGAACTATCTCTGTAATACTAATCTTATTATATGTTTTATTAAGCATGTCTATTAATATGACAGCAAAAATGCTAAAACTCTCTTAAGTGTGTACCTTGCACTATGTATTCTTTAATTTCTTTTAGCTTTTTTCACTTCTTCCTGTAAAAACAAGTCCATACTGTTAATGTCCTCCACTGAACATGTACAGTTTTTCTCATGAGGAACTATATTACAAAGACCCCAAAGTATTATGAGAAAAGCTATGGTAAGTAAAGAAATCCAAACTAGAAGTTAATCTTTAATATTAGTTCTTTGCAGTTTTTAATTTTCTCTCACTCTGAATGGAATGCTATTCAATCCACTGTTTATATTATGGTTTCATCTCTGCTGGACTTGGGGATTAACACTGACCTTTTTGCCTTCTTCTTTCTCACCATCCTTCTTCTTTTCCTTCTCTTTCTCCTTCTTAGCTTTTTCCTCTTTTCCGCCATCTTTTTTGCTCTTTTTCTCATCTTCTTTTCCACTTTCAGTCTTTCCTTTCTCTTTTTCCTTTTCTTTCTTTGCATCCTTGTCTGGCTTCATCTTCATCACTTTTAGAGCTCGGTGGAAAAACTGCTTCTTTAAAAGTCTTAGAAGAAAAATTCAGTTCATGCTTAATCTGGGAGTCCACTGCTAAAGTGGAGTCATATGGTAAAGTAAACTCAAACTACTACTTTGATCAAATAAGCAATCCATTCTACAACTATGACCAAAGCAGGTCTACATCACATTTGGCAGGTTATTAAGAAAGATGGGGGGGGGGGAATCTCTTAAATAAAAATTGTATTTAAAAAATAGTCATCATTAAAATAGTGCCAGAGCTTGATTACTCCTTGAAATTTTTGTAAGCTGCTCAGGAAATAGGATTGAAGAGCAGTATAAAAATACTTGCCATACATAAACTTACTTTCTTATAAGCACGTAAAATATCAATCTTCCCTATCGGTTGCCATTTCACACTTAGATATATGCACATGCTATTAATTAAAAAACTGTGACAAATGGTAAAGGTAATAGATGACAGTGAAAATTAGACCACCATTTTGACAATATACCCTAACCCAAGGGAACTCTTCATAAAATACTGATAATAAAAACCAGCCAACTTTAACAATTATAGGCAGTTTCTTCTATTCCTACAAAGCATAAAACTATAATCTGACAAGATAATAAGGTCTTGTTGCTGAGCTTTTGGAGTTCTGCAACTGCAGAAACAAAGTAATTTTCAACTGAATGTTGTGATTCAACTAGAATAATCCTAGCTACATAGGCTGTTGGGATATGAGGAAAGCCATACAGTAGTAGCAAAGACCAAAGACAACTATGGAGGATCTATGGTTCCATGACTAGTCCCGATATAAAAATAATTTCTGATTACCTGGACATAACACAATGAAAATACATTTTAATTCATTCTGTAACATTATATTTAGGAGTATTCATAGTGTTTACAACAGCATTAAAACAACCAGGCCTACCTGTTGCAATAATCAACTACAGACTCTCGAGTGGTAAACAGGGCTTCTTCTCCTTTCTTGGCTTTTGCCCACTTAGAATCCAGAAGGCAATCCACAGCTTTGGAAGCTAAAAAGAAAAACACACCATACCTCTCACAAGAATGCTACACTGGAAAAATGTGACCAGTCCTAAAGAAAATGGAAATTTTGGAACAGTAATAATTTTGTTCCTCATTTGATGACGTGTCTGTCTAAAAAGCTCACCCACAGTAGAACCCAACAATTTTTGAGTCCAAACAAAACCTAGGAAATGATTTTGATTGATTAAGACATTTTCACTTTTCCTTTTTTCTGGCTTCAGCATGAATAAACCTTGTACACATAAATCCAATGTCTGGAAGTATTTGAAACCTTTTAGGTTTGTCCAAATTTCTATACTCTTGAAGGAATGGGAAGCTGAGGGCCTTTTATTTGAACCACACACTGTTATGTCTACTCAAAAGTAAGTTGCATTGAGTTCAGTGGAGCTTACTCCCAGGTAACGGAGCAAGTAGTGCAGCCCAAAGCTTCCATCTGCTGCAAGTGATTATGAAGATAAACTGCTTAGTGGATTAAGTAGGCCGAGGACATTTTGGCAGAAAGAAGAGTGCCTCCTCCATATCTTTTCTCCTTTTCTAAGATAAAAATGAATTGTTTTACAGACTTGCTGCCCTGTGGTAGTTAGATATTCAGGGTGCTACACAGTGCAGCAGTTCCACAGAAGTACAGCTAGGATATAAATTGTAGTATTAGATACAAGTTGTCACAGTTAATGAGATGGCATCAATGGTTAGTATGGGAGAAGGCAAAACTATCTTGTCAGTTATCACTGCTGTTGTCATAAGAGAACACCAACCATCAGCAATCCATTTTCCACTGGATTATTATGACTAATACCATAGGAATATTATGTTTGTTGTGTTATCATCGCCGTCACTCACTCAGGCTTTCAAATCTGAATAAAAATAAACACAGTCTGAACCAGAAACTTCTACACTCTGCAGAAGATAAAGATTCTACTCCTACCCTGGAATTCACTGAGGTGAAGTGCAGACCATAAAATGCTCTTATTAAAAAACAAAAAAATGGGGGAGGGGAATCAGGTTGTGATTAGTTTTAATCAATCAATCAATTTCTTTATTCGACCGATAGTCAGAATTAAAACATTACACAATAATTATAAACTATAACATCATGGGAGATACATAAGTAAGGTAGGGCCACAGAACTAGACCTCTCACAGATAACCCACATCAAAGCATTCAGTTATACGTTTCCGACACTTGAGTGCCAGGAAAAGAAATTTAGCCACCGACAAGGTTGTTTTCCCAGAAGACTTATTTAGCAGATATGCTGTCTGCTTTCCTCTTTGTCGGGAACTGAGCCGGGGTAAGTATGGAGTTATAAGATACTGTCTTAAATCGTTGTAGAAGGGACAGCTCAATAAAATGTGCTCTGTGGATTCTACCTCACCCAATGCACAGTGGCATAATCTCTGGTCATATGGAACTCCTCCATATCTTCCCTTCAGGACCGCCGAGTCAAGAACATTCAGCCTAGCCGCAGTAAATAGTCTGCGGTATTCCACGTAGTGGATATCCGCCAGGTAGCGAGCTGGAGCAGCCCGATACAACTGCTCCCCCAGAAACAACCCAGGTTTCACACGGGCTATGTCCTCCTGTCTGGCAATATCCCTTAATCTTTGCGCAATCACCGCCTTTGCGTGGCTATACGTCATGGACTCTATATAAAGGGAGGACAACCCACACTTCTGCACTTCCTCCACTATCTCCCCTTCCCATGGAGATTTAAAGTTATCCCTCAGAATCAAGGGGGCCAAACCCACCGGTCTGAAACAGAGCTTGAGCCATAGCCATAGCTTCGCTTTCAGGGCCACATACCTAAAGGCTTGGCAACCGGTTTCCAATCTCATGATCGTGCCTGCTAGTTTTAATCAGATTCTCATCCCCACTTATCTCCCAGGTAAAAGCAAGAATAAAAACATTTTCCTCCAAGTGCTACAAATATTGACAATCAGATTGCCACATGATTTGGATAATATTTAACCTTACCAATGAAGTAATCCACTCTGTGACCCATCATATTGGTAGACTTGGTTGGACAGTTGAAACGCAGGTATTTAGCAACAGCCTTTTCCTCCTTGAATGGCTCACCCACCTCCTTTAAGAGAAAACAGAGCAAATGCAAATTTAAAGCAGAAAGCTACAGTATTTTCATTTGTACTGAAATTTTACAAAGCTCCTCAACTCACTTTCATAGCATGTGAAACATGATGCCTTAGATAGTTACACGCTAATATTTTGTAAATACCTCATTATCAACAAAGACTCTTGTGAAATCTTAAAAGACTAACAAATTTATCATAGCATAATCTTTCATGGACTACAGTCCATCAGATGCATGATATAGGAAATATAGGAAATTTACCTCCCAAGACCAAATATAGTTTTTTTAAAATAAAATTTTTATTGGTTTTTCAGTTTTTATAAACACAAACAATACACAATACAAACAAACAAACAAACACACAAACATGTATAATTTCGTATCCCTTTTTCTTAAACCTTACTTCGCCGACTTCCCCATACCTCCCCTTTCTACATCCCATTTTCCAAAATTATTTCAGCAAATCCTAACAGAATGGGTAACCACATCAGTTGTAATTGGGACACTATTCTAGATTCTTTGCCTCTATCAGCAGGTCAGCATGCTAACACAGAAGCAACCACAAGGTGGGAACAGAGCTGGCAGAATATTTGAACACCACCATGCTTTCTTTTTTTTGACAGTGTTCCATTGTGCCAGAATCGTTTTAGTTATGTTGGCCACATGATCCGGAATGCTATCTGTGGACAAATGCCAGCTCTCTCAGCCTGAACCGAGATGAGGGCCCACCCCATAGTTGCCTTTGACTGGACTTAACTGTCCAGGGGTCCTTTACCTTTACCCTTACTGTTACCTTTTATACTCCCCCTTAATGACAAAGTACATAGTCTGGAAATGATCGTAGACTCTTTGGTATTGAGGGCTTCCCAGGTAGTAGTACTAATAACAGGAGGCCATTTTACCAGTTTAACACAGGAGAGCGTATTGAGGCCACTTCTGTCATATAATGCCAATTACAATGTGTTCTATGTGTTCTGGAAAACAGTTCAGAAGTTGCAGGTGGTTTGCAGTTTACCTGACAGGGACACGTTGCAAAAAGAATGTCACTCCTTTCATTGCTCATCTTTACTGGCTGCATTTTTGCTTTGGGCATGCTGGTGATTGTTTTTAAGGCCTTAATCTGTCTAGGTTAGGTCCTGCATCTCTTTGGGAGCATTTCCTGCCCTGCTTCTCCATGTTCACAGGGAAAGCTCAGTGTCCCCTCCATTTAGAGAACCAAAACTGTGAAGGTGCATAGCTTGATATTCTCTGTGGGGGAACACAACATGAACCGCTATTTGGTCCCTATAATGTTGGTCTTTTAGTAGTAAATGAAAACC
This sequence comes from Podarcis bocagei, assembly GCF_964188305.1. Classification (NCBI taxonomy): domain Eukaryota; kingdom Metazoa; phylum Chordata; class Lepidosauria; order Squamata; family Lacertidae; genus Podarcis; species Podarcis bocagei. Next base: position 16,871,711 of record NC_138128.1, read on the forward strand.
CCAGCTCTTACAAAATGCTTCTGGTGTCAGCTAATTGGGTGTTTTAATTGCAGTTGCTTTTAGTCTGGTTATAAATTCTTTATTTTGCTGCACTGGAAACTCAGCCAGATGGGCAGGGTATAAATAATAAATTGTTGTTGTTGTTGTTGTTGTTGTTGTTGTTGTTGTTGTTGTTGTTGTTGTTGTTGTTTCTATTAACTGCTTCATTACTCCAGATGGGTGTTTTATTTAAATTATTTTATTTGATGATTGTAGCTTTAAATTGGTTTCATACTCTGCTTTGGTGTGTGATCTTTTGGAAGTAATGCAAGCCTATAAATGGCTAATAAATAAATAAAAACAGAAAGGGCTGTAGCTAAACATCTGTCAAAAAGTTGTGATTAGGGATTCTTAAAACTAACAAGATTTTAAAACAATGTATTTAGCTCTGTTTTCTACCTTTTAATGTTTCACCTATAACAAGGCAGCTAAGTAGTAAGAAGGAATGGAAAGAACATGCAAGCTGGTTAAAACACATACACACTTGCTAAATAATATAAAAAAGTTATAGTACTGGACAGTTCCTGTTTGGCTGAACAAACTATTAAAATGAAGCAACCACGCTGAAGCTACAGAACATTCTCCACCTGCTACAAGACAGAGAAATCATGTTGAGCCTGTGAAGCAAGTTTATTGATGACACAGGTGTTTCTTCCCTTTTTGCAAACAGGTTGGAGCGTCCAAAAACAGTCCTGCAAAAACTATACAATGTTAAGAGAGATAAATCCTGGAAATTTTTGCTAATCAAACTAATGGGTAAGAGGTGGGAAGGGTTAGTTTCTAAATTGCTTAATGTAATTTTTGGATCCATGGAACCCCTTAAAAAGATATGGCACACAAATTATCCCAAATGATTGGAATAAAACTTGGGAATCATTAACCTCAAAATCTGTTTCCAGTTTTCTTGGGGGAAATGCCTTAAAATTATTACACAGATGGTAATAGCACTCCTTTACAAATGTCTAAAATATTTCCTTCTCGATCACCTAATTGTTGGAAGGGTTGCAATAAACTTGGTACTTATTACCATTCATGGTGGGAATGTTAGTTGGTACTATTTTTGGAATGTAATTTTGACAGAAATGACAATTATTAATAAAAAACCCAACACTATTGCTTCTTGTCCAAAATTAATGTTACTGAATATTTTTGAAGATACCAATGTAACTATATTGTCAGAAGAATTGGTCTTATACAGTATATGATCTTGGCAGCATGAATAGTAACTGCAACTCAATGGAAAACAGTAAAAAATCTTAAACTGGACACTTCATACCAATCATTCTGGAATATAGTTATAATGGGGGGGGGGGGAATAATGCAGAAGTTGAGATTTGGCATTCCTTTGTGACATATACAGCGGAACCTTCATTTTCAAGACAACCCTTGTCACAAGCCTGGCAAATCTAGTACTATACTTGATGAGCTGATGAAGTTGATGGTCTTTACTTGCGCTTTGTTATTTTAACTTATTCTACGTGCCTATTTTATAGTTTTGTTTTTCATATTTTAATTTTTATCTGTTATAATTGTTTTCTCTGTTTTATATAATTATAAAATGAAATAATACAAACATAATAATAATAATAATAATAATAATAATAATAATAATAATAACTATTCTTAAAAGAATGTCTATTGGATAGAATTATATATGAACAGCTGCAGAAAGCCAATCCCTCCCAATCCCCATAAAATTACTAAAACCAGCACCTCAATTCCACATAGATCAGGAGGAAGCTGCGGGTAGAATGGGGCCGTGTCCTCTGGACTCTCATCTTCATATCCCCACATGAAATCTTTGTGCAGAAATGAACCAGTGGAACAAAGTATGTCCAGATGAAACCTTAATCACTACACTGAGCAAAGAAGGCACGTTTGCTCTGAAGTCGTAGCAAAGACAACAGCAGCAGCTGCTAGAAGCTACTTGGGAGCCTATTCTTTTCCCTATGCAAGCCACTGCGGGTAAGGAAGTAATGTTATGCAAATAAGGAAACAATGTCATCATATCTTAAATTCTTACACGTTCACCTTGGTATGTTAAAATCTCTTTTTGCAAGAGGGCTGTTTAGCAATGGTGCAATATGATAGGCTAACTAAAACAATAGTCGTTTCTGTAATTTGCTGTCTCAGACACTTAATTACACGTGCTTGGAAAATACTGTTTGTACGTCAAAGGTAGGCAACTTGTTATGCACAGAGGCTCACATTAGAAAAATACAATTAGCAGTTTTTTCAGCATATTCCAAGTTCGTGTAATTAACATGATAGACTACTAATTACCTACTTAGAGAGCCAGTGCAATGCAGTGCAGTGCAGTGCAGTAATTAGAGTGTCCAACTAGGACCTACAAGACCAGAGTTCAAAGTGGGGGTGGGCTGAAGCTCACTTGAGCATGAAGCTCACTGGGTGTTGGGCCAGTCACTATCTCTCAGCCTAGCCTAACTCACAGGGTTGTTGTGGGAGAAATGAGAAGGCGGAGGACCATGTACAACACCTTGAGCTCCTTAGAAAAAAAGGTAGGATAGAAATGCAATGAATAAACAAAAAATGAACAAACAAAAAAGAAATGGGTGGGATTCCCTGGATTTGGTATGGAATAGGTTCTAGTTAACAAGTTTAAGCTTGAACTGGTTTGGATCAGGCCCAGAGTAGATCACCACTGCTCATTTGAACATATAACCATATGTAATTAAATTTCATCTCTTGCATTACTCACTAAAGCCCCTATGCAAGCAATTTATTAGATTTCTAGGGTCCAATCAACAACCTATAAAGAATCAACAGAATACAATGTCTGTCCTATATATATATTTCCATATATATTGAATCACAAAGTTGCCTACCATACCACTGCACTAAAAACATACCGTATTTTTTGCACCATAACACTCACTTTTTTCCTCCTAAAAAGTAAGGGGAAATGTCTGTGCGTGTTATGGAGGGAATGCCTATGGGTGGCATGCCTACGGATTTTCCTCCTCTAAAAACTACGTGCGTGTTATGGTCGGGTGCGTGTTATAGAATGAAAAATACGGTAGTTCATCTCACAGAAACTGCATAGAAGGCTGCCTGCACATTTTGCTCCACAACTTAAGTCTAGAGACATTTTTTAAAAAATGAAAACTCAGCAACTGGAGGGCCTGCTGACTGAGGGTCCAGTACATCAGTACCTCTGTGCCTGCCTCTCAGCAGCACTGCATATAACAGATTTTGCTTGAATCGGAAAGTGACTTGCACACAAATAGCAGTGCTTATGGTAAGCAGCTGAATGTAGGTGATGGTTACAGGGGACATGGTCAACTGCACCAATGGCACCTGATCACATCTCTAAAAAGGAATGCAGACATAGGAAGAAGAGAATGTAGCTCCCTTCCTTGTCCAAGCAACCACTGCCTACTTTTCCAGGTGACAAGATTTTGGTTCTTTCAGACTAATAAGCACGTGATAACTGCAGAAGTGTTGTGAATTTGAGGCAGAGATCATGTTGCCTTGGCTTCTCCAGTCTCTTATCAACAGAAAATAGCTACCCAATACCAGTGTTGCCTTTGTTTGCCACAGCTGTTTTTACAGTTTCTTCAAAGAAACTTGAAGCAAAGGTCAGTTTAACATAGTTACCCATGCAAGAAGCTGGCACGCACAGTCTGTTCTTAAAGAGCATTTTTTGTACCAACTTCCCCACTTGTGAGATGAACTGCCCTCCAAGAACAAAATTAACTTAAATGACTTGAGATTTGAGTCCATCATGTTTGTAAATCATATATCCTGTTCTTTCAAGACAGAAATGAAAATGTCTGAAGTTTAAATCTTAAGTGAAGGTGCTCAATATATATGACTACAGTGGTACCTCAGGTTAAGTACTTAATTCGTTCCGGAGGTCTGTACTTAACCTGAAACTGTTCTTAACCTGAAGCACCACTTTAGCTAATGGGGCCTCCTGCTGCTGCCGTGCCGCCGGAGCCAGATTTCTGTTCTCATCCTGAAGCAAAGTTCTTAACCTGAAGCACTATTTCTGGGTTAGCAGAGTCTTTAACCTGAAGCGTATGTAACCTGAGGTACCACTGTAATTTTTGATGGGATGGATTTTTCTACTGTAGTATGTCAATTAATGGCAATGTGGCCACAAATGTGATACAGAGGATAACTTCAGTTTTCATTAACCAAGACTATCAGAAGTGTATTACGACACCAGTTTTAGTTATACAAATAATTATACTAATACAGAGATCTGTATTTGTTTTACTCCTATGATTCCAATACAGTACATCTCTCAGTCACTATCCCTCTGGTGCTATTGCTCCAGGTGTAGCTATTAAGAATTTATGATAGTATCATTCATCAGCCTGCTATTCATTATGACACCAAACAAAATATAAAATTGATATATATATATATTACAAACCTTGAACAGAGCAACGTGACAATCGGGGTGTTTAAACTGAAATACTGTATAGAAATATTAGAAAAGTGGCAAAAGGAAATGGCGTAATCAGGGGCAAAACTAGGTAGGCTTTATTTCACCCAGGTCAAAGACCTGGTTTGGAACCCGTCATGTGTATTTGTGTACACACATGCACAAACAGGCTGGGAGCCTCAATGGCACCCCTTGGGGGGAGAAACCCAGCTAGGCCCCCCCCCCATAGTTGTGGCACTGGTCATAATTCAAGAAATAGTGCTACTCTTGAAGAGAAATAATTGCTGTTACTATTTGATATGAACTTATTTGAACTAGTTTTTCCCTCATTAAAGAAATTTTAAACCATCCAGCCCCCAAACAAAATATATTTAGAAAGAGATGACTGCACAATGTATTGCACACTAAACTAGCATATTACTAAGAAAGCATATGCTAAGTATCCAAAGCTGTCAGTAAATGTTTTGCATGAGATCAACGTCCTGGCAATCAAAGATGCAATATACTAATACTGTGACACTCAAAAGCAAAGGTCCATAAACATTTGCAAGAGATTACTCCAGCTTTATCTAGGAACAGTTTGTGAAATGTTATCTCCGCTGGCATGTAAAAACAACAAACAATATTTTAAAGAATCTTTTCCAATACTGAAGAGCTCCTATAACCTAGATAACATACAAGATTATTTTTAGTATTAATTGTGAGTAACTCAGGCTTCAAACTGTCCTACAGTTTAAACCTTCTTTAGACTATATATTAATTGGGGAGGTGTTGAGAGAAGCCTCACATTTTGGAGGCAATGAGGGGGAGGGAATTTCAGAATTTTAAAAAAAAAAACAGGAGGAAGAGAGGTATATAGTGTGTGTCTGCAGCTCATTCACAATCTTTATGGTTTGGTGAATAGTTTTACCAAAGCCACAATGAGACAGGATGGTAGCTGTCAAGTTGGCCATGAATATTTTAGAACACATTTCTCAAATATTTGTTGGCATAATTATTACAATCAAATAAACATTATGCTTAGGCTGCACAAAATTATAACTGCTAATAATATCATATCTTGTTTTTGCCAAGCGTTGTTAACTGTAAAAACAATGGTCCACCTAGTGTTAATATTCTTTACAGACTTTGCATATTCTTACCCTGAACACAACATAAGTTAAACTTTTATCAATATTGTCACTATTTGGCCTTTCCACATTTGAACAAGTTTTGGAAGATATTGAATTAAATAACCTTAACAAACATAGCACAGCTTCATTGACACAGATACTTTTAAAGATGTATTTGTTCACTACAGAGCACATAACTATGTGGCATACCTAACATATGTCATCTATTGCAGAAGACTTTATAGCATAGCTTTGAAGTGAGAAAAACTTCCCTTCCCTTCCTCTCATAATGAGACTACCAAAAATAATTACTGCAGTTGACTGCAGAAAAAGTGACTCATTCATATGCTGTCACTACATCTGGAACATCCAAGAAGAAACACTCTTCTAGGTGTGTGTGAGGATGCCTGTGAACCTAAGGGCATCGCAGAAGATGATAATGAATACAGGTCGTGTAAATGAGCGAGCGTGCTAGAATTAGCAGGATTGAGCAGAAGTGAAAAACTGATATTGCAGTGCAACAGGGTGGCATCCACTAGCATGCAACAAGCAAACTCCACATGATGCAGAGGTGATTAAACAGCATTAAGTATAGTGCTCACCAAATAGGAAATTCTCACAGTTACAGGTTGTATGTGTGACAACCATGCATGCTAAGTCTATATTTTAGATGTATGTGAAGTAGATAGCCTACTATGCTGGTGTAAAGAGAAGACAGTTTATTGGGGAATTCCCTCAGGGTTTCACAGGTACATTCGGCAATGAAGTGGGTTTTTTTGGGGGGGGGTAGTTCCATGCCACAACATGGTGTGGGTGTGTAGATAATTAACAATGGAAAGATGATTGCAAACAGCTGTTGTGATGGTAGAAACGTTTACACTGTTTGTAGGGTGAGACTGGAAAAGAGTGCCGGGCTGCCATTTGGGGGAACACTAGGCTTCGAACCACATAGCCAAGAAGTGCGACGGGATGCCCCTCTGCGGAGGGAAAACCACCCGAACCGCAGAACAGAAATGGGGAAAGGATAAGTCGTGATGGGACTGTAGGTGGGGCACCGTCAAGACGCAACCAAAAAGAGCACGGCGGGGAGGCGCAGATGGGAGAGGGGCTCGCGAGTGATAACTCCCTCGGGGCACAGCGCCTGGAGAAGGAGCAGCTGTGTCCTGGCGTTTGGAGCTGGGGTGCCGCACAGTCCTGTGTCACCATCATAGGGACTGCTCTGTGGGGGGGGGGAGGTGTTTGGTGGGGTGAAAAGGGCAGATAGACATCCTGTGCTGAGGAGAGACATCTGCTCAGTATGGAGCTACTGGAGGGTGGGGTGGGAATGCGGGACTGGAGCGCCCATCGGTCTCCCACTCAGGAAAGAGGCGCGAGTGGAGGGTGGGGAGAGGGAGGGAGAGATGCCCTGAAGAGAAGGGGAGAGCAGTGACGTGGCTGGCCCTGTGGCGAAAGGAAGATGGGGGGGGCGAGAGAAGAGAGGGAATAAAAGAGGCCGAAAAGAAGGAAGGCGAAACTACCACAAGAGGCACTGAGGGGAGGGGGAGTCCGTGTGAAAGGCGGGGGGGACGGAGATAAAAAGGGAAGCGGTTCCCGCCGGCGGTTGGCGAGGAGAGGAGCGAGCGAGGTACCTGAATCCGCTTCCTGTGTCTCCTCCGCTCCGCCATGTTGTCCCCGTCTGGTCTCCCGGTGACGTGGGGCTGAGGCGAGCGCGGGGAGGGGGGCTGGGAGGAAGAGGAGAAGGGGGGGCAGATTTTGTCTGTGTGAGTGAGTGAGAAAGGGAAGCACAGACACAGGGACGGGAGGGAGGGACAGCCGGCCGGCAACCTCGCGAGAGGCCGCGCGAGCTATTATGTAACTCGAGGGGAGGGGAGGATAAAGGAGGGCGGCGAGGCGCGTGGCGTCTGCCGGGCTCTTTCCCGCCCTCTGGTTTTCCTCTCGCGCGGGAAGGGAGGGGCGCTGAGGGCAGGTGAGGGGCAGCGACGGGGTCGCTGAGGGAGAGGCTTGAAAGAAAACACTATGCGGCGCTTCAGAATAAATTGTGTGCGACTTATTTTCCCCTCACGCTTCTTATTTCATGTGCCGGGATGGCGTGGTGTTGAATATGCCTGAAGGTGTGTATGACCAAGAGGGCGTCTGTCCCTGAGGAGAAGCAGCTGCTCCCCACAGCAACTGCCGCTCGGGGACGCTGGGTCATCGCGTCGCCCTTCGCGGCGTTTTTACTTGTTTCGGTTATTAAACCAAATTTATATACCGCTGGCTACTGGAACAAAAGACTTCGAACAGTCAAAACAAATGCCAATCGAAGTGTCCGTAAAAGCAAACGAATTATATTGAAATATTAAAGCATAAGTGCTAAAACTAGGCCTCAGGGTTAAAGTTACCATTTGGTAGGCTTGCTGGTAGAAAAATCCCTGTACACAAGAAGCTGGAATAAAACAGGATGGTGCAATGTACACACCTGGTCCTAACTCCTGAAGGAGAGACTGCTGGTGGCTGAACCTTTAAAATAGCATTTGACTTGAACACCATCCTTTTCGCCAGATCTAAGGCAGGGCCTGCCCACCCATGAGGCAAGGTGAGGCAACCGCCTCGGGCAGCAGGATCCACAGGGACAGCAGATCCTGATGTAGGTGTTCGCTCACCCTTTCTTCCCTTGAAAGGAGGGGATGCCATTTTGTGGTTTGCCTCAGGTGCAAAAAATGTCTTTGGCCGGCCCTTTCAGCAAGATCTTATAGAACTTCTGCGAGATCTCGTCACTGCTGTGGCTTCTCAAGTCTCCCATGGTGCGGGACACTCTGTCCCCTGCTGCCAGAGCCAGGGAGATGTGGCTTCCAGGTTCCTGCAAGATCGCACCGACCTCTCGCAGGATCTCACCAAGAACCCACAAGTTGCAGCCATGTGACCCCAGTAGGCGAGGGGGGGCACCTTCCCATTTCGCCTCGGGAGGCAAATGGTATGTGCTGCCACTGACACCATAGTACCCAGGTCACATGAACTTCCCACTCTCTGTTCCCAGTCCCACTGAACCTCCAGGACACCTTCTTGCAGTGCTTATGGCAGCTTAAAATCAGCCAGGGCTTGACTCATCTGAGATGGGGAAAATATGTCAGTGTATCTCTGGCTGAGCAACAGTTAAGGAATTACACCAGCAGAGCCTGGCTACCCCAGAACCTACCAGCTCAGCCAGAGATCCACTAGATCCTAAACTCTATGTGTTGTAAATCTTCTTGGATTTTTAAAGAAAGGGTGGTAAAGAAAAAGTTACAAATATATTAATATTCATAGAGATGATAGGGTAGTTCTTCTGTTATCCTAGACATCAGGCTTTTGAACAAAAATATTGATTTCTCTGTAGAGGTTCTCTTACAGCAATAGAATATCTGTCCCATGTAAAAGCTTATTCCTAACCATTGCAGTTTATTGTAGGAATGTTCACATTCTAGAGATGTATTGTTGCTGGGCAGGAAGGAATACAATGCGATAAGAATTGCAGGTTTTTAACTGAAGCAACAGTTGTAACGGGAAGTGGTTACAAGAGCTTACTCAAGTAACTGATTAAAACCCAACCACCTTGTTGAAATATCTGTCTAGGTTAGACAGTGGAAATTTACGTTAAAAAGTACTTGCTCTTGGTAATTCCCGAGAGAATAGCAAACAATATATTGATATTTATTGTTCTCGACAAATATTCCACAACTGTTAAAAATGCACAACTGTGGTGTATATAAATAAAGTGTAGTTTGCAGCTTCTGTCTCTTGGTCTTTCTTGACCACTGTATATAATGCTTGCCTTGCTGTTAAAGACGTTAAGGACGGGGCTGTGGTATCTCCTTTAGGGTTATAGCTTTGTGGTAGAGTATCTGCTTTGTATGCAGAAGGTCCCATGTTCAGCCCCCAGCATCTCCAGGTAGGGTTGGGAATGCCCCTAGTCTGAAACGCTGGAGAGCTGCTGCCAGTTAGTGTAAACAAGCCAAGCTAGATGGACCAATAGCCTATCTCAGAATAAGGCAGTTTCCAGTGTTCCTAAGTAAGCCACTTGATGCCCATTCCGTTACTGCAAACTTAATACTTATGACGAATGGAACATGGTTCTTAGCTTTCCTGTATTCTTACTTTTCATGTAGACCTGACGGGCAGAAAATAATTGCATGTCCTTGCACACAACTCCCAAGATTTCTAAATGCAATTCCTCATGAAATGAAAACATTTGAAAAGAAGAATGGAAGATGGGCCTGTTTACACAGGCATTTCTTTGATCTATTGACCTAAGTCACCTGTTTTAATTGATGTATTGTTTCAACTGGATTGTTTTCTTGCATATGTTAAATATGGGTGTTTATATGTGAATGTATGTGTAATTGGCTTTATACTTGTAAACCACTTGAAAGCTATTTCCACATTAAGCAGCATACAAATGTAATAATAATAATCTTAAAACTCTTCTTCAGAGAGAAAGAAAAGGTTGTAAGTCAGAGGTGGGAATCCTGTGGCCCTTCAGATGTTGTTAGACTCTAACTCCCATTGGTTCCAGCCAGTATGGGCAGTGGTGATGAACGTTATAGTCCAAAAACATTTTGAGAGCCACAAGGTGTCTTATCCCTGCTGTAAGTAGATCTGTATTCAACCTCCCTTTCCTCATGATTTCATCATTATTTGGAAATAATGAACCAAAAACCTTTCATGAAGCCTTTCCAGATAAAAAAATGTTACTTCAAAAGCAAAGGCATAGGTACTGTTTTGCTCACTCTTCCATGAGGTCACTCTTCTATGAGCAGCACAATAATCAGGTAGCTTTTGTAGTGCCAATTTCCTTTGAAAGAGAGAGCCCATGTTCTGTTTAAAATCCTTGTAATAAAATCGTTTTGTTTATATCAGTTCAGAGGGGGAAATGATTATAGCAGGCCACAAAACAACATTCTTTGAGACTCTCAAGTCCAGCAAGTACAGAAAAGATAAGCCACTAACTGTAAGTAGCTCAGCCAGAAGCAAAGAAATAGCATGGTCATGATAGACTGGTAGGGGACTAGCAGAGTCTGAATTCACAACTGAATAAGTGTGTCCTGTTCCTGAACAAAAGCCTTGTGGTGAACAACTAAAGAATAATCCTTATTTACAGAGACAGAGATAAAAAAGGATGTACCACTTGAAATAACAGCATACAGTATATCCACAAACTAAATAAAATATTAGAATTGTCTGTTACAGTAACTTATTTACCCATTTTGAGTGAGCAAATGCTCTTACTAATTTGTGTTTAAAACCACAGTGATGTTACTGGCAGATGCAGTGATGTATCTACAAGGTGGTGGTAGACTGGATTGTTTAAAAGAACAAAGTCTTCATATGTTGTAACGTCTTTTGACAACTCTCTTCCAGCAGTTATTCTTAGGCAACAACAATAATAATAATAATAATAATAATAATAATAATAATAATAATAATTGGAAGATTTTTCTTTTTAGGAAAACAAAACATGTCTGGACTGCAGTTTAGCTTGCTTTCTCCTGATGGGTTTCTGTTCATTTTTCCAATGCCCTTATCCTTCTAAAGCTTGTGGGAAATGCTTGTAAAATACATATCATTTTATTGTTTTTATTTTTATCCTAATTTTTTTGCATAGATTCATAGAACTTTTGAATGGCCAGTGACAGGAGGAGGCTGAACCAATTGTTGACACACAGCAACTCTGAACGTGAGTCAAATATCCAGCGTAAAAATTGTGGGTTCACCAGACAGAATGTCAAAATAAAAAAATTCCTTCCTGTAGCACCTTAAAGACCAACTAAGTTAGTTCTTGGTATAAGCTTTCGTGTGCATGCACACTTCTTCAGATACATGGTGCATGCTCACGAAAGCTTATACTAAGAACTAACTTAGTTGGTCTTTAAGGTGCTACAGGAAGGAATTTTTTTATTTTGACTATGGCAGACCAACACGGCTACCTATCTGTAACCAGACAGAATGTGTCCTTGTTTGTATCCTTAGAAGGTCCCTTTTGTTTGTGAAAAAGGATGCAGTGTTGTGTAAGGTCCTGCTAATGGGAAGGAGGGAGGGATTTTTTGTCCATTCTTCTCTCTATATTCTTCCAAGCAATCTCCGGAAGGATTCCACATCCTTCTGGAGCAAACCGTCTATTCATTGCTTCAGATGCCTTGTGAAGACTTTTATTTGCCCAGGCTTTCCCTGACCCAGAAGACTGGATCTATCGCTTCAAAATTCCAGTTTTTACTTGTTCCTGTTTTTATAATGTTTTGTTTTCCCTGTTGGCAGTCCAACAAAATAGCTAGAGGACCGAGAAGAGAACAAGTATAATATCTGCAGAGCCTCCTGTCTTTTACAGTTGTAACCCACTTGATGGACTATCATCCTGGGAGAATCTATACCTCTTCTGACCTGCCTCCCACTTGCCCTTAGCACATACACCCCAGGAATACTAAGGGCAGTAGTGGAGCAGGAGGCCAGCAGTATACAAAGCTTCCCATACAAAGTCCCTATTGGGGACTTAGGAAAACTCCCTTGATGCATTCATGTTTACTAAATAAATTGCGCAGATTTCAGTTCTTTAAAAAAATAAATTTAATAAACTGTAGTGAACACAGGTTACTTCACATTTCCAAAGTTTAAACTTTTTTTTTTTACAAATCCACTGGCTTCATTATACTGCCTGTTCTACTGTGTCACTTGCTTCAAGTTTTCTGGTAGTTGATCAACTGGAAATCAGTCTGAGCTCCAACTACATCAGATGTATTTTCCCTGCTTTCTGCAACTATCTGTTCAACTGTTTTTGAAGTTTCAGGGTCCTGGGAGCAAGGACTGGTCAGAGCATCATGAGGACTGTTGCACTGAAGAGGCAATGGCATATCTGGAGTTGGTTCAGAAGTCTTGCTCGCAGCAGATGGAGTGGGCATGGACAAAGGAAGATTCATCATGTAGAATACATTGCCCAGACGCCGGGACACCTTTAGAGAGATAAGCAATTACAGTAATTACTTTTAAAAATAATGATTACATTTGATGCCCAGCTTAACTTTACACATACATTCTATAGCAAATTGTCCACAGGACTGATAAGGACATGACATTAGGGCCTTCTAGCTCTGGGTGATCCAGCCATTTCATGGCAGCAAATTGGACTAGTAAATTAATCAGGGATTTCTTCTATTGACTCTCCCTCTCCTCCAAATCTAGGCATGGCTGAAGTGCTTTGGCACAATTCATATTGAAAAAGGAAAAGTGGCACTTAATAGCAGCAGCGGAGCAAGCAGAACACTCCGTGGGGCCTCCGAGGAGTCTGCCTGCCTCCTCCCACTCAGCTGTCCTACAGCTGAAGGAGAGGTGGAGGGAAAACTGTTTGGGGCAGTGTGGAGCCTGCGGGTACCCAAGCCACCACGTCACTCCCAGGAGAGACGCGTGGCTCGGGCACTCTGCAGGCCCCATGGTGAGTGCCACCCGCCATTTTGTCACCCCCCTCATTGGTGACACCTGGGGCGGACCGTCCCCACCGCACCCCCTTCCTCTACCCCTGCTTAATAGTTCAGTGTTTTCTTCTCTGCAAGTACTGCCATTTATCATGCTCTGAGCCATCAATAGTGCAAGTAATGGATTTGATCAGATAAGGTTAAAGAGAGGAAGGGAGAGAGAAGCTGAGGAGACAATAAGAGCTGCGCAATGATTAAAATGAAAAACAACAGTATTTCAAGACCAATAAGGTTAATTCAAACTGACAGAAGATAGCTATGTAGGATGGACTTGCACCAAATCTTAATTGTTTGTATAGATAAATGGGAAGTGGATTTTTATTAACCTTTTTTCTTTAAAAGAACAGCCAGAGAATTAAGGCTAAAGTAAGCAATATTTTACTAGTCTGGGGAAGGAAGGAAAGGGGGAAGCTGCTTCTTTTAAAAACATTTACACGTCTCTTTTTTGGTTTTGGAAGTCAGTTTAATCATATGCGGGCTACCAAATGTGTGTGCTGCATAAAAGTTAGAGTGCAGTCTTAACACACATGCACACAGCCAGTGTTGATGACATTGGCATATACTGTACAACATGCACATTGTGTTGTATAGATGGGAGGCATATTGGATTTTCGCTCTAAATCCTGTACATCCTGTACCTTTCCCAGTTGTAATAATCTGTTAAACATAGGTTTTATTGTTAACCATGCTGTAAATGGGATTTTTGGTCAATTTTACTGGACTGGACTAATTTTAACTATTCCAACATTGGCTTTGCAATGCACACTCAGTGATGTTTCAGTCTCTAGGTTAAATGTTTCTAACTATGCTTGCTATTAAAATTCAGGGCAGTTTCAGCCTTATTTTGTGAGTCTTGGAATGCTACTGGATTCTGAACTTCATGTTGTGCTAGTGACTCTCTGGGTCTCTTGTTCCACTTTTGCACTTCCAGTTGGGTGTGGAAACAATGAACCAAGAGCATAGAAGCTGTTCTTTAATCATATCCTGAAAACCTATTGTGGGGATGCATGCATCTCAATGTCTGAGCCAGATGTGGATATCACTAAGATACCCTCTGTATTCTCAGTAATATCCCAGCTTTTTAAAGCAGACCTATCTAGTCTTCTGTCCAGTTACATTTTTAAAGAGCAGAGTATGTTGTGAATTTAAAATGTTACAGAAATAATTTCCTACCTATCATTTGGGGTCAGGCAGAGAGCTCAACACAAGCCACAACAAGAGAGTGAAAATGTTAGACATACACACATTTTCAAGGACACATCTTTTATTCAATATTTTGATTTTCACTATGTCTACTGGCTGTACCTGAGACCGAATCTTTAATGCAGGTCCAAGTTTTAATCCCATTGTTTCCAAAAGATGTTCTTCTGTGAGTAGTGGTAAGGTTTCTCCATCAATGGCATGATCTTTAAATATCTTTAACAAAAAAGGAAAATGTGGTTGGTGAAAACACTTTTCAATTTTTCCACATTGCGGCATTTACCAAAAGTATCAAACACATGCTCTGAGTAGAGGAAAATATATTTGTTTAATGAAAATCACAGTCACCAGGATAAATTTCATCAGTGTGCCAAATCCAGAGTTTTGGTATTGCAGAAAAGTATTCCAAATGCTGTCCCTATACCTACACTCAGAGATTCACCTGCGTAGAAATACTGTAGTGCCAGAACATTTCATTTTGACTGGGTTTTGATAGGTAAAGTTCCACTTTTAGATGTGGAAGATCTTAGACAGACAGCCAAAAAGTAACTTAATTTTACTGATTAGTTTATGTTTTGGATTTAAATTGTAACCTGTCCAAATCTCAACAATTAGTTTTCCTGGAGTGTCACTTTGAGAAGTGAGCGAATGGAGGTGGCTAGGCTATGCCACCACTCACAACATCTATTAGAATTGTAGAGTGGGAAGGGGCCACAAGGGTCCAACCCCCTGCAATACAAGCATCTTATTAGTAGTCAATCAGTACTGTGCATTTTCTTGCCACAGGCATTTCATTCTCTGTGCCTCTTGGTTGGTGTCCATTAGAGGTATCACTCAGAGAGGAATTTAGCCAATGGTTCCCTAGTTACCCCAGAGAGAGCCAATGTAATGCCTTCCAGATATTGTTGTACTGCAACTCCCATGGTCTCTGACCATTGACTATGCTGATGAGAGCCAGAGTCCAACAACATCTGGAGGGTACCAGATTGGCTACCCCAGCCTTTCAATGCTCTTCTTGCATGGAGTTCCCATTAGTCTCCCATCCAAGGTTTTGACCAGGTCTGGACCTGCTTAGCTTTACTAAGGATGCAGCTTCAGGTACTCTTTGACCATTTTCTGTGCCAGTGTAAACAATGCTTTAGCTCTTCTTCACACTATTGGAACATTTATTCCATGGCAAGTATTTCTAAGTATTTTAAGTATTTCTAAGTATTTTTTAAAAAAATATTTTTTAAAATTTAATTTTTAATCAAAATATACAAAAATGTAGGGGCACAACTCCACAAAACCTGGATTAAATTAAGACCCATAAATTTCAGAGGGCAACTTAAACATCTTTGTTTTTGGCTGAACCTTGGCCAACAATTTTATATTTTGAAACCATTGATAGATCCCTTTGTAGAAGATTAAACAAATATTTAATCTTTATGACTACCTGAATTGAACCTATATTATTCCTTTAAGGGGAATGGTTTGGGAAGGGAGAGGCCGAAAGGAAATATCTTTTTGTAACTCCAACTGGATTTTCCTATGCTTTTCTTCCTTTTCCTTACAGTTCTTACACCAAAGTTCTTTTTGTTGTTAGTGAAGTTTGTTGGTTAAATAAAAGAAGTCAAGCCTTCATGAACCATCATTCTCATTAAGAAAACCTCAGCTGTTGCAATAACCTGTGCATAGTCAGAACATCCTGGAAGGCTGATGATAAAACTGTATACGTCTTCAACAGTCCATTTGCGGATATCTTCAATGGCAGAAATGTCTTCTCCATTCAGAATCAGGCTGGAAGTGGCTATGGGAATGGAAGCAAAAAATAGTTTTTGCATTCAGTGAGTGGCAAGCAAATCAAATCTTAACGTGCAGGTTTTGAATTTATGTTGTATGCTAGGGGTTAAATTAGATATTACACTGAAGCTCTGTGTAAAGTAACCACAACAGCCATTTCTCCTCTTCAGAGAAATCCTGGAACAAGATGATTTGCAGCAGAGCATGATGACAGGGAGGGGGTCTCCTGACTTCTGTTTTTGACCCCCTCAGGGTTCCAGGATTCTGCCTCCCCTTTTCTGGTCATGCTTTGAATAAAATGGGTCACTGCACACAGTTTCGATGCAGCTTTTAGTTTATCCATGACAATACTCTGTATCACCATTGTTCCTTATTACGTACCTATGATTCCATGCATATGGATTTCACACACAACCTATATGTAACACAGAATTTAGATTTCCTGAAAAAAATAGATTACTTTTTTAAAAAGAAAGCTTCCTGTAGTTAGTATAAAAAGCTTAGTTCTTGAGGTGGCAGAATTGCACTGCATGTTGCTACCTGTCTTCCTCCTACACCTCCAGTCACGATGCCATTCCCTTCTACATCCCACACTCCAGAGATTATGAGCCTCTGGCCTGGAGGCCAAATGCTGCCCTCCAGGTCTCTCTGTCTGACCCTTGGGCCACCTGTTTCCGCTGCTGCCGCCACTTGCTTCTCCCTAGGTCATTCTCCTTGAGAGTTTATGCCTGGAATATGTCCTTAAATTAAGATAATACCCGCTGCTTGCCTGGAAGTGTGTGGGGGGGGACGACAGAGAGGAATGTGTGAGTGGGTGGGATCTAACCTACTGTAAAAGGTAAAATTTACATTTATTGCTCTGCCTACCTTTTGTCTCTGCTCTCATCCACCACTAGCACCCCCCCCCCATCAAAGTTGTTCAGAAGGGAATGCAGCCTATGGGTGGAAAAATGTTCCCCATCCTTCATTACCCATACTTCTACTGTCACCACTGTCCAAAAAAATAATTTCCTAAGGCTTTCACATTGAGCATAGCCGGGGGGTGGGGGTGGGGTGAGCAGCTGCTATTTGATCAAATAGATAAAAATACTTAACTAAAAGTAGAAATTGTAGAAAGATTTTGACAGGTATTTATGAGCACTTGAGGTCAAAAGAAAATTTAAAACAGCTGTTGTGGAGACATTTCATTCCGAATCTGCAAGACCGAGGAGGATGATAGGTGGGTGATCCTGCCCCGCCCAACTTAAATCCTGACTATGTCCATGGCTTTCAGGTGAGGTTTTGAAAAAGCAGGCCCATGTACAGCTCAGTGCTAAACACAGAAAACGGTTGCATTTTTGCCGTTTCACTTTTTAAAGAAGGTCTCCAAAGTGTGATATGCAGGTAGATTGAACTTACCTGACGGTAGCAGTGGGTTGCTGGGTACAGAGAAGCCATATGGCAGAGCAGAGAATGTGAACGCTGACGGATAAGTGTACTTCTCATCAAAGGCTGTGCAAGAACTGTTGTGATCTTTCTCATTTCCGTTGCTGCACCCATTTGCTTCGCTGGGCATTTCATGGCTGCCAGAGTGTTTTCTCAAGCCATGCTCGTATTCCTTGTCATTTTTGGTGGCTGCAGCAGAAGGCTCTGCTTGGACCTTGTTCTGTTCAGGCTTGCTCAGCATCTCCGCTTCTGTTTCTTTTTTGTCGTCTTTCTCTTCTTCAGCGGTTGCGGAGGAAGGGTCTATGCTCTTGTCCTCTGCTTGGCTCTTGATGCCATTGGTGTTACACTCGGTGGCTTTGTGATTCCCAGCTCTTCTGCCAGGCCGACGGCCTCGCTCTCTTTGCAGAGTGCTGACGGGTGGGTACGGGCTGGTGGCCATCACCATGGTGTTGCCGTGAAGTTCGTCAAGAGTAGTACGATGAACGTACAAGTCGTTAGGAAGATGGCCCTCGGGTACCCTGTGCCTCCCTCGGAAAGCAACTGGGCTAGCCGGCATGCCGTGATAAAGAAAGGGGCCTTCCAGCCCCAACAATCCCTTGCGGTGAGCTTTCTCTATTTCTTTTTGTTGGAAAATGGCATTCATTTCCATCTCCATCCTATGCAATGAACATGGTATAAGCAATGAGGAATGCATAAAAGGAGATGAACTATTTAGCCTTCTCTGCCTGAGGCCTTGAGGGAGCCACTTTATATAATGCAGCTGTTTGTGTGAGCTCAGCATATGGTTAGGCAATCACATGATCACTTCACCAAAGCAGGAAAACAAAGAGTAGCTCTCATGCTTGAACATTGACCCAACTTATATGCCTCCTTCCCAACTGAGCATAGTTCATTTCCCCACGGAGGAAGCTCAGTGTGCATAGGGCCCCCTTCAGATTAATGCAGACTCTGTTGGCCAGGGGGCATGGCTGATATATGCTTCAGCGTCTAGGGGGCAGGCTAGCTCAGTTGTGCCTGAGAGCACCTTCATGGATTCATACTGAATGCCTGAAGAGGAGTCATGTTGAAACTCTTAACCAGTTCCAGCCCACAAACCCAATAATACTGCTTAGCTGACTTCATACTGAGGATAGACTGCCACTACTTTTGTAGGAGGGATACAAGTCCATACTGGAACTTTAGGGTTGTGCAGTTAAAGTGTGCTGTCACTGTAAGAACAACAAATTCACTTAACAAAAAAAGGCCAGGAAAGTGTTGGGGAAATGCTCAGAAATGTGTGGGATGAACAAATGAGTAACAAGAAGGCATGTAAGCACCCAACAAGCAAATCAAGATGAATAACTGCCCCGTGAACAAATCAGAAGAAATATTCAGTAAAGACAAGACATAGACTAAATACCATGTAAACTTTGTGCAAGCAAACCAGGATAAATACTGAACAAACAGGTTACAAGGAGAACATAAGAAAGCCTGCTGGATCAGGCCAATGGCCCATTTAGTCCAGCATCCTGTTCTCACAGCGGCCAACCAGATGACCGTGGGAAACCTGCCAGGAGGCCCCAAGTGTGAAGCATGGGTAAGTGTCAAAATGTTATAGGTGCCCACTATCTTAATTCACTCTAGTAGGACAGTGAAGAAAACTAGCAGAAAAACTAAGAGGCCTGCCTTTCCCCGTTATTATTCCAAGTTCTATTGAAATTACTCTACCTGGCAATATTTTGTTTCTGAACCAATTCCTGCCGTCTGGTTACAGCTTCCATGGATTCTGGTTGGAGGAAACTATAGCCTAAAAAAAATAAATGGGTAGGGGGTTAAATATTATTAGTTGAATAGTTATGTCATGTAGATGCAGATTAATGCACGCAAAACAAACGAAGGGGCAGCTATTGGAGAGAAGAATAGCTACAACATGTAATCATGCAGTGATGTGCATTTTTTTAAAAAAAACCCTCAAGGGTTTCTGCAAAAGAAATAGGGCAAGTGAATTTCAGTTGCAGACTCGTTCACTATCTAGCAAACTTCCTGGCACCTTGCTGCCAAGGGCTGTGTCACACCACAGTTTCCCTAGCATTGCTGTTTAAGCCTGCACCTCATCTCATGCAGTGCCCTAGATGAGGGCTTCATTCCTGGGCTTCGCAATGGGGAAATCTTAAAACTTAAAAAAGTTAAAATTTAAAAAAGCTCTGCTGTCTTCCTTTCAAAGGCCTGACCCAGTCATTGGTGAGGAGCATTTTCCCTGGCCACTAAATACCAGTTGCTGGGAATCACAGGTGGGCAGAATGCTGTTGTGCTCATGTGTGGCTTGCAGGCTTCCCACAGGCATCTGGTTGGCCACTGTGAGAACGGGATGCTGGACTAGGTGTGCCACTAGCCTCACCCAGCAGGGCTCTTCTGATGTTCTTAAGTTCCTCACTTCCTGGAGAACCAGATCGACATTATTAACAGGCACCACAATCTGAAGTATATTTTACTTGTAAAGAAGTCCCACTGATTTCCAATAGAACTTGCTTCCAAGTGAAGTGCTTGTTTGGACTGTAGCATTTAAACACAAAAGTTAAGTGGTTTTCCCCACCCTTACCCCCACTGAATATTGTGAATTTTGCGGTGCATAAAATAATTTAGTGGAGCACACTGGCCACCATACTCCACAGCTGAGGTCTGCATGCATTGCCAGTTTTCAATCCAAATCTTGCAACAGATAACTATTTGAAAAATGTTACATGGCATAGAAATGTTTTGCTAAGAGGAAGAGTGAATGTATATTTTGTATTGCATCGAGGAAAAGTGAAAGATGCATATGTGTTCTGGAATCTGTCTGACAGTTGAAGAATTCCAAGCATGTGAATGGACTGTCTCAATGACCCAGATTCTGATTGCTTGTTAACATGGCACATCCTTTCCCCACAGCCTGTAATAAAGATCATGGTGTATTCAATATCTCTACCCATAGATGGCAGTCTAGCCTTTTCACATGGTCCAACCCCTCATGGTTCCTACCTCTCAGGGTGTATTTCTGGTTGTTAGACAGTGTGTTCTTAATATTTCATCGTATCTGCTAATGTTATTTACAAATGGGATCTGCAGCAAAATGTTGCACTATGGTGTGGTCCTGTTCAGTGTTCCAGCCAGCCTCCGCTATTCCATTCCATTCCTCCTCCCACCTCGGTTTCTGAACCCACCTCTGCAACTGTCAGTCAGTAGTCCATATCCACTGAGGATGCTCAGTCATTGGGCATACTACCTGCAGATGGCTGGACAAGCAACAACTGACTGGAGGGCTAGTGGTTTTTTTCTCTTTAAAAATTGTACTTCTGCAAATTATGGTGCTTTGCTGGGCCCACTGGCACCTCCCACTTGTGCATGGGAAGTACCATGTGGGGTACACAAGCTGATTAACTAACTGATGAGATGTGCATAGCTTTGCGGCTATGTATTAAACAGTAGCTCTGAATCACAGAATCATAGAGTTGAAGCAAGATGTAAGCTGCCTTCATTTTCATTTTTACATGTAGCAATAGCTGGTTTTCCTTACAAGTTTGTTTTTTCAGTCTTGATCCCCCAATGTAGAGGAAGATATGGGCAGGAAGGAACTGTTTCAGGGCTTGTGTCACCTTGCCATAGTCCTTGGATTCACAGCCAGCATGGCCAGTGACCAGAGGTAATTCAGCATCTGGAAGGCCACAAGTTCCCCAGCCAAGCACTATGACAACCGTTATTGATGGGTGAGAATGCTCCAGCCATCATTGTCTCTTACCTGCCCCTTGGTAAACACGGTTGGATAAAAGGTTTGGCATGGTGGCATGCTGTGGAACCGAAGGGCCAAGGTGGGAAGCTACGTGAATCTGCCTGGGATCAGCTGGTGCCAACATCTCAGTTGACGGTAACAAATCTCTAGGATGGTAGAGAAGTATCTGGTTAAGGCAGGGGCATCTTTGCAGCAGTTACTATAGAGGAAAGCTGTTCAGTTGATAAATTTATCTAACATTAATAAAAGTTGAATAAAAACAGGATGGCAAAATATTTTGCGGCCATATAAATGGCACACTAATTGGCAAAATAGACCAGACAGCCTATGGTTACTCATTCGGTATCCAGAGCCCTGGAATACAGCTATAATAAACACTTGGCAGAGCCACTCCCCCTACTGATGAGCAGATTGCCTGCCGATGGACAGAGCATGATAAGAGTAGAAAGAGACAGTGCCACAGCTTGCAAAGTGGGGGGAGTCGGGGGGGGAAGCTTTAAAGCATTTTTAGAACTGCCAATCAAATATATGCTATTTTATGCTTAGACATTATGCAACTAATACAATAACTTGTGGGTATCAAACAAGACTGTTCTTTTACCATCCAGTGCTTATACTCTGTAGAAAACCAATGCATATTTAAAGGCTAATTTATGTTAAGTATGTCAGACTCACATTTCTTACCCACCACCAATAAAGGGCGAGTTCAGTAACAATTACACAAAAACCACCACTAGCACTGAGTTGTTAGAATACCCCTGCTCCCTTCACAGAGCTTCCAATCCCAGCATTTCCTGGGAAGAGGGATTCACTGTTAAACAATTTTGAGAATTGTAGCTTTATAAGAGAAATTGTGGGGAGGAGGTTTCCTGACAACTCTTAGTAACAAACTACAGTTCCCATGATTTCTTGGATAAGTCAATGCTTTTTAAAGTAGTATGATACCACTGTAAATATATGGTGCAGTTTAGTCTTGAGGTCAGCTTTTTCCATCCAGGTGTTCTCCAGATGTTTTGGATGACAGTTCTCATAATCCATAACTAGTATAATCATTCGTTAAGCATTATGATAGCTGCAGGCAGAGGATGTGTTTTTTCCTTCATAATTAATAGTTTAGGCAAAGCCTCTTTAACAGTTGAAAGAGAAATACCTTTCCATGAACCGAGGCTCAAACTGTGCAGGAATGGCTTGGATTCTCTGCTGACCTGCTCCCATTAGTTGTGGATTTACTGCCATCATCTGGTTTCTCATTATAATCTCTTGTCGCTGTCGCAATTCTAACACAAATCAGACCATGTATCTTTGAGTAAATATACATCATAGATGCCAGAAATCAGAGTCCAAACAGAAAATTATCTGAAATAGTATCTTCACCCCCTTATTTCAAGGTTCTAAGAATTCCATTGCTAAATTCAGTTGATAAATTTATCTAACATTAATAAAAGTTGAAGAAAAACAGGAGAACAAAATATTTTGCTGCCATATAAATGGTATTTTATGGGATTAATTGCAATCAGTAAAATAATTTGCAATTTCCCCCGCTTTTCCACTTAGATATTGTTCTTGTGCAACAGATATCAGTGTGATACCACACATAAATTACACATATAATTTAAAAACAAAGTGAATTTATAATGAAATGTGGAGAAACTTTTAATTAGGTAGAGTAGTATGGTAGCCATTGCTCTCAATATCAACCTGCCAAAGTTCTCTCATTATATCACTATCTATTCTATTCTATTCTATTCTATTCTATTCTATTCTATTCTATTCTATCTAATCTCTCTCTCTCTCTCTCCCCCTTCTATTTTTTACCCACTCTTCACCATTAGGTCCCAGGACAATAGTTTGAACTTAAATATTGAAAACTGAAACAAGTCACAGAATTAGAGTGGGTCCTGAAAACATGTATCTCATGTGTTAAAAGCCAGGGTAAAGATGTTTGTCTTCAACATATGATAGCATACCCCTCAACCGTTCTGATTTGAGTGGGACATCCCAGAATTACAGAAGCCATCATCACTTCTGATTGGATCCTGGAATGTTCAGTTTTTTGGTCTCATGCTCTCGTACAAATCACCTGCCTCACACCAGAGTGCTGGACCAAATGGTGCTAATTTTTTGGTCTTCTAATGCGAATCAGCTGGCTCCCACAAGCGTCCCAGTGTTGACCAGTAGGATGTTGGAGGGTATGCAACAGAAATTACATAATGAGGGCACATCTTTGGGGAGGGAATTTCACAACCTAGGAGCTGCCCCTTCCCAGGCCACTGCCTCCCCTCACTTCTAGGGGTGGTAGAACTTCCAAAAGGGGCCCTTCTGCTGATCTTAACACACAAGAGGATTGCT
Source organism: Podarcis bocagei (assembly GCF_964188305.1). NCBI lineage: Eukaryota > Metazoa > Chordata > Lepidosauria > Squamata > Lacertidae > Podarcis > Podarcis bocagei. Next base: position 16,895,255 of record NC_138128.1, read on the forward strand.
AGAGAAATGGGTGGTCTTTGATATATTTTGGGCCGAAATGTTGGTCAGTATTCCATCTTACCGCCTGCTGCCATACCACTTGCTAACCGGTATAAATGCTTGTCTTCCAAGGTTCCCTGTTCTCCAAGGACTGACATTTTTCTCATGTGATCTCGAGGAGTCATGTTATGGAGGGATACAGATGGCTTTTCCACTAGTTATTGGTGAAACTGGTACGAGCTGAGAGAAAAATAAAGAGCATGATTTATAATAGAACAGATATGTTGTAAATATCAATGATACATGAGAGGAATATAAAACTGTACAGGTCCTGCTTATCTGAAGGATTACCTCCCAGGCCCTGCCAGAATGAAATCAGCTAAGAATACTGGAGGTACCATCTATATATGAAAAGTTATTTTCAGACCCAGTGTGCTTGTCATGGTAAGAGGAAGTATAACAGCTTGAACAAACAAGTAGCCTGGCATTGCACACTGGTCAAATTGCATGTATTAGACTGCTCCTTTTTCCAAAGCTGTGAAGAAACAAATGAGAGGCTGCCTAGTGTTACATGTGAACCAGCGCTTATGGTTTGTTCCTCTCCAAGCTTTGTACTTGCCATAGGCCTCAGGTTGGCAACTGTGGGAAACAGGATGCCGGACTATATGGTGCCAGTCCACTGGGCCATCTAGCCCAAGAGGCAGCAACTACCTAAGGTCTCAGGCATGGGTCTCTTGTAGACCTCCAGTTTTTGGAGGTCCTTTCCGGTACAGATGGTAGGTACTGAAAATGGAACCTTACGCATGCAGATGAGGGGATCTTCCCTGAGCTATGGCCCCTCCAGATAAGGACTGTGAAATAGCTAAGAACCTTGAAGCTGGGTTTGTGTAAAAGAATATGCACCAGCTGTCCAAGACTGCATTTGTGTAGGACTCTCTGCTGATCCTATTCCGTAAATCCGGACTGTACAGCACATTATAGGGATGAAGACAAGTTAATCTCTGCTTTTAGAGTTTTACCCTCAGCAAACCCTTCTTGGCAGCAGGCAGAACCACTCACCTAGTGCTAATTCTGTCTCGGTTTATTAGGCAAAGGGTGGAAGGGCAGAATCTTTATGGACTAAAAGCACTTCCATACAGTTAATCATGTTATGAGAGCCCAAAAGTGTGTGTGTGTGTGTGTCCATTCTGCGCAGAGGGTTGAAGAAACAGATTTTGAAAATAAACAAAAGTCTAAGCTCTTTATCTGGTGACATATGTTCTACTGTTGAAAATGCCTACTCTTTTCCCTTCAATTAACTTTCAGTTTTATATGTACAGCCAAGGTCCATCTCTGAAACCTTTTTGGAATCTTTAGCGCAAGAGAGCATATTTAAGTGCTAACTCATGCTTTGTATTTATATAGTTGTAGGTTCAATCTTTGTGGCTCTAGTTCAGCCAGCCTGATGCCCTCCAGTTGTTTTGGACTACAACTCCCATCAGCCCTGGTGTAATGTAAGTACAGTGGAGGCATTATTATTATTATTATTATTATTATTATTATTATTATTATTAGTTTTGGGAAAGGAACCTTGCTGTGAACAAGATAATGACTTTGGTGTGTTCCCAGAACAAAAGGGAGCTAATGCTGATCAAAGACAGGAAGTAGAAGATAAAGGGCAGAGGGACTTCCGGGTTGGCGCCATCGGTAATGGCAGACTCCCTCTGAGCTTCTGAGGGACCAGCTCCGTGGGATCGGGTCTGACCGCTGCGGCGAAGCGGGGACCCTTCAAAAATCACAGGCGGGTGAAGCCTGTGAACGTGGGGACTCGGCGGGCACCTTTTGCACCCCCCCAAATAGCGAAGGGACCCGTTTAAGGGCTCTGGAACGAGACGGGGTGAGTGGCGCGGTGCTGAGAGTCGACTGCTTCTTCCGCGGAGTGAAGCCGCACAGCCGTTACCGGAGAGCGCTGACTTTTTCCTGGGACAATCTGACCTCGAAAGTAACTACCCGTGAGTAGGATTAAATTGGATTTAAAGGGAAAAATAATTTAATTCGGCACCGAAGCGGGAAGGTATAAACAGGAAGTCCGCCTTCCTTTCTTGTAAACAGATCAAAGCAAAGAGACTGTAAGCGGAAACTCTGAAAGACATTTGAAAAAAGACTTAAATCTTAACATCAGGAAAGCGATCTCCCCTCCGGATTGCAGGAGAGGAGGGGGGAAAGGTTCGAACTGTATTTATCTGCAAAAAAAAGAGGGAAAGGAAGCTAAAATCCACTGCTTAGAGCCTGGGAACGGACTGCCCTGAGACAAGGAATGCCGCTCTGTGAAAAGCACTATCGGTAAGCAGAGGACTTTTGACAGCTAACTCTGCAAGAGAGATACAGTGTTTCTGGACTTCTCCTGGCTTTAAAGTAACTGATTAAAGTAACTGATTAAGTGCAACTGAAACTGTTGTTTTCCTGTGAATTGGGGGACTTATAAGGACTATTTTCTTTTCTTAAAATTGCAAGTTTCGGCTGCCACTGTGTCCCCCTAGAGGAGGTTTGACATTGCTACAATAACAACTGGGCTAGGGGAATTTTCCATTCCAAAACAAATTCCAGCCGTGGGATCGACCTTGGACTCCCATGAGAGTGTTATGGCAGATGGAAGAGGAAAGTTAGAATTGACTCAGGAAAAAACTACTAGGTCTGGCAGACCCTATCGGACAGATACTGCGTCGCAGCGAAGAGCTTCAACATCTGGCCCTTCTGGACCATCTGGATTACCAGGGGCTGCACCTCCACAAGTTAAATTAAAAGGAATGTCGTCTGAAGACGTTTTGGCTCAGGCACTAGGGAAAATTAATGAATCTTTGGAAAATTTAACTAAACAAGTAGCTGAAACAAATAAACAAGTAGCTGAAGCTTCAGTTAAAATTGACCAAAACACTACAAGCATTAATAATTTGGGACAGAAGGTGAATACCAACACAGAGTCTATTGAAAAATTGTTACAGGAATCTGCTTCGACCCGAAAGACAGCCGAAGAAGCAAAAGATATAGCAACTGCTATTCAAGAGAAGATACCACTGATTTATAAGCAACTCGAGGACCACGGTTTGACACTGTCTATGATTGAATTGAAGGAGAAACAAAGAAATTTAAGAATCAGGGCTGTACCAGAACTTGAGAAAGATAACTTGACTGAATTTCTTACACAGGAGTTTGCAGATTTTTGGCAACAGGATTTGGGGAAGGAAGAATTTAAGATAGTGAGTGCATTCAGACTTGGAAGAGGAGGAAGGAAGAACAAGGTGAGAGACTGTTTGATTACCCTTCGAACAAAAGAGGAGAGAGACAAAATCTTGAATCTGCATTACCAAAAGACTTTAGAAATTTACAACTCAAGTGTGGAGATATTTAAGGACATCCCAAAACATCTTTTGGACTTAAGGCTTAACTACGGAGATCTGGTTGCCCTGTTGAGAAGTAATAGAATCATCTTTAGGTGGGAATTCCCTCAAGGCCTGTCCTTTAAATATAAAGGAAGAAAGATAAAAATAAGATCAGTCAATGACAAAGATAGGTTTTTGAAGGATCACGGAGAAGATCTACAGAAAGAAGCAGAATCCGGAGAAGAGCCAAAAGCACTGGAAAAAGGAATACTAGATATAGCAAACTTATCTTTTGGATTGCATGGTCCAGAGAAAGTGACACCACCGACAGAACAAGAACAAACACTTGGCGCAGTTGGAGGTAAAGCGAAGTAACCCCATCATGGCTCTGCAACTGTTAAGTTGGAATTGTAATGGTCTCAACTCCCCTCAGAAGAGAAAAAGTGTATTTCATTTACTAAAAAAGGAACAATTGGACTTGATTTGCTTACAGGAAACACACGTGATAAGGCTACATAGGAAAGTATTGATTAACAAGAGATTGGGACAGGAGTTTATTTCATCTGATAAAGTTAAAAAAAGAGGAGTTGTGATTTATGCAAAGGAGAGACTATCACCGGAATTTATTTTTAAAGACGATCAAGGAAGATTTGTGGCATTTGAAATTCAAGTTCAAGGAGAGAAATTTTTGATAGTAGTAATTTATGCACCGAATGAGGGGAAATCTGAATTCTTTAAAAAGTTGCATGAGACCTTAATGGACTATTTGGATTATAATCTGATTTTGATGGGGGACATGAATGGAGTAGTATCTACAAATATGGATAAGGCACAAAGACAGGTAGTCACCAAGGATGGTAGACTACCGAAAACATTTTTCGAGATGATAGACAACTTGGACTTAGTCGATATTTGGAGAACAAAGAATCCCTTGGGAAGAGAGGGAACTTTCTTTTCTGAAGCCAAGATGACATGGACTAGAATTGACCAAATATGGGTAACTAGAGGAATGGCACCAAAGACAAGAAAAGTGGAAATCTGCCCAAAAACGTGCTCCGACCATAATGCTGTTAAGATGGAAATGAAACTAACACCAACTGGCTCCTTTAGATGGAGGATGAACGACACCTTATTTAGGGATGAAGAACTGCTTAAGAAGGCCCAAAAAACCTTGAGAGATTATTTTGAGATAAATATGAGCACCAATGTGGAAAAAAGAGTAATCTGGGACGCAAGCAAAGCTGTCATGAGAGGGTTCCTGATACAACAGAATGCAATAAAGAAGAGAAGCCAAAATGAGAAGAAAGATAAAATTTTGGGGGAAATAAAAGAAAGTGAGAAGAAATTGAGAGTAAAACCAAAGTCTCAGGAGATTTTGAGAGAAATAAAGTTATACCAAGTACAATATATGGAAATGATGAATCAGGAAATAGAATGTAAAATTAAACAAATGAGACAAAAAACATTTGAATCAGCTAATAAATGTGGGAAATTGCTGGCCTGGCAAATGAAAAAAAGACAAAAATTTAATACTATCACAAATTTAGAAGTGGAAGGAAAGAACATACATAACCCAACTGAGATTAGAAATTGTTTCCAGAGGTATTTTAAACAACTATACACACAAGGGCCACAGAAAGAAATGGACATAGACCGATTTCTGAAGACAAATGGATTACATGTTGAATTATAAAATAACTGAACAGGAAGTAGAAGGTGCCATCCAAAACATGCAATTGGGCAAATCTCCAGGACCGGATGGGCTGACTTCTAGATATTATAGATCCTTGAAAGAGTGGTTAATACAGCCTTTAAAGGAAGTCTGCAATGAAATATTGGAAGGAAAAAGGGCACCAGAGTCCTGGAAAGAGGCGTACATTACACTTATACTGAAAACAGAGACTGAAAAGACTCAGCTTAAGAACTACCGCCCCATATCATTACTCAATGTGGATTACAAAATTTTTGCAGACATTCTGGCCAAGAGATTGAAAAAAGTGTTGATGGAAGAGATTCATAAAGACCAAGCGGGCTTTCTCCCGGGAAGACACTTGTCTGACAATTTGAGGAATATAATTGATATTCTGGAAAAACTAGAAGTGAACATAAATACTAAAGCAGTTTTGATATTTGTGGACGCGGAGAAAGCTTTTGATAATATCTCTTGGAGTTTTATGAAGAAGAACCTACAGGGGATGGGGGTAGGCCAAGGTTTTGAAAACGGTATAAGTGCAATTTATTCAGAACAAAAGGCTAAACTAATTGTAAATAATGTGGTGGCGGAAGAATTTAAGATAGAAAAAGGGACAAGACAAGGTTGCCCAATTTCCCCATTGCTTTTTATATCGGTCCTGGAGGTTTTGCTGAACATGATTGGAAGGGACCAGTGGGTTAAAGGTATACAGGTCGGAGCTAAACAGTACAAATTGAGAGCATTCGCAGATGACTTAGTATTGACGTTACAGGAGCCAGAATCTAGTACTAAAAGGGTTTTAGAATTAATTCAAGAATTTGGTCAGGTGGCAGGATTTAAACTGAATAAGTTAGAAACCAAGGTTTTAGAGAAAAATTTAACACTGATTGAGAGAGAGAGGTTTCAGAATGAGACAGGCTTGACAGTGGTTAAGAAAGTGAAATACCTGGGGATTAATATGACAGCCAAAAATGGGAACTTATTTAAAGACAATTATGAAAAATGTTGGACGGATGTGAAAAAAGACTTAGAAATTTGGTCAAATTTGAAGCTTTCGCTGCTAGGCCGTATTGCTGCAATAAAAATGAATGTATTGCCTAGAATGTTGTTTTTGTTTCAAACATTGCAAATTGTGGACAAGATGGACTGCTTCAAGAAGTGGCAGAGAGATATTTCTAGATTTGTCTGGCAGGGCAAGAAGCCCAGAATAAAATTTAAAATATTAACCGATGCAAAGGAAAGGGGTGGATTTGCCCTGCCAGACTTTAAACTTTACTATGAATCAGCAGCTTTTTGCTGGTTGAAAGAATGGCTACTTCTTGAAAATACAGGCATTTTGGATTTAGAAGGTTTTAACAACGTATTTGGATGGCATGCATATCTGTGGTATGATAAGGTCAAAGCGCATAAAGCATTTAAAAATCATATTGTCAGGAAAGCACTGTTTAATGTTTGGATAAGATATAAGGACTTACTTGAAAATAAAACCCCAAGGTGGTTGTCACCGATGGAAGCTAAGGCTCAGAAAAAGCTCAATATGGAGGCCAAATGGCCGAAATATTGGGAAATTTTGGAACAAGGAGACAAATTGAAATTGCAGAGTTTTGAGAAATTAAAAGATAAAGTGCGAGACTGGCTTCATTATTACCAGATAATGGAGGCATACAATTTGGACAAGAAAATTGGCTTCCAGGTGGAAAAATCAAAATTGGAAACAGAACTGTTAGAACCTGTCAGGGAACTGACATCAGAGCAACAGGAGAAGGAGAGGCTCTCCGATTCTGCAGGGGAAGGTACCAGCACTAGGGGGAGACGTAGCTTGATAGAGGGGGAAGGAAATCAGCGTAACACCAAGGATCCAGGAGAGCAAATGGCAGAAGAGGTGGAAGGGCTCCGGGATTCTTCCTTGGAAGTCAGTGAGGAGAGCACTAGTCCTCCACTACCCACGCCCTCCCTGCGCAGGAGACTTCCGCGCAATGAGAGGCGGAGACGATTGGGTGTCAAACAGCTTTTATGCTGGCAAAGGTTTAAGAAACGCCCACAGACAGATTCTGCTAGCGACTGAGGCAGCCACGCTGAGATGGGCTGTGCAGTCAAAACGGTTTAAACTATGCAACCAAGCTTCCAAACGGGAAGGTTTACGCATGTTGGAAATGTAAAGAAACTGAAGGTACATTCTTTCACCTTTGGTGGACGTGCCCAAGGATTAAGGCTTTCTGGGAGATGATCTATAATGAATTGAAAAAGGTATTTAAATATACCTTCTTGAAGAAACCAGAGGCCTTTCTCCTGGGCATAGTTGGCCAATTGGTGCCAAAGAAGGACAGAACTTTTTTTATGTATGCCACAACAGCAGCAAGAATACTTATTGCAAAGTATTGGAAGACACAAGAGCTACCCACTCTGGACGAATGGCAGATGAAGGTGATGGACTATATGGAACTGGCGGAAATGACTGGCAGAATCCGAGACCAGAGAGAAGAGTCGGTGGAAGAAGATTGGAAGAAATTTAAAGACTATCTACAGAAATATTGTAAAATTGATGAATGTTAGAATGATGTTGGATAGAAACTAAGCGGTTTTCAGCTGTAATATTATAAGGGAATATGAAAAATGGATTATTTAGGTAAAAACTTAATGTCATAATATTTTAAAATTAAAGATTAGGATAAACAAAGAGGGTAGGGATTTGCTGAACCAACAAACTGAATTGGAATACAAAAAAGGGAGGCGTGAGGAGGTCCGGGAAACAAGCTAATGAAAAATAAGTGATGGAAAGATGGAGTTGATTTTAACCTTTTTTTTTATCCTGTATTTTTTCCCTTTTTTCCTTTTTATTTTGTAATACTTTGAAAATCTTAATAAATATCTTATATTAAAAAAAATGAAGATAAAGGGCAGATCCACACCATACATTTAAAGAACATGGCTCCTCCTCAAAGAATTCTTGAAACTGTAGTTTTCGCCTCCCAGAACTACAATTCACATATACTTACCAAGCCTCAGCTCCCAGGATTCTTTAAGGGAAGTCATGTGCTTTACATGTGTGTTGGATGTGCTTTAAATGTATGGTGTGGATCTGTCCAAAGACAGAAATTGAGTGAGTGAAGCCGAGAATCATAGCATGCTATAGTAGATTAGGTAAGAGAGGTTCAGAGTAATTTTTCTTGTGTTTAGATTGATGGGAAAGAGATTTTAAGTAGCTTCTTCAGCAAATTCCCTGTAAGATAATGGGGATCAACAGAGAATATGCTGCCTTTAACAAAAGCTCCAGAACTTACTTCTGCACCTATCCCAACCACATTCATGCCTTCTCTCAGAAAAATACTTGAATTATTATGTGGTGTATTTACATACAATCCTATAACAAAGTACTCAGGGTGGTTTACAATAAAAAGCAGGGGAAAATACAATTTATACAAATTGATCCTCAAGCCATAAGCTGGAGTTCTTGGTTTTAAATGGCTTCTGTAGTTAGTAAAGTTACATTGGTTTAAATTAATTGGGGTGAATCCAGACTTGAATAATGCTTACAGTAGACACATCACAATCAATGGGACGTAAATTTGTCATGATCCAGTCCAAGGATTCAAAATTAACTGACTTGTGGAAAGGTTGCTTGTTTTGTACCCCACTAATAGCATCACCTCCTGGCAAATAGAAGGGAAAGAAATGGAGGCAGTGAGAGATTTTACTTTCTTGGGCTCCATAATCACTGCAGATGGTGACAGCAGTCACAAAATTAAAAGACGCCTGCTTCTTGGAAGAAAAGCAATGACAAACCTAGACAGCATCTTAAAAAGCAGAGACATCACCTTGCCAACAAAGGTCTGTATAGTTAAAGCTATGGTTTTCCCAGTAGTGATGTATGGAAGTGAGAGCTGGACCATCAAGAAGGCTGATTGCCAAAGAATTGATGCTTTTGAATTCTGGTGCTGGAAGAGACTCTTGATTGTCCCATGGAATGCAAGAAGATCAAACGTATCCATTCTTAAGGAAATCAGCCCTGAGTGCTCACTGGAAGGACAGAACGTGAAGCTGAGGCTCCAATCCTTTGGCCACCTCATGAGAAGAGAAGACTCCCTGGAAAAGACCCTGATGTTGGGAAAGATGGAGGGCACAAGGAGAAGGGGACGACAGAGGACAAGATGGTTGGACAGTGTTCTCGAAGCTACCAGCATGAGTTTGACCAAACTGCGAGAGGCAGTGGAAGACAGGAGTGCCTGGTGTGCTCTGGTCCATGGGGTCACGACTAAACAACAACAACAATAGCATCACCATGTAGAGATAATTACAGTACAGCATTGCTAACAATTAGTACTATAAATTCAACAAGCTCTTATTTTGTTTATTTGTTTAAAACATCTGTGCCCTGCCTTTCCACATTTGGCCAATCCCATTTATAAGATTAAAAATAACTCAAACAATAAAAACAAATAACAATTTTAAATTAATGTCAATTATTCATAAATATTAGATAATAATCTGAACATTACTTCTGGTGCCAGGTTCCATATGTAAAACAACCACTTTCTCAACAGGCAACATTAAAACAACTGGCATTTTTATTACCCTGATGTTCCATATAAGTTAAGATCATTAACCAATGTATATACTTACAGCAATTGCCAAGACCTCAGTTTTGAAACTGGGAAAGATTGCATGAATATCCAAGAGCTTGTGACTTCGCTGTGGATCTTTTCTTCAGGCTGGTTGTGTCGCTTGGTTGGCTTTTAAGACACATTGGGATTAGCCCATCAAAAAACTCTTAACTAACGATGACTTTGCTTTAAATACAAACTCAATTTATCTTGATTAGCCTTCATCCCTGCCTTTAAGCCCTCCCCACTCTGACATCACAGGCCCTTCTCCCAGACCATCTCTCAGGAGGGCTGTAAAAAAACAACACATAATTACTTACAAGTAGCACATTCCACTGAGCTGATAAACCTATTTTAACATTTAACCTGTTAAGCTGGTGTTAGTCTTTAAGGCAATTGGTGCGTCCTCTGAAAATCTGAATCGTTCCTGAAATTATGCACTTGGCAACAGAAAAATGATCAGAATTGTTCTGACTGTTATCAGTCCACAATTGATTTTTTAAGAAGCTGTTTATTTCTGCCACATGACAGGTCTGTTGCCCCATAATTACTTATCCTGTTGGGCTGGAAAGATTAAAGTGCTGTTAAGCACACTGTGAGGCTAACAGACGGATCAGATGGTTATACTGCTGAAGCTCACAGTTTACTCTTTAATTCTCCCTGTCAGTTAGTTAACACCTCTCAGGCTAAACTGAGATGCTAAGGGCCTCTTCACAAGTTATCCATTTCTTAGTGAGATGTAGGGACAGGTCAAATTACCTGTTCCAGGTAGCCTGACACATTACAATTAGAACTGGAGTGATTAATACTGACAACACCCCCTTGTCTGGTTTCAGAGAAGCTCTCCCTTGCCAAGGACCTATAACTGGAGGCTGCAGTCAGTTGAAGACAACTTGGCCCAGCCCACGCAAGGCTAACTCTGCCCTGATCTCCCTTTTCTCAGTACAGTATTCACTAACTGAAGTCTGGCTTTGACCTTCCCCAGAAAAGACCTGCATACCTTGTTATATGCCACTTCCTACTATTACTGTACTTGCTCAAGCTTCTTTTGCGTGCACCAGATTTGCATGGGAATGATGCATACTGCTTCACTGTCTGTACCTTGGATTCGTAATCAAACATTCTGTAATAAGAAGATTAATCTGCTGGGTCACCTGTTATACCAGATGATGCTAAGCCTGCCCTCAATTTTTGACGTCATGTGCCCCAGACTCCCTAAAGCAGGGGAGGGAAATGTCAGGCCTGGAAGCCAGATTCAGCCCTCCAGACCTCTGCCTGGCAACGCCCCTCACTGGCTCTGCACCATGCCCTCTTCAGGAATTTTTACCTGGCTGGAAGTGCTGTTGAAATGTCATCATGTCTATTGCTTGGTCAGTTGGAGGATGGACAGGTGTTTGGGTGTAAAATGTAAATCACTGTATGCGTCTGTAAGAGTAACAACCATTGCTCAGCCTTCTTTTTCCTTTGGCCTCTCCCGCCAATGCCACGTGGCACTCAGAAGGTTGCCCACATGAGAATGTGGCCCTTGAGCTGATAATTGGTTCCCTGTCCTAAAAGGCCTCTATGCAAATTTGGGCCCCGTAGATTGATGCAGGAGAACGTAGCTGCTGGTATAATAATGCGGTCCTAAGTGTGCTCCATGCATACATGCCATCTTGGAATGCATCTAACTGAACCACAAGGTGGCATTCAATTAAATTTTGCCCTACATAGACCCATTGAAATCAATGGACCTACCGTAACTTAGTTGCATTCATTAATTTTAACAGGTATACCATGGGTAAAACTTAATGGGGTTGCCATATTTCAAAAACCTTTTTTTAAAATGAAAATGCCATAAGATCCAGGGCTAACTGTCACCTTCAGGAAATTCCCCCTGGTCGTCACTTATGTCTTTGAAATCCTGGTAGTGTCCAGGAAAATCTGGACATATGGCAGCCCTAGAATACTACCCATTGAGCTCAGGGACTGCGGTGGCATTTCTGGTATGGGTCTGACGTTTTGCACATCCTGAGGAGAGTGCAGGGATTGGGAGGGCAATGAGAGCGAGGAACTCATCACATCAGCAGGCACTGAGGCCTCCTAGCTCCAGCACAGATTGATGAAATCATTGCTGTGAGCCAAGGTCCAGTAGACTCTGGCCTGGTAAAACAGGGAACTTAGGCTGGTTCATGATAGAGACTCTCATGAAATTCAGCAAGAGGCATTACCCTTCCACTATCCTATATGTTTAGAATTAAAACAGGTTCCACACACATAATATTTGCTGCAATTGGGGGAACAGGGACTAAATAATAAATAATGAAGTGAAGTCAGTAGTTTTGCAAACCCACCACTATATACTGGCAGGCAGAGTGGAACCCAGAGCAGTTCTTTCAATACTAGGGAGATACACTTCCAATTGATCCCAGTCAACAGCCTGGGTCCGGCGTATGAAGCTTCTGGCCTTCCAGGCGTTCTTGGGCTCCAACTTCCAACTAGCTCAGCCAGCATGATCAAAAGTCAGGGGTGTTTGGAATTGTAACCCAGCAGGAGGGCCACAGATTAGCCACCCCTGGCCTAGTGGCCACTTTTTGAACAAACCAAAGTTTCTGAATGGTCTTCAAAGGCAGTCCCATGTACTGTACAACAAATTACAGCAGTCAATCCTAGATTATACTGGTGCATGTATGACTGTGGACAGGTTATCTCTACCCGGGAGAGGATGCAAGTGGTTCTTTGTTGCAGAGGCTACCAAGCTTACCTAGGCTTCCAGTGTCAAAGCTGGATCCAGGAGTACGCCCAGCCCTATTACCTGATACTTTAGGGAAAGTGCAGTCCCATCTAAGACATCTTGAACACCACCTTCCTGAACAAATAGCTACCAACAAAATCCTCATCTTCTTGGGACTGAGTTTCAGTTTACTGCCCTGCTTCCACCCCCATTACTGATTCCAGTCACCTTATTTAATTCTAGATGGTGCTTGGATCTGATACAATGGGTAAGCTTTGTCAAGCTGCTTGGCAACAGTGACCACAATGCTCTTAAGTTCAAACATACATGTGGGTGGGAATGTCAGACAGATGAGCTTTTCTGGAGACCTGAATTAATTGCTTCTTAACAGCCCAGCAGGACTTGCGTGCTTTTCTGTTTCTTTTTTACACTCCCGAGGTTAATTCTTGTCTGCCTTAATTATGGCATTCTGGTTGGCATGTGCAACAGAGTTGCTGCAAAAGAGCTTAAAATCCAGTTTTTATCATTCTTGGATCTTTCCTGTGGCTATTTTTTTTTAAAGGTCACTTTATTCAAACATCCTCTTCTGACTATCTGTACTGAGACACCAGCCTTTGTCCGAAGATCTGGTCATTGCACTTTATTGCTGTGCCAGACCTGCTTTCCATATACTGTATTTTTCGCTCTATAAGACACACTTCTTCCCTCCTAAAAAGTAAGGGGAAATGTGTGTGTGTCTTATGGAGCGAATGCAGGCTGCGTTGCTTTTGCTGAAGCCAGAACAGCAAGAGGGATTGCTGCGCAGCAATCCCTCTTGCTGTTCTGGCTTCAGCAAAAGCAACGCAAAGCCTCTTCAACAACATTTGGTTCAGATTATTTTTTGGTTTGTTTTCCTCCTCTAAAAACTAGGTGCGTCTTACGGTCGGGTGCGTCTTATAGAGCAAAAAATAGGGTGTTTGCATTTGCTTCCTTAACGTTTATCTTTCAAAAGTGCCAAGGCATTTTCTTAGTTTCTAGAGACACTTGGAGAAAACATTCACATTTCACTTGAAACTATGGAAAGAGACAGCATCTGATATCTGCTCAGCACAATCACTAAAACCTAGTTCAAATCACTAAACCTGCTTAAACCTTTCTCAAAAAGTTCAACAAAATCTTTAGCCTTCTGCTTCATTGGTGAAAAAGAAGGATCAGAATCTCTGCTCTACAATACTGCCCAGGGCACTTCCTGCTAAGGGAGCAAAAGAGGAATGTCAACTTCATGCTTGGCTTGTGTGCTCCCAGCTGCATCTGGCAGGCAGCTCTTGAGAAAAGGATGCTAAACTAGGTAGATCTGTGGGCCCACTCCAGCTGGGCTCCTTTTATGTCGGGTGGGGAACCTCAGGCCTGAGAGCAAAATATGGCCCTTCAAGCCTCAGGACTCTCCCTCATCCACAATGTGCATTGGGGGGGGGGGGAGACCAGGGGCGCAGCTAGTGGCTAAGGGCTAAAGCCCCCTAAACCCAATCAAAGGATTCAGATCTGGATAGGCCTTGCTGGACTATCTGTTTTGGGAGGGAAAGGATCATGCACTCAAGTCAAACCTTGTGATTCATGTCACATGCAGTCTGGTCCTTAAGAGCTTAAGTCACGGGCATCCAATATTTTAAAACAATTCAGTGTTAACACTACAAAGTTATAGTAATTCTCTAGTACTGTATTATCTCTGTGTATTTTTACTGTGATCTGTAAATCCATATATTAATTATATTTAATATTGCTCTATTTAGTTAATGATTCGTGAACTGGAAATAAAGTGATGCTGGCATTAATATTCATCATAAGTAATATTTAAAATGTGACCTATTAAACAGCCATGGCAGTGGAGTTCTCCTTAATCAAGCCAAACATCTGTATTCCAGATGGAAGCATCAGTGATCCTTAGTCATGATGATTTTAATTAGCCTCTGGCAATTAATGTAGTTTGCAGGCCTTAATTGAACTCATCAGATTACTTATTCATGCAAATGCTTCAGTGCAAGGGGATTACTTTTGATATATTAAGGGCTAATGTAGTGTAGGAACTAACAGGCTGAGCAATGAAGCTGGAAATAAGCTCTTTCAAAGCTTGCCTTGACTGTAAACTCAAGATATGAACCCCCAAAACACCCTCAATGGAGGTAATAATATTGACCTACTTTACATGGTCGTCGTAAGGATTAGTGAAATAATGACTCAGTTCAAATCATGGCATAGCACAAACACATATGAGAGCGCAGGTTCCTGGAGAGGAGATCGTGGGCACTGTGTTCCTTCTCTGGTTCTCCCACTACCTCACAAAATATGTTGTAGTTTGGCTTAGCATATCATCCAAACTCGTGGTTTGTCCCCTCCGGACAAATCATGAGCTTGTAAACCAAGAAGAAACCTTGGTTACAGCTTGTGGTTTGTTTGGCATGAGGCAAACCATGAGCCTGGGTTCAGATGGCCCATCAATCCAAACCATAGCTTAGCTTCAGTTAATGGAGCAGAAACAGGACTGATGAAGAGTACAGTGGTCTTGAGCTTCCCTTTGAGAACCCACACACTCACACTGAGCCATAGCTTGGCTTAGTGCAAACCAGGAAATTAATACTCTAGGAAATGCTATAGTAATTCCAAGCAGTTGTGTGGAAATCATGGTTTTGACCAACTAATAATAAAGATGATGATGATGATAATAATTTATTTTTATTTGTACCCCACCCTCCCTGGCCAGAGCCAGGCTCAGGGCAGCTAACATCATAAAACTAACACAGTATACAAAGAACATGAAAACAGGCAATCAATTAATTAAAATACATCTAAAAATTAGTTCAGAGCAAATTAAAATCTGGACAGATGGCAGTCCATGGGTAAAATTGAGAGTAATGTATTCTGTGGAAAATATTTTCTAGCCACCAATTTATTTATTTATCAGGTCTGTTTTAGATGTATTGCTTGGAAACAGTGTATGTACAGTGGGACACCATCCCCATGCTCACATTCTCCAGCACATTCTCCAGCACAGATTTGATGGCATGCAAGGTAAGACAAAGTACCATGTGCATAATGCCTTCATTTCCTCAGCCCTTTTATTCCTTAAGGCGAATGAAGGAGCACCTGTGGGCAACAAAATCTTCCTTGTTCTTTTCATGGTTGGCGAGACCCATAGGCACAAATCAATACATGACTGGAGCTGCTGTCTCCACATTGAGGTACCTTTGCACAGGAACTATATATGTGCATCAGATCAAACCCTTCAAGTTTCCCTATAGTCCCAGATTTACAGAAGCCATCCCAGTTTCTGATTTGATCCCAGAATGTCCTACTTTTCCTTACGACATCCCTATTTTCATCAGAGACATGTTGGAGGGTATGGAGTTATTCGACTCCCAAGCCATCTGAAGGCAGCCCTATATAAGAAAGTTTTTTAAAATGTTTAATGATTTTTTTTTAATATGTTGGAAGCCACCCGAAGTGGCTGGGACAACCCAGACAGATGGGCAGGGTATAAATAGTAAAATTATTATTATAGAATAGGACGTCCTTATTTTCCTCAGAGAAATGTTGGAGGGTATGTCTGATACTATAGAGGGCTCTTTGCCTTTGAGCTGTAAACTTTTATGTTGAGATGGCAGAATTGAGTGTCTTCTTGCGAAGTACCACCTAGGCTGGGCTAGACTCACTACTAAACTGAAAAGGAAATCCTCAAAATAATACTTCATGATTAAGTGCATGCAATATAGGATTTTGGTGTTTGCAAATCCTTTTTTTCAAATCAACTTGTGGCATTAATCCTCTAATGGCATTATTCCCTTAGACTATATGCCGGATTAAGGAGTCATGATGAGGCAAAGTACAAAAATCCACGCTAATCTTTCAAAGGAGGATGCTGCGTGGGATGCAGCTAACGAGGTTGTCCCCATTAAGGGTCGGTCCTACTTCTGTCCACCTAGTTCCTTCCCCTTCTGGCATATCATGGTGACGAAGTGGAAGGAATATATTTGTAGATGGTGTGTACACAAGAAACACCCAAGCAGTTCCGTGGCCTCCTTGAAATCAGTCATTAGTAACTTGATAACTTCCATTGTAAAGGCTTCTGTGCTTTGTACGATGTGAATGCAAGACAACTTATGAAACCTGTTTCCTTGTGCATTTGGAAGCTAGGTTTTCTTCTGAAAATCACACAAGAAAGCACAAGACCTTATCATAGTCGCAAAGTTCAGCACCTGAGTAAAACATTCTTTTGGAAAAGAATGTCCTGCATGTCTTTGAGAAAGGAAAATAGTCACTAGCATTCCCTTTCTGACTATATTATTCCTACAAAAGCATGGCCTGATAACCCAGATATACCCCCAGTCCTGTCCCTCTGTAGTGTAAGCAGAGGTGAGTGCTGCAATGCCTAGACCACTGTGCTATCTCTAGCTTGTAGAACACGCCTTATAGAGTCAGACCATTGTTCTATTGAACTCAGTGTCATCCACAGCTGATGGTTGGAGCTTCCAAGCACAGTACAATACTAGCCTCAATTTTTAGGTTTAGGGCAGGTGTGCTTGGCCCAAATGGTGTCATGGGCCAAGTGGGCAGGCATCAGTGCTTCTGAATACCAGCTGCTGGAAACCACAAGAGGGAAGAGTGGTATTGTGTGTGTGTCATGCTCTGTTCACTGGCTTCCCATGGGCATCTGGGTGGCCACTGTGAGAACAGGATGCTGGACCGGATGGGCCATTGGACTGATCCAGCAGGTTGTTCTTATGTCTGGCAGGCTTTCAGATGGGGTCCCCCCCCAGCCCCACTTGAAGATGCCAAGGATTGAACTCAGGACCTTCTGCATGCAAAGCAGAAGCTCTACCTGTGAGCTACAGCCCTTCCTCAACAACTACTCCAACAACCGCTGCTTTTTAAAGGTTCCATAATTATATGGGGAAACAGCTCCCTCACCATGATTTCATTTCTGGGGCTGGAGCATCTCCTCTTGGACAGCTCAATACTAAGTGAAGCCATGGGAAGGGGCAGTTAACTTCATTGCCTTCCCACCGCACCATTGCTGGAGCTACAGGCTAACCAGACAGTGCCTCCTCAACCAGAGATTAAAAGGTCTGGTGCTGCATGAACCTGGTGGCCAGGTAGCTCACTTCCAGTGATTAGGTACCCATTTTCACATGCGAGAGAGGAAGAGCCATAGCTCAGAACCGGTGCAAGCAAAAGGTCAATCCCTGGCATCTCCAGATAGGACTGGAAATGAAATTCCTGGTCTCAAACTCTGGGGAGACACTGCCAATCAGTGCAGACAATATTGTGCTGGCTGGACCAATGGTCCATTGTGTTTCTGGATTACTGCAATATCATATAAGGCTGCACATTTTAGTATTGCTGCACATCTCATCTTTCAAATGGTAAAGTTCTGGGGATTTTAACATCTAGTACATACTAGCAAAGTTGTGTGATCACCATATCTATGTGAAATGCAGAAGATTATACCAGCTGAATGAATACTGTATACGCCACAAAACTGGAGGCATCAGAAAATAAAGAAAATAAGTACATCATCTGTTAACCAGGCCTGTTTGGAAGGAATGGAGGTATCTTGGAGATTCTTGCAAGAGACTAAGCCAAGCTTGAGGTTCTGAAGACCAAATACAGCTACCCACTGCCTTCAGTATTTAGCTATTCCATGACTCTGTACACACCCTTTGTATATTTGCAGAATGGTGTATTTACCCAACATTACCCGTCTTTCAACCAGTGTGCTATGTACACACTCCTTCATCAATCCATCACCTCTTGGTTGCTCTGCACTGAAATCTCTCCAATACTTTGGTGTGTTCCTTGACTTTCTGGCACTTCATCTCATGGGTGTGCAGTGCAAAAGTAAGTATCCAATGAGTTCATCTGATGTGCTACTCCCATTTTTTCCTGAATCTTCAGCTAGTAATTCTTACTTTTTATTCTTAGATTCAAAGACAGATACATTTTTGCATTGCTATTATTAACAATTCAATTTATTAGGCATTTGCTGTGTAAAAAGTTTCTAAGCAGCTTACAAAGATTTAAAAACATAAAGCATAACATGAAATCAAAAAGAAATGAAGGGGGTACCCAATATATTACAATAAAACCATACAAAAATCCCTAGAACAGACCTGTTAAAACTGCAGCAAAAGCTTTGGCAACAAAAAATGTCATCCAACAAATCTGAAGAAGTGTGCATGCACACGAAAGCTCATACCAAGAACTAACTTAGTTGGTCTTTAAGGTGCTACTGGAAGGATTTTTTTTATCCAACAAATCATCTCTCAAATGCATGGGAGAAGAGATAAGTAAATACCTGGCACCAAAAGGATGTTTATCCTGGCACCAGGTGGATCTCACTGGGGAAAGCATTCCACTAGCAGAGAGCTACAACTGAAAAGGCCCTTGTCACCACCCTCCAAACCTTCCTCAGAGAGGGCGCCTAGAGAAGGGCCATAGATCAACATCTGTAGGTCTGGGAAGGTATATAACAGGACAGATGCTCCAACAGATTTTGCCTTCTAAAGCACCAGATGGGCAAGAATTGTGCCTTTGGGCTTCCGGGTTAGCGCGAACAGCAAATGGCGGATTCCCTCCGAGCTCCGGAGGGAATCGGCTCAGTGGAAGAGGGGTCCTGCCGCGGCGGTGACGCGGGGACCCTCAGAAACCACAGGCGCGGATGCCTGTGGACTTGGTGACTCAGCGGGCACCTTTTGCGCCCCCTCCGACCTGCAAAGAAGCCCTTTTTTTTCAAGGCTTCGGAGCGGGTGGCGGAGAGCGGCGTGGTGCTGTGAGTAGACCGCTTCTTCCACGGAGTGAAGCCGCAAGCCATAGCTGGAGAGCGCTGACTTCTTTCCTTGATTATTCGGACTCCAAAAGTGACAACCCGTGAGTAATACGGAATTTGGAATTAAAAATTTACTTTGAATTTGGTACGACCAGGGGAAGTGCCAAAAGGAAGTCCGCCTCCCCCCCCCTTGCAGACATCTTAAAGCAAGGATTAAAAAACTAAGATTGAGAGACTGTCTTTTTCTCTTCGGGATAAAACTCTTAATTTCACGACTTGGATCGATAAGTTTATTACTGGAGGATTAGAACTGATCGCTAGAAGGAAGTGTAACCCCCCCCCCCGGATCCGGGAGCGACCCGTGAGGGAGCCTGTGAAGATATCTACAGAGTTTGACAGCTGTCAACTGAGCTGTCAAAGTCAGGAAATTCTGTTTTTTGCTACTTGTGTCGGTTACTTATGTTACATTGGACTGTAAGCTTTTAAAATTAGAGAGGCAATAACAACAAAATAACCTGATTGTTGGAGAAAGAACACTTAGTAACCAAAATCCCTCTAGAGGGGACTTGGGACACTACAATGGCTGCAGATGGAAAATTACAAGCAGAGTTGGACAGGGTGTTTGAGTTCTTGGGAAAACTGCAAGAGCAGAGTGATGTTATGTCTATGAATCTCATATATTTGAGCTCTAAAATAAACACATCTGCCGAAGTAGTGGACTCGACTCAAGAAGAATCTACAGCTGGAAAGCAAGACATATGTGCTGTTTCGGAGGAATGTGAAGGAGGAGCAGAAATGATGCAACTGAAAAAGAACAACCAGAGGCCTGTTAAGCTAGCACACAAAGAAGATAAAATTTGGAAGTTAGAAATTTGGCTTGAGATGGAGAGTGAAGATTGGGGATTTCTCCCTATGGGGAGTCCGGAAGACTTATGGATTACAAATTTGATCAAGGTGAAGACTGGAAAGTTTGGGACATTTGGGAAACTTGGGCTGAGAAAGAACAAGAAGCAAGATCCGGACTCTTTCCTTAAATATGGAGGACTGGTTGGAAAAAATACAGACCCTATTGGGTCAAAGATGCTCCGAGATTTGATGTTCAACATAAAGGACTGTCAACAAAACCGGCTGAAAGGGACTGAGAGAGATTTAAGGGCCTCGGATGTGATAGATCCAGGCTGAGAACTGATAGATTGAAGGACAACTTTTGGGGATCGAAACCGGGGGAAGGGGGGGAAGAACTTTAGAATCTAAAGGGTTATAATTATATGTTTTTTATTTGTTAAGATTTTTTGTAATTATTTTACTAATTGGGAATTTCGTGAAAGGGAAGGTGGATCGATCTTAGAAAAAGGGGTTAAGGTTGAGTATTAAAATGAAACTGAGAAGTTTGAAATTGGCTAATTAAGACGAATTAAGTAAAATATTAACAAGGGTTTAATTGGGGTATAAAGAACTTGCTGGGCTAAACTTTGGAATGGGGATGCAAGAAGGGGAGGTGGGGGAAGTCCGGGAAAGTGGTTAAGAAAATAAGGTTTTAAAATTATATGTGTTTTTTGTGTGTAGTGTTGACATGTATGTTTATGTTTTGTGTGTTTGTCTTAAAAAAATGAGAAAATCCTAATAAAAATTTATTAAAAAGAAAAAAAGAAAAAAAAGAATTGTGCCTTTGTCTTTGAAAAAGTACTGAGTTTAGAAACCATGGGTCTTGGCCCTTGGACAAGTCACTAATTTCTCAGCCTCAATTCTGAATCTGTAAAATGGAATGATAGTGATCTGCTTAATAGGCATTTTGTCATTGCAGTGATATGGGAAGTCACAGAAGAATAAGAATGGTAACATATGATGTTCTTAAGATGTATTATGGGAAAACCTAATGAAAAATAATTTTTTTAAAAAAAATATGAATTTTGTCTGTGCAAACATAGTAGAAATAATAATAATAATAAATTTTTATTTATATCCCGCCCTCCCCAGCCGAAGCCAGGATGAAGACCTTTGTAAATTTAAAAATAAATAATGTGTTAAATTAATGGCAGAAGTATTGTGGCCAGAAGAAACAGAGCATTTTTCTGGCAGATCACTGTCTTCAAAAGATTTTGGCAGATTTCATTATGAATCCTACCCTAACCATGAGGACTAACTGTGAAGACTAAATCACAATAGGTATAAGATATTTTTGGGAAATGAACACACTGTAATAATATTGCTTCATAGCTTTATCTCCACAGAAGTATGCTAGCTATTTGATCTCTCGGCTTTTCCCAGACTCCATCAGTGTTACTTTTAAAAGGGAACACAACAATCCTTTTTTTCTTCAGGTAGTCTTGTAACTTGAGCTATAAAGTGACTCAGCCTTCCCAGCTGCCAGCAATCCGTCACATGTAAGAGGCTCCGGTATCAAAGTCTACACAACTACTTCCTCTTTTCTCTTCGAATGACCCTACCCCACTACACACAAAAAATGCTGACCAGACTGTTCAAATGAAGTGTTCAAGGAGGTAGTCAGGCAAAACCGTCAAAAGACGCATCAAAGAAAAAGTTACGGTAATGCTTTCCACCGGACCATCATCTCTCTTGAAAATACTTTTGAACTCTGCACAGTTCTTCTGAAGAGCATATGCCCCTGCTTCACCATCGCACCAAAGCAAGAATTTTGCATGAGAAAGCTAATATAAGAACAGAAAGTGTCTGAAGACAAGCAATAAAGCAACTGAATCAAGAGCAAACTCAAAGGATGATCAGCATCAAAGCTGATTTGTTTCATAAGCCATGAAAATACTTGGAAAGGTAAAACAACCTTTCGATTAAAAAAAATGGAAGCTGAAGGTAGGTTGTTTTACTGTATCTCTTAAAAACCTCTGGCAATGCTTATTCTGTATTATGTATTTTAAGCTTTAGCATGCTCTGTCCCAAGAACTCAGGAAGCAATGCTTAAAATCAGGTGCAACCAACAGATCAAAATGTTCAGTAGTTATCAAGCATAAATATTGTTTGACAGGGGTGGGGAACCTCTGGCTTTTATGCCAGATTTGGTCTCCAAACCATGCCCACCTCCCTCACACCTGATGCCATATGTGATTTCAGGTTTGCTGTGGGTATTGCAAAGGAAGAACCAGGAGCTTAAAGTGAGCTCTTGATTGTTCCTTTGCCAGAACAAGGTGTGCTCCCACCACCCTTCAGCTGGTTTTCAGAGCCTTAAAGAGCAGTGTGGGGCTGTTTGCAACAGGGCTTTCAATCAACCCTGCATTGCAATTTGTAGTCCCAACAACCCAGGCTTCAAAGCACAGTATCACACACACCACAAAGTAAAAATTTCCCAAACTTAAAGGTAAGTTTGCCTTTAAATACAAACTGGATTTCTCCCTGTCCTTGGTGCCCGTGTTTTTATTTTGGATATATTGATATGGTTTCCATGAATGTTTTGTTGTGATTAAATGTATTTTTGTTTGTGAATGGCCCAGAGGACCTTGATGATTGGACAGTGTGGAAATACAGAAAAATAAGAAGAAATAAAAAAATTCCTTCCAGTAGCACCTTAAAGACCAACTAAGTTAGTTCTTGGTATGAGCTTTCGTGTGCATGCACACTTCTTCAGATACACTAAAACAGAAGTTGCCAGATCCTTCTATATAGTGAGAAGGTGGGGAGGGGTATTACTCAGAAGGGTGGTGGGAATGGGAGATTGGCAGATAGCTGAGATGAGCCTGAGGCTCACCCTTCTGAGTAATACCCCTCCCCACCTTCTCACTATATAGAAGGATCTGGCAACTTCTGTTTCAGTGTATCTGAAGAAGTGTGCATGCACACGAAAGCTCATACCAAGAACTTAGTTGGTCTTTAAGGTGCTACAGGAAGGAATTTTTTTATTTTGACTATGGCAGACCAACACGGCTACCTATCTGTAAGAAAAATAAGAAGAGATTGTTAGGAAGTAATAACTATGTACATATCATGGCAGGAGTTGCAATACATTCTGAACTTTCTCTTACGATGAAATTGTGTGGGCGTACATAGTACACAGTGCATGGCCTTCTTTGCCTTGTTTTTAAGGCAGGCTCAAGAGCAAGCGCTATCCAAAACACAATTTCTGCCTCTCTTTCTCTCTCTCCTCGGAAAGGCGCAAAGTGGACAAGCACAGAAAAGGGTGCAGATGGCTTTTTTCAGAGATCCCCATTCAACTTCTTTAGAAGCCAGATCCAGAAGAAGAAACGCTCTGCTGAGAAAGGGGGATGTGAACAGTACCAGGGCTCAGACCACGAGGAATCCAAAGAGGAAAGTGGAAAAGGAAGCAGAGGACACAAAATGAACGATTCCTGTTTAGAAACTCAAATGGTGGAGCAGATTTTCCCTGCACCAGGTAATAGTGATAAGAAAGAGCACTTGAAGAACAGGGACTGTCTGCCCAGGGGGCCTGTGCTCCAAGAGTAGCTCTCTGTGAGTGAAGACAGATGTAGCATTTTCACCCACCATGTTGTCCCAATGTTTCGCAAACGGGATTGTGAGGAACTCCAAACTGGGTGAATGGGCAGTCAATTGGCAAATGCAATTCCATGTAAGCAAGTGTACAGTGGTGCACATTGGGGCAAAAAGTCATTTCACATATATACTAATAGAGTGTGAACTGGCAGTAACTGACCAGAACAAGATTTTGGAGTCATCAGGTGAAGATGTAGAACTGCTGCGCAGCAGCTGTGAAGGCATTTTGCATGTTAACGATGATTACGAGAAATATGTTCCAGGAGAGCGTCTCCTGCACGATCAGAAGCATGGTTTGGTTGGTTTTCAGCAAATGTTGGGATTGTTGAAAACCATTCAGGTCACTACATTTCCATTGTCTTGGTTCCACAGACTCAATGCTGTGTCCGCAAAGAGTCCAGAATTTCCTGGGGAAATTGGGCAAACAGCCCTCTAGCAAGGTTTTGGACTTAAATAATTGTGCATTAAGTACAACAGATATAATGGAGCTGGGTGAGTATACATTTTGATACGTATTTTTTCACTCTAGTAAAGGCTTCAGAGGCATTGTTAAATACTTGAGTGCACAGGCCTATGGCACAAATTTACATAAAATCTACATGTGATCATTTGTATGCATAGATGAAAATTTAGGCTCACTTGCAAAAGGGAAAGCAAGCTTCGGCAGTCAGGGATTTACTCTGAGCTGTGGTGTGCCAAAAGGATTTTCTGAGCTCAATGCACAGTTTATGGAGACGGCCCTCTGCCCTAATCACAATCTGTTGACAACAGCTATGGGTGTTTATTTATTTATTTAAAAATATAGCCCCTTAATATAATCAAAATATCTAAACAGTTACAAAAGTTGGTAGCCCCTGCAAAGCCTCTTTCAGCCAAGTCCTGGCCATATCTGCCCCCCACAACACACATGGCATTATATAAGAGTTAAGCTGGATGGGTGCGACTTGCCTCAGTTGACCTCACGGACCAAATGAGGAGGGCTGGTGGGTGAAGTTTGGTCTGCAGGCCGGAGGTTCTCTTCTTTGGTCACCTCTCTGCTGCCACCTGACTTCCCAGGCGCATGGAGGAGATGAATGGATTGGAGCCATCTTAGTCTTAAAATATCAACCCCCCACCCCCTTATTTGCAGATGTAGGAACAGAGCTACACAGAGTTACTTGTAGTACCAATAGTACCTTGCAGCTTTTTGTATCTGCCTCAATAAACCTTAATGTACACACGCAGTTCAGTCATGCCGCCTTCACTTATATCAGCAGTGGTTTATCTCTCACTCTGCTTTCTCCCCTAGTTGCCATAATACATTTGCTGCCAGGCCTGGAAGAGATTGATCTTTCCTGGAATGATTTAATAGGAGGGACATTAAAGTCTCTTACCCTTCCGTTCAAATGTCTGCAAGAGCTGAAAGTCCTCCGACTGAACAACTGCAGACTCACAGCCATGGATCTTTCGTTTTTAGGTATCATCCAGTAATTGCATAACTTACTCCGAGAGGTTATTACAGTGGGTTATTTCATTAGAGATCTAGGTAAATTCTAATCTGGATTGCGGGGACCTAGTCCTGCAATTCCATTTCAGACACAGGGCTTGTCTACACTTAGCTTTTGCCCCGCTCTTTCCAGGCACAGGTCCATGCTTAAAGCACCGTGTCCAGGCATGTTGATTTTTTTTGCCCTGGAGTTTTCCCAGCAAAACCCCTCTTCAGCCCTCAGTTGGAGTAAGTGGCAGTTCTGGTTAACTGTGGATTGACGCTTGTTCCTACTGAGTGTTAAAAGAGCGGGTTTTTGTGGGGAAAGCTCTGGAGCAAAAAGGGGGAGCACTCAAACACTTTAAAGTGCAGAGCTTTAAAGAGCTTTAATGTGCAGACTGTGCCTGGAAAGATCAGAGGAAAGGTAAATGTGGATAAGCCCTAAGGCTGCATCCAGACTATTCAAATATGAGCTTGCTGAAGTAGGGCTGTAATTGGATACACAAACCTGTGTATGTATGTTCCTGAAATTATTACATTCTTGCATGTTCTTAAACCAAAGTTTAAATAGTGAAAAAGTATGATGTGATCATTATTGTCTTCCGCTTCTTCAAATCAATGTATAAAATAGTATCAAATGCTTATTTACAGGGGAAGCGCTTGAAGTAATTCCTCACCTTGAAACACTAGATTTATCATGGAATACCAACATTGGTGGGAAGCTTTTTCTTCTAATCCAAAAAATCCCCAAAGACCATAAACTCAAAACACTAAAAGTGATGGATTGCAGTCTAACTTCTGAAGATGGTGAATCACTAGGTAAGAGCCCATGGCATAGTGATGTAGCAGCTTTGAATACTGTTTTAGCATTTTATTTAGCTATCAGACCAAATACCACTTTGTATGGAATCAAGATTTTAAACCTGCTGCACTTGAATGCGTTAAAGAATTTGTGTGAAAACTGGCAGGTTGTGCCCTGTGATTTATGAGTTAGGGGGCTTCAAATATGGTTTGTATTGTGCCTGCCCAAATTTTCCCATACGGTCATTATTGTGGCTTTCAGCAAGTAACTTATTTCATTGGTTTCTTGCACTAGTGATTGAGATGAAAGCATTGTTTATTTATTTGATAAAATCTACAAACTGCTTGATTATAGTATGGTGTAAAACCTCGAAGCACTTTGCAAGAAATATTAATATTATAAATAAGAACCTGTTAAAAACAATTTAAAATATTTTAATGTCATGAAAATGAATAGCACGATATAAACGACAAATGGCTAGGGAGGTGTATCAAAATATATAGTTAGTTCGATCAAATCAACATTTGAAAATTTTCCCCTTACTGGTTCAACATTTAAATGAGTTTAAGCTCCCTTTGTTCGGTCCCAGCTCCTGCCAACCTAGCAGTTCGAAAGCATGTCAAAGTGCAAGTAGATAAATAGGTACTGCTCTGGTGGGAAGGTAAACGGTGTTTCCGTGCGCAGCTCTGGTTTCGACAGAAGCGGCTTAGTAATGCTGGCCACATTACCTGGAAAAACTGTCTGCGGACAAATGCCGGCTCCCTTAGCCAGTAAAGCGAGATGAGCATTGCAACCCCAGAGTCGTTCGTGACTGGACTTAGCTGTCAGGGATCCTTTACCTTTACCTTTAAGGCAAATTAACATTCATTAGCATGAGGAAGGAAACTTCATAATTGGCATATGTTGTCTGATTGGCTTTTGAGAAGCATGGGCAGTCTCTCAAGATGTGTGAGGTATTGACTGGTTCATGTTTGTTACAGAAGGATAACCTTTTTCAAATCCTAAAGGGGTTAAATTTTAAAATGAGATATGTGTAGTATCTCTTCCTCCCTCCCTCCCTCCCTCCCTCTGCCCACCTCCCATTAAGAGAGATGCATACATAAAGGTTATGTGGTTATTCTGGGGAGTCCAGACAACATCCAGATAAAGCCACTCCCGACCTAAGGAGGGGGGGTTGCGGGCTCACGCCCCTGTCTACATTCTCGTGGGGCTGGCGGCAGCCCCGCGGGACTCAGGGATTCCCCAGTCTCATTAATATTCATCACCCTTGGGCCAGCCAATCAGGTGGCGGTAGGGGTGGGCTTACCTAGGTGCTCTTAAGGTCGGGACAGCCCTGGCTCGCCCCTTTTTCTTCTCTACAGCAGCAGGTGCTTAACCCTTCCCGGTTGGTGCTTAACCCTTCCTGGTTAGACCGGATAGTATGTTAGGGCCAATGCCTAAAGCCAATACCACTCTTACCTGTAATCAATAAAGTTGTGGCCATTTTCGCCCATTAACCTTAATTCTGGTGTCCGGTGTCTTTATTTACTCCATCTGTGGAGGGGGCGGGAATCACCACGCAACAACTACATCTTGTTTTTTTTAAAAAAAAATTTTATTAGGTTTTCTGCTTTTATAGAAACAAAACACACACAAAGAAAAAACACAAGACAAAAACATGTATAAAATCAGCAAATCCCCGTTTCATAACCTTGTTCCCTGACTTCCCCCCACCCCCCCTCGTGCATCCCAATTCCCAAGATTATATCAGCAAGTTGGTATTTCTCCTCTTAACCATCTTATCCATCTTATTGCCTCTTTTATAATAAAAAAATGATTTTCCTAAGTTGGACTTAAGTTCTCTTCCATCGATTTTTCATTTTATCTTAATTAATAGTCATATTAACCAAACCTAAAAATCTTAAGAGTTTTTAAGAATCTCCTCTTCCCTCCCTCCCATCCCCGGTTTTTGTCCCTTCCCAATAGAGATCCAAAGTCGAGATTCTCAGCCTGGGTTCCTCACGTCCGAGGCTTTCAAGTCCCTTTCAGTCCCTCTCCGCCTGTCTTGTTGGTAGTCCTTTATGTCAGTCGTCGAGTCTGGAAAAAGTTCTTTCACCATCAAAGTATATTCTCTTCCCACAAGGAGATTTGGAAGTAACTGCTGAAAAGTTTCCACAGAGCCTGTGTCTTCAGAATCAAAGTCCAAACGGAGGCCCCAATCGTATTTCTTTATTTTAAGTTCCTGTATTCCATATTGTCCCGGGACCTCCTCCTTCTTCTTCTGTGTCTTTCGCAGACTTGTGGTAGATATGTTCCCAGAGTCTCCTTGCTTGTGTTCCACAGATGTCAACTTTTGGTTGTTGCTTCCCAAGGTTACTTCCTCTTTTTCTTGTTGTTTAGTCTCTTCCACCTCTGTAGATATTGTTTCCCATTCAGCTGTGGATTCTTTCTCATTCAGGTCCTCAATACAGAGAGCAGAGTTGCCTGTTCCCAAGGTCATAGTCACAAGTTGTTTATTCATGGCCAAGCTCTGCTCTTGTAAGATTCCCACCAATTGAAACATCCTTTCGATTTCCACTAGTAACTTTCCTTCCACAGCCATTATATCCATTGTAGTTTCACAGAATTCCCCCTAGGGGGAATCTGGTTACTTATTAGTCTTTTCTCCAACAGTCCTTTAACTGATTATTATTACTTTGTTTCCAACAATTTTGGCTCAATTATAACTCGTCTTAGTCCAGAGGGATCTTAGATAGCTATTTTTCCTCTTTAAACCGCCCATTCGACAGCTTTGACAGCTGTCAAACTCCGCAGTTCTTACACAGGCACAAAGGCAGGACGTTCCCGAGCCCGGGAGGGGGGGTTGTTTAAAACAAAAAGAAGGTTTCCAAAACTCCACTCTCCAGCCCAAAATTTCCTTTAGCTAAATCTTGAAAGTTAGTGTCCTTTTTAACTCACCCCACCAAGGGTAGGCTCTCCAGCTTAGCTCTTATGTCGTTGCTTAGATCTTCTGCAAGGGGGGGGTGCGGACTTCCTTTTAGCACACCCCCCGGTCGTCTCCAATTCAGGGTAATTTTTTTTTAAAGTCCCAATCCGTCTTACTCACGGGTGATTCTTTCAGTCCAAATTTTCAAGGAAGGAAGTCAGCGCTCTCTGGTCATGGCTCGCGGCTTCGCTCCACCGAGGTAGCGATCGACTCTCAGTGCCACGCCACCCCCGTATCCTCTCCGCAGCCTTTAAAAAGGCTCTTCGTGGATCAGGGGGGGGCGCTTAAGGCACCCGCCGAGTCTTCAGTCCGCAGGCTTCCGCGCCTGCGGTTTTTAAGGGTCCCCGCGTCGCCGGCGCGGCAAAGACCCGTCCTCGGTAGAGCCGATTCCCTCCGCAGCTCGGAGGGAATCCGCCATTTCCAGATCGCGTCAACCCGGAAGTCCGCAACAACTACATCTTGGACATGACCTTAAAAAGAATATTTAGAAACTGGATAAATGAAATTATTGCCCATTTATTTATCATGAGGCAAATAATATTTCCTTTTTCGATTGGATTTAGAACTACCTTCTTGTTTTGTTTTAAATTCCAAGTGCCCTGATTTCCTAATAATAAACCTATTTTAAATTTATTACATTTCTCTTCCATTATCTGCTCTGAATATGTTGTGACCAGTTCATCCCTTGGCTTCTTTTCAGCTCGGCAGCTCTACAAAATCCACAGCCTTGAAGTACTGGATCTGTCAATTAACAAAAAGATAGGATATAGCCTGGAGAGCATTGCCCAGGAATTAAAGCACGTCTCAGGACTGAAAGTACTTAATCTGAACAGGTGTGGGTTAAAACTAGATGGATTCAAGTGTTTAGGTAAGTTGGTTGGCATCTGTCAAGGGTGTGTCTTCGGGGGTGAAGTGCAGGTGATGATTTGGTAGCTGGGACTTGTAATAATGATACTTAGCATGTGCACAGAATTTCTGACTGTTCAGATGCATTATCTTCTTGCAATCCTTACAGCAACCCTGTAAGGTACATGAATATTATTCTGCATTGCAGGGGGTTAGACTAGCTGACCCTTGAGTCCCTTCCAACTCTGAGGTTTTATGATTATACCTCTGTTGCAGATGGGAAACTGAAGCTGTGTTCACAGTAGACCTTTAAAGTACTTGAAGAACATTTCCGCCCTCAAAGAGTTCGCCCCTCACAGAGCTACAATTCCCTGCAACGCTTAACAAACTACAGTACTCAGAATTCTTTGAATGTGCTTTAAATATATTCTGCGTATGCATTTGTCAACATCTATAACTGAAATTTTGGAATAAATGTGAGTTAGAAATATATACACACCCACAAATCCAAATTAGGGCAAAAATGCTGGAAAATATTTTCCCAAATGTGCTTCAGGTCTACTTATCAATCAGATTTTGGCCAGTTTTATCTAAGTGTACAGTGGTGCCTCGCAAGACGAAATTAATTCGTTCCGCAAATCTCTTCGTCTTGCGGTTTTTTCGTCTTGCGATGCACGGTTTCCCATAGGAATGCATTGAAAATCAATTAATGCGTTCCTAGGGAAACCGCCTTCAGACCAGGTCCGGGGACAGTCTGTCCCCGGACCTCTTCTGAAGGCTGGGGGGGGGACAAGGGCTTTTCTTCCCACCCCCAGCATTTTAAAAAACCCCGGGACAGCGGAGGACTTCTCCGCTGTCCGGGCGATCTTAAAATGCTGGCGGGCGGCATTTTAAAATCGCCCCGGACAGCGGAGGACTTCTCCACTGTCTGGGGCGATTTAAAAGCCCCTGGGAAGGCAGGCAGGGGGGACAAAGACTTTTGCCCCCCGCCAGCCTTCAGAAGAGGTCCTGGACCTCTTCTGAAGGCGGGCGGGGGGCGAAAGTCTTTGCTCCCCCCCCCGCCTGCCTTCAAAAGGTGTCCCCGCGGCGGCGGGAGGTGTCCCCTGCCCCCCGCCCGGCTTCGGAGCACCGGGAGAAGCGATCTCCCCGCAGCCCCTTGCTGCAAAAGACGTCCGGGGGCAGCGGGGAAGAAGCGCTTCGCTTCCCCGCTTCCCCCGGACGTCTTTTGCAGCAAGGGGCTGCAGGGAGATCGCTATCTCCCCCCAGCCCCTTGCTTCAGAAGAGGTTCGGGGGCAGCGGGAAGCGAAGCGCTTCGCTTCCCCGCTTCCCCCGGACGTCTTTTGCAGCAAGGGGCTGCAGGGAGATCGCTATCTCCCCCCAGCCCCTTGCTTCAGAAGAGGTTCGGGGGCAGCGGGAAGCGAAGCGCTTCGCTTCCCCGCTTCCCCCGGACGTCTTTTGCAGCAAGGGGCTGCAGGGAGATCGCTATCTCCCCCCAGCCCCTTGCTTCAGAAGAGGTCCGGGGGCAGCGGGAAGCGAAGCGCTTCGCTTCCCCGCTTCCCCCGGACGTCTTTTGCAGCAAGGGGCTGCAGGGAGATCGCTATCTCCCCCCAGCCCCTTGCTTCAAAAGAGAAGACCCGCTGTCCCCGGGGCAAGCTTCGTTTTGCGAAGCAAGCCCATAGGGAAATTCGTCTTGCGAGGCAACTCGAAAACGAAAAAACCTTTCGTTTTGCGAGTTTTTCGTCTCGCGAGGCGTTCGTCTTGCGGGGTACCACTGTAATTTGAAAACATTTGGAATTAAAAATATCAAATCTGAATTTTCAAATTGCCAAATTTCAACATCATTTGATTTATTTTTTTGCCAGCCTCTGCCAACGAAGAGAAGGAATGTGCAAAAGGACTAAAGGAGGCTAACAACAGATTTCCTTGATGGCAAATTGATTATTGACAAGTTGTCTCCCTGTGCCTATTTTATTTCAGCTAGTGCCTTGCAGCACCTGCTGGAACTAAGAGAATTAGATCTGTCATGTAATAAAGAGATTGGAGGAGGTTTCAAGTACTTAGCATCCCATTTGGCCGAGCTAAGGAACCTAGAAGTCCTGAATCTTCATCAGTGTTGTATTACAGAAGAGGATATGACTGTTTTAAGTAAGATATTGCAGAATCATTTAATCGTAGAATCGTTTTTGCAAAATCATTATGTGGAATATTTAATTGGAAGATTATCTTATCTTCAATCAATCAATCATCTCTCCCACTAGCTCAGAAATACCTCTGGCCCTCCAGATGTTGCTGGACTACAAATCCCATAATATCAGAATGTTCATTAGCTATGTTTGCATGCGCTGATGTGAGCTGGAGTCCAACAATATCTAGAGGACCACATAAGGAGGACATCCTTGAGGATCCATTCTGTGGACATGACCAAACCAGCAATGTCTTTGATTAAAGTTACAGCAAGTTTAGCCAACAAGGTGCCCTCCAGCTGATGTTGGTTAACAACTCCCTTTGTCCCTGACTGTTGGCAATGCTACATGGGAGTGATGGCAGCTGAAGTCCCACAATATCTGGAAGGCTACTACTTGGCAAAATAATAGGTATTATAATAGGCAATATAAGCAGCCCAGCCCAGTATTGTCAGGCATCAGCTCCCCAGGTTCTCCAACATATTTTCTAACTTGCTGCTTATGTCTAGGTACAATTTTGTCTTCCCCTTCCCCACTGCATTTCAGGTCACATTTGCACTTGGGTGTGTTCACATTGCCACCTTGGATCACACTGACATTGGCTTTTTTGGTGCGTTCCACAGTGCTTCCCCCCTCCACCCCAGCTGTTTCCATCAACATGGCTTAATTAGTGTCAGGATTTCTGTTTTGTGTACAAACCAGGAGGCTACAATTCTCTAAGTTCCCTGAGGAGAGTTTGGGGGAAGCTGTGACTGTTTAAAGTGGTATGATGCTGCCTTAAATGTATAATGCCGACGGAGCCTAAGTGTATGTTTGGTGGTGAGAGCAGGGCTGGCCACTCGTGTGTGTATACACACAAGCACTTCTGCAAACTTCAGAGTTCACACAAACATTACGATATCCACTTCTTGCTTTTGGGTGGGACTGTTTTGCTACAAAGCTGTTGGCACAGTCTGATGAAGTTCATCATCCAATGGAATGTAAATAGTACTTCTAAAATACGGAGGCAGCAGATGGCATCTGTAAAGAAGTAGTGCCTGTTCTAAGCTTGTGGCTGCTGGAACATGTGTGGCATCACTGGATTTGATGAAATTTGATCATTCTTCCACTCTTCAGTTTTCAAATAACATAGTATATTAATATCCTAGAAAAGGGAGTGAGAGAGATGAGCGGAAGGAAGGGACATACTTGAATATTTTCAGCTCCTTTAGGTTGATTTTGGAGTTGATGTTTACTATGTTGCAGCTGTACTATCCTTTGATCTTTTTGCAGCCCATGTAATTCCCCTTTTGTCGAGTCTTCAGGACCTGGATTTATCATTAAATAAAAGCGTTGGGAAGTCTTCCGACCACCTTCTCAGCAGACTCCGTTTTTTACCAAAACTGAAATCTGTGCTTCTCAGCAATTGTTCTTTAAAGCATGATTCATTTGCATCTTTAGGTAAGAATATGCCTTAAAATGTTTCTAGCTTTCCTTATCTATGTCTCCATCTTACCAATCCACAGGGCTAGTATATCAATTGGGAATGAATGTCAAATGGAAAGAGACAGTAATTTGAATAAACATTCCTGGGAATATTTATCAGGAGGTGCATTACAGAGCCATCTACTTTCATTAGGTCTGATATAATCAAATGTATGGAAAGGGGAACAGAAGTTCAATTTCTATGCAGAGAATACATTTCATTGAAGGGCTTCTCGGTACTGAAATAACCACCTTTCATTAAAGATCTTTTGCTAGACATAGAGCAGTATAAGATAATACTTAATTGTAGTATTCTCATTCCCTCATTCTCGTTCTCTCTTTCCCAGATGGCTTTGCTATTTTTTTGTTTATTCATTATTCATACATTCACTCAAGAAATTATATCCAACTCTTCAAACAGGTTTCTAGTGGCAGCTCAGAGTACTAAATCAAAAGTACAATGAAAGCTTTTAAAAATGTAAAACACTACAAACCAAGAGCAGCATCATGCTTTGCCACTGTCCAAAGAATCTCTTTCAACCCCTTTCTTCTAGTCTCCAGACATCAAGAGCTATATTTTTTGTGATCTCAAGTCCTGCTGACAGTTAATTATAGAAGTTGGCAACTTCTTTTCTTTTTCTTCATTTAACTGTGTCCTGTAAAGCAATATGAGCTCGCTCTTAAGACATAATTGCATTGTTTATTGATTCCCAAATTAACAAAAACATTGCTCCATAGTCAGAAACTCCGTAGGCTTGTTCCTATCTTTGTTTTGCCTACAAGGCTGGTTCTGTTTGATCTTCCTATAACAAAGCTATAATAAAGTTCTTTTATCCAAATATCTGTACTGTGGAAAAGGAGCAACACAGAGTGAAAATTAGGCACATCCAAGTCGAATTAAAATCAGTGGAACTTTATGCACATAGGTAATGCTTATCTGTGATGCAGTTAACACATGCACACATAACTTCCTCTGGATTATGTCCATGATGTGCACTTCATATTGTTGGCTATTTGCAGTTTAGTAGCGCTGCAGAGAGCTTGTTGGGGAGATCATGCATTAAAAAGAGACTCAAAAATAACTTAAACAAGGTTTTAATAACAAAAACTCCTTATACACTAAATACATCAACAACAAACCAGACCCAACCCATCCCCCAGGGTAATGGGAGAGCTAGGTGTTGCTCCTTATATACTATACCCAATTGCTGACACAGCTTGATTAACACAACTCAGCAGCACCTGCTGTTTCACAGCTGTAAGACTGGGTCTTGTTACTTGCCCTGGCCCTTAAAGACATACACAACTTGTGAAACAATAATGAACCTTCACATTTTAAAGTGACCATTCAACACATATGGTGGTCACTTGAAACTGCACCCTTGGCAGCTATCTACAGAGAAGCTTGTCATGCAAACTGGGATATTTTCTCTGCATCCTTTTACATTTGATGCAACAAAGAGAAAATCCCTTGGTCTGTGTGACAACCTGCAGCTGGATGGAGACTGCTAATACAGATGCAGTCTTTACACTGACCTTTGACACCTGAGATGTGTGTTTTCAAGACCCTCCCTATTCTTTTGACTTTAATCTGATTTAACTGTTCTGAATTCTGAATTTTAAATTTTTGTAACCCTTGCTGGGACCTCCGCATTGTGGATGCTTCCATGTTTGTAGAAATCTTAATTTCAAGAAAAAATATATGCAGTTGTTTCTGTCAGAGAGATTTTAGCACACTTGTGGCCAAAACCCTGTGCACTCTTCCTTGAGGATAACTCCCATTGAGGGCACAGTGGGACAGTTCCATGCGCAAACATATATGGTTAGGTTGCACATCCCTCACTGAAAGTAATTGGAGGTTGAATGTACTCAACATTGGATGGATTGTATCCCATGTGTTTTTTCTCGATGTTTGAACATGATTCAGGGGAGGTCCCTCTTATAAAAGTATAGGAAAAGCACATTTCTCATTGCCAACATAGAGCCCAAATTGCCAGGGAGGTTTGCTGCAACAGCAGCTGTGCATAAGCAGTTGTGTTGCTGCTCAGCTCCCATTAATTTCAGATGAACTTTTGAAGGTAGGCCTCCTGGTTGTGAACAGAGAATGCTTGGAGGTACATTGTGCAGCTCCTCTTGGCACCCTTCCTGCATGATTTCTTTCAGGAAAAGCTCAGTCACATAGATTTGCTTTAACCACAACAATGCGCTCCAGTACAGCACTCTACTTTTCCACTGGAATAAATGACAACCATTTATATGCATGGGAGAATTGCATTCAACGATTCCAGGGGGGAAGGAGTCAAACCTGCCCTTTAGGGGGACTCCTAGCTGCTGAGACTCAAGTCACTTGAACTTCACAGACCCATTCTGGGTTTTGTTTCTTGGTAGCACTGAAGTGTGAGAGAATGTTGGGAGAAGGGGGGAGAGAATGTTGTATACAGTCGTTCTATTTCGAAGATACGCAGCTGGGTGCAGAGGGTTGAATGGCACTGGACCAGGCCTATTTATTTCAGTAAGCACAAGATGTTGTTGCTAATCTTTTCAGCTGATGCTGCCCTTCACCTTCCTGAACTGGAGATATTAGACCTTTCTTGGAATAAATGCGTTGGCGGGAACCTAAAGCTGATTTTGAAAGCGCTAAACCTTGGAGCTGAGATCAAAGTGTTAAGACTAAGCAGCTGCAGCTTGGTGGATGAGGACCTAGGTGGCCTTGGTTGGTATAAAATTGCATTTCCCTTCTCCTTAGTACTCCTTGTTTTCAGACCACACGTCAGAGCTGATTTGTTCATTGGACATGAGAGACTTTTCCACAAATGGAAGGAAATCTGGCCAGTAGTATATTTTCAAATGGGATATTTCACCATGCCTATTTGCTTTATAGTGGACTCAACTCAGTGGACTATTGATCATGGACCAAGGTGGGAGATAGGAAATAAATGTATTTTACCAATACTTATGCAGAGCAAATAATGCCAGGTGATGCTCACTATAGGCTTATTTGTTAAATTTTTAAGTCTCTTTATTTTGCCCAAGGCATCCCAAAGCAACTTACAACCAAACAACCCCATATAGGTACGTACATTAAAACCAAGTGGTGGAAGAAATACATTAAAAACATCCCACCTACTTCTAAAAGGCCAGAGATAGTTACAGAGGCAAGTTTTTGCCTGGCACCTAAAGATATACAGTCATTCCTTGGCACTCAAACAGCTTGGTTCCCGAACAAATCAGCTCCCAAACGCCGCAAACCCGGAAGTAAGTGTTCCAGTTTGCGAACGTTTTTCAGAAGCCGAACTTCCGACGCGGCTTCTGCTTGAGTGCAGGAAGCTCCTACGCCCAATCGGAAGCTGCGCCTTGGTTTTTGAACGGTTTCAGGAGTCGAACGGACTCCCGAAACTGATGAAGTTCGAGAACCAAGGTACCACTGTATAACAATGGCGCCAGGCCAGGCAAGCGTCCCTGGGGAGAGCATTTCACAAGCTGGGAGCCACTGCGGAAAATCCAGTTCTTGTGCTGTCACCCTCAGGACCCTCTGGCTTGTCCACACAATGCACTGAACATATATACAAGCTGTCTATGCATGAACAAATGTTTATGTGATAATGTGTACACTTGTTAATTTGTACTGCTGTAACTTTGTACATACGTACACAGACTCTACACCCATTGAACATTTCGTGTGAATTAGTACAGTGGTAAATCAGGTTACATACGCTTCAGGTTACAGACTCCGCTAACACAGAAATAGTGCTTCAGGTTAAGAACTTTGCTTCAGGATGAGAACAGAGATCATGCTCCGGTGGCGCAGCAGCAGCAGGAGGCCCCATTAGCTAAAGTGGTGCTTCAGGTTAAGAACAGTTTCAGGTTAAGTACGGACCTCCGGAACGAATTAAGTACTTAACCTGAGGTACCACTGTATGAGTGTTTTCTTTGGTTCACTTACCTTTGGTGAACACAGGTACACAGGCTTTACACTCATCCAATGTAATGCATGAACACCCCAATCTCATTTTTCTCTATGATTTTTCTCCTTCCAAAGTACGACTTCCTTTTTTCCTGATACAGAAGTCCCTTCACCACTTGAAAGCATGTACAGTATATTTTGAAAACCAGTGTTACCTACTGATGAACTGGTTGTTTCTTTCAGGCCTGGTCATCCAAGCTGGGCATCTGGCTCAACTACAAGAACTGGACCTTAGTTATAACAACCAGATCTCTGACCAAGGATGGACAATGTTCTATCAAGACATAGTTGGCCTTGAGCAGCTTTCTGAACTGGATGTCAGCCGTCGTCCGTCATCGCGTGGCAACTGTGGTGAATGGTTGGGCAAACTTTTGGCAGCACTGCTGAAGCTGCCCCAGTTCACGGAGCTAGGGCTGCAAGGCTGGGTTCTTTCCGAAGTTCAGCAAAAGCAACTGGAACATTTTAATCGGGACAATGAACGAAATGTTCGCTTTGATATTTGGTATGGAGCATGATGTCTTGTGCCAGTGTAACAATCTATAGCTGGTGGCCCAGAAGCTCAGCACGCAGTTCCTATAGCCTTACCTGACAGAATGCAGTGGGGTAGAGAGAGAAGAGCACCAGAATTGAGAAACTGAAGCTCTGATCTCAGTGAAAATCCTACTCAGCCCCGCCTTGTGAGTAATTTTTCGCCAGACAGGATGCAAGACTTGCCTTGCTGGACCATTTCTTCCCACCAAGAGGAATTTGTATCTTGAGCAATAGAAAATACTATCTTGATCTGAGAAAATGACTTTCTATGAGTCCTTTTCTTTTCTTGCTTGTATTTATTCCCCTGGCCCTTTGAGGTACCACAGAATGCAGTTATTTCTTCTTGCCCTTGCCTTTGTCCTTTTCTTTGCCCTTGTCTTTTCCTTTTCCTTTGTCTTTTCCCTTTTTGTCTTTCTCCTTCTTCTTCTCTTTCTTCTCTTTCTTGCCTCTCCTGATCATTTTCAGGATCTCGCCAAAGGCTCCAATCCCTCTGCGCACCATCAAGCCACGCCACCAAGCCTGGACCTTTGAGGGGAGGGAGAAACAACCACATAAGCATTAAAATGAAGGGGGGGAAAGCAGCTGTTTGTAGGGATGGGAGAAGAATTAGTTCATTTTGTTCTTACAGCAGACAGACCAATTTGATGGCTGCAAACTTGCTACCAGATTGGAGCACAACTCTGCTTCTCTGGATTTTACAATGCAGTTTTGGTGTGCAAAAAAAGTGCACACAGAAATAGGTATTTTACTGCCAAAATGCATGTTATAGAGACATGCATTAAAAAAAAATATATATATTTTAGGGGAAAGACATACAATAAGGCATACAATTTAAACTGAACTAAATGCACAATATGGGATGGAAGAGACCCAGGGCTTTTTTTCAGCTGGAGCTCACCAGAGCTCAGCTCAGGCACCTCTCAGGTGGGCACCATGGCTGCTCTAAGAAAACAAGGGAGAAGTTCATGGTGAACAGACCTACGATTAAATAATGAAACTGAAATGGGACAGACCTAGGCTATTTGTTTTTCAGATTTCAAATGTTGGCACATAAAATGGATGCTGTGTTCCCACTTTCCTGCCAAGGCTCAGTCATGTGGACAAAAAATCCCTTGCAGGAATTCTTCTGGCACCACTCCCCCTTTTGCTACTCCCTCATACAGTACCCCAATAGGACTCCTGAATTAGGAGCTCTCCGGAGTCAGTAACCTCTGTGCTTGTCCTCTCCAAAGAACTGTCCTCAACATCATGGACCCTACACATCACTATGTTGGGCCATCAGCAGAGCCCTGAGGGAATTAACCAAGAGGAGGAGGTATGCTGGCTTATATGCCAGGGGGCTGCCCCTTTAAATGTGGTCCTAGAGTTTGTAGGAGCCAGTAGGTGGTGTTTGCCAGCCTCGTGCCCTCCATGCTTTGGGCTAGAACTCCCATCAGGTTGTCCAAAACACCAGATTAGCAAAAGCTGCCATGTTCACTTGGAGCTCTCAAAGGTTCTGCTACTGACTGCCTGCCTTGTCCCACCAGCTTCTTCTCAAAGTCAGGAGGAAAATACTCTCCTACCTGACCAGACCTGCTCCTTTTCCCCTTGTTCTTTTCTCTGTTCTCTAATACCAAGTCACACCAATGTACCGGGAGATAATGCACCCTAATCAGAATATTTTCCGGTGGAGGTATCTGCTACTTTGCTTCCACTATTTAAAATCCTGTGGCCCACCCACAGTTCCAATGGATTGTCACTACAACATGCTGCAGACCCATGTGGCTTTTTGTGTGTGTTCTCTGTACCGTTATGGTCAAGGCCTTTTCGTATCTTTCATCTCGCAAGTACTGCATGGTGACTTGCAACCCTTGGCTAAAGATTTCCACCGCTGGGAACATCAGAGGGTTTCCTTCAA
The DNA here is from genome assembly GCF_964188305.1 of Podarcis bocagei. Classification (NCBI taxonomy): domain Eukaryota; kingdom Metazoa; phylum Chordata; class Lepidosauria; order Squamata; family Lacertidae; genus Podarcis; species Podarcis bocagei. The sequence continues at coordinate 16,934,995 of NC_138128.1, forward strand.
GTGTCAGAACTTGCAGCTTCTCTAGCTTATCCAGATTCTCCGGGACTTGAAATAACTGATTGGAATGAAGAAATAGCTTTTGCAACTCTAAACACAAGAGAATGATAAAGGTGAATATGATGCATAAGCGACATCCATTTCATGTTTATTTGCAAGCTGAACATTTGAGTATTATTATTATTATTACTACTATTACTATTATTAATATTACAAGTGCCAACCTACCAAGGTTTTTCTTTTTTTCTTTGGTTGACAATAAAAATAGGCTCAACTGAAGTAAGGACTCTAGATTCCTTATGTACCAAGTAGCTTAGAGGACAGCTAGGGAACCTGTGTTCCCTCCAGGTGTTGCTGGACTTCAACTCCCATCAGCTCTAACCAACAAAGCCAATGCTTAGGGATGATGGTGGTTCTACAGCAACATCTGGAGTGCCAAAGATTGCATAGGACGGTAATCCCTGTTGTGAAGAGGGGCAGAAACAGAGGAGCATGATAGCCCATGAACACCATGCATTAAATGAGACACAGTCAGCAGGGCTGAGAGAAACAGTTGGCTCAGGATCAAACTACAAAAGGGCCAAAGCTAAGTGGTAGAACATCTGCTTTGGATGCAGAAGGTCCCAGGTTCAATCCTCTGCATCTCCAGATTGGATAGGGGGGGAACCCTTGTCTGAAAATCCAGGAGAACCACTGCCAGTCAGTGCAGACAATACTGAGTTAGATGGATCAGTGGTCTGATGGTATAAGATGGTGACCTGTGCTTCCTATGGCTTGTAACTCCCAATATCTTTTGATTTTACAAAAAGGAGGTTCAGGAACTGCCAACCAAGTTTGGGAGAGTTAACATTGGGGGGGAGGGGTTAATCTTTCCCCCAAAACAATTTCCTTGTTGATAATCAACTCCTGACCTGAAGCTGTCATTTGCCCTGATTGGAAAAATGCAAACACAATTGTGTGTCTGTAAGGCCCACCACCCTATTCCCAGTTGTGGCAAATAGTAGGTTTTTTGGGGGGGGCAGGGGCACTGATTTCCAGCAGAAAAATTCAACAATAAATGGTTCACCCACGTGCTGTGATCCTAGTCTGGACTGAACCTGCTTTTTGTAAAAGAAAAAGATGGTGGGAGTCACTGAGTTTGGCCTTCATATAGACTGCATCTTGCCTTGGGGAAAAGCACTCTGGTCTGTGTTCCCTCTGGGCACCTCCAAACTGTCAGTATTTTGTAGGAGGGATTCAGGTGCATCCCGAGAAATCAAGGTTTGCACAGTTAAAGGTGATTAAAGTCATCCTGGCACAACAAACCCACTTTTTACAAAGTGCAGTGCCATCCTAGCACAACAAACCCACTTTTTTTACCAGGCTAGTGACAGGGAAATGCACTGAATAGTGTGAGATGAATTTATGATGAACTAGAAGACGTATAAAAACAGTCCAAGCAAATTGGAAGGAATGCTCAATAAAGACCTACAGAGATCTCTTCCTGCATGTACACAACATTGGGATGGGTTGTGTTCTGTCCACATGGGAATGGACCTTTCTCCTTATGGTACAGAAGACTGGCTAGCAAGTGTGTGTGCAATGCCTGGAGGGATTTCAGGATGCAGAGGTGAGGGGAGCAAGGGGTGAACAAAACCCCAGTGGTCAAGGAGCTTCAGTGGTCTGTATAGGTCCTACACAAGTAGTCCGGCAGAGGAATCCTAGCCCCAGGCAAAGAGGGGTGTGACAGGGCAGCTTATTCACCACCCAGACACATGCCAGCTAGGAGAGAAGGTGTTTGATGGGAGGCAAAACCTTGCTGTTTTATGCCAGCCTGGAGCTGATGGAGCTATCAGAATCAGATTGGGTTTGGTGTCAAGTGACAGCTGTGGTGTTCTCCCCTGGAACGTACATTTTTGAGGCTTTCTGTAGGCCTACCCCCAGAGGAATCCTATGAAGGGTACTTCTTCTTGCCCACACTTTTGGCAGGTGGAACAGGGAGTTGTGCACTGGAGGGGTGACCCCAACTGAGCTGTTTTGGGCTGGCGGAGGGAGGTCTCTGCCCCACTGAAACCTCACCCTCCATCCGCAGCAAGGCAGATCATGAGTATGAATTGCAGCCTAAATTATGCAAAGCAAGAATGTATTTTAAATTTAGCTTTGGAGGAAAATGGGACTTGAAAGACATTATAAGGGGTTGACAAGAGGCACCCTTGGCAAAGGAAGCTATGGCTGTGAATTCTGCCTTTGTGCAGAGCCTGCTTTGATCTATCCTTTTTACCTTGTAGTTCGCATATGTGATCAGGTAGCTCTATGAGATAGTTGTTGTGAAGGTCGAGTACTTCCAACTTAAGTAGCGAGCCTATGCTTGGGGGAAGATACTCCAAATCGTTGTTCTCAAGGTACAATTCTTTCAGGTTCTGAGGGAGGAAAATACCCATAATTTGCATTTTGAATATATATTTGTGTAGAGACTCACCTGTGTTCTCTGTAAGGTACCTTACAATTTATGGAATATAACCTACCACTCTGTTAGACGGAGAAGGCATCTCCAATCTTTTTTTCTTCTCCATTATTTTTGCAGGGGAAGGGGCTGTAGCTCAGTGGTAGAGAATCTGCTTTGCATGCAAAGGCTCCAGAATCCATTGCCAGCAACTCCAGGTATGGTTAACTATTTCCCCTGCCTGAAACCCTGGAAAGCCTCTGGTGGTCACTGTAGACAATACTGAAATACTAGTAGATGGACCAATGGGTCTGATTCAGTATAAAGCAAATTCTGGTGTTCCTGAAGAGTCTCACCAAAAGCACAACAGGATCAAAAATTAAGCAAATGTTCCTTTTAAGGTGCTGGCCCCACTGCTTAAAATTTTTGGCCCTCACCGGTTTATTACTTATTGTGATGATTTTAAATACCATTAACCATAATAAACACCGGTTTACCATTATTCTAACAATTTAAACTTGCAACCATGAACAGTGCATACACTATACCTTTAAAGAACATTCAAAGCAGTTTCTTTCCCTCAAAGAATTCTGGGCACTGTAGTTAAAGCATCACTGTGAATTTCAAATATGCATTCTAGTGTATACAGAGCATCTCTACTAGAAAATGCAGTTTGTGTTTCAAGCATAGATCCAAACAGACTATTGGACAAATCCTCTCCAATCCAACAGCCCAGCCCCCTACTTATGTTTTCATAGAATCATAGAGTTAGAAGAGACCCTGAGAATCATCTAGGCCAACCCCCTACAATGCTGGAATATACTTTTGGCTTGACTTGGTAAGTTCTGCAGTGCTGGCCTCTATTAAGTGGCAAAAATTTGCATCCCATATTTTGACAGCTAGCTGTACCAGTGCCCCAATTTTTAAAGACCTTGCAAATAGGCAGTGATGTGGGCAGGGCCAGCATGAGGACTGCCTGGCTCGCTGCTGCCATGCCTCCGCCATGGGCACACCCTACCTCTTCTGCTACCATGGGTGCCCCTGCCGACTCAGGGGCTCCTCTGCTGCCTCTGCCTCAGGTTTGCCCCACCCTCAGCTCCTCTGCCATGGAGGAGGCAGCCAGGGTGTGGCAGTGGTGAGCTGCATCAAATGGCGAAGCGTCCCAGGCCGGCCCTATTTGTGAGATATGTGTGTACCAGATTGCAGGTTTCTGCATGGCATAGAAGTCTTTCTAATCTTTCTGGCTTCAGCAAGACAAAGTGAGGCGGCTGCCTCAGGCAGCAAATTCTGAGGGGCAGAAAGTGGTTGCAAAGGCATGTCATGTGTTCTACCCTGCAGCTCCTAAGCTAACTTGCTGCCCTGGGGTGAAGTGGGGGACTCTGCTCCATCATCAGTGCTGAAGTAAGACTCAACTACCAGTCTAGTCAGTTTTTGTGGGGAATGTGCCACTTTGTTCTTCGCCTCAGGCAGCAAATAGGCTTTGGCTGCTCTTGTCCTGGAGGAATGCTTTATATCCCGTTTCTAACATCTCTGGGCCAATCTAGACATAATACCATCAATAACAATTGCACAAATTGCTTTTTAAAAAGTAAATTGCAGATAAAGTAGGACTGGGTGCTGATCTGGATCAGAAACCTGACGTGGGGTAGGTGGAACTCCTACTTCCAATGTGATTCGCTGTCTAAACTTCCAAGCTGCAAATCATAACTCAGAGTTTAAGGGCCAATGGCAGAGGCCCAAATCCTGAAATGTTCTGTGATTAGATATCATGTATTGAACCAGAACATAGGAGCTCAGAATCCTTAGTCCAGACTCAAGCTCAGGCAAACACAGACCACTGAATACATAACACTATGGAAGTGCCATTAACCAATTTTGCATTACGCCACACCCCCACAGCAGCCCTTTTCTGTTATATCACACATCCCATGGCAACCATTTTGTGACTCACTCCCACAGTGCATTCTTGAAATCTCAAATGCGCCCACTGCTCTGAAAAGGTTTTACATTATATGTTGTCTGTGTATTCACATACATACATGTTTCTTTGGGCGACAAGGGAGGGCTACTTTTGAGATCCAAACCTTGCTCATTTTCTTACCTCTAACTTACTGATGCCTTCTGGTATTACTGTAAGCTTGGTTCCCTCGTCTTGCCCCATGTACAGTTTCTCCAGCGATCCAATTGCAAATATTTCTTCCGGGAACGAGGTGAACCTGTTGCCAGTCAGACTGAGGCATTTCAGCTTACAAAGCCTGAACACTGCTGGAGATAGCTTCACACACAATTTATTGAAACATATAAATATATAGATTTCTCAAACTGCAACACTCCACTACAAGTCAAAGAAATGAGCGTTGTTATCCTCCCATAGCAGGGTACAGAAAGCTGGGTGCAAATCTTCCTGTGACAAAACCCAAACTCCTTTTAGGACAAGAAGTGGGAGTTCTGCTGTTTGGGATTCCACCTGCAAAACTCCACACACACCCAACTGTCAGTATATTCCATGCCCACTGGGCTGGTTTTGCAGGGATGAGTGTCTCCCCAGATGACTTCTCCACCACCACAAGAAATTTGATTGCAGTTGGGCAAGCCTTGAGTTTCCCCACATTTCCCTAATTCTTATTGTTTTATTACCTGCATAATTTATTTTTATGTACACCGCTAATCATAAAGCGATCAATATATAAATAAGAATGGCTGCTGATAGCGGGACCAGCAATGGGGGAACTTAGATCACTATTAGTATGCTGAAGTAGGACATGTTACAAAATGGACTGCTCCTGTACAGAATTCCAGTTAGCCAGCTGTCTCCCTTTCCCCCCATTATTGGCTCCCCCTGAACTTATACACATGCACGCAGGCAAGGAGTGCCAGCTTGGCCCTGCCACTGTGCGTGCCCAGGGCCATGGGTACCATGCAGAATGCATGGCCCTCGCACAGAAATTTGTGGGTGCCAAACCCCTTCAGGGAGTTGGTACCTATGATGCACACACACAACCAACTGTCAAGTCCAGGGGTCGGCAACCTAAGGCCCATAGGCCACAAGCGGCCCATGTGGGTCATTTAACCAGCCCATGAGCCGCCACCAAACCGAGCCGCCCACTCAACAAGTCCCCGTGCGCTGCGCTAAACTGGCACAGCGTGGCACCAGAAATCGCGTCTGCAAAGATGCAGACATCAGAAATCGCGGGCACATGTGCTCACACGCTCTGGTCCCCGGAGGGATCTCTGCTGGAGTGAACCGGCCCAGGCAAGGTAAACCTTGCCAACCCCTGGTCAAGTCAGTATCTCCTACCCACAGAGCATGCTTTTTGAGTTCTCCCCACACCCACCTACCCCTTAAGACCCCACTCCTCAAATATTGGGTTTGCCCAAGCCTGCAGATCCTTAACTCTGTGAAGATGAAGGTTGGGAAGGGCTCACCTGAATCTCTATGAGGAGCCCCTCCCACATAGATGGTGCGGTAATAATAGGGCATCTCAGAGTCTAATTGCCTGCTTAGAGAAGCCAAAACTGACAGAAGTTCAGGAAGTGGATTACCTGGATTCAGGCAATCCGGAAAATAAACAAGCATGCAAACATTAAAGAGAGATTTCTAAAAGCAGTTTACAATTTTTAAATTCTAAACTCCTTGGTCTAAGGCTTTTTCTTCTTCTTTTTGCTTGTATCACTCTGCAACGCTGCTCCAGAGATGCTAGCATAATGGCTCCACCCACCCCAGTGAGTGACATCTGCTGCTAACATGTGTTGTTTTGCCCTGGTACCCCTGCTTTTTAAAATAAGGTTTTAACTGAATTTCAATTACCTCACATAGTAAATTGTCATCTAGTAACAACACTTCCAGACTTTCCAACGAACAAATCTCTATTGGAAACACCTCTAGGAGATTTTCACTTAGATCTAGTATTATTAAGCTGGTTAGCTTGGCGAAAGAAGGATGCAGCGCTTCCAGGGCACAATTTTTCAAGTAAACCACAATGAGCGACCTCCAGCGGCGAATCTGGCGCGGAAAAGTTGCCAGGCTATTCCGAGACATTGAAAATTCCTTCATCTCTGTCAGTTCCTTAAAAGATCGTGGAAGTTTGCGCAGGAGGTTACTGGACAAATCAAGCACAGATAGGTTCGGGCATTTACTCATTGTATCAGGTAAAGATGCTAGGCTGTTAACTGCAACAAAGAACTGGGATAATTTTTGCAGGGAGGAAATCTCTTCTGGAATGAGGCTCAGACTATTTTCTTCTAGATCTACTATTTCTAAATTAGAGAGTTGAAAAAGTTCTGGTGGGAAATTTTCAAATTTGTTCTTCTTTAGATAAATCTCTTTCAGTTTGGTCAAATTGACAATTTCCTTGGGAAGGCAATTCAGATTGTTACTAGAGAGTCCCAGCAATTCTAGATGATGGAGGTGTTTGCAGATTTCCACTGGAAATTGCTCCAGGTTGACATCATATAATCTGAGCTGGCAAAGTGCCCTCAATTTACTAATGATATTCAGTGAACTCAGAGGGAGTGGATTACTGCTTAAATCCAAGCTCTGAAGACTTTTCAGTTCTCCAAGTTCCTCACATAGGTCTTGTATGTTGTTCTTATTCAAATAAAGGACTTTCACATTTCTAAGCCGATTTATACTTTCTGGGATACTATTGATTATATTTCTCTCCAGATGCAATTCCTCCAAGTCTTCCAGTTCAAAAACCTGCCATGGGATGGTTTCCAGTTTTTTGTTGGCCAAATCAAGAAAAAAGATGCGGTCTGTGATCTGCACTGGCACAAACACCTCCTCTTTGGGTTCTTCATCTGCCAACCTTTCCTCTATTACCTCTTCAACACCAACATCAGCACCAACAACCTCTTCTTGTGTCTCTTCCGCGTCATCCTCTTCCGGAATGGTGGCCCATTTTTCAGAGAGTTGGGACACTATTTCAGCGGTAACTAAACTCTTGGAGGTAGCAATCATTGTAAACCTAGTTTTGGCTGCAAAAAAAAAAAAAAAAGGCAGAATGAACTTGGAGACATTCCTTTACACCACGTTTTATGAAGAATAAACAAAATATGTTGTTTTCATTCATAAATCCCAACTATTTCTTGATTAAGGAGCAGTGTAAATGATGTTTAGGATAAGGCTCCAGGAAGATTCAGGTAGGATTTGAATCTCTTCCCAAATTTTGGGGATGTTGTGCTTGAACTAGTGTTGTTGTGGAGAAATGGTTCTGCGAGAAATGTAGGAGGAATTTTTGGCACTTAACCTACTCTTGAGTAAAAGAATCTAATCATGTGAACTTAACCAAATCAAGATTTTTGGGTTATATTATTACATGCTCCCTACTTTGCTGAGCAGTGAAAAGTTCCAAACTCCCTGAGTTTTGGTTTCCTTGGGAAAGGAGCATTTTTGTAACACTGGGTGCTCCTCCAGGTGTCCTGTTTATAGTGCACTCATGATAATTTGTGGTCATGAAGGCATGGAGGTAGTTATATGCAATCCTACTTTCAATATCGTCTGTCCCTACAAGAGTTTCAGGGTGGATATATTCTGCTTTATTTCCAGTCAGTGCAGGTCCTATAGCTTCCTGCTGAAATTCTGTAAACATTTCATACCACAAATGTGTGTGTTTTGTCTTGCTTTTGTTGCATAATAGTGCAAGAGTTCCCCTCCAGACAGCAATAATCCAGTAACATTGGGGATCCCGAAAGAGAGATGTGTACACCCCACAATGCCTCAACTTTCAGCTAATCTCCAAATATCTCCTAACCATTCGTTCACTCTCACTGAGGAAATGTCAGCCAACCATTCTGAACCATTAACTAACAAAGGAAGGCGAACAGTAATATTTAGTAGGTTTGTTCCACATTGTGACTAGCAGAAGAGGATAAATTGTAAAGTATATCCAAACAAACGAACAAATAAATAAATATTTTTTCTTTACTGATATTGTGAATGATGAGAACTTGAATCAAGAAAAAAGAAAGTGGCTTCTGAAGCAGTATACCTACTTTTGAGCCACCCTACTGTATAAACATAGGGCTTGCCGATCAGAAGGTTGGCAGTTCGAATCCCCGTGATGGGGTGAGCTCCCATTGTTCGGTCCCAGCTCCTGCCAACCTAGCAGTTCGAAAGCACTTCAAAGTGCAAGCAGATAGATAGACACCTCTCCGGCGGGAAGGTAAACGGCGTTTCCGTGCACTGCTCTGGTTCACCAGAAGCGACTTAGTCATGCTGGCCACATGACCCAGAAGCTGTGGACAAATGCCGGCTCCCTCGGCCTATAGAGCGAGATGAGTGCTGCAACCCCAGAGTCATCCACAACTGGACCTAACGGTCAGGGGTACCTTTACCTTTACTGTATAAAACAGCAAACAATGGCAAGGAGGAGGAGGAGGAGGGAGCATGGCTGACTGCAATCTTGGAATGATCTTCAATAAATTTTGCTCGGAGTAGACCCCACTGAAATTAATGACCCTGACTGTGGGATCCATTAATGTTAATAGGTCTTCTCTGAGTAAAACGTAAGTTGAATGCCACCCTTTTTGTATTGGGAACTGTAGTTTGTTAAGGGTGCTGGGAACTGTAGCTCTGTGAGGGTTAAACTAGAGTTCCCAGGATTCTTTTGGGTAGTGGTGGGGAGCCATGTGTTTTAAATGTCTGTTATGGATGCGACGCTGGGAATCGCTGGCAGTAGCATCCAGAGGTTGTCTTCCACCCCAGTTTCCCCTAACCGCAGAGTTTCTTCCTGAATTCTGACCCAACTGTCAAAATTCAAACGGAGTGAATGTGATTCGTTCACGTACCTCTGATGTCATAAAAGTACTTGGGATGGATGGCTCTGTCTAATCTTCAATAGGCAGGCTCCGATATGAGAGGAAAGGAAAGCTGTGAGGAGGAGAGACTGATGAGCTCACATTTACCTCAGATATCGTAATAATACCACCACCACCACCACCATGGATAGCTTCCTCTTGGAGTTGGCCTCAACCTCCCAGGTAACAGTAAAAGCAGGGGTGGGGTGGGGTGGGGAGCTGTAGGGTCAGAGAAAATTTAATATATAGCAACCAAATTACATCCTGGCGGTGGTATAATGACTGGCAGTATGGTGCAGTAGGTAGAGCCTTGGCCCACGGAGACGTTGTCTAGATTCTGAAACTCACTGTGGCATTATGTAAAGTTGTGTTCTCCTAGCCTAATCTACTTCACGGGTTGGTTTTGAGGTATATGTACCACATTCATTTCCTGGGAGGAATGGGAGAATAACCCTCCATAATGAGAAGGCGTAATCTTGTTGTTGTTTTTGCCTGGCTTCCTTGCTTGTACGAAGCCTCCAAGCAGCCTTGCCTCTGGCACCTTGAAAACAGGTCCAGTTATTACAAACAGGAAAGAAAGCCTTACATAATTTAATGTGATCTTTTAACAGCTGCCAATGTATTACACAACTTTTGTTGGCTATTTTATACCTCTTGTCCAGGTTGTCTCAAGGGCAGGTTCCTCTGTTTACCCAAACCTAATTATACTACTGAACACAAATAATTAATTAGCATATGGTTTAATGCCAAGACAGGTCCATGTTGAAGGCACAAACGGATCTGCAGCAGATCCTCTCCATACATTTAAAGCATATCCAATTCACATTTTAAATACATGGCTTCCCCCAAAGAATCCTGTGAACTGTACCTTTCTGCTCACAGAGCTTCAAGCCCCAGCACCCTTAACAAACCAGAGCCCCCAGGAATCTTTGAAGGAAGTTGTGTGATTTAAATGTGTGTTGGAATCTGTGCCCTGGTGATTGGCTTTCATAGCTTTGCAGAGGAAGAGTTCCCAATCAGGAAGAGACATCCTGTGTCCAAAGTTTTGCTGTTTACCAGCTTCATAGTATGTCTTTAGATTCATACTACCTTGCAAGCATCTCCTGCTGTTTTGCCTGGAATTTTTTATTAACAGCTACAAGCTAGGGCAAGGGAAAGAGGAAAAATTATTCAGTGGCCAAGAATAAGTGGCTGTAGTGGCTTGCACATCATTTCACTGCTGCTTCCCAACAAACAGAAGCATCATTAATAGTGCCAAATAAAGAAATATGGACAAAAGTGTTAAATTGGCATAACTTACAAGGGGTTCAGCATTCAGCTTTGGACTTGAAAGCACAGCCTGTAACCATCCTCGGTTGTCTTTGCACAGCAGACCCCCATCTAAAACAGGGCAACAGTCTGCAACAGTGGGTTTCAAACTTTTCCAGAAAACTGACTTCTTTGGATGTTTATCATAGAATCATAGAATTGGAAGGGGTCCCAAGAGTCACCTGATCCAACCTCCTGCAATGCAAAATTCCTGCCCACAGCCACCCAGGGTGGGCTCAAACCGCCAACCTTCCGGTTAAGAGCCAGGCATACTAGCCCACTGCGCAACCCAAGATCTCTGTTGTTGTTTAGTCATGTCCGACTCTTCGTGACCCCATGGACCAGAGCACACTAGGCACTCCTGTCTTCCACTGCCTCCTGCAGTTTGGTCAAACTCATGCTGGTAGCTTCAAGAACACCGTCCAACCATCTTGTCGTCCCCTTCTCCTTGTGCCCTCCATCTTTCCCAACATCAGGGTCTTTTCCAGGGAGTCTTCTCTTCTCATGAGGTGGCCAAACTATTGGAGCCTCAGCTTCATGATCTGTCCTTTCAGTGAGCATTCAGGGCTGATTTCCTTCAGAATGGAGAGGTTTGATCTTCTTGCAGTTCATGGGACTCTCAAGAGTCTCCTCCAGCACCATAATTCAAAAGCATCAATTCTTCAGCGATCAGCCTTCTTTATGGTCCAGCTCTCACTTCCATACATCACTACGGGGAAAACCATGGCTTTAACTATACGGACCTTTGTTGGTAAGATCTCTATGGTTCCTCAATTTGAAAATAAGTACCGTATTTTTCGCTCTATAACACGCACCAGACCATAACATGCACGTAGTTTTTAGAGGAGGAAAACAAGAAAGAAAAAAATCTAAACGAAACAGTGGATGTATGATTTTTGTGGTTCATGCTGTGGCCACAGACATGTGATCTGACAGTGAGTTTGGAGTAGCCCAATGCAAAAATCCTGAGGATCCATGTGGATACATGCTTTATAACCACGTTTTTGCACCACTGCGACCCCAGGCAACAGTGGGTGCGTGATTTTTTTGGTGCAAGATGTAGCCATGGACATGCTATGTGATCTGATGGTGAATTTGGGGTGACCCAGTGCAAAAATCCTGAGGATCCATGTGGATCCGTGCTTTGTAACCACGTTTTAAGTGGGGAGGGAAGGAAAAGCACTCAAGGGACAAGGAGCACGCATGGGGTGTGTGGAGAAGGATGCTGCTAATAATGCTATTTAGCGAGCTGAGTGGGGAGGAGAGAGGGACAGAGAGCCTGCTTGCTTTAAAGGAGCCAACCGGACAGGAGTGTAAGCGGACACGAGTGTAAGCGGCTCCTCTCCTCTCCCGCTTTGCTCCTTTAAAGCAAGCAGGCTCTCTGTCCCTCTCTCCTCCCCACTCAGCGGGTCTTCTCCTGCTTTGCTATTTCAAAGCAAGCCACGGAAGAGGGAAGGAAGGGGAACCATGGATCCTCTGCTCACGACTGCAGCAGATCCCCCCCGCCACCCGTAGGCATTCCCTCCATAACACGCACAGACATTTCCCCTTACTTTCTAGGAGGAAAAAAGTGAGTGTTACGGTGCAAAAAATATGGTAACTGTGGACAAACTTCATGATGGGCACCTCATCTGTCGTTACTGATATTCCCTTGCAAGTGATGCTTAGCCCCAGTGCATGAACTCAATGTGCTCTGTGGGAATAGTTCACAGAACCTTCTGAAACACGTAGGGCAGACAGAGGTTGTTGTACTTCAACTTCCCTCAGCCCCAGCTGGCATGGCCAATGGTCAGAGGGATAAGGAGAGCTGTAGCCATACTGGTGCCAAATGTATTGCTTTGATTTCCTTTGGGCCACGTCAGCCAGGCTGGGGGCGGTGGTTTTGTTGTCTAGGGCTAGGCAACCCAGGGCCTCCATACACACTGCCCAGGCTGGCACTCCACACAGGTCACTTCAGGCGCTGCGATTCTTCCGCAGTTCGACTTCCCTCCCATGGTTTCCAGAGACAGACGGATGCCAACACAGCATCTGGAGGGCAACAGGGTACCGGTCCCCGGTGCTGGGGCTCAAAATCCAGCCCTTTCAGCCTCACTATCGGGTCCTTGAGGTTCTACCCATTCTACACTCCCTCCTGAGCCACACCGCTCACCTGCCCTGCTTTGCACAATCAAGTATATTTGACTGCTTGGAATATTTATTTAGGGGATAGAGAAGGGCATGCAAGCTTGAAGAAACTAGCCTACTGGGTAAAAAATCACATTTGCTGCTTTGCCCACTTTTCCATCTCATCCTACCCCATACACCCCCGCCATGTGCCTACCCCACCCCGGAGGGAATAGGGTACCCAGAGAGAAAAAGTCTAGTCACCCCTGCCCTTGAAAGTCTTAAGGGCATGGACACAGCCCTTTATGCGTTTTATAGCATGAGTAGTTTGGAGGTCATCCTCTCTCTCAACCTCACATGAGCACTTCTTGCTAACCTCATCTGCGTGGGCACTAGCTGTAAGGTAAAGGTAAAGGGACCCCTGACCATTAGGTCCAGTTGTGGCCGACTCTGGGATTGCGGCGCTCATCTCACTTTATTGGCCAAGGGAGCCGGCATACAGCTTCCGGGTCATGTGGCCAGCATGACTAAGCCGCTTCTGGTGAACCAGAGCAGCACACGAAAACGCCATTTACCTTCCCGCCGGAGTGGTACCTATTGATCTACTTGCACTATGACGTGCTTTCAAACTGCTAGGTTGATAGGAGGGGCACTAGCTGTAGTAACTCACTAATAAAGGAAAGGCGCCCTTGTTCAGGGACACCATTTAGCTTTGCTTTCCATGTGCCACCAACCTTCGCCAAAGGAAATGCATTATGAAGGAAAGACGTCTCGGATCAATGAACATAAGAAGCTGCCTTGTAGTGAAACAAATGGTAGATCTGCCCCAGTATTGCTTGCCTTGGCTGGCAGCAGCTCTACCATGTTCCATACAACGAACATTTCCAAGCCCTACCTGCAGATGCTCGGGATTGAACCTGGGATCTCCTGCATGCAAAGCAGATGCTCTACCCACTGAGCTATGCCGCTTTCTCATTATTTTGCTAATAATTTGCATGCTTTGCAAAGGAGACCCAGGGTGTAGGCTATGGTGCTTTACTGAGTTCCAACAGAGCCCGAAATCAGGCGGTCGCCAGGCCCTCTTGCTAGTTGCCTTTGTAGGGAAAGGCGGGTGGCGCGAGGTCCCTTCTTACCCGGGATCTTGTACGCCGAAACTGTAGGGGCGCAGGCGCACTCAGGAATCCCCGGGACGCAGGCGAAAAAAGAAGCGCGTGCCCAGACACTATGGCAACCGCGATCGGGGGCGGAGTTGGTTGTCTTGGCGCGCGCGCTCTGCAAAAAATAAGAAAATAAAAAATAAATAAAAAGCGTCTCGGTGGCAACAGCAGCAGGAGGTAAGTGGCGCAATTGGAGAGGGTTGCGGTCTTAATCCTGGGGTTTCACGGATCCCCAAAGGCGCGATGGGTACAAGGCTCTAAGCAGCGGTGCCCTCACTTTTTGCCCTGCGATCGACAAAGCGGAATTAGATTTACAAAAGGGATTATTTTCCTTCAAGCAGTGTCGGTGTGCAAAATCTGTGCGCGCTTACTCAGAAGTACTGCTTTTAGTGGGGTTTGCTCACAAGCAACTGTGCAAAGGATTGGCTCCTGCGGGATTAATCTGAAAATCGTTGCCACGCGAAATTCCAGTGAAGTACTGTATTAGAACGGAGGGCAATATTTTTAGTTGGGAGCTGCTAGAAATTTATTTTCAGGTTTTGGGTGGGGATTAAGGAGAGGAGATGATGGGGGTGTCTGTCATCCTGTGGGTGGCATCAGCTGACAGAGTAGAACGTGACCTGCTCCTCCCTCCCTCCCTGACATTTAAACGAAGGGGTGCATGGGGAAAGGGTATTCCCACAGCTTCTGTGTACAGATAGGGCAAATCCTGATTGAATGGGGAAGGATACAAGCTGGTATCCTGATGCTGAAGACATTATTGTGTGGATGCTGGGAGAAAACTTGTGTGCGTGAGCAGCACCTGTACCACAATAAACATTTGTCTGGAAAAACCCTTTGTCCACAGGGTATATACTCCAATTGAGCCCAGGGCAGGCAGGCAGCCTGAGCCTTTTGCTTGCCAATTTAGAAGCAAGGACTACTCAGCTCAAAGGGATTAACTGGGATCATATGACACCCCCCCCAGTAGTGTTCCCCTAGTAGTGTTCCTCCCGCTCCTTCTCCTTCCATTCTCTAGGTGTAACCCTGAACAAAGCTACTTAGGAAAAAATTCCACTGGAACCAGCTTATGTGCTTCCAAACAATTGTGTTTAGAATTGGTCTGTTAGGGTTTTGTTTAGATGGATAAAGAAGCAGGAGTGCTAACTTGAATAAAATACGGGGGGGGGGGCAAGTAAGCCCCGTGCCACATAATTGATCCCATGACACAGCAGACACACACTGTTTGAATGGCAATACCCATCAACTTTGATGGGGGGGCAGCCCCTTAAAATATTTTATGGAGGGGGGAGGAAGGGACCTTGGCTCCTGTGTGAAGAAGAACTGGAAGCAGCATTTGCCCGGTCAGCTTCAGGGTTACCCAACACGGTGCCCTCCAGGTGTTGGTGACTACAACTCCCATCATCCCTGGTTATTGACCAAGCTAGCTGGGTCCCACAGCGTATGAATGGCACCATCTTGGCTACCCTATGCTTACTTCCTCTGGGGTTATTATGTCCCTGGGTGAAGCAGTGGGCGTGCACACAAAATAACTGCCGCCAGGACTTTAATGCCCAGTTTGTATGGGAGAGATGGCACTAATTGGGCTGCATAGAAAAGCAACTCCCTTGTTGTTATGTCTTACGGAAGGGAGGGAAATTGCATTCTCTGTTGGAGGCCGCATGTTGACATGGGCAGGGCCACTGCATTCTCTCTCTCTCTCTCTCTCTCTCTCTCTGAAAGCGCCTCCTAATTTGTCTTTCTCTCAGCCACTCACCAGCCTCATTTGCCTGGCTGGAATGTAGCCTTGAACTGTGATAATACCTCTTGCTCCCCTGGATGTAGAACAGAGAGGGATGTGTGAGCATGTGTAAAAATTAGCCTACAGTACAAAGGTAAAATGTACATTCATTGGTCCACCTACTTTTGCTGCCACATGTGACATTTGGAAACTTGTGCAGAAGGAAATGAGGCCCTGAGGCTGACAGACGTTTTCTCCTGCTGCTGTATGCATTGTTATTATTCTCTTCATACATGATATGTAGTCAGTTGTCTTTCCCCCCCTCAGGTAGATACTATGCCAAAATACATAAGCCTTGACCAGCAATATTCTCTAGCATGTGAAGAACTAAAACACCCTGAGAACCCCTTCATAGTCCGCATTCTCCAAGAAGTGAAGCAGGACGAAGAAACGTAAGCGAATAGTTACGTTGTGGAGACTAAACCAATACGATTTTGAACTGTTAAGTTGGGCTTTTATATGCTGTGCTTTAAAATGCAAACATTATATGCTGAGATAAAACCAAATTCTGCAGCAATTAAGCTGGCTTCTGCAATCAGTAAGTTGTTATTATTATTATTATTATTATTTAATTTATTGGTTGCTTTATGTTGCCCAAGGCAACCCAAAGCGACTTACTACCAACCAACCAAGCAAAACAAAAAAACCCATATAGATACATTATAGAATATGCAAATTATGCAGACTTGCCTATACTTTATTATTTTGTACACTACTAGGTATGAGGGAAGACAGGAAACTTTGCATCTTTCTGAAGCCATCACCCCCCCCCCCCCACACACACATTTGCTCTTCACACAACCACCAGCTTCTGAGATTTCACCAGGTATTACCACAGCAGTCATGATAACTAGAAACCTCGCTTCAGCCTCCTCCCCATCTGTAACATAAGAATAAAATTCTGCTGAGATTCATTACTCGGCTGTTGTAAAATTATTGAGATATTTTTACCATTATTGAGATGTGAAGCACTTAGTTTTCCTAGAATGTACAATAAAAATGCAAAAGAAAGGGAGGCAGATTGCATCATGGTCTCATTCCCCTTGAAGCAGCTAAATTAAGGTTACAAGATGTCCCCATTTCCTGGTGACAGTCCCCGGATTTACAAATCAGCCCCCTGACAAAACCCATCTACCGTATTTTTCGCCCTATAGGACGCACTTTTCCCCCTCCAAAAATGAAGGGGGAATATGTGTGCGTCCTATGGGGCGAATGCAGGCTTTCGCTGAAGCCTGGAGAGCGAGAGGGGTCAGTGGGCACCGACCCCTCTCGCTCTCCAGGCTTCAAGAAGCTATCCGCTTTGCGGAGAGCTGCCTGGACCCAGAAGCCTGGGGGGGCACTGAGCTCCGCGCCCCCAGGCTTCGGGCTTCGCGCAGCTCTCCGCAAGCAGTGGGAGAGCTGCGCGAAGCTCTCCCACTGCTTGCGGAGAGCTGCCTGGACCCGGAAGCCTGGGGGGCGCTGAGCTCCGCGCCCCCCAGGGTTCGGGCTTCACGCAGCTCTCCCACCGCTTGCGGAGAGCTGCGTGTTCTGGGGGCTGGGGTCGGGGGAAGCTTGGGCTTCCCCCACCCCAGCCCCGCGCCTGGGGGGGGGAAAAAAATCCCCCCTTATTCCCCCCCCCCCGAAAAAACTAGGTGCGTCCTATGGGCCGGTGTGCCCTATGGGACGAAAAATACGGTATTTAGTAGGAAGTTGAAAAGTGTCCCCAAATTCATTGAAAAAAATCTGGTAACCTTACGCTAAATTGATAATTCTGTATATAATTTTCCTTTTAAACTGCCATCCACATTGTGATTATATAAATTGATCACTTTCTACTAAAAGTTTTATTGAAGAGGAGCTTCTATGAGTCCAGAAGTAATTTTTGAAGCACTAAGAGAAACCAAACCACGACAACAATCAACTTTCCCATTTACATCGTAACAGGTTGAAAAAGAAAATCACTATAAAAATTGCTGGAAATAACCGCTTGATACCTGTGCAGAAGGTGACAGATGACGATTTTCAAATCCTGGCTACAATTTTTACAAATAATATGTTTCTTACAGGTATGTCTTGTTTTTATTTAAGCCTTTGAAAAGCAGACCAATTGATAGCTTTAGTTCCATTCTCTGCCCACTTCCTTTGTCTGTCTTTTCATATGTGCATATTGAGAAATATTCAGCATTCCAGGGGGTAAGCTACTAACTACCTTAAGCTACTAATGTTGGCAATTTTTCTCTGTTGCTTATTCTGTGCTGTGGGTGAGCACTGAAAACATTCCTTATCACACCCATGCCTGCACTTAGCCCAGGGTGGAGGACTGAGCAAACAAAGAACCATCAAGAATCTTTATTTTGGATTTGCAACCTGATCCACGGAGCAGTTTTTGTGCACAAGATCCACTATAGAAACTGCCTTTCAGACTCACATAACCCCCTTTCTCTAAGCCAGAGATAGGGAACCTTTTTCTTTTCCCCCCTCATTTTTTTAAATTGATTTTCCAAAAAGAATTTTAACAAACAAACAGACAGACATAAATCTCAGCTGTATTTGAACCAATCTTAGTGACATTGTTAAGTGACTTCCTCGAATCCCCCTAGTTGAATTTCAGTGTATATCATTTTAACAGTTTTCCAAAACCAATTTTCTCATATACCATATTTTTTGCCCTATAGGACGCACCGGCCCATAGGACGCACCTAGGTTTTTTTTTGGGGGGGGGGAATAAAGGGGAAAAAAATTATTCCCCCCCCCCAGCCGCGGCTTCAGCGCGCCCCACGCTCCGGGCAGCAGGCTGCTATCCGCAGCCTAGGGAGCCCTGCAGGAACTCCCACGGGCTCCCCAGGCTTGCGGATATCTGCCCGAAGCGCAGGGCACTCTGCTTCAGCGCGCCCCGCGCTCCGGGCAGCAGGCTGCTATCCGCAGCCTGGGGAGACCTTGCTGATAGCTTCCTGAAGCCTGGAGAGCGAGAGGGGTCGGTGCGCACCGACCCCTCTCGCTCTCCAAGCTTCAGCAAAAGCCTGCATTCGCCCCATAGGACGCACAGAGATTTCACCTTCATTTTTGGAGAGGAAAAAGTGCGTCCTATAGGGTGAAAAATACAGTAATTAACTTAATCACTTAACATCTTTCTATTTTAGCTTTAAACATATTAATTCCTAACATTACATATTTAAAGCCTAAGCCTATCTGATAATTGCAAGCTTTTCCAATTAAGTTATCTTAACATATTTAACTAAATAGTCTTTAAATTTCATCTATTCCTCCTGGTACTCCTCCTCCTTCTGGTCGCGGACTCTTCCAGTCAGGTTGGCTAGCTCCAAAAAGTTCATCATTTTCATCTGCCATTCTTCCACTGTTGGAACTTCTTGTGTTTTCCAGTTCTTAGCTAACAAAATTCTTGCTGCAGTTGTGGCATACAAAAACAATTTGACATCTTTCTTGGGCAATTCCAGACCTGTTATTCCAAGAAGAAAGGCCTCTGGTTTCTTAATAAATGTATATTTCAACATTTTTTTCAATACGTTATAAATCTTCTCCCAGAAGTCTTTTACCAGGATAGGGAACCTTTTTCAGCACAAAGGCAACATCACCTACTGAGGGCCACTTTCCAAGCCTCTGTTTTTAGTGCTAATGGATCTTCCAAGCCACACCACTTACTGGCCTTGCTTTGCATCCTCCTTGAGTGATTTTGCCTGGCTGGAATATGCCCTTGAATTCTGATAATGCCTCACGCTTCCCTGGGTGGAGGGTAGAGGAGGCCATGCAAGCGTGTGGAGCATGTGGGTGGAGCAATGAGCATAAATGTTACCGTTGAACATTTATATTCCTTGCTCCTCCCACTGTTGCTTCTGGGCATGCAGCCCCTGGAAAATTTCCCAGAAGTATATGTGGCGCTCAGGTGAGAAATGGTTCCTTACCCCCTGCCCAAAAAACGAAAAAAAGAGTATTACCTATTGTGTAATCGGGGCTTTTTTCAGCCGGAAATTGCTGGAACTCAGTTCCGGCACCTCTCGGGTGGGCGCCATTACCATTTTAAGAGAAGAAGAGAGGTGTTCATGGTGAGCTCTGCCGCCTCTTTTTCTAGGAAAATAGCACTGGATGCAATTAATACTGAAATGAAACGTGATGCAGGCACAACCTAAGCGGCAACTTTCATTATGAAATAGCTCATTGCATGGTATCCAGAGCCTTGGATACTGAGAGTTGGTTTTCTTCCTATGAATTCTCTACAGAACAAACCCAGGGCTGGAGCAAAAGCCAGCTCTTGTGCAAACAGGACGTGGGGCATTTTGCCAAGGGAGGCTTAAATCACCTTTGAGTCTTTCCCATAGTTACTTATATTGGCTGCAGGCATTATTTCATGCTGAATAGACAAAGAGAGAAGAGCCACTTGCCGCACGAATGAGTGTTCTTCCCTGGAGAAGGTTTTGCCTTCAGTTGACAAGCCCAACTGAAGCAGGAAGGTTGGACTTTTTTGGCATTAACTTGTGACCTCGATTTTCTGTGTCAATTGCTCCGTTTGTGGGTGGCACAAAACGCAGGGTTTGCGGCACAAAATGGCACTAAACGAGCACTAAACTTTGGCATCAGGTTTTTTGGGGGGCAATCCAGAATTTCAGGGTCACACGATAATGAAGCTCTGTTTTTTTGTCCTCCAGTGAAAGTGTCCAACCTATGAGGGTTGCATAAGTGGAAGCAAAAGAGAGGCTAGGTTTTATATTCACGTTAGAAAACTAAAGGAAGCAAGAGCCACTTTAAGGGCACTTACAGACCGTCACTATTTTCGGGTGGGATTCAGTTGCGTCACGCCAAATTCAGCGCATGCAATTGCAGTTGGTTTGGAGGTATTGTGCAACAAACCTGCTTCTTTGAAAGACGGCTTTTGTACTCACAATGCATTTAAAGCATATCCCCCCCCCCAAAAAAAAAGAATATCGGAAAGTGTAGTTTATTAAAGGTGCTGGTAATTGTAGCTCTTTGAAAGGTAAACTACGGTTCCCAGGATTCTTACCTTTGACAGTTATCCTAAGTCTCATGTATGGAAATGCAATTACAGTAGATGAAAAGGTGCAGAGAATTTGATGGCTAAGATAAAAGGACTGGGCGAAAAGTGATCCATTAAGTTTAACATGGAGCCTGCTTATTTCTGTATTCCTCGGCTCTTTCAGGACTTGACCTGAGATATAACCTTTTGAGTGATGCTGGCGCAGTACACATTGCAGCTTTCCTTCAGGTACTTTTTGCGGGGGGGCAGGGCTAAATGATATTTGTGAATTTTGTAGCTGCAATTTGTTAAGGTGACCTTCTTCCAAAAGTGAGCTTTATACATGTAACTTTCTCCTTCGTTCCTTCCAGGACATCGTTTTGGAGGGGTTTTGTAAATCGTTTTTAAAAAATTTATTTTAAATAAGAAAAGCGAGAGAAATACAAACCGTTCAGGTATTATAAAGAACTTAACAGAGTTTAGCGAAATGCAGGGCGACTTAATCAATGTCATTGGTACGGCATTGCTATGCGCATCTCAGACTCAGAGCACAGAGAGGTTTCTGGGGTCCCGGTACCTGCCTGGAGTTTGGTGTCCTTGGAATGAAGTGTACATCCACTTGGGAAGGGCATGGCTTTGCAGTTTTCAGATGACAAGGCTTTGGGTAGAATGGGAAGGAAGGGTCTGGCGGAACCCACACATTGACAGCAAGGTGAATTTCCTTGTATTCTAGGATAATCATACTCTGCTGTACCTGAACCTGATGTTTAATGACATTGGTACCATGGGAGCAGAATTCATAGCTAAATCATTGCATGTAAGTATTGTTTAGCTGGATAAGAAAGAACACTACACGAGTTTCCCCTTTGAAGCAAAATACTTTGGAACTCAGAAATCAGCTTGCAGAACTACCGGCAAATTGTTTAATGCTTAAAGCTGCAGTCAGAAGCATATTTATTTATAATTGCCACTGAGAGCAGTGCTTCGGGTGTAGGCTGTCTTGGTTTAAGAAAATGGGGATCAATTAGGTAAACCACAGACTCCCTCCCAGCTGTGGGATTATTTAACACTAGTACTCCCCCCCCACTCCGCCCCTGCTGCCCAGATATGTTTCTTAAGCATGTTACAGGATTGTAGCAGTAGCAGGTTATTTTTTTCATAGCAATAAACAGTATTCTAGGAGATAACCTATTTCTGTGAGTTTAGATTACGGTTATATTGGAAATAATTGACTTTTCACACCTAGAGGAATGAAACACTGCTTCACCTAAGAATGACTGGCAACAAAATTGACAACAAGGGAGGAATGTATTTTGCAGCAATGTTGCAAGTTAACAACACTTTACAGAAGTTAGATTTGGGAGACACAGATCTGGTGAGTAAAATTGCCATTTTAGGACACGTCTACATGCACAGAAATGTAAGCCTGTTTCAAACATATCATTGTGAGTTTGGGGGGACAAAATGTAATCTTGCTTGTAGATGGAGGGTTTACTCAGTGGGAGCTAAATGCACCTGCCTTACTCTGGATTGTGTCTTTTGTCTTTTATTTCCAGCGCACACAGAGTCTCATAGCATTAGCAACAGTTTTGAATTACAATAGTGCAATCAAAGCCATAAATCTAAATCGGCCAATACTCTACAGTGAAGAGGTAAGCAACATTTTGCATTGTTTCCCTTGAAATGGGGAGCCAGGAGCCAGGAATGATGCATCGAAAACAAGCCTAGGGAATAAGAATAAGCACTGACAAAGCTTTTCAACAGTTTTAACAATAACAGCTAAAATTCCCTTTCTCTCTGTGGCTGCTGAAATGAAGAGAACTTGGCAGGGATGGGAACAAGGAATAGATTTTTGTGTGAGATGGCTGAGAACTCAGTTGATATTAAAGACAAATTCTCAGAGGTATCCTTTATCCTTCTGTTTGAAGTGTATATCTGCCCCGCTGTGCAAACTCTTGGCTCTAGTGGGTGGATCTTAGAGATCTAGAAACAAACAAACACACACACACACACACACACACACACACACACACACACACACACACACACACACCCCACTAGCCTGACATCCACACACCCTTACTGTAAGGTAAATGGCAGAAAGCACATCTCCAAAAGATTAAACTAGGCAGCAGAATTTTCAAACCCTATTGTCTGTAAGTAGTCTCCAGTTCTACTTTTCCCCATTCCTTAATATTCCCCATTCCCCCATTCCTCTCAGCAAGAGTTGTGTTGTATGCTCAGGTGCAGTGCAAGGGGATGCTTTCACGTTCAATTAAATTAGCCTTGGTTCAGCATAAAGCAGGACCCTAGAGTTAAGCGTATTTGAATTTAAACACAGGGCAACTCCACCTCCAAACACCTTCATGTTGTGGGTAGCTAGTTATATACAGAGCTGGTTTGCACATACTGTAATGCTATGCCAAACTGGCTTAGTGGAGATGTGCAACCATGCGGGCTCCTGGAAAGGAGATTTCAGATGCTTGGCTTCTTCTCTGGCCCTACTGATGCTATTCTGCTTTGAACTAAGCCATGGTTTGTCTAAGTGTGCCCTCTGAACCCAGGTTCATGGTTTGTCTCACGGGCCATCATCAAGGTTTGTTCTATTATCATGGTTTATCTGGAGCAACAGAATACATGAGCCCTGGTTCAGATGACGCCCTAAGCCAAACCATGGCTTAGCTCAGAACAGTGTGGGAGCACAAGGACTGGGGAAGGGGCACAGCTGCCACAAGCTCCTCTCTGGGAATCTTCACACATTCAAGCTAAGCAATGGTTTGGCTTAGCAATACATGCTACATGTTCGCACAATAGAATTTGGTGGATGGAACATACCTGTCCTGTGGAGTAAAGCAAATGATAATGTGCATCACATCTGCATTTATCCCCATAGAAGTGACCAGATGTACTTTGTAATGTGAGCAGGGTACACATCCCCACTGGCTCTAGAACATCTTATGTTCAAGTTGTAATTCAATAATACGGAACTTTAGGAAGAGACCACGGTCCACACAGCCCTCATGTTGAAAGTCAACTGCACTCTTGTTGAACTGCATTTGTGTAAACACGAAATGAAGAACTTTGGCATGGAACGACTGTGTGATGCATTGTATGAAAACAGCACCCTGCGATATCTTGATCTCAGCTGGTAAGAGAAGCTTGAGTTATAAAGATAGCATTTTAGCTATTAGAATGATATGCAGTGTATGAAAACTGATGCACTTGATACCTACTTCTCAAAATAAGCTAAGATCAATTTTTAACTGAGTGTTTCAAACAAATGTACTTGTATATGCAGTCATACCTCAGAAGTTGAATGGAATCCGTTCCGGAAGTCTGTTCGACTTCCAAAACATTCGGAAACCAAGGCGCAGCTTCCGATTGGCTGCATGATGCTCCTGCAGCCAACTGGAAGCCGTGTAAGCCATGTCAGACGTTCGGGTTCCAAAGAACATTCGCAAACCAGAACACTCACTTCCAGATTTGTGATGTTTGGGAGCCAAAACGTTCGACCCGCAAGGCGTTTGTCAACCTAGGTACGACTGTACGATGTTTAATAATAATGCTTAAGATTTAGATCATGCAGTTTAAATATGCAAAGTGCTTCACATACATTATTCTGGTATTTATTGCAGCGGGCCTTTTTGCAGAATGGAGGGAGCAGGGTAAGGCTGAGAGAATAATGGATTGCCTAATGCAGGGATGGGGTACCTTTGGCTCTCCATATGTCTCTAAATTACAATTCCATCAGCCCTAGCAAGCGAGGCCAATGGCCAGGGATGATGGGAGCTTGTAGTTCAGCAACATCTGGAGGACCAAAGGTTTTCCACACCTGGTCTAAGGCCACCTCATGTATTCATGACAGTAACAGGACTGAACTGGCAGCTCTCCAGTACACGCTCTTAATTACAATATCCACTGCACTAGCTCCTGAGATCTGGTTTTAAGTCCCTGTGATGTGGTTGGTGGTTTTATTGTAAATATTTGATGACTGTTCTTGCTCAGTGCTACACATACATAGTATTTTATTTTGCAGATTTTGCATTTGGGTTTTTATGCCAGTTGTCCCTTAAGTTTATTGTCGCTTTAGTATGCTTTTATTGTCATGTTTTTATTCACATTATTTGTACAATGACTTCAGCATTTATTTTACAAGGCGACTGATAAATATAATAAAAAGTAATGCCCCTTAACAGTTAAAAGAAACAAGAGTTTTGTGGCATGGCGAAGACTAGCTCACTTATAGCAACCTAAGTTTTTACAGAACAAAGTCCACTTTGTCCTCTGAACGATGTTTCTGAACAAAAACAAATGTGTACGCTTGTCTCTTTTCAGCAACAAAATTACTCGGGATGGTATTAAATTTTTGGGAAAGCTGTTAAAACACAACACCACCCTGGAAATCCTGGACCTTAATTTTAACAGGATAGAGGACGATGGTGCTTTCTATCTGAGTGAGGCCCTTACTACACATAATCGGACTCTTCAAGCGTTAGTATACAGAACTCTTAACTCCCATAATGCATTACTGTGAGCGCAGGCATTTGGATAAGGCAGCACAGAATTTTCGAAGCAAAATGGCCCATACTTCAGACCAAAATGTGTCTGCAGTAAACACAACAGTGACCCATGGGCCTAGCTCCAGAAAACTGTTGAGGTGATGGTGACATCACTGAGGAAGCAGTTTCCAATCCAAAAGGCCCACCACAGCAACTTCTGTTACACTGCACCTTTCAGATCACCTGCTGCTTGCAACTACCATAAAAGTATTACTCTCCCCAAGTAAGTTCTTGGGTCACTTGTGCAATCAGAGCCTGCGTGGGGGGGGGGGGGCTGTCTTAGGAATTTTGGGCAGTTGTCAATTATTGAGTCCCATCAGTGCAAGGATTTCTGCTTGTACATTTAAGTTTGCCTTGAGATTCAAACTGAATCACTCTTCTTCCTCATCCCTGCTGTGAACCCAGTAAACAGATATGACGGTAGATCAGGAAAAGTTGAAAACAGAAGAGAACAACTGCTTCAGATCTCAAAAACTAGCAGGGTTTTCTAGTCACAAAGAATAGGACATCCTTCCTCTCTTGTGTTCACTAGTGGGCAGGAAGAAGCAGAGGCTGTTAAGGGAGGAACTGGGTGGACTTCATGGCTGGTAGCTGCTGGGAGAAAAGAATAGAGTGGCTCACATATATGGATTTATATGATTTATATGATTGCTTGGCTATCTGCAGCTTCTCAATGACCTTGGTTTTTTTTGCTTATATCCTTCTGCTCTCTAGGCTGGCAGTGACAAACAACAACATATCTGGGAAAGGACTGGTGGCCCTTGCAGAGTCAATGAAAACAAACCTAGTTCTTTCCTATATCTACATATGGGGGAACAAATTTGATGAAGACTGCTGTGTGGTACGTCTGTTGTCTTCTTATGAAATGAAATAGCTGACATCCTTCTAACCCTGTAAAAAAATAGATAGAGGAAGAGGGATTTGGATTAGAAAAACAATGCTGGGGTGGGGGTGGGGGTGGGGGGAGGGTTTGATCTCCCTCTCCCAGTGTTGCAGCCACCCACGGCTGCATTTCCCCTTAAAAGAACAAGGATCTCTTACCAAGAGATATCTATCTACCCTGTGTGTTTCAGGCATTTGCAGAGTTAATTAAAAGCGGTCGCCTGAAACCAACTGGCACAGATGTCGATCCGTATGAAGTGGATGGGAACACATACTTTGCCGAAGTCTCCCATGGCCTTAAGAGGCACTATTACTGGACACCGAGTTACGGACAGCCTGATAACCACGATGAGAATGCCTCTCTGGCAATAACTCCTGTTGCAGAAAACTTGTAAATGCCAACATATTTTTTCTTAAGCCTTTGCATCTTGGGGGTGTTTTTTTTAAAACAATGTGTGCTTCAAACCTGCAACCAATTACATGTAGTTACTTGGAGAACTGATTTTAAAAGGTTTTGAACCATAAATACTATATTAAACTGAACTGGGAAAGTGCTGGATCCCAGTCTAGCGACAGCTAATTTCAGGTCCCGTTGAAAGCAGAACTTAAACTACTGGTGACTCCCTTGTTCCAGAGCTTTCAGTGAGTTCCATAGGTTCTTAACTGCATTGGGACCGTCATGAGCAACACTTACTGTGATAATACAAAGCAGCCTGTAGAAGTGATTTCATACAATTCAAAGGCTACTAAGGAATGTTCAATAGCTTGAAAGTAAGGCTCCTATGCTAGGCATGGTTCTTTGGAAATAAAACACCATATAAATCAACATGATGCCAATGTAAGTGTTTTTAGGATGTTTATTATTTATATTAACATTTGTCTATGCAAATGAATTCATTGAAGCCGACTGTGGGGGGGGGGAGCATGGGCAAGAAGGAAGTCGTGACAATGCAGCAGTGCAAGGCTTATGGCTCATGACTTAGACTGAGACACAACATTATTTTCAAAGAATATGTTTTCCAGGTATTATGAATGATTAATTTTGTTTAAAAATGAGCTACATTGGGGGCGTGGCGGGGTAATCTAAATGATGTTCAGTAAAGTTTGTTCTGATCTGTTAAGTCTGAACTGCACTGAATTTTATACATTCATCGACACTGGCTTTCAGTGAATGCATCATGCTCCTGTTAATCCTATTTTGCAAGCTATTAGAATTGTACAAAGATAGACTTCATGGCTAGAGACAAGATCTTAACTGACGAGCCCATCATTCACAGTGCATGGGGGGGGGCGCGGACCTGTGACTCACTCGATGTTGCTGCACTACAGCTCCAATCATCCTTGACCATTGCCTATGCTGGCTGGGACTGATGGCAGTTGGGAGTCCAACAACATCCAGAAGACAGCAAGTTTCCTACGCCTGCTATACAGGCTCCAAGAGACCAGGAAGGGTCTGATTAGTACAATCAGACGCGCTTGCAGCATCCTCTCCTTCTTTGTAGTCCCTGCCCTTTTACTCCAAACTATTAGCCATCTATGGACTGGTACAAAGGCATCATTTGATTTCTCAAGCCTTGGTGTACTGAATGTGCCATCTTCATTGGCAAGCATTATGTTTCGGTCACTGTTAGCGATGTAGCTGTGGTGCTGGAACATTTGTGGTTCTTTCAACACTCGCAGTTGCATATTTAGATGTGTGAACCAGACCTCTGGCAGTGTCGCAGGCACCCTTCTCATTAAGCATCAGGGCCAAATGTAGTCCTCTAGGCCTCTCTAATCTGGCCACTCCCCACCCCCACTCCCCAGGTCCTTTCAGGGTTTTTGGGTGCCTGAAATGTGCTCTTGGCCACAGGTATAGGGAAGCTTTGCCCCTACAGATGTTGCTGAGCTACAAGTTCCATCGGCCCCAGCAAGCATGGCGAGTGGCCAGAGGTTCCCCATACCTACTTGTACTCTTTGATAATGCTTCTTCCTTGCCTGGCTGTGTATGTGCAGAAACCAGCCGACCGCACAATGGTAATGTTTATATAAGTCTCTATAAACCAATGTTCCCCAATAACTCACTTTCAAAACACGAGACCAAAATGCCAGAGTTTCTTTGATTTACTTTAGCTGCTGTCCACAATGGTATTAAATGGGATTGAGGAAAAAGCCTGTTACAGTCAAAGCAATAAGAGAATGTACTTTACCACTGTAAGACATTATTCTACTTTCCTGTCAAATTATTGTTGTGCTTTTGCTTAGGACTCACTCATAGATCATTCTGGGACGAAGCTCTTTCAAACCACTTGTTTCCTTCAGTTATTTATAGCTAAATGAGCAACAAGAGGAACAAAGAAGGGTTACAAAACAAAGTTTTATTCAGGTCTAAACATTAAAATGTTGCAAATTTATGTACATAATCTCTCAGAAGGGAGTATAAAAGCAGGAGGTGAGCTACATACACACAAACACCCATGACAAAGTACTTTGGAAATAATTTAAACCAGAGAGGATTCACAACAGCTCCTCAGAATGTCCAGTCTTGGAATTGTTAGGGTGCCAGAACTAGTAGTAACATTCCAAGAACCAAAAAAAGCTTTAAGTATTCCCTTCTCTTAAACATGTCTCCATGCTGAGCGACTCATGACTGCAGGAAAGCTTGAAACTCCCAAACAAAACTTAGGAGCAATAAACGACAGAAAGAATGTGTGTAACATACCCCTATATTGCTTACTAAGATGCAACTTTCATAGAACCAAGCTGATCACACTCTTTAACTACTGTATTTTATTATCAGTAGGTCAGGATTTAATGAATAAGTATTTTTAAGAGGTCACTCTAGCTTAACAGCCCAGGATTTCTTGATATAACAGGTAAACACTTCAGTTTAGAAAGAAAAAGCGCTGTTTATTCAATTATTGCTGCAATAGATTCTAGCTCTCCCAGAGCCTGTGTAGTGTTATAAGAGGGGTCAAACAATGGTTTCTTAAAAAATATATTCATGTACAAAAGACAAATGAGTTCTACAAAGTAAAACATCTTTATAAATATTAAATAACTAAGTAAGGTCTACTATAAATCTAAGAACAGGTTTTTTAAAAGTCCAAAACCATGACACCAAAAAAATTGCGAAAACATTCATATCAAATATGCATACACTACAGTATGCTTTTTTTCAAGAAGATGGTTAGCTGTTGCAGTCATATTGTGAAGAAATAGGTCCGGAATATTTTGCAGAAGACACAGCCCATTTGTGCTAACAGCAACTTAGTACTATCAGGTCTTAACAAAATTTAGGGTTTTGATGTGTGTTTTTTAATTTCTCTCATCAAAAAAGCAAGTGGCTGGAGAAAATGGTGTGGAAAAGAAGATACAACCATAACTAACCCCCATGGAGTCACATGCATAATACTCCAACACTATACAAAGAAGATCAGCTCCAGCAGCTGATCACCTGTTTGGGGGAAACTGGTGTCAAACTCATAGATGCAACCCGCTTTCTCTTCCCCCAACCGTGTCAAAAGAGTTGCTAAGTGCTTTAATTAGAGCAGAGGTTAAGAGTATCCCCAAAAGCAGATACAGGTGAACAGCCTGCTGCTGTGCTGAAGTCTTTGCATTGTGGCCTAAGAGGACAGAACTTGGGCTGCTACAAGATGGTCTTATCTGACATGCGCTGCTACCTCTCTTGAAGCTGTGGAAGCAAGGGTCAGAGGCTATTGAGGATTCTGAATACCTTGTGGATTTACTAGGCAAGCATGCATATCAGGCATGGGGTATGGTTTCTGAAGCATCATAGGGGGAAAGGGGATTTCTAGCTCGAATAGGAACATAGGAAGTTGGCTAATATCATTGGTCCATCTAGCTCAGTATTGTCTACACTGACTGGCAGTAGCTCTAAAGGATTTTGGACAGTTCTTTCCCAGCCCTCTCTGGAGATGCTAGGGATTGAACCTGGGGCCTTTTGCATGCAAAACATGGGCTCCACCACTAAGCTACAGCCTTTCTCTCCAAATATAACACCCCCCCTCCAACTACAGAGAAATGCTTGCAGACAGCTTCAAACCATTCCCCCATTTATCTCGGTTTCACTCATGCCAAAAAGTCACCAAATATCTTGAAAACATTGGCAAGACAATCAGATGGCAAAGAGTATGTTTTGCATATTAAACCAGGTTCAATAGCTGGCATGCAGTTAAGAGAGACAGAAGCTGCAGCGATGATTAAGGGCTCTTGCTACTTGCTTGCCAGGCTAGAGGAACCACTGGGAAGATGTTGGGTGAAATAGCTCCTTGTATTCCGATGTTGGAATTTGGTGACCTTTCTACAGAAATGCGTTTAATTTGGGCAGCATACATGCGGCCCTATTCCAGGGGACACCACTAACCCGTCCCAAACAGATCTTGGAATTTATCTCTTTCCTAGCTGGTTGCTTCAAGACTCTTCAGTGCCAAACTGGCTCCATAACAGGCAACTCATTATTTATATTCTACACTGAACTTGCATTTGTTGCACTGGATAAGCTCTACAACTGCACCCTACAAGGGTATTTTTCTATCCCATCAGGCCACCTGGCTTGTTGCTTCCTAAACACCCAACAGACTAGGAAGCAGAGCCTATGAAGCAGCACAGTAAATAGTAACTGGCTGAGCTACATGATAAAATTGCTTTTTCGACTTAAAAAAAAATCTTGTGGGAGATCAAAAAGTTTTTTTGGGTGTTCAGAGTGTATAACTTGGAACTTTTAAGTGATCTCGTATGGATGCCGATGAACCACTAAAAATAACCATCCATTTATTCCGACACTTCCACTTTGCATACTTAATTCAGAGCACCTCCAGGGAAATTGAGTGAGAATAGGACCATCAATATCTATTAGATACAACAGCTGATAATGCAACCTCTGTACTCAGAAGCAGTATACCTCCAATTATCAAAAGCTAGGAACAAACAAGGGATAGCCATCTTCATCAGGCCCTGCTGCGGCGCTTAAGAACGTAAAAGCCTGCTGGACCCTTTTCTCAGTGGTCAACCAAATACCTGTGGAAAACCCACAAACAGGACCCAAACACAAGAGTAATTCCCACTCCTGCAGTTTTCTAGCAACTGGCATTTAGAAATGTTTCTGCCTCTGCTCATGGATACAGAGCGTAGCCATCAAATAGCCTTATCCGTAAATTTCTCCAATCCTCTTTGAAAGCCATTTAAGCTGGTAGCCATCATTGCCTCCTATGGGAGTGAGGTCCATAGTGTAACTATGCGCTATGCTCTCTTTTATCTGTCCTGAATCTTCCAACATTCAGCTCCACCGGATATCCACAAACTCTGTTATGAGAGAAGCAAAACTTTTCTCCATCCTCTTTCTCCATGCCATGCACCATCTTATAAACTTCTATCATGCCATCTCTTACTTGCCTTTGCACTAAACTAAAAAAAAAAAATCCAAATGCTGCAACTTTTCTTCATAGAAGAGTCGCTCTATTCAGCCCTTCCACATTTTCTGAACCTCTTCCAACTCTACAATATCATTTTGGCAGCGAGGAGACCAGAACTATACACGGTATGCCAAATTTCTTGGAAAGCATCTTACTAGCCAAAACTGGGAACAGAATCCTAGACTTGTCGGGATAGTAACTTGCTAGAGCCATCAGACTTCCTCTAAAATATGGATCCAACAAATGTTTTCTGTAGTGCTGTGCAAAAACCTGTCCTCCAGCTTCTCAAAATGTTTCTTACTTGCAAACGAGGCTTCCGTTTTTCTGTCCCTTTTTGCAGGGCACATTAGAATTTATAACGGGCAGGGGCTTGATTTATCATAGCCAAGTGTGTTTGTTTTCTTCCCATGAACCATTTTTGCCAACACTCTACCACTGCCTGCACTCTCCTTAAGCTGCTTTGATCTTCCTGATCTGAAACAGGCCCCCCTTTCATTGGGGAGGGAGCCTTCTGAAGGAAGATTTCCCACTGACACTGCAACAAAACTGACCGTTCTTTCTAATCCCAGAACTTCAGAAGGCGAGAAATATGAAACCTTGAACGACAAGGTGCTGTTACATAATAGAAAAAGAAGGTATTTGCACTGTAAAATGATGAGACAACATGGACATTTCCATGTCCTACAATACTGAACTTGAAGGCCAAGAACCACTTCATAAGTGTTTCCTAAAAATCACTCAACAGAAAACTAATCCAACATTGATCGTAACTACAAGAATCTGAATCCCTGTATAAAACAGCTGCATATTCGGAAGGTTGTGCGTTTGCTGCAGATCTGCTGAGGAGTGTGAGAAAGGGTCGAAATATGGTGCTGGGTACAGAATCTAGCTTCCTGAGAATCTCAACTTTCATTTCTTCTTGTAAATAAAAAGTTTAAAATCCTTATAGCTATTAAAATACATTCAAAACTGTGTAGGGGGCAACAGCTACAAAAATATCCAAAGTTAGGGAATTTACTAAAGATTTCCAGGCATTGGGACACAGTTTTAATGCTCACATATAGTTTCTGGCCCTTCCTCATCACTAACCAAAATCTACACAAAATAGAGAAATCATGCACATCTGCAATCTTCACTTTGAAGAAAGCCAATGTGGTGGAGGGGGGACGACACGGATCAAACATCTTGGCTACATAGAATTAGCTTCTGCATGAACAATGAAGGAGACCTCCAGCATGAACTGATAATTCTTAAGGCATGTGTTACTAAAGAAAAAAAGGAAGTATCTATCTTCTAGAAATACAATACAGTGGTACCTCGGGTTAAGTACTTAATTTGTTCCGGAGGTCCGTTGTTAACCTGAAACTGTTCTTAACCTGAAGCAACACTTTAGCTAATGGGGCTTCCTGCTGCTGCTGCTGCGCCGCTGCACGATTTCTGTTCTCATCCTGAAGCAAAGTTCTTAACCCGAGGTAATATTTCTGGGTTAGCAGAGTCTGTAACCTGAAGCGTATGTAACCCAAGGTACCACTGTAATTCTATCCTGATTTTGCTACATGACAAAAAGAATGGCAACCATTGTTCTAGAGTAACAAAATAAACGGAAGAAAAACAGGTGCATTTTCAAATGTCCCTATTTGAAACCCATATGAAGTCCAGCTCAGTAACAGCTTGCATGATTACGTTCCCTTTACCAAAGAAGCTCTCGTGGCCAAAGTTTTTTGCGAGTTTTCATCATGTGCAGGATGTCAATACAACTGCTGGAGGAAAATAAACTGAGGTTCTGAATAGCCAGTGATGGTAGACCTCAGAAGTGTGTCTGACTGGGGTGACTGGCTATCTGTGACAGGCAACAGAACTTGATGGTCCTCTGTTCCAAAGGGGAGAGGTAATGCTATATCTGAAGGCTTCACATCAGCAGATTCCAGCAAAGGGCTTTTCTCATTTGGAATGGAGTCTTGATCATTGAAGGAATGGTCAAGTGTGATGGGATCCAGGGGGTTCTCAGAACCTGTGAAAGCAAACAGAACTAAAATTGCGTTCATTGCTAAAAGTTGTGCACAGGAAGACACAGGAAGAGATGATTTCCCCCTGCAAACGATTCAAGGACACTCACTACTATTTACTAGTCTTCAAGCCTTCATAGAGGTTTACTGTAAACCTGAAAACAAAACAGTTGGGCTACAAGAATTATCAGCAAAATTTGATAACTGAATGGCTGATGGCCCTGACCTCAAGGACTAATCTCATTACAGATTTGGGTGGAGGGAGGGAGAATCTCAGAACCACCACCTCAAAACCAGTATTTTCATTATGACAGAATTTGGTACTAGATTAGCTCATTTCAGGTATCTGCCCTCTAAAGCCAAGTGCATCTTCATACATGACAGCTAGTAGGGTAACTAAACATGTACCTAGGCAGGTTCAGCAATGCCATTCCTTCATCACTTTACTAACGTACACAGTTGGCACTCTTGACAAAGGGTAGCGGGTCTCCCATTGGCAGCACTTAGGAGCCTAGGTTAACCACAGAGCATACTGAGGCACAGTCCAAAGAATCCACCATTTTAGTGTGGCTAAGTTTGTCTTTGGATAGCACTGCTGAACAGCTAACCTTTTTACCTATGATTCTAGGAGTAGTAGATATTAGTTCTTAAATAACCAGCACTTACCCGCATGAACCTTTGCTTTGTGTTTCTTTAGGTTTTTTATATCTGTGTAGGAGTTTCCACACAGCTCACAGATAAATGGTCTTTCACCTTCAACAAAAATTGTCAATTAGACTTCACAGATGTGCAGTGCAATCCTAGGATCTGAACCAGGGCTTCCCACAACCAAAAACAAGTTTCTATAGCCACTGCATCTCAAACTCCACCCAGGTTTTTATGGCAAAGTTGCTTAAGGCTGTTCTACATGTTTGGGAAATAACAAGTCACAAAGTGACTTTGATCCTCAGGCATAAAGCTTTTCGGTTCCTTCAAAATTGGTGTCCAATATCAGAGGACAAGAGCACATTTAATGTGGAAATGCTATCATTTCACAATTCTTTATTAGAGAATTACATATAAAGATCATAATCCCCAGTTCACATACATATAGGAAGCTCCCTTATACAAAGTCAGACTGTTGGTCCATCTAGCTCAGAATTGTCTACACTGACTGGCAGAAGCTCCAGGATTTCAGGCAGAAGTTTCTCCCAACCCTGCCTGGAGATGCCAGGAATTGAACCTAGGACCTCCTCCTTGCAAGGCAGATGCTCTACCTCTAAGTTATGGCCCTTCTAATACAGACAGGCAATTAGAAAGGTAGGTAGGAGGATCATGCTAATTGAAACTAGATTATGTGTAGTATACTATCGTTTAACTATTTGATATTAAATGACTTTGAGTATGCACATACCTGCATACAAGGCATGGAAAAGGTAAGAGGGAGGAGCACGTCTGAAAACTAACCTGTATGGGACCGAAAATGCTTGCTGAGCTCTCCTGAAGAAATGAAGCTTTTGCTACAAATTCCACATATATAAGGTTTCTCTCCTATAGAGAAAAAGAAGTGGATGAACTCAGTACACGACCTAGCAACAATGCATGTGAAGACATCATGAAATCTCAAGTGTATGGATGCACTTCAGTCTCCCCTATTAGTAGGCACGGATGCGGGTAGCGCTGTGGTCTAAACCACTGAGCCCCTTGGGCTCACCAGTTGGAAGGTCTGATTCATATACATCACACATACATCCACCCAGACTAGCAGCAATTCTAAAGCATCTCTGAGATTTTGCCTAAGCTTCATTCATGGGAGATTTCTAGGAAATCATGCATGCAAAGCATGCGTTCTTTTGCTGAGCTCTGCTGTTGACCTCAAGCACCTCATTTAACATTTAAAGCATCTGGTATTCTCAAACAGTCTAACTATCTCCACCCCGCCTTAGCTTTTAATATCAGGTGTGTTCAAAGTGGCATGGTTGCCAACTGAAAGCTGGGCTTATCATGGTGTTCTGCTCAGCAGGCAATAAAGCAGGCAAGAACAGGTCAACTCATTTACAATTTGCAGATTTTCTTGCCTGTTGCACTGCCCTACAAAGCCATACTCTTCCTATTCCATATCTATAGCACTCCATGCAAACTTGGTTGCGACATCTATCTCATGTCTTCCACTCTGGATCTCACCTGTATGCTTTCTTGAATGAGTGATGAGTGAACTCGAGACTGCAAAGGCTTTCCCACAGGTGTCACAGACATACGGCTTTTCTCCTGTATGTCGCCGCACATGATATGTCAGTGTGCTTGCCTGTGCAAATCGCTGCCCACATCTATCGCAGACATATGGCTTTTCTCCACTGTGCTTCCTTAAAGGAAAGGAGCTGGTTAGATTCTATTGGTGCACCAATCAGTTTCCCTGGACAACAGCCTTATTAAAACCGTCAAAGAACACATGCAGGCATAAATAGCAAAAGGGATGTCAGGCTACGCTCCAATGTTCCATGTTCCAGTTGGCTCTACCCCCAACTTTCCTGCATTGACCAGGAAGGTCCGAAGGGGGATTGTGTGCTCAGGTGAATGTACTTAAGAGTCCTCCCCTTGAATGGGAACCCTTGCATTATCAGGATTTGTGACCATGGGAAGGATTATCCACACACTCAGCTGAAAGCAGGAAGTATCCGCCTTCAGACTTTCCCATTCAATGTGTGAAGGTCAGAGAGGGGACAAGGAAACTACGGGTACAGATGGTGTGCATGCACACAGCCTGTGCCCCCTTCACATTGTATACCCATATGCATTCTCGGAATGCATGGGGGGAGAACTAATCTCCCTAACTTAAGCGGTCAGTTTCAGATGAGGTCCTTTTACTCACCTGGCATGAATCTTCAGATTGCTAGAGGTTGCAAACTGCAGGTTGCAGGCATCACACTTGTACGGTTTCTCCTCCCCGTGATGCATGCGGCTGTGGAAAACCAGCTGGCATTTTTGAGCAAAACCTTTGTCGCAGAGTTCACATTTGTATGGCTTTTCACCTGTGTAGAGAATTGAGCTGCTTGCTTTAGCAGGGTCTTGTGAAGGATGAGGTTTTTCAGATGAGAAGTGACAGCAAACCAGAGGATGGGGGCAAAGTTCGGAATAAAGGGAAAGTATGTCAAAGACTACTCGACCGTGTCTAAATTTAAGCTGGTAGGGCCCTAAATAACTATTCCAAACCAGCCAACATTAATGTTAGCTAGTGTGGCACAGCAGCTGGCATCTCAGGATGTCCTTGGTTCAAGACTCACCTCAGCCATGAACTTACTAAGTAGCCTTTTTTCAATGTTTAGCAAACAATTGGAAATCGACATCTATCACTGGTGACAGATGAAATGCTGGTATTACTCTGAATGGCTGAAAAAATAATGTAGATGCTAGGAGACTTCTTCACACACACACACACACACACACACACACACACGAAAAACAAACAATGGCAAATGTTCAGGAGCTCTAGGTACTGTCTTTTTAAGTTAGAATCCTTCCCATTTTGACCATTTTCAGATAACACATTTACCCCATGGTGTCTCAGAGTCACCATCAATGTATATATGGCAGCTATCTAAGTGTTCCTTTAATTTCATAAGCAGTTGTTTCCCCAATTAAATGGCATATAAATATAGCCTTTGGGAGAATCAGCAAGATATAAATTTAATAAATAATCACTGCCACATTTGAATTACTAAAATGCACCATGTTCTCCCAAGACTAAAAAGAAACAAAGAAAGAGTCTGCTTTGATGGGCTTATTAGCTTATTGATAATTCCATCAGAAATACCTGTTCAAAAGCAAATGTCATCATTGGTTCCCACAGGATGAAAGGAAATGTAGGAAGTTCACATTATTATTTTTATTCTAAGTGTATATGAGAAAAGTATGGAAGTAGAGACTACATATTCTCGGTAGGGTCTTCTCAGTAGTGGTGCCCACCCTGTGGAACGCCCTCCCATCAGATGTCAAGGAAATAAGACAACTATTTGACTTTTAGAAGACATCTGAAGGCAGCCCTGTTTTTAATGTTTGATGTTGTTGCTTTTATTATTAATAATGATATTCTGTTGGGAGCCACCCAGAGTAGCTGGGGAAACCCAGCCAGATGGGCAGGGTATAAATGATGATGATGATGATGATGCAGCTCCCACAACAAACAGTTTAAAGAGACTACCAAAATGGTAAACACAAAAAACCGATTGTCTCTTAAATTCTTTTGTGGCAAATGGTAAACTTAATGCTTAAACCAGAGCCTGCCAACATAACTTGTGTGTCACCAAGCCGAGCACATCAACATACCGCCTGGCAGAGGTATGTTAACACTGCTGCCTTTGTAGTTGCAGCTGGGCACCAAGAAATGGGTGTTTATCAAGCCAGCAGCAGTAACGTGCCACACATGGCTGCTTGGTCACAAGTCTGCAGGCTTGTACTATAGGCAAAAGAAAATGAATATGGTTTATGGTGTACAACCACACAATCCATGCCTAATATGGTTAATGAACATATGAAACTGACCTATACTGAGCACTGTTTCATCTGTTACTGTACCCTGATAGACCCTGGCTCACCTAGGTTTCAGACCGGAGTATTCCATAGCCCTGCTTAGATATGTCAGGAATCGACCTTATGCAGGCAGAGCATGTGCTCTATCACACAGATATGGCTCTTTATGGTTTGAATAAATGAGCAAGCTATGGGTATTTGTAACTTGATGTGGAAGAAAGTAGTCCCCTGCAATGCCAGTGTAGAAAAAAAAAATCTTAAAAAATGGTAATTGTACAAATTTGATAACAGCTAAAAATAAAACACTGGCAGTAAAGAATATTCCACTCACAATATTGCCATAATCATTCAAAAGTAACTATCAACCCACAATACTGAAGAAGGGAAAGCAAGAGGCAACTCCCAACACAAAGCAAGGAGCCTACCTGTATGGGTTCTTACATGTGTTTTCAGCTGGTTGCACTGCGTAAAGGCCTTCCCACAGAGCTGGCACACGTACGGTTTGACTCCTTTGTGGATCCTCATATGCCGTCTCAGACTGCTAGCTTCGGAAAACACCTTGCCACAGGTGTTACACACTGGCTTGGCCTTGGGGTATTTCGGATCCAGTTCCTCTCCCGAGCTTTCCAGCTGGTAAGAGTTCTTGTCACTGGCGATGTTGGACAAGCAGTGCTCCTTCAAAGCACAATCCTGCTGCGCTTTACCCCGTTTGGACTTCATAGTCATCGTCTGGACAAGGATCTCCTGCGCAGCAAAGGTTTCACTCTCCACCACAGGTGTAAGCTGCAGCTCAGAATTATCCCCACCTTGGGCAGCTTGCTCCGTGATCTCTGTGGCGAGCTTATTTGCATCTAAAAACATCTCCACTGCAGAGTTCTCTGCAGCATCACTTGGATATTGTGCTGGCTTGTTTGGCAGGTTTTTGGGAGAGCTGAAGGCCTTCTTTCGCTTTTTGGTTTGAACAGATTTTTTCCCTGCGGTTGCTATTAAGACTGGGGACTGCACCGTGTCCACTGAAGGGGCATCCAATCTCTCTTGGCTGTTATAGTCACGAAGGGTTAGCAGGCAAGTCTGCTGGTTCAATGCAATATTCCCAGTGATACTAGAGATTTCTGTAGAAGAGGGATTAGCAATAAAAGCAAAGTCTTCCATCTTTATTTTACATTTAGTGACCACCTCCTCCACTTTGAGATAGTCGGCAGCCTGATGTATTTCTTTAACATTCCAGCTGCAAGGGAAAAAGGTTAAATGGGAATGTACCAACTGAAGAAAACAAGCTGTCTTATAGAATTAGTATAAATACTAAGTGGATAGAAACTGATGAAGCTTGCAATTAGATTTTTATAATTTAGACTGGAATTTTTTCATATTTTTAAATAATTCAAATGTATTACATATTCCTTTAAAAAATAATCTAGTTTAAAAGCTGAATTTAATAGAGTTCATCAACCACTGCTCTTTTCCAGTGTGGTGCTGTGATTGAACATCTAATTTGCACAACAGAGACTCAGGTTCAGATCCCACTATTCAAAAGGTGCCCTTCAGATGCAGTTTATAACCAGGTTATTAGAAACATAAGATTTCCATAATAAAACATGAGAACTAAAGAACTTGATTTAAATAAATATATTAAATCCTAGGAAAGGTGTTAGGTATGAGCCACCACATCTCAAGACCAGTCAGTAATGCTAATATTTTGAAAATGATCAAGTGTTTGTATTTTGAAACTGGTCAAAACCAAAGGACAAGTAACACTGGTCTCACCCACAGGTTCGTTGCTGCTGCACAAAAGTCCCCTTAAGCCCATTTCCTTCACAACCAGGACATCTACTGAAATTCACGAAAAGCCCCACCCCTCCTTTCACAATTTCCCTGTGTCTTGACTCAGGCAAGAATAGTCTTTGCAAAAGCCTCTAATTCTGCTTACCTTTTCTGTCACCTCAGTGACCCCTTACTTCTTATAACTTTTGCCTTTGCCTCAGGATGCATGGAAGAAAATGGCTGATATGCATAGTGGAGGGAGGGTAATAAAAAAGGTAAGGTCAATGACCCCTGGATGGTTAAGTCCGGTCAAAGGCGACTATGGGGTGCAGCATCCATCTCGCTTCAGGCTGAGGGTGCCGGCATTCCAAATCATGTGGCCAGCATGACTAAACTGCTTCTGAGGCAACAGAACACCGTGAAAGAAGCCAGAGTGCATGGAAACGCCGTTTACCTGCCTGCCACAGTGTGGATTCAAACTGCCAACCTTCTGATCAGCAGGCCCAAGAGGCTCAGTGGTTTAGACCACAGTGCCACCTGTGTCCCTAGGGAGGGAGGGTGTGGAAATAGGGAACGTCTTTAAGCAGCTGCTTGCAATGCAACAACTGAGGCTGCAGTATAATACTAAAACAGAGGCAGTGCAGGCCCGAAATGATCACAGTCCAATGAGAACTGTATTCTGTGTAAATTGCAGGCACAAGGAATAAAGAGCTGAAGCCCCCTAAACCAGGGTCATGATCTGGATCTGGTGGATCATGCTGGTCATTTCTGAAAGTAAAATAATGCACTCAAGGGCATCACTTATAGTTTAGCCCTCAGTTCCCTTC
Source organism: Podarcis bocagei (assembly GCF_964188305.1). NCBI lineage: Eukaryota > Metazoa > Chordata > Lepidosauria > Squamata > Lacertidae > Podarcis > Podarcis bocagei. Next base: position 16,975,481 of record NC_138128.1, read on the forward strand.
CATTTGCTATTTATACCCCTCTGGGGGGGCAAGGAAACGCTAGGGTGAGAAACTGTTCCCATAAATAATCTCTGGCAAAACTAGAATTAGTGTTTGCCTCTTTTTATGTTATAATATTGGCCTATGAAACAGTTACTCCCTTGAATGAGGAGCCTGAAACCACAGCGACATCAACTATCAGGTGGGTGGTATTATCCTAGCATATCCTAGTTGTATTTTCTGACCTCTTTGTCCTTGCTCCATTTGTGACATGTCTACTTAAATTGCAAGCCATCAGGCAGCAACCTGTCTTTTTAGTTCTCTGTGAATGTCTTATTTTGAATACTCTGCAGACAAATGCCCAGCCTTATTGTATTACCTGTCAAGGTTTAAATCTCCTGTATATATGAACTCCAGAAGTTTCTGAAATCCATCAGCCTTCACTTGATTCTGATCCAAAAATATGTTACTCTCCGAAGTATCCCTGTAAAAAGCCCCAAAGTACTCGCTAAAGGAAGCCAGAACATTTCGGTGAGCTTTAAATTGGCATTCACCAATAACGATGGTGCAGTCACAAAGGAAGCCCACCTCTCGCTGTTTGTTCAGTCTCTCCAGTAGGTGCTCACAGTGATGGGAATACTGCATTTTGGGTATTGAGACACAGCTTCCTTGCTTTGGTCTGAGAAGGCAAAGGAACATATTTAGTATCAGTATGCCAGGCCCAGAATAGAATATAGATGTACTATAGTTCCCACTCAACGATCTTAAACTTTTAAGCAATCCTGCACTTAAGGACAAATTATATGAATAGCATCACATGCAGTAACATCCTGTTACTTGTCACTAAAACCAGATTATTAAATTTTACAGACTGGTTTGGGTCACAACTATCATTTTTATATGATAGCTTATTGAAAATTTGATGTCCCTCATTTCAGTGGGGGTTTTTTTGTCCCAGACTGCATCATGTAGGCCTTGTATACTCTGACAAGAATGAAAGATTAGTATCTCATAGCTATTTTTCCATATTAAAAATTTCCTTCCAGTAGCACCTCAAGAGTTATTGGTTATGAGCTTTTGTGTGCATGCACATGAAAGCTCATACCAATAAGAAACTTAGTTGGTCTCTAAGGTGCTACTGGAAGGATTTTTTTAATTTTGTTTTGACTACAGCAGACCAACACAGCTACCTACCTGTAACTAGAACTATTATCTATAGTTATTACTCATATAGTGTGTAGTTCCTACAAAGAAGGCACATCCATAAAGAAAATAATATGGCATCCAAATATAAATTGCTAGGATAAAGCTCCAATCGGATGCAAATCTGCATGGATATGCTGCATATAGAACACACATATTTACAGGTGTGTTAGATGTAGTTTCCAGTCCAGAATAACTGACTGTAGGTAAGCTACTCTGGGAGCCTTTTCAGCTGAACAGTGGGGTACAAATGCTCAAAATAAACAATCTTAAGTACTTCCTAAATAGAACCATTGTAAAATATGAATTGGGCTCCAATTCAACAATCCCCAAAGACAAAAAGAAATCCAGTATGTAACTATTCTGGAGTGTTCACAGACCACTGCCTTTGTCTGAAACTACACACTCAAACCACCACAGATAATTTAACTCTCCTTCAGTATACACAATCACTTATATCAATGGGGGGGGGGAGAAGAATCCCTATAAATCGCTCTCCCTTTACCCAATTATCTATATACAGTACATATATCATGATCACCAACCTTCCAGCCTTCAGTCCAACCAAGCGCAAGTCTGTCAAGGATGGTTACCGACACCCCCCAATAACCTCAGCCAGCCTACTCCTGAAAACTTATATCAATTCTACCACCCATTTAGCACATCATTTTGCTCCCATACTGTAGAGTGGAGAGCAACATGGCCCAATCCAGTTACCATCACAACTGAACTGTAAATTTCAGCCTGCTCAGCTAGCAGGTAAATTCCTCCCAGCTTGCTTAGATGACCCCAAGCCATAGCTGTCAATTTTTCCCTTTTTTAAAGGGAAATTCCCTTATTCCGAATAGGATTCCTCGCAAGAAAAGGGGAAAGTTGGCGGCTATACCCTAAGCGTGTACACAACTGCACTTGCATGTTGTAATCTTACACCAAATATGCCTCTTCCCAACAAGCTCACTCAGCGCTTTGGGGGCAACAGTCACCATTGTGTTCAGTGGCTCCGGTTCCTTATTAATTCTTTTTGCAAATCACTCGGAGGGGTTTGGCGGGTTTGTCTGTATGACCAGTCCTCCGGTTATAAATTGGATGAAATAAATAGATATAATCGTGCTTAGGATGGCAGCTCTACTTCCTAGAATCACAGAGCTGAAAGGGACCCCGACGGTCACCTAGTCCAACCCCCTCCAAATGGAGGCAGGAATCTTTTTGTCCAACATGGGGTTCAAAACATAACCCTGAGATAAAGAGCGTCACGCTCTACCGACTGATCTACCCCAGGCTCGGGACAGACGCTTGCCAACGAATTGACTGCGGGCGAGGAGCGCCCCTTTCCACCCGCCCCCCAGATTTGACTGTCTGAGGACCACTCCGCACATTTACTGGCCCAGCCCTGCCCCCCCCCGCCCTCTGCGCTGCCCCATTCCTCCTGCACTTCGTCGAGGCAGCCCTTCCTATACACCTCCTGTATATCTTTCCTCACATAAAAAACACCCTTTCTCTCCACTACCCGAACCCCCCCCCCGCGCCAGATTGGTCCCGCCCAACTGCCCATTCTTCCCTCCCCTCAGAACTACTAGGGGGAAACACACCTGGAAAGGGGCAGGGGTGGGGTGGGGGGATGGGGGACGCGGAACCTTGTTCACCTCAGTCCGCCATTTTATGATGACGCGACCCGCACCGGCGGCCGAAATCTCACTTCCGTTCTCAAATGAACTCCGGCAACTAAAGAGTGGCGGCGGGAGGGGAGGGGGGGGAATAAGGTGGAAATGGAGGGAGGGGCCGAATTAGGTTCCGGCCGGGAACTTCTTCCCTCCCACCTCCCCTGACAAAACTACCTTTCCCATGATGCCTAGCACCAAAAATGAACTCTGCCAGCGGTCGAGTTTTTCCTCAGCGTGAGGGGAAATGTAGTTCCTAAGTGCCTCGCCGAGGTTAACTGCTTGGGTGCCAAGGACAGAATGAAATGAGAACGGATCGGAATAGGCTTTGTTAGGAAGTAGGTGGTATCAGCAGAGCACGCAAAGGAATGTCCCCTCACCCGCAAAGCTGCATAAGATAATTTTTCTCAACATTTATTGCGGTTTTTATGCTGAAGGCACTGCAATGCTGGGCAGAAGAGGGAAATAAATAAATGAAAATCCCGAGACTGGACTGCCATCAAGATACATAACGGCCACTTAAATGCTGTTTTGCAGGAAATGTGATTCCAATGTGGCCCTAATGGCTGCAGATATAAAGTGATATGTTGAAAGTTCGGTTACAAATGCACACTCGGGTTAATCTGAAATAGATTTACCAGCCAGTTCTGCCCCCTCCCTCCACAATCCAGTATTAGGCAATTTCATATTGAACTAAATAAAACACGTTTTGGCAGCGAATAAAGTGTAATCCCAAATCCGTAATATAAACGGGTCAAAATAAATAAATTCAAGAAAAAGAAACTTGCGTGTTTCCGCCCGGTTTCGAACCGGGGACCTTTCGCGTGTTAGGCGAACGTGATAACCACTACACTACGGAAACCTCTATATGAAAACGTTTGAAATTATTCTATATATATGCCTGTGGCTCAACGGGCGAATGAATAGAAACATCAGCACAATACATGGTACTTAATACTGAATTCCAAAAGTATATTTATAATCCTAAATAGTCAAGCCCAAAGACAGATATGCGCGGAACTCCGAAACATATGGAGAGCAAGCCCCACACAGAACGCAATGAGATTACAACTCCCTAGGAAACATGCCAAAGACTGAGCTGTCAGATCTTCCTTGTGTGGACATATGCTGATGTCCAATAGTGTATACATATTTTTTTTTTAAAAAATTCTGTTTCCGCCCGGTTTCGAACCGGGGACCTTTCGCGTGTTAGGCGAACGTGATAACCACTACACTACGGAAACTTGCATACAGCTCACCACGCCTCCTCTTTCCCTAGTAAGTACCATTGCTGTAATCTCAGGTGTGCGTTCTAAATGAAAAGAGCAGATCATTGCAATGGCAGCTTTTGAGGTTTTTTTCCTTCTACTTATGATTGCATATATTTCTAAAGGGCTTACTACAACTCCTGTCTGTGCCGGCCAGCATGCCGGGAGTGGGGGGGAGGCTGGGTTACAGTTAAAACTAAGGTTGCTCTTGTCTCTTTTCTAGCTTTAACGACCAATGCATTTGTCAGGGGATTGCTGCGACAGACCCCACCACCCAGCGGTTGCCTGATGTATGCTAATTTATACGTATATATCTCCACAAGCCGAATAAGAAGGTAAAACCTTGCCAGGGATCTTAATTGTGGAAATTGTGCTTATTAGCTCTCCCATAACAAAACCCCCCACTTTAATTAAATTAAATCTGCTCTATTTGTTTAGGACGCACATCTGAAATTAACAGCAATTGTACTTACTGGAGGAAGAGGAAGCAGATGTCCTCGTATTCAGGTTTCCGTAGTGTAGTGGTTATCACGTTCGCCTAACACGCGAAAGGTCCCCGGTTCGAAACCGGGCGGAAACATAAACTTTTTAAAAAAGAACTTCTTCCTTTAAATCATTGGAGATCAATCACCCATGTCCATGCAGGAAGATTTGACAGCTCAATCTTCGGTATGTTTCCTCGTGAGTTATACTCTCAGATGCATTCTGTGTTGGGCTTGCTCCCAGTTAAGTGTGCATAGACAGTAGCCTGAATTGACCTTGATCTCCAAAACTGCATTGTTCTTAAAAAATATACTGTACCAAATTCACGGTTTTGAAAAACGTTATTGAAATTCTCCTGCGGTGCCTCTCTTCTCTGAGGACTTGGAAAGCAGCTAATAAATTATTTTAAGAACTACTGCATAAATCACAAACATTCAAAGAAATTAAGGCACTGTGACCAGGAAGGAGGTGATCCTCCAGAATAGAGGAATTTGTGAAGTTTTGGGCAGCCGTGAAGAACACATTCACAAGGTGATTTTATCCAACTACAGGTAGCTAGGCATAACCTACTGCAAGCCCCTTAAGAAATTAGCAGGTGAACATTGCAGTGGACCAAGGTAGAGGCTTGCACCCAGAAGCCTGACAAGCACTCAGCAAATTTCGAGACTACAGAGCTTCTAATTGAACTCACTGGAACTTAATTCTGACTATGTAAATTTAGGGTTATTCTGTGCGGAACTGTTGGTTGGTTGTCCGTCCTTCATCATGTCACACCTTGTTCATTTCTTTTCTCCTTTGTGGGTCATGAAAATCTGCATTATATGCTGAGCATGTTAGTCAGCAGATGAACCTTCCCCTAACACCTTTACAGCTCTCTCATTCATAGAAAAATCTACAAATAAGTAAACAGATGCATAAAACAAAACGCAAATCTGGATCACTGTAACTTTATTTCTGCCCCAAGAATAGCTGAATTATGGAGACAGGACGTGTTGTTCAAATAACACGAAGTATGCTCATGCTGCCTCCTAGTGGTGCAGCAATAAAACTGCTAGCACATTTGCAAAGCTAAACAGGGCCTGATACGATTTCAAATGTACCGGTATTTGTTACTCTCTAAGTAGTCCCAGGCATAGGAATCCCTTTTGTCCCAGAAGCTTCATGCTTGACACTACTGAACTACGTATAGCAGTTTGCAACAAAAAATCATTAACAGTTAAGAACATAGTCTTGTTTTTGCTTATATTGCATAATGGGGGCTGGCTGAAGGTAGCAGCCCAGAGTGGCTGGGGAAACCCAGGCAGATAGGTGGGGTATAAATAATAAATAAAAAAATATTATTATTATTATTATTATTATTATTATTATTATTATTATTATTATTATTATTATTATTGACAACTTGGTGGGGCAGTGCGCTGTTCACCCTTATTCCCTTATTGTATGTATCAGCTCCCACTGGGTTCTTGAGGCTTGGAATAATGATTCACGGTATGTGCACAGAAAGCAAAACAAAACAAAAATCCTTCCCCATTTCCTAGTCATATAGATATTCACAGCCTTACAAAGCTTCAGGAGAGGGTATCATAGCAACATCTAAGTCACAATAGAGCCAGCCACACATGCCTGGGAAGATTGTTAGCCTTACTCTTCCCCCAAAATAAGACAAGCCCACTGAGAGTCAAGTGCCCTGAGCAGAAACAGGCAGCAGCAGAACCATCACTCAGGGAACCACCGCTCAGGAACTAGGCAGAAGCAGAACCAACTCTCAGGGATGGGTGAGCTGCCACCAGCTGTGGTGATAGACAATGGCTCAGGTCTGCTCAAGGCTGGCGTGGCTGGGGACAAGGAACCGCGTGTCATCTTCACCAACCTAATAGGCCGCCCCAAGGCCAAGTCTGTGATGTTGGGCGCTGGCCAGAAGGACTTCTACATTGGAGATGAAGCGCAAGCCAAGAGAGGGATCCTCTCCCTCAGGTGCTTGGAAGACGTGGGGGATTTTGAACCGTAGGGAAGCAATACATATTGGCTACGCTAGTTTCTTAGGAGTGGAGGTGTCTAGGGAAACAAGTGGCCTGGGATGGTACACAGAAGGGGAGTGGCGAGTTCATGCCAAAAGTGATTCAGGCTCATGAAGGCTATAGGGTCACAATAGGGTAGAACGGTGGTGGTGATTTCAGGCTTGGGGGCCAAATGCAGCCCTCCAAGTCTCTATTATCTGGCCCCTGGGACTTTGCCCAGAACACCCCCCTCACTGGCCCTGCTGCACACAGGCATTGAGTGTTTTTGCCTGGCTGGAATGTGCCCTTTAACTCTGATAATGCCTCTTGCTTTCCTGAGAGAAGGTGTGTCAATGTGTGCAGAAACTAGCTAAAGGCAAATGTTTGCATTTATTGCTCCACCCACTTTTGCCTTTTCTTCCAGTCACAAATAGCATGTGGCCCATGGAAGGTTACAAAAAAAAAGGATAGGAGCAGCCCATGGAGGAGGACAGTGGCATCAGGGGAAATGGCCAGGAGGAGGGGTTTAAGAGCAATGAGAGAGGGGCTGCGCCCACCAGCTGAAACAGCTGCATCCCTTTATCTGCAGCTGTGAGTCACTCTTGAAAACGAACAAATTAGAGGTCAAAATGGATCAGTGATTATTACATCAGGATATCTGCTCAATTGTAAATACTTAGCCTCCCAATACAACTGAAATTTACATTTCCCTTTTTGACAAAGACTACATTTCGTAAAATCTTAAGGTTATTCACTGATTGCTACTTTCTTATTTTTATTTTTTACATATAATTGAAATTGAAATTTAAATACTTTATTGTCACTTGTACAACTTGTATGCAGTGAGATTACACGAGCACCCCCCACTCAGCTCTTTTAGTCTTAATTCCCCTCATTTACTGACGCACACCCACCAAACCCGAAAGTCAGTTGCCCTGTTGTTATCTTTTCATTCAGCAGCCTAACAGCCCACGGATAGAAGCTGTTCTTTACCCTGTTGGTGCAACTAATCATGTTTCTATATCTTCTATATCCTATACAGGAGCAGTGTGAAATCTTTTTCCAAATTAACAAAGCCAAAATAGTCTTATTCGGATAAACAGGTTTTGGGAGGGTTTCATAATAAGAAACACAATGGTCCAGATCCAAAGAGTTGTCCTGAAATTTTATTCAAGTGCATGAGTCTGGTAAATTATGAAAAGTCCCACTGCTATAGGCTTAACCAAATTTTGTAGGCTGAAGCCAGTGTGTGGAAGCCCTACATCAACATGGCTTCTGTTAATGTGTTTAGGATTCAAAATTTAGGCTGTCATCTAACTGCACTAATTAGCAAATTAGGTCAACATAAATGAATAGGACTAGTTCACAGGTAAAAGCACCTGACATTCAAATTGACTTATTTGCAGAAGATTCATAGTCAAATTCAAAATGGCCAGACTCAGGGGGGAAAGAGCCAATTTTGCAATCTACAGTCCGGGTGCAATTTGTTCTGGAAATGTCATGGTCCCATCAATGCAATGCCTAGTAACAGGGTAGAGTGAGTTTCAAAGCTTATAATGGATTGATGGTTATCTGGAGCATTCCTCTATGGTTTGCAGTGTATCCAGTTTCACACTGAACTTTTCACCTCAACTCCACCACACATACGAGATAGACATAAGGTAGCTAAAATCAGTTAGGCTTTGTTTTCTCATACTGTGTTTAAAATGGTGGTAGAAGGGCTGGCACTTTAAAGACTTTGGTACACATCTATATTACAAATGAAATTGGCTTAACAGTCATGGATACCTCACCCCATCGAGAAGCACCCTGGCACAGGTACAGTTCCCAAGGTTTATTAGCTAGGGCCCATGAGGGATGGGTGAATCTATCAATGTTGGTTTTGCTCAGTTTTTAGTTTTTCCAATCTTAAATTCAGTTCCCCACATTTCTACATCAGTTGGCATTTTTTTAAAAAATGAAGTTCTCATGTATGGTAAATGCATTCAGCATTTTAGTGCATTGCTGCTGTCAGTCTCCTCTGGAGTAAGGATATGGGATTCAGCTATATGTCATCTGACCTGGTCAGAGGACTCTTCCCTACTGAACAGCATTTATGGCAGGCTGCTGATGTGTACATTGAAGTTCAATAAGACCTGCAACTGCAGTTGGCACTTCCAGGAGGCTGGAGAAGAGACTTGCCACCATTGCTCTGCCTGACAATAGCCTTTTGGTGCTGCCAGCCTCCTCTGCAGGAGATGTGGGAGCCCTGCTTGTATGTCATCTATATCAGAAATTTTATTGTTGGTTAACTTTTGTGTTTGCTTTGAGCCTAAATTAGGGTATTGGGGGGGAATGCTGAATTTATTCTGTGTTTGCTAAATTGATTTTTGTATTTTGAATTAACTGACATGTTCCATATGTTGTGTATTTAATGTTTTGAATGTTTGTTGTAAGCTGCTTTGAGCATAGTTTGTTGTGAGAAAGTGGCGTATAAGTAAAATCAATCAATCTAGAAATGAATCCTTAAATCCATGACAGTAAAATAAAAAGTTTGAAACTGCTTCTGATTCAGGCATGGAGCCACATTCTTCATGAGGGGTTTATTTTCATTTACTACAGTTATCCTCAAGGCAGCATATATGGTTCCTCCTTCCCTTCCATTTCATCCACACAACAACCCTAAGAGGTAGTTTAGGTGGAGAGTTAGTGACTGGCCCAAGGTCACCCAATGAACTCCATAGCTGATAAAGAATTTGAAACCTGATGTTCCAGATTCAAGTGCAACACTAGACACACTTAGCACTTTGGTTGTTTTCTGATTCAATGTGTTTTTACATACACTTGCACATGAAATACATAGAGAGTACATAAGATGCTGGCAAATTTAGTAGTACAAGAAGTTTGCTATGTGCTTTCACAAGGGTACATAGGCATGCTGCATTTTAAAGCTGGGAATGCTAAAGGTTTTGGGCATGACAGATTATGATAATATAATACCACCATCTTATTTTATTCTTCTATAGATATCCAGTGGAACATGGAATTGTCACTTCCTGGCCTGACATGGAGAAAATATGGAAGCACGTTTATGATAATGAATTAAGGTTAAACTCCTGCACAAGACCAGCTCTGATAACAGAGGCACCACTCAACCCACTGGCCAACCGTGAACAAATGACAAAGCTGCTCTTTGAAAAATTTGAGGCACCAGCTCTCTACGTGGCCATCCAGGCTGTCTTGGCACTCTACGCAGCAGGCCTCACAACAGGTTGTGTGATGGATTCTGGCGACGGCGTCACCCACACTGTCCCGATATTTGAGGGCTACTGCTTGCCTCATGCTGTTCTTCGGCTTGACCTGGCAGGCCGGGATCTTACAGAATATCTCATGAGGATCCTGAGGGAAAGCGGCATTGCGTTGGTGAGCACAGCTGAGAGGGAAATTGTGCGAATCATCAAGGAGGCTCTGTGTTACGTGTGCTTGAACCCTGAGGAAGAGATGGCTAAGAAACCTACTTCAATTGAGAAAACCTGGAAATTGCCTGATGGGCAAATCATTAAAATCCACAACCAATTGTTCCGCTGCCCTGAAACCCTCTTTCGCCCATCTAACATTGGCATGGAAGCCCCAGGTATTGATAAACTGCTGTTCAACACTATAATGAAATGTGATATCGATTTGAGGACCACTTTGTATGCCAACATACTGCTTTCTGGTGGTTCAAGTCTCTTTCCTGGCATTTCTGATCGCCTCACAAAGGAGTTGATTCGTATGGCTCCCAAGGACACAGAGGTGATGGTCCAAGCACCTTCTGACAGGAAGATCTCTGTCTGGATGGGAGGATCTATCCTTGCTTCTCTCTCTGCCTTCCAGGAGATGTGGATATCCAAGGAAGAATATGCTGAAGTTGGGGCCAATATAGTACACAGGAAGTGCTTCTAGATTCCTGTTGTATTGAAACATTTTTATTTAAAAAGCTGTGGGGAAGAAACACAAATTCATGGCATCCTTGGTGAGGCTTTTAGCCTCACAGCTTTCTGAAAGATGAATAAAGGTAACACTTCCATGCATACTTGTTGAGGGTACAAATTTGGGATTGTCTGTAGAATAGACTACTTGTTTATTGATGAAAAATGACATGCTTGCAATCTATAAGGAAAAAAATGACTTGGAGTAAGGTTGTAAAAAGCAAACTAAGGCACTAGTTTTTTTGTTTCAAGTATAGGTTTAATTAAATGTTTCTTTCATATAGTTCACCAGGTCCTTTCTTACAACCTCATTCAGCATAAGATCCCAGTTTGGCATGTTTTACCATTAAGCCAGAATGGATTTACCATGAAGCACTGCAAAGCAAAATACTTTCGGCAACAACAGTGGCTTTTTATGTTTGCTGTTGTTGAACGAAAAGAACCATCCACATGGCTTTTAAATGAGGGGAGGGGATAAATCAATACAGCAAGAGGGCAGACGAAGCCTTCAACGATGTGTATATATACCTAAAAATCAAGGTTAACATTAAAGTATCAGATGAACTAGCCTTGTGTCCGGAAAGCTTATACTGCGATACATTTGTTAGACTTTAAATTGTGTTCACAAAACCCATGCCTGCTTGTGAAGAAAATGGGAGAACAATGGTATAAAGACGGGCGTGCTGCAACATGCCTCCGTGCATGTCTGAACAGTTCGAATAAGGGCCCCAAAGGCAAAGCCTACGAAAACGGGGGGGGGGGCGGGCGGGCGGGCCGGGACCTGTAAAATTGGAGCAACTCCACACAGTAAACTAGCGGGCAAGCATGTCCTGGCATGCTGCTACAAGGCAGAGCGACCTCACCATGAACTTCCGCCAGATGATGTTCCCGCCCACGACCCGCAGCCAATGAGAGGCAGCGCACGCTCCGCCTGCTAACCAATCAAGCGCCGCGGAGGCCGCGCAAGCGCCGGAGAAGCCAATCAAACGCCGGGAAGGCGGGGCAAGCGCCTGAAGCGGACCGACTATATAAAACCGCATGTCGGCAACATTCACTCCGCAGGCGGCCGAAAGGTTCTCTCCCCCGGGTGGGGCTCCTCCCCCCCGCTGTTCTAACCCTAAATAGCCGTTAACGGCTCTCGCTCACATTCGCTGTTTTGACCGTTGACTTTCAGCGATTCGAATTCTTTTTTCAAAAAACGTCATCCGTGTAATGGGGAGGTGCCTTCTCCTCCGCCTGCCGCGCCTTCTCGCCCAACTCCTTTCTCCTGAAGCGGCCAGAGCCCGACCCCCGGTGAAGAGGCCGCGGTCAGCCTGGCCCTGGGCCGCTGCTGCCGCGAAGGGTTCGGCCCTGTCAGCCTTGGGGAGCGGCGCGGCCGGCTGAAGGGCGGTTGAGGAGCTTGGGGGCGGGGACCGGCGCGAGAGCAAAACAAACCAACCGGGCGGTGCTGCGGTTCCCCGCGAGGCGGTGCCGCGCGCTCCTGAGCAGTGGGGCGCGCGGCCGACGCCGCCCGGACACACAAAAACTGTTGCTATTGCTATTATCTGCCCTCTTTCCCCCACCCCACCTCACTTACTCGAAAGGGGAGGAGGGAAGGAGCTGATGGTGGAGGCGAGCGCGGAATAAATGCGCCTTAAGAAGCAATGCGGGGAGAAAGTTGTGTCCTTGGCCCCTCAAGTTTGGCTTAAAAGAAGCCCCACGCCCACCATGGGGGGGACTATAGAGTTTAAGGGAGGGAGGCTCTGTTGGTGCACGATGGTAAGAAGACAAGTTTGGTACAGGTGCAGCTCTCTGCTGGTAGCTTTTCTCTTCCCTCCTCCTCCTTTCCTTTTGTATCTTTGTCAGCAAGTCTATGGGCAAGGGAGTGCCTTGCTGGTTCTGCTCACCCAAGATCTTGTTCTCGAGAGCAAGTTTTTCACTAAAAGTTGCCAAAGTGACAAATTTCAATGTAGGTGGTAGCAATTGGCTGGGTTCCCACGCATGCTGACTGCAGGGTAAGCTTCCTTGAAATTTCATATTTTACCCGGTTGGACTTTTGTATAGCTGGGCCTGCCCTAAAGGTAAAGGTACCCCTGATCATTAGGTCCAGTTGCAGATGACTGGGGGTTGCACGCTCATCTTGCTCTATAGGCCGAGGCAGTCAGCGTTTGTCCGTAGACAGCTTCCGGGTCATGTGGCCAGCATGATTAAGCCGCTTCTGGCAAACCAGAGCAGCACATGGAAACGCCGTTTATCTTCCCGCTGGAGCAGTACGTATTTATCTACTTGCACTTGATGTGCTTTCAAACTGCTAGGTGGTCAGGAGCTGGGACCGAACAACGGGAGCTCACCCCGTTGCAGGGATTCGAACTGCTGACCTTCTGATCCTTCCTAAATGCTGGTGGGTTTAAATCTGCAAAGAGAGAAAAAAGCATTATAACATAATTGGGAGTCATCAAGCCCCTGAGAGTTATTCTCATTTTCTTGCCATTCTTCCGCCTGTGTTCTGTATGTTTTAGGCACGTTTTAACAGATTCTGCCTATGTCAGGCTTCCTCAACCTCGGCCCTCAGATGTTCCCATCATCCCTGACCACTGGTCCTGCTAGCTGGGATCATGGGAGTTGTAGGCCAAAAACATGTGGAGGGCCGAGATTGAGGAAGCCTGGCCTATGTGGTGTTTTGCCTTAATTCCAGTAAGTCTTCTCTTTTGTGCATTGTTATTATTTCATTATTTCTGTGTTTTGTTATTTGCTCATAACTGCTGCCTCCTGTGTTGCCACCTCTCCGGAGTGTAAGCCTGGGCAATGTGTATAGAGGTCCTGACTCCTGAGCAGCCCAAAACACAAGACCCACCCCCCTCTTGGCCTTGCTCATGTGGTCTAAGGAAATACATCTGGCAGCAGCATGGCTGCAGGAGTTGCTGGAAGGAGGCATACAATATGCCATCCAACTCCCTTAGGGGCTTCACTCTGGATTTGTGTAGGGTTTGCTCCTGAGCCTTTTCTTTTCCCAAAGATGTCCCACATAGCAGAAGGTATTGATTGTTATTGGGGTTTGTTCCCAAAGCCTTTCTCAAGAATGAATATAGCCTGAAGGCAGTGGAAGGACTGGTTTTCCTTTTTCAATTTCTGTATTCTTAACATATACTGTAAACCACCCGTTTTATACTGTAAACCATACTTGATCTTAAGATGAAAAGCAGTATATAAATTTAATTAAGAATAATACTTACCATATTTTTTGCTCTATAAGACACACTTTTTCCCTCCTAAAAAGTAAGGGGAAATGTGTATGCGTCTTATGGAGCAAATGCAAGCTGCACAGCCCGTGATCAGGTATAGCCGCGTGAAGCCTCTTCAGCACAGCGGGAACATTCTCCCGCTTCCCTGAAGAGGCTTTGCGTTGCTTTCGCTGAGGCCAGAACAGCAAGAGGGATTGCTGCGCAGCAATTCCTCTTGCTGTTCTGGCTTCAGGGATAGTTGCGCAAAGCCTCTTCAATAACATTTGATTCAGAATATTTTTTTTCTTGTTCTCTAAAAACTAGGTGCGTCTTATGGTCAGGTGCGTCTTATGGAGCGAAAAATACAGTACCTGGTACCATCTTGTAAAGATTGAAATGTATATAAATAGGTTTTTTTAAAGAACTGTTTGTTTATTATTTGGTTCCTTACCTAAGATTTTAAGGCTGCAGTCCTATTCACACTTACCTGGGAGTAAGTCCGTTTGAATTCAGTAGGACTTCTGAGTAGCTATGGATAGGATTGTATTGTTGGTGATTTTTAAACGGTATTTCTCAGTTTTCAGGAATGCATGCCGCCCTACATCTACATAGACAAGAGAGTGTTTATATGACCTTTTGGCATAAATACTGTCTGAAAACTTACTATTCCAACGTTTTGCTGCCACTGTCAGGCTCCAATTGTTGAACACATCCAGTAATGTAGGACTCCTCAGTGGGATTTTTGACTTTGATCACAGCATGCCTTCCAAAATTACTTTTACAAATCTACTCAGTTTCAAACATATTTTTCCAGGCAAGCATGGTTGGTACTAGTCACATAGTTATCCAGATCTTACTGTCTTTAGGATTGTTGAATAATTATTTTGCTAATTGTTTATGGTTTATTAATTATGCTTTTATTTAAGATCTGAGGAGCTTCTGAGAGAGGAGAAGACAGCTACTAATGAGATTAATTCATTGGAGAGAAAAATTGAGCTCTGGCCATTAAGTACTTCAGCAACAGGAAATACGCTTTATCAAGGCATGCTTGTAGTGGATAAAAAGACACGAAATCACCTGCCTCCTGGAGTAGTTGAGCTTGATAAATTCCTTCAACAGGCAGGGGGGAAGCAAGGGGGTTGGGATGTATATGATCACCAAGAATTTTTGAAACTGTGGACAAAGCATAAAGGAAAACCATCATACATTGATGAAGTCCTTGATCATCTTCCTGCCAGAACAAGGGAGGATATTCTGTAGCATGAGAAATGGTATCAAGAATTTCTGATTTTAGAAGCACAAAAAAAGGAGGTGAGATAATGTTGCTAATTAGCGTTTGCCATTTTAACAACTTTGTGTCAAAAGCGATGAGATAGTTCACCCTCTTTTCTTCATCTCTAGCTTTGCTGCTATGGCTTTCTTTTCCTTTGCTGGTAAGCAGGACATGCTAAAGGTAAAGGGACCCCCGACCATTAGGTCCAGTCGTGGCCGACTCTGGGGTTGCAGCGCTCATCTCGCTTTATTGGCCGAGGGAGCCAGCGTACAGCTTTCGGGTCATGTGGCCAGCGTGACTAAGATGCTTCTGGCGAACCAGAGCAGTGCACAGAAACGCCGTTTACCTTCCCGCCCAAGTGGTACCTATTTATCTATTTGAAATTTCACAAACTCAGAGCACACCAGAACTTTCACGCACATATGCGAACAAGGCCCATAAGCTGGGCGGTTGCGGATCCCCCGCCTTCCAAGGGTCCTGATCCCCACTACACCATGGCTGAGCCAGTCCTGATGGTACCGGATCCCTTTATTTGCGGGAATAATAGACACGTTAATCAAGGCCCAGGTGGCATAGCGAGCAACGGTGGTAGTTTTCAGACACGTGTATTAAACCAGCGAAGTCCCATGTAACCCTCGGTCTCCAACTTTCCTCCCGCGGCCACAAGCAGAACCTCACGCAGAGACGAAGCTCAATATAGTTTGAGGGTAATGGGGAGTATTTACCTGGTTGCTCCTGGTTACCGCCCCTAGTGCTAGGGCAGCCATTGTGACAAGCCCTCAAACAGGGTGGGGCTGTATTGTTGACGTATCACCGTTGCCTATGGACGACGTGAGGCCCGTGACACGGAGAGCGAGCACGCCCCGCTTGCGGCTAAAGGGGTGGGGCCAGCCGGCATGAGCGCCAATCAGAGGCGACTTCAGAAAACTTGCCGTCGTTTAAATAGGAAGCGCGTTGATGGGTTGGGGAGCGCTCCGGAGGCTTCATGTTGCTTTCGCTGAAGCCTGGAGAGCGAGAGGGGTCGGTGTGCGCCAACCCCTCTCGCTCTCCAGGCTTCAGGGATAGGCGCTTGAAGCCTCCGGAGTGCAGCAGGAACTCGCGCTGCGCTCCGGAGGCTTCAGGTTCCTTTTGCTGAAGTCGGGAGAGCAAGACTCTCCTGGCTTCAGCAGAGAGGAAGAGTGTGCAGCGCCCCTTCAGCCAAGCAGGAGGAGAAATGGAAGGGGCTCCATTTCTCCTGCGGCTTCGCTGAAGGGGCGCTGAGCAGAGAGGGGAAGAATTTTTGTTTCTTGTTCTCCCCCTCTAAAACAAGGTGTGTCCTATGGTTGGATCCTATAGAGCGAAAAATACAGTACATTTTTATCTCTCTCCTGCCCCTTCTCTTCCCCTGATCTCTGTAGAACAGAGCTTTTTATTCAGTCTACAAGTTAAAAATGATGCTATTTTGAAATTTTATTTCTTATGCTATATGTTCATATGTAACCAAATTGTAAGTCTATGCAAATGTATTTATATATTTTGAATTTTATAAAATCATTTTAAAAAAACAAACCAGAGCTGTTTCATCAATTCTCAGTCCCCTTGTTGCCCCAACTTGTAACTTGTTTCTCTGCACTTCTGATGTTTGTTCCTCTTTGTTTGTTAAAATGGCATTAGCTCTTGTGAATTGTGTGCTTAAACAGTTGTGCATGCATATAAAATTGTGCCGTGTCTGATGCTTGTTGGACTACTTCTTTCACAGTATATCAAGATCCTGCAGACCAGTACTAAAACTTAATTCCCTATGGGCTCATGTGATTTTTCCTAATGACTTTGCTGCTTGTCAGCTATGATAAGCTACTGGTGTAATGCATTATAAAGTTACATTGACATACTGGCAGCCAATTTATCAATATGAAAATTTGGAGAAAGACAGTCTTTATAAAAATTGCTACTTTTAGATTTAAGAATGATTAGGAATGGTGCTGGTTTAAGTTAGGAAAGTGTTATTTTATTTAGAAGATACCAAACTTAATGTCTCAACACCTTTAACTTGTTGTATTTTTTAAAAAATCAAAAATCAAATACAACTAATTGCAAGGAGTATGCTCTTGAGTATGCTGTCATCTAGTGGTATACTATAATATTAACACAAGTAAAGAGGTGGAAACCACTTTACTTAAAGAAAATGAGACCAAATATGTGTATATTTTCTTCTAAGTTTCTGTCACATGCTGGATTATATTAGTTTTCTGTTCTAGAGGGTGCCACTCAACCCAGTGGGTTCAAATTACAAGAAGGGAATTTCAGCTAATGAAAGAATGTACTTGTTGACTGACTACTTCTTCTTTGGCGATCACTCGAAGCCAAGTAAGATTGTCTTCCATGAACACAGTCTTAACATTGAATCCGTAAGTGACTGGAGACAGTGGAACAGGCAACCTCATTCGTTGGTTTTAATTCTAGGCTGGAAAGCATTCTAACAGAGGTTCTGTTGTAGATTTTCTGCTTTTGCAGGTGATTAGTCCAAATGATGTTTGAGTTCAATTCCAACTCTGATGTTGTAGCTGTACATTTCAAAATGAACATCCTGATTATTCAAGCCCTGGAGGAGCCAGCTGGAGGACACACGGGAAAGTGGCTGCTGCTAGGCAGGGCAGCTGAGCAGCCTAAACAAAGCCTCACTGCACCTCCAGTCTCTTTCAGCCATTTCCCACCTTCACTGAAGTCCTCTCTAGGCTCTGGAGAGGGTCGTCTTGTGAGCCACAAGGACCCTCCAGCTCTCTTTCTCCATTTCCTGGTTAGATTTATTTCCCCCTTTTTTTTTTGCAAAAAAAATATTAGTTTTTACAATATCAATGACAAACAAAAACATAAAACAAACAAAACATAACAAACATAAATCATAACCTTATTGAAAATAAGTTATTTACTTTGTAAAACGACTTCCTCGTTTCCCCTTAGTTGAATTTCATTGCATATCCTTATAACGGTTTTCAAAATCCCAATTTTAATACCCTTTAAATTAAACATTAACATCTTTAAATCTTCTCCTTCTTGTATTAAACGTATTATTTTATCAGTTAACATAGATACAATCCTAAGCCCTTTAAGTATCTGGACGCTATTTCCAGTTATTTTAGCTTAACAAATTTAACTAAATAATCATTAAATTTCTTCCATTCTTCGTGGTGTTCCTCCTCCTTCTGGTCGCGGACTCTTCCGGTTAGATCGGCTAGCGCCATACAATCCATCTTCATCTGCCACTCTTCTACTGTTGGTAATTCTTGAGTTTTCCACTTTTTAGCTAACAAAATATGAGCCGCAGTTGTGACATACAAAAATAGATTAACATCTTTCTTGGGCAATTCCGAACCTGTTATTCCAAGAAGAAAGGCCTCTGGTTTCTTTATAAATGTATATTTCAACATTTTTTCCAATTCATTATAAATCTTTTCCCAGAAGTCTTTCACCTTGGAGCAGGTCCACCACATATGAAAGAATGTTCCTTCCTTTTCTTTACATTTCCAACATGTATTATCACAATTATGATACATCTTTGCTAATTTTACAGGGGTCAAATACCATCTATACATCATTTTCATAATATTTTCCTTTAACAAAGTACATGCGGTGAACTTCACCAGATTTATTTCCCAGTGCCGTGTGTTAGTCAATCACACATAAGTGGGGGGAGGGACATCTGCGATTCAATTATCCATTGTCTGTTTTTACAGGTGAGATGTGAGGCACAGAGTCTGAGCAGCAATCCTGTTGACTTTTGCATGCGAAGAGTTATGCCATACCAAGGAAGATATAGTCTGTTTTGGCAATGATAAACATTTATCTCAATTCGAAAACCATACAGTGCCCTCTATATTTTTGATCCGCAGCTTCCATCATTGTGTTTGACTGCTGGCTGGGGAAGATGGGGGTTATAGTCCAAAGCATTGGGACGGCACCAGGTTGAGGAAGCCTGGTCTAAAACATCTGAGTGCTGTCCAAGTCAGTCCTGCATGTGTTCACTCAATCAACCCCTGTGGAGCTTACTCCCATGGAAGCAGGTACAGAATTGTGCTGCTGGTGTATAAGTTTGTTTGGCAAAGCTGCTGATTTACTGTGCAAATTAATCATCAAAGAACTTAGGGCAAGGCCCTTGTGTTTCTTAGTAAATATCCACTATGCATAGTCTGCCTAGCTTTCATCTAAAAACCACAGCACTTTTATAGTAGAATACCCCATGATTGGCATACCATGTGCAAGTATAATAGTTTAACAACTTAAGAGGATGCATTCTGCTCTAGCATTATTTCAGGATCGTATATCATTTGACATGGTGTCAGACAACAGCTGAGCAGAAGGTTCCAGGTTCAGTCTGGCATCTCCAGTTGGAGGGGGTGGAATTGGGTTGGAGAAGATCTTTGCCTGAGGCCCAGGACTTGCTTCCACTCTATAAATGATGTTGGGCTACAACTGGTTTGAGACAGTGTAAGATGGTACAGTGGTATCTTGGGTTAAGTACTTAATTCGTTCCAGAGGTCCGTTCTTAACCTGAAACCGTTCTTAACGGTTACTATGTAGTCATGAAACAACACAGGAATAGCTATTAATGAAATGATGGAACACTGCATTTTTTAAAAAAATGGGTGAAATCCAATAGTGCCAATATGCCAGTGAAATGAAATACTATTGACATAACTGATTTCTCACCACCTCCTGCAATCTCCTATACAGGGTGGCCCAAAAGTAGGTATACAGTTGAATCAACGAAATTCATCAGCAGCTGATGAAAAGGGTACACATAACTGACACACAACAAAGTGGCAGTTAAATTTCAGGCTCACTTTTGGAAAGAATAGTGGAGTCAGATAAAATGATTATTTTTCTTTACTGATATCATAAATGATGACAGCGAACTTGAGTCAAGAACAAAGTGGATTCTAAAGCAGTATACTTACTTTTGGACCACCCTGTATGTGCCCGTAAAAATCAGCTTCAGAAGGATGGAAGCAGTTTTTGGTAGTGCACAGAGTGGAGGAGAGGAAGGGGAAACACCATCCTGCAAACAGAATCACACTTATATGCCATTGGGTTGGAGCAAGAAGACTAGTTGCTCTTAGTTCCCCTTGAACCAATGGGACAAGTTACGAATTGATTTTGTTCCTGTTGATTTCAATGGTAACTAAGTTCAACTCAGTCTGTTTTGAATGAGCGTGGTTTTTTCCCCAACAGCAGATGGCAACATACTTTCACTAGAAGTAGAAATAAAGTGTACATCTCACAGAACTCGCAAGATTGAAGGTACAGTACAGTACAGTACAGTACTTAAAACAGTTAAACATTTAAAATACAGTTCTATGATCATGATAGCATATTTCCCTCTAAACCTTTACGTAGTTGCTAATGCAAACTATGGAGAGCTCAGATTTGGGGGGGATTTTTTGCAGACTACAAATAATAAAATAATTGCTATGTTTCCTGTTCCAAAACAAGTGAGATGAAAATACACTGTTATGAAATCTCATTTCTGCCCATTGAAATTAGGTGTCTATTTGAGTGTGTGTGTGTGTGTGTGTGTGTGTGTGTGTGTGTGTGTATATGAGAATGCGTACATTCACAAGGTATTGTCTGAATGCACACAAGACACACACCCTTGTTAAAGCTAAGCCATTCTGAGTCTGGCCAATGATGGTTAACCTCTTGGGAAGCACATTTTTGTTCCATAAAGGAAGAAGGGCAGGATATAAATGTCAGAAAAGAAATAATAAATGCATTCTAAGTGAATATCAGGATAACATGCTTAAGGAAGCACCTGCTAAATTGTTCTTAAAAACCATAGACTGCAGTGGGATTAAGAACTATGGTCACACGACTGCTCCATGTATGCACAGTTATTTCCAGCTGCCCGCCTTAGATTGTATCATGCAATAGTAAGTCCACCTTACTCTATGTGTAATAGTGCAGGATTGCTTCCTTGAGGAAGCAAGCATGATAGTTAATCAGAAGTTGTGTTTTACTTTTAAGAGAATTGCATATAACATATTCCTTACTTGGATTAGGACAGCATATCCAGACCTTAATCTCTAGCACTGACCTTGGCAAAGTCAAATTAGTGTGATCCGCTGCTGATCTAGTTTTCTGAGCTATGGATTCCATTTTGTGTGCCTGTACTTGTCCATTATCAACCAGTTATTTGGAATTTACAAGTCTGTGTGCAAGACAGACTTTCCAAAGGGCAGGGTATGGCAGGCAGATGCCTTGGCTAATCTGATGCCCTCCAGATGTTTGGAGCTACAACTCTCAAAGCTGAAGG
The DNA here is from genome assembly GCF_964188305.1 of Podarcis bocagei. Lineage (NCBI taxonomy): Eukaryota > Metazoa > Chordata > Lepidosauria > Squamata > Lacertidae > Podarcis > Podarcis bocagei. The sequence goes on from NC_138128.1 coordinate 16,996,784, forward strand.
GAGCTGTACTCCAGAACATCTGGAGGGCACCAGGTTGGTGAAGGCTGGCTTTTATAGTAAGAGTGCTTGTCTAAATACAGCGGTACCTCGGGTTAAGTACTTAATTTGTTCCGGAGGTCCGTACTTAACCTGAAACTGTTCTTAACCTGAAGCACCACTTTAGCTAATGGGGCTTCCTGCTGCCGCCACGCTGCCGGAGCACGATTTCTGTTCTCTTCCTGAAGCAAAGTTCTTAACATGAAGCACTATTTCTGGGTTAGTGGAGTCTGCAACCTGAAGCGTATGTAACCTGAAGCATATGTAACCCGAGGTACCACTGTACTTCTGTTGTGCTTATATGAATGGCCTGACATATAAACAGCAGAGTAATTGAATTTGTTGCTGATTCCCCCACCCCATCCCAGTTATTTACTTTATTTACTTCAGAAAAGTAGGTACTTTGAACAATGTCAGTGAGCAGATTTTGGCATAATTTTTTTTGCCACAGCTATAAAGATATTGATTGTACTGTGGAATGCATTATTTCATCATTGAAAAACACTGCTGGGTGGAGTTCATCTTCAGTGAAAAACTGGACAGCTGCAATATGTCTGTCTTAAGAAAGCAGCTCTGGTAGGCATGTATTGACATATAAACATTGCCTTTGGTTTTTTTGAGCTGTCACATAACAGGTGTCTCGTCCTGAAAGAACGATGCGATGATCTGCTGCTGCTGTCTCAGAAAAGGTGTGGATATGTTGCACTGGGATATATAATTGAAAAATAGAGCATGCTAACCCCCTAACTAAAAAAAAAAAAGGTAATAGGTTAGATCTAGACTTCATCATGCTTAAGTGTAGATAGAACTCATTGATCTCAGTGGGTCGTGAATGTCTATGTCTGAGTCCAACCCAATGTATGCTTGTATTCAAGACCAAAGAGGTAACCACTCAAATATTATTCATATTTACCCGTAGTTTATTTACAAGATGCATGTTCTCTGCAGGAAGCAGCCAGAGTAATTTAGAAATTGTGAAGTAAATGTTCTTGCCTTATTTCACAATGTCTCTGTTGTGCTGCCTAGGAAGGTGTAGCTGTGGTTAAAGACAAGTATGTGTAAATATTATCCAACATTATATTATATTACAATCTAGTAAATGCTTCATACTATGCTTTTTATTATCAACTTTTAACAAGCAGGGCATTGCAAAAGTGAAATTAAAGGAACAAACTGAAATCTCCTAATTTTGTTTCCCCCGCCCCATAACCAATTCCCTTAGGTAAATGTCTTTATCTGCATGTTTACAAGAGAGTGTTCAAATAGTAAGACAAATTGTGCTGGATCTTTTCATGTGCTAATTGAGCACTTCTAAACCAAACATAAGAAAATTTATTTTTTCATTTTTTCCAATATATTTTCCCCCTGGCCGTTTGGTAGTGAGTGGTGTACCTCTCTGATCCTGTTCCAAAAAATTATCTGGGATTACAGCAGGAATCTTAACAGATAAGTAGGGAGATCTTCGGTGCTGGTTTGAGTAGAAGTCGCCCCTCCTGTAATTACCTTGATTTTAGTATATTTTTCTTTGTGTTAAAATGGGCAATCTTTCAGTCTTGGACATGTCTGATCTTGATCCTGTTAACTAGAGATTGTATGTCATTATTTTGATGTGCCTGTTCTTGGTGCTGTCACAGTTCCTGAAGAGAATGATGCAACACAGCTGACAGGCAGAACAAAACACATTTTTCAGCAAAGACCGTCAAACGGTTCCTTCAAGGGCAGAAGCTTGTTGGCTTTCCATGCACAGAATTGTTAGTTAGAAGTTAAATAGAGCATTGTGTAAACACGGGCTGCTCTTTCATTACAGGTGACCAAGAATATATTTCGTTTCCATCTGTGTTGGCCTTGCATCAAGTCCAGGCTTAAGATAAGGCCTAAGATTAATTGATTGCTGTTCTAATAAACTCTTTGCTTATAAGTACAGTTTAAACACAGATGCCCTCCTTAAACATCCATCCTGTGTCATGGTATATTAGGGTGTGTGTAAAACATATTCAGCTGTGTGTGTAAAAAAAAAAAAGTGTTTAACCCTTCACCAGACTGAGGTATTTATTTCCAAGGTGTAAGAGAACTAAAATTGTTCTGAAATTCAGAATAGGAAAGATTTTATCATTGGTATCCGGAAACAAGGAAAGAAAATGGTTAGTCAATTATCCTTGAAATACCTTGTGAATTTATTTGGTGGTTTCTCTGATTACTTGTTCATTTGACAACTAACTCCTGGACATGTGAAAACTGACTAGAATTAACACCATTGTGTTTGAGGTACTATGGAAGTTCTGAGGACCAGCCCCATACATTTTGTTCCTGATTAATGAACAGTGAGAACCACTGGTTTAGTTGGGTTAAACAATAACCATATTCTAATTTTATGAAATGGGAAGATATGGGCCTCATGTTCTCAAACATTAAAGGGGAAAAGATTGCTGTATACTTTGCTGATTTTTTTAAAAGTCTTGTAAATTCTAGTATTGTACACTGTAGCATGTACTAACACTGCTAGACCTGAGGTCCCTTCCAGATGACCTATCTATTATATCCATCCTGATTTCCTTGTACAAAGCTTATGTGCAGTTAGAGGTCTTAACTTAGCATTTCTTCTAATTTTACAACACAGAGCAATTCATCCTGATTTTCTTGCGGGAGCATTCATAGTTCATAATCTGTTTCCAGATTTCCAAGTACTGTGCAGTATTTGATAGGAAAGGATGCACACTGAGAGCATTTCTTAAGACATACTTCAAGGACAAAATCAAAGCACTTCAGTAAAGCCTAAACATTAATCAATGTAAGGATGTTCTTGTACGTCAAGTACTACATAGTATAGCTTGCCAATGACCTCAGCTTGCTAGCCAACACTGAAACAACTAGAGTAATTACAGATTACATTAAGTATCAAGCAAATGCCAAGAGTCAACTACTAGACAGTTCTTTTATGCCTTATTAAAATAGATCCTTCCCAGAAGATTCAGAGTAATAAAACTGAATTTTATATAGCAACCAGGGAAAGATTTATTTATTTATTTATTTATTTTTATGAAAACATTATCCCCTATTTCTCCTTGACTAACATTCCAGCTTGGCAGGCTTCTGTTGCATAGAATATATGCAATACATATCCTCACACACATCCCCACCCCACCCCCGCAAATAACAATGATAGCTTTGAGCCCAAATCTTGCTGTAGTAAGACTATTTGAAAATAAAGGGGTTAAAGTTATTTGCAAGTAAGCTGTTCCATTGGTATCAATGACTACATAGGGGACAATAGTTTTATAAGATCCCAGTTGCTTTCAAATATAAAAATATTTTGATTACCCTTTTAAGAGACCAAAAAATAAATAAATACCATGCACAATTGATGTGACCTTTCCTTTGAGGTACGGAATCAATTTTCTGTCCCACTGCAGCCCATCAGATGGTAGCCCAGTGGGCTCTGGTTTGATCCAGTGAATAGCCAGTTTGCCCATATTCAGCCCTCCCCCCCTTTTAAAATCAATTCATGTTTATCAAATTGAAACCCCACTATTCCCCCAAGAAGACTGCATGTCAGGCTTCCTCGTTCTTCATGCTTAGCACCAACCCATGAGTTAAGGTAAGCTGAAGATTCTAATGTCACCCAGTAGGGCTGGCCCTGCCATTAGACATTATGAGGCAAGCACCTCAGGTAGCAGGTGTTGTGGGTCAACACTGTCTTCCACTGTTGGAAGACAGCTATCCTGCTGCCATCAGGTGCAGTGGAGGACGCTGTCCTGTCAAAGTCAACCCTGTTGACTTTGGCTGCTGTTCATGGAATGTGAAGGAGGTGATTGCCATCCTGTCCTTTGCCTCAGGCAGGAAAAAATACCCTGGGCCAGCTCTGTCATCCAGTACGCTTCATGTTCAACAGGGCCTCTTTGTTCAATTCTAACACTAACACCATACTGACTAAAAGGAGTGTGTTGTGAGGGCAGGGAAATGTGAGAATCTGTTAGATTAGATTCAGTAATGAACCACCGTTTACCAATGACCTGAAATGAATTTTCAGCTATTGGTCATGGGGAGGTCAAGCCTTTGTGGGAGTCACTTCCACTGAAATCTTGTAGCACTGACTTAATCATCAGTCTGTTCCATAAGTCTGCTATTCTAGGCTGCATCAACAGAAGTCCAGATCAAGGGAAGTAATAGTACCACTCTACTCTGCCTTGGTAAGACCACAGCTAGAGTGCTGTGCCCAGTTCTGGGTGCCACAATTTAATAAGGATGTTGACAAGCTGGAAAGTGTGCACAGAAGGGCAACCAAGATGATCAAAGGTCTGGAAACCAAGCCTTATGAGGAATGGTTGAGGGAGCTGGGTTTGTTTAGCATGGAAAAGAGGAAACTGAGAGGAGATATGATAACCATCTTCAACTATCTCAAGGGCTATCTCATGGAAGACGGGTAAGATTGTTTCCTCCTGCTCTGGAGGGTAGGACACAAACCAATGGCTTCAAGTTACAAGAAAGGAGATTCTGGATAAAACCAGGAAGAACTTTCTGACAGTAAGAGCTGTTTGCCGGTGGAACGGTCTCAATTGAGAGGTTGTGGACTCTCCTTCCTTGGAGGTTTTTAAGCAGAGGTTGAGTGGCCATCTGTCATGGATGCTTTAGCTGAGATTCCTGCATTGCAGGGGGTTGGACTAGATGACCCTTGGGGTCCCTTCCAACTCTATGATTCTATAACATGAAGGACCATAGCTTGGTGGTAGAGCATCTGCTTTACATATGGAAGGTCCCAGGAACAACCCCAGGTAGGGCAGGAAAATACTTCCAATCTGAAATCCTGGAGAGCTGCTGCCAGTCAGTGTGGACAATACCGAGTTAGATGGACCAATGACCTGACTCAGCATAAGGCAGCTTCCTATGTTTCTAAATGTGACTGGTATCTGAGTGCCAAAATAACATCAAATTATGTCAAAAGCATGTAAAGGACCGTAGACATGACTTATTCTTCAAAGAAAGCCAGCAGACCCCTCCCATCTCATCCTGCTTATGCTTCCCAATGCGACAGTAAAATGTGTGGCTTCAAAGTAGCCTCAATGGATTTAGGAGAGTAAATAATGCCATGGCACTAAAGGATATGTAATTAATTATGACCACTTATTTCATCTGAAAAAATAGCGATCATGCTAAATGAACCATGGACACAATTTCAACCACATCACAACTATTGAGTGTGTTTTTCCAGTGATGAACATTATGCAAGGCTGGAATTTAGCCTTTGAAGCAGAAAATAAATATGAAAAAAAATGCATCTGAAAAGAAATGCTATTGAAAAGAATAAAAAACAAAGCGCTATTGTTTTCAAAATAACAGCTGGTTGTTGAAGCAAGCAGTTAATGCTTCTTTTGGCTCCAGTGGAGCAAGAACGGGTTTGTAAAAAGTTGGGTCCATCTTTTGTTTTGTTAGGATTGTACCGAGATTAAGCGCTGGGTATAGTTTAAGACGCTTTATCTATATCCTGCCTCTGATATGCATATTGATGGCTGAAGACAATGAGTTAGAGAATTGCCACAATCCTCTGTGGCTGATGAAGCTGTAAGACTGGGATTTGCGCAAGGCCACTCAATGAACTTTGTGGTTCAGCCAAGATAGAGGCATCATCATCATCATTATCAACCTCCTTTTAGAGCCACAAGTTGTTGTCCGTCTTCTGGTAGCGGAGTCCCTAATTTGACTCAATTCTATGTGACAAAATACTTATAACTGTTCTGAACCTTCCAATACTCCACTTTCTTGGATGGCCGCAGGTTCTATTACTGGCAGTGTGTGGGGAGTTCTCTCTAACCACTTTCTCAACACTTCTATCATGTTCCCCCTTACTCTCCTTTCGCCCAAAACTTAATAAACCCTATTGATGATTTGGTCCCTGGTCTCCGCTTCTGAAATCCAGCACTTCTTACCCACTCCAATGAATGCTTCTCAACTTATTCTGGGAAGTATCCAAGCCGCTTCAGCCATTAGGCAGACTGAGGCGCCTGCCTCAGGTGGCAGAAGCCGCCAAGGTGGCACTGATGTTGGCCAAAATTGATTTTGGCCACCACTTCTCCACCAGCAGCAAGAGGCAGCAGGACAAGTGGAGAGCAGCATTGGCGGCAGCAGGTATGGTGGCACCGGCAGCAGCAGCAGGAGAGCAGGACAGGACAGCACTTTCCATTTTGCCTCAAGAGATGAATAGGGGTACGTCACCCCTGAAAATTACAATTTACATTTGTAAGCTGAATTCCAAGTGTTTTTCTCTTTTCATACAGAAGAGCGGATTTTTAAAGAAAATAAGAGAGACCTCAGGAACAAAATATGAAGAAGAAAAGTCATAACTAACACCGACTGGAGCATGTTCCCGATTATTAACCCTCATTTGGTACTACTTAATCTCCAGAATGTATTAGTGCCACAAGGAATATATTTGACAAACTCTAATACGTTGACTACAGTTAACAATTTACCTACAGCTGTTGCTGGGCTAATGGTGTCCACCAGTGGCAAGACCATTTTAATTACCATTGTCATCCATCTCATGAAGCTTTATGCATTTGTATTATTTATGGAGCTTTCCTGCAACTGTTAGATGACTCACGGACAGCCGAGGGATCAGGAGTTCAACTTATGTTATGTTAGATGTTATCACCAGAGAGCAGCAAAGGGCACCTGGGTCACATATGTGAATTTGACCTCTGGTGAAATGAGTTTGGGACTAGCTGTATTTAAGAAAAGAGAAGGGGAAAAGAGCGGGCTACCTCTGCAGAGACAGTACTGGGTAATTGCACCCTCCCCATCTATTAGGTGCTGATGGTTTCTTGAGAGGTGCCGAGTGCCCTCATCTTCTGCTGAAAGAAACTGGAGGATAGATGGAGACACTCCATGCTTTTCTCCACTGTTGTGCAGTAAGAGTGCATTTCTTGTTAAGCTGTATACGGTCCGCATGCCTTCCCCTGAGACTGTGCTTATTAGTACAATGTCTTCTTCATATATTACAGGTCTAGGGGACCTTTGCAGTAGCATCGCAATTGGGGTGGTGCGCCCCGGGTGCCATGTCTGCAGGGGTGACAAGGCGGCACCCCGCAGGGGCTCGCAAGCAGCAATTGTGCCGCCGCAGCCACATGTGGACGGTCCTCCGTTCGTGGCTGCAGCCACAAGCAGAGGATCCCTGCACTGGCGACAAACCTCTATGTACAGCGCATGTGCAGCATCGCATGCATGCGCTGTACGTAGTGATGCCGCACATGCATTGTACTTAGCAGTTTGCCGGCGGCGGCACTCCAGCGCTGTACAGACGGTGCCGGGATCCCTCCGTCGCCGCTACAGCCACAAACGGAGGATCGAACGGAGGCTTCATACAGCACATGCATCGTACATAGCGACACCACACATGTGCCTTATGTAGCGGCGCCCGCCCCGGGTGTCATGGCGCCTTCGTTCGCCCCTGGACCTTTGGCCCTACAGATGTTGCTTAACTACAACTGCTACCAGTTCAAGCAAGCATGGCCAATGGCTGGGGATGATGGAAGTTGTAGGTATAGGTGTAATGCCTGGTGGACTGCAATACACCAAGCTATTACTTGGCCTGTAATAGTGATATTCTCAAACGGGCATTCTGGTCAGAGACATTATTTGGCTTGCAGCTGAGTTTAAGAACATAAGTAGCAATGGGGGAGAAATTCAACTCGGTTCACATTTAAATGCAAACTACGCCAATTCACACTTTCTGAAACAATAAGGACTGAAACACGGACAACTGTTGTAATTTGCATGTCCTCTGAATTTTCAGTAGTCTTTTCTAGTCAACTAATGTGTACAAAATGCATATACTAGCAGAGGCAGACTTTGACCATCTTTCATAATATGGTGCTCCCTAATGCATCTTCTCAATTATGGATTGCCTCAATTTTGCTCCCCCTTGACTTGGCAACCTGTATGGGGGAAACACCCTAAATCTGGCGCCGATACTAAGAGAAAGTGTGTGTGTATATATTAGTGAAAATAACATGGAGAAATGTGTTACATTATGAAAAACTGTGTTGCAAAATTCCCTGTATTTGGCAGAATTGCAAACAAAATTGTGTATGTCAGGAGAATTTTGCGGTAAAATGCTGCTGAATTTTCATGAGGATTTTTGTTGTTAATGCAAACTGAAGTGGAAATATGGAAAAATTAATTTAATACTGGAGAAATGAAAGAGAAACTGTTAGTCACCTTACCCTAACCAGCTTGCATGGTTTGAGGCCTGCAGTTTGATGTGAAGCCCCCCTAAACCATGTCTTAGGTAAAGGTAAAGGGACCCCTGACCATTAGGTCCAGTCGTGACTGACTCTGGGGTTGCAGCGCTCATCTCACCTTATTGGCTGAGGGAGCCGGCGTACAGCTTCCGGATCATGTGGCCAGCATGACTAAGCCACTTCTGGTGAACCAGAGCAGCGCACGGAAATGCTGTTTACTTTCCCGCCGGAGCGGTACCTATTTATCTACTTGCACTTGGAGGTGCTTTTGAACTGCTAGGTTGGCAGGAGCAGGGACCGAGCAACGGGAGCTTACCCGGTTGTGGGGATTCGAACTGCCGACCTTCTGATCGGCAAGTCCTAGGCTCTGTGGTTTAACCCACAGCGCCACCTGTGTCCCTAGAAACCATGTCTTGCAAGCTGCCAAATGCCTGGCAAACACTCCGGTTACTTGCTACTCAATCATCTTAACAGGAGATGTCAGAAACTAAACCTGGAACATTCTTATTCAGAGACATAAAAGTAAACTATGGAACTCACTGCCTCAAGATGTGGTGATAGCTGGAGACTTACATGGGATGTTTTGTTTTTTTAAGGAATTAGACCAAAGGCCCCATATACACTGTGCACTTCAAGAAGTATCATACCACTTTAAAGAGCCATGCCTTCTCACAATGAATCCTGGGAAGGGTAGTCTTTCAAGGGTGCTGAGAATTGTTAGGAGACCCGTATTTCCCTCACAGAGCTACAAGTTCCAGAGTGGTTTAGCAGTCGATCCCACTTCCCAGGGACCTTTGGGACTTACATTGCTTTGTAGACAAACTCAAGAGGTTAACAGGTGAGCATGGTGGACTGATAGGCTTAATTTGTTGTCGTTTAGTCGTGTCCGACTCTTCGTGACCCCATAGACCAGAGAACGCCAGGCACTCCTGTCTTCCACTGCCTCCCGCAGTTTGGTCAAACTCATGTCCCTAGCTTCGAAAACACTGTCCAACCATCTCGTTCTCTGTCGTCCCCTTCTCCTTGTGCCCTCAATCTTTCCCAACATCAGGGTCTTTTCCAGGGAGACTTCTCTTCTCATGAGGTGGCCAAAGTATTGCAGCCTCAGCTTCAGGATCTGTCCTTCCAGTGAGCACTCAGGGCTGATTTCCTTCAGAATGGATAGTTTTGATCTTCTTGCAGTCCATGGGACTCTCAAGAGTCTCCTCCAGCACCATAATTCAAAAGCATCAATTCTTCGGCTTAATATAGATTCTTAAATGTGCTCCAAGAGTGAACGTCACCATCATTTGGGCTCAGGAGAAATAACCTTTGCAGAATACTTGACACAAATGCCCTGTGCACCACACCACGTTCATAACACGGGGTAGAGGACAGGTCTAGCTTCTATCACGTGCTTAACACTGAATTTCATCAGGAAAGGAGTTTGATTTATTGCCCTCCAGTGTCTTTTGACATGAAGCGTAGGGAAAGCGGTGCATAAATGCCAATGCACTGCAACACACATCGCTTTTTAAACTCCGTCCCTCTGCCTTTGTAAAAAAAAATTCTGAAGAAAACAAAAGCTCCAGCGATATTATCCTTTAGAGAAAATGCTCTGACATAGTAACTAGTTGGGTTGCCCCACTCTCCATTTTTGGTTTATTTTGCAATGCCCCTGGCACAAATTAAGTGCAAATTAAAGCACTGGTGTGCAAATGTGTGAAATGTGCCCCCATTCCCCCTGTATACATAAAAGACAGTTCATAAGAAGACGAAAAACATGGCAGGGACAATGCAAAGACACTGTTGGGTTTATCAGAGCCACAAATCAGGATTAGTCCAGACACCCATCTTGTCTCCAAACCTCCTTTTAGCACCCGAGAAGCAAATGTAAATAAGATAACGTCTGTGAATGCGCACACATCTGGCCCCCACCCTAGGAAGCCTCCAGCATCACACATTTTAGAAATTAAATTCTGGAAAGAGCCACCGGAACAGGGTAGAAATCACACCCTTCCTGGCGAAAGACGGTCCCTCGCCAAGTCTCACGCTTCTGCCATCCCTCCACCTGCAGTTCCGCGTTGTGGCCGGGAGGGGGCAGCGCAGACCAACCCGTTTGCGCTCAACCAGTAGCGTGTGAAGCCGAGACGGTTCTGTTTCTTGCAAAAGGAAAATAAGTCGGGCCACGCAACCGCATCTGGCGGGATCCATTGCAGACTCGGCAACGAGGCATCATTCCCACGGCGGGCAGACAAGACGAGCTTCTCTTCTCGCTATCTAGGATGCGCAGATCCCGAGCGCCGCGAATCAGAAGAGCTCTATTTTCCTTCGAATTATACAGAGGCTCCCGAAATCTCTCTCTCGCTCTGTCTACACACACACACGGGAAGAACCCAGGTCTCTGGATGAAACTCAAAATAGCACCCAGGGCAATAAAACTAAGGTCTTTTCAGCTTCTTATACTTCCAGGGGAAGAGTTAAAGCACGAGCTGAAATCTCTCCCGCACTGATATCCAGTTGATTGAATTTTGGCCGCAAATCGTACACAGGGCGTTTCTCATAATAATTTAGCCCGAGATTTATTCATTCGCCTTAAAGGGGGGGGGGGAGATTCCTAAATCACCATCGCGATCGGAGGTATTCTCCCCCCCCCCCACCTCGAACAATTAGAGCAGACAAGGCCAGAATATAAGTACTGTTACTTGGGAGTAAGTGCCCCTGCTTTTTTGTTTTTGTTTTAAACGAGATCCAGGAAAAGGTGTCTTGTAAGAGAGAGCCTATGGAAGCGCTTTTAACGGATCCGTGTTTTTTAACAATGTTTTTGCGCCACTGCGGCCCCACGAAACAGTGGCTGCATGGTTTTTTGGATGCTGCCTATAGAGTAAAACATGGTCTACAGTATCATGGTGGTTTTATTTAATTTGCATGAAAAAAATCATATGAATTCATGAGGATCCGTTTAAAATCAGCTGGATCCGCCTTTTACCCTTTTCCCTTTTAACTATCGCCCTCTCTTTGGGCCCAAGACTCGCCAAAGGTCCAGCAGAAACATTTCGACCGTCGGCCGTCTTCTGTTACCCGGCGAGCCACTTGTACGAATCGAAGGTATAAACCCTGCGCGCACTTACTCGGGAGCAGGCGTCGTGCAGGGACCACGTGCAACTTGACTGTAGGGTGTGTGTGCCAACTTGAATAAAATATTGGGGTGGCCCAGGTAAGCCCCGTCCTGCAAACTGATCCCATGATGCATCGTTTGAATGGCAGTGCCCATCAACTTTGGGGGGGCGTACCCTCAAAGATTTTATTGGGGGAGTTGGCTCCTATGCCGTTGAGGAAACCAGCCTCGGGCACCATTGCGCGCCTGCAAGCCTAGCCTGCCCCTGATTTGCCTGGCGCGAAGCCCAAGGGAAGCTCTGGGGGAACCTGCCCTCGCCAGAGCCTCCATCTATTTCATTCCACCTTTAAAATCAGCCCCGGAAAGGGGGCGCCGAATTCTGCGCCACCACAAGCGGCGTGGGACTCGCCCGAAGGCGAGGCGGGATTGGAAGGCCCTGGGCGAAGAGGAAGCCAGGCGAAGGGCGGGCAGCTTCAGGAAGGCCCCTTCTTGCGCAGCCGCCGCAGCCGGAGGAAGAAGCAGTTGGCGGGTTTGGCTTCCCTGCGACCGCGCGGGGCGAGGCGCCGCTTTCCGTCGAAGGGGCGCTGCTGGCACGGCAGGGGATGGCCAGCTTCCCGGGGACTGGAGGGCCGCGGGTGCGAATCCGGAGGCGTTGTTTCGGCGCCGGCGAAACACGCGGCGGAGACAGAAAGCAGGAACGCCTAAAACCCGGATTAGGCAATGCTCTCCAAGAACAAATGAAAGCTCTCTCTCTCTCTCCGCGGGAGAGGAGAGGTTGAAGGCCGCAATCCAGCCGAAGTCAAGCACGTGCACGCGAGCCCAGGCACGGGCTTTACTCGGGAGTAAAAACAAACACACACCAACCAGCCACAATTCGAGAGGCGCTGCACCGCGCACAGGATGGCGGAGCACGCTGTTTACGCGGGAGTAGGTCCCGCTCAATTCAAAGGGGCTTGGCTCCGAGGGAAGCGTGTGCTCTCTGGTCTACCTGGGAATAAGCCCCACTGAGTACTATCTGAGCAGGCAGGAGGATCGGGCTGTTTAATGGCCTCTGCTTCCGGGGGAGGGGAGCGTGCGCTTCTGGCCACCCCCTTCCTGCACACGCGCGCTTTCTCCCGGGGTGCGAAGCGCTCTTTTGAACCCAGGGCCTGGCTGCCCATTCAGATCGAGGGGATCGTGCCCCTGGATCTTTAACATACCGTATATAAAGATATGTTTGTTTTGAAAAATGCATGTATTTAAAAGGGCAGCATCTTTTCGCATTGCCCCGGTCCTTCCTTATAACGTCTGAAGCGAAAGCGGAATCAGCCGATCGCATTCTCGCCTCCATCCTTTTATAGGCTTTACCAGGCCGCTTTGCTCCCCGGGGTGGGAGGAGCAGGAGATTCAACATATATTCCGGGAGGTTTTTGGCACTCCAAAAGTTTCCAGAGTGATGTGGGTGATGGCGGCGGACGGAGGGAGGGGGAGTCATTGATTAAAATCTCCATATTTGTCTTTAGGCATCTGGGGTTTATTCAAACTTTCCCGTCTCTCTCTCTCTCTCTCTCTCTCTCTCTCTCTCTCTCTCTCTCTCTCTCGCCCCCGTCCGCCTCACTCCTTTCTCGTTCCCCCCACCCCTTCCTTGTGCATTTGTAAAGTAGCCCCATCGAGAAATGATAAATATCCCTGTTGATCACTTGATTGATTACCTCTCGGAAAGGTCACGCAAGCTCGCAGTAATTTCCTTTCGCCCAGGGCTCCCTTTTCCCACTTTGACTCTGAGCGCGACAGTTCCAACTATACAGGGGCCTTCGCTTTGATTTTAACCCCTAAGTAGCCCCCTGAAGAAGGAGGAGAAAAGAGTAGGGGGGCGGGAGGGAGGGGAGGAGAGAGAGAGAAAAGCCCACAATGCAGAGGCAGAAAAATCAGAGGTAAATAAAGCCAGCTAAGGTCCATTTCATACCCCGCTTCCTCACCAGCCCTCTACGCCCATTGAAGCAGATCAGTAAGGTTAAAACAGAGGAGGGTCTTGTAAAGGAAAAAGATACCACCTTAAAAAAAAATTCTTTTAACCACCCCAGAGCCTGGGGGAGGTGAAAGTGTTGTCTGAATGGCCCATTTGTGACTCTCTCTCCCTCTCTCCTGTGGTCTGCACATTCAACTGTAAGCAACCAGACACGCTATTAATTTACCCAATGCAACCCAGGGTCCTGAACCCAATTAATTTCTAATAATTATAGCCCAAGGGGGCTTGGGGGCGGGAGAGTTCCTTCCCACCCACCCCTCCCGAGCCAATGCCACTTCACGCCACTGAGGTCAGCATATCATAATAAAAGTGTGTATTTTGAAAGCGATCTGTAGGAGACTGAGTTGCTGCAACGGCTGGAAATTGTTTCCATTTTGCCTAATTGAGCCCCATGGCTGAATGCTGGGAGTCCCGAGACTTTTAATATTAATATTAATAATAATAACATTTATTAAAAAATGAAAAAGTTTCTTTTCTGCCCGGGCTGGGGGGAAGCTTCCCAGTATCAGCTGCGATCAGCCCGCGAGAGATTTAATTTTCTTAACAGCAAAAACCTGAAATCAAGCATTGGGTAAACAGTACTAATAATTGCCTTACAACGATTAAATTAATCTCCCTGCGTTGGTAGCTAGGAGAATATATATCTATACGAGATTGAATAGCAGCAGGTAGAGTTCATTGCACAAAAACAATGGGGGCTACAAACGCCATGATCAAGGGGAGGAAAGGAAGAAAGAAAGAGGAGAAAAGAACCGGCTCTCTCTCGCTTTCTCTCCGCCGCGCTTTCCAAACAGACTGCGGGGCATGTTCAATTAAGTTCAATGTGAGGAAAAGAAAAATTTCCTGTTCCATAGCAGAAGGCATTGAAAACTCTGGACGTCGGGCCATTTCCCTGTAACAGGCATTTAAAAGCATGCCAGTGCCCGCAATTCCAACAACCTGGGATTATAACGCCGGAGACGGCGCACCGTTCTTTAAGCCACGTGGCGGAGTATTTTTTTTATTTTACAAGGCGGGAGGGGGGTGTCTCCTTCGGTCGGGCAATAAACGCGCCCAGCCTTTATGACCGCCACCATCGATCCTTTCCTTGCACCCGCCCTACCACCCCTCTCAAATTCGGACGTTTGAGAAGGAGCGTCATAAGCCATATATGTATATTATATTATTCTTAAAAGCAAACAACAAACAGAAAAACCCACGCCGCCTCTCTTGCCCTAAAAGCGGCATGGAAACGGATTCGTGGTCGGTGAGATTGGAAGGATGGGTAGAAAGCCCTGGACGGCGGCCTCCTCGCGTTCCTCAGGGCTTGGGGATCTCTCGAGGCGTCAGGATAGGGCTCTGGCGCGCGAGAAATAAATGCAGACCGGAGAGGTCCGCATGATGGCTCTGTAATCGAAAGGGAGAGTCGGGCAGGGGAGAGGGAGGGGTTCCCCGACGTCTGGTTGGGGCTCCCTGGCTTGCAAGTCGCCTGAGATTCGGAGCAGGTGAAAGTGACCAGGCGCAGGGGGCCTGGAGCTGGGCGAGGGGAAAGGTCAAGGGTTTGCGCATTTAGCTGAGACAGTTTATATATATATAAAACCCTTGCATATATATATAAAACCCTTGCATTCCACCGCCTCCTGGTTGGGTGTTTCGTCCGTCGGAAGAAACGCTTTACAAATGCGTCGCGTGCGCTGCCACACCAACCTCCCCTCGCCTTTGATCTTGGATTGGGAAGAGAAAGGTGGGTGGACTTTCAAGGCCCGCTCCCCTCCCACCTCCTCCTTTGACGTTTTGCAAGGTGGCCCCCTCTGTCAAGTCGGAAACTCCCCCGGCGAGCGACTTTTCTCCCAGCCTCAGTTTCCTCATCTATGAAATGGGAAGAGTGTAACGCTCACAAGGGTAGTTCAGAAAACCCGAGAGTATAAGGAGGACACCTTTGGCAACTTTCTTATGCTACCTTCTTATGCTCCACGTGCAAGGAAGTCTTATTGAGAGTTTTGTTTTTCTTCTTTTTTTGCTGAGTAAAACATTCTCGGTGTTAGTAGGTGCACGCCCCATTGATTTCAATGGGAACTTCAAACACGAAGTCGAATCAGTGAGGCAAAAGTATAATGTATATACCGTACTTGATATTGGGTGGATCCTGCCCTTTGGGCTAAGGAACCCAGTCTTGCAGGCGCTACAAGTCCCATTGAATTGAATGGGATTTACTCTCCGGATTAAATATATTGAAAATCACGCCCCAGTGCTGCACTCCTGTGAACACTTCCTCGGGTATGAACCTCAGCTGAATTCAGTGGGGCTTAAATTCGAGGAAAAGCGCTGTGGATAAGTGCATAAGTGCCGTATGACAGAACAATAGGAGGCTCGGCCGGCGTCGGCTTAGGTAGCTCACGCGGCAACTGTTGCAAACGTAGTTGCTGTATAGTTAAGGACACAACCAAAAGGACATGTTCATATTTATTTTTTAAAAACTCCCAAGTACAGTATCTGGAGTATGCCTAAGGGGGAAGAATATTCGCAATCATTTCTGCAGAGAAAAACCCCGCACCGGGGGCAAACCACGTTTACTAGAATGCAAGTCCCACTGGTCTCAGTGACATATACTACAAAGGAAAGCTAAATTTGTGAGAAAATTCGCCTGACAGCAAATCCCATTGAGCTCAACGGAGCTTGAGTAGAATGATTAGGATTGGGTTCTAAAAGCCAGATCCTGTGCACGATTACTCAGAAATATGCCCCCTCCAGTTCAGTCGGTCTAACTTCCAAGTAAGGAAGGGTGCCCACTACAGGGTTTGCCCACCATCCTGCACATTTACTTGCGAGTAAGCCCACTGAACTGAACGGGACTTACGTCTGGGTGAGGACTGCCAGTGCACTTAGATTGCAGCCTTTTGCTATCGTGGTCAAAATAAAGGCAATGCCCGTTTGCCAAGGGCACCCAAGAAGGTGTCAGAATCTCTGCATAAATTATATATTATTGAATCTATGTCCCTCCTTTCATCCGAGTCTTGGATTCCAAGAAGCTCAAGGCAGAGAGCCCACCCACCCCGCCTTTCCCCCTCCCCATTTTGATCCTCGCAACAACCCGGCGAGGTAGGTCTGTTCGAGCGCCGCGGGAGCGACTGGCCCAAGTGAGCTTCGTGCCTGAAACGGGCTTTGAACCCGGATCTCTCCCACACCCCGCCTCCCGTGTAAGCACCGACTGTCCTAGGTCAAGACCAAAGACGCTGCCCACTATGCCCGACTGCCTCCGGCTCCCACGATCCGCTAACGCGCGCCCGCCAGCCGCCACCCGTTTTGCTGGGTGCGTAAACCAGACTGCGTTATTGCGCAGCGCTTGGGAACATCGGGAACGCCGCAGGCTGGAAGTCTGTAAGGTTCGTTCCGGGTAAGCGCTCTCCACAAAGGAGACCTCCGGGTGGACAACATGGGCTTGGGCAGCTAAAGCACGCAGGAGAGCGAGGAGAGAGGGGCTTTCAGTGGACGGATCCTGCCCCACTCTCTCGGCCACGCAGCAGACTCCAGCCAAAAGTCTGCCCGGGCCTGGAGAGAGCGAGAGAGAAAGGGAGGCGAACGGAAGAGGCGCTGCGAGAGGAGGCTTTCAAGGTGATAATCCTGGAAGTCTGCCTCCGTTTACACAGGCGACGGGGGAAGCCAACAGGTGGCGGCTCAGGCAGAAGAAAGACGGCCATCCTCTCCGCCTCCGTCGCCGCCCCTCCTCCTCTTCGGCTGGCCTCCTGTGCCTTTAAGAGCTGCACATTCAACAGGTGAAGCAGCTCCAGGAATCCTGGTAGGGCAGAAATGGAGAGAAACATCTCACCTGTTTGAATCTCTCTCCATCCTGCCCTGGGCTGTTAAAAGGCACGCGAGCCCCGCTCGGAGAATCTGAAAGGTGGCAATGGCATCCCTTGCATATAAAAAAAATTAAAAATAAAAAAATGACGGGGGGGGGGGGAGAGACATAAGCAGAAGGTGCATTTTGATGTGCCAGGGAGGGGCACAGTTAACTGTTTCCTTGCTCCTCCTCACCTTAGTCGCCACCCATTTCTTCCGAGATGGAGACCATGCCCTCTTCCTTTCCTCCCTCTCTTTTTACCCTAACTGAATCGGTGTGTAGATTTCTGTCTCATCTAGCTCTTTAAAAACAACAACCAATAAATAAATAAACTCTGTTCTGGAAGTTAGGGCGGGTAGTATTTGACATCAGCACAAAAACTTACATTGTAAAGTTAATTATGACACGAAGTCCAGCCTTTCCAAACGGAAATATTTTCCTCGCAGGTCAGCTCAGGCTAGAACTTGGGCGGACCACCAAAGGGACCTTCGGTCTACCTAGAACAGCCCCCCCCAAAAAAATTCCCTTTGTAGGGGATCCCTTTCCAATGCTTTTTGCGTCTTTCCCGCGGTGGACTTTAACATATTTCGACGGATCACGCCCAGCAGACTCTTTTCAAAAGCAGCCAGGCCATATGCCGCTGAGAAACTCACCTCTCACCTGCTTGAAGGCAGTAGCCCTCCCGTTGTTGCTATTCGGAGGTAGACTGCCCCTGTATATGTAGGTTTTACTTAGTTCAACCTCTCACCAACCCCCGTTGGTCGAGTTATTCTCGACTTATTTGTTTCACTTCAAATGAATACGCTTTAGAGGGAGTTGCCAATTCATTTAATTTTCTCCCTTTAAGATTTTTTTTTAATGTACACAAATAGGCTTCAATTCCAATGCATTTTTTTTCCTTTTTATGAGAAGGGGATTATTACTTTTTTGTAAAAAAAAAAAAGAACCCTCGTTTCCCCCCCCCCGCAAGACCACCTGTTCTCAATTTTTAAAAAAGCAACACCTCTCAGGGATTTTAGTAATGTATATTTCGCACCATTCCCATATTCCACGGCCTCTTTGAGGGTTAGGAAGCGCGCTTGGCCGTCTCCATGCTAGCAAACGACAAAGGTCGCTCAGGAAAGAATGTAGAAAACTTGTGCTTTCCTAGCAAGCGCCCCTCGGCTTTTGATCTTGCGCTTTTGCCGCGCTGGTCGCTGCTACAAGTGAAAACCCCCGACCCTGGGTCTCTCCCACTTTTACAGCTAGATCCGATGAAAATTGCTCAAAAATCAATTCCACTGATTTCAATGAAACCTAGGCCCATGCAAGTGCTTAGATTAGCTGCCAATGCACCTGACTCTAAGTATGCTTACTCCGAGGCAAGTCCCACTTGTCTGCAAATCCAGAATGCAGAGGATGCTAATGCTGGCCACAAATGATCCAATCTGCGTTAAATCGATGTGGCTCTAAATCGTATGGAAATGGAGCTTGAAAGCGACTGACTCCGACGCTGGGCTGTGACCATCAATTCAGAAGCAAATTCCAGCGACTGGCTTCCAATCATTGTGTTTAGGATCGGATGCCTCTCCTGTCCCAGGGTTCAGGCAGGGGCCACCCCCAGGCGGGTGGAGAGACGGGGAATCCAGAGGAGAAGGTGCACCCCCAAATCCGGAACAATTTGCTCGCGCAGAACTGGCTCAGCATCGGGGCTGAGAGACCGTAATTTTCTTTTATGGCGTCTGGCAGGATTTTGCTACAGATATTAATGGGAACATAAATAGCGCCGAGAAGGTATTGAACAGAACTGTTTAGTGCAAGGAGGTTGTTCTGGAGCAATTTTTTATTTTATTTTTATTTTTTTGCAAAAATCATCATGTAGCTTGGGTTGATTCATTCCCCAAACAGGAGCCAGTTTCTCCCAAGGATGTTTTCGATAGATGTTTTCGATAGATGTGCACCCCGCCCCCGCCGCCGCTCCCCGCTTCAACCATCCCTTGTCATTAAAGCGAGTGAAAGGAATCTGATTTCATGATCGCCATCTAGTTAAATATGTATCCAGGGGAAGATTAAAGATATGATAGGATCCGTGTGAAAAAACAAGGGTTAGGAGGGGTGTGCAAATACACCCCGCTCCAATCTGCATCCATTGCCCCGATCCTACATCTATTACTTTTGAAGTATCTTCAGGTGATTTAAATGCACCCCCTTATTTTAATTTGTTTTAACATCCTAGGTGTGTTGTTTATATTGCAGAATTGCACTGCTGCGCGATCCTGCACGTTTTCTTGGAGGTAAAAGGGTGCTAGGGACTGCAGCCGCGCAGCCCAAGCCTAAGCACGTTTACTCGGAAGTAAGACCACTGAATTCAATGGGACTTTCCTCCTAGTAAGCTTTAATATTAATGCATCTATGAATTGTATATTCATCGGGGAACTGAACGAACCTTTGGCCCTAAACAAGGCTGACCTCTCCTACAGTCCCTATGCACGCTTACTTGGGAGTAAACCTCACAACATTTCTGAGTAAATATGCTTAGGATCAGGCTACTCCTGCCTTAGTTCGACCCGAATTGACTTCCAGAGTGAGGCGGCGTTCCACTGCGAGTCCGACTGAAGCAAAAGGGGGCTTACTTTCAAGTAAACGAGATTAGGATCGGGACCTAAGGGTCCCGAGCGCTGGGATGAGACGGACGGCATTGCAACCCGAGAGAAGCAAGGTCGCGGAAACCACCGCAAGTCCCACCGGGATGAGATAAGAGAGGGGCTACTCTAGAGTAAGGGGAGCGGAGGATCAGAGCCAGAAATGTGCCTGGAAGGGATAGTCCTGCCGATCAACTCTTCCCCACACAACCCTCTTCGTTTGTACTTGGCTAAAGGACAGAGGGGGGAACCCATTGGCGTCAATGGGTCTCCTCTGGAGTCACGGTGCGACCACTTAGCGCGCCTCACGGTGCCTTCTGCAAACACTAACAGGAAAGTGTCAGTGCAGTATCTCAGAGCCCGGGAGTTTGCACCGCCAGGCCTATAGGGATAACCGAGAATCATAAATATTTATTCTCCTCCCTCTCCGCTTAGATATATAGGTGTCAGAAGGAAGCGGCTTTGCGGTTATACAAAACTAGGCTCCCCTCTCTCTCTGCCTCTCCGGGATGGCGGCGGGGCGCGCGCGGTGCGGGGAGGAGAGACTCAGACTCCCTCGGGGAAACTCGGGCAGGTCCCGTGTCCGTCTGAAAAGACGAGGCTGCGAGCCTCAACATCGGAGAGGGCCCCCCCGCAACCCCCAACCTCTCTGTCTCTATGGGTGGGTGGGTGTATCCAGGGGACGCCGGGTTGGTCCACTGCACATAAGCGAAATAATTGTTGTGCTGGTGAGGAAAGTGTGTGTGTGTGTGTGTGTGTGTGTGTGTGTGTGTGTTTGCGGGTGGGGGGAGCGCACCGGCCAAGGGCGCACGAAGAAGATTCGCCGTGCACAATTAATAAATCGCAGGTCGTATCAGCTCATCATCCGGCATCTCTTAAAAAGTCTGCATGGGCGCTCATGTCAATTGGTTTTCTCTGCCTGGCTTAGATTCCCCCAAGCGAGCAAAAGAGAGATCTCCACACATCCCCCGCCCCGCGCCTTAGTCCCTTTCCTGCGATCTTCTGCCCAAGATTCCTTAAATCCAAAAGTGAAAGATCGCTCCAAACTTTTTTCTTTCTTTTTGGCGGCGCCCGGGAGATGTTGAAAGTGGGGGGGGGGGAATTGCGCGGGGGGAGGGCGAGCGAGAGGAGAGCGAGAGGGAGAAGCCGCCCTTGCGCATGTGCGAAGGTGTCCAAACTGACAATGCTGGAGAAGATAGCAAGCTTTGGGGTTGGGAGAGAGAGAGAAACAGAGTGAGTGAGAAAGAGAGAAAGAAAAGAGTGGGGGAAGCAGGAAGGAAAAGAGAAAAAACAACAGAGAGAGGGGGAGAGAGAGAGATAGCGGGGGGAAAGCCCCTCCATTGATTTCCCTCCCCACCCCCCCATCCCGACCCCAGATACCCCCCCACACAAGCAACCATCCAAGCAACGTCCGCGGGATTTGGCAGCAATGCGATCCAAAGGCAGAGCGAGGAAACTGGCCGCAAGTAGGTGCAATCGCTCTTTCTGTTGCGCGCCCCCGCGCCCCCCCTGCGCCCCCCGCGCTCCCTTCTGTGCCCCACTAGGCGTCCGGGAAAGATGTGGGTCCGTGGGGTGGGATGGAGAGGGCGGGGAGGGTGGGGGTCAGCCACTGGCCCCACAGATCCGGCCCGCCCCCGGCGCAGAACTGGCCCCCGAGAGCCTCCGCTGCCCAACATCCATCCACCTCGCGGCTGGTTTGCTGGAGAGAGAGAGAGATGGTGCGCGGCGGCGCGTTGCGTTTCTCTCCCCTCTCTTTTCTCCCCACTTCCTCGCCTCGGACGCGGGGAGCCGGGCGGGGGGGGGGGTGGAGAGGTCCCGGCTGGGCTCCCTGGCTTGGCTTGGCTGTGCCCGGCGCTGTTTGTGTGTTTGTCTGCCGGGGTGGCGGCGAGAGGGAGAGGGAGGAGGGGGGGGGCGGGGAAGGATCGCTGGTGAACTTCAGCCGAGGCGGCGAAAGAGTTGAGGAAAAGTTCAGCCGCGCCGAAGAAGAGCGCCGCAAGTTGCTCGCTCGCTCGCTCGCTCGCTCCGCCGAGGGAGGGAGGGAGCCAGAGGCTGCAAGGACGCCGAGCGCCCCTAGTGGGCGCTGCCGGCTCTGTGAAATAAACATTAAAAACAAGCGTGTGGGGAAGGGAAGGAGGGGAGGCCGCGAAAGCAGCCGCAGGAGGAGGAGACGATGGTGGCAACCTGCAGCCCAGGAGTTGG
Source organism: Podarcis bocagei (assembly GCF_964188305.1). Lineage (NCBI taxonomy): Eukaryota > Metazoa > Chordata > Lepidosauria > Squamata > Lacertidae > Podarcis > Podarcis bocagei. Next base: position 17,018,799 of record NC_138128.1, read on the forward strand.
AGCGATGGCTTTGCTGGGACAGGTTGGGTGCAGAGGAGAAAGCATGCATGCACTTAACGCAGCAGCAGGGGACTCCTCGCCAGCTGAAGGGGATTTTTTGTTTTTCCTCCTCGAGTTGGGGGTTGTCCATTTCAAGCTGAGCCTCCCCCCCCCCCAACACCAGGGCAAGATCCAGCCGCTCCGGGCTTTTGGGAGAACCTCCTTGGCTCGAGTCGCTCTGGTCAGCGCGGAAAGACGCCCCCCCGGTACACGCAACTTAGCCAAACAAATTCGCGCTCTGCGCGTGTGAGCGCTGCTTCTTCGGCGCGCGCACGTGTGCAACTGCCTCCCCCCCCCCGACCCGTGCACACGCGTCTCCCGTTCCTGTGGCACGTGCAAAAGGAATAACCCGCAGCATACACGTGTACAGGCTGGAATATTGTTCCAGGAAAGGTTGCCTAAACAACGACGAGTCCTCCTTTTCTAGTTCTGGTGCTATTATTTATATTTTTTTAAGTGGGGGCAAGTGTGTGAGTTACATAACAAAGCAGGAACGAGCGATCTCGTCTTCCCTACCAGTAGCGGCCTCCTTTTCCTTGTTGAAAGCGTAAAATAATAATAACAGCAGCAATAATAAAAGGAATATGTTCCGTCGCGGAAGGGAGACTTACAAAGTTTTCCTTCGCTTGGGAGTTCCGGCTCTTTCCGCTTGGTAGTCCTCGGTTGAGGTGGCCAAACTGGGCTGCCTGAGATTCTCAGCGGCAGCTCCCAGCTGGATCTCCTTATTTTCCTGTCTGTTTATTTCACATATTTAAAAAAACTAATAATAATAATATCCACTCAAGAAGCAGCTAGAGCTGGGCAGTTTCAATTTTAACTTGATGCAGTTACAAGGCATGTTTTGAAGTGCGAGCTCGGTGAGGTGGAAGCGATTGGGCCGCACTTTTCTTTTTTTGCTCTGGCATCTTTGGAGACCCACGATGATCTTGTCAATTTCACGCGTCCTCCTCTAACAGTTTGCTACAGACTGCAGTGGCGGCTGGCAATCTTGGGGCCGGAGTCTCCGTCTATCCTTACGAGCCGATCAAACATTATGTGTGCGATTCTCCATCTCTCCTCCTCCCCTCGCACAGCCGGCCATACATACAACTTACTGAAATTTCCATTGACTCCACCGCTATGGAAACTTACATACAAAATGTGCTCAGGGCTGCACTCCTGTACTTTAGCTTGGGCTTGAGACTCACTTGAACATGTTGGGAATTGGGATTCACTTCCTAGCAAACGTTCAAAGCACCATCGGGCTTTGTGCGAATGCAAACCGCGCAGTAATTTCAAGTTTACCTCTTTTACGTTTTCTTGACTGCAACCCGCAGTGCAACAGATGCAGCCTTGCTTCGTTTTTTGCAAGGGAGCTGATTTCTTGTGCATCCTGTCCCCTCAACCCATCTATCTAGCCCCTGGACAAGTCCTCTTTATTTATTTCATGCTATTTTTGTGTTTGTTTCCCTGCACTGATACTTTGATTTCCAACTGGGGGTGGGGAGAGAGAGAGAGAAAGGTGGCGGCGAGAAGGGCAGGCAAAAACGGTGCAGACGTTGTGTGACATTTTTAAAAGGCCGATTATTTGCTTGTTTGGGGAGAAAATCGCGCGGGGGGAGGGGGAGGGAGGAGGGAGGAAAGAGGAAAGCACAAGATCTCATTGGATTACTGTCTAATTTTCTGTGAAACAGACCAAACCCCCCCCCCCGCTCTTCCTCCACCTCGCCTGCGTTTGATTAGCTGGTTTTTGTTCCCCCAAAAGCAGATGTATCCAGTCGACACAATTTGAAAACAGATCCGTTATTCATTTAATAAAAAAAGGAAAGTTGCAGATGCGCCGATCGCAGCAGATGCGTAAAGATTCCCTTATCTAAAGGCACCGAGTTAAGTCCAGTAGCAAACCCAGCAGGGATCTTATTTCTGGCGCGGTCCGTGGCTGATGTTCACCGCAGCTGTGAGATAGTCTGTTGCTGCCTTTAGATACGGCGCAGAGCATTCGCCAAAACTTTCTGACGTGCCTTGAGATGTACAAGGCAGTGCAGATGCACACTTAGGAAGCTGCGTGGTCCGCCTTCTGCAACCCATAGGTTGCAAACGGAGAGAATAAGTGCAGCAGAAACCGCTTTCCCACGTTTACAAACCCTGTTTCTTTTCGCCTTCGATCACCACGTCAATTTCGCTGGCGCCTGCAGAATTAAATCGTTGATTTTTATTTATTAAAAATGTCTCCAGCTTTCTCCCTTTTTCCCGTTTGCGCACCTCCCTACACCCCCCATCAAATAAACTTACTATTCATTTACGAAGTTATATGAGGTTGCCTGGGGGCGGGAGAAACCACGATCAAGCTGTTCTGTAAATGTGATTCTTAGGTTGGAAGATGCGCACGCTTTACCTGGAAGCAAGTTCAATTGAAACCCGTGGAACTTATTTCTAAGTAAGCCTAGCTGTCTATGCCCAAATTCAGTCGTCCGGCCTGTTCCTTAAGCAAAGCGAGACACTTTAGGTGATAAATGGTTTGTTCTTAGAAAGCAACGCAAGTTTAAGGTTATGTGGCCTGATTTTAACCTTGATCATATTAAAGATATTCGCTGTTTTTAATTTAAAAAATTAAAAGCAACAGAAAAGCGACAAAGCTTGTGGATGATGGGGCAAGTTGGAAACGGCCGCATTATTTGGAAAACCATAATTTTAAGTCGCTGAAAAATGAACTCGCAACATGCTAGCCACTCTGAGACTGTATCAGTTCCACAGAATGTGCAGCCTATGTGTGACATTTACCGTTACGTGGTCACGATCCGAGCAAAGAGAAGCGCTTTTGGGGGTCGCAAGCCTACACTTTACCCGGGAGCAAGCAAACAAGAGTGGGGGCGCACTTATGATGTGTCCGCGTAATTTACTCCGATTGCAAGGTGCCAATCCACATAACGCACTTACTAGCGAAGCAAAGAGTAGGACGTCTTGACTTCGACGGCAGAGTTCAGCACGTGTTCAGATCTCTTCCCCCATTAAAAAAATAATAATAAGTGGGACTTTGAACGCGTCTCACTTGGGCTGGATCGGGCTCTCCCCGCGGGCTATTCTGGCGCCTCTGCTCGCACCTGAGAACCAGCTGGAATCGACGCTCTTGCTCGGGCTCTAGGGGATGCTCAGGGAGGGTTAGGGCTCTCCCCCACTTCTTCTCCCCACCCGCCACCCGCCCGGGCCTAAAATCCCCTACGGAGGAGAGCGCGACTTTCTGCAGAAGAAAATCCCACTCCGCGCAAGCGAACTAGGCGGCCGGCGCAAGCCCCGCTGGTAGTGGTTAGAGACACCCTATAGCCCCGTAAAGAAGCAGAAGGTGATCAGATTAGGCGAACACCCGTGCCTTATAAAAGGAGTTACTTGTACTTTTACACTTTATCACCAGTCTAAAAAAAAACCAAACACAACATACCACACCACCAAAAAAACCAGGCAATTGGAGCAAGCCGCGATGGATCCAGGTCTCTCCAACCCTTTGAGAGAGTAAGCTAACACTTTACCAAGTTTCAACAAGTCCTCCCCCCCCTCCCGCTCCGACGCTTGTGAGTTTGCCCTCTGCCTGTGAGGGTTTGCTTTTTTTTAAGAGGAAAGGGTAAGAGAAGGAAAAAAACCACACCTCGCTCGAGTAAAAAGCAAAGCAGACGAACCAGACTTTATTTCCTCGCTTTGTTAGGACTCCTCATATTGGGCTATCTGATGAGTCCCAAACACGCGAGGTGCTTTTTATGGAAAGGCTTGTTTATTTGCCATTACTATCCTCTCAAGCTTTATTTTTTTATTTTTGCATTGGCCACCTTGGGCGCAAATAACCTCCTTTCGTGCAAACAAAATCGAGCAGCAGCAGCAGCAACAAGACAATCCGGCGTTGCTGTTGGTTTTCGCCGCTGGGAAGTGGGGACGGAGGGAGGTCTCTTTCTGTTTGGAAGCGGAGCTTGGCCAAAAGATGGACCGCGGGCGGTGTTGGTGGGGCGGAGAGAGCCCGAGACAGGGAGGGGTGCGTCCCGTGTTTCCGCCACCGCCGGCTCCCACGCTGACGGAGAACTTGGTCCCTAGTCAGAGGCGCATCCCTCCGTGTCAACATCACTTCGCTTAGCAAGATGCCAAGGCGTTCAGTCAATAGGCGTCTAGCGTGAAGACCTCGCGCCCGCAGCGCGCATCATCGCTAGTTTGCACACTGGGCGAGAACTTAGCTTAACCATCCGCCTCCGCCCACCCCCGCCCCCTTAGCCCAGCTGAGACTGCTTGGAAACTCTTGGACCTGCTTATTCTCCCTCTCTTCTCCTTATGCCCAGATCGCATGCTGGCCTGTCTCTTCCCTCAAAGCTATCCTCAAACCCCTCCTTTCCTGGGAATTCTTCCCCTTGGGATTCCTTGCCTTCCATTTTCTTTTCTTTCCTCTTCCTCCATGGCGGTGTGGTGGGCAACCCCTAGGCACAGGGCGGCAGGGGCAAATGTGGTCCTTCAGGGCTTCCTCTGTGGCCCTTGGGACTCTCTCCGCCAGCCACGCCCCTCGTTGGCTCTGCTCTGCACTCTTCACACATGGGTCTGCCTGGCTGGGAGGTGTCCATGAACTCTGATACTGTCATGCCTCTTGCTTGCCCGAGTAAAGAGGAATGCATGAATGTGTAGAAATCAGCCTACTACAAAAGGTAACATTTGCATTCCTTGTTCTGCCAGCTTTTACTTCTGTCCCTGGCCTTCAGGGTTGAAAAAGGTTCCCTATTGCTGCTTTCTGGTCGTTCAGATTGTATGATCCTTGAGGCACAGACCTGAATCTGTGTTGGTTTATTGTTTGCTTGTTTCTCTGTGTACAGCTACTAGTGCAATGCGTAACTCAAAGGAAGAGCAGAAGAGAGGCAGATGGAGGTGAAACTACACAAATCCCAGGTGCAACAGCAGAACATACAGTGGTACCTCAGGTTACATACGCTTCAGGTTACAGACTCCGCTAACCCAGAAATAGTGCTTCAGGTTAAGAACTTTGCTTCAGGATGAGAACAGAAATTGGGCTCTGGCGTTGCGGCGGCAGCAGGAGGCCCCATTAGCTAAAGTGGTGCTTTAGGTTAAGAACAGTTTCAGGTTAAGTACGGACCTCCGGAACAAATTAAGTACTTAACCCGAGGTACCACTGTATTTAAGATCTCTTCATGCCAACCAGTTGCCTTCAGGAACATCTACCTTTTATTCCAAATTTTAAAAATGGCAAAAAATATTGTAAAATCCTATTCTTGTATTCCACTTTAATTACCATAACCCAGAATAACTACTTCCCCAAGTGCATTTGCCCAGTAGCCATAGTAACCACATAAGAATGCATTGAATGAGTGTGTGAGTGTGTGCAGAATCCACCTTTTCCAGCTGCTCCTATTTGAATATGGCAGAATATTGAGCCTGTTAGGAAATAATTCATCTTCGTTAAGTGATCTTGAATTAATTGCAGATAAATTATGCTGGTGGTTGTGGGGCTGACTATGAGTGACTATGAATTGAGCCAGCGGACTTGCATATGCAAGATCATTCTGCTTTTAATCCCACACATACAACTGCTGCATGCATGGATCCCTTACGTAAAGTCTTTGGAGAACTAAGGAACAAGTTTAATAACCTCTGCAGCCCAGGGCCTTAAAATAAGGGGTAGCAGAGAAGCCCTACAAACAAGAGAAGGCAGAATACCTTCAGTGGAAGGAACTAACAATAAGGAACACCAAGACTCTATCTAACTAATGTCATGACTGGACCTAATGGTCAGGGGTCCCTTTACCTTTACCTTTAAGGGCCATGCTGGGAGGTGAGGGCTGGGAGTTTTCAGGATCTGTGTAGGGACAGCACCTGAAAACAGATTCTGATATTGCTGGGGCTATTTTTATGACCTATTTGGTTCAAGACAGCCATGGGGAGAAACTTTGCTTGGCCTGCGTTCCCAAGCACAATGGAGACCTTCTCCAGAAGCCCTGCTCTGCTTTCCCTCCTCTAGTTGAGGGACAATATTATTAGGAATATAAAAAAGCTGCCTTATACTGAGTCAGATCATTCATCCATCTACTCTGACCAGCAGTGGCTCTCCAGGATTTTGGGCAGGAACTTTCCCCAGCCCTACCTGGAAACCCCAGGGCATTGAACCTGGGACTTTCTACATGCAACACATCTGTCCTTCCACTCAGCTACAGTCCTTCCAAAAGGGAGAGGGCCTTTTCAGAAGTGGTGGCCTGACTTTGGAATGTCCTTCCCAAGGAGGCAAGTCTGGTGCTGACTTTACAAGTTTTTAAGCACCTTCCTATCTGCCCAGGCATTTAAAAGTAATTGTTGGAATTTTGCTTCCTTCTTTTTTTTTTGTAGTTTTTCAGGTTTGTATTTACCCCCTGCTATGCTGTATTTCATTATATGCTGATTTAAATTTTTTTATGTTGCAAATAAGTTTTATGCACACTTTTGCATGCTACTCTGGCATGTTTCAGTGATAGGTAGTTAAGCAGTATTTTTTAATATGTATAGCTGCTACATTGAGCATGTGAATGAGCATACATTGGCAAATAGTGGATTTGGCTTTTGATCCCACACTGTAAGCCACTGGAAATATGGCTTAGCAAGGGCATATTATATAAAGCTATGGTCAGAATCATGGAATCAGAGAATGGTAGAGTTGGAAGGGACCCTGGGGATCATCTAGTCCAGTCCTCTGCAATGCAGGAATACAGTATGCAGCTGTCCCATACAGGGATCAAACCTGCAACCTTGGCCAAACACTGTAACCAACTGAGCTATCCAGTTGATGTACATGATGCTCTCCCTACAGACCAGAAGTGAGCATGGACTACCTTTTCCTAAATCTGGAATGCGCTGGAATATTCACATGGGCAGGTGCACTATATAGCTTAGGAGCCTGCAAGGAAAAGTGGATAGAGAAATATAGTCAGTGAAAGGGCCATGAGAACAACCTAAGGAACAGAGTATGAATGCTCATGCTTAGGGTAAAATGGCAATTTATTCCCAGGATTCCAGTAGATGGCATCTGTTGCAATTCAGAATCATAAACATTATAGAGGGTTCAGTAGGACATAGGTTGTATCCATTGCTCAAAGTCACTGGGCCCAGGGACACAGTATTCACATAGACACATAGGAAGTTGATATATATAGTCATACCTCAGGTTACAGACGCTTCAGGTTGCATTTTTTTGGGTTGCGGACCGCCGAAACCTAGAAGTACCGGAATGGGTTACTTCCGGGTTTCAGCGGCCGTGCATGCGATAAATTGCGCTATGTGCATGCGCAGAAGCGCCAAATCACAACCTCCACATGCACAGATGTGCCGCTGCAGGTTGTGGACGCTGCGGGTTGCGAACGTGCATCCCACATGGATCACATTCGCAACCCGAGCGTCCACTGTACTGAATCCAGGTCACTGGTCTATCCAGCTCAGTATTGTCTACACTGACTGGCAGCAGCTCCTCAGGGTTCCAGGCAGGGATGTCTTTCAGCCCTACCCAGAGATGCCAGGGACTGAACCTGGGATTTTCCTCATGCAAAACAGATGCTCTACCACTGATCCTCAGCCTGTCCCCTTGATTTTTTCCACTTTGCTGTGAGATTAGATTAGATTGGGTGGTACCGGGAATCAGAGATGACTAGAGAGTTGTGATCTAACAGGATTTGGCATTTGCTTTTGGTATGTGAAGAACCACTCAAATAGTAATGTTTGTGAGACAGCAATCAGTCTGAGCAACAGGGAAGCCTCTTTTGTCCCAGAGAAAGTTTAGCACATGTCTGCTACAAGGGCTGACTTGTATAACATTTTAAAATTCATTCTGATGAACATGATATACATGCATTTCAACATGGTCTTTTAGATGGTTCAACGTTTGTTAAAGTTGTAACCTGGCCCATGCAAGATTAGCTTGTGTGAATTCAGGAGTGGCATTTGAGGTTAAAGTGAGATTGCAGGAGGGGAGGATCAATATTTGCAGTAAGATTCAAAGGCTTGCTGTTGGATACGTTCAATATTAAACTGCAAAAGAAAGTAGTGTGTTGGAAGAGTATTTGCTGTGACTCGTTTTTAAGTATGCAATGATAAGGAACACAAGAAGCTGCCTTATATTGAAAAAGGCTACTGATAAATCCAGCATTCTGACCAATCCATCTCAGTACTGTATGTATTTTACACTGACTTACGGTGCCTCTCTAGGATTTTGGACAAGAGTTCTTCGCAGTCCTACTAGGAGATGCCAGGGACTGAACCTGATGCCATTTGCATACAAAGTGTGTGCTCTGCACTGAGCTATGGCTCTTCTCCAAGCAATAAGCTTACTGTAAGCAAAGAGGCGTATGCCTTTGACATGCATAGGTAGAACACAGATCTGTTTCATTGTTTATGAGAGTGTAGAACTAGTGAGCTGGCCAAGGGACATTCGTTTCTGAACAATAATCACATGTGCTCTGAAACACAGCGGTGCATTAATATAAGCTGTTATGGACCATGCTGTCCTTCTCTTCAAAGTCTGCTTTTAGACCGAGCATTGCCCGCTAATAATGAATGCCAGGCATCAAAGCCAGGCATGGATCAGACCCACTTGCCTGGGTGCAAGTTGAAACAGGGCTAGACTTTTATCCTAGGAAAACAGTAACTATGCTGAATTAAATTTTAAAAAGTTTTGGAGCTGCCTGGCAAGAAGCAGCCTTGAGGAGCCTTAGGGGTATGCTATAACTTTTGATAAGTTATTGTTGTTTTAACATTAGCCCTGCCTTGCATTTGCTGCCTTGCTCCCCATCTGCTCTACCTGCATCTTTGTAAATAAATAGGCACAGCCAAAAATACCGCAAATCTCCAGTGCTCTATTCTCCCAAGGAAACTGACCTTTTAAACACCCCTGGGACTTCCTTCCTCCTGGTAGATGTTATATCCTATAACATATATTAGAACTATATATGCTATATATAGCAAATGTACTATACAATACATGGCAAGCTATTCTGTCGTAAAATACACATCTGCGTTACATATACTTTATTGAGAAACAATAATACGGGTCTGCACACATACATGGGTATTTGGAATAAATGACTCATGAAAGTCAGATAATATTGAAGAGTACAAGTAGTACCACACTGTGTTTCTGAAGTATGTGTGTAAAACATAGAAACTCGAATAAAATTATCTTCTTGATCCATGAATGCATTTGTAATTATATTACAAGTAACTTTTCCTGTTTGTATGATCTATTGTACTTTTTAATGGGCATATTGTAACAGACATATACAGTGTAGAGTTATTGGAAGAGAAAGTTTAATATTTCATAGATTCACAATGTACTGCACACTAGAATGATAGATGTAACAGAACAGCCTCTCTCTCTCTCTCTTTTACTGCCCCTTCATCTCTAGCCAGGAGTGGGGAAACTTTGGCCCATCAGGTATTGGACTCCAGTTCCCATTAGTTCTTAGCCAGAATGGCCACTGGGCAGGGGTGATGGGAGATGTCAGCCACCAGCATCCAGAAAGCTATCGGTACCCCCATCCCTGATCTTGGCTGCCTCTCTTTTTCTCATGGCAAACTTTGTATCTGAATGAAAAAGGGATACACATTTTGTTTAATTAATTAATTAATAAAACATAATAAAGACCAATGTTGTTAATAATAATAATAATAATAATAATAATAATAATAATAATAATAAATTTTATTTATATCCCGCCCTCCCCAGCCGAAGCCGGGCTCAGGGCGGCTAACAACAATAAAACAGTACAAAAGTACAGCACAAACAACACTCTAAAATCATTCATTATAAAATAAATTCAAATCAAGCCACTCGCAACCATTGGGCCAGAGCTCCGCGAAGATTGCCGAGGGAGGGAGTCAGGCTGTGCCCTGGCCAAAGGCCTGGTGGAATAGGTCTGTCTTGCAGGCCCTGCGGAAAGATGTCAAGTCCCGCAGGGCCCTAGTCTCTTGTGACAGAGTGTTCCACCAGATCGGAGCCACAGCCGAAAAAGCCCTGTTGTTGTTGTTGTTGTTGTTGTTGTTGTTGTTGTTGTTATTATTATTATTATTATTATTATTATTATTATTATTATACCCTATTATATTATTGTTATTATTATTATTATTATTAGTGCATTTTTTTGCAAGGCTCTTGGCAATAAACCTTTCTACTACTATGTGGAAAGGTTTGGTGTATGTTTCCAGAGACACCTAGAACAAACTGAGGCTGACATAGCTCTTTTAATTCTACACTAATATCCCTATACTGTATATTCTACATTAATCTCTCTCTCTCTCTCTCTCTCTCTCTCTCTCTCTCTCTCTCTCTCTCTCTCTCTCTCTCTCTCTCTGTGTGTGTGTGTGTGTGTGTGTGTGTGTGTAAATTTTCCCAGACGTTAAACATTGAACTACCAATATCTTTCCTTTTGTGGAAAGTGATTTGCAAGTGATTTGCTTGCAAAAGATCCCAGGTTCCATCTCTGGCATCTTCAGGTATGGTTGGCAAAGACTCCCACCTGAATCCCTGGAGAGCCACTGCCAGTAAACATAGACAGTAGTGAGCTGAATGGACGGACCAATGTTCATACTTGGTACAAGCCAGCTTCCTATGTTCTTTCCCCAACATTCCCCTTCCAGCCTTGGCTGCCTACTGTCAATCATCCTCCTTAATGTGAATTTGTTCTTTTACATTCGTTTTAAGTTGGAATGACCTTTATGGTGAATGGGGGGGGGGGAGGAAGGCTCGGGGATGGCTTCTCCCCATCACGCTATCTTCAGATGAAACGTGGCAGGCTTGTAAATGGATGCTGTTTACACAGGGGTACGGAAAACTTAAGAAATGTTTCTACAAAAGGGAAAGAACTGTTTACACAGGCCTTTGAAAAGTGTGACATATTGCTCTAGTTCCAGCACTAAAAAGCTAAACACTCTTACAGGCATTTGAAGTTCTCTGGCTGAAGCAACAGGGTTGGGCTCCGATTTAGATATTGCTTGTGCGTGTAACTAATTGCAATATATTCCCCCACTTGTGGGAGAGGAGAAGGCTCTTGCTCATAGGTTCTCCCTTGGGAATTGAATATTTGGCTCCCCGCCAGTTCTGTACAATGTCCACACTGACTATTTGAATTCCCAGACTCTATTTAACAAGTTTCTAAATAAATAAACTCATTGTCTGTCTGTGTTTTAAAATTATTTCACCTCTTTTGTAAAAATAAAAAAAATAGAAAAGTGATGGAGTCCTATTACACTGGCTTTGCCGCCTGGCTTTTTCTTCCAGGCTCTTTCTAAACAAAGAGAATTGCAGCAGATATACACTTAAACGCAACCTGTAACTGCATAGGGTGGGAAGTGAAGAGAGGGATGGGCAGTGTGTGGCTGTCAGATGCATATCTAGTCAGAGCTAACACCAGAGACAGGTTCAGAAAGTCAGTTAAATATTAATCCTTTGGAAAAGGAGACCTGTGTGCCTGCCATCTCTCTGGCATGACCCTGCAGATAACTGAACAAGAGGCAGGCCCTGTGGGTAGTGTTCATTCCTATTGCCATAAATGGTGATTGGTGTCCGTTTCACTCTTGTTGTTTCAAGCTCAGGAGTTGCTGATACGAAGTGGGAATGCTGAGGTTGTTACCAGAGTCAGCGTAATTCTTTTCTCAAAACCATCCTCTCAAAACTATTTGATCGGAACAGTCAGGCTGCAATGGGGTGGGGGAATCACAGGTTCCAGTGGCCAAAAGTGCCCCTTCAGATCTACCTCTCCTTGGGACTCTTCCTGGGCCGTGCCCATTCCCAGGCTACACACCCCGAATGGCCCTGCTCTGGATTCTCTGCAATTGTCCCCCCCCCCCATGGCTGGGATGGGTCCTTGAAAGCTTGCTTGCCTGGATAGAAGATGGAGAGATGTTTGTGTGGTGTGTGCAGTGTCGTAACGTGGGTTGCCAGCACCCAGGGCAAGGCAAGTATTGCACCCCCTAACATACGGTTAGGGCCAGGCGGGCACTGCATGACAGTATTAGAAGAGGCATTCTGTCATGTGTGAGAGAAGTGGAAAAACACTTAAAAAAAAAAAAAACCAGAGAGAAAAGACTGTGCCTGCTGTGATGCCATGCATGGATGAAACACACCAGCCATCCTTCTAAACAAATGGCAGGTAACTGTTAAAAGAGGCACTCCTTCTTCTAAAACTTCACCTGAGTAGCAGTGTGTGAGTATATTATGTTTGTGGTGGCAGGAAAGGTATCAGCAGCAGTGGGGTAGAGGTTCTGCTCCCACATCATCCAAGATACTCAAGGCCCTGGCTTAGCCTGCTCCTGAGTTCTCAAGAGAGGGAGTGTTTAATGGATCACAACAGGAATGATTCCAGCGGCAACAGCAAGCCCAGACAGACATGCTGCTCTTCCTTCTTCCTTAAAAAACAACACACCACTTTGTGAGCAAATTGGCTTGACATCTTGGTTTCAGAATGACCATAAAATATTGCAGCACTGTGTTCCTATTATAATGTTCTAAAAACTATGGCTGATGCCCTTTATAAACAAACAAAACTAGCTAATCAAATCAGTTTTCTTCAGTCAGTCAAGTAATAAATGTAATCTTCATTTATTTGCAGATTACCAAAGTAATAGTTTTGAAGTAAACCCCACCAGAAAAACCTTTGTTAAGTCAATTAAAAAGTTGAAAAAACAAAAACAGATTGGTCAAATAGATGAATCAGTTAAAAGTTTCAGTTCTATTCAAAAGAAAGGAGATCCCCTCCCCTTCAGGATGAGTACTTTAATTTATATGCATTCATATTCATAATGAATTAAAACACAATTTGTTAAGATTTCTTATGCTGTGTGAAATCCCAATATATCACTGGGAAGTTCTCCTATGCAAACTCCATCCACTGAAACATCAGTTGTCTATGGTGCAATCCTATGTGTGCTAATTTGCAAAATGGCCAGGACTTTAAACACAAGAGTCACTGCAGTAACTATAATAGTAGTGACAATAACTCCACAAAATAACTGTCCAACTCATTGTATTTTATATTCAACAAGTTTATTAACTGCTACTTCTAAGCACACCATGGAAAGGCTTTGTATATATTTCCTTTCTGAACAACAACTATGAGGTGGGACAGGGAGAGGTCATGTCGGAAGACAGACTCAGTTGTAGTAACAAACTGTTCTTTCTCTTAATTGTGTTTCTGGTCAGTACATTGTGATGTGAAAGAGGTTACTTTTGATATGCTGCAATTCTATGCAAGTGCAGGCTGTGATGTTGGTTGCAGAATCCTGTTTCCTGAGAAATGTGATGCATTTTTCAAAGTGCGTAAAATGCAAGGCTGTGTACAGCCTTGCACAGTGGGCAGTGAAATCTCAGTAATTAGATGGGCTGCTGAATAATATATTCAGTGGTCACAAGATAAGGGTTCAAACCCAAACTAGATGTAACAGTGATATTGATGAATCCTTATAAAGCAGGCTTCCTCAACCTCTGCCCTCCAGATGTTTTCAGCCTACAACTCCCATGATCCCTAGCTAGCAGGACCAGTGTTGAGGGATGATGGGAATTGTAGTCTCAAAACATCTGGAGGGCCAAGGTTGAGGAAGCCTGCTATAAAGCAAGTGACTGGGCAATTCAGTGCTCAGTAATCATGGTTAAGGATGCCTTTTTGAGCTGCTTCCTCACATCTATTTTCATTTCATTTTATTTATGTATTATATTTCTATCCCACATTTCATCAGAAGAGTTCAAGTAATGCACATGCTTCTTTCCCTCCTCACTGTATTCTCACAACAAGCCTGTGAGATTGGTTAGGCTGAGAGACAATGATAATCTCATGAGCTTCATTGCTGATTGGGGATTTGCACTATGGTGTCCTAGGTCCTAATCAAACACTCTAACCACTATGCCACACTGATGTCTCACAGTAGAGGGTACTTCTGTTCTAAGAGTCCAAATGAAAGAAAAACAAGGGGAGAGAGGCAGTGAATGTTAGTGTTGAAGGAAAGTACCAATCAATTCTGTGTCCAGGGAGGTTGTCTACCAGCTCCATCTGGTATGCAGGCTGAGACCCTACCTGCCTGTGGACTGTCTCGCCAGAGTGGTGCATGCTCTAGTTATCTCCCGCTTGGACTACTGCAATGCACTCTACGTGGGGCTACCTTTGAAGGTGACCCAGAAACTACAACTGATCCAGAATGAGGCAGCTAGACTGGTGACTGGGAGTGGCTGCTGAGACCATATAACACCGGTCCTGAAAGACCTACATTGGCTCCCAGTAAGTTTCTGAGCACCTTTAAAGCCCTAAATGGTCTTGGCCCAGTATACCTGAAGGAGAGTCTCCACCCCCATTGATCAGCCTGAACACTGAGGTCCAGCTCTGAGGGCCTCTTGGCAGCTCCCTCACTGCAATAAGTGAGGTTACAGGGAACCAGGTAGAGGGCCTTCTCGGTAGTGGCACCTGCCATCAGATGTCAAGGAAATAAACAGATATCTGACTTTTAGAAGACATCTGAAGGCAGCCCTGTTTAGGGAAGTTTCCAAAATTTGATGTTTTGTTGTGTTTTTAATATTCTGTTGGGAGCCGCCCAGAGTGACTGAGGAAACCCAGCCAGATGGGCGGGATATAAACAATGAATTATTCTTATTATTATAAGGGGAAATATACAGTAACGCCCCTCCCCCACTACCCAATATAGGGTTTAAGTCACATACACACTCATTATGGGATTTGGTGATGATCTGATTCTGCAATATGCGTCTGCTGTCATCCTAATTTATTCTGTCTTCTACATCCTCTTTTGCGTCTTCTTTTTTTGCTTCTTCTCTCTTCACCCACACACCCATGTTTACTGAATGTATTAAGGGGGACCACACTTCCTGGCCTCTCTACCACCATTGTCTGCATGTTCAGTGCAGCATCTTAAGAGAAAAGCATACAAGCTACAACTGCATAGGTTCCTCCTCTCAAAAGTTGCACCAAATCCATGGATGCCAGTGAGTTCCAAATTTAGAAAAATAATGACCTAGCTGTGTTCTAAGCCAGTAAGTAATGTGTACATAGCCAAATTGATTAAAACACAGCCCAGCACAAGTTGAATTTGCTTAGAGCAGCAAAGGAGCCTGCCCTCCATCACTTTGCATTGTTGGTGAGGACAACAGTGGGTTTAAGGACTCCTTTCTCTGATGCAGCTTAGATTGCCATAATCAACTAGTTGCAAATTCTGCCCTACCCAAAACCAAAAGGCAATTCCTCCACTTCATATCATACATAAACCAAAGCTATTACGGCTCTATTTAATTCTAATTTTTTGGGAAGGAGATATTATTTCCATTGAACTGGTTTCCAGAGCTTTAGCGTAAATTCTAAACCTTCTCAATGACTGGAAAACCATGACAAATCATATTTATGACGGGAATAAAACCAACCTTTCATTTTATAGCTTCATAACATAATCTTGCATCCCACAAAACAGCATATCAGTACGATGCCGAGTGCCAATTTTTGATTGTAATCGGTTGTAAACCAAAAGGGAGAGACCTTTGCAAAGTGGTTGCTTTGGGTGAATGAGTCTCCAATTATGCATAGCATTTCAAAATATTTAGTTTTCCCACTTTAATTGCAGAGAAGTTGACAGGAGTGTGGAACATTAGAATATCTGGTCGTTTTGTCTACTATTGATTATTACTTTGCTAATGTGCTGAGCATTAAACATAAAACAGTAGAATAAAAAGTCACTGAACATTCTTTTTTGTTTATAAACCATAAACCTAATCCATAGAGTGCAATAATTTATAGGCATATGTTCCAGTTTTAGTACAAAAATATTTGGTACAAGATGATGGAAAATGTAAAGCAAATAAATATATAGCATACTTCAGGGCTGTGGGCAATCTCTGCCTGCCAACAGTCCAAATTCTTTATCAAAGAAGCACAGATCCTGTGACCAGAATGAATTATTCAAATTAAACATAATAATCACATACATTTATTTAATTTGAATAGTTTATTCTGTTTCCCCCCCCCCAGAGTTTTTTGGGGCACTTGGCCATGGGACAGGATAACAGAAGGGAATGGTGTAGTGGAGGGGCACAGATAAATATACTGTATTGTGGAGCATCCTCACACTGAGTCAGACCACTGGTCCTTTAAGCCCAGGCTTTCCCCACCTGAAGCCCTTGGAATGCAATTCCCATCATTCCTGATGCTGCCTGGGGCTGATGGGAATTGGAATCTGACATCATCTGGAGGGCTCTAGAAGTCTGATAGGTAGCAATTTTTAGTCTGTTCAGCAAAAAGAATAAGAGTCGTATGCAGGTGCAGCTATGACCTGTAGACACTAGAGCTTGGGCCTTTTCAGTTATGACCCCTCATTTTGCAGAACTCCCTTACTGACCTCTGAGTTATGGCTTTCAAACAGGCTCTGAAAACATGTTTATTTCAGACTGTGATTAGCTGAGATGCTTTCTCTTTAGGCTGGCCTTGGATTATTTTCTACTGGTGGGGATTTTCTATTGTATTTAAAGAAGTGAGCCATTAAAGGTTTGATAGATTTTGGGGTGGCTAGACTTGTACACTATTGTTTTCAACTATGGTATTTTATTGCAATTGTGTTTATAGTTTTACTATTTATTTATTACATTTGTATACTACCTTTTTCTTCCAAGGAGCTCAAGGTGCTTCACATGGTTCTCCTCCTCATTTCATCCTCACAACAAGCCTGTGAGGTAGCTTAGGCTAAGAGATTCTGACTGAGCTTCATGGCTAAGTGGGGTGATCTTAACCCTGGGCTTCCAGGCCATAGTCCACTACTCTAACCACTGCAGCTTGCTGGCTTTTTGCCAACTAATGAAGAAAATCTGCAAAGCATCCAGTATGTTTTCTGGCATTGCACGTGATTAGTGTGACTTCCATGGCAGCTCCTTCGATCCCAAAAATCCCAAGAAGTGTTTCACAAAGAGAAATGCAGTTTCCAGCCACCTTTCAAGCCAATTTTTCCTCCCCTCTTTTGCCCCTTTGGCTACAAAGAGATTGGAACCACCAAAATGATGGCTTAATTCATCAAAAAAGTGCAATTAAAGGGAAATGATAGAAAGTGACCACATCAAGGTGGAACTGCAAGAAGGTTTCGAGTGGAAAGAAGAAAGTTAATCACTTGGGTAAAAAATACAATTAAACTTAAAATGATTACATTAAGAAAAGCACCTTAAAAGCACTGCAGGTGCCCAGGCCAATTTTTATTAGATGTGTTGCAGAGGTTCCGCCCCCCGCCCTCCCTGTAGATTAATCTTCATCTTTATTGAATTAATACCCTTCCACTCACATTCTGTTCCCTGCCTTTTAAGTCTCTTCTCCTCCCAACTTGCTAACCTAATTGCATGCAGTGAAGTGTTAGGATGCCCTATTACCATTTTCCTGCAGGATAGGGCACATTCCTTGGCTGTACCTGATACCTTCAGCCATAACTGGCTTGCTTTTATTTCGAACATTGCTCTGCTTCCAAGAATGAGGGACAGGGAGCATTGATCAAAACCAACCAGGCATAATGGGAACTGACATTATGCAAGTTTCCCTGCCGAGATTTGCCAACCACAAACTGCAGCGGCCAAACCCCTGCTAATTCCGGGCCTGGCCACTTTTGAGCAGCAACGGCCAACCCTATCAAACACTGTGGTGGTGAAATTATGAGCTAAAGCAGGGATGGTAAGCTTTTCTTTCCTTTGTGTAGGGGTGAGGGCTCTCTTTGCTTTTCTAAATAATGGGAGGGGGTGGAAGTGGTGTCTTTTTTTGCCACATTCTAAACCCTTGGGCTTCCTATTGGTGCTATCTAGCAGCTTAAATATTAGTTATTTAATGTATTTATTACATTTATATCTCGCCTTTCCTCCAAGGAGCTTGACGTGGCATATGTTGTTCTCATCCCCACTCCTCATTTTATTCTCACAACACCCCTGGAAGGTAGGCTGAGAGACTGTGACCAGCCCAAGGTCACCCAGAGAGCTTCATAGCTGAATAGGAAGTTAAACCCTGGTCTCCCAGGTCCTTATCCAACACTCTGACCATTACACTACATATGGAGCATATTCACTGCATACAAAGAGCTAAATGTCCGTGTATTTATTTATTTAACGTGGTGTGGGGTGTGTGTACGATGGTTGGTTTTTGTTTTTGTTTTCAGTTTGAAGCTCACAGTTCTTTAGAAAACCTTCCAGGGGCCATATGCCAGTGGCGGGCAGGGCTAGAAGCAAAAGTGGGTGGAACTGCAAGTATTAATTTATTCACACACCCATCAGTATCCACCATCCAAGCAAGCGAGAAGCATGTTCAGAGTTAAAGGACAGGTTTTAGCTTGGCAAAGACACTCAAGGGAGGGTAATAGGGAGGACTGATGAAGTATGTGGCCTCGAGAGAAGGGGTGTGGCATGGGGAGAGTCCTGAGGGCCAGAGAGAAAGGCTTGGAGGGCCACATTCAGATCCAGATCACAAGGTTCCCTATTCCTGATACGTGTGTGTATATCTATAACTATATCATCTATATCTATATCTATATCTATCACATACGTATACATAGATGTACTCCACTACCACTTTTCTAGTACAGTGGTACCTCTGGTTGCGGACGGGATCCTTTCCGGAGGTCCGATTGGATCCCGAGGTT
Organism: Podarcis bocagei; assembly: GCF_964188305.1. NCBI lineage: Eukaryota > Metazoa > Chordata > Lepidosauria > Squamata > Lacertidae > Podarcis > Podarcis bocagei. The sequence continues at coordinate 17,037,459 of NC_138128.1, forward strand.
TCCGCAACCTGAGGACCGCTTCTGCGCATGCGCGTGTGGCAAAACCCAATAAAATAATTCCGGGTTTGCTGCGCGTGCATCCCGAAGTTTATGTAACCAGAGGATTACGTAAATGGAGGTACGACTGTATAAGCTGCCTCCAGAGCCGGCCCTGCAATTAGGTAGAGTGAGGCAGCCACCTCAGGCAGCTGGTTTTTTTATTTTATTGTAATTATAAGATGGATATATATATATATATATACACCCACTCACTCACTCACTCACTCACTCACCCACCCACCCACCCAATGAACAGGGTGTCTTAAAGGCCTTTCAGATTACAGGACGAGGAGGCATGGAACCAGTTCCAGGCCTTTGGCAGCTGAGTATGAGTGTCATGAAAAGGCATCAAACTTTTATTTGTTTGCTTTTTAATTATTGTTATTATTACTATTTTACTATCAAGGAAGGGGAGAGGTGCTTGTGAGACTTCTGGTCCCAGGTGACAAAATAACTTGACAAGGCCTCAAGTACTGTGGGGCCTTGGCTTAAGGTGTGTGTTTTCATTTGCTACTTTTGCTTTTGGAAAATGTCTTCAGTTGGTCCTGGCAGCCTCTGAAAGTGGTATACAGAACTAGTATACAAGGAGAACATCAGTTATAAATGCATAAATGCATACAATAAAAAGGCTACTAATGGTGGGCGGTGGAGAGAACTGCTATAAAAGCCAAATAGGTGTAAAGTTAAAATATAGGGTTGGATTTAGACAGCTTGGGGGCAGAACTCTACCCATGGGACCCATTCACTGGAAGAAGTAGGGGAGGTGCTTTTTATTTTATTTTCCCCTTCTCCTTCCTTGTACTGTATTACTATTGTTTATTTCATTTGTGAATCGCTTCCGGTGAAGCATTTTGAAGTAATTTCACAATGCAATAAAAGTAATTTACAATTTCAAATAGAAAATAATTTGAAATAAATTCAGATATCTATATCCTCCCACCCAAGATGCTCCTGACCCTCCAGAACAGTGGGGTAGGTAGTGCTGGGGACTGCAGAGGGAAAGAGGAATTTGTGAATAATCTCTCCTTTGGGATCTTCCAATGGATCTTGCTGCCTTCAGTGAAAGCAGAGAGCCCTTCCCTTTGTGGAACATAATGAGGTTGAGTGCATAAGAAGGTCTTCATCTGGCATAGGAAGCCTAATGAAGCCAGGGCTACGCAAGTCTCCCTTTGGATCATGGTATTTCAGTTCTGGATTCTCCTCCCTTTCTTCCAATGAGCTCAAGGAGGCATGCATGCCCCCTCCTGCTTTCATCTTCACAACCACCTTGTGAGGGTAGGTTAGGCTCAGAGAAAATGAGTGGCACAAAGTTCCACTGTGTCCTTCATAGAGCCATGTGTGAATTTGAACCTGGGTTTCCCCAGTCCTGGCCTGACACGTTTAAACCACACTGGTACGCTGCAAAGGTTAGGGTGCCACCCCAGGGAAGGTCCCGGCTTTTCCTCAGATGGTGGAGGGGATTGGCAGAAAGGCCTTCGATATACACGTGCTGACAAGAAGACGGCTCCTTCTCTCAGGCTACGCTGGATAAAAGCTGGGCTTCTGGGAGAGAAGCTGCTTCTCAGCATTTATAATGAACGCATTGGGCTGAGGTAATCTAGGTTGACTTTGCTTCAAGGCCGGAGGAGGAGGGAGTGAGGCCTGAAGAGTGGGAAGCGCTTTCAGCTGTGTGGAAAAAGTAGGCCCTTCAAGGTACTAAGAAGCTTCTAGATGCCTGGAGGGGGAAGCGCTTTCAGCTGTGTGGAAAAAGTAGGCCCTTCAAGGTACTAAGAAGCTTCTAGATGCCTTCTGGCTGGTTCAGGGGATTCATCCCAGTGGCTATGCTTTTTTACTCCAAAGCTGGCCCATTTTCTGTGCCTCTTCTTTTTCTTTCACACACCCTCTTTCTTCGCGACACCTGGGACACCTCAGCTTTTGCACTACGGATTGTAGATGATCGATTCAAAGCTCAATGGTATGTACAGGATGAGGTGGCTTTTTTGCTAATTTTAATTTGATTTATAATTCCCAGCTATGTTGATAATTGGAATATCTGTCTGTACTTTTTAATGTGTATTTTGGGTTCTGTTTTATGCTCTTAATTTCCCCTCTTTTTATTTATTTATTTCTTAATAAGTCTACAGAATTGGGGTCTGTTTATTTGGGTAAAGCCTTGGTACTGACTCCATTTCCTAACCTCTTGGTTGCTTACTATTGTGTAAGTGGTAAACCTGAGGCTCAGGGCACAGAGAAACCCGTTTCTAGCTCTTTTTTTTCTTTTGAATCTTAGGGGCGTCCTTGCAGGGTTGGTGTTAGATCCTGAATAGTAGTCCTGGCTGTAACACCAGAGTCTGGGCCCAGGATTTTGAGGAGCCAGTCCTTGACACAACCTTCTTTTTCTACATCCCTCTGCTGGGTTTCCTATCTCAATATGTTACAATATGAAAAGCATGGTTCTTTTTCTTATGAGTGGACCTAATAAACAATATTTGTTTTGCTTAAAAACTTTAAATAATTTCTCCTTAAGTTAAATTAAATTAGGACCACTAAGGCTAGAGGAAACTGCTTCAGGACTACCAGTTTTCTATCTCTCAGAAACCAAAATTAGTCATATTATTATTACTATTTCTGAATTTATATGGCATTTAGTGCCCAGATGACTTCTAAGGAGTTTTCAAAACATGGAAACTAGTTACACATTGTACAACATTATGCCAATGTAACATGGGAAGGGAAGCTGAGGACAGCTGCCTCATTTTTTAAATTTTTTATTTTTAATTAGAAATTGGGAGACCAGCATGCAGAAAGAAATAATCTTTCTCCCTTGTACCAGGATGGGGAGTACCCATGGCTGCTTTTTGTCAGCAAAGAGAAGTGATCAGCCAAAGCATGGTTTTGAACCAACTGCCTAAAAAGACATCTAGTTTGAACTCAAATCCAAAGATAAGAAATACTTCTTGAGGTAAAGAAAAGCTGATGACTGCATTATTCATTGTAATCCATTTTTGTTGTACATCAAGCTCATAGTCCCTGTGCCAACTTATTACTAAACTGGTGAAGATAGATCATGGCTGTTGTATGATATGTAGCAAACAACAGAAATCTTAATTTTATAATTAACCAGTAGCCTCTTGTCTGGCGTTGCTCAGGAATTCTACGAAATAAAAAATCAGTATACAGCTTTGAAATAAGTGGTTAAAATTATTGCAGTTTTAAAGGGTTCTGTCCACCACCTTGATTCAACATGGTGTCCAGTTGCATCCAAACATAGACAAAAACTTGCTCCTTGATCTCAGGAACAAAATTTGGTTATAGCATTTTAAAAAGTGACCAAATGCCTTGGAAAAATTCTATCTGAGATCTTTAAGTGGAGATGTCAAGGACAGGACCTATGTTTGATGCACGTATGCCAGAATCTAGGTTGATCTCCTTCTTGAGTTGGAAAAGTTGAAGGAAAAACAGCATATGGAAATAAGCTGGTTTGTTTGTTTGTTTAAATATGATTTTGGGATTCTGCCTTTGAATTACTGCCTCTTGAGACTTAGGCGGAACACAGATTTTGTTGCTCCCACCAATGCCTTTGTCAACTCACTGTTCACCACTTCTCCTCCTACATCTCTGTCACAGGACTGAGTGACAGATCTCTTACTCTCATTTTCTCTTCCTGACCCTAAGGATGCTCTCTGATTCTTTCCACTTCACTGCCAAAGGTTGATAGCATTATTCATTTCTCTTGGGGGGGGGGGGATGTCGTATAGATTGACACAGGTCAGTGGTGATGGTTGGTGCATTCGCTTACAATGTCAGTCAGTGGTGGAGACTTTAATTATAACCCAGCATTTGGGGTGTCCCCAAAAGTAAGACTGTCACTGAACTTTTAAAGCTTAGCACTGGGGTTCCTAAACTGGTCCATGGAGTATCAGTGGTCTGCAAGCTTCATTCAGGTGGTCTATGGCATGTCTGTTGATTTGTGGTTGAAAATGGTAGCAGCACATCAATTGCATTAAATATTCATATATATTTTTAATTGCCTTTTAATTGCTTCTTTGATTTCTTATACTGTATTTTATTGTATTTCAATTTGAATTCTATGGAATACAGTAAAACACATTATATAAGAAATAAAATAAATGGTAAAAATACAATTAAAATCATACAGCGTATTGCTAAGCACATTAATTGCTACAACTGGCAAGAAAAGCATAAAGTGTTCTGTCAAGATTCTCAGCAGCTTCCAAGTGGTCGCTAGGAAGAAATGTTTGGGAACCACAGGCTTAGTAGAATCGTAGAGTTCAGCTGATTTGCGTGTACTGAATTGAATATTGGAGCTTACCTGGTAAGTTTTCCTAAAGGCATTTGCTGTGTTTGTTCTTGTTGTCCTGCCTATTTGGCTGACATGATACTTTTCTGTCTGGAGGACTGAATTTTACAATTTTGTCAGATTGTGTACTGTATTTTGGAATTCTGAACCTGTTGTTATGATGATGATGATGATGCAAATTATTGTTTTATTTTGTGAGAGAGGCATTGGGTACTATATACAAATCTATGATCTCTAAATATGCTAGATAGGTCTTGAAGCTAATATTTCAAAAATTCTGTGAAAACATTCTACCCCAAAGGCATCGGAAGAAGCTTTTAAATTTAACAATTTAAAAAGAGCCAGTGTGGTGTAGTGGTTAAGAGTGGTAGTCTCGTAATCTGGGGAACCGGGTTCGCGTCTCCGCTCCTCCACATGCAGCTGCTGGGTGACCTTGGGCCAGTCACACTTCTCTGAAGTCTCTCAGCCCCACTCACCTCACAGAGTGTTTGTTGTGGGGGAGGAAGGGAAAGGAGAATGTTAGCCGCTTTGAGACTCCTTAGGGTAGTGATAAAGCGGGATATCAAATCCAAACTCTTCTTCTTCTTCAAATCCAAACAAGCTAATGTTCAAAAAGTGAATCTCTGCTTCAAACAGGAATACGGAAGTTGTTTTCCTTCATACGTTGTCAGTTCTGGCCAGCATGGCCAATGGCCAGGGATGATGGAAAATGTACTGTAGGTCAACATCATCTTGGGAGTTACAGATCCCCCAGTCGTTGGCTTAAAAAAAAAGAAGCAAAACACAAAACATTCCCTCTGTCAAATGTTCTAGCCCAGAGAGTTTTAGAGAATTCATACTGTGCTTTTCCTCTTCTGAAAAACGGGGTATACTTCATTTTCTCTTTATCACATTCTCTGTTGCATTTTTTAATGTGAAATATTTTGAGCATTAGCCATCAGTAGCAGAGTACTGTATAAACAGGGATATTATTTTGGCTATGTTGTCCTGATGTGATCTCTGCTTTTTCCCATCCTCCCTCTGACATATTTGCCTGCAGCAAGGAACTCAACATATTTCTCTGCAGGGAAGAGCTCAACTTGTGATGTTAACCTGCTAAACACGCAGTGCATGTATGTTAAAAACATGCCATTTGACCTCCGTCCTGCCAGTGGCTTGTCATTTGAAATTTCAATTGCAAATTGTGTGTTTGTTTAATGCTTTTTCTTATAAACACAAATTAATTTACGAGGTCTTTCCCCGTTTGCTAATGACACTTGTTCAAGAGTGGCTTACATTACCAATCATTAGGAGGAGGCCATTAGTTTCCTCTCTTTTAATATTACATAAGAAGATAAATCCTTGCCCAGTTCAGCAGCTGAAGGCAGACTCTGATTTAGATTTGTGGAGGCCCTTGTTACCTTGCCAGTTTGGGCCCTCAATTACTGTGCCCCATCTACATGCTGGAACAGAGTGTGAGTGAGACTAAAATACACACATAAATTCAAATTTTGAATTCTTACAGTTTAGTACGGCAGCTAAACTTTTTGTTTCGGTTCCAAAACTGCAAAAAATAAAATCATTTACTAAAATGGCTCCCCCCCCGTACAATAATATTCTTTTGTTCCCTGACTACGTTTTTATCTTGCCTTTTCTCCATGGAGGTCAAGGTGGTTGCAAGAGCTTCCACCCTCTTCATGTCTTCAGGACCCCAGGAGTTCTCTTGTCTTCAGAAAACACCTGGTGAGCTCTTCACTGGGATTCAGAGCCCTTCTGAGGTCCGTTCTGAAAATATCAGATTCCTCCCTTCTCTAGTTCAATTTAACTCAGGTACCAAGTACCAACATAAACACAAAGGAAGTTTCCCCATCACCAGTTACAGGACACAGTTATATGGAGAAGCAGCCAGAAAGAAGCACATCATAATGAGACCATTATGTAGGAACATTGAACTAGATAGTATGGGACAGTCCTGTATGATGTAGAGTTCTGTTCTTAGCTACTATGCTGTGCAAGCTTTATGGGCATGTTTAAATTTAATTTTTTAATTTAAATGTTAAAAGTGTTCTTGAACATTTTTCAGATGATAAAAGTAGAGTAAAATCAATATAGGAACCAAATACATCATGCAGAAAAGATGATACTATATATTAAATGTGTGGGTTCCTTTTTGGACTCAAATCATATTTTTTCATTGGGTATTGGACAAAATTAACACATTCACAATGCAACCCTATACCTGGCTTCTCAGAAGCAAGTCTCATTGAATTCAATCCTACTTGCCTACACTGACCTAGGAGTAAACCCTATTGATCTCCAATAGGACTTAATTCTGAGCAGATATTTAGAGGATTGCAGTGCTATTGACAAGTGATGGAAACTGAATATGTCCAACCCACCCAAAGCTTGGAAACTATCCTTAATGCAGGCTCTTCCTTGTACAAACTGGCTTGTGTTTTATATCCATAGACTCAATGGGCTTTTTAAGCTGCCAGTGAATTGCTTTACAAAAATACATTAGCATGGTTTAAAAGGTTGTGGTTTTTTTCTGTTCCCTCCCCTCCCTGACTGTCGTAACTCTTGGCAAGATAAACGTAAAAGGGTTAATTGATCAGACCTTTTAAAAGGTGGCATAAGCACTCGCTAGCATCAGCAATTTTAAGAATGCATTTCACCACAAACAACAACTGGACCTAGATAAGCTTCTTCTATGCAATGGCTAAAGTTATTGGGCATAGTCGTAAGTACAGGAAACTGCTTTATACTGAGTCAGATCACTAGGTCCATGTAGCTCAGTATTGTTCACACTGACTGGCAGTGGGTCTCAAAGACAGGGAGTCCTTGTCAGCCCTACCTTGATATTCCAGGGATTGAATCTGGAATCACCAGCATGCAAAGCAAATGCTCTGCCACTGAGTTTTAGCCCTTTCTGGAGAAAGTCAGACATGCTGCCTAATCCCACTGGGACTGAACCATATTGCTGATATCCTAGGCATGTCCCATTATTTTAAGTGGGACTGGATCGTCTCTCATTCCCTTGGGATTTTGCCCAACGAGATTCGTTCAGGAGTGACAAAAGAAAGTTCTTTGTCACAGAATGCTTAATTTATAGAATTTTTCTGCCATAACTTGTGGTGATGGCTACTTGTTTAAATGGGGATTAGACAAGCTCAGGAAGGATCAGACCACCTTGGCTATTGATCAAGATGGCTATATGGGATCAGAACATCTGGGATCAGAGGCAGAATGCCTTTGAATGCGTCTGACTATAGATCAAAAGAGATCCACAGTCTGCTTCTGGACTTCACAAAAGCATTCAGATGGCTATTATAGGAAGCAGGGTGCTGGACTTGGTAGGCATGGAAGCTCAGGATACTGCCTTAGGACTGTCTACACTAACTGGCAGCAACTCTCCACAGTTTTGAACAGCAGTCTCTCACAGCCCTAGCAGGAGATGCTGGGAACTGAAATTTGGACATTCTGCATGCAGAGCAGATGCTTTGCTACTGAGCTATAATCCTGTCCCCTAACCGAAACCCGCAGACCTTCTGACCAGTCTCTTCTTACATTCCTGTGGACAAGTTACTGATTTGACAAGTAGTACTGAAATGGGGGCTTGACAGATTGATTGCTCAAATCAAATAATCAATCACATAGTAAAGTATAGATTTTAAATAGGATCCTATTTAGCCAATTAACTGCCAGTTCTTTGCTTGATTGACTAGTTAAGCACAATATAAATCTTACGTGATTGTGGTAACAAACGGACAGGTTTGAAAGAACCTGCAAGTCATTCTACATGCCCAGTGGGGCTTTGGGCTTGTATTTGCCAAACAGCAACCCTACTTACCATATGGCAAAATGGGTTGGAAACTGGGGAGACTCTCAAAAGCAGTTTGTGATACAACACTGGGGTGTGTGTCTGCATACCAAAGATCAAGGGAGGAGAGAGTTAAAAACTTCTCTGCTGGAATGCTTAAGCTTTTTGGATCCCAAGTTAATGAATGAAGAGTGCACTTTCCCCTAAACCTGTGGTGTATGGCAGGTACATGGCTTAGTGTAAATGCGAAAGGAAACACTTTATGTATGGAACACATTACAGTACTCATACACTGTGTGAAGACACACAGAAAGTAAAGGGAGCTGTGTTGGCCCCTTAAAAAAGGATCCTCAAATTCTGAGTTAGGGTAAATCCATTATTAGAGCAACCAAAGTGCCACAAAATAATGCACAAACTTTCTAGTTCTCCAGAACTCTCAATCCAGTATTTTATCTGCTCTCACCATTAAATACTTGTACTGTATGAGCATAAAAGTCTTACATTGTTTCCAGAAGAAGTCTGAGTTTGGGCATTGAGGAACCTCAAATGGGGTTCCAGAGGTGATTGATCAAATACCGTATTTTTCGCTCTATAACACGCACCTGACCATAACACGCACATCGTTTTTAGAGGAGGAAAACAAGGGAAAAAATATTCTGAATGAAACAGTGGACGTATCATTTTTGTGCTTCATGCTGTGGCCACAGACATGTGATCTGATGGTGAATTTGGGGTGACCCAATGCAAAAATCCTGAGAATCCCTGTGGATCCATGCTTTGTAACCACGTTTTTGCACCATTGCAGCCCCAGGCAACAGTGGGTGCGTGATTTTTTTTTTTGGGGGGGGACAGGCTGTAGCCATGGACATGCTATGTGCTCTGATGGTGAATTTTGGCTGACCCAATGCAAAGATCCTGAGGATCCATGTGGATCCATGCTTTGTAACCACGTTTTTGCACCATTGCAGCCCCAGGCAACAATGGGTGTGTGATTTTGGGGGGGCAGGCTGTAGCCATGGACATGCTGTGTGCTCTGATGGTGAATTTGGGGTGACCCAATGCAAAGATCCTGAGGATCCATGTGGATCCATGCTTTGTAACCACATTTTAAGTGGGGAGGGAAGGAAAAACACAGAAGGCTAAGAATGCAGGAGAGGGCTATAACGTGAGGAAAGGAAGGAAAAAGTTTCCCCCCATCCACCCACCCAAGCCAGCCAGCGTGCGCTCTCTCTCTCTCTCTCTCCCTCCCACCAGCATGACAGAAGAAAGCATTTTAACTGCATTAAGAACTATTTAGCAGCGAAACCTAAGCTTTGCCATCCCTTAAGAGGTACAGACACTGTAATCTTCCAGATCGCATGAATTTACAGGCAAAACACTGTTTAAGGATTTCATCCTTTTAAATGGAAGAAAGCATATTTGAATGCTGTGTGTCTCCAAAAACAAAAAGCAGGAAGTCAAATCAGAATTTTAAGCCGAACCTGTAATCTCTCTTCCCTTCACAAACATTGTTCCCTCCGGAGCAGGGAGAGGATAGAGCGACGCTCTGCTCTCCTCTCTACTTGCCTGGAGGGGAGGGGCTTTCCCTGCTCTTTGTTTGGACGCTCTGCTCTCCTCTCTACTTGCCTGGAGGGGAGGGGCTTTCCCTGCTCTTTGTTCCGTTTGAGCAAACACAGCAACGAAACAGAGCAGGGTGGGCAGTAAGACCCTGAGGCAGAATGAAGGAAAGCAGCTTCCTGTCTCACGGAGCTCCCTTCTCCCTGAAGCGCGGTTTGATTTTTGCCTCATTTTTCGGCTCCAGGGACACACATTCGCTCCATAACACGCACAGACATTTCCCCTTCCTTTTTAGGAGCAAAAATCTGCGTGTTATAGAGCGAAAAATACGGTAGGTCATGATGGTGGTATAGAAGAGAAGAAGGCCTCTTAAGGATATTGGATTTGTCAGGGTATGGCTCTTGAATTATGCAAAACCTGCCTTTGCACATAAACCACCTATCATCATGATGGGCATATTGAAATAATGATGACCTGACCTAAACCCATGGTTACAGCTACACTGTATGTTTAAAGTACTTATACCACTGTAACAGTCATGGCTTCCCCCAAAGAATTCTGGGAACTGTAGTTTGTCATAGAGCTACAATTCTTAGTACCTTTAACAAACTGCAGTCCCCAGTATTCTTGGGGGGAAACCATGACTGTTAAAATGGCATAAGATTGATTTAAATGTATGATATGGATGTGATATTAAGCTGCACAGATCATTATTTAAATCAATATTTTTCCTCCTTCGAGATGGTTCTGTTTCCATTTCAAAAGCTGAGTTACATTTTGCCTTTTTTTGAGGTGGGGGGAACAGGTTACAAACTGCTTTTAGAAAGAAACGAAGATGGCATGTCCAGGACTTGAGCTTTATTCAGAAAAAGCCATGTACTTGTCAGAGTGTTACCTTGGTGAATCTCAAGTTGTTTTTTTACTTTCCCTAATTAAGCTGCCTTTAGAGATGGGCCCTCCAAGATGGGGAATATAGAGAGTGCTTGGCCTTCTTGTGTCTGGAATTGAATTCCTAAATTCCTCTCCTTGTCCCTACATCAAAGAGAAGTATATTGAGCTGTCTGAGGCACCAATTATGTTAACTGGGAGCTATTCAGAACCTTCCATTGTGATTTATTGCCAAGGAAAGAAGTTTTCAGACCCAAACGAGACAGGGAAGGCTGGCTTTTTGCCCAGTTATCAAAACTGATTGAGAGAAGGTATTAAAACAATGGGCAGATTAACATAGTCGATTAGCGTCCCAACATCTTTATCATTGTGACCTGGGCGCCTGTCAGCTCCAGAGTGAGGTGACCAACATGACTTAGATGTGTTGTCCATTAAAGGTCATCAGTGAAAATGGGATCAGATGGATCAGTCAAGGCTAAAGTTCACATTGTTGTGTACTGGCAATCATTAAGTGGTTTCAGTCAATAAGAGTCATTGGACCTAGAAGCATCTGCTATATAGAGAAATGGGGTTCATAAGAGGAATGGAAATGGCTTGGGAGAGAATGTGAATGGTAGGCATTGGTAGTTAGCAGCCCCTGGGCCAAGCTATGCTCTTAATGCAGTGATGGAGAACCTGCTGTCTTCCAGATGTTGTTGGGGTACCTAACCTACCTCACGGGGATATTGCAAGGCTAAAGTGGAGACCATCCATGCCAGCCTGAGCTCTTTGGAGGAAGGGTGAAATTCCCTCTTCTGCATACCGGTAGTCATTCTACATAGTCATTAAAGATGCAGGAGCTCTTTATATCTGGGTGCCCCAGCAGCATACCTCTCTTTTCTCGTATCAAGAAACATAAGAAGCTCGCCAGAAGCTCGGCCTTGCCCTCGCTGGTTTTGGAAGGAGCATTTAGAAAAGTCCCGTATGCTCAGAGACTTTGCGCCTGCCCATTAGGGGAAATAGGAGGCCCCAAACATTTATTTTTTAGATGTTCTTTTTATGAGGAGGTACGCAGAGATACCATTGACCCCCAGCTGATGAGGCTTGCTGACCTTCCGGATAATTCTAAACTCAATTTTCTCCTCTTAGGCAAAGACCATAAGATGACCTGGATTGTCGCCAGATTCTGTGTGCAGATTGGCAGGCACAGACCACTCCCCAAAACAAATTATTTTGCTAGGCAAACAGTTGAAGTTGGCCTGCAGGGTGTTAGGGCCAATTTGTATGGTAGCCCAAATTTTTAGGTCTTTATGTGTATATGGGCTTATTTTAGATTTTAATCTTTAAGCTGTTGTTGTACACTGCTTTACATGTATATTTTATTCTTGTAAAAGCTTTTCGAGCTGGTCTTTGACCGTAATAAATGATGATGATGATGATGATATCTGGGTGCCTTATAAGTAGAAAGCTGCCTTATTCTAGGTCAGATTTATTGTCCCTCTAGCCCAGTGTTGTCTAATCCAGGCTTCCCCAACCCTGGTGCCTTCTAGAAGTTTCGAACTACAATTCCCACCAGTCCCAGCCAGTATGGCTAACGGTCAGGGATGATGGGAATGATAGTTCAACATCTCTGCAAGGCTGCAGATAGAGGAAGGCTGATTTTAATGGGAGATGCCAGGGATTGAACCTGGAACATTCTGGGTGCAAAGCAGGTGCTGCAGTCCTTCTATGCAGCTCATTGATTTTTCTGACTTGTGCCTCCCTCTCCTCCGAGGAGCATTTGTGTGTGTGTGTGTGTGTGTGTGTGTGTGTGTGTGTGTGTGTGAAAGAGAGTGCAAGCACTAGAGAGAGAGAAGATTCAGGACTGAGTGAAAAATGTCCAAAGAGTAATTTTTTATGTTATAAACTGAAATGCAAACCCGATGGAGAACTATGGAAATGAGCAGCCTTGCCTGATCCATGCTCTCTCCATATTCCTATGCTAGCGATAATGAAAAGTGCCTTCAGGGATAGGTTGGGCTTATCATTCATCAGTGACACAGTCTTAAGTGGGTAATAACTATGGGCTCTCATATCTAGAATGTATATAAATTTTAGCTTCTCGGTATATTTGCTGCCGACTCTCTTTAATTTATACAATTCCTTCCGCTTTAAACCTGTCAATTGATAGCATTCAATCAATGAGGCTGGCTGATAATAAGGGTAGGAAGAGCTCTCTAGTGGTTAGAACAGGTGCTGGAGAGAGTTGTGGTTGCAGCTGGAAGAGCAGCATTCAGTCACCATCTGCAGAACTGGGCTGCTTCAGAATACAGCAAATGTTCCTGAAAGGGAAAGCAGTTCCCGGTTGGTAGTTGCATCTGTCAGTTGCACCAGTTACTGGCCAGGACCATATCTGTGGAGGTATATTGCTACAGACTCTGTTTCAGGCAGATCTATATGCAGCAGTGGATGGTAGGTTGCATATAGGGTAGCTGCTTACACATCCCTCCACTGTCACCAAAAACAAGGTCAAAAGAGGGCACTGATTTGCATGAAATCTGCACGCATTAATTAATGTCTTTCTATTTATTTTCATTATTTATTTTGAAGCATGTATAAACTGCTTGATATTTTAAAAATCTTAAGTGGTGTATGTACATTTCTTTCTTTAAAAAGAAAACCCAGTATCATTAAAAATATACAGCCCAATACTAATAAGCAGTATAAGAGAATATAAAATAGTTTTAAAAAGAAAAGATTACACAGTTCTTTCTACCATCTCAGGATTCTCCCAGTCCATTCCCACTTCATTCTGTTGCATGTTTATCCCAGTGCTCCCCCCACCAAGGTGATTGGTGCTGAAATTGCTGACCATTTGATTGAGGCTATACGTAAATTTCCTGATGTAAGGTTGAGAACAGCACTTGAAAGTGCAGGATAGCATGGGAGGGTGCAGAATAGGGGGAGTGCAACCCTGGTAAGTCTTGCTTGATCTTGCAGTGGCTTTTGATGCCATGGACCATGGTATCCTCCTGAACCATCTCCATGAGCTGAGAGCTGGAGGCACTGTGGGTCTGTTTCTGCCTAACTATGGGGCCAGTCTTGGAAAGTAGCACGGGGTGATTGTTTTTTGGCTCCCTGACAGTTATGCTGTGGGGTCCAGTGCTGTTTAACAACTACATAAGTAATTGAGAATGGGTATTAAGGAGATGGAGCACGGTGTCATAAGTTTACTGTTGATACTCAGCTCTGTTTCTCTCTTACATCTTAATTAGGTGTGGCCCTACAAGCCCTGGACTAATGCCAAGACACAGTGGTGGGCTGAATGAGGGCCAATAAGATGAATCCGAATCCTGATAAGATGGAGACCCTGTGGACAAATAGTTCCCATTTACAGGAGTTGGAGAGTATGCATGTTCTTGATAGTGTTTACTACATCTGTGGTCCTTTTTGTCCTCTTTTGGTAATGCATTCTGTTTTTTGGTAAATGTGCAGCTGGCCAGCCTAGATCTTCACTTGTGTTGTGTAGGCTCAGCTCATATCATTGCAAAGATCCTTGTACTGCAGACCTGTATGTCCAAGAGAAGAATTATCCTGAATAATAGACAAGGAAGTAAAGGAAGTAAATTTATGTAATGCCCTAGACAAGCCTCTCTGTGTGGCAACTTTGTCCTGGTTAATTTATGAACTTGCTTCATTAATATCAATGGACATATTTCTTGCACAAACCAGTACAGGCTCTGTGGCATCAATATCTCCTGCACGTTTTTCTACTAAACTTTTATTGTTTCTTGTGCTCCTGGCTCATCTCTTTAAATACCCCCCCCCACACACACACATTTCAATCACTTGAGAGCACCTTATTTGAGCAAAATAACTCCTCTAGAAAGGCCCTGGCTTGATCAATAAACAAGCATTGAGCAAAGATAAATAAACTTGAAACAGACATCATAATTAACCTGCTCCAGCAAGAACAAAATGAATTAGTGATGATTGAACGTTTGGCAAAGAAAAAAAAAGTTCCTTTGGCTCCAGCTCTGTGCAGTCTATTTCAATAGCTTGAGAATCTTTTGAAAACCCACTTGAAATGGCCAAGAGCTTGTGATGTTCAGTGATAGGAAGGAGAAAACAGGGCCTCCTTGCCAGACGAGAATGGGTGATGGCTTTTTGGAACTATGATGGAAATAAAGCTGTTGAAAGCTTTTAAAGATGCATACCGATGAAGCACAAAAGAAGGAAGGAAGATGACCGTCTTCAGCATCCCTGAACTTGCTTGAAAAAAAAATTATGATGCCCTTCTAAGAATAAGTTTCCCAGTTTTTGGCTTCAGGAAACTGGCCTGCATCAGCTTGGAGGCACAGCAAAAACAAACCAATTGTTTATTGGTATGTCTGCTGAACAGGTGCTGTTCCCATTTTCACAAGTACCGGCTATTGTTCTCTGGAAATGCACTGTCTTTATTTACTTTTTTGAATTGGGAAGGCCCAAAGTTGCAGAGTAAGAAAGGATAATTCTTTCAGACCCTTTCCTGGTGTTTCTGCAACAGGCAGGCAGCAAGATCCAAATAACTGTACAACCAGTCCCATAGCCCCAATGGAGCTACTGATGATTTTCTAGAAAAGCAGCTCTCCCCCATACTCTGAGGCCGGAGAACCTCCGGTCCCAGGGAGTGAATGCAGTCCTTGCAGCGGTGGAGCATATGCCTGCGCTGCCCAGAGCGGGCGCACTCCTGAGGAGGGCAGGACGTGGGGCGCACTCCTGAGGGGTGCGGGGGTGCCTTCCCACGTGCCACAGTTCAGGGTAGGAGAGGGGCGGGAAAGCTGCTGCTCACTTTCCTCCTGCTCTCCGCAGCCGGGTCAGACATTACCCGGCATCGGAGTTGCTGTGGCTGGGTGTGCCTCGCCATGGCTGAGGATGGCTGCTCTCTGCCACCGGGTCAGAAGAGCTGCTGTTGCCGGGCGCGAGGTGTGCTGCCCACTCACCTGCCATTTTGACACCCCCCTCAGTCATGACACCCGGGGCAGATAGCGCCCACTGAACGCCTCTGGCCCTTTGGGCCTTTCTGTCTCCCCAAGTCACACCCCTCACTGGTCCTGCTTTGCATCCTGAGTGTTTTTGCCAGACTGGAATGCACCTTGAATTCCAATAATGCCCTTGCTTCTTTGGTTGGAGGATCAGGAGGGATGTGTGAATGTGCGTGTAGAAGCTTACTGTACACAAAGGTATATGAATCTGGCAACCTGTACATGAGCTGGAGATTCCAAGGGAAAAGCACACGGCACAACCCCCTTGCATGAACTGAAATAACTATTTGGTCTATGTAGCTCCATTAAGCGTGGACTTGTGGGGGGGCAAACATCAGCAGAGGGTGAGTGGCAGATGGTGGGTGTGAACAATGTTTGGCAGGTGCTACAAAGTCAAGTGTTGTACTGGCTAGGCTTCACCAAGAATACCCCAGAGGCATTCTGGGAAATGAAAATGGGGGGAGGTAGCTGGAGTTGGCAAATGCAGCAATTTGCTCATTTATTTTGCTACGTTTATGTCTTGCCCTTCCTCCAGGGAGCTCAAGGTGTCATACATGGTTCTCCCCACTCAATTTAACCTCATAGCCACTGTTAGCCTGATAGCTAGTGACTGGGCCCAAGGTGACCCAGGGTAAGTAAACACCAGCAGGGCAACAACAGCAGTGGTGATAGCAGGAGGGATGGAGGGAGAAAGGAGAGTTGCGTAGCTGCTCCTAAGATAAAAAACAAACCAGGGAAACAGCAGCAGCTGTGCCAGGGAGTGGTGGAGAGAGAAAGCAGTTGTGGGCAGGGCAGTGGGAGATAGGGAACAACCAGCATGACATGGTGGTCCCCCTAGGGAAACTGATAGCCACCAACATGGATGGCTTTAAATGAGGATTGGACAAAGTCATGAAGCATAAGGTTATCAATGGTTACTAACCATGATGGCTGTGCTGTGCCTCTATGGTTGGAAACAGCAATGCTTCTGAATACCAGTCGCCAGAAGCTACAGGAGGAGAGAGTGTTCTAATGCTCAAATCCTGCTAGCAGACTTCCCACAGGCATTATTGACTGCTGTGAGAACAGGATGCTGGACTAGATGGGTCATTGGCCTGATCGATGGATGCCCTTCTTATGTTCTTATTTCGAGGAGGGACACGGTTGTAGAAAGTTCGGTACTTCCTTCCTTCCTACCACTTCTTTGATCCAGTGTTAGAAACTGAGATATGAAAGGTAGGAGCTAAATGGCACCTTAAACCTAGGTTATGGGTACAACAACGGAATGTCTAGGTGCTCTTTTTATAACAAGAATACAAAGCTGAAAATGAATGAACTGCAGCTAAATTATTATGTTCATTTTTCACATGGTCTAGTCCTTCCCCTGCCCACCCCCTAATATTCTTAAGAGGGTCTCTTCTCCAGTCTTCAGAGAGTAGCTGGAAGTGGGGAGGGAGAAAAAGGTCCCCTTTCCTTCCACTTTGCAGTTTTAATCTGAAATCTTTGGTGCAATACTGTGCCCAGAGCTTAGAAATAAATTCCCTGTCGCAAAATGCGCCTAGAACAATGGGAGTTTTCAACACTGTTTTGATCCTGACTACCCTTCCGGAGTTGGGTTTTCCTGTTGAAAAGGGGTCTTTGGGGATAGCACTACGTGTGTTTGTGTATAATGTCTAGCCTGACCCTCAAATAGAGTGGGTATGTTTCTTGCTTTGCAGAGGGCAGTTCTCCCTTTGAAAGAGTTTTTCCAAGTGAAGGGCTGCTGGGTCCAAGTCCAATTTAAGTCCAAATGAAAAATAAAGAACCAGGAGAAGCAGGTTATCTTGGAGATGCTCATTGGTATTTAGGACCTGGGCAGCAGACTGAGCATCCAAACAGGCCACTGGGTCACAGGTGGTGTGATGCATTGCATTTTTATTTACATTATAGTACTTAATTCTAAATGTGCATCTGTACCTATAAAGTAGCATATGCAAATATTATGCAAACCAGAATCCTATTTTGCACCCTTTTTCTTTTTTTGACAATGCGTATGTGGTCATCCTACACTTAAAATGACATCTATGGATAGCTCTCTCCTTTTCTCCATGTTGTGGATTCTTTGCTGGGCCTATAAAATGGGAACCTCTATGCAAGGCACCCTCTGGAGGTCTATCCCTGAAAACCAAATATGCTCTTCCATGCTTTCCCATTAAAAAGTTATTGCTTTTTAGGTTTCATTTAGACACATGTAGTCTTGCATAAGCATCAAGTATCTTTATTATTTTTTCCACCTCAAAGCTCTCTTTTCATTTAATGCATCAGCCAACGGCAACACCTCTCCAAATGATTGTGCTTTGACATATTTACAGTCGTTGAGCCTGCAACTTTCCAGGCAATTGTTTCCAAACAGACAGTACAGAGGAATATAGTCAAATACAGCACAGCTGAACTACTGACTGACAGAAAATGCTTGTTGATTTCTGTGTTTGAACCTTTACTTCTTTTTTAAATACATTATTATTCCAGGGTTGGCAGTCTGTGCTATTTTCAAGGAGCTGGAAGGGAGCCACAAACAGGAATTATTGAACAATTGCTCTGTGAAACTTAAGATAACAGTTTGTTCCACCGTGATGGAATTGCTTTCTGGTTGAAGGAAATTATCTTTTTAGCTCTTGATTAACATTATATGGGGAAAGTAAAATTCAGGTTTGATCTTATCTGTCTCAGCAACAAACCTTTCTGAATTTTGAAAATAAATAAAATAAAATAAAAGACAAGTGAAAATGTGTTACATAATGATATTTTTGTGCTAAATCTGAGCAAGTTAAATTCTTAGAAAATATTTGTACATATTTTTAAACCCGTGGGCATTCATCTAATATCAAATTGATTAGCTACTCAGAAACTATTGTAATAATAAAAACAATACAATTAAGAAGCTTTGGGTTAGCTAAATATTAAAAAAATAGGCAAGCTTTTCTTTTATTACAAACTTCACAGACAGGAGATCAGTGCAGAATTTAAATATATCGGTACTCATGGCTTTTGCACACCTGATTCAGATAAATATCACTAGAAGCAGCTAATGTGATGGGATGGAGCTGCCTTCCTGTCACCACTGTCTCTGCAGGATACATGGGTAGGGCTGGGGTGGGGCAAGGATGGAGCAAGGCATTGTTAAGGTTTTGGCCATGGCTGCATGAATGTACTGGTATGACTGCTGGATTCAATCTGCTGGTGCATCTGTGCACCAGTAGCACACCAGCCTACCACATTGGCCACTGCTGATTATTACCATCATTACTGGGAATAACACAATAATGAAACTGACAAGATTCTCCTAATAGATTTACAGTTCATACATCTGGCATCTCTCTTAAATTTGCCTCTGACTGTACACAGGGCCAGTACTGGGCTTGTGACCCAATCAGGACTAGGTATAGCCAGAATTTGTATGAATGCCTTCACAATGGTAGGGTAGCCATTTATGCACTGGCAAATAGAAACAAAAATTTAAATAGAATGCATCACCAAAAAGGACACAAACTTGCATAAATTCTGCATGCCCTAATTTATATGTATAAGATGCAAATTTAGAATTAATCACTATAATTTAAATATAAATGAAATGCTGACTGACTATAACCACTTCAGGTTTCCTGTCAAGGTGCTGTTGATGGGCCATCATTAAATGCATCAAAATGCAATACAACTGTCCTTCTACTTATGTGTGATCAACTTGTGCGTGACCATATATATGTGCGGTCCTGGAAAATAGTTAAATAATTCAATTCAGACCCGGAAATGGCTGGAAAGTCCTTGTGGCTTGCAAGGAGACCCTCTCTGGAGCCCGAAGACAACGTCAATGAGGGTGGAGGAAGCTCCAAAGAGACCAGAGATGCAGTGGGGCTTTGTTTATGCTGCTCAGCCTCCCCACCTAACAGCTGGTGTGCAGGGTAGTGCAGCTGCAATCACTGCTCTCCTGCATGTCCCCCACCCTCTTGGCTCCAGAGCTTCAATTCTAGTTTGGATATTTTTGGATTCAGTATTTTTGGTATGGATTGAAGAAAGAGCAGAAGAGAGGGCGTTTAGAGGGTGCTCTCCACTTTGCGTAATTACACCCATGCCTGCGGGGGCCCAGAATGTAACCCTTGTGTAAGTGGGGAGTCACCTGTATTTCATAAGAAACAGCAGGCTAAATAAGGGATAGATTGTGGCTAATGTTTTGTGCACACTGCTTCCTAAACCAGTAGTGGGAGTGTACTTGATGCAGAGTAAACAGAAGTGTGTACACAGCCAGAGCCAGCAGATCTGTGAACTCTGAACTAATGGTTATAATAATAAGTATGTTTCCGAGCACAATACAAAGTGTTGGTGCTGACCTTTAAAGCCCTAAATGACCTTGGCCCAGTATATCTGAAGGAGCATCTCCACCAACATCGATCAGCCTAGACACTGAGGTCCAGTTCTGAGGGCCTTCTGGCGGTTCCGTCACTGTGAGAAGTGAGGTTACATGGAACCAGGCAGAGGGCTTTCTTTGTAGTGGCGCCCACCCTGTGGAACACCCTCCCATCAGATTCCAAGGAAATAAACAAATATCTGACCTTTAGAACAGTGTTTCCCAACCGGTGTTCCCCGGCACACGAGTGTGCCGTGAGACACCGGCTGGTGTGCCGCGAGATGCCTGGAGGGAGGCGGGCGAGTCGGGCGGCGAGAGGCGGGGCGGCGGCGGCGAGGAGAGGCCGCGCCTCCTGCTGCTGCCTGGCGCTCCTCCTCGCAGCCGGCAGCGCTGCCTGGGCGCCTCCGCGCGACTCTGTCTCGCTGGGTTTGGTCTCCCAGCAGAGACGGGTCACACGCGCCCCTCCCTCCCTCCCTCAGCCTGCGCGGAGGGAGAGCCAGAGAGAGGCATCGCTCCTGCGCTCCGAGGCGGATTGAGCGCAGCTGAGAGGAGCTGCCGAGGGAAAAAACGTTCACTTTTGTGCGTCCCTCCCGGCGTGACGCTGCGCGCTGACGTCACGGGGCGGGGCTTTAATGGTGGTGTGCCGCGAGATTTTTTTTTAGTACACAGGTGTGCCGTTGCCCAAAAACGTTTGGGAAACACTGCTTTAGAAGACATCTGAAGGCAGCCCTGTTTAGGGAAGTTTTTAATTTTTGAAGTTTTATTCTGTTTTTAGTGTTCTGTTGGGAGCTGCCCAGAGTGGCCGGGGAAACCCAGCCAGATGGGCGGTTTATTATTATTATTATTATTTATTTGGAGGGAAACTCTGGGGGCATTCCTGTGGCAAGATATGCCGGGATAAGCAGCTTAGGTAGGATACAGTGGATTTCTGGCTCAACCAGACTCAAGTCCTTAACCCCAGCTCAGCCAAAGATATTCCGGAATAACGTGCTCATCCTGGCTTAGCTGAAGTTGGCTGAACTGAGGCCAGTTTAAGTCCTCCAAAGGGAAACTTCGGGGGTGGTACCAGAGAGCGGTATTTAGGCTGGCTCCTAATGCCATTCACCTTGATCACATGACGTGGCAACCTCTGCCAGGTTTAGGCAGAACAACAGCAGCCCTACTGCTGGACAGGGTTTGGATCCAGCTTGAGTTTCCGCTGGCTTAATTTATACCAGTTTGCTTTAGGGCAGCTTCTTGTATATAGTATAGGTTTGCTCCTTATGTCTTATTTTCATAACTGCAGAAGTTCTTAGAGGTGCTACTTCTTTAATTTGTCTACAGGATAAACGTAGGGCTCTAGGGAAGACAGGTTTTTGAGCCACTTCCTCCAGTTGTTGACCTCTAAGTCTACTGCTGTTAGCAATGGAGATCTCTGTTGGCACAGGTAGGCAAAAATTGCTCTTCTCTGTTGACGAGTTCCTCCTTGAAAGAGTTCGAAGAGGAAAGGGTATGTACCTTGTCACAGCACACCTGTGAATGAGGTTGCTGCTTTCCCAATTTTACAGAAAGGAGCTGTAACTGAGGAATTTTGCAAACAGGCACACCAAGTGACTGCATGGCAGAACTGCTGATTGAACCCAGGTTTTCCTTACCTATAACTGACACTATTTTTCTTCTGAACCATACTAGCTTCTAATCTGGGTGCATATCCACATTCAAATCTGACAACACCAGACTGTTTCTTCCTGTGATCTGAAGATTCAGTATATATCTGGGAAACTGGAACATGCCTCTGAAGAGGTGAAAGGAAAGAGATAAGATGCCTTTCTTGTGATGCTTGAAACACATTCTTTCTTGTAATCAGAGCCCTAATTAGGGAAAATTACCTATTGGAAAAAAGAGAGTCTAAAAAGGGGCCCCAACACGTCTTCCAGCAAACTCGAAGACAAAAGGAAGTTCTTAACAATGGGTCACTGGAGATGCATTTCCGCTGCACTTTTTAAAAAACAAGCTACTGTCCAGTTGATGAGTGGTAGAGGCAAGCAAGCCTTCTTTGATGAGCCATCTCCTGCTTCCTGATATTGTGACCCCCTTAACAAATGCTGCAAGCTAAAATCAGCAGGTCTTCACAGTGCCACATACATGGGAAGGCTATCTAAGAGATGCCTCACTCTCAGGATATGGTTGAAATCCTGTTTTGAGTCAGGTTTTACATCCTTGCCTCTGAAATAATATTTTCATACTGCGAAAGCCAGTGGTAAGAAACACACAGGCAGGTTTCTGAAATGTGTAAACAACTCTGCTTTTGATGTGATACCTCCAGATGACTTTGTCTGAAGGGACAACTGGGAGCTTGGTTGTTTGCTTTTCCTTATAGGTATTTTTTTGGTAACGCTAAAGGTGCTTGCATTGTGGCTTGGTTTCATATAAATTACTTTGTTTTAGTTACTTCCTAACTAGGGCCCAGTTGCTGATCAAACAGAACTGGATTTCCCCCTCCCTCCTAACCATTGTTACACTGTTATTGGAACCTATTTCCCCCATATTTTGTAAATCAAAAAATGGGCAACAGTTAACCTGCCTGATGAAGCCTGAGCAATACTATCCTATTCAGTCTCCACCCCCATAAAGTCTATTGGTGCTCCTTGTCCTGGCACACCAGTAAATGTTTTCAGGGCAGGCTTGAGGCCTTGCCTGGGCAACAGTGCAGTTTTAGGCTTTGCTCACCTAGCTCCAGCTCCCCTGTTGAACCACCATTATTCTGTTCCTGAGCCTTGCAGAAGGAGCTCTGGGCATCAAAGGTGCCATCTAGTTGCAGTACCAGCCTGCCTGGGCAACCAATCAACTGATCTGCCACAGGCCAATGCAAACACACCCCGGCCCTATAAGGCGCTGGCTTCAGTGCTAGCTCCTCAGTCTCAGCAATTGTGAATAATGTATTTACAGCCTAGAGTTGTAAAGAGAAGCCCCAATCTGCAGCCGCCATCTGCATGACCTTCAATTCCTTGGACCCACCTCCAACATACACTGTATTGGGACCAAGAGGCATTCTGTGGAAATGAAGATGGTGGCAGTTTCAGCTGCTTGGCCTTATGCTTACCTTCATAGCACTGGACTGAGATGCAAATACCATCCCTAAATACTCCCTGCCAATGCCTATCCCCAGTGCCCATCCTTTTGCCCTATAGCAAGCTTACTTTGGAGAGGGCCCAGCAAGGTGGTGCTGGAGGATGTCCTGCCCAGTACTCCTCAAACCTGGCTTCAGCCCTGGCCACTACAACAGAACTGGACCTGCAACAAAATGTTGCAGTGTGGAGTGCTTCTGTTCAAGATTCCAGACACGCCACTCTCTCTTCATTCTTTTCTGCCCTCCCTGCAACTGTCAGTCCATATTCTTTGCTCATAGAACGTCCTCGGTCCATAGTAGGATTTGGGGGTGGGGGTGGAAGGTGGTTCCTCCTTGAGGGTTTTGAAAAAACTTAAGTACAGTTCTGCATACTACAGAGATCCACCGTCTGATCACTCTGTGGTACCTCCTAGTGGTGCAGCAATAAAACTGCTAAGCACACCTGCAAAGTTAATCAGGGTCTGGTATGGTTTCAGATTGGATGGGGTGTGTGTGACCCTTGTGGCGCCTTCTAACTACAATTCTATGATTCTATAAAGGCCAGAACATGAACAATTGAGAATGATCACTATTAGTATACAATGATGTCCTTTTTAAAAAAACAAACAAACATAGCTTTTGATTTATTCCTACTATATGGCTGAATTTCCAAGGATGCTTTTCAGAATTATTTAATTAGAATCCATGCAAATGCAGAATGTCCCTGTAATTTAGGAAATGGCATGAAAATTGGTCTGCTTCACACTAGTTTAAATTTGAAAAGGGAGAGTGGAGGGTGGGGCTAGGGGAAAGGAATAAGTGTTGATTAGCTGAAATGTGGCTGCACATTACTCAGATATAATTATGTTTGCAATACATCATAGTGATACGGGCGACGTTTATGCCTTTCGCTTTTCAGCTTACGTACCTGGTAGCATATGGTTCTACAGAAAGTGTTTTGATTCAGCGCCTGTAGTAGCATATGGCATAAAAAAACCGCCCCTAAAGTCAAATTGAAAGTACAGGCCAGCCTCAGTCCCCCTAGGACCTTCCATCTACTGCCAGCCAGCCGAGCTAGAATCTGAATTGGTGTCACTGTTTCACTCATCATGAAGAGTTTACATTTGGTTTGGGACTCTGGTGCGTGAGGTTATGGATGTAAAGTCAGAAGAGATATGGCTACTGTAATGTCTGCGGAGATTCTTGTGTCGATAAGGTCAGCAGCAAGTTAATAGATTTTTATCTTCTCATCACATGAACTTAATATAGTGTAACTGTGTGAGGGGAGAAAACCACCCCACCAATTTCTCCCTCTTGCCATTGTTTCCCAATACATTTAGGGTCCACGTTAAAAAAAGTTATTTCTTCATATTGTATTTTGATTCAGGCAAAATTAACTTACGTTGCAGTCCTATACACACTTACCTTTAGGTAAAACTGATAGAACTCTGTGGGCCTGACTTCTGAGTAGACATGCATAGGATTGCATTGTTAGACTTAAATGCTAATAACTGTCAAGACATTTACACCTATTGGGACATGAATAATGAACTGTTGGTAGACAGACAAGTTTATAACTCATATGTACTTTATAGATAGTGTTTAACAATTCTAATAACAAGCTCTGCCTCCTTTAATTAGGTTTTCTTCAGGGAGAGCTTTTCAGGTTTCAGTCTGGCAAAGGCAAGACTTTTAAGTAGTCTTAAAGAACCACTTTCATATAGACCCTGTCTGCACTATACATTTAAAGCACTATAATGCCACTTTAAACAGCCATGGCTTCCCCCAAAGAATTCTCAGAAGTGTAGATTGTTAAGGTGCTGAGATATGTTAGGAGAGCCCTATTCCTCTCACAGAACTACAATTCCTAGAGTTCCCCGGGAAGAGGCATTAACTGTTAAACCACTCTGAGAACTGTAGCTGTGAGGTACCGGTAAATAGGGTCTTCTAACAACTCTCAGCACTCTTAACAAACCACACTTCCCAGGATTATTTGGGGAAGCCATGACTGCTTAAAGTGACACAATACTGCTTTAAAGGTAAGGGTAAAGGTAAAGGACCCCTGGACAGTTGAGGCAACTATGGGGTGCAGTGCTCATCTCGCTTTAGGCCGAGGGAGCCAGCGTTTGTGCACAGACAGCTTTCCAGGTCATGTGGCCAGCATGACTAAACCTCTTCTGGTGCAACGGGATACAGTGACAAGTGGTAGAGCACATGGAAACACCTATTTATCTACTTACACTGATGTGCTTTCAAACTGCTATGTTGCCAGAAGCTGGGACACAGCAATGGGAACTCACCCCATCACGCAGATTCAAACCGCCAACCTTCCGATCAACAAGCCCAAGAGGCTCAGTGGTTTAGATCACAGTACCACCCGCTCCCTGCTTTAAATGTATTGTACAGATGGGCCCATAAAGGGTATGTTTCAAACAAGCAAACCAACAGCAACATTTGCTGTGACAGCTTTTTAAATAAGCATAGTAATAGTATTATAACATGTTGGTTTGTTTAAAAACTAAACCAAATCCAAAAGCTAAGATATTTGTTTACTTTATATATTTCTCATCCTTTCTCCAAGTGATTCAGGACAGTATCCCTGATTCTTTCTCTTCCCTACTTTATTTGCACAACAGTCATGTCAGGTAGATTAGGCTGAGAGAAAAAGAGAGAGAGAGAGAGAGAGAGAGAGAGAGAGAGAGAGAGAGAGAGAGAGAGAGAGAACACATGACACAACGTCACCCATGAGTAGAGATTTGAATGTGAGGGAAGGGGATTGGTGAAGGTTCCCCCTGCTCTACCTAAAGGGCAAACCTGGTTCTTTTTCTTGTCAGATTGCTGGTATCACCAACCATGCAGATGGTTGCACAGTGCAGGATGGGTTGTGCCTGCGTGCCCCAGAACCCCCTTGTGCACCCCTTTCAGTCCAACTGTGTAGGATATTTTTAATTTAAAAATGTCTGCCTGCTTTCACTTTTATGTACCTTTCTGTATTCTGTGACTTCACCAAGTAGTCCACATGCTTAAAAGCACATTTCTCAACCATGAGGACTAGAAAGTTGATTCTTGTTTTAAATGAGAGAGAGAGATTCTAGGGCTGGTGAGTTCTGTGGCTTCCCTACACAGCCGTGGCATGGCCCAGACCAAAGATATTCTCACAAGATCCTCTACACCAATCTCATATAATCTCTAGCCAAATAAGGATTTTGTTATATATGGGAGAGAGCCTATCATTTTCTTTTCTCTGGCTGGTATATATAACAAAGCAAAAGAATGAGAGAGCTCTTCGGCGGAGCTTTCAACAAAAGCAAGTCAATTTACTTAAGCAGTGCCAAAGAAATGATGAGCGCTCTGCTGCTGCTATGCTACCTTGTGTGAAACAGAAGCAGAACCAGAGGCTCAGTGTTTGTTTCTTTTTGCACTTGCATGCATGAAGAAGCTGGGGCCCCAGGTGAGAGTTGGCAAATTTCACCAAAAACATTGACACAAGGGGTGAACATGCTGATGAATGGAAAAGATACTAGCGGGGTGGGGTGGGGGTGTGGAAGGAAGGTGAGACGTATGGAGCAGAGGTTCCCAGACTTATTTGGCTTACCACCTTTTCAGAAAAAAACCAACAACTCAGCGCCTCCCTGGAAATCTACCTTCTTTAAACAAACAAACGGAAATATGCAGTGACAAATTTGTGTTCTTTTATGTATCTATAGTTCTACCTACGTCCTACAATATAGTAAAGAAAGATTAAGAAGTCACTATGGGGTGGACCAGAGTGAAGCCTGCTGGCTTAGTCCGCCCCGACCCAGGGGTGGGGTAAGCGCTGTAGCCTGCCTACCATTGGCTAAATAGTCAGGCAAGCTATGATCCACTTCCCAGGCCTGAGTGAAACAAAAAAGGGACTCCCCCATGCCTATACCCATGCCCATGCCATAGCTTTGGATTTTTACGGAGAGCAAGGCCAGTCTCTCTGTGTCTCTTTTTCCAGCTCCAGCCTCAAGACTGTATCCCAAACTGCAAGCTAACTTGTTTCCTCTCCCTGGCCAGGCAGAGGACAAAACAGTGAGTCATCCCCCCCCCTCCCCACATAACACACACCTTTGCCCATTCACAAATGTAGCAGCTGCACTAGTAATGCAAGGACATGCCCAGGCATGACTGGGCTAAAGTCTTGCTGGACCAGTACCTGTGCTCTTGCTAATCCTGGGTCTTTTTCTAGTCAGTGTCACTGAGCTGGAGGTGTGTGAGCTCCATGAGAGATCATTCAAACACCCCCGACCCCAAACATTATGTTGTAGCAAACCCAGATTTGTGACCAAATGCACTCTCCACAAGAGGTTTAAGCAAATTGTGACTCTCCAATGTGTATGTGGCTACAATGCAGCATTTGTTTGTTGTGTTCACACTTCACATTTTTAGCATACATTTGAAACATTTCGGTTATATATCTAAAAATATACACAAAGTAGCCCCTAGAATGTTACTTCCTTCATCTCTCGACTCCAAAAATGGCTGCCCTCCTCGAGGGCTACTTCTTCTCCCTCTACCTCTTTTTGTTTGGCATCTGTTGTTGTAACCAATACAGAGGCAACTGGGTTGGTGGGGGCAGTGGTGGGTGTTCCTGTCATCCCTTCCTTCTTTCATAGTTGGTTGTTAACTCCTTCTGTGCAACTTCAGCCCTGGGACAAATATCCTGTGATGGTCTTGAGAAGATTGTAGAGCTTAGGTCCCTTCCTCCTCCTAGCTCCCAGCCTGCTGCTGATCAGACACATTCCAAGTTTTACAGCAATCTGTGCCTAGTACATTTCAGATCCAGCCCTGAAATCCATCCACCATCTCTTGTCATCAGTAAAAATCCATGAAAGGGACACTGTTGGGTCAGACTGACTGGTAGGCCTCAGTGATCAAACGTGTCACACCTGTCTTGGCCACTAGTTCAGGTGTTCTAGGTCAGCTCTCGCTGTGGTTATCAATCGCTGACAGTTGACAGTTTAATTTTACACCACAAGTACCTCATTACTTGTGTAGGCACTTGAAGAACATGTGGGCACTGGATTGGATCAGTGATCAATGACAAAGGTTGCAGAGGGTGCAAGTGGTAGCTGTAAAAGTGAAGGTCTCCGTGCATGAGTTGGCAGTGGTAGGGATACATGACAAGGGGAGTTTAACTGACAAACAGTCTGTCAGGTCGAAAGGAATGGAGAATTGCCAGAGAGCTGGCTGCGCGTTATAAAATACAACGCATGTTTTCAAAGGGAGAAGAAAGAAAAAGGTCCTGCTTTGAAGGGGAGTGGTGGAATGGGGTGTTGTTGCTAAACAAATGTTAACAGATGTAGGGATCTGATTTTTTTAAAAATAATTCCACTACAGTTATTCATTTTGTGACACAGAGACATATAGGTGCTTAAGAGGTTTTGTTTTAATTAAAGGCAGGATGCCATTTTGTAAGGAGACATGCAGGTGTTCTGGGATAAAACGGTAGTGCTGCTTTTAAGAAGGAACTAGATGTTATTAAACCACCGAAAATGGCAGTCCCATGGCAATTTCACTCCTTTCCTTCTGAAACAACTAGTACTACTTACCCCTCTGCCCTGTAACTGTTACGTTGTGTGCAAGTAGCAGCCAGAGATGTGGAGCATGGACAGAGTCACAAACGTCTCATGACATTGGGACCCTGTGGGAAGGAGTGGGGAAGGGCTGTAGCTCAGTGGTGAAGCATCTGCTTTGCATGCAGAAGGTCCCAGGTTCAATCCCCAGAGTCTTCAGGCAGGGCTGGGAAATAGCCCTGACTGAAACACTGGAGAGCCACATTTAGTCGGTGTGGATAGTGAGCTGGAAGGGCAAATGGTCTGACTTGATATAGGGCAGCTTCCTATGTAGGTCTGGATTTTACAAAATAAGAAGCCACATCCTAACAGACTGTAATTATTAGCTCCATGTCTTTCAAATAATGATGCTGGTAGGATATGGAATAAGCACGGTGTTACAAAGAAAGAGAATTTGGCTTAGTGCTATTTTTGGCAGCATTGGGCCGCATAACATGTGCTAATTTGCTTCAGATTCATAACTTTAAGAGACTCTTGCCAAAACATGTTCAATAAATAAATAAACATTGACTACTGTATATCAAAAAGGAAAGGAGAAGTGGATCTGTGCCCCCAGATGGTTCACAGTTCCATTCAGGAAATATCTTCAGTTAATAGAAATGCTAAAATTATGCAACTTCTGTCTTGGAATATATTGCATTTGCTTGCATTTGCAATCATGCTTGTAGGTATTATATACCGCTTCTCAGCTGGGCTTCACAAAGTGGTTTACAAAAGACTACAGTGGTACCTCGGGTTAGGAACTTAATTCGTTCTGGAAGTCTGTTCTTAACCTGAAGCACCACTTTAGCTAATGGGGCCTCCTGCTGCTGCTGCGCCACCGCTGCGCAATTTCTGTTCTCATCCTGAAGCGAAGTTCTTAACCCATGGTACTATTTCTGGGTTAGCGGAGTCTGTAACCTGAAGCATCTGTAACCTGAAGCATATGTAACCTGAGGTACCACTGTATTACAAAAGACTATTGCAACAATGAAAAGTTCTGTCAGGATGAGATTAGGATGTACCAGGTATCCAGCTCAGCTGGCTGATTACTATTTAAAGTCTTGTTTTCCTTGCCAGGTTTAGGCAGATAAGTGGCAGCCTAGCTGCTGAATGGGGTTTCCAGTAGGTGTAATTTTAAGATGGCTTAATTTGCACTGTCTTACTTTATGGCAGCTTCTTGTGCATAGGAGTGCTCCCTAAGCCCCCCCCCCTTTTAAAATGTCATAATAAAAGGGAAGCAGAATGGTTGTTTTAGAACAAGTTGTAATTGCTTCTTCCCACCATTTGGGGCAAGATTGTCCTTCAGAAGCCCCTATGGGGACAGTAGGGGGAGGGGAAATACCACTGGGAATGGATGGGGGCTGTTCCATTTCTGAAGCTCTCTCTGGGTGTACTACCCCATGCATGCAGGAAGGTACCGGGGATGAACCTGTTGGGTCTGCCCTTTCTGGAAAGCAAACCTCTGTGATACGGAGACTCTACTCAGGCTTCTAACTTGCACATAAAGCCTCCAGAAGTAGGATGTGTTCCTCTAGTCCTCTCTGTCTGGCTCATCACACCCCTCCATGGGCTGCACTCTTTATGCCATCCCTCTTTCATGCACTTTTGCGAGGCTTAAATGTTCTCTTGTCTTCTATTTTATTTAGTTATTTATTTAAATCATTTCTATACAGCTTCAGTTTACCAAATGAATCTCTCAGCAGTTTTACTTGCTGGAATAAGAGAATGGAGATATGTGTGTAGAAACCTCTGGCTTTGGCATGGCTGGAATGTAGTCTACCGTACAAAGGGAGGAGTCACTTCCATTTATCTGACCCTACCCATTTTTGCTTCCAGCCCCATCAGTCACTGGCATGTGGCCCCGCTAAGGTTCCACACAAGTGGGCAAGTCCCTTGGCATGAAAAAGGTTCCCCATCCTTGGTGTAAAGTAACTCATTCTGGAAATATACGAAATTGTTTATTTATTGAACATGTGTATGCACTGCCCTTCATCATATTAGAATCCTGGGAGGTGTGAAATCATAAAAGGAAAACATACAGTAAAATGACAGAAAATAGAGGATGAAAGCAGCAAGCGGAACCTTAAAAACAGACTTTATTGGTAACACATTAATTAAAATGCTCAGGTAGATGTAGATGTTTTTGCCTGGTGCCTAAATAATAGCAATGTTGGTGCCAGGCAAACCTCTTTGGGGAGGCCATTTCATAGCAGGGACATGTTTCCAAAAACAGCCCTCTTCCTAGTTGATGTCTGGCACATCTCAGTTGAAAGAAGTATATGGAGAAGGGCTTTGGCAGATGATCTTAAACAGGAGTCAGGTTGATATGGGAGTTGGCACTCCTTCAGGCATTTGAGTCCCAAACCATTAAAGGCTTTAAAGGTAAGGGCCAGCACTTAAAACTGGACTTAGAAGTGAATTGGCATAATATGAACCAAAAGGGCGGTGTCAATTAGAATTCCAGCAGCAACTGAAGCTTCTAAATCTTCAAACAATAATGCATGGCTAATTTGCACAGTGCAGTCCTATGCATGCTTACATTGAATTGAGTTCCATGGAGTTTGATGGAGTTCACACCCAAGTATGTTGCAACACAATTCAGAAGTCCTGCTGTTGTTAGTGGAGATTGCTTCCAGGTAAGAGTTCACAGAATTGCAGCCATGAGCATCTTTCTAAAGTTTTGCCTCTTATATTTCTTTTCTTTGGGTTGTTGCCAGCCAGGGACGCGGACTTATAAAAAATATTGGGGGGGGGGGCCGGGAAAGCTCATGAATAATAAATAAGCTCATGAATATGCAAATAAAGTGGCGCCGCCTCCTCGTGAGCGAATAGGGGAGAGCGTGCTGCGCCTATTAATCAGCTCCGAAGGAAATTGGGTGGAGCTTTTGCTCGGGAGGGAGGGCAGGAGGCATGCAGCCCGACCCTGTGCATTTTGGGCTGGGGGAGGGGCGGCGATGGCGCTCTGCTGGAGGGGCGCCGGAGATTATTGGGGGGGCGGAGCCCCCCCAAACGAATTTTTGAGGGGGCTCGGGCCCCCTCAAGCCCCATGGAGTCGGCGCCTATGTTGCCAGCTCCCTCTTTCTTCTCTATCTGTAATTGCCCAACAGTGATAGTCCATGTAAATTCATATATGGGATGACTGGGACATATGTCAGTTGACCATGTCTTCTGATTTACTGAGGACAGTCTGTTTTGAAGGAGTTCTCTTTTTGATTGGCCACTGGGTCCAAGTGTGATGTAAGTTCAGATTAAAGATACAAGAACCATAAGAAGGAAGAGGAGGAGGAGCAATTAGCACCTAGATGGAAGACTTAGCAGGCACATAGGTCACCTGGTCATAGTTTCCCTTACCATCATGAGATGTATGGCATTTCTGTTTAACTTGGTGTAATTATTTCTTAGTTTGCATATGTGTGTGTGCATAAAACTATGTCCTCTTTTTTGGGGGGGATGCATAAGGAGGCACCCTAAACATGTGGAAGAAAAGAGCTGGTTAATCCAAGACATGTAGGCTATTTTCCACAGTGTGAGGTGTTGACCTTTACAACAATCCCATCTCACATCACGATTCTCGGAATATGGTAGAACTGATTGTTTTAACTTAAGGTACAATTTGACTTAGCAGCTAGTGCGGCCATTTTTCTATCTGAAAGATCTTTGCCGTTATGCTAAATAAATGGAATTTTATGTTCATTATTCAAAGAGAAAAGGTGACTTTTCTTTTTTTCTAGCTATAGCTTTTGTTTTCACTCTCTTCCACAAAATTTGGCCATTATTGTTCTGCAGATATATATATACACGTATGAGAGGTGTATGTGTGTGTGTGTGTACATAATCGCCTGGTATCATGAGAACTTTATGGGTTTTGTGCAAAGTAGCCAAACTGATTAAAGGCAATTGGGCAAAGAAAAAAACAAAACCCCTTTGCATTTCCAATCTAAGAACTTAATGTGCTCCCTTTGAACCCAATGGGATTTAAATACATCCAAGTAGTAAACCCTTGAAAAATGTGGTTTATGATGGAAATGCTGTGGGACTCTTTGCTGCAGTGGGCCTGTGGAGCAACAGTATATTACCTAGTCCAGCTTGCTTCCCCCCTTTATACGGATATGACATGTTAATCATGAAGTTGGGGCAATTTATGCTTGCTAATGTTTGAAATTGGAGATGGCCTTCTGGGCATTGAAAGACTGTGCTTGTGTGTGAGTGTGTGTCAGTGACATGCCAGCAATGAGTGTGAAATATTTTCTTGAATATGAGCTTTTGAGTTTTCAAGGGGCCAATTCTATAACCGATGTAAAGCATTGTTAGCACCATTAGCACCAGTGTACATTTGCTACCCATGAACATTTTTTAAACTTAATGTGGGGAACGTAATAGTGAAAAATCTTTGCTATATTTACAATTTAAGATTGTAAATTAAAGATCAGCTATTAGATACCCAGGCTAACAACAAGTACAACCACATGCTTCCCTCAAAGACCAATCCTGAGGCAGAAGAGCTCTAAAGTGGCTTGCAAACAAGGGACAGTGTCCAATGAAATGCTTCCAGTAGCACAAGGACTTTTAGCTGTGCAACTGAGCTTTCCCTCCCTCTCAACTCCCTATGAGCCCACCATGCATCCTCTAAATTTGTTCTGGGGTTCTCCTAACCCATCTGGAGCAGATTGGGGAAGGATATGGTAAGTGCTTAGGAAGAGGAGAGGGAGAAGTTCGAAGCAGAAGCACTTCATTGGGTATCACCAATAGTATCTGAAGAACCAATTTCTACCATGCAATCATAAGAGAGGTTGCCGTGGGTACTTCCACCTGGATAAGTTAGGTGTGTAGCTATCAGTGACAGGGCTCTTTTGACTGTGGTGCCTAGGGGTGGGGAGAAATTTGGTTCAGTTCACATTTTATTATAGACCAACCTAATTTGCACGTCTTAAGACAGTACTAGAACCAAAATGCATCTATCCTTAAAAATTGCTCTATTCCAAACTACAATACTACAAGGAATAGCAGAGTCCATAGTCTCCTCATCTGGGCCATTTTCTTGGCTCCACACACATTGTTCAAGAGCAAAAGAAATTCCAATTCCAATGTGGTGCAGTGCTTAGAGTGCTGGACTAGAACTTAGGAGGCCTCAAATCCCCACTTGGTCATGAAACTTACTGGGTGATGTTAGGTCAGTCTCCACCTCTCAGCACTGGATTGTTGTGGGGATAAAATGGAAAGGGGGAGAACAGTGTATGTTACCTTGAGCTCCTTGGGGAAAAGATGGGATATAAATGTAACAATGAATGAATTCTTAGTATTCATCTATCTATCTATATCTATCTATCTATCTATCTATCTATCTATCTATCTATCATCTATCTTATATAGTATTTCCCTGAATTACTCAAAGGATGTAACATATTATTTAGTTTAACAATGTTTAGAACTGTTTTGCAAAGAATGCAAAGAATTAATGTGGCATTATAGATGAAGTATGGGTGTATGCTGAGAGATTCAGACTGTATGCATAAATAAAAAATAAGATAATGAGCCAAAAAGCCATACAAACTAAAAAGAGAGGCATACAGATAAGTCTGGACTACAAACTAGCAGAATGAGGTGGTCGAATGTACAGTACCGCTGTAGGTGGAAGTGTAGGGTAATCAGTGAAGAAATCAGGAATAGCAGATAAGCTTCTCTGACAGACAACTTTATGAAATCCTTGTTGGTATCTTGATCATTTTCACACATACGTTTCTCTCTTAATGTTGCAGTCTCTTGAGTGCTTAGCACTAATGCGCAAAGCTAACTTTTATTTATGATACATAATGGGTATGGGTGGCCATCACTGTTACTATCATGAGAGCATTCATTTTTGAATGTTGGCTGGAGTGAAATGGTGCAATGAGGGATGAAGCGGCAGATATTAAACATGAAAATGAACAGACTCAGAAAATGATCTCCAAATGAAAGAAGCACATGCACAAATGGAGAGGGCATATAATGCAAGGTTAAACGATGGACAATTTTGCTCCCACAAAATATAGGGATGGCTACCAACCTGGATGGCTTTAAAAGAGGATTAGACAAATATCTAAATGTGAATTGCTGCGTATCAGCAGCAGCAAGAGTACTGTTGCACCCGGATTCTGCTTACGGGCTTCCTATAGAAATCTGGTTGACTGCCATGAGAACAGCATGCAGAACTAGATGGGCCTTTGGTCTAACCCAGAGGTTTTCAACCTTTTTGGGTCCAGTGCTCCCTTGACTAACTACCTTTGTTCTGCGGCACCCCTGTGGGCTCAGGAGCCCAGTTATGTCACCCCTTGCCTGGCAGCCTGTCAACTTTTTTCAAAAACCCTCCCTTGTGGAGTGTGCCCTCAGCCTCATATTCTCTCCCTTATCTTTGGGAGTCCTCTAGGCAGGTGCAGCTGCCACGCCCGGTCTCTGAGCTGCCCCCGCCACACCCCAAAGAGAGGTGCCTCCTCACACTGCTCTATAAGGGCCTGGGAAGCACCCCCTGGCCAGCCCCAGAGGCACCATTTGACTGCGGAGCTTGTAGCCAGGGCTGCTGCAACAAACAGCTGTGCAAGAGACATGAGAGGGCATCAAAGAAGGGAGGGAAGGAAGGCACCCCTGCGGCACCCCTGAGCATCATTCAAGGCACCCCAGGGTGCCACGACACACTTGTTGAAAACTACTAGTTTAACCCATTAGGGCTGTTACATTCTTATGTTAGGTGGGTATAGACCTGATCAGTAGTTTGGATGAGAAACCACTGGAAGCCCCATAAAACATCTAGATGTACATATAATGAATAAATCTCAACATTTGAAAATGAGAAAAGAGTAACACAGTCAACTCTTGATAATTTAATGAGCTTTAATGCTGATCAGCATAGAATGAGATGCTGAGGTCCCCCAAATTCTCCTATCAACCTTGACTGTTGGGCATGCTTGGCTGAAGCCTATGGGAGTGGGATTCCAACAACATCTGTGAGACCACAGGCTCTCCATCTCCGCATTAAGACAAATGATGAGGGATTTTAATTTGCCAACAGCAGAAAGAAATGTTGGAACAGAGAGTGGTCAAATCCTCAAGGGTAAAGCTCTTACTTGACAACTCTTGGCTATATTTTAGTATATACCGGTACTCTCTTTTTATTAGTGT
This sequence comes from Podarcis bocagei, assembly GCF_964188305.1. Lineage (NCBI taxonomy): Eukaryota > Metazoa > Chordata > Lepidosauria > Squamata > Lacertidae > Podarcis > Podarcis bocagei. The sequence continues at coordinate 17,073,206 of NC_138128.1, forward strand.
AACAGATTATGAGACCACAAGGGTTTTTTTTAAAGTTTTGATTATTGATTTTTCTGGGTTGTTTTTTTTTAATATACTGAGCAAATAATACTAACCATATTTTTCAGTCAATAATTAAATAATGAAACTACTCATCTAAGACATAATTATACAAAGAGAAGCCTTCTTTTCCTGCCAGCGCAGTTTATAAGTGACTGCACACACTTGCTTAGATTACTTTATCTATACATCAGATTGACCAGATCTCCAGCTTCGGTTTCAAAGACCTGTCGTGTCTGAATAGCAACAAAGAGGAAGAAGTCCTTTTAAAGAATCATTTCTTTTAACTGAGAAAAAGATCCTCAAACTGTGAAGCCAGTAAATGCTATAAAATGAAGGCCCCTTGGCTCTTGCTCCCCCCCCTTCCCTGCCCCTCCCCAAAAGCATTTTATAAGCTCAAGTTGTAGACAAGAAAGGTGATTTGAGTAGCAACACAAAGCTCTCTCCTGAACGTGGCGAGCACATCTGACCCTCAGTTGCTCTGATGCTGCCCATATTTGGTGGTCTTTAATTTGGCATTACATACACTGTGCTTGTCTGCAGCTCCTATGATTCAAAATTCTCCATGGGGTCTAATGTACAAGGCCTGGCCTGTTTTCATTGGGTTTCCTGAGCTCTCCTTCATTCTCCCCAGTGTCGCAATACAAAGACACTTTTGTCAGCCGAGGTTGGACTCTCCTCAAAATCCAAGCACTTTCAGGAAAGGACTTGGAAGTCTATCTTCTCAGTTTCCATACCCCTTTGCCCTCTGCTCTGGCATTTCAGTTTGATTGGTTGTAGAGACCTTTCTCTTTCTTCCTTTCTCTTACTTCAAGTTAAGTTGATCAGTTTGCTTTGGAATCTATCATTCTTTTAAAAGTGTATCAGTAATCAACCAACTTCTTTTTTTCCTGTAGTAGTGCACATTTGAAAAGTCTTTTAACTCCTTATTTCACTGGCATAAGGTCTAGGACAAAAAGCCATGATAGGAATGTCAACCAATTATTATTATATTTTATGTTCATTGCCACAAGTTTAGTAAGAAATTTAATCCCTCCTGGGGGGGAATGAAAAAAAAGAAGCTGGCAGAAAACCTTCCATTTGTCTTGGCAGCTTTTAAGCACCTGCAATTCGATATACTGTACTTGAACATGTAATGTGCTAATGTTTTAGAAGGGTGGCTTTGTATTAATAAAGCGTGCGCTATATATATATATATATATATATATATATATATATATATATATATATAAGATCACACAATGCTATAAAAACGACCAGTTCTGTGAACTTGCAGCTTATTCAGAGCCATAATGATGGAGTGGAATGTAGAAGTTTAATATTGGAAAATACATTTGGTTTGATGTGTAGAGGATGCCAGGAAATACTCCTGTTTATGTAGCTATACAGCTGTTTAAAAATTAAAAACAGAGAAGAAAATATTAATAATCAAACAAGGAAATGCTAGCTGCTATTTTTGAATCCATTTTTGTGCCAATATAGGGTAACCATTCTGGGGCACGCTAGGATGACTTGAGAGAATCACAAGTGTGTTTGCCGGAAAAAGCTAATACAGTACAGTAATGTAAGGATTCTGACATCCTGGGTGTGCCTCCCATGACGGCACATAGATCTGTTGTATCTTGGTATTGGGCGTGACTGATCTAATCCATAAGCTCCCACTATCCCTATCTGAGAGTGACCATCTATTTTTTTCTGGCAACTGTCCCAGGTAATAACTTTCCCTATTTTGTCTCTGTGTTGCTTTCTGGGGATATATTGTTACAATTTTGTTAGGGTGAGTTGCTAACATAGTTATTATTCAGGATCTAGCTCCTATTCTGAGATCTCTGAAAACCTCTGATTAAGGCAGCAATCCTAAATATACTTACAATAAGGATTGAACCCTATTGAGCATAAAATAACTGATTTCCAAGTAAACAGGTATAGGATTGTGCTCTGTGCTGTGTGTGCCTTGTTTATTAAGATTAGCTACAGAGGTCATTCTTAAGTGCCAGCTAGGTTGGTGAGAGCAAGGGGATAGGGCCTTTTCAGTGGTGGCCGCATGGTTGTTGAACTCCCTTCCTGCAGTACTATGCATGGCCCATTCAATACAAGCCTTTGAATGTCCCTTGAGAGCTCATTTGTTCCAGACTGCATTTCTTTCACAATGTTTGTATGATGCTAATTCCTGAGACTATGTGCTTCCTTACAATACTGTGTTTTATGGTTTGACCATTCAAATATATCTTAATTGATCCCCGCTCATTGTTGTATGTCACCTTGTTAGAGCTATGCCCTTGAAGGGAGTATATACAAACTTTAAATAAATAAATAACTGTGCATAAAAGTAAATACACCTGTATGAACACTGAGGTGTTATGTAGTAGGACATGTAATTTGCAATTTCACAGAAACATGAGGCTTATTTTGAATGGTTGACAAAAGAGTTTAGAGAAGTTCAGGATGGTTCATTATTGCAATAATGAATGCAGAGAGAGAGGACCACTTTCAGGGAATTAAAGGCAAAGGCCCTTAGACAGAGATCCTTGGAGTGAGGATAGGGATATTACAAATGAGTAGGGATGTGGGAGAAATTAGTTTCTGTTTGTATTTAAAGACAAACTTACCTAATTTGCCCCTTCTGAAACAGATGTGAACTGAAATAGTCAACCTTCTATATTCACTCTTCTCTGAAGAGAAGTAATGTGTACAGACATCACATATTACTGTAAAGTGTGCATTTCATGCATATATTAATAAAAATAACATACAAAAATGCATGATATTGAAAGAAAATTGCACATAAAATATGTATGTTGGGATAAATGTACATTAAAATGCTGTTGCATTTTCATGAGAACCTTTTTATTATAAAAAGTTGAAATGTGGAGAAATGAATTTAAGATTGGTAAATGGAGAAACTGAGAGAAATTGAGAGATTTGCCCATCCTTGCAAATGAGCTATTTTTACCTGTGAAGTGTCAGTGGTTATGCTAATCACACTCAATGTAGAGGTGTTGCCAAAATACCACCCTCATAGGATCCCCATGGAACTTTTCATGTGTTTCTGCTCTAGACATGTAATGTGTATTCTGGGATGTGTAAGAGTGAAACATGTCTCCATTTTTAATTCAGAAAAAAACAAACAAAATGCCTCCACTATCCATTGTTTGAGAATAACGCTTGCTACTGTTTTTAATCTTTTCGACATCTTCACTATAACTTAATTGTAAATGTATCAGAAGGCATGCTCAGTAAATGCGTGGTTTTGCATCTACTTGCCAGTGACTTTTTTGCATCTACTTGCCAGTGACTTTTAATATTTTGAAATATTTTTTACATATGAGAAACAGGAGATTACCGTATTTTGATTGCTGCCGCAATACAATCTTAGTGTTTTAATTCATAATATATTGTCAAGGGTGATAATAAACATTGCTAGACTTTGGATTGTCAGCTTTATTTCTTTTACTCTCTCTTTTTTAATGCACAAGATCAACATTCAGTGAAAGCAGGGTATTTTCCCATTTAATATGTTTTTCTTTTTTTTACTTGTGACATTTGCATCTGCTATTTGCTTGTTAACAGTGTTAGAACAATAAATAATATGTTCAGTTTTTCCATTTCTCCCCTTTAGATTTGCTACAAAATCTAAAGGGATGTCTGGTGTGTGTGTGTGTGTGTGTGTGTAGAGAGAGAGAGAGAGAGAGAGAGAGAGAGAGAGAGAGAGAGAGAGAATTTGTTTAATGCAGTTCTGTCCTCTGTGAGTAATCCAAATGAACCATTGTTTTGCATTTACAAAAGGTTTGACAAAGTATAAGGAAAGATATAAATGGAACCCCAGAGATGGAAGCATTTGGCATCTGTTAAAACATAACATATGAAATGATATGTCCATTGAAGAATCCAGCAGAAAATATTATTTGAAACCAGGCTAGTTTTATTAGAAATAAAGCTTACTTTTGAAAGCAGCTTCTATTTGGCCTCCTCCACATTGCACCCTTTTTGTTGAAATAGGGTTTTCTCAGTGGCATACATACCCTATACCAAAGTAACTGAATTTATATATTGTTGTAAATGTTTGAGAATTGGATTCTTGAGTTTTGAAATGAAATGACTACAGTTAACTGTATTAAGTGTAGCCTTGAATTTGACAGAAAATAACAAAAGCACTTATGACAACCTCTGCAAATGCTTAAATACTTTAGTTGTGATTGTAAGCAATAAATTGTATTATAAGAAGGCAGCCTCTAGCAGATACATTCCTAGGGGACAGCCTGAGCTTTTGGGACATTAAAAACATCTTACAGTAATGAAATTCTGCACCATTTTGATTTAATAGATAGTTCTTTAAAGAACATGCAAACTAATTCTAAACCGCACTGTATATACATGTACATGCTCTCTTATATAATGTATAAAATTGCTTGTAGAAACTATTTAACTTTAATGGGGCATTTCTTGAGGGTATAATAGGTAAGGTAACAGCTTTAATTATGATTTATACAGCAGAGAGCTAATATATTCTGCTAAATTAGGTAACTGTTGGTGGGTAGTGTACTTTTAAAAAAAGTAATTAAGGGCCTGATCCTGAAACCGTTTAATCAGAGAAGGAGTCCTTATTGGTGGAATGAATTTTAGCAGGGCTACTCACATGAATAAGAACTCCTGAGCGATCAGTTTTAAATAATTCAGTTAAATATTCTTCTTTTAGTCTTCTTTCTAAGGAAAGGTTTATGGCACATATACCCCACTCTCTAATTCTTGAAAATACAATGTATTCTGCCAAACATCCTGGTAGTCATCCATCGAGTTTATGATGATCTTCTTCATTGCTGCCAGATGACCAGGTTGCAATTCTTGTCTTTAGGCTTCAAAATTCCCAGGTTCTGCTTAGAACTCTCATATCAAAGAGTGAACTCTTGCTTTAATCTCTCATAGTAGCACCATATACTATTTCACCTTAGCAAAGCGTCTTCAGAGGAGAACAGCTACCTTCTCAATGACACAGTGTACATCAGATGCACCCCCTGACTAGGGTATAATCAGCATTAGTTTGAAGGGAGCTGCTTTACCTACCCTTAGAGTTTCTCCAACAGGAGAACAGGAACCCTTATTAGATATTTTAACAGTATGGGTCATTACGTTATATGTTCCTGTTGTATGCTTAGATTGTATATTTGTGTTTGTCACCTTGTTAGGAAATCTTTCTTAAAGATGAGATATGCATATGCTAAATACACATTCATCGATAACTGGAAACACTGCACAACTAAGGCAGCTTTCAATGATGATGATGATGATGATGATGATCATGCTCCCAATAATAATAATAATAATAATAATTTTATACCGTCTTTCATCCAAGGCTCATAGAGTGGTTTAAAATTCAAAACACAAAAAATACATAGCATAAAGCAAACAAAAACACCCCACCACTTTAAAAGGCCATAGATTGTTTAATTAGCCAAAGGCCTTGGAAGGTGCCAGGCGAGCCTCCCTGGGGAGAGCATTCCACAAGTGGGGAGCCACCTCGGAAAAAGCCCATTCTGAACAGTTTGGTTCTACTCCATTTTGGCCTAAGGTATAGAGTTTTCATACCAGACATACCAGGGATAGCTATCATGGTGGCTTCCAGATGTGTTGGGCTCCATCTCCACTCATCTCCAGCAAATATGGCCAATGGTCAGGAATGATGGGAGTTGCAGTCAAAGACAACATCTGGAGTGCATCATGTTAGACTCCTACATTGCACATATTGCATTGCACTCATCACTGGAAGAGCATCCATTACCCTGGAAAGTATTTGAAAATTTGTCGCACTGAAAAGTAGTCCTAGTGTTTGTTTGGCTGTATTTCTGTTTCACCTCAAATGAATGTAACCACAATTACAAGGACCTTGTGACATTTCTCTGTGGAACTGATTATGTAAACTTGCCCTCAGACTAAACAGGAAGAAGATAATGGGTTATCAGATGATCTTGAGTCAAGCCGCTTTTCATTATTACTTTTATTTTTTAAAAGTCATACAACATGATGAGTCATGCTTTGGACACTTTTGAATAATTCTTATCAATATGTGAGAATGGAATGAAAAGGAAGGTCCTCTTGGCAGGATGAGGTAACTGGTTTACTATGAAGGTATATACTGGAAGGTGACCCTTTGTGAGGATATACCTTTAAATTTCTCAATTAAACGGGACTCTTCACAACTGTGATTTCTCTACTCACTTGCTCACTGTTTATTCTGCTGACCGAGACCAAGCAGGCATGGAAAACTCACCAAGATTGAGCATACACATATTGCTCTTTGCCTTAGGATGTGGTAAATAATTTATTCTTAAACTGGAAAAACATGGATTTTTTTTTTACATGTAATCACAAAGAATGCCCTCTTTGACTTGATCCTCATTTGCAACCATGTCCTTTCCAAGAGAAAAGTCTATTACTTATGTGGGGTATAGGGGTAGGGAAGTGTTTAATTAACTATGGAAAATGTACCTGCAATGGAAATTGTGAGTTTTCTTAGCCTTTCCATTTAAAGTGCCTGAAAAACAAGGGTGAGTAAGCCAAACCTCCTCTTAAAAAATGTTTGTGTAATCTGTGTATGTGTGCACATGTATGCATATATATGTGTACCTAGACTTTTAGGTCTCTCTCCATTACTCTTCAAAAGCCACACAAATGACTGGATGAACAAATACATAAATAATTCTGATTTATTCAAGAGTCTCATCTATTACACAGACATCACTATGGAATGTGCTTTTCCTCCTACAAAATGAGCATGTTGGATCTTTAGTTTTTTACTCAAAATTAAAACTAATATGTCAAATTTTTGAGCCAGTTTTAGGTTAGTTCAGCTGCTTACTTCGCTAAGGTTCTCTTTCTGTATTGGAGATGTGGGCACATGGTGATATGGGTTGATGAAATGTGAGCTTTCTACTTGTGCTGAAGATGCTGTGTACCGTAATTTATTTGCCAGGTGCCCGTCTTTCCTTATACCTATCATAATCATCCCACTTCAGTGAACTTTTCAGTGCTATAATAAATTTGGATTGAATTGCAAATAGCAAATCAATTCCAGGATTACCAGTCCGACACAAGCAGCTCAGTCTGTGTTTGCCAAGTATATGTTCAATCCGTTACCCCCAAGGATGTGGACAGGCTGCTTGGACGCGTGAAACCAACCACCTGTCTCCTTGATCCTTGCCCATCCTGGCTAATAAAAGCAAGCCAGGAAGGACTGGGCAATGGGCTCTGCGGGGTGGTGAATGCTTCCGTCTGTGAGGGAACATTCCCAGATCCGTTGAAAGAGGCGGTCATTAAACCGCTTCTTAAAAAACCATCTTTAGACCCGGCCAGTATGGCCAACTATCGCCCAGTCTCAAATCTTCCATTCTTGGGCAAGGTGATTGAGCGCGTGGTTGCTGAACAACTCCAGGCACGCCTGGAGGGATGCGGACCATTTGGATCCCTTCCAATCGGGATTCAGGCCTCATCATGGGACTGAAACTGCCTTGGTCGCACTGGTTGATGATCTCCGGCGAGCTAGGGACAAAGGTGAGAGTTGTTTCCTGGTTCTGCTGGATCTCTGCGGCCTTTGATACAATCGACCATAACATTCTTCTGGACCGTCTAGAGGGGCTGGGAGCTGGGGGCACTGTCATACAGTGGTTTTGCTCCTTCCTCCTGGGCCGTGTTCAGAAAGTGGTGGTGGGGGATGAGTGTTCAGACCCCTGGGCCCTCACTTGTGGGGTGCCTCAGGGTTCCGTCCCCTCCCCCATGCTTTTTAACATCTATATGAAGCCACTGGGAGAGATCATCAGGGGGTTTGGACTGGGTGTCCATCAATATGCAGATGATACCCAGCTCTACCTCTCTTTCAAATCAGAACCAGTGAAGGCGATGAAGGTCCTGTGTGAGTGCCTGGAGGCGGTTGGAGGATGGATGGCGGCTAATGGATTGAGGTTGAATCCTGACAAGACAGAAGTACTGTTTTTGGGGGACAGGGGGCGGGCTGGTGTGGAGGACTCCCTGGTCCTGAATAGGGTAACTGTGCCCCTGAAGGACCAGGTGCACAGCCTGGGAGTCATTTTGGACTCACAGCTGTCCATGGAGGCGCAGGTCAATTCTGTATCCAGGGCAGCTGTCTACCAACTCCACCTGGTACGCAGGCTGAGACCCTACCTGCCCGCGGACTGTCTCGCCAGAGTGGTGCATGCTCTAGTTATCTCCCGCTTGGACTACTGCAATGCGCTCTACGTGGGGCTACCTTTGAAGGTGACTTGGAAACTACAACTTATCTAGAATGCGGCAGCTAGACTGGTGACTGGGGGCGGCCGCCGAGACCACATAACACCGGTCTTGAAAGACCTACATTGGCTCCCAGTACGTTTCCGAGCACAATTCAAAGTGATGGTGCACTTTAAAGCCCTAAACGGCCTCGGCCCAGTATACCTGAAGGAGCGTCTCCACCCCCATCGTTCTGCCCGGACGCTGAGGTCCAGCGCCAAGGGCCTTCTGGCGGTTCCCTCATTGCGAGAAGCAAAGCTACAGGGAACCAGGCAGAGGGCCTTCTCGGTAGTGGCGCCCGTCCTGTGGAACGCCCTCCCATCAGATGTCAAAGCGATAAATAACTACCTGACATTCAGAAGACATCTGAAGGCAGCCCTGTTCAGGGAAGTTTTTAATCTGTGATATTTTACTGTATTTTTGGTTTCTATGGAAGCCGCCCAGAGTGGCTGGGGAAACCCAGCCAGATGGGCAGGGTACAAATAATAAATTATTATTATTATTATTATTATTATTATTATTATTATTATTATTATTATTAGTTGATTTGGCTGTGTGCCTATGCTCTAGGAGACAGAAGCACAGGTCAGCCCTAACACTGTTCTTTTTAGAAAGCAATCCCTGGTTATAACAGCAAAAAAATGCTATTTGTAGTGTCCTATGGAAAAATGCCCAGAATTTGCTGGAAATAAACAAAATGAATCAAGGGGGGGGGGACGGGACATGATCAAAGCAACATTTCTGAGTTGCTTGAAACCTAGGCAGTAAAATGTTTGAGGCAGCCATGTGGAGTTATATGAGTTTTACACAGCATTGCTGTTGACTTACTGTCAATAAAGCTTAAATACTAACGACAGTAAATGCAGAAATGTAAAGTGCAAATGTACACAATTTGTCACATTCAACATATCTGGTCAAACATATCTGGTCCAGTGCAAAATTGAATTAAAATGTGCAACTTCTTGTAGACACTTTTGCCGTTCCATTTAGGAGGGCATGTTGACTTGAACATAGTTGAGCCACAGCCTTCTACATTGTTCCCCTTCTTCTCATTTATTAACAGCATAAGTGACTGATCCTCCTCAGTGCAAACTTGGCCTTGCTGAGAAGTCCTGTTGAAGAGTCAAGGGGCAGGGAATGGAGGCGTGACTGTCATGCATTGCTTGAGGGGCTCTAATCGCATGGCAGCATAACCAATGTGTTGGCATGTAGCTTGTGCTGAATACCTTCAAAGCAGGGAAGGGCAGGGGTAGCTTAAAGCACAGAAGAGACACATGTGCTTCCCATGGGCATCTGGTTGGTGACTGTGAGAACAGGCTGCTTGATTAGAAGGGCCTGATCCATTATGTTTTTTCCTGTCCAAGCTCCTCCAGTTTTCATATTTTCCTTTATCTAGTCTTGTAGCCCTAGGTGAGAAATGGTATGGGGAGACAGTTTGTGGAGAGTAGGGGTGTTGTGGTCTGGGGTCACATGGGGTTGAATACCCATTACTATTTCTGCAGCAGGATCTCTGCAGTGTTCCTGTCTCCAGCATCCTAGAGTCACCCAATCAGCATGAAAGGAGAGGCTTTTAGTCACCGTGTGATTCAAAGCTAAGCATTTTGGAGTACTGAAAACACAAGGTGCTTCAATTTCAAGAAAATGGTGTGCAAGTTCTGTTACTTACAATGGAACTTCTCAGAAAACACAACTTAAGCCACTCCAATAAGAGATGCTGGAGCTCTTTAAATCATTTGCTCAGGGTATGTATATAGAAAATAGTAGATCTAGGTGAAATGCAGTACTGTACATTGAGATGAGTAGCAATCATTGCAATGCAGCTCCAATTATTATTGTTGTATAAATATAAAATTATTATATAGTCATAGAAGATTTTATAATCTTAGAAGGGGCATAGCTGTGAAGGGCAGGACTAAAACTATCATGAAGGGATCCTTCTGAATTTGCCACTACACTATGGTGAGCAGGTGAAGATGATTTAGCCCACCTATCCTTTCTACATTTTAACCCCCAGTTTTTATATAATAATTAAACAGCCACACAATTATAACATGTGGGGAAGTGGCTATTCTCATTTTAGCTCTGAACATCCAGAGACATCTAGCTGGCTAGGTTTGCACTCAAATGGACCTTTGCACCTTTCTCTGTTCCCGGAAAGCAGTCCCTATGTTCTTGTGAATCCAGACAACCCACCTCCTCACAATTACCTACAATGGATGCAGAGGATCTTAGAGCAGGAAGGAGCCACAAAAGTCATATAGTCCAATCTCCTGCTAGTGCAGGAAATCCATTACTACAGCATAGGTGGTCATCTAGCCTTTGATTAAAAACCTCTAGCGAAGGAAAGCCCACCATCTTCTGAGGTGGTCTACTTCCCTCTTGAGCACTTCATATCACCAGGAAATTCTTCTGAATGTTTATTTAACATCCCCCCCCTCTCTCTCTGTGTGTAATTTGAACCCATTCAGAGGAGGCTGGTCCATTAGGACTAATGGGGTGCTGTTCCACCAACCTCTGTTCACCAACCCTAAGTCAGTACTTGCCTACCTGCCTTCCTCCAGTCCCGGGGGTAGTTTTGGTCAGCTTATTCCTCCTTAATCTCAGTGTTGCCATTGTAGAACTCTGCAGGCAGGAGCTGGAGGACAAAACTAGAATTAGTTGGCTCTGCCTATCACTGGCTTTGGCTCCACCTGCTGTGGATCTCCCTCTTTAGTGCCATGCGAAGCTGGTAGTAGGCTAGGCCCCATTTCAATAATTTTTACCAAAGGGTCACCCTTAGCCTCTATCAAGGGAACTCAGAAATCCTCCTCAAAATTGTAGGCCCAAGCCAATTGTGCCCCCCGCCCCCGGTCTGGCTTGTCCATAGCTGTCAACTTTTCCCTTTTCTTGCGAGGAATCCTATTCGGAATAAGGGAATTTCTCTTTAAAAAAGGGAAACGTTGACAGCTATGGGCTTGCCCCCGCTTTCTGCCCCACTAGTCCAAACAGACATCAGCCTCTCTGATTTGGGTCCTACCCTCTGGCTCAACAGAAAGTAAATTTGGTACATAGTCTGTGTGACAGCTCTGCTATATTGTCTCTTAATTGCCTCTTCTTTACTAAACATGCCCAACTCCTTCAGTCTTTTCTCATAAAATTTTGTCTCCAGAATCCTCACTATTTTTGTTGCTCTCCCTTGGATTCACTCCAGTTTGTTGGTGTCATTATTAAACTGTGGTACCCAGAAATGGGCACAGTACTCACAAAAGGGAGCACTTCATAATTGGGGCATCATAGCTGAAAAGGCTCTCTCACTGGTTTCTAGCTACGTATTTCAGGGTCATTTGAAGATGGGCCTCTGAGATATGTGAATTTCAGTGCAAAATTGAGCTGATCCATACTTCCTGGACTAATGTGCTGATGAGAATGTAGTTACACACTTCTTCACATTCTGCAATGGAGTTCTTGGCTCAAACACACACACACCACAATGCATTTTAAAAATGTGTTTTTTGAGATAAAATGCATTCAAAAAGCGTATCCAGGGCATAGGAATATAAGTAATTTTTTCTAATTGATCCTGGGGACAGGAGAAGGTGGAGAACAGTTGTTCACCAAATCCATATTAATTTGGGTTAAACTATAGGATTCATCACCACAGTCAAATACAGTACACATTATTTGAATATGTACTTCCTTTTGCCTTCCTAAATCGAAAACCTTTTCATTTCACTCAATAATCCCAGGTTCTAATATTATGAGAAGGACAAAAGGACAAAAGTGTGCCTTTGTGCTAAATACATAAAACTATGACATCAAACACAAACCATAAGACTCTGGCTTCCCTGACATCATAAAAAAACATTTTGCATATATGTTTTAAGAAACCCAGTACAGGAACTCACACTATTTTTGCCTCCTAAAGTAAGTTATTTCTCCATTGGCTTTGTAGGAGATCAACTCATTTCTAAAATGGTCTAAGATTTCTTCTGAGAAGTGATTCCCTGTCTTTTGCAACAGGAAATCATTTATACATTAGGTTTATAAGAAGGAAGATCACGTAATCTCTGTAAGTGGCGGAGGGATGAACTGGCTAGGATGTGGCTCATTGTATGTGGGGCCTCTAATGTCTTGCTCAAATCACTAACTAGGGTCCCCCTCCTCCTTGTATGACTTTCAGAAGGAGATACGCAGATGTGAAAGGGTCAACCCAGCAAATGGAGGCTGGGATAATTTCCCTCAAAGGAAGCAGAATGAGATGGTGAAAAGTCTGTGCTACCTTTTGATCTTCTTTAACTTCTAGCAGAAATCATATACTCAATATTTTTCCTACCACCACTTTGCATATAATTGTCGTGTATTTCTGAGTAGTAGCAAAATGGGCCTCTTGACCTCACAAGAAGAGCTGTTACTCTACATTTAACAAAAAATGAGGCATTATGTATTAGCCTACATGTTTTGCAATAGCTCCAGCCATTTAGTAGCTACAGACCAATTTAAGGCATGCCCGGAGGCAAGCAAAATTGCACAAAATGGCAGCTAATTTATAGAAAGGAGACTGAGAGAGGAAATATTTGGAGGTCTAGTCCTTGGAGCCATCTGATTCGTATTATTGACTCATTTAGAAAACAGAAAGTGAGCAGAGACAACTTTTTAAGGAGTTTGGTTTCACGCAAATGACTTGCAATTGCAGCCCATTATTTTTATACCTAGACTTCATTAGTCATATCCACCCCCACCCCCACCCCCCCCCGTCAAAGCTTCAACCCATGTCAAATGTTTTCAGAAAACACACCAGGACAGGTATGGAACTCATCAGCTTTGGTCAAAGGTCAGCCTCATTAAGGAGTCAAAATGAAAACTTTCAGTGTCTCCAACACATTGCCTAGACTTTTCTGCCCCCACTTTTGAAAACCATGGCCCGCTAAGCACCTCCTGCTCCCCAGACATTCAAATGCGATCAAGATGACAGGGTGAGCAAATGAATAGGATTCTTAACTGGCTGGACTTTATAATGAGGGAATGATTGAAACAACCAAAAACCTGTTTGCTATGTCTGTAGCACCATTTCCTGTAGTGAGATATAACTTCTCAAGACAATACTATTAAGGCTTCTATGGTTTGTTTGTTTTTAAAAAATCAACATTAGGGTCTGTGACTGCAGCTGGCAAACAAAATACTGTAAATAGCAGGGTGCTGACTAGGTAAATAAGGCAGACTCTGATACACTGAACATTTCCTTGGCTTGCCTTGTCTCTTCCTGGGAGGTCAGTGTCTTTCAGTGAGATAGGGAAGTTGATGCACAGGAGTTGTTAGCAACTGGTTATCACGCTGTGCTGTGACAGATGTGTTTTGAGGAATGTGGAGGCCCTGAGATAAGAATAACAAAAGGCCATTCACTGAAGAGGTGCAGTTACACAGGCGAAGCATGAAGCTGGAACATAGAAAGTGACAACAAACCATATCTATGGTAGCTGGGTTTGTACAGCATGGCTCTCCTAAATTTTATAAATAAATCTGCGGATGATATTGCTATGCCTGCCAATATTTCACAGGAGAAACTATGGACATACTTGTCTTCCTGCTGCAAGGATCCATTGCTGCTCGAGTTCTCCCACGTTTCTTCCATTCCTGAAGGCTTAGTCTATCTGTTATAAGCACTTGCATTGCAATAATGTTCTGCACTGATTTTAGAAAACCAAGAAGGCATCTATTATTTGGGTTAAAAATATACAAGAAAAACACACACTAAGGAATGTCTGGATGAGTTTATATGTGATTCATGTGGTCATTTTTGTACATTCCATCCCATTTCCACATTAATCTGCAAACTTTTTAAGCTGTGTATGAACATTTTGCATTTAAATACATATTTTGAATGTATTTTCTCTCAAAAGACACATTTTAAAATGTGTGTGTTTGTGTATTTCTATCTATTTATCTGAGAACTACATTGCAGTTATCAAAGGATAATTGCTTTCTCATCAGCACATTAGTCTAGGTGCAGATCAAGTCAGCTCATATTGGAATTCACAAAGGTCAGAGGCCCATCTCCATGTGTCTCTGCATTAAGCAGCTGAAAACTACTGAGAGGATCTTTTCAACTATGATACCCCATTGAAGAAGTGCTCTCCTTTGGGAGGCTTGCCTGGCTGGTGCTTCCTTCTAAATCATTTTGGTACCAGGCAAAACTCTCTTTATTTTCCTAGGTCTTCTTTAAACTTCTCTAATTTTAGGTGAGATTAATATTAACTACTGCTCTGTGTTTAATTCTGCTGTATAATAATTGCTTTACACTAGGTATTGTTGCTATTTTGCTTTCATTTTTTGTTGTTGCTTTGATTGTATTCATTGGGACATAGGAAGCCGACTCATAGCATTGGCCCATCTAGTTCAGTAACTGTACACTAACTGGAAATGGCTATCCAGCTTTTCATTCTGAAGTCCTTCCCAGCCATAACTTGAGATGATAGTGTCATGTCCACATCTTACATTTGAAGCACTGTTATGTCACTTTAACAGTCATGTCTTCCTCAAAAATCCGGAGAATGATAGTTTACCCCTCACAGAGCTACAAGTTCCAACACCCTTAAAAACTACAATTTCAATCTATGTGCTTTAAATATATGGTGTGTAAGTTGGGCATTCTACCACAGAGCTATGGCTCTTCACCGCTATTTAAATATGCTCCCATCAGCACCAGCCAGCATGGCCAAAGTCAGGGCTGATGCGAGCTGTAGTCTAACAACATCTAAAGAGCTACAGGCTCCCCATGTTTGTCCCATGGGGCATAAATATATAGGTCTATATGTACCCCTTTAGACACGTCCAAAATCCAAGTCCCCCTCCCTCCATCCAAGAGACGTATCCTAAGTAAATTGAATGGTGTATCCAAACTGCACTGATTTCAGTGGAACACATACCTTAATGGCCACATGTTCCACTGAAAAGAAGGCACTGCAGACTTAACATTTGATGTACTACAAACTGATATTTTTTTTTGTAGATCCACATGTGTATAAACATTATTCATAAGTAGTTACTGGTTTTGGGTTTTGTGGTTACAAGTGTACCTTTACTTCCTTTTGTTTTCTATCTGTGGAAAGTCTGTTATTTTCTACAGCAGGTGGCACAATTTGTGGAGACTTTGGTTTTTTCATGCGTTTACCAACCTTCAGAACTCCAATCTTTGGCTTGATGTTGCCTGACTTATTGGGGAAGGAATTGCCAAACATGCCTTGGTTGAGCACTGTGCAGGGGGAAGGAAAATTGTGCAGTCACTAGCAGTATAAACATACTAAATTATCTTACACTGCCTCTGACTATGCAAAATTACTCAAATAATGGAAACAGAGTCCAGAGGGAAAGTCCTGTTAATTTGTATAAGTCCTGATAATTTGTATAAAGTTCTGATAGTGTGTATAATTTGAGGAGGAAGGAGTAGAGAGGTTTTGTCTTCCTTAGTTCAGGCCTTGTACACAACAGGAAGACATTCAACCAAATAGGCAGAAAGAACTCACTCAGAACTACACAACCAATCAGAGCACACACTACTTCAATAAAGATCACGCCACTCTGCCTGGTTGCTAAGCAATACCTGCACTCCCACCCCCAGTAGCTAACTAATGCTGAGATCAGAATTAACCCCTTAAATTCCAACTGAATGATTCCTGCTGTTGCACTTCCAACAGGGAATTGGTTCATTTATCTACCCTGCCACTGTTTACTCTGACTAGCAGTCTCTGTTCTATATCCCAGACAGAGGCCTTTCTCAGCCCTTTTATCTGAGGCTCCTTTTTCAACTGCAGATGCAGAGGCTCAATCTGGGGTTTTGTATGCAAGCTAGGTGTGTCCTCAAGCATTGACCTATAGATACCTTACCTGTTGGCTCTAACTGCATGGATAATTGGTTGAAATAGTAACATAGCCCTGGAAAAGCAGATGAGAGGAGTGTATGGTGCAGGTCAATAACTGCTGTCCTGCAAAACCATATTCAGCCCAGTGGACTAGTACTGTCTGGCATCTCAATCATTAAACCCAGTTTCCAAAGAAGAATGCGAGGGAACAACATCTGTGGCAATGGGGCCTGGCTGCAGACATTCTCGAAGGGTGGGGACTTGGCCTGCCACCCTCCCTTCCCACCCCTGCCCCATTTGCAGTGTAACCCTTTGGCAAAAGTAGTTGCTGAACAAGGGAAGGATAGCCACAGGCAGCTCATTACAAGGCTAAAGCTAGCCACATGGTGCCGCATGAGATATGTTTAAGGAGTGATCACATGTGTTCTAGCTCCACAGTTGGAGGTAGCATGCTTCTGAATGCCAGTTGCTGAGAATTGTAACTGGGGAGTGTGCTGTTGTGCTTAGGTCCTGCTTGCAGGCTCCCCATAGGCATCCTTTTTATGTACATCCATCTTGTGGGGACTTGGAATGTGGATGCTGCAGTCAGGGAGGTCTTTTGATTTTAAAAAATGTGATAAGGGAGGAGGCAGTCTCTAAGGTATTCAGGAATTACTCACTGAAAAGTTGGCAGTCCAATTTGTCACCGAGGTTCATGCCACAAATTGATCTCCTCTTCCTCCATGGACCTAAACTTAGGATTTATCGCAGCCCTGAATAATCATAAATGATTATAATGAAATCTTTTCATGATGCTCATGTCATTATCTTCAAAGATAACATGGCATTTACTTTGTTGGGGGTCATGCCCTCCCTACCCTCACCTTTGCCAGGCTGTTCAGCAGCATCTGATAAACCAGAAGCATCCTGATTGTGAATCTGTGATTGATGTACTTGGCCTAGAACTTCCCTCCTCCCCATTCAGGAAACAGGAGGGCTGGAGAGATAGCGCTCAGTTTTCTTTCACAGTCCCTGTTTCCTAACTCTAATCACCTTCTGCTGTGGGAAAAGAGATGAGATGCGGCCTTAAAAACAGATCATTGTCCGCCTCCTAGATTAATGCAGAGAAAGCAGTATTGTCTGTTGAATGGATAAACCTTCCTGCCGTCACTCAAAACCTATATTCAACGCTACTTCATTTCTAAGAGGCTTATCTTCTTTGAATAGACCCTTGCAGCTCAAGTAAGAGGCGATGTAATGAAGCGTGTTTTTTTTCTTAAGTGAGAAACCTGCTGCAAAGAAGGGGTGAAGTCTGTGCAGCTGTTCGAAAGGGCCTTTGCAGACTCTCGAAATACTTGTCATTTATCTGGTCTTGCATGACATCAAATGAGAGAAGATCAAGTTCAAAATCTGCCAGGGCGGCTTTTGAAGGGGCTTCTTCATCTGTTAATTAAATAATGCTTATTAACGTGCAGTTTAGTGTGGCCTGGCCTCTCCTTGTACAGCAGGGTTCAGTGATGAAAATAACACTGCATTTGGTTCACTCGTTTTCAGTTATTAATAATTAGCTTTCATGGATTTTGGTGGTTCTGAATTGCAGGCTTGCTGTTCAGGCTTTCATATGTGGCTCAATGAATGAATAAGCAAGGCAGCAATGAATGAATAAGCAAGACAGGTGTTAGTGTTGCCAGGCACAAAATATGGATTGGCACCCTGAATTCATATTAGAATAAATCTCTTAATATTTACATTGGTAATTCATTCAGTGCTTTGTCATAAAACTTCCTCTTATGAAACATGTGTAGGGAAACATGTCAATCCTCCTTGCTCTGCCCCTTGTAAATAATTTCCTGTTTCCTTGGCTTTTCTAAGAGATGTTCCTAAATTAGACTTCTGGCAAAAATTAGCAAAGTCTTGTGGCACCTTAACAACAAATGAATTTACGGCAGCAACTGGTTTGTGGGCCAGAGCCTTCTTTGTTAGATGCATGAAACAGCTCTCATGAAAACTTAATGCCACAATGTATTTATTAGCTTTTAAGATGCCACAAGGCTCTGTTTTTGCAAAAATATACTTAGATTCTTGATATTGTTTTGGTAACCAATGAGAGAATGTATGTGAGATTCAGATCCTGACATCAGTCATGATTCTCTGAATCCATGTGAATATTTGTGGAAATAACAAATGCAAATTCTTAGATCTAAGCAGGGACTTGCAGATTTGTTTCTGGATGGTGAAAACAATGAAAGTTGTGGGAACTTTTGTAATTCATATGTCTCCTGCCTGTATGTACCATATATGTGCTCAGAATATGTGGATGGGGTGGTGTCTTGATTATACAGATGTACTACTTAGTGAGAGGCTGGTCAAGTCTATTCAACATTGACATGATATGTATGATCTTCCTTGGAAGCTTCAGTAAAAGCTCATGATTTTCTGAAGAGTTTTCTCCTAGCTCCTAATGTTGACCCATGCACACTAATGATGCTTCATGCATGCACTTTATTGTATTGCCCCTGGGATTTGTAATTTCCAGCACCAGCCACTAAGTAATCCTAGCACCCCAAACAAAGGCATCCAGGAATAAGTGAAAGTTTTAGATCTTGTTGGGGAAGGATCAAACACATGTTTGCAAGAAACAGTTCCGAGAAATAACTCAAACCGAGAAGATCCCTAACAAAACTTAGTTAAGTGGTCTGGTCACATAGTTCACAACAACCAATGAGAAGGTCATCCAGAGCCAGTAGTTACAATTAATTATCTTTTGTGTATGTGTCTTACAAATCAGGTGGCTTTGTAGATCATGTAGGTTTACAGAGATCAGTGAGAGCTTCTTGAAGTGTAGGGAGCAGCCTGAGTGCTGACTACACATGTGTGGAATGTTCTTTTAACATTCCAGGCTTGAGAAAAACTTCCGGGGGAAATTAAACTCAATTCATAACACATCTGTGCATTACCAGTTGGACAAATTCCAGGTAAAAGCAAACTTGGGTAACATTTCTAGATCTGTACTGAAATAGTATTCTCATTGGTTTGTCTTGGTGACAGTGCTTAATCTTAATGAAAGCTCAACCAGGCTTCCCTCTTGCCTGCCACCATGCTGTACCCTTTAATAATGTCAGAACCCAGTACTGAAATGTTGAGAAATAACAATAATAATTCTACCAAGTATCTTGGAGCACATGGAGGGTGATAGTTCTCATGTCACAGGCAGGCAGGCTAGAGATCTATCCCTTCTAGTTTTAGAAACTTAGCTCTTAAAAGTGGGGCAGGGCCATTGGTGACTACCCCTGCATTCTAGATGTTGAGAATATTTTACCTAACTGAGGTTTCTTGAGAAGCTGAAGCCTACAATAAGCAAAAGATGGTTGACCAGGTAGGCAGAAGGTGACCAGTTCAACTGCTAGCATTTCCTGTCCTGGAGAGCTGTTGCCACTCCTTGCAGAGAAAACCCAATGGTCTGATTTGAGAGAAGGAAGCTTCCTATGTTTCAGAAAGGCCAGGTTCTTAGTATTTACACCAGGCTTGGCCAATACAGAAGCTTTATGGTACCTGCCAATCACAAGGGACAATGTTGCACTCCCTTTTTCAGGGGCGCCCTGTGTGAGGCCAAATTTTGTGCCCCCACCTCTCACCTTCTATTCAGCTACATTCATTACATCATAGTTGCAACGCCCTGTGGTGCCCCCTGGGCTTGGCACCGAGTGTGGCAGAACCAGTCACACTGCCCTAAATCTGCCTCCACCTCTTCCCTTCAGCAGTTTAGGCACTCATGACCCCAGTTTGTCTCAATATCAACCTCTGGTCACAGTGTTCCCAGCTGAAACCTCTGAAGTCCCTGGCAGAAAAACAGGATTATATCAGGGTAGATCCACTGAAATTAATGGACCTAAGTTAGTCATGCCTGGTTTTTTTCAGTGGGTCTACTGTGAGTATGACTGCCATTGGATATAAGCCGTAGCAGTGTTTGAAACAGAAACTGGGAAAAGATTGTGTTTGGAGTTTTTGTTTTTGTTTTAAATGTGGAATAAGTAAGATTAGCAAAAAAGGATTTAAAATCTGGTTTGTTTGATACAGACAATGTGAAAGAAAGCACAGTTTGCCTGAGTGCAAGGCAAGACTGAGAGGAGAAAACCACCTTAAATTTATTTGGACCAGAATTAAATGTTTTTACTTTAGTTCTCGAGAGTCAAATAAAATTTGAAGTCTCTTAGAGCTAGCATCGGGTTTCATGGTGCCAGGACCATTGTGTGCCTGGGACATCCCCAGCACTGGTACAGTGTAGTCATAGCTGTATTGGCTTCACCTTTGAAGAGCCAGGAACAACTATAATCCTGAAAAATCTTATCCCCACTCTCACCCCCACCCCCCGGGCTCTCATAGCAAGTCTGGCATGGGAGTACAACATAGTACAACACTATAATATTTCCACAATTTTGTGCATGCAAAATACTACCATTCTTGTCTTGTTTTATCTTTACAAAACAAATCAAGCTACAAAAACCCAGTGAACTGACCCAGACTGCACAGGTAACATATTGACTGAGCAGAGTCCCATTTCCTCAAGGAAAAACAATCAATATCATAGGACTTGAAATAAGATGTTAGAGTGTGGAGTGCTCCTGTTTAGGGTGCCAGCCAGCCAGCCAGCCAGCCAGCCAACTTTGCCCTTCTTAAGGAATACTCTGTTGCATCCTCTTTCCCTAGTTTTCCATTTCTCCTCTCACACTCAGCTAGCATTCTGTGGCCAGTGAGCGTGCGCAATCCTGATTGTGGTGTTTTGGAAGCCCCTCCTCTATTCTTTATTCTTTCCTTTTAAAAAACATATTTCTGCAAATCTTGGGTTTCCCCCAGGTCTGTTGATCTTTTCTTTTGGCTACATAAGGATCCACATTCAGTTAATAAGTATGCTATTAGCATCTAAGGTGGGTTCTGGTCTATTATGCCTACCATAATGATAGCTTTGCTCTATCAGACAGGTCCTTCTTGTCTTCTAGTCCAACATCCTGCTTCACCTAGCGCCCAACCAATGCTCTATGGAGGCTTATTCAAACTTCTCCATGCATTGAAAGAACACACAGAGTAGGTCACAGAGGCACAAAGAATAGTCCCACCCACTGCATGTACTGTTGTGAGTGATGAACTCAGCAGAGACAAGGGAAGGGTACCCTGGACAGCTTCATGCAGGGCTCAGGCTGAAGTTACACACACACAGTTGACAATCCATCTTACTTGTTGGGAACATGCTCCTATTTTAAATAAACGAATAATTGGCTTCAAGTCATCTTTCTCTCTCAGGGCCAAGATCACACAATCTCCTTCTTATATTGACTCTCATAAGCGTTACTCCTTATGTTCTTATACTGGAGGCTCTTAACCCCTGACAATGCAGGTGCATTCACACATGTGGTGATGACTGCTTGATGAAAAACTACCAGGAGGTGATTCATTCGTTTATTTTTGGCCCAATGACTGGTCATGTGAATAACTGATATCAAGCACATTTTTAGATCTGGGTGCTCCATAACTTGATTCAGTCCAGATTTCACATGATGTGATGAGCTGTGATCTCAACATGTGTCTGTGACCTCTCAGAATACTTGAGTAGTTGATCACTGCATCAGAAGACTAACCCTGCAGCCGTCTCACTATTAGACAAGTAACCTGTCCAGCATTTAACCCTTTTTGTCAGTTGGCTGTAAAGTCATGTAGACAGACAAACAAGGTCATTTCAAATGTTTATCTTCTTACTTTCTATGTGTTTAATATCTAAAGCACTGTGTTTCAGAGGCAACTGGTACTTGCACTTATTTCTTTGCAAAGCTGCTTGACAACAGTGTGAAAAGACATTCTGCGCTTGCTTAAAGGCACTGTACCCATTAACAAAAAGACCACACAACCTGGCTCTGTTCACAAACAAAGCTACTCTGTTCATGCTCAAGAGACATCTTGGCTTTAAGCCCTGTTTTTTTTTTGGGGGGGAGTTTGTTCCATGGGAGATGCAGTTTGTGTTTCTCTTCTTTATATATACTTAGGCTGCCTTATACTGAGTCGTACTATTGGTCCATGTAGCTCAATATCACTGAATCCTAGTGCATTTCTAGACCTACATCCTGTTCTAACAGCTGCCAATGAGATACCGGTAAGAAGTCCTCAAGCAGGATATGAGTGCAACAGCACTCTCCCCATATGATGCTCCTTACAGTTTTCCTCACCACAAAAACAGCACTCTTTCCTCTTTCAATGTCTTCACTTTTTTGCAGCACACTGGCTAACTTGCTATACTGCTCATTTTGCTTCTAACTTATCCTCACTACTTTATCATATCTTATCTGATATTGGGGGATTATTGGTTTGTTTTTGTTCTTATTTTTTATTATGTATTTTGTCATTTTTATATTGTAATTTTATGTTCTGAACTGCCCTGAGATCTATGGGTATAGAGCTGCATCCAAATTCAATTAATATAGTAATAATAATAATAATAATTCTGCATTGAAGGGGGTGGACTAGATGACCCGGGGTTCCTTCCAACTCTACAATTGTATGATTCTACCTAACATACATTGCATGGTCTCTGAACTAGGAGGGAATGTCTCACCTCTGGGCTCTCTACAACCCCTATGCTGTTGACACAAAGTGAATAGCAATTTGTTGTAGTAATAATAGCTGTTGCTGTAGTAGCCAAATTGCCAAAATTTTAGTTGAGCTAGTGCAGTGGCTAATGTGAACTAAGAAGCCTCAGGTACACATTTCAACTTAGTTGTTGATTTAGAGCCCTTATTCTCTGACTTAACCTGTCCTCAAATATCTAGTTATAATACCAGCCTACATTGCAATATTCTTAGAACTACTGTGAGAGGATATGTGAACTATCATTCTTTCAGATTCAGCCCTCCCATCACCACCACAAAAACAATACTGGCTAGCTTTCAGGATTCTTAGGACTACTGTGAAATTATACATGAACATGAGTTTTGAACATTCATATATAACTTTATAAATGCTGTTATAGATGCTATAGAAGAACATGTGAAGTTGGCAAACATCATTCTCTTTTAAGTTTTTTTATGTAGTTCTCCCCTGGTGCTTGTGTACAGCATGGATAGGGAACCTATGGCACTCCAGATGTTACTGGACTACAGATCAGCATCCCTGAATATAGGGATGAAATAGACATAGGCATAGATATAGATATAGACATAGAAATGTGTATATGTGTATATTACCAGCCCTAGACTATTTATAAACAGGTTGGGCTGTCTATAAAATATCTCAAAGCTATTTTATCAGCCATAAAAACGATTGCAAACAATCCTATATATACAAACAAAAACAATTTCAAATCCAATACAGGCGCATACTGACATAAAAGGTTTGTTGAAAAAGACACCAGAAAAGTACTACAGTGCCAATCTGATCTGTAATGGGAGAGAATTCCAAAGGTTTGGTGTTGCCACACTAAAGCCTAATTCCTATATCATAAGGAGCCCAATGGATCTCATGGTAATATGGCCTTATCAAGGAGGCCCTCTCCTGCAGAGCATAGTGATTGGGAAACCCAGCCAGATGGGTGGGGTATAAAGAAGAAGAAGAAGAAGAAGAAGAAGAAGAAGAAGAAGAAGAAGAAGAAGAAGAAGAAGGCAGCATTAGGGTTTCTGGTGGAATCTGTTGCAATTAATTATCCAAAGCTATTTCACATTAAATGTGGTAGTCAGGTTCCACTGTTGTTGGCACAGCAAAGGCAGGTAACCACTGCCAACTGCAGATTTTCAGTGTTCAACTTTGAGTTTCTCCCATTCATGCTTTCTGTGCTAATCACAGCTAGCACTGGTGAAACCTGACTGCCACATAAACTGTGAACTGACTCTCAGAGAGCTTAGTGTGTGTGGAAACTGATCTTTCACAGATTTCTTTTTAATAGAAAAAAAATCCTCCTTAGCTGATGTCTTCATCAGGAAAGGAGACACCTGCATCCGTGCCATTAAACCCAAGTTCTGCGACACAACACTTCAGTACTTCCTCTTTACGCACAGCTGGATGGGACCCATGACACACACACTCTGCAATGTGCCAGAAATGCCTGATATTCCATGCAAGAGGTGTTTGTGTAAGATAACAAAGGGACAATCTCGCACCCACGTACAACTCATCTGTTTACACATGTCACTTGCTTTGCCAGCTCTGATTAGCTTGCTAGCAAGGAGGCAGGAAGGCCAGCAATCAGGTTTTTATGATTCATCATTTCTGCTCCCTATTAAGGAGACAATGTTAGAACTTCTGCCAATCCTAGAAAAGGATTTTTCAATACCTTAGGGACATTTTTTAAAGAAAAAAAAAATAAGATGTGTATTTCAGAATGTCAGTTTGCTAACTACCAGAAAAGCAACGCACTTAATTCTACTTACGTATAATATGCTGCTTCTTTTTTTCCAAAACCTAGAATTGATCTCCTGTCTGTTTCCCCCGCAAAGCTGTTTTCATATCTACATAATGTTTTACATGCTGCCAAATAAATATTTTATTATACAGAAGCCAAATGTACATTTTCAGAAGTTAAAAAAAGGTTACATTCTCTGTTAGTGACATTGATTTTTTTTTTAAAGCTATATTCTCTCCTACCCATGCTTTGGTAGCATTATTCCTCACCCATTCAATTACCATTTCTATCAGCTTTTCTGAAAGATTATGCTTTTTGGGTGTTCTTCTGTAGATGTCTTTCCAGTGGCTTCACTTGATGAATGTGACAAGTTTTGTGCTTTCTCCCTCCCCCTCATTGAATTGAAAAGTTTTTTTTTTTTTTATAAATACGGGCCCAATAAGTGCCCAAAGGCAGTGTTTCAATGGCTGCTAAATCTTTCAAGGTTAGGACTTAACCTTCGTTCTCTCCTAATTCAACTGCAACCTTCAGTCTGAAGCCAATCAAGAATATCAGATGATACTTAAACAATGAAGGATTTCTGATATTCAGGTACAGCTTCTCTTCAATAGGATTGCAAATTCTTTGTGTGAAGAAAGTCGGTTTTGCTCTAAAGTACTGTCACAAAAAGTGAAATTACCATTTGCTTGGACTGGTGCCATTCATCATTGTCAGAATACTAAGCATTGTAAGAGGCTAGGCCTCTCCAAATTAATGCCTTGTTTTGCATCAGCTAAATTTTCCCAAATCCTCGAGGATGGGTCATACAAAAACTCATCTTACCGTTTTAATTTATCAATCCAATATGAGAGCAGGGAAAGGAAGCTTCATTCCATCTCCATGCTTTTTTTAAAATTTACAGTCTAATTCGAAAAGAAAAGGAAATAAGATATGAAAATAAGTTGGGAAAATAAGATAAATCTCTCTGTGAAAATCACAAGATCGACTCAGTCCTGTAGCCAAACCTCCATAATTCATTTGTAGGTCAGCTCCAGGGATTAGCCATGACGTATTTGGAAATTCATTTATTTTTATTTTATTTTGCTGTTTCTTATGCATAAGCGTAATGCTGTCCCTAAGGCTTTTCAGGTAGCCCTCAAATCTTGACAACGTTTGCCGTCTCAGAGCCCTAAGCCAAAATTAATTTTCAAATAAACAGCATAAAAATGTATGGAGTTGTATAAATTTTAATACAAAACACATTTGTTCTCCTTGCTTACATACATGCATACATACATATTGTTGCTTCAGCAAAAAAAAAAAAAAAATCATAAAATGACATTGAAATTAACAGCCTCATGTACATCATGAAAGTCCGGGAACTTTTTGTTTTTTAAAAAATCATACCATATTATATGGCTCCCTTGCTTAACAATATGCTTTCTGAAATATATATACAGAGGAAGAAAATATGTGTTAATTATATAGGGCATGATCCAGTCAAAGTTAAATCCCACTGGTTTCAGTGGGAATGACGTAGGCATTCTCCGCCAAAACCAAGGGGATTTGTATTGTGATATTCAACATTAGTCATACTCAGAGTAGACCCACTGAAATCAACTTAAGATCATTTATATCAATGGATCTAGCCTGAGCATGACTTAGCTGGCTATTACCCCATGTGTTTGGCTGAATTGTGTCCAGTGGATTGCTTTGGCCCATTTTATACAACTCTCATTAGCACCGAGTTACTGTCTTTTATGATAATGGGTGCCAGTCAAGTGGGAAAGACCCAGATGGTTGGCTTACCCATGAGGTGTAGGTGGACTTTTCCAGGGTCATCAAATGTAGCCTGTTGCGATCCGAGTCATTCTCACATTGTATGTTAATTCAAATACCTTAACAAGCAAGTTAGCAATGTTCACTGTGAATTTCTGTTTTTCATGTGCAGTACAACAGTAGGGATGTTGTGCATATGTGCAACGTCTTTTGGTACCCTGCAATGCATTGAAAATGATAACAGTTCTATTTTGTGTGGTGCACAGGCGTGCTCTGGTCCATGGGGTCACGAAGAGTCGGACACGACTAAATGACTAAACAACAACAACAAGCTTGAGTCTCTAGCTCAGAAGACCAGTAAATGGGAGATCATGTCAGAAGGAGATCAATGACAGCTGATAAACTGGTCAATGAATCAAGAAGCATCCAGGTTTAAAGGCATACTCAAAGGTTCAGAGCTGAACAGACAGCTTTTAGGTAAATAGGTAGCAAGATTAAGGGCTCCAGAGCTAGCATGAAGACAGGACTGCTGTTACAACGTGGCAAGGAACATTCCCAGCTTCACCTGGAGAAGCTGGGGATGGAACCTGGGACCTTCTGCATGCAAGGCAAATGTTCTACCTCTGAGTTACATGTATCTTCAAGCCCCTTTCTTGTATATTTTCTGATTTCTTTAGAGAAAATATACTGAGTCTTTGTGTTTCATACCACCTGGATGTGAAATGTTTCTGCAGATCCATGCTCCTTCCAGCTGAGGTCTTCAAAGATGTTCTGCTAACTAAAGATGTTGATGAGCTCAGAGCTGCATCCTGTGACAACTCTGTGCACCTCTGAGCTGGCGCCATCACCCAGCTGCCAAGGCTCAAGTACATTGGAAGGCCAATCAGCCCTGCTTCATCTGCTTTGCTTTGCTGCACACTTGTTGTGCTGGTCACATGCTTATCTGGCAATAGCTGCTGGGTCAGCTCTGCATATTAAATTTAAAACAGGGACCCAGAGCATGTTGGGGAACCCGTTGCTCTCCAAATGTTGTTAGCTTGCAGCTTCCATCACCTCTGGCCATGTTGACTGAGGCTGATGAGTGCTGGACTCTTAATAACATCTGAAGGGCAATAGGTTCTCCATCCCTAATGTAGCATCACTCTGGGGCACTGTGGAAAACGTAAATGGTGAGTGGCTTCCCAGGACCAGCTACTGCCCCCAGCTATTTTGCTTTTCCTGGCTAGAAGTCACCAATAGCCCAGGCATACTTGTATTCATTTACTATCAGGGATGGAGATCCTATGGTTCTCCAGATGTTTTTGGACTCCAGCTGTCATCAGCACCAGCCATCATGTCCATGCAATGGTCAAGGATTATGGGAACTGAATTCCAATGACTTTTGGAGGGTCACAGGTTGCTCAGCTAGTCCTTTCAAAAAATGATGATGATGACAACAATTTGGAGCTTGGAGCACTCTGAGCAGCTTGGATGTAAGGGGGGGGGGGAATCACAACACAGTTAATCATTATACTTACAAAATAAACAGTAAGACATAGTCTTAAAGCAGAAAAAGAAAAGACCAGTTTGAATAGCTGCAGACAAATATGCATTAAAAGCCTGTCAAAATAAAAATGTTTTCACTTGTCATCTAAAAGACAGCAAAGAGAGAGCCTGATGGATCTTTACTAGAGCACCAAGCCACCACAGAGAAGGCCCTGCTACTTGCATTTATTTATTTATTTAAAATATTTATAAGCCACTGAATATTTTAAAAGTTCCTGAGTGGTGCACAATGTAAAACAGGTAACAATATAATTAAAACAAAATTAAAACAAAAAGACATAATAAAACCTGTAAAACACTAGCATAAAAGCATATAAAAACAAATTAAACTGGGATTCAGGGAATTCATGCAGATGAGAAACAGAAATGGGTCATGGAAAACCTGGGCAAAGAGAGAAATATTTTCAGGCCATCTAAAGCTACTGATGGTTGCTGCTTCCTGTATGGCAGAGGGAAGGCTATTCCATGGTAGAGGGGCAAAAGTGGAAAATGCCTGTTTTCAGGTCACCAACCTAAGGCATAATGTAGGATGTGGTATCATGAGTAGAATTTTCGTAAACAAGCTAAGTGATCCTACATGTCCATACAGTGGCAGGTGGTCTTTCAGGTAATCTGCTCCTGAGTTGTTCAGGGCTTTATTTGTCAACAGCCATGTCTTCATGTACTCACTTGACCTCTAATGATGGGTCTGCAAGACAAATCTTAAAGCCCATTTATGAGCAGGTGGTCCTTGTGGTAACCAGGTCTGAGACCACGCAAGTCTTTAAATGCTAAGACAAGGCCTTTGATTTCAACAGGTAGCTAGTGAAGTTGAAAGAAGAACTGATTTACATGCTTAGTTCATTGGGTGCCAGACAAAAGAATGACTGCTCCATTTTGTATCGTTCCAATTTTAGTGTATGTGCTGCCGAAGCGAGCACAATGACTGCTCCATTTTGCAGCAACCAAAATTTCTAAGTGTTTTTTAAAGGCAGCTTATTTTTGCTCTTTTTGTTTGGTTTCTAGAAACCTTGATACAGTGGATATTATTTTGGAATCTACTTGGATATTGTGTGATGGTTCTCATTTATTTTTATTTTT
The DNA here is from genome assembly GCF_964188305.1 of Podarcis bocagei. Lineage (NCBI taxonomy): Eukaryota > Metazoa > Chordata > Lepidosauria > Squamata > Lacertidae > Podarcis > Podarcis bocagei. The sequence goes on from NC_138128.1 coordinate 17,102,099, forward strand.
TTCCTATTCAAATTGTTTGTTTGCTTTCATCTTGTCATCAAAGTAGGTTGCAACCTGCCCTGAGCCTTTGATGTAGGGCAGGCTAAAAATACAATTAAAACAAGTTTTTAAAACTGCTGCCTCTTAGTCTTAGGCTTCAGTCCCATCATACAATGGGGTGAGAGTGGTCAACTGTTGTTCTAATTTGCTGGCTTCCTCCATCCAGATTAAGAGGTGGGGCTAGCTTCCTCACCTTCTCTTTTTTGGAGGCATGCAGAAGGTCTGAGATTCAATCTCTGGCATTTCAAGGTAGGGTTGGGAATGTTCCCTGTTAAAAACACTAAGCAAGATGGACTGACTCAGTATAAGGTAGCTTCTTACGTTCCTATCCCATTGGTTGCATTGGGAGGGCAATTAACTATGTCAGCTCCAGGGCTGGCATAGCTTTGAACTTGATCCAAGACTGGCAATCCATGTATGTGTTGGGGGAACAAAGGGGCTTTGGATCCTGTAGATCCTAGGCTACCCTTGTCCTGCTTCCGATAGGACCACAAAACTCCCTGTCGCTGGTGATGCATCTTTATACTGCAGCATTCTGCCAGCATTCAAGGGGCTCTTCCATGGTGAGGGACAGATTGAGACAGTTTGCTGCCTGAGACGAAATAAAAGATAGCACCCACTCACTCTCTTCTGTGCATAAAAGCTGGACTGTCAGTTGAATCCTCTTTCATCATAGGCAACAGGATAGTGTCTACCACCATCTCTGAGGGCATAAAACTAGCTTAGAGATCGCAGCTGTGTAGCACACATACCTCTGCCCTTTAGCACTTCACTGCCACTCCCCACATCCATTAGTTTTTGTAACTTGAGGCAGCTGCCTTACTCTGTCTAATGGTAGGGTTGGTCCTATCTGGGGCATAACATCCCATAGGCAGAGCTCCTTTGCACCAGTGTAGCAGTGCTTAGGTAAAAAGGTAAAGGGACCCCTGACTGTTAGGTCCAGTCCTGGCCGACTCTCGGGTTGCTGCGCTCATCTCGCTTTATTGGCCGAGGGAGCCAGCGTACAGCTTCCGGGTCATGTGGCCAGCATGACTAAGCCGCTTCTGGCGAACCAGAGCAGCGCACGGAAACGCCGTTTACCTTCCCGCCAGAGCGGTACCTATTTATCTACTTGCACTTTGACGTGCTTTCGAACTGCTAGGTTGGAAGGAGTAGGGACCAAGCAACGGGAGCTCACCCCACCATCTAATGGTCCCTCAGTAGATCCCCACCTAGCTTTTGTAATGACCTGTTAGTGAATGAATAATGGGATGGTGGTGGTAGGATTTTGAGCCCTAACAGGGCAGGAAGATAAAGCTTGGGACGAGAGTATAAGTCATCTCTTGGCAAGAATTAAAGATAGGGCGTTGTGTATTGAAGTGATGGTCCTCTAAGATCTGGAACATGCTTGCTGTTCTTCATAGGATTTTCACCAAACTCCACATGAGGATTCGCCAATCTTAGTGACTATGAATTAAAATTATGAATTTTTGGAATAAAAAAAAACCCAACTGAAACTCACAAGGGAGAATATGCAGTTTCTGAAAATCTAAAAGGTTGCAAGTGTGTATGGAGGGATTTTTTTTACTCCTCAAACATCCCAGACATTAAAAATCCCTTCTCCTTAAGAGTTGGATTATTGGAATTCTAAATGTTGGTACAATATGAATGTATATAGTGGAACTGCAATACTTGCTGTTTTATTTTTATGCCTCCTAATACTTCTGCTTGCATTTCCCCCCCATTGCTGTCAACTCAGTTAACCTGAAGTAATTGGATTTAGGATGATTTGTCCTATTAAAGCCATGGCACAAAAATAAGCTTAATTCCAAGTCTTTTGCCTTAAGCTATTTTGCGGAAGGAGTTGTTAGACGGTAAATTTAAAAAGTATAAAGATAAAGATTCTCAAATACACAGTGCATTAAAAGCAACAGAAGTAGTAACAATGACGGCAAACTGACTGTACTTAAATGAAATCAATGCGTATCTTCAAAATAGTTTCATTCCACAAGGGGGCTTCAAGTTCACATTCAGTGTTTTGATAGCTTATACATTCATTCATAAATGCTAAGCTGTGCATGTGAACAGCGGATGTTAAATTCCATTCAGGGTACCCTTCCTTGCCCTTTTTGTGGATAAAACTGCATTTTTGAAATGTGAAGACCCAAGGTAACAAGGGGCACTCTTGTTGCAAAAGTGGATAAATTTAGGATTACCTTGCACGCTATGGAAACATACTTTTTCAAAGTTTTATGTACTCAACTCTTCCCTGGAACCACACACTGATAAATCATACATTGGGAGGTTGGTCAGTTGCAGCTCCCCACAGTGTGGTGCCAGTGGTGTACAAAAGCCTTCCCCAACCTTGTTCCTCCAAGGTATTTTAGACTATGACTGTCATCAGATTCAGGTATAACAGTTGTAGTCCAAAACATCAGGAAGAGACGAGGTTGAGGAAGGCTGGTGTACAGCTTCTCTCATGTTTGTTTCAGGGGCTTGGAAATCGGCTTGGCAGCCCTCATAATCATGTTCCTCCCAGTCTCCACAGAATGTCAGACCAGAGTTAACAGTCTTAACAGAGTCAATGGAGAAGGGTTGTGGTAGAGCTCATTGGTAGAGCATCTGCTTTGCATGGAGAAGGCCACAGGTTCCGTCCCCAGCATTTCTGGGTAGGAATGGAAGTGTCAGCCATCTGAAACCCTAGTGAACAGCTGCCAGTCCGTATATACCCAGTGAAATCAATGAACAAGTTAAGTAAATTGATTTCATTGGTTCTACTCATTGATTATCAAATAAAGCAGCAAGTATTGCAATTCTACTATACACATTTGTTTATACATCAACATTTAGAAGTCTAGTAATCCTACTCTTGCAGAGAAGGGTGTTGGTAATGTTTGAGGAAGAAGTATCTCTTCACCCATCCATGAAACAATTTACTATTCATCTGTTTCTCATGTTAGTTTTGATATGGTTTTTTAAGTTCTCCAAATGTGCTAGTTGCATCCTATCAACACAACCCCATTTTTGGAAAATTTAGAACATTATTTCAGTTGCATAGTTACTGAGATTGGCAAACACCAGTGACTTATTTTGATTTTTAAACTACTATTTTTAAAACAAACAAACAAACAAACCACAGATCAGTTTTTATAAAAAATCAGTAAACGCAACTGGATATTTAGCAATAGATATTTAGCAATAGAACGCTGCTGTCTCCAGAACCGGAGGTGATTGGGAGGACAACACATAAATATGTAGTAGTGGTAGATAAATGAGTACTGCATTAGTTCAGTTAGCTTAATTCATTAGTATAATTGCATTGCTTTTTGTAAATGCAAACTGCTTTGTAAATGCTATTGTACAGTCTTATCTTGTGTTGCATTCCGCTCTTGTTACAGACTTTCAGCTTATGAATGCGGCAAACCCGGAAGTGTTTACTTCCGGGTTCGCCGCATGCGCAGAAGCGATCTGCGCGCTTCATGCAGAAGCATTTGATTGCGCTGTGCACAGGTGCAGAAGAGGCGCTCTAGTTGCGGACTTTTTGGGGTGCGAATGGCACCCTGAAACGGATTAAGTCTGCAACTAGAGGTACCACTGTATTATAATGTTTAACTGTTCTAAGTGTTAGCATTAATTAAGCAGGCTTCAAATGAATTTGTTGGATTCACAAACAGCAACTAGTGGCAAGAGGGCAGAGGGCAGAGTTGCCTGATGTCTCAGGTTTTACAGAACATCACTTTGTAGGGATGATTTTTTTTTAATGGGGGGTACCTTGTTTACTGCAAGCATGCAAACACTGTTTGTGCCATGTTGGAATACATAAAAAATAAACATGCTGCTGCCATCATAGAAAAGGAAATGCTGCCCCAACTGGCTGCTCTGCAATGTCATTTTAGACCAGGGTTGGGGAACCTGGGACCCCCACCCCCATATATTATTGTACTCCAACTCCCATCTCCCCTAGCCAGCATGGGGGCACAGTCAGGGATAATGACGAATTTGAATATCCACAATTTGTCACCAAAACCCATTCCATACATTTGGATGGGGGCAGGTATAGTTATGACTGCAAAATTCAAGGACTACCTCTCCCATTATGAATTGCCCCAGTTCCTGTGATCATCATATGAGGCCCTTCTTTATGTGCCTTCTCCATGAAGGTGGCAACACAAGAACAAGTCTTATCTGTGGTGATTCCTGTTTGCGGAATGCTTTCTCAAGGGAGGCTTGTGTGGCACTTTCATTACCTATTTTTAGGTGCCAGGCAAAAAACATTCCTCTTCACCCAGGCCTTGGGCTGATTAAACAATCTATAGCTTTGTAAATGTGTTATGGGGGTTATTGGGAATTTTTTTTGGTTATGTGTTTTGTGTTATTATACTGTAAACCACCCTGTGATCTTCAGAAGAAGAGCAGTAGGGGCACCATCTCCTAGGGGCTGAGCCCTTTTGGCCCCCCAATATCTTGGGGGAGGGGGCTGGGCACCCCAGTGTTCAAAAGTGGCGGAGGATGCCAAGTGCCGAGCCAAACGCAACACGACTTCAGTGGTTGGTGCCTTCTCCTGCTGTGGAGGGGAAGGAGTGGGGAAGCAGCCCCCAGCTGGTGGTGGTGGCAAGAAGAGGAGGAGGAGCCACGTCCATTGAAGTTGTGCTGTCACAAATTTATCCTAATAAACATATTTTGTGTGCCATTTTAGCTGATATTCACATTTTTTGCAAGCAATTTTTCCTAATATAATGCATTTTGGTGTCTTGTTTTTATTAATATCTTCATTTCTATGCACCCTTTCTCCAATATATGCAACTTTGGCAGGAGAAGTGAATTGCAAAATTTGAAGAAGTGTGAATTTTGAAAGTTTTCTGTATTTCAGTTCACTTACTCTTTCAAAATATGTGAATTTGATAGATTTGGCTTTAAATGGGAACTGAATTGAATTTCTGTCCATCCCTACTAAAGGGGTTAGCCAATGGGAAGCTCGAGATACACCTGCCAGGTATGTTCAAGATATAGCACATCCCCATCTTTAGGAAAGGGATTGGGCTATATTGTAATGTTTGACTCACCAAACCAAAGCTGCTCAGAAGCCATGTATGTTGACTCACACAGGGCATGATAGACAGTTTTCATTTCTTGCCTGGCATTTAGGGTGGGCACTTATTCATTGCTAATGAAGAAAAAATGCCTCACCAAAAAAAGACAAAAGAAGGCATAGATTTGCATAAAATTTTATATGCTAATTTATATGTATATGTATAGATGCCATTGTTAGAAATAGCTAGGATTTTAATAACAATATGATACATCTCATGATAATGAGGAAGATTGTGACCAGGTAGTGGTGTACCTGCTCAGTTCACTGCCTGGGTGCTAAATGTTGACAGGCAACTTCAAGGCACCTGCAGGTCTCCCTTCTTACCCTTTAAAAAGGACTTGAACCAGACATTCCTAAAAACAGAGGACATCTTCAAACACAGGACTATCCTCTGTAAATTAGGAAACACGGCCAGCCTACTGCAGCTACAAAAACAAACACACCGCAGAGTATGCCAAACACCTTGTCTGACTGTCATTGGGCATGTGCTCAGGTTTGGTGGGTCACAATCTGTACAGGTCTAATCTGATGGTCAGTTAAATCAGTTCCAACCCTTACTCTAAAATTCTGTTAAGATCTCATTTCACTGGGGGAGATTGGGCAGGCAGATTCATGAAGAAAGGAACAAGTGATCTGTGTGACTGCAGGTCTAGCAGTTGCTTAAAGTCCTAATATAAGGTCTTAGGGAACAAAAACACACATTTACACATGTGCCCCATGGGGGTGTCAAGAAATTAATAGAGGATAGTTCTATTAGACATCACCTCAAGATTACTCTTGGCCACAGTGACCCAGGGGCATCCAGCCATTTCTCATTTCACTGACTGGGAGAGTTCAGTCAATATTCCACTTCTGTACCCAATCATGACATAAAAATAGGGATCAACGGGTTCACAGTGGGGCCTGCGTGTTTTCTTGGGCCAGGCCTGCCTCAGTACTGCTAGATCTATAGGTCTACCTTGGCTGCTTCCACAGAAAGTCTCTTGATTTGTACAAAGGGAAGATGAGTTCTCTTGTCTGTCTGGGAAACCTTTGAAACAAACCAGAGCTTTCTACTGAAAGTGAAAATCTTATACCCCTTCTTTCCATGAAGCATGCAGTGGGGTGGTAGCGTGGTGGTGGAGGAGGGAGAAATGACCTTTGAAATATTTCAAAAAATTGGATACTGAGCCTGATTTCAGTAACTCTCAGTTGTTCAATTTCTAACAGGCAGAAAGTTTTGAGACCAAGCTGGCTCTCTTCCCGCCTGGTCCACCCGCCCGCTTTTTATCCCCTTGAAAACAAAATAGAAAAAAGAAAACCCTGGAACATGCAGAAGGACAATCTATGCATCCCAGTGTCTGTCGTCTGCTTATTGTCCTGTCTAGTGCTCTCCACGGTGGAACTAATCAACTGCCTTGAATGAAGCATAGCTCGTCAACGGAATTCCTAAAAGGTCCTGAAGTATTCAGTGATGAGAGGAATTCTTTCGGTATGATTTGCTCCACATTCAAAAAATTCCATTGTCAAAGGAGACTAGGTGATTAACAGCAGGCTGTCAGATGCAGGGTTAGAAATTATTTTCTCTGACCTTCTGTCTGTCTCCCCTCTTCTCGGCAACCCTTGCACCCCTTTCCCCACCACCACTGCTACCACTGCCTCCAACCAACATACCATAATAAGATGACTTCAAGGACTGGTACAGCAACTAGCTGCTTAAGTCCACCTGGCCCCACTTGATTTATTAGCTTTAATGAGGAGCTCTTCTACTTTAATCATAGTGGAAAAGAGAAAAGGTCTCACGCCACCCTGACAAATCAGTGATGCATTTACATGGAAACACAGGAAGGGCTGCGATCACAAAAGTAGCACTGCTTGCCATCCCCTTTTGCTCCCCACAGTATGAAATGCCAAGGCAGTTTTGTGGCCCTCCTGGTTGTGACTATTACCTGTGGAGACTGGGCTTTCTTCCAGGGAGCTCCTGGCGTGGGAATGCAGGGGGAGAAATTCATTTCCAGTTGGAAGGCTTTGCTGTTGTGATGCTACTCCTTTTAACATTGCAAAAGTGAGGTACTGTGAAATGACAGTCATCTACTTAACTGTAGATGCCAGTATAAAGCATGAAATGTAGTTAGACACCTCAGGCATATTGCAGGGACTCCAAATAGTCTCCCCCCCTCCATAACAAAACAAAAACCATGTTGTCTGTGGCAGACAGTAAATTTACATATTTGCCTGTTCAGTAAATAGATAAAGAAGTTTTTTTCAAGGCTGCCATTTAGCAAGCGCAGAGGAGACATCAACACACACCCACACCCTGATTGATGTTTCAGATGAAATATAATTAATCTGTATTTCTGATCAGGGCACAGACTATACACATTGAGTATTTGCTTAGTTATTGTTGTTGCTTAGTCTGTTTGAAGAGTGGTTGTTCTCTCCTCCCCCTGGTGATTCCTTACTCATCCCCCCCAAAAAAACTATAGGGTTGTATCCCATGTTAGTCTTACTCATTGAAATTTGTGGTCATGACTGATCTTCGTTTCAATGGGTTTGCTCTGAGTAGATTTTAGTTTGATGCAATGTGTAGTTTTTAGAGATAAATGATTCAAGTGGCCTTACTTATTAGGTGTGTCTGGGAGTTCTGTAGCTCAGTTTGCAAAAGGCACGTATGGGAAGCCACTTCACAGGCTCTCTAGGAGAAGAGTTCAAGTATTGCTGGCAGAGCAAGGCTTCCAATCAATATTCCCATGAATATTGTTTTATTGGGAAGCTTATGAAATGTACTAATTTGCAAATATTTATGTGCCACCGGCATCAAAAAAAATCATGACTGTGAATAGCATAAAACCAACAATAAGATTACAACCATAAAACAAATACAAAATTAGACGAAATGATCCTTGTGGTCCCTTCCAACTCTACAGTTCAGTGATTCTGTGAAATCAGTAGATCAGACTATAAGAACCTGAGAAGAGCTCTGCTGGATCAGGCCAAAGGCTCATCTGGTCCAGCATTCTCTTCCCACTGTGGTCAACCAATGCCTATGGAAAGTCTACAAGCAGGACCTGAGTATAGGATGAATAATTTTATATATTGCTGAATGCCAAAGTAGGCTTCTAAGTGGTTTGCAATTACACAAGCACACAAACTATAAACACACAATATATAAACTATATACTGTACATCCATAATTAAAATATGCAACAAAACAATCTTATTTAAACAACACAGCAATTAAAACAGGAGAAAACCCCTCAGGAAAAGTATGGGTGGACATGTGAGATTTACGCAAGCACCTAAATGCCAGTGCTTGCCTAATGTTCATTGGGAGCAGAATTTGAAGGGCAGGCAAAGTGTTTCTGGAGATAACCTGGCCCCAAGTTGTTCAGGGCTAAATGCCTGAAATATCATACTAGGTAAGGTAAAGTATTAAGGACGCGGGTGGCGCTGTGGTCTAAACCACTGAGCCTCTTGGGCTTGCTGATCAGAAGGTCGGTGGTTCGAATCCCCGCGGCAGGGTGAGCTCCCGTTGCTCGGTCCCAGCTCCTGCCAACCTAGCTGTTTGAAAGCACGCCAAAAAGTGCAAATAGATAAATAGGTACTGCTCCGCTGGGAATGTAAATGGCGTTTCGGGGCACTGCTCTGGTTTCGGTGTTCCGTTGCACCAGAAGTGGCTTAATCATGCTGGCCACATGACCTGGAAAAACTGTCTGCGGACAAACGCCGGCTTCCTCGTCCTGTAAAGTGAGATGAGCGCCGCAACTCCAGAGTAAGGTAAGATAAAGGACCCCTGGCTGGTTAAGTCCAGTCAAAGGCAACTGTGGGGTGCGGCGCTCATCTCACTTTTCAGGCCAAGGGAGCCGGCATTTGTCCACAGACAGCTTTCCTGTCTAATTATCATACTAAGCTACCTCGATCCAGGAACAGCTCTAGCTGTCACACCAGGAGAAGTTGGCAGAAGCTGCTCCTTGTCACTGAAGCCACTTGGGCCTTCGATGATAAAGATGGATCCAGGAGACCCCCAAGCTGCAAATCTGCGCCTTCAGAGGGAGTGCAACTCCATTCACAACAGGTAACTGACCTATTTTCCAGTCTTGATAAATGCTCCCTCACAGAACTTCTGCATTACAGGATTCAAACAGTGTATTGGCCCTTATCCAGCCTACCAGTACAACCATTGCTGGCTCATTCTTGCCACTTTTTCCTTGTGCTTTATCTGGATACCTTCTGCAGTGCAAATAATATTATGTTCCTCGTTCTGCTCAAGTTATCAGTGCTTCTTCAGATGCATTTAGGGTCATTGTGAGCAACACAATACTGATACCAATACACAGTGCTGATATTTTACCGAAAAAGTTTGCAGGTAAGTGGGCTGCTGTTCATTTCACACCTTATTTTGTGTGGATAGTGTATTAGGTTCAGTCTCTAGCAACTTCATTTCAAAGATTTTGGGTGGTAGAGTGAAAAGCTGCTGCCCATCAAATTCAACAATGCTGGGCTAGATGGCCCAATGGTCTAACTTAATACAAGGCAGCTTCATATACTGATAGCCTACTAGGGGCCTCTTTGGCTGGAGTGCTATTCTCCAGTGTACTTATCTTCATGAATAATCCAACTCAGTTATCCATGGGGGTGGGTGGGTGGAGGGGAAAGAAAACCTGGTTAACATGCAATTAGAGTGATGGATAATCATAGAATCATAGAGTTGGAAGAGACCACAAGGGCCATCGAGTCCAACCCCCTGCCAAGCAGGAAACAATCCTGGCTCTGCAACCTACCTAGCTTGGATGGAGTTAATTCACAGGCATCATGTCAACAAGTGTCTTATTTTTGGATCCCACTTGTTCTCTGGGAATCCACTGCCGTGAAGAATGATCTCCCTTACCTCATTTACCTTGTTTGTTGTTCCTGAGCCATAGACTGTCATGGCTCATGCATGAGGCAATCGTCCTGTGGAGCATAGTGCTTGCCAGAATGTTTTCATTGCCATTTGAACCGCAGCAACAGCTGGCATGTGCATGTTATTATTTCAAAAGAGTGTACAAAAACTGTGCTCTTCTTAGTAATGCTAAAACTATGGACCAAACTAACATCAGGCAGGAAATCCAATCTAAAGATTGACATGCTGTCCTTAGATTGCCCCAGAATATCTCAGTAGGCTATGTCATGAACCACCAGGTTGTTCAGACCATCCATTGCATAGGCCACAGCTCCATGGGGAGCAATAGGAGGAGCTTTCATTCTAAAATGGCAGGTGCCAGTGTGCCTGGAAGTCTTCACATCTGTTTTAGAAACCGTTATACCTACTTCCAGAGCTGGGGAGGTGATGATGTGGAAAGCACTCTACTCTGCAAGGTTCAAATGATCTTTTTCCTTATTACAGCAGATGTCTCGGCTGAGCCATAAATAAAACAACAAAAACACAGGTTCTAATGCTCTTTCAAGATCATCACTGAGTACGATTAGGCTTATTCAACAGCACTGGTGAGGAATAGCAAATAGTTTTCTTTAGTTTTGAGGGGGAATATCAAACAGTATAGATTAATTCAATTTATATTCCACTTTCCCATTGTGCACTGTTGCCAAAGCAGCTCATTCTAAACATCAAAAACATGCCAAAATTCAGTATCATGTTTGAAAATGATTTATAAAAGAGATAGAAAATAATTAGATAACACAGTTCATTAAAGATGGCATTTGTTGTTGTTGTTTAGTCGTGTCCGACTCTTCTTGACCCCATGGACCAGAGCACACCAAGCACTCCTGTCTTCCACTGCCTCCCGCAGTTTGGTCAAACTCACGCTGGTAGCTTCGAGAACACTGTCCAACCATCTCGTTCTCAGCATAAATCAAATAATTACAATGGACTGGCCATAATATTGCAACTTATTATTATTATTACTTAATAAATTTATTTATTTTCAGAAGTATGGTGCCTTTCAATATAATATTTCTAGGGTAGCTTACTGATTAATAGTTGCATCAAATGTTAGTCATACTCAGAATAGACCCATTAAAATTAGGCATGGCTAGCTTAGGCTTATTAATTTCAGTTGGTTTACTCTGAGTAGAATTTAGTTAGTTACAACCTTAAAATACAAGATAAAAATATAAAACAATATCTCAGGTTCAATCCTTGCCATATCTGGGTAGAACTGGGAAAGATTTCTATCTGAAATCCTGGTGTGCCACTGCCAGTTAGTACAATACTGAATTAGATGGAGCAATGATCTGACTCAGTATGAGGCAGTTTCCTAACCACGGTTTCCTGTTATGTCTAAACAGGCCCAATACAGGACAGTTTGGAGTACCAAAAGTATCCTTAACCATAGGAATAAATGTCCTCTTTACTTTCAAATTGCAATCCACTAGCAGGTGGACAAGGCTTCAGCAATGTGTAGTATTGAATGCCTAAGGCTTGCACAATGATGAGAAAGGGGGTGTTATGAAAAGTTTAAAGGTACTTTTTTATCAACCAGAGCAAAGGTCTATCTAGTCCCACATTCCACTTCTCTAAAATGAAGAATCCCCCTTTTTTCTTGAAGAATCACAAAATGTGTGTGTTACTTTTCAAAGCTGCCCTTTGGTATGTTATTACACTATAATTAAGCTGAGTTCCCCCTGTTCCGTCATGCTCCAGAGCTAACAGGACTTTCGCTTAGAATGTGGCGTGCTCCACACTTTGAACACACACACACACACACACACACACACACACACACACACACACATTATCTTGCATCCCAAGCAGCCCAACTTGTCAGTAGGCAATTATGGTTTTGCTTGGTTTATTTGGATTGGCTGACTCTCAGATTTCCAGCAAGGGACTTTATTTGTGAAAAAGGATCATTAATGATAACAACAGATGACATGTGTCTGAAATATTGGGTGGATAAGGGAGGCTTTTTCATACACACCCCTTTTCTGAATGTCTGCTGTTTAGGCCTGAGCTTGCCAGCCTACACAGAGAGATTATTACACACAGGATTATTCAAACTTCATTGTTTGAATGTTTTTACAATAATTGCTGCAGTAAAGCAGATCCCAGGAAGTAAAATAAGTCTGGACTGCCTGTTACATTTCCCCCCTGGATTCTGTATCTAGAAGTAACTGCTATGTTTACATATAATTCCAGGGCTGGCTCTACCATGAGACAGTGAGATGGCAAGGCAGCAACCTGATTTTGAGTCTCATGAAAGGACAGAAAAATAGTTATACAATATTTTATTGCTGTACAGGTATTTATGTGAAACTAATGCACCATCAGATCTAATGTGCAAGTCATTTTTCAATACCTTGAAACCAAAAAAGTATTTGTTGGTGAATGTAAATGCGCCATCAAATCTAATGCACACCCTTATTTTCATGACGTAATTTGTCCAAAAATGGTGCACATAACATTTGAGTAAATATGATATTGTATTTTTACTACTAAGGAGAGGGAGAGGTGCTTGTGTGATTTTCTGCTTTAGGTACCCAAATAAGGTGGCTGGTCTTGCTGATGTATGCAGTGAGGAGGAGTGAGGGGCAATTGGATGGTCTGTTTCAGACAGCAATAGGTCTTGGCCAGCCTTGTTTTAGGTCTGTGTTTCCTAAATTTCTGATAATTCTACTACAGTGGTACCTTGGTTTTCGACCGTCTTGGAAGTCAAACGTTTCAATTCTTGAACGCCAAAAACCCAGAAGTAAATGTTTCTGTTTTCGAATGCACCTCAGCAGTTGAACAGCTTCCACTTATTCCCAACCCCCCATTTTTCCTATTGAATTTGCAGACCGCCCTTTGTGTCCCGGTTTTCGAATATTTCAGAAGTTGAACGGTCTTGCGGAATAGATTACGTTCGAAAACCGAGTTACCACTATATTTTTTTCTCAATTAAAATTTAAATGTATCTATACCACTATTCATTTGCCCCCCCCAAAGAGCTAGACAAAGATAAACAAGTTTAAAATACATCAGAGCAATAAAAATAAAATAAATTTGTCCATAAGTAACACACACACACACACACAGAGAGAGAGAGAGAGAGAGAGAGAGAGAGAGAGAGAGAAGAGGTGATGGTGTTACTTGTCATTCATCCAAACCAATCGGAAGCAAATTCCAGTGTAGTGGGGCCACAAGTAAAAATGGCTCTGCTTCTCATAAGAACCAATCTAGTCTCCATGTACAAGGGGATTTCAAACAGGATCTCACCAGCATATCTCGCCTACAGAGGGGGCTCATATTGGAGGAGATGTTCCTTAATAGAATCAGGACCCAGGCTGCCTAGGGCTTTAAAATACTTTGAATTGGGCCTGGTAACTAATTGTCAGACAGCGCAGATGTTTTAATATATGTGCTATACATGTATGCCTACTCAATCTTTTCAATAGGCAAGAGTCAGTGTTTAGCACTAGCTGGTGTTTACAAACTATTCTCATAGGCAGCCTCATGTAGAGGCATTACAGTAAATCTAGCCTGGAAATCACCATTGCATGAGCGTCAGTGGCCTGTTGGGTTTCAAAGGTGTCACTGCATTACTTTCTGCATGTGTTATTGATCTGCGTGTCTGTGCCTTCTGGAAGGGTGCAAGGCAGGGCAGATTCCTATGAAAGCAGCTTCATTTCTGTATCTGCACTCACTGGATGAACCAGGCAGACCTGACACAGCAGAATCACTTGTCCAGTCACTAAATAGAAGGAGTCAAGGAGCAATGCTGTGGGGCAGGGGTACGAATCATCTTTTTATCCTGAGGTCCGCATTCCCTATTGCCAGTTGTGAAGCAGGACCAGTGAAGAGGGTGGCCTGGTGAGAGGGTGTGGCCCCAGGAGAGTCCCAAGGGCCAGGTAGAGAGGACTAGAGGACCACATTTATACCCTGGGCCTGAGATTCTACACCCCTCCTGTGGAACATAGGTAGTTTGACCCCTGGTCTCAAAGATGTAAAGGTTGAATATCAAGTTTGTTGCTAGATCCTGAATATTTAAATCTCCCAATTCAAGCAGTCATTCAGAATGACTGTGCCAATGGAAGTTTCTAATGAAATCACTTACTATAAAATCTTTGTCTGTGTCAGTCTGTGATAGCTTTCAAGTAATCATGATGGATGTCTTAGCTGTCCCTGACACTAGTTTAAGGGCTACACCAACGCACATGGGCAGGAGCATATATGATATTTGGACCACCCTGAGTTAACAAATCACACATTAGCACTCCCGCCCCCCCACAACCAGCAGAGCAAGAGAGATGTCTTCTCTTATCCACACTAGACAAAAATGCAATGATGTAGTTCAGAAAAGCACTATAATTGGCCCTTTTCCTCCTATGCCGTTGCCAGTATAATCTCATGGGAATTGTTTACAATGATTATTCTTCTATTATGATGTTATTGCCTAGGATAGTGGTGAACACTAGTTTGAAAATAATCTTTTTCTCTTTTCCTCTCTGAAATTTTTGGCAGTGTTGACAAAAGTACAACAGAAACAACTGCAATGCAAAGGTCAGCTGGCTACAGTACTTTAGTGTTTAACTGGTAAATATTTCTTTTTTAAAAGAGTTTTTCTAATATTTTACCATTTGGAAGGTTTTCAATGCATTTTGGGTCCAGAGTGACTCAATCATTGTAAGTTTCCCTGGGCCCCTCTGGGAATTCTTTACAATGGCTGCATTATATAAGCAGTTGCCATTTTTACCCCTAATTGGCCAAAGCATGTTTCAATAATACAATACTGCCAGTTGTACAAGAATCTATTTTTGGCAAAAACATTTTGCATCTATCCATATGTAAATACAGATGTTTAGCTAAAGATAACAAGTCTCTTAAATGGCCTTGAAAACTACTCTTGGAGTTATAGTAGCTTCTGAGTAGAAAGGGAATTCAGCAAAAATTTCTCAGGGGAATTTTCTTGACATTTTTAAAAAATGTACTGCAAATCGGGTTGGGGATGTTGGTGAAGTTCATAACAAGCTACTGTCAGACAAATATAAAATACACCGAAGTTGGTGAAAGTTTCTTTGGGTAAACTATGGAGCCAGAGGCAAAGTGAAAACATCTTAAAAAGCAAGCATAGCTGTTTTAAAAAGTAACACATTGTCTGACATGAAGCCAAATCCAATTGATTTAAAACAGGGCACAGAATTTGATCACAACCTAATCTGGTAGGAGAACCCTGGTAAGCAGAGCTTTGGACCATATGTTCTTGTTTATAAATGACCTGGAAGGCCAATAAACAAAGCATTACAGTAATCAAAACAGGAAGGCACAGGTAGGCGCGTGAACACAGCTGCTTAAAGTAAAAAGGCAAAATGGCTGATTTTCCAGAATTCCTTCTTTTTCAAGAAACATGATTTTCTCAGAAATTACACACATATCTGATAGGATTGCTAAGTTATTTTTACACTGAGCTGTATATGTCAAAGATATGGGATGTGACAGTGGCCAAGGCTGAGAAAAGGACTAGAGCATCCATGAACAACCAGTGTGTTCTAGGAGACTTAACATCATGTTACAGTCATTAAGGGATTATCATGTATGTGTGAAGTGGCCTCAGATGTGCTAATAACCATTGCTTCTTGTTAAATTGTCAATGGCTCAAATGAGCATTTTGTCCTTTTTCTTTTTGACTTTGTTTCTGCTGTCTCTGAAAACTCTTCATAGGATCTTCTCCGTAGGCTAAACATGCCCAGATATTTACGCTTTTGTCATAGGATTTGTCTCCTAGAAATGACTGCCCCATGATATGTGTGATAATGGATATGTTTCAGCCTTCCCACCCCCACCCACTCCAATTTTGGAATCTAGAAGAAGGGAGATGTTTGACTTTCTGGGATGTCTGGTGCAAACTGTGTAAATAGAGTTAATTTGTAATGCAGACCTAGCCTTGTATTGTCTTGTGTTTAGCAAAGCAGAAGGGAGCAACTGCTGCTGCTTCTGAACCATCCCAGGCAGTATTGTCCTTCATTTACAATGGCAGCAGGTTCTTTCCACCTAACAAACAAAAGTGGGAGAAGCCACTGCCAGAGCATTGCTCTTAAAAAGGTTGGTGCTGCTGATGTTGCATTGGTCTTACATGCCAGAGCATTCACAACACTGGCTCATTCTCCTTCTCTTCAGAATATTTTAACATGGAATGCTGCTGAGGTGGCTGTGCTCCACAGTCCATACAGATGCTTGCAGAGCAGTTGCCTTTGTAAGCCTCCATAGGAACTTGTTGAAGTATGGGGCATAAGTCTCTAAAAACAAAATACAATATAAGGCTGCAGTCCTATACATGCTTATCTGGGAGTAAAGTCTCATTGAATTCAATAGATTCCATTCAACATTAGTTCTACTCAGAGTAGACCCACTGAAATCAGTAGGACTAACTTGGGTTCATTAATTCTGATAAATACTCTCCTCCTGAAGAGAGGGGAGTGGTTGTGGGCGGGAGCCCGAGCCCTGCCTCTAGCAGGGGGCGTTAACCTCCTGCCTCCCACTTACCTGGCTGGCGCCCACACCCATCGGCAGGCACCCAACCAGGTGCTTCCGAGGGGGCGTGTATAGCAGCCTTAATACGGCGGTGCCAGCCCCTCTTCAGCCTCACTCTTCGTCGTCCCATCGCGATTCACCCACCCTCCACTCCCTTTGAGCTCAGGGCTTAGTTTCCCTTGGCCTTGCTATGGACCTTAGGTTGGTCGTCCTGGTTGTCCAGGGGGCCTGGTAGGAATTTTTCCATTTGGCATTAGGCTTTTTGGTTTTTTCGCCTACCTCGTAGCAATCGTCACAACTTTCGTGGTATTGGTGGGTAGGTTAGGCATTGGAATAATGTGTCGTGGTGTCGAAGGGCTAGGTGTGGCCATCGCCTATGCCTTCAATTTTTGGGTATTCCGTTAAAGGAATCTGGCGGTCGTATATTCTGTCCGATGCCTGCTTGGCGGGAGGCCATGGCATGACCCTCAGTGACATCAGGGGAGAGCCTATAGTTGGATTAGCATCAACAGGCTCCACCTACTGGTGAATAAACCCCCCTTGTTTCAGACTCACCCCTCTCTGAGGGGGTGGAGTCAGCTGACGTAATCCAGTGCCTAAGCCAATACCTTTCACTTGCTGTAATCAATAAAGTTGTGGCCTTTTCTTGCCCATTAAGGATATTACGTGTCCTTGTGTATTCATTCCACTTGGGGGGGGGGGGGAATCGGGTCCTCGAACCACAAGTTGAGTCGAACTTAGTTTAGCTATAACCCTCTGAGGCTTATTTATGACAGACAAAGATATGTGTGAACAGTAACTAAAATAAAATTAGGAAGTCCCACTGAACACTTAAACTTTGATATTTGCATCTGAGTAAGCACAAACAGGATCGCAAAGATCTCTCTGTGTTCAAACAGTAAATTGTACCTGGTCTGTTTCATAACAAGGTACCTTTGCTGAGTAATTCACCCATGATGGAAAAGGATTGCATAACCACTGAAGTTCACTGCAGTGTAATCCAAACCTATCATTAGTTCTGTTATATAGATTGAACGGCTGGTAGCTCCAGGCACACTATCTTAATTGGAGGCTAGTTCACGGAAATATCCAGGTGAACACTGACCTCAGTGTATACTGCTGGAATCTAATCTCCTACACCAGAAGGCAAGGAGAACAGAAGAAAAAAGTTGAAAAGACAGCGATTTAATGTAACACATAAAAGGTATACTTGGGAGCACGATGATGAGCAGCAGTGGTTTGAGGTTCCCCAAAATACTGCCTCATAGAAGAGTTCTCCATGAATGGCTTTTATGCCTAGTAACAGGGCTAGGTCTACATAGATGTGCAGAACAAAGGAAAATGCAGGACCTCTGTTACTACCAGCTGTTAGTGATGCTAAATTGTGGATCACCACGGTTTGGATTGTTGGTTCATTTTTAGAAATGGGAGATCCAATTCTTTAGCTCCATTTATTATTGTTTATTAATGAATTGAACCAGCTTTTATATGAGTCGCAAGGCATTTTACAACATAAGGCATTTTAACATAAAAAAGTTAAAAATAGGGTTTTTTTTAAACAGTAGAAAAACACAAGTATAGATAGGTTTAAAAGCAGTACAAAATGAATACCAAAGGCAAAGGCCTTTTCATCCAGCTGGAAAAGCCTGTCAAAATTAATAAGGTTTTCAGTTGTTTCTGGAAAGTACAGATACTGGGCGCCTGTCACATCTCAACAGGGAAACTGTTCCACAAAGCAGGGGCAGCCACACTGAAAGCTCAGCTCCAAGGCTAGACCCATGGGAAGGCTGCGCCAATGCTGTGATAAACTAAATGAGCTCTTTGTTTCAGCTGGTAGAAGGAACATATTCCAGATCTAGAAGTCAGAAACTGAAACTAGTGTGGCATAGTGGTTGGAGTGTCGGACTAGGGCCCGGAAGACATGGGTTCAAATCCACACTCAGCTACCTCCCAGGGTTGTTGTGACAATAAATAGGGAGCTCCTTGAGCTCCTTGGAGAAAATGTAAGATATTGCTATATTAATAAAATAAAAAATTGAAATACTTTGGACCACTCAGCATCCATTTAGCTTAACCAGCATCATGGGGTTGTTGTGAGGATAAAACAGGAGAGGAAGAAGCACTATGCATGCCACCTGGAGCTCCTTGGAAGAAGGGCAACCCAAAAAGGGCCCTAAATAAACAAGCAAGCCTTATTTGATATGCGACACAAGCCTTCTGTAATTAATGTGTTACTTTCAGCAAGTTGACTTCCCATTACCTACCAACCCTTGCCCTGGAGAATCACACTGCTCTGTCTCCCAACATATTTGCTTGGCCTACTCTTGCAAACAGTGGTGGGATGGCCATCTGTGAGGAATGGCAGAGAATGATTTCTTCATGGACCCACCCTTCAATGCTTGATGCTACTCTTAAGTGCTTGCTGCCTTGTGCATGCAAATGCAAAAAGCCCTGGTCAGATGCTGTGCTTACCAAGAGCCTGGAATGCATGGAAAGAAAGCAATGGAGATCATAGTGATTGGTTTCCAAAAGCCTTCACTCAGCCTTGGCACAATACAGGCTCTGTCGAAGAAGACATTAGGAACAAAAAATAAAGCTTCAGGCACAGGCTGCCAGAATGATTAAGAAAAACATCAAAATGATGCCATTAAAAACAGATGGGGATTCTATAAAATATTGAAAAAGAAAATGTTTAATTATGAGCCTTATGCAAAACCCATCAAAGTTGGATTAATATTACGGTGCTGTTGCTGCATAAGGTTTTAAGGAGTCCACGGTGAAACATTAATCTTTTACTCCTTTAAAAATAATGTTTTCCTTTACCAGATGACAAATTCCATCTCTTCACTGTTGAAATCATATACCCAGATTAATAGCATTTAACATAATGAAATCAAAAACTCCAGGTAACGTGCGTCAGCTGACAAAAATCTGTACAGGCTGATTTTGTAAGTGTTGCTGTATTTCTATCCAGCTAATCTTTTATTGTGATAGGCTAATCTGTGCTCAAAAACATTTTCATCCCATTACAAATGTATTTAAGAGTTTTATTTCAAAAAATGTTTTAAAAACCCTCAACCAAATAAACCCTTCTTTTCATAACTTAAAAGAAGTCAATGAAGATTTTGTCTTTTCTATGTTTAGAATTTTCCTATTGCTTTGTAAGCTGATAACAAGGATATTTATGAAATATAAACCACAAAGACCTCTCCCTGCTTGCTGAGACAATATTGGGTTAACTGTATGGATTTTGGTCAAGAGAGAAGTACACTGAAACATTTCTGTGGGTTAGTATGAGGAAGCTGCACTAAGCCAAGAAACGTGGTTGGTTTGTTGACTCAGTGGGTGGAAAAGGACGCTGGTAATTAGACAGCATATTCCATGGGCTTGCTATGGCCCAGGTAAAAAGTTTGTCTGTCGTTAAGGAATTAGCAGGACTTATGCTGGCCTCTTACAACAGTGTTTGGCTACTGGACTGAAGGCTGATTCATACTACTGGCTCTCTTCTTTGCAACCATGTGTTATAAGACAAGAGGAGCCCTGCTGGATCAGGCTAAAATCCTATCTAGTCCAACATCCAGTAAATGCATCTGGGAAATTTGCAAGGTGGACAAAAGGGCAATTTCCCACTTTGTACCACAACAACTGGTACAGCCAGTTATTAGCCACCCTGAGCCTGGTCTTGGCTGGGGAGGGTGGGGTATAAATAAAATAATAATAATTACAAAAGAACATAGAAAGTGGTCTTGTATCAAGTCAGACCACTGGCCCATCTCTCACAGTATTGCCAATATTTGGTGACAGCTCTCCAGGTTTTCAGATGCAGGTCTTTCCCATTCTACGTGGAGATGCAGGGGAATGAACCTGGGCTTTTGCATGCAGAGAATATGCTGTACACCCTCTGAAGCTCCAGATAGCCACCAGACACTTATCCTCCATTTGGATCTGATGTTAATGCATAACTATTCACCGTCTAGATATTCCCAGTATTATCACTGTCATCTGAACATTCTTGAACATTAGTTTAGAAGTTATTGGTATGAGACACTGCCTAATTTCATTCATGGGTGTGTTGATGGAGCTAGGTTTTGTGACAGGTCACTTCACAATACTGTTGTCATATTCCATGGTTTTCATTGTTAGCAAACAAGATTTTGTTTGTTTATATAACAACTTTGATTTACTGCTTGGTTTTAAGATAGTCTCTAAGCAGTTTGCATTAGATAAACATGAAGCAGCTTCAGGGAATTGAATTATTAGTTGAATAGGGCTTGGGTCATATTCAGGGTAGACCCATTCAAAGCAATGGGCATGACTAAGTCAATTCCATTACCTTCAGTGAGTCCACCCCGAGCAAGACTAACTGTATAAAACATCGGACGCTCCTTGGGATGTGCACTAAACCTGCACAACTTCCTGTCACACCTCCAGTGAAACATCTAAAGGGGTGACATATTTTTCTCCTTTGGTGAGGCATATGCATTCCAGAGGTGCATGTACCACTCAAATCTCACCCAAGATGAGATGCATGGGTCATCTTTGTGGGTGGTGCACTGGAAGCATGCAAAGGAAAGGTGCAAGTCTCTTATGTATCCTCTGTAACCCCTTCCTCATCATGTCAATAATTTTATTATATTGTGACTGCATGTTACCGCCTGAAGAAATGCAGTGACTTGCATGAGTTGCTTTCATGTCCAGATACAACTTAATGAAGACAAGTAATGGATGTTCTTAGTTCCTCAGTGGAGCTGTGAGCTGCCAAATGGCTTTTGGAGACATAGTTTACATGTCTACATGTTTACATGTTTGCTGTGGGCACTGTGTTTTCCTATCTCCGGATTACTATCTATGTTCCCTAGATACTCACTCTTACTGCATAGGTCATCAAGTATAAACAAGTGACAAGAGCACAAGTGATGCTCCTGCATGTATAAACTAGCTTAATGGTTCTTTTTTTTTATAAAAAGTCTCATGATATACTTCTCAGAACACATCTGTGCTTGCTCATGCTAGGCATTTGCTTGCATTCATTTTCCTATAGAAGTAAGAGTGGCCTCGTTCACACATCATGGTAAGCCAAACCATGGCTTATAAGGACACTGCAAATGTACTGGCTCTTAGAGAGGAGCTTGCAGCCACTTTGCTCCTCCCTGGGTCTTTTAGCATAGCATGGCATGTTGTCCAAACGCAGGATTGTGGTTAAGGTCTCTTCTTTTTAAGCACAATCTGTAACCATAGGAGAAACCTTGGCTGCTGATCATGGTTAAAAAGGAAAAACAATCCTGGGTTTGAAAGACATGCTTAGCCAAACCTTGGCTTGGCTGCTGCATTGCACTATGCTAAAGGTCTGAGGAGGAGCCAGCATGTTTGCATAGTCCTAGTTAGCCATAGTTTGGCTTACTGTGATGTGCAAACTAGGCCAATAAATGTTGTATTACAGTTCTGCAGTAATGTGGAATAGAGATGTTCCTGTTAATGGCTATGATTAATGTATGTGCAGGTTCTGTGCAGTATTCTAAATAAATAAATAAAACAGATCTGATGTTAATTCGCTCTAAGAGACAATGCCACACATGGTCGCCAAACTGTAATATCAGAAGCAGTTTTGAAAACATTTGGTCTTTATAAGGCAACATCCTTGGTTGCCTTAAGCAGAACAGCATTCCAGCTTTATCTGTCAATTCATTGATCACAGCACATTAAATCTTTACTTGATTGGATAGCAGTTTCTTAGTACGCTTGCTGCAAAACTACATCCCATGCTCTGTTTATGCAATACAAGAGGATCAATTTATTTATACTTGCCTTTTGCCTTAAAGAACTATTGCTAACTGGAATTCTTGAAACATCATGTGCTACAAACTCTAAAGCAAATACAAATGCTGACGGCTCAGGCAGATTGAAAGTATTCATTAAAAAAAATTGTCTTGGGCTTTAAGAATAATGCACTACAAGTCCAGAGAAATGGTTGTTCTGTACACCGGTTTTTTATTATTTATTTACAGTATGTTTCAAGATTTAGAATTACCATGAAAGATTTACTTATATTGCCGCACATGTAAAATTTAAAATCAATAAAGTAAATAAATTTAGCTTGTCACGTTGAATCGATTTCATATGAAAGTAGTGCACAGCCTTGTATTACTGTTCTTCCATATCTCCAATGTCATCCTCCAATGATAATTTCAGGGTTGCCTTTCTGCAATCTTATCATCTCTTCAGCGGCATACAGTACCTCTGAGCCAAATGTGATTTCTATAATTCAAGTTGCGGTTCATGAATGCAATCTTCTCTCTGAATGTATAACAAGCCAGTAGTTTCCAGAACTTCCCTCTTCTCAGCTTATCTAAAAATTGTCTTTTGTGATTGTGACACTTTGTTTCATTGATGAATCTTTTTTCATGGACCAAAGCAATAATTACCGTATATTGTGTTGGGGGGATGATTCTGAATGGAGGGCCACCAGAAGGGATATAGTAAAGTAAATCATGGGAATTAAAAACAAGGTGTGTTTCCAGAACTATAAAATATTGGAACATTAAATGCATATATTTTAAATACTTCTGTAAAAATTATGGAACTTTTTCTCAGTGCTTGTTTGATTGAAATAAAGAACTATGGGGCTGAAAATCATCACTGGATCCATTTGAGCAATGTCTTTTCCTCTGTACAATGTAATATTTTCCACTTCTCACACTCCTGTGTGTTTCCTAAGCCTGTTCTGGGTTTCCCTCCAACCTTGCACAGCAGTTTTAGGGGCAGCATGGAGTGCACACAGGGGGAAGTAGGGGGAAAGTCCCATTGTGCTAGCACTAATCCTTCTGCTAGCACAACAATTTAGTTGAAAGTCATTAATTTATTTTACGTTGTATAAAGTGGAACAGGTTTTAGTCCTCAACTTGCCCAGCGAAAGATCTTAGTGCAAACAATGGGATTTCTTCATGAGTGTGTAAAGGATAAGGGCCAGATTGCAAAATGTTGACTAGGATATTGGTGCAGAACAGAAGAAGACTGCTTAGCACATAGTCAGATATCTTCTCTACTTAGGTAGAAAAAGTCAGACTGCCACGTTGACACACAAAGTAACTTCCACATGGCAGTTTATTGTGGACTCAGTGGTGCTCTTGTGTGCAAGCTTTATTGCAAGCTTTATGCAGTGTCCATACAAAGTCATCCTTATCATAATAACAAGGGAGCTTAACAGTTTCACCTTGGTCCTAGAAATGCCAGTGTTGCTCACAGGCTCTCTTCTACAGCAGCTTCTTATAAGACTTCCAGAGGAATGCCCTCTGCAGAGAGGCCCTATTGGTGCTAAGTGGAGACCTTTCTATTTCCTCAGGCCTTTCAAATACAGTATGCTACAGCCCTTTCAATTTTGTGTAAGACTTTTTATACTGTGCCACATTCTATTTTTCATTTTATTGCCATTTGTTTTTAATTTGGTTTAGGGTATTTAAAAATCCTGTAAGCCATTCTAAGAATGTTTGTAAAGGAGCAGCCTAAAAATATCACAAATTAATGAGCAAACATACAGCAACATGAATTTAGGCATTGTTCTATATTGAGACAAGACTTCATGTTGAAACACTTAGAACCTGTTTCACCAACTATACAGTCATCTCTGTGCTTAAACAATTTGATGCCACAGAAAACCATAATGCTAAAAAAGTTAGGTCTGATTCATTTGCAAGTGCAGTGGTGCAGGAGATTTTTCTGTAGTAATGATAGAGTTAAATATTGTCTTTAGTTTATTATGGGTTGGCACTAAGAGTCCACTTCTTAGCTTGTTCTTGTAGTTACTTTCATTTTCTTGTATTGTGTGTTAGTCTGTTCACAGATAAACAGCCTCTTGTTATGGGCCTGCCAAGTGAGTAATCTTACTTTATTATAGATAAGAACTGAATAGTTTCCCCATGGTGTTGCCCACATTAACCTAGTAACATCTGGATGAAGAAGCCATGCTAATATGCCACCAGAGACAATGGTTGCACACTGTGCATCTGAATTCTCCTGGTCCTGGGAATCAAGTGAACAGCTAATTCAGTGCCTTCTGAATCAGGTGAAGCTGTGCAGGTGTTTGACCCATGTATGCAGGCAGTAATAGGCTTAATGATGACCACTGAACTGAAGCTTAATCCCACAGGATGGGGGGGGGGGTGCTGTGGATTGGTGGTTCCCATGTCTGATAATCAAGGTGGTGGACACTCCTGAAATAACAGGTTTGTAGTCCTGGATTCCACAGGAGTACTCTTGGACTCCTCCTTCTTGCTGGAAGCCCAAGTGGATTCAGTGACTCAGAGTGCCTATTTTCATCTCCAGATAGTTTGCTAGCTATGGCTGTTCCTGAACAGGAATAGCCAATCCACTGTGACCCATACTCTAGTAATCTCCCATTTAGACTATTGCAATTTAGATTTGGTGGACAGAGTGCCTGAAGAACTATGGATGGAGGCTCGTAACATTATATAGGAGGCAGCAACTAAAATCATCCCAATGAAAAGGAAATGCAAGAAAGCAAAGTGGCTGTCCAACGAGGCCTTACAAATAGTGGGGGAGAGAAGGCAAGCAAAATGTGAGGGAGATAGTGAAAGATACAGGAAACTGAATGCAGATTTCCAAAGAATAGCAAGGAGAGACAAGGGAGCCTTCTTAAATAAGCAATGCAAAGAAATAGAGGAAAACAATAGAATGGGGAAAACTGTTCAAGAAAATTGGAGATATGAAAGGAACATTTCATGCAGAGATTACCATAATAAAGGACAAAAGTGGTAAGGACCTAATAGAAGCAGAAGACTTCAAGAAGAGGTGGCAAGAATACACAGAGGAATTATACCAGAAATATATGGATGTCTCGCACACCCCAGGTAGTGTGGTTGCTGACCTTGAGCCAGACATTCTGGATAGTGAAGTCAAATTGGCCTTTGGAAGCACTGCTAATAACAAGGCCAGTGGAAGTGATGACATTCTAGCTGAACTATTTAAAATTTCGTGTGCATGCACACTTCTTCAGATACGTATCTGAAGAAGTGTGCATGCACACGAAAGCTTATACCAAGAACTAACTTAGTTGGGGTTTAAGGTGCTACAGGAAGGAATTTTTTTATTTTGACTATGGCAGACCAACACGGCTACCTATCTGTAACTGTATTTAAAATTGTAAAAGATGATGCTGTTAAGGTGCTACACTCAATATGCCAGCAAGTTTGGAAATCTCAGCAGTGGCCAGAGGATTGGAGATCAGTCTACATCCCAATCTCAAAGAAGGGCAGTGCCAAAGAATGCTCCAACTACCGCACAATTGCACTCATTTCACACGCTAGCAAGGTTCTGCTTAAAATTCTACAAGGCAGGCTTAAGCAGTATGTGGACCGAGAACTCCCAGAAGTGCAAGCTGGATTTCGAAGGGGCAGAGGAACCAGAGACCAAATTGCAAACATGTGCTGGATTATGGAGAAAGCTAGAGAGTTCCAGAAAAACATCTACTTCTGCTTCATTGAGTGCGCAAAAGCCTTTGACTGTGTCAACCACAGCAAACTATGGCAAGTTTTTAAAGAAATGGGAGTGCCTGATCACCTCATCTGTCTCCTGAGAAATCTCTATGTGGGACAAGAAGCTACACTTAGAACTAGATATGGAACAACTGTTTGGTTCAAAATTGGGAAAGGAGTGCGACAAGGCATTATATTGTGAGGAATTAAAGAACCTCTTAATGAGGGTGAAAGAGGAGAGAGCAAAATATGGTCTGAAGCTCAGCATAAAAAAAAACTAATATCACGGCCACTGATCCCATCACCTCCTGGCAAACAGAAGGGGAAGAAATGGAGGCAGTGAGAGATTTTTCATTCTTGGGATCCATGATCACTGCAGATGGTGACAACAGTCACGAAATTAAAAGACGCCTGCTTCTTGGGCGAAAAGCGATGACAAACATAGACAGCATCTCAAAAAGCAGAGACATCACTTTACCGACAAAGGTCTGTATAGTTAAAGCTATGGTTTTCCCAGTAGTGATGTATGGAAGTTAGAGCTAGACCATAAAGAGGGCTGAACGCTGAAGAATTGATGCTTTTGAATTATGGTGCTGGAGGAGACTCTTGAGAGTCCCATGGACTGCAAGGAGACCAAACCTATCCATTCTGAAGGAAATCAGCCCTGGATGCTCACTGAAAGGACAGATCCTGAAGCTGAGGCTCCAGTACTTTGGCCACCTCATGAGAAGAGAAGACTCCCTGGAAAAGACCCTGATGCTGGGAAAGATGGAGGCCACAAGGAGAAGGGGACGACAGAGGACAAGATGGTTGGACAGTGTTCTCAAAGCTACTAACATGAGTTTGACCAAACTGCGGGAGGCAGTGGAAGACAGGAGTGCCTGGCGTGCTCTGGTTCATGGGGTCACAAAGAGTCAGACACGACTAAACAACAACATTGTGCTCTACACAGGGTTTTCCTCAAACACAGTCTAGAAGTTGCAGCTAGTTCTAGTGTTGAGTCTGATACATAGAAACCATATTGCACCAGCTCTTAAAGAGAAGTACTGGCTCCCAATGAACTACCAAGCCCAACCCAAGTTTTTGGTCTTGGTGTGCAAAGCCCTAAGTGGCTTGGGACTCAATTCTTTGAAGGATCACCCTCCCTCCATATCAATTTACCCATGACCTTAGCTCTACAAGGGAGGTCCTGTTGAATTCCAGCTTTCCGGAAGCTCAGGGGGGTCGGTGACCTGCTGCTGAAGGGTTTTCTCATTAATAGCAGCCCGGTTTTGGAATGCATCCTCCCTGGAGGTTTGGCTGGTGCCAACACTGTTTAGTTTTAGGCACCAGTTGAAAACCTGCCTCTTCCATCTTTTTAATGCAGAGGGTTTCCTGAACTACAGAAAATTGGTAAGATGCCCTATTACTATATTGCCAATTTAAAGTTTTTTTCTTTTATCACTCATAGTTTTACATATTTATCACTGCAACCCACCGATTCCAAGGTAAAGTGTGGGATATAAGTTTTAAAAGTAAATAAATAGATATGCTGCTGACTGTTCTATAGTTTCTGTGTAGCTGCTCTGTCGCTGGCCTCAGCCAGCCTTGATAACTCATTGCTGAGGGAAGCCATTAAGCAAGTCAGTCTGAAGGACTTTGAGAGTTAAAATGTCAGAATTCATTTAAACCATTATGCATTTGCATGCCTCAGCAATGAAAACAATGTAGGCCCTGGTGGATTCAAAGCAAGACACTGGCCACAAATCCCCCTTTTCATTTTTCAGTCTTTTTCTCCCTTTAAAATTGGATTTTCTTGTTTGGGTTAGTTAAGTGTGGTGCCGCAGACTTGTTGCAGAACTGTTGTGAAATATTAGTTTTGTATTTCTATAGTCTTCAGCCACTTGCACTAACCTGTTTCAGATTGGGGAGTGAGTTGTAGCAATGATTGATAACACTTGTGAAGTGAATGAACAATAACTCCATTCCATAGGTTTTATTATTTTTCTTTCCTTTTGATTTGATTTGATTTTCTAAAGTATAGACCTTTTATTTCTTGCTTCTTACTTGCTTGCTTGCTGTCTGCTGCTAAAGAGCAGAATCCAGCAAACATATATCATATTGAAATCAATTTGATATGTGCTTTTATCCCTAATTATTGAAGAACCCCACACACTTGTAATTAAGGCTGCGGTCTGCTGTACATTTACTTTGGCGTAAGCCCCTTGAACTTAGCAGGACTTATTTCAGAGAGTAAATATGAACAGGATTATGTTGCATGTTCTACAGACTGCTTTCATTTGAGTAAAAATTGTGGATACACAAATTACTTGGTCATAAGAACATAAAAAGAACCTGGATTAGGCCAAAGGCGTATCTAGTCTAGCATCCTGTTCTCAAAGTGCCCCAACACAGGACATGAGTGCAGTAGCACTCTCCCCATCAGTGATTCCCAGCAATTGGCATTCTGAGGCATACTGCCTCTGACTGGAGGTAGAACATACCCATTGTGGCAAGTTGCCATTGATAGCCTTTCACACAGTATTTAGTTTCTGGGAGCAAGAGAGATAACAGGAACAAAAAGAAAGGCTTGTTGCACATGTAAAATAAGATTATTGCCCTCCCTTTCCAGGTAAACTGTTGTTACTTTTAAGAGGGGTGGGAATTGTTATATTGGTTGCTTCTCCTTCAAAAGGAAGACTTAGAGGAGAGATTGATGAGTAATTTGCAGAGTGCTCCTTGTGAGCATTCAGAACTTCCTCCTGAGTGCTACTGCTTTTGGGCATCTCATTTTTTAGGAGAGGTTTTTATTTCCCCTTTTAAGAATGCAATGATTTTTTAATATTAAAAAACCCTGTTTCTTCTTCTTCTGAGAAGGTAGATCCCACTTGGCCAGATGCAGCTCAAGTTACGTAGATGTGTAAGAACTTTTCTTCTGAAATGTTCCATTTTTTCCTTAAACTTTTTACTTTTTTCAAGCCTGTAAACTCTGGTTGCCTTTAAAAAGCCTGATTTTAACTTGTCTAATTCTTACAAGACTGTGTCTGGGAGATGGATTCCATGCTCAAACTGTACCAATGGATTCAGGTTATTGAAGTTCAAATCTCCCTATATTAAAGGGGCCTCTTTAAGTTTTTTTTCTGGACACCCCATGAACCTTGGGGTCCAGTTGGCTCTTTGCACATCAGGTTTCCTACCAGCTTTGGTGTAAATGGTAGATGATGGCAGCTGTTGAGGTACCAGGAGTTTGGGGGTCTTTTATTATGCCTAGCTTCCCTGATCCCTGGGCTTTGCTTCCTTCCACAAAGCCTATGAAATATGATCAGTTATTTCCATTCATCTGGGACCTGATATTGCAGAACGTCTTTCTTGCAAATGACTCAGTTACCCACACCCATGTTTGCCATAGGCTCAGCTTCTCTGAGGTCACAGCTTGCCATTTTATAGACAGCCTTGAACCACAGCATAAGTGCATAAGAAGAAGCCAGCGACTCATCTACTCCAGCATCCTGTTCCGAAGTGGTCCAACCCATGGGAAGCATGCAAACAGAATCTGAGCACAACAACATTCTCCCCTCTGCAGTTTCCAGCAACTTGTATTCAATATTCATCTCTAGTGCTACTGAGGCCAGACATGCATCCAGTGACATTTCCTTTGAGATGACCATAGTCGGAAAGAAATGTGTCCTTGGCTCACCTTAGCCTGCAGACATTCATATACTTCAGATTTGTCAAGTGTGTGTGTGTGTGTGTGTGTGTGTGTGTGTGTGTGTGTGTGTTGTTTGCTACCAAAGTTGTCTCCCCAAATCATCTCCAATCTTCTTCCTCCTCCTCC
This sequence comes from Podarcis bocagei, assembly GCF_964188305.1. Classification (NCBI taxonomy): domain Eukaryota; kingdom Metazoa; phylum Chordata; class Lepidosauria; order Squamata; family Lacertidae; genus Podarcis; species Podarcis bocagei. The sequence continues at coordinate 17,131,936 of NC_138128.1, forward strand.
TTTATCAGTAGGAGCACACAGACAGATAACATCCTTGTGATGTGACCCTGACCTTTGTCAACCTTTGTTAAGACTTCATCTGAAGTCAGGCCTAATGTTTGTAAACAGGATGTAATTAAGGCTGGGAACTGACAGAGCCTGACAGTAAGACAATGCCAAGCTGGCAGAGAATGGTCTGTCAGATGTCAGCTCTCATTGTGTTCTAAGTGCCTTCATAATAATTAGAGCCCTCTGTATTAAGGAAGTTCACTCAACTTGGATTAATCTGTCACAGTGTGGAGGCCATCCTTCGGAGTGCAAGTGTTTCCTCTGATAAACCTTAAAACGAGCCTGGGCAGAAAAAAAGGAAAGAAAACGGGGTGGGGGGTGGGAAGCATAGAGAACTAAGAGAAAACTGCGAAAGTCAAGACTCTCTCTGGTGACAGGTGCTGACTGAAGATTGGTAGCAGGAGAAAGTGGGGAGGGAAGGGAGGGAGAAGAGAAACATTTCTTCACAGGCTGCGTTATCACAAAGCGAACATAAGAGGTCACAGAGTTATCATGTTTGGGTGCAGTCAGAGCAGGCGAACAGGCTGGCATGAATGAACACAGGAAAATGAATGTGCAGAAAAGTCTGCCGATAAACACATTGTTGCAAGTTGGCGTTATCTAGTGGTATGCGGGCGTAGGAGGATGCAGATTCAGATGGGAACATTGAATGGGATTTTTTTGTATTTTTTAAAAAAATCAGGTCAGATTAGTTCCCAGTTGTGCAGATGTCAAGAATGAAGGAAGTCCAAATGTTTTGAGTGGACTTAGAGGTGTGTGTGTGTAGGGAATCTTATGAAGGCAATGGTTTCATTTAGAAAGAAGATGTCATTCTTTGCACCTGATAGTAGGCCAGCATTCCCCAACCTGCTTATGCCCTCCATAGGTTGTTGGATCACAGAATCCATGTGCAGACTCAGTGGGCAGTTCCTATAACATAGTCATTTCTAACACAGAGGAGACTTTCCATTAAGGATGGGTGAATCTGGTCTATGTATTTTCCGTAAGTTCACTTCATCCTGTTTCCATATTCAGGCAACTCTATCTGGAACAGGACATCGCCCCACCTCCCAGATTCAAAAACCTGGAACACGTAACACCTACCTTTTCAGGATTTGGCTTCAGAATCAGGGCTCTGTCCACCCTCATTCCAAGCTACTTAAAATACTAGAGAGGGCTATTATGATTAGCCAGAGAACGTTCATACAACAATAACTTGTAATGCAATGTGGAGAAGGTTTCACTTTACAACAGGCATGCAAGCCCGGCCAGTAGTTATACCCATATTTGCAATTAGGGATTAAGGTGGGGAGATTGTGGTTTTGCCTGAGGTCCTTTGACAAGCCATGACTGAGGCGGGATTTGAAGCTTGACAGCTGTTTGTTTTTGTTTGCTTGAAATTGTAAAGGTTATGGTGTGTTAAATGGAAGGAAAAATCTGAAATATAGTGGTACCTCGGGTTAAGAACTTAATTCATTCTGGAGGTCCGTTCTTAACCTGAAACTGTTCTTAACCTGAGGTACCACTTTAGCTAATGGGGCCTCCCGCTGTCACCGCGCTGCCGCCGCACAATTTCTGTTCTCATCCTAAAGCAAAGTTCTTAACCAGAGGTACTATTTCTGGGTTAGCGGAGTCTGTAACCTGAAGCGTCTGTAACCTGAAGCGTTTGTAACCCGAGGTACCACTGTACAGCTTTTTATTCTAACTACAAGTGATTATTTTGATTATTAATTTGTTGCATTTCTCTCCTTCATTATAACCCAAATACACTTATATTGCATTATTGGTAATATGCAGTTTTGTTTAATCAGTTAAACAAATCAGTAGCCATAGTATTAATTCCAACTACACCCTATGACCTGTTTTACAGGCTGTACTGGTGTTTGATTAAATAGTTTCATACAAAATGAAATAAGGGGCATCTGGTCAACGCGAAGCATTTTTAAGGTGTACTGATATCAAGGGTACAGATGCAAAGCATAGTCCTAAACGTATTTAGGATTGAAACTTCCTGGGACAAATACGCACATACCAGGAAGTAAGACCCATTAACCTCATTGAGGCTTGCTTCTGAACAGGCAGGCATGGGATTGCACAATTCAACTTATACTTCATAGTGCAATTCTGTACCTGCTTAATCAGAAGCAAGCCCCATTGAGTTAATTGGGACTTACTCCAATGTAAATGTATAATGCATTGCAGCCTGAATTTACTTCTAAAACCAAAGGAAATTAAAAGTGGTTAGCTTTTGCTGGATCATACTTACTACTGTAAGTGATAAAAGTTTATTAATGCCCATCATTTTATAGCAGTGAATTACTACATAGCAGATTATGTTAGCAGATGTTAACAGCAAGAAGGCAAAAGCAATATCTGGTGCCTAAAAACTCAGAATTATTTCTTTCTTACATTATACTGTAAAAAAGTTGCAGTATGACTGTTCTTACGTTCTTATTGCATACTTGTTCCAAGGCTGGAAGAGCAAGCAGAAATACTTGGTCACAATGTAAACATGGGAACGCTTAAATCCACTGAACTCAGTGGGCTGAAGCACATCTAACTTAGTATTGGATTGTGGTCCAGCAGTGCTAGATAGCTGAAGATTTGTTTACATGCACACATTTGTATGCTGCTTTCTCAGATATGAAGCAGAACCTTCACTTAGCAGAAGCACATAAATATTGAACAGCAGAGGGCCAAATGCAAAATACCTCCGGAACCCAGTGGGTTACAAATGAAAGGGTATGTGTACTGAAGCTGGTAATGGACATAACTGTTCGCTGCTGGAGAGAGATGAGACAGACTAGGGGGAAAAATAGCCCCACTTAACTGAGATGCAGTCCTGCTTAACTAAATAAACTGTTATCCTGAAATGTAGTATTATTTGCCTTAAAGATAGCTGTCGCTTATGTGTGGTGCAGATTAAAAAGACAGAAGCTTCTTAAAGTATTAACACTGATGTTCTAAATGCTTGCCTCTCTTTTTTGGCATGTAAATAGGATGGTAAGAAGGGGGGGGGGTGCGGAACTCAGAGCCATGCATATGAAGGCTTTTTAAAGATAGGTAAATCATTTTCTTCTTAAATGAAATTCTGTTTGACTGCATGAAATATGAACAGTAATTAAATGCACAGTCTGTGGGCCTTCTATACTTTAAAGCACTTTCTTTTCTTTCTTTCTTTTTCCTTAAAAAAAGAAGTGCTCACCTCAGACAGGCCAATTACCCAAGAATGATGGAGTCAAGAGAAAAGTAGCTAAATTTCTTTACTTGAGTGATCACAACCACAAGCAAGCGATTAGTCCCTGCGAGCACCAGCGGGGATGTAGTGGGGACACTCGTGTTGGAAGGCTTCAAATAGTCATTTCCTTGGTTTAAAATAAAATCTGACTGCACTAAATAGACAGTTTTTAATCTCAATTGGACATCTGAAGATTTCTCAAGCTGTTGTTGGCCACAGCAGAAACGAATTTTTCTGCTTTGTTGATTAAACCAGTGGTCTCCGCCATTGCTTATCGGCCTGCGACGAGCTGTTCTTTTTAATTAAAAGTGAGCCACCACGAGAGAGCAATTAACAGCTAGTAATTACTATGCTCTTCAGAACGGCAACATTTTGCCTTTCATTCCAATTATATAATGGACAAGTGGCTTTTTGATCTTCAAATTAGTGAGCTCTTGTACTATTTGTTTTGAGGCAGATTTGGAAGGTTAATGATGGCCTGTGGTGGCACTCTTTCCACTGACTGATGTAAGACAAGGGAAAAAAGGGGGTAAAGAAACAGGAATAGTCTATCAAGAAATGCAAATGTTGCCTTCATGATAATGAACAGGAGAGGCATGGAGCTCTTAATATGCAGGTTGTTCAATAAGAGCAAAACAAGGGCCCATTTTCAGTTTTAACTTGCACTATGGAATTCTTTTATTTAAAAAGTTTTAATTAAATGTTCTAATATAGATTCTTTAGAGAGTGACACATAACATTTAAACACTTGATTCTTAATTGTGTTTGCCTTTGATTGTGGCACCTATAATTTAATGTTTTACCATGGTACAGAGACCTGGAAGTTTCCCTTAGGACGTACAATGCATTGACTTCATTTTAAAAGTCTTTTAAGTAATAAGTCTTAAAATTTATTTAATGGCCGCTATGTCCTTTGAATACAGGGACCCCTTGCGTCACAAATCCTTGTCTAATTTTAATTAATATTGATTTGCATTTCTTAAAGAGAAAGCATGATTATGACTGCAGCTTACACTCCAGGAGTTGTGTGAGAGGATGGGACGGCAGAATATGTCATTGGGTGGGTTTTAAAGGCAGATCGATAACGCAGTATTAGGGTCATCTCTGCCACTGGTGTAAATCAGAGTATAAATTGCCTTAACTGGATTGCTGTCATATTACACCAAAGGAGTATCTAATCCTTTGAGTTGTTTTCCTAACATCTGTTAGTTTGAAAGCATAGAAACCTGTCAAAATTCTGATGTATTAACATTGATCTCTTGGAAGAAATGAGTAATGTAGTTATTTCAATATGTAACCCACAGCTCCCTCAGGTTCAGATTATTTAACATGTTCTAAAACAAATAAAAATCTAGCATGATAAAATAGCTCACTGGTACAGTGCCTGAGTCCACCAGTACTACTAAGTTGCATTAGCCTTACTACTGTTTGTAGCACATAGCTTGCAAATATGTTTTGTCTAAGTTTCACTAGTTATTAGAAAACTCTGAAGAAAGGATCTCTTTATGTCTCTCTTGACTAGGGATGTCAGAGAATTTAGACATAAATGGAAATGAGGATGAAAATTACCAGTGTTTGTTTATTTGTCTCATGTCTGGAATGCAAATCAATCCAGGGAATACTATCAGTCTGCAAATGTTTCTTCTTCTCTTCTTTGGCGATCACTCGTAGCCAAGTAAGATTGTCTTCCATGAAGATAAGACCATCAGTGAGTCCATAAGTGACTGTGGAGGCCAATTCTGGATCCACACGTCCTTCCACAGTGGGGACATAGGTTTCCGGGTTGGACTTGATCATGGTGAGGGTTTGCCAAATGTGTCTTACTCTTAGCTCATTTCTCCCTTTTACCCTAAGTTTGTGCTTCTTCAAAGTCTACAACACCTTTGGTAAAGGCCGTTCTCCAACTGGAGCGCTCACAAGCCAATGTTTCCCAATTATCGGTGCTTATACTACATTTTTTAAGATTTGCCTTGAGAACATCTTTAAACCTCTTTTGTTGTCCACTGGTATTTTGCTTTCCATTCTTAAGTTGGGAATAGAGTAGTTGCTTTGGAAGACAATAATCAGGCATCTGAACAACAGAATCATAGCTTTGACACTGGTGATCTTTGCTTCTTCCAGTACACTGACATTAGCTTGCCTGTCTTCCCAAGTGATATGTAAAATTTTTCAGAGACATCATTGATAGGATCTTTTGAGGAATTGGAGGTGGCGTTGATAAGTGGTCCATATTTCTCAAGTGTACAGTAAAGTTGGTAGTATAATGGCTTTGTAAATGAGCATTTTGGTTTCCCTGTGAGTGTCCCTCAAACATTTGGCACTTCAATCGGGAGAATAACATAACATAACATAACAACATCACAAGAAGGGATAGGTGATCCTCCATTTCAGAGGAGAGATGTAGAACACAAGGGTGCAATTTGCAGCAATAGCCTCGTGTGAAGTATAAAGTGTAGTTCTGTCCTTAAATTAGTCAAGCATTGAACAAAGTAGTAAAGGTTGTCAAAGACTGGTTAACCAAAGAGGTGTCAGAACTCAGTTTTTATCAATGGAAGTCCAGCTTTGAGAAAAAGCATTTTTTTGAACATTACTTTGCTAGAGAAATGCATCACAATATTCAGAGAAGTGAGAATTTCAAAGGTCGGATGTGTTTTTGTTCATATATTGTTTTGGAAAGTGTGATTTAGGTAGGTTCGCCTTTAAAAGTGAGCTGAATTCTTCCCCATCCTTACTAAGTAATGAATGCTGAAAAGAGACAGAGCAACTTGGAAAAATGTGCACAAATACAATATAACCAGGTTTTTCAGAATCAAGTTACCTTCATGAAATGATTTCATTATCCAGGGCACATGTTTAATTTTTAGTCACAGGTTTGTTAAGGGCCGTGGAATGTTTGATTCACTTTCTAGGATATTCCTGCTCTCTGGTTCCAACTTTTAAGAGAAATGTGTGCTTTTCGTGTCTGAACACAAATTGCAACCCACAGCAGTAATACTTTCCACAGCCTGAAACGTCATCAGGGCAAGATCCCATCTGCTCTGAAGGAAGCAAAGATACGCTGCTGCTGCTGCTGCTGCTGCTGCTGCTGCTGCTGCTGCTGCTGCTGCTTCTTCTTCTTCTTCTTCTTCTTCTTCTTCTTCTTCTTCTTCTTCTTCTTCTTCTTCTTCTTCTTCTTCTTCATCATTTTGCAGCAAGTGTGGCTGAGATACTCATTTTATTAATATTGGGATGGGTGGGACGGGACTGCAACTGGAATCTTAGAGGAACTATAAACTTCATAAGGGTGGACCCCCTTAAATTGAGAATAAAAACAGTGTAACCTATTTCAAAGCTATGGGAGGACTCCTATAGCATGATCTGCCAGTATGAGCGAGGTCAGGATCCAGGAGATCTCTGGCAGAGATGACAGGTTTCTGGGGCAATTAGGCTAAGCTGGCATAACTCCCCATCCTTGGCTCAGGTGGAGATACATCAATGCATGCCAGTGCAAGTAGATAAATAGGTACAACTGTGACGGGAAGGTAAATGGCATTTCTGTGTGCTCTGGCACTTGTCACGGTCCTCCATGCGCCAATAGCGATTTAGTCATACTGGCCACATGACCCAGAAAACTATCTGTGGACAAATGCCAGCTCCCTCGGCCTGAAAGTGAGATGAGCGCCACAACCCCATAGTCGCCTTTGGCTGGACTTAACCGTCCAGGGGTCCTTTACCTTTACCTTAACCTTACACCAATGCACTTCACTAGCCCAACTGGCTGAGCTGAATCTTATGGAACTTAAGGCCTTAAAAGGGGGTATTCTGGGAGCTTGGTGAGACTGGGGATGGAACTTAGGCTGGATCATATACCTGTTCAGCCTGTTGGTCATAAATGAAGCCTGCAAAAAGGGTGGTTTAACTCAAACACTATTTTAGTGGCTTGTTTTCCCTCTCCCAGACTTAGGATGATTCAGCCAGCAATGGTCCCACTCCTGAACAGAATTTGGATCAGATGTATTTTATGCTGGCTTGCTTTACGCAACCTTCTTGTGGATAGGGTTGCTCTCTAATAGACCTGCCTTTGCACATATATTTACTGGCATGGTTGCCATTGCTTCTGGTGTACCTTCCATGCCAGTTTGAGTGCATATAAAGACTTTCAAAAAGCAAATTGTTTTACACACTTATCCTGTATTCATGGGCAAAGGCATTTTCTGCAATAAACCTCATAGGAACAGCACTTGATGAGTCAAAATGACAAAAGAAGAATTCTGAACCTTTCAAAAAACAGTAGGTGCTTATTCAGTGAGCTTTTGAACCAACATATATTTCGCCTTTTCTCTTTATAATGTTACTTCTCTTTAATTTGTTTTCCTGTTGATTGTCATATTTGCTATGCTGTATGTTAAAAACCACAATGATACAGTGGTACCTCGGGTTACAGATGCTTCAGGTTACAGACTCTTCAGGTTACAGACTCCGCTAACCCAGAAATAGATCTTTCTGAATAGGAATTATATTTTGTTGCCTTGTGCAGTATTATTCAGCAGGATTTATCCCCTTCTTCTGCATGTGCCCCAAGCCATCTCCAAATCTGCTGCACAGGGTTGGGGAACCCCAAGAAAAGTTTTGGGGGTATGTGGGGTGAGGGGTGAGGGAGATCATTCCACTGTGCAAGTTGATTTCCTTGGGCTGACCTGATTATTTGCTTAGCATTACAGTGAATACAATGCCTTGAGTTCTGGGGGAAGAAAGGTAGGGCCCTTAAATGTCTTTCCTGGTTAGTCACCAACATTTAAGACTATCAGTTCACACTGCCAGCACACATTGCTCTTTGTTCTTTACTGTAGTCAGGAGAAGCAAAATAAATATGCAGTGGAAGCAAATTTATGCCTATTGCTTTAATTTTCAAAATTTATACTGTTTACGAACTTATCAAAGTGTGGGTTAGCTTGGCACTGATTATTTGGCTATTTATTTATTTTAGAACCTGTATCCATAGCCCTGACAATAATGATTCTACACATTATTTTGCAGGTGTTGTACATTTATTAAGGGCTTACACAGTGAGTGAAAACATATTGTGTGCACTCCTAGGCATCATAATATTGGCACACATTAGCTGACCCCTCGATGAATAAGGAGCTGCTCTTGGCTGGTTTAACCAACACTGAGCCATCACATTTCTCCAGTAATTGAATAAGATTCTGCTGCTTAAGGAACATATGGATATGGAATAACCCAACCATATGTGCAGGGAGTAGTCTTGTCAAAAATAAGATTAGGAATTTGTTTCCACATGCTAATACAGTGAGAAATATATTTCTTGAACCAGGAATATATATAATATATATATTTAGTTAAGGGCTGCAATCCTCACAAGCCCATTACTTAGGTGCAGTTTTATGGACTTCAATAGTACTGCTTCAGTGGAAGTGTTAAAGGACAGCAGCCAATGTCTAGAAATAGAAATGTGTTTTCTGAAAAGTTTAAATGAGTATTCCAGGACAAGATGAAAATTGGCCTCAGAGGGAATAACATTTTTCTGTTTCCTTGCAAGCGGAGAATATAAAATTCCAAGTAGATCAGCGGCATGTGTACAGAGCATAGATCACATTCTTGTGACATGCTTGGAAAATCCAGTAGCCATGTATTTGTCATTTGTTATTTTCCCCTCCTCCCTTGAATTTTTTCACTTTGGACTTTAGCCATGGCAGCACACCAAAAAGCCAAAACCCAAACCCTAGAAATTATACATTTATGTTCATTGCATTGCATGGATTTAGGATCCAAAGAACCATTATAGATATGTCCAACAGGTTTGGGTATGTCCAGTGGGATTTGAAACATTTTTACTGTGAATAGAAAACAGCATCCCATGGCATGTCAGGAAATCTGCTTTTGAAAATCTTCTGAGTCTCAAGAGACATTTGTCATACAGCAAGAGGGACTAGTTTTAATGAAACAAGTATCCCAAACCCCACTGGCTGTGTGGGACCAGTCTGTGGTTCCCTAAGTGCAGGGCATAGGGATATGCTTCACTGTCCCGGGTAAAGGGCAAAATGTTGAGTCCCCCCACCTCCACTGTTGTTTTCCACATTCCAAAACTGACCTGAACTAGCAGTTGAATCTTACTTTAACACTGGCAAACGGGCAATGTCCTTCACCAAACTTGAGAGTAGCAACACAGGCCATAGCCTAATGTGGATACACCTTATAGCACACCCATTTCTGTCCAGCATCACCTGACCACCACTCCTTGCCTCGCAGTATTGGCTACCTGAGCAGGCTGTCCCACTCTGCATAATGGCTGGGTCGGCCAAGACATAGAGTGCCACGTGTTGAAGGAACGAAGGATAGGCGCACATCTAACCAATCTACTCAAATACACGCAAATAAACACAACTCATTTGTAGCTGGAAAATGTAAAAGCTAAGCATTATTAATGTGTGTTTATTTTGGAACCTAATGATAATCTAGTACCTATTAATTGTACCAATAGCAGTGCTTTAAGTGTGTCTCAGAAAGAAAACATAAATAGATATGCATGTAGAGTTGTGCGTGCACACACACACACAAACACACAGTAATGGATGGTGTGGTGAGGTGCTGCCACTCACCTGACTTCCAGCCGGTTGTATTGCTGCTGCTTACTGGGAGGTAAAACATATCTCTCCCGTATTGGTCTCTACAGCCATAGCAGGTTTTGTAACTCTCCAATGGTTTGCCTTTATCCCTAATGGCACACTCTTCCATTGTTTCTTGGAATGGATGGATGCCAACAAAACTGGTTGGTAGAGGGGGAGGAGCGGTCAATGCAGTGCAAATGCAAGGACAGAGCAAATCTGCTGGTTAATTACATTTTTATTGCAAGAGCCTACTTCATTAGGTGTGTGAAGTAGGTGGGATTAAAGGTAGATATGTATATGGGAGTGAGAGAGGAAAATGGAGCCTATGTGGTGCAGTGGTTAGAGTGTTGGACTAAGACTGGGAAAATCCAGGTTCAACTTCCCACTCAGCCATGCAGCCCATACTGGGATCACGGGTCATTTATTCCCTCTCAGCCTAACATACATCACATGGTTATTCTGAGGATGAAATTGTTGAGGGTAGGGGGAAGGAACTATATATGCCAGTTAAGGTCCTTGGAGGAAACGCAGGATTTTAAGTGTGTAATAATAGATAAGATATGTATCATCGGTGTAGTTGCTTTGCTTTCCGTCCTTCCTTCCTTCATCACCCCCTCAATGTTGATTCCATGTTGTCCTGGTAATCTATAAATCTTCTGTCCATATTGTTCTGGTGTTCTGTGCTTTGACATGGCACACAATGCTCCTTTGCCCTTTGAAAGGTATATCATAATCATCCTATGCAAAAATGCAGTACATCACATTGGTAGAAGCTTTATGTTGCCACAAAGGCTGACTAGACGTATAGCAAAGACTAGACATATAGTAAAGGAATCCTATAGATTACAGTTGTTCAAAGAGGAGCATTTCTGAAACAGAATATTTCCCCCAGAGTTTTGGGTTTCTTGGAATATAGCCTACTTTTCCAGATGCCAGAAATGGAAGTACATTTGTCCCACTTGTAGCCAGTGAAGAAGTGCAGTGTAGTTTGTGAAAACTTATGTACTAAAATAGGTCAGCAGTATTCAAATTAACAAGGTGAGCACGAACAATAACTGGATTGAAGTTTGCTTGCAGGTTGATGCATAACACAACAGCAATGCAGCTGCCAGGGTTGTGAGCAGTGACACTGCCATACAATGTCAACATACCTTCATCTTCTACTCTGCGTTGATTTGTTAGTCTTCTAATATCTTCAGATTAGTTGTTTCGAACACAGGAATGTAGCTAGGTAAACAAATAAGAGGCTATATTTTACTGACTGCAGAAGAAGAGGATTGAGAAGCACAGAGGAATTGGGCTCATTTATAATTGTGGACATTCCATTCCTGCACAATTTCAAACACAGGGAGATCTTTCAACCTTGCATATTAATCAAAATCTTACCATAGATTCAGGAAAGGGCTGGAGTGTGCTTGGGGGTGGGGGGAGAGTTTTATTTCCATGTCAGCAAGGAGGGGTAGTGGAATACTAAAAGAGCAGCTTTGTTTAGGAACCAGTGCTTTAGAAAGCTGCTTGACTTATTTGTATTAATTGTGTGCACAGTCTCAGAGTTCTATGCCAGGATGTGACTATAGAAGTAGGAAGACCATGCAGTGATTTATAAATAAATAGCCTCATTGTGCAAAGTATACCTTATTCATTGGCATAATCAATGTAGTTCTCCTTCCTTCCTTCCTTCCTTCCTTCCTTCCTTCCTTCCTTCCTTCCTTCCTTGAGTGATTCCATGAAGCACACTTGCAAATCAATTTTTTGTCCAATCAAATGCATGCTTATTCAAAAGTCGATCCTACTGTGTTCTGTGAGGCTTAAGACTCAGGTATGTATCTCCAATGTGCCTGAGCTTTGCCTGCCACCACTCTTTTAATGTCTTCTCTTTGGGGAAAGGACATAGCTCAGTGGTAGAGCATCTGTTTTTCTTGCATGCAGAAGGTTCTAGATTCAAACCTTGATATCTCCAGATAGATGGGCCAATAGTCTGTCACATTCCTATGCAGCTCATTCCAAGACTGGATTCTCATGTTCTCTTTTGACAGGAGCCTTAACAGATATGGAAGAGATGTCACCTACCAGGAAATTTTCTTGTGCAAGCTTCATTGTGCAGACAGTATTCCTTGTGGATAGTGTCCCTTGTGGAAGGTGCCATTTTGATTTTTTACCTCACGCAGCAAACTGTCTTGGTTCTCGAACCCAAATTTATTAACAGCTGGTAACTGGCGAATTAATGCATCTTTAAAGAACATTTGTCTTGGGGGGAAAAGTACAAGTTTCTCACGTCTTACTAGTGAGATCTTGCTGGTATCGCTGCATTATTTTTTTTAGTGCCATTTAGTGCTGTCGGTGTTCTGATTAATTTAGCTACATGTTGCTGTCATGTTGAGCCCATTCATCTTCTGTCGTGGAGCATGTACTCCTCAATCTCTCTCTATCATTCCACCCCTTCAGGCCTTATTTTCATCACGTTTAAGGGAACTCTCCCCTGCCTGTCTTTATCTTGTTAGGCTTTCAACAGCTTAAGCTGAATCTTCATTCGTTCAGTCTTGCTGTCAACCCTCCTTTGCCTTGCTTGTCTCATTTCCCTATTCATAATATCTCTAACCTGCTTGGGTAAAATTGCACCTTCCTCTTAAAGATGTCAATGTGCGCATCAAATCAGATCTTCCATTGTAGGTAATGTCACTGACCTTCTTGTAATTATTTTAAAATAAGAGGCAAGACTAAGTGCAGTTTTTATGCAAGAAGCTAAAAGTCCACTCATTGGACTGGAATCCTATAGGGCCAAGCTAGATGTTTACTTCATACTTAGAATGAAGTTACGTATCATTTTTTTTCTTAAATAATTATGGGGGGGGGGAGCATCATTCTTATCAAAAAGGCAGCAGGTTGAGAGAAGAGGCTAATCTCTTCATGCTCCCTCCCCCAATGATTGGAATTGTGATTCCCCTTGCATGGCCTTAGAAAAATAACCCCCATTAGCTCCAATGGGGATTCCTGCTCGCTAGGAAGGCTCATAGCTACACAGAGGGTGTGTGAAAGTGGACCTCTATTCTCCAGGCATGGTGGACCTCCAGTCATAATGGATGAGAGAAGAAACACGACTGTCTATGCAGTGCCTTCACAGTAAGAATATAGTGGGTGGGATGCCTGGCTGCAATTATTTAAAGAAATACAAGTTACATAACTGTATGCAACATATGAAGCAATCACCTAGTTTGGGCTCTGCTTTCACTGCTGGTTTTAAAGATCCTCACAGTTATCTGGAGGAGGCAGATCACGGATACAAAGGTGATGGCAGATTGGCATTTTTTCATTCATAAATGTTAGGGCATAGGGCAAAGGGAGCCCACAGGTAAGAGGTTCTTAGGATTAACACATTTCCTTAACCAGCCAGATGATGAGAGTTGTGGTCAGATAATCACTTGACAGAGAAAGAGCTGATGAATAACTAGGGGACATGAGTTGCTGCCACTGCTCGCTGGCTTATCCCCTTTTGGCCCAGAGTGCAGGTGAGCAAATTGTGAAATGAACAGGAAGTTGGAGGAGAAGCAGAGCCAGTGACTCTTGGCTGTGGGCCCCTTACTTGGACTTGGGCCTTGATGAATGCCTGACAGGGCATTCATCCTAGGCAAAGGTTCTCAATATGTGAATCACATTCTTCATTGCCTGAATGTGGCTCAGATAATGGTTCTCCAACATTTGCACCTCTTTGCCTCTTAGTGAGAAGACATACCTGCCTGCATTACAAGCCAAGGCAACAGTCCAGAATCCTCCTGGTCCTAAGAATCAAGTGACACCAAATAATCAATACCAAGCCATGGCAGTGTTTTTAGATCTGTTATTTTCTTGAATCAGGCTGATGTGTCACTGTGGGATGCTACCAAGCTGTCCGTCCTGTGCTAGGCTGTCTGCCCACCTGCTGGTTTACATGGGGTATTTGTCAGCTTTCCCATCTGTCTGATGAGGAGTCTTTGGGAGTTGTGAATTCTAGGGCTCTGGCTGAGAATTCTTCATCTCTTCATCCTCCCTCTCCCTCTCTCATTCTGAGACCCCAAATGGGAATTCTAAGAACATGGAGGGCTCATACCATAGGTACATCTAGCCCAGAATCCTTTTTTCACAGTGGCCAACCAGATGCCTATAGGGAGCTCACAAGCAGGACCTGGATGCAACAGCGCTCTCCACACTTGTGGTTTTCAGCAATTGGTATTCAGTGGCAACATTGCCTTCTCTAAGCAGCAGCTGGAGGAAGATATCAGTTCTTTATGCCATGTTCCTCTTTTCCTTGAGCTTCCTGCATGCAAGCTATTTTTGGAGTACATAGGCTTTCAAATTAGTGAACTCAGAGATGGTACAGTTGTGTGGCCCCCACTTGTCTATCCTCATTGTGGCACAAGAAAAAAGGGTGGTGGTCACAGAAAGGGTAGCATGCATTTTAAGGTGGTGTGTAAATTTCCCCCTACATATTAAATTTCTGAAAAGGAAATAACCAAGCTGCTAGGGCTGATGGGAGTTGTACACAACATCTAGAAAGTATCAGGTCTGTGAAGGCTGAGCTAGTAGGTAGCAGCTATTAAAGAATGCTTGTTAAATTTGCACTAATATGTAAACTCTTAATGTGGAGGTGGGAGAAAATGTTCATAATTGTACATATGGCTAACAATGCACTCTGGGACATATTTTGCCTTCTCTATAATTGAAACAAATAGGGACTTAATCATGTCAGATGTAATTGTAAATTAAATAATATTTTAAATTAGCATGTTACACAGTCATACTTGTAGAATACTCAGTGAGATTAAAGAAATGCATGCATATTAGGAAAATCTATATTAATTCATAATATTCAGGAACAATTGTACATTTTTAGGGGGTTGACTTACAGCATCCTGTTTTGGGGCTAAGAAGCCTTGAACAATAAAATATTATTATTATTCATTTTTATTAATGTTCATGTGGCAGTGTATTTATAATGTTTTCACTAGGAATGAGTGTCTGTGGTTTTCATCGATGACTGTATTTACTGTGGAGCCCGATAAGAGACTTAGCTTATTTAGTCCTCATAAACTTAAATGTTTCAGCATTTACTCAAACTGTCTGAGGATAATGGGTTTGGTAGAGGGATGGTGGTTTAATAGCCACAGTACAGGCTGTGGATTTTCTGAAAGAGATGCAAAGTAAAGGGGTATAATTGTTACATAAGAACCTTAGAAGAGCCTGCTGGATAAGGCCAATGACCCATCTAGTCCAGCTTCCTATTTTCACGGTGCCCAGCTGGAAGCCCACAACGCACTGTATTTGGGAATACCTTTGAAGGTGACTCAGAAACTACAACTAATTTAGAATGCAGCAGCTAGACTGGTGACTGGGAGCTGCCGCCGGGACCATATAACACCAGTCCTAAATTATTTACATTAGCTCCCTGTACGTTTCTGAGCACAATTCAAAGTGTTGGTGCTGACCTTTAAAGCCATAAATGGTCTTGATATACCTGATATACCTGAAGGTATACCCCTATTGTCCAGCCTGGACACTGAGGTCCAGCTTCAAGGGCCTTCTGGTGGTTTGGTTCCCTTATTGCGAGAAGTGAGGTTACAGGGAACCAGACAGAGGGCCTTTTCAGTAGTTGCACCCACCCTGTGGAATGCCCTTCCTTCAAATGTCAAGGAAATAAACAACTATTTGACTTTTAGAGGACATCTGAAGGCAGCCCTGTGCGGGAAAGTTTTTAATGTTGAGGTTTTATTATGTTCTTAATATTTTGTTGGGAGCTGCCCAGAGTGGTTAAAGGTAAAGGTACCCCTGCCCGTACGGGCCAGTCGTGTCCAACTCTAGGGTTGTGCGCCCATCTCACTTAAGAGGCCGGGGGCCAGCGCTGTCCGGAGACACTTCTGGGTCACGTGGCCAGAGTGACGAAGCTGCTCTGGCGAGCCGGCACCAGCGCAGCACACGGAAACGCCGTTTACCTTCCCGCTATAAAGTGGTACCTATTTATCTACTTGCACTTAGGGGTGCTTTTGAACTGCTAGGTGGGCAGGAGCTGGGACCGAAAGATGGGAGCTCATCCCGCTGCGGGGATTCAAACCGCTGACCATGCGATCGGCAAGCCCTAGGCACTGAGGTTTTACCCACAGCGCCACCCGCGTCCCAGAGTGGTTAGGGCAACCCAATCAGATGGGCATCATATAAATAATAATAATAAAATTATTATTATTATTAACTGGGACCTAAGCACAACAGCACTCTTCTCTCCTACGGCTTCTAGCAACTGGTATTCAGAAGCATACCTACTTGGGTAGTGGAGGTAGAACATTATAATCAGCCATTAACAGCCTTATCTTCCATGAATTTGTCTAATAATCTTTTAAAGTCATCCAAGTTGGTGGTCATCACTGCCTCTTGTGGGATTGAATCCCGTAGTTTAGATAGGCACTGTGTGAAGAAGTGCTTAATTTTGGCTGTCCCGAATTTTCCAATATTCAGCTTCATTGAATGTCCAAAAGTTCTAGTATTAAGAGATAGGGAGAAAAACTTTGATCCACTTTCTCAACACCATGCATAATTTTATACATTTCATTCATGTCACCTCTAACTTGCCTTATCTCTAAAATTAAAAAGTTGTAAATTTAAAAAGTTACAAATCCTTTCCTCGTAGGGGAGCCACTCCATCCCCTTGATCTGTTTGATTGTCCTTTTCTGAACCATTAATTTTTACTCTGTTTCATGGTAGAACAGCCACCTATGGCCTAGTCCACACATTATGTATATGTTTCATTTCATTTATGAGTTATTTCCCGTGAGACATCCTATATAGAATAATTGCATGTATAAAAGCTGTTTAAACATTTTCTTATATGAACACAATGAATACACGGACATTTAAAAACAACAACACACATAAAAAATCAGTTCCAGCAGAGATAGTTACTGGGATAGAAGGAGATGTAACAGAACAAGGCAGGAATGAAGTTGGCCTCTTTTTCTGATTATGCATTTCCTCTTTGTTGGTGAGGCCACTCTACCTCTGCACAAAAACCTAGGTTGTCATAAAGCACTGCAGTTTGATATTTGATGAGAGTATTCAAATATGGACCAAAGGGATTAATTTAACATTTTCTTCAGTACCTTTCTTCAAAAATACAACTTGATGCTAGGTGGTATTTTTGAGGTGTTAAGTCTTGAATGTTCATTTTATAGTGCTGAGAGATTTCCATCATCAAAGGAGCTACTGACCATCTATTCATCTCAACCCTAGACACTCATAATCACAGGCTCTTTTGGCCATTCAGGGAACATTTCAAGGCTCTCATCACCGGTGGTGGCTCTCATTGCTGTAAATGTTTCCATGACTTTCTTCTGGCTGTGGGAATGTTCTGTTTCTCTGATTCTTAAATCAGGCTTGTTCATGGTGGCCTGTGAGACTGTGCTGGGGGTAGGTGAATTAAGAGGCTAATTCCTTTTGCTGAGAGGTGCATGTGCTCTGGGCCTTGAGTAGGGGTGGTCTGGGTTTTCTAAAAGTGATTTATAATCTGAAAACATTTTGCAAGACTTAACTGGGATTCCTTGGTGACCAGACTACAAGTATTTGCTCTTTGCTTCTTTTTCCTGTATCCATGCCGATAATCCAGTTCAGTTATAATGACTTCTTGTAGCGCTGCCAAATCATCAGCGTTCTGCATTTTTTAATGCCTTTGTGTGCGGCAAGACATAGGCAAACATAGGTTCGTTTTGTGAGTAGTGACATTTTCCTATATCCTCAAATGATTGCGCTGCTTTTGTTATGACATCGGCGAGCTCCACCTTCACGTTAAGACTCAAGGCAGCCTAGTGTTACTCCAATAGAGAGGCCATTCAGCAAAAATGGGAACACTTAACATATTCCAGGCAAAACATTTCAAGGAGAAAGATGTTACTGTGTTAGGCTGAGAAACTTTAGATGTACAAGAAAGTATAAGTGGATCACCTTCCATTGGCAAAAACACTGTGGTAGGGATGGGGAGTCTGTGGCCCTCCATATTATGTTTGACTCCTTTCTGCCAGCATGGCCAATGGTCAGGGATGATGTTTATTTACTTATTTTTAATTAACAAAATGTATGTAGACCACCTGCTCAACAGAATGGCTCTAGATGGTTTACAAAGGACAGTAGAAAATATTAATTAAAAACACATATAAAAGCAAAATTTAAAAACAAGGTAACAAAAAATAAAATAAAATGAGAAATTTTCAAACAATTATTATGTACAGGCTAAAACTGCATGTTTAAAATGACATTTGCTGAAACCAAATAAGTATTTAGCAAGCACCGAAAACAACATTGTGAAGGCGCCTGCCTAATATCAATGTGCAGGATGTTCCAAAGATTAGGTGCTGCCACACTGAAGAACTGCTCCCTTGCATGTTCAGAACATATATGTGGCATTTCATATGTGAGATCCATAATATTGTGATAGCATCTCAAAGAACAATAATATGGCTTGTATTTATTGACTAGTACAGTTCTGCTCCCAAATGCACTTTTAGAAATATGAAGTATAAAATCACCATCATGACAATTTGTTCAGCTATATCTTGTAATCTCTGGATGTTTCCATTTTTCATGTGACTTTTGAGGGAGAGGATCACACTGTTCCATCAGGTTACATAGCTTCATTTAATCTGAGGCATTTTTGATACTATCTAACCAGAAGAACAGAAGTATATCTGATGTTTTGTATGCATCATGCAAGCAGAACTTAGGCAATATATTGGGTAGATGTACTTTAATGTTTAACGAATATAATGTTATCCTTTGTGGTGAGAAATCTGAAATATATTCTGCATTTTGACCTCTGTGCAAACCAGACCTCTGACTTCATAAAACTAATGGATTGAAAAGTACACTTGGAAGGTTTGTTCACTGACAGGTGGGCGTTGATTCGGTTTTCTTTTTGTTGTGTCAAGGCTTAGTTTTAGAGCTGCATTAATTTTGCTCTTATTGGGATTATGTTTTTGTATTTTTATTTATGTTGTAAGCTTGAATATGGTTTAACTATGGAAGTTTTTCCATATTTTAGGTAGATGACTCTGAAAATAATTCCCCAAAATACTGCTTCAATAATAAATATTATTTTCCCTATTTTCTTATGAAAAAGACTTGCTACTTCTCATACTTTTTTCTCCTTCCTCAGCTATTATCCATATGTCAGGCATTGTTGTTGTTTAGTCGTTTAGTCGTGTCCGACTCTTCGTGACCTCATGGACCAGAGCACGCCAGGCACTTCTGTCTTCCACTGCCTCCCGCAGTTTAGTCAAACTCATGCTGGTAGCTTCAAGAACACTATCCTACCATCTCGTCCTCTCTTGTCCCCTTCTCCTTGTGCCCTCCATCTTTCCCAACATCAGGGTCTTTTCCAGGGAGTCTTCTCTTCTCATGAGGTGGCCAAAGTATTGGAGCCTCAGCTTCACGATCTGTCCTTCCAGAGAGCACTCAGGGCTTATTTCCTTAAGAATGGATACGTTTGATTTCATCCATGTCAGGCATAAACCTATATTATTAATTAGAGTTTATCTTATTTAATGTATGAGTTATATTCTGCCCTTCATAAAAATTATCTCAGGGCCAGTTACAAAATTAAAAAATCAGTAGACCAAAAGAAAAGAAAAACAGTTGAAAATTTCAAATATAACCCAACACAGTTTATTCAGCTATCCCAACTCAGAACCCTGTAAGTGGGGAACCACATACGTAGAATGCTTAAAAGACCTGGAAGAAAATACAAGTCTTCAGCTGACATCCAGAAATAGTAAAAGTGGGTGCCAGCTGAATGTCTAGAGGCAGAAAATGTCCACAACTGGGATCCTATTGTTGAGCATGCTCTTTGGCAAGCTATGGGCCATCTGACCTTACTCTGATGCTACTGTTGAAAGTGCATTCTCAGTTGAACTCAAAGCCTGGTTAAGACAGGATGGGGATAGCCACTCCATCAGGCAACTGGGCCCTAAGCCACTCTGGCCTTAATATGTTATAAACAGCACCTTGAATTTGTCCCAGTGACAAATAGGTAGTCATTGCATATCCTTAAGGACTGATGTCTTGTGCAGTTAAACCCAATAAAATCCTAGCCACTGTATTTTACACAAGCTGCAGTTTTCGGGCCATTGTCAAGGGAAGCCCCACATAGAGCAAGTTGTAGTATTCCAACCATCAGGTTGCTAATGTACACTTCCTGTGCAGGCATGACTATAGCTGGTGAACCAACCACAGGTGGGAAAAGCCACTTCTTGCCAGTGAGGTCATCTAGGCTTCCAGTGAGAGAGTGGAATCCAGGAGTACCCTTGAAAATCTAGGTGGCAGTATAAAATAAACCAATGTTGCGCTGTGCTCATATTCCATAGCCACAAATTTCATGGCAGTGGAAAATATAGATGGACTGCGACTCTGAGAAATGCAGCAGCTTTTAAAAATAAAATTGTTAGTAACCTTACACTTTCTTCAGTATCCACCCCAAGAACACTGTATTGAGGTTTTGGTCAGAAGCTGTTTCATGCAAATTTATACAAATGCATTCAAGTTATTAATTGGTCAAAAGGCAGCTGATTAATCAACTAAAATTATTTAATTGGTTGACAGCCCAAATTAATTAGAATATGAATCACGAATAACTTATACTTGCCCTATCCCCAAGGCTCCAGACATTCCTACACGTATAATTGGAAACTTAGATACAGAGCTCTCTCAGAGGACTCTCAGCTTTTAGTTGTAAGAGGAAAGGAGATGCAGCCCTACATAATTTGAAATAAAGTTGCTCCCCAAAATCCCTCTCAAAATATTTGATGTCAAATATACTGCAGCTTTTCTAGTAATTATGACTTTTCTAGTCATATTATTTAAATTTCTATATTGCCTTTAATCCGAGGATCACAGGGCAGTTTACGGTATAAAAACACAAAAACACATAGCCCAGTAACAACAAAAGCAATACCCCCCACCCCCAGTTTAAAAGGCTATAGATGGTTTAATTAGCCAAAGGCCTGGGAAAAGAGGCATGTTTTTGCCTGGTGCCTAAAGATTTGTAACGAAGGCATCAGGTGAGCCTCCCTGGGGAGAGCATTTCATAAGCAGGGAGCCACCGTAGAAAAGGCCGCTCTCGTGTTGCCGCCCTCCTGACCTTTCATGGAGGAGGCACACAAAGAAGATATATGGGGCACCGAGTGCAATTTGATTTCTGTGTTTGATATTTTTAGTTGATATTTAGAGGGTGGCTTATATTTTCCTTTTTAAAAATTGATGTGAGCTGCTTTGGGAGACAATAATAGTCTGAAGAGTGGAATAAAAAACACATAAACTAATAGATAAATAACACTTGCCAGCCGATATGTAATACTGTTTTGTGTTCAAAAGTGTTGATAACACAGCAGTATATCAGCAGAATAGCTTTCAGCCTTTCTTAAGAACATAAGAAGAGCCTACTGAATCAGGCCAGTGACCCACCTAGCCCAGTAAGTAGCAACAACACTGATGCCAGGAAGCTATTGCTGTGGCTCTAGCCCATCAGTTGAGCCACTCATGCAGTTAGAGTAGAAAAATATTGGAGCATTACTCTGATACAGTATAAACAGTGGTGCAGTAGAGCAGAAACTCAGAGGAGCACAGCTCCAGGTTCCCCCTCCTGCTCTGCTGGAGTGGTATTGGTCAGTGTTGTCTGGCACATGACCCCCTTGTAAGGTAGGTCTGGTCCAGGGTCACCCAGTGAAGGTCATGGCTGATCAGAGACATGAGACCCTATCTCCCAGCCAGAGCTCAATCAGTGCACCCAGCGCACACATTTTTCAGCTCTCTTTGGGAATGTGGCTATTGCCTCTATGGGAGAGCGGCTCTGGGGGCTGTCATGATGAGCTCCTTCACTTCAAAATTTACCACCAAGTACCAGGTAGCTCTTTATCACTGCATTAAAATCTAGCATCAATGGGGTGCTCTGGATTAAGTGTTTTGATTACTGCAATCTCATTGGTCACTTTCCTAGAGTTTCATATTCTTAAAGCATCCCAGCATTAATGTATTTTATTATTTTAATGGACAAAATAGACTTCTAATCAATAACAGGATTTTTAAAAATCTTAAGCAGCCATCCTTCATAAATATAGAGATTTCAGTGCCATATTAATACTGGTCATGATTTTTCAAGGTGTGGTAAAAAAGGGGGAATGAAGTAATTTCCCTCTCCATTTAAAAACCATAAAACTGGCAGACATGTTATATTAATATCATAAGAATATATTATTGCTTGTGCCAGTTCCAAAGTTGCTGGAAATACTATATTGGCAAAGTCAGTACAGAATGATCCCTTCTTAATGTGGATGCCTTGCCTCTGGCATTTTCATCTCAGCCTATGATTATGCATGCTTCATGCAACATACAACAAGCCATAGGTAAATCTATTGGGCATGACATAGAGATAGCCACGCATAGCTATGTCCTCTTGCTGTCAGTGGAACTCAAGCACATAGTTATGCATCGTAATGACATTGAGTCCAAAGGAGCTTAGATTATGACCATTTTCTCTAACCCTTGCAGAAAAGTTTTTCTTCCTCTTTTATAGCCCTGGAACTCTTGGACAGCCAATGAATGTTGGAAGATTCACAACAGATAAAAAAATAGCACTTCTCCCATAAATTATGGAACTTGCTCCCACAATAGGCAGTGACGGCCACAAATTCAGATGGCTTCAAAAGAGGATTCAATCAACTCATTGAGGACAAGGCTATCAGTAGCTACTAGCCATGTTCTACCTCCATTGTCAAAAACATGGGCGGGGCAGGGGGGGAATGAACCCTGTGGCATCCAGAGGTGAGGGGGCATGAAGTACCAGCTTCTGTTTCTCCAGAAAGTACCAGAGTCACCATAACACTATACCTCCAAGACCCATTCCTGCAAGACAGCCTAGTAAAATACTATGACTGATGCTATCAAAAGTCATCAAGAGGTTCAGGCGAACTAACAGGGCTGCACTCTCCTGTCCATTCTATATCCCATATCCTCCATCAGGACAATCAAGGATGTTTCTGTCCCAAAACTAAGCCAGAAGACAGACTCAAATAGATCCATATAATCCATAGCCATGTTCTACTTTCACTGTCAGAGGCATTATGCTTCTGAATGTCTCTAGTTGCTGGGAATTGCTGGTGGGCAGAGTGCTACTGTATTGCTCTCTTATCCATCTTACGAGTTCTTGCAGGTATCTGGTCAGCCCCTGTGAGAATGGGCTGCTGGACTGGATTGACTACTTGTCTTGTCCAGCAGGCTTTACTTATGTTCTAATCTTAGAAAACTTTAGAAACAAAAAGAAGGTAGATAGGCCACTGCTGCTGCTAATCATGAAGTCTTGGTGGGGAGAGGGGGACTGTTGGAAACCGCTCCCCCTAATATTTAGTGAAATACTCCCTAATTTTACTGCCAGTGGAAATAGGGAAATAGGAGAGTTTTCAGGAGGCCATTTTCACCCATCCTTCCAATAAACAAACAAACAAACAAACAAACAAACAAACAAACAATGAGTCCTTTAATTGGCTGCCTATGCTATTTATTACCATAAATAAAATGAGTGTTCTAAGCAGTGTGGTATGAGATTCCTTTTATGCCAGAGCTGGAATGAAAGAGCCCTGACTGCCGCATAAGTAAAGTTTCAGGCTGGCTGGATGTCTCTTTCTGTCAGATGCCATTGTGTCAGACTCAAAGCCATTTGTCATCCCTGAATTTCATTATCTGCTCCTTCCCTGTCTTTCAGTCTCACTTTGCTAGGACATTTGTTCACCGTTGACCTCGCTGACAAATAATACACCTTAATTATGTTGGCAAGAGGGGATATGTCATTCCTGGGCCACTTTAATTGTCTATCCGACAGGCGTCCTGCTGCGGCATGTAGCTTCCGTGCTATTTTGACCACTCCAATTCCATCCCTCTCCCAGGCTTTCCCTTTGTGTGTGAGGTCAAAATAAAGCACAACTTTGTATAAATAACATGTAAGGCAGTATTACCTCCGTAATTTCTAAAAAAATTACACATTCTATCCCATAGGTGTAAGGTACTTTTCATTATTTAAAAGAGAGAATGATATAAAAATCAAGAGATGCTAACAAAAAAACACAATTTTGTTCCTCAAAATTTGCCATGGTACTTCCATTGCTAAAGCATGAAGCCACAGAAATACAAATAAGTGTATTTTATTTAAATTTGTTTATTATTACATGAATATCTCACTGGTCCTTCAAGGAGTACAAGGTGACGTACATGCCTAAATGGCCTCGGTCCAGGATACCTGAAGGAGCGTCTCCACCCCCATCATTCTACCCGGACACTGACGTCCAGCACCAAGGGCCTTCTGGCGGTTCCCTCACTGTGAGAAGTGAGGTTACAGGGAACCAGGCAGAGGGCCTTCTCGGTAGTGGCACCCGCCCTGTGGAACGCCCTCCCACCAGATGACAAAGAGAACAACAACTACCAGACTTTTAGAAGAGATCTGAAGGCAGCCCTGTTTAGGGACGCTTTTAATGTTTGATGGACTACCGTATTTAAATATTTTGTTGGAAGCCGCCCAGAGTGGCTGGGGAAACTCAGCCAGATGGGTGGGGTATAAATAAATTATTATTATTATTATTATTATTATTATTATTATTATTATTATTATTATTATTATTGTTCTTACCGTTCCCATTTTATCCACACAACAACCCTGTGAGGTGGGTTAAGCTGAAAGAGTGAGTGGTCTAAAGTGCCAGTACTCACCATGAACTTGTCACAGTAAGTGCCACACTTTTTAACAACAACAAAACAGAGATGCTGGTACCATGTACCCTTGAGTACTCCCTTGAAAAGAAAGCACTGGTTGTTAGGAGCCTGAATTGGGAGTTTTCTGCACTGCAACATTTTGTTTGTAACTGTAGTAAAGAATTTAGCCATTAGAAATGTGAAAGGAAGCCAGAGTGAAACTGCACTGTATAGGGTCAGGGATAGGTGAAATCGGCATTCAAGGCCTCACTATTCAAACCTGGGACTCTCCCTAAGCCATAAGCCCAAGAACCCCCACACCAGCCATGCTCTAATAGTAGTAGTAGTAGTAGTAGTAATAGTAATTTATTGAATTTCTTAGTCACTTTATCTTGCCCAAAGCAAACCAGAGTGACTTATATCAAACAAACAGACTGACAAGGGGTGCGGGAACCCACATAAATACATTTTTTTACGATATATCTTTATTGTCATTGTCCCATGCAGAACAATGAAATTGAAAAACTACATAAAACTACATAAAAACTACATAAAACTACCACAAAACTACATAAAACTACATAAAAACTACATAAAACTACTACAAAACTACACAAAACATTCAAAAGCCCCTAAAAACTCTAAAACCCCATTTTAAAAGACACTATACTATAGAAACCCCTTATGCTGTGTTTAGAACCAGAATTGCATTTGCATAGAAACTGTTTCTCAGGCGGCTAGTCCTGGCCTTTATAACCCTATACCTTCTTCCAGAAGGCAGAAACTGAAAGAGATCATTTCCGGGGTGCATACTATCCTGTGCTATCTCCGCCGCTTTCTTATTGCAACTAAGAGGAAAAAGAAATACATTAACAACGTCCCACCAATGTCCTCGAGTACTTTTGGAATATGTCTTTAATTATGCCTCTTGCTTGCTTGGAGGGAGAGATGTTTTGATGTTTGTGTCTGCCTACTGCAGAAAGGTCAGAGCCACATTCACAGCTCTGTTCGCTTTTGCCTCTGGGCCCGCTGACATTTGGCTGTGGTCCTGCCCATTACTGGCACGTGACCTTTGCAAGGTTGCCCACAAAGAAACGTGGCTCTTGGTTCTCCATCCATGGAATAAATATTCAGTTTTTCTTACATGATCCCCCATCCCCCCCAAAAAAATTCTTTGGCACTATAAAACCATTTATATTTCTAATAAGATTAAACACACTGCTGCAAGGATTGACCAGTCTGCCAATCCACAGAGTGCAAAATCAGCTTCTGCAGTCATTAAGGCCAAGGTATTGTTCCAGGCTACAAAATCTTAACTTTAGGAATGGGATCGCAGTTGCTCAAAAGACCTTTCTGGAAATGCTGATGGACTTTATTAGATGCTATTTCTTGAAGCCAGTTTCATTTCCTCAGCTAGAGCAAAGCAGTGGAGAAGTAGGTTGAAGCAAAGGCAAAAGTGAGTGCCTTAGGATGCTGGTTATATCACAGACACTTAGCTGCCTTACATTTTTATGATGTTGAGGTAGTCACAGAGCCATTGAGTTGGAAGGGGTCTTGAGAGCCACCTAGTCCAACCTGCTGCTCAGGAAAAACAGACCTAGAGTATTCTTAAGAGATACTATTCAGCCTCTGCTTGAAGGGAGGACGAGGCCACCACCCCTGTAGGGAATTGGTTCCATTGTCAAACTATTCTTACCATGGCTGTAGCTCAGCGGTGGAGCATCCTTGGCATCTCCAGGTTGGGCTGGGAGACACCACTGTCTGAAACATTGGAGAGTTGCTGCCAGTCAGTGTGGGCATTGCTGAGCTAGGTGGACCAGTGGCCTGACTCAGTATAAGGAAGTTCACTGTGTTCCTAATCTTAAACTTATATTTACACTCCTGTAGTTTAAGACCATTAGTTAAAGTTTGGTAATCCTGCAATAAAGAGTAAAGGACTACCCAGGCAAAGCCGAACACTTTTTAAGTCTAATTAATTTAAGTGGAACAGAGCTAAACACATTCTTAAATCTTTCTCTATGAAATCAGTCAGGCTGTTGCATACCTGACTACTCAAAAGTAAGCCCCACTGAGTTTAATGAGATTACTTCCATTAGTGTATATAGGATTATAGCTTTACGGTGGTTGATTATGCTGGAGCACTTCTTTAGGGAATATATATGGAGACTTGAGAGAATGTAAAATAGCACATATGCCTTGTATATAATAATTGATCTTTCCTTATTGATGGACAGCAGCATTTTATTTCTACAGAAATACCATTTATAGGTCTATTTTATGAGATGATCACATCATTTTAGGATTTAAAGGCCATATATTATAATGGATTATAAATGGTCCTCTGTTCTGTTTTAAATCATAGTTTGGAGTCTGATTTTTTAAAAACTATAAAGGGCTTTCCCCATTTTAAAAAATTGCTCATGATACTCTTATGAAGCTGAACACTTCATAAATTTTGATTGACTATCTTGTCACAAAGTCAGTGGCAAAGGTACAAGCCTCTAGTGCTTGATCTGGAAACTGCAGTTAGTGCAGAATGCTGTGGCATGGATGTTGAAAGGATAGAGACCCTGTCAGCATGTAACAACTCTGCCCAGATATCTGGTTTATATACCATTAGTATATAAAGCCTTTAACAGCTAATATAAGTCCACATAATGCCTGTTCTGCAGGTGTAAGAAATAGATATTTTAGTGTGGCAGCACCTACACTTTGCAACTCCCTGCCTGTTGACATGAGGAATGCACCTTTGCTGAACTCTTTTCAGCACTTGCTTAAAACCTGTTTGTTTATGCAAGCCTATCCAGACATGAAGAAGTTACAATGTGCCTCATCTCCTTTTAGCTGATGTTGATTTTAATAATCTTTTGAAGGCTCTATAAACTGCTTAGAGGTTTGTTTATTTTTAGAATCAAGCAGTATATAAATGTTGCAAGATAAATAAAATAAATAAATGAAGTGCGAATGTTCATGCAACAGAGTACAGTGGTACCTCGGGTTACAGATGCTTCAGGTTACAGACGCTTCAGCTTACAGACTCCGCTAACCCGGAAGTAGTACCTCGAGTTGGGTTAAGAACTTTGCTTCAGGATGAGAACAGAAATTGCATGGCAGTGGTGCGTCGGCACAGGTTAAGAACAGTTTCAGGTTAAGAATGGACCTCCAGAATGAATTAAGTTCTTAACCCGAGGTACCACTGTATCTGGAGCTGTATCATAGCGGCATCAGATGTCACTATTAACCATCAGATGTCACTGTGAACCTTGGTTTACTATGACAGAAATGAGCTTAACCCTTCCCTAGGCTCAAGCTCTTCCCTTCCTCCTCCTCCCGCATGATTTTAGATTAACCCCAGTTTACTGTGTCATCCAAACCTGATAAACTCTGATTAATTATAACTATGGTTTGTTTGAAGCAAACCAGCTTCCAAGTATGGTTTGAAGCAAACCAGCTTCCAAGTATGGTTTATGAAGCTGATTTATTTCAACAAACTATAATTGAGGTTAGCCTCACTTTAGAGCTTGAACATCATGATTTTAGATTAACCCCAGTTTACTGTGTCATCCAAACCTGATAAACTCTGATTAATTATAACTATGGTTTGTTTGAAGCAAACCAGCTTCCAAGTATGGTTTGAAGCAAACCAGCTTCCAAGTATGGTTTATGAAGCTGATTTATTTCAACAAACTATAATTGAGGTTAGCCTCACTTTAGAGCTTGAACATCATGTTAAAGCACTTAATCAAAAGTGGAAGTTATGATTTCTGATCTCCTTTTCATTGCTGTATCAGAGGAGCGAGGGTGATGCAAGCCCCTGGAAAGGATTGGCTCCCTGCTATTGTGTCAAACCATTGATTATCATGACATCCACACTCAGCTAGTGTGCAAAGGGGTTGCTCAACAACATGTCTGTATATGGGATGCATAAAATTCCACATTGGAAAGCAATAGAAAACCTTGCACATAGGGAATTAATGGGATCCTTTAATTTGAACTTGGATAGACTTTGAACCAATAGTAAATCTTGAAGATGTTGGGGCCTCACACTTGAACCCAGACCATTTGTGCTGTAGTGTGATGCACACCAGTGTGGTGGTGTGGTTATAGAGTGTTGGACTAGGACTTGGAAGACCGTTGTTAAAATCCCTACTCAGCCATGAAGCTCACTGAGTGACCTTTGGCCAGCCACAATCTCTCAACCTAACCTACCTCACAAGGTTGTTATGTGAATAAAAACAGAGAACCATGTACACCACCTTGAGCTTTTTGGAGGATAGGTGGGCTAGACTGCTGCTGCTGCTGCTACTACTACTACTATTACTATTACTACTACTAATAATAATTCAGTTTTACGATGTAACAATCATCACCTTGTTCAGGGCCAGGAAGCACACTTTGGGGTAATGTCCATTCACTTTTCCTGAGATCCCTGCTTAGTGATTGTTGTCCCTGCGAGTTGTCCGTGGATCTCAGCTTTGTGGACCATCAGGGGATGGCAATTCCTGTCAGAGGAGAATTCTTGAAGAACCACACTTGATGCAACTTTGTGGTTCATGTCTGATGTATTGATCAGTGGAGGCTGGCTTAGTAAGGCAAATGGGGCACTGCCCCAACATTATTTTTATTTTTATTTATTCAATTTACATACCACCCTTTATCAAAAGTTCCCAGGGTGGAATACAACATTAAAAAAACACAGAACATCAATGATAAAAGCATAATAAATAACATACTGACAGCTAGCCTAATAATAAAATAGTCATCATAGTAACAGTCCTTGCCCCCACAATTTCACAGGCCATAGATTATTTAATAGCCATAGGCCTGAGTAAAGAGTACTGTTTTTGCCTAAAGGCATGTAGTGATGACGCCAGGCGAGCCTCTTTGGGGAGAGCATTCCACAATCGGGGAGCCATCACGGAAATGGCCTGTTCTCATGTTGCCACCCTCCGAACTTCTCTGGGATGAGGGACATAGAGAAGGGCTTCAGATGACAAGCACAGGGTTTGGGTCAGTTCATACAAGGAGAGGTGATCCTTAAGATCTGCTTCAACCTGCCTGCCTGCCTTCTAACTTAAAACC